>NC_134269.1:53186314-54541314 GCF_031893055.1 Leptodactylus fuscus
TGTATTATTCTCGTCTACACAGATTGATTTTTTTTTTGTGCTGGAACTTCAGGCACAAGTGAAATGCACATTAAACAAAACGCCAACCCATTAGGTAACCCTGAAGATCTCGGACTACTAGTGTTTTATACTGTTTACTCTTTTCTGCGCGCATCGACTATTCTTCGACGTTCTCTTGCTCTTTCCTGGAAATATTTTTAGACTAAACAATGTGGAACTTGACCCAGGTGACTTATTTCTTTTTTCCTTTAATGTTTGTGACTTCATTAACAAAGCGTGAAGTTCTTAGTGTTTTCTTCTGGCTGGCGCAGCTTATGATTTCTTCCATGTAATCTAAAACTCACCTAGAAAGACCTTGTGGTTCTCAAGCCGTTGTAGAAAAGCATTTATCTTTTAATAATCTCTATTTATATAGCGCCAATGTGAGACAAAAGGAGAGCGGTCCCAGCCCATAAGAGCTTACATACTAAATGAAAGGGAGAAGTGACACAATGGGTACATGGTGCCAATTTTGTTCCGGGGACCAGCCCCTTGTCCTGGCAACAGGAATATAAATAAAGCTGCAAGAACAAGTCACCCAGACAATATCTAAGCCAAAACTGATAAATTGTGGAGTCTGTAGGCCAAACCACCGACTCGCAGGAAAAATCCTCTAATTTTAAAAAGCCTATTAAAGTAGATAAGATAAGATAATCCTTTAATAGTCCCACAATGGGGAAATTTCAGTGATACAGTTTCATGGATGGTACAGTAGTATATAACAAGAGAGAAAACTCATACAAGCTCATGGCAGATAGAGAAATCCTAGGAATCATAGCAACTAAATAGAAAGAAACACAGACACACTGCAGGATCATTTAGTACTCTGTGCGGAGTGATGTTAATAATACAGCCTGACCGTGGTTGGAGGACACGAGGAGGGGTCACAATAATAGATATAACAGGCAGAAACGTTTTGTTTGCAGAGGTGGGGGACATATGCAGCTATCATGATAGCATGTGGTAGTTCCTTTGGTAGGTAGTGAGATCTCCTGCTCACAGCTGATAGTTCGGTATCTTGTATCAGTACTATTGTCCACTAACCACAAAAAATGCCCCAAATGTCCTTCATCACAAGCCCTCCTCCTTTCTTCTCACCACAGTGTTCTATTGCCGAAAGAAGTCTGAAGCCATCCAGGTATATATGGTGCTGCTCTCTTGCCAAGCTTCCATAAACTCCTGGGGTAGGTGGGTGATGGTAGGTTCCCAGGCTGTAACAGAGTCCCACGTGTCCACAGTAAAAGAAAGAAATACCAGTCAGCTGTAGGCATCTTCATACATCAGCAATAGGCGCCAAAAATCATCTCCTTGAAAGAAGTAGTCCACACTTCTATGTAGGTTTCTTCTCCATGCCACATGGTGTCCATGCTGTCCTTAGCTCCTGGGGGGATGGTAAATGGCACATGTGCAAACACGAAAACTCCAGCTGATTCAAGTCTTGAGTCTTGTCCATGCTTAACAATAGAAACAAAAGGAAAAAAAAATACTCCACAGGGTGTTCCATTTGATTTATACTAATTCATAGTGCTAGTTTGCTTGGTTAGAGGATTCTTGAAGATACAGACAAAAAGAGTGAAAAAGGAAGATAAAGGTTGCTCTCAGCTTGGAGCTCTGTATCGAGGCAGCCACTCAGTGCGGCGCCATCTTTACATCAAGCAACATCTTTACATCAAGCAACAAACAATGCAGGTAATTAATTATACAATATTAGAAATTGTATATCATTTCAAAATACTAATTTTATTTTGAGGCTCAGTATGTAACTATTTTTCCCCAAATCTGAAACCACCCAATTTGACCCCAACTCAGACTCCGCACGCCTGGTAACAAGTCAAAACCACAGCAGGTTGAAGATATCGATGGCCGGGTCTGATTGTGTATGACCATGGAGTAAGGTTTTAGTCAGTATGTATCATCTATCTGCTTGAAGTATTCAAAGTATGGTCAACACTTGCAACTTGAGAAGCAATTTTCTTATTGTCTGAGGTAGTGATTTCCATATAATAGGTGCAGCACAAGGATTGAGATGATGTAATAAGTGACTATACTGTAGGACATGAGCTGAATGAAGAGCTCCAATGGGTTGTATAGATGACACCTCAAACAAGCTGGGGCAGCTCTGGGGAAAGGTTTGTAGACTATCTGAGAGTAATTCCATGTAAATTGGCTTTATACTGAAATATACAGCAAGCACCTGACATATGTGACAATCCTAGAACCTTGTAGTAATTTTATGGATCTGGGAAACTAGCATACACCAAATTATAGTAGATTGTGTCTAGTATTTGTCCAGGGCTTAGTTCATAGCAAATCTAAAAGCATACCGATTTCATTTAACTTTTCAGGATAAGCTGGTGCGTATGTACATGAAAATACTTAAATACTTAATACGTAAATTAAAATACTTTCTGGTCATTATGTGGCTTATAATTTGCAATGTATAGCAGTTTTCCCCATCTACATGCTGTAGATTAGCTTAGCTGTTGGGTACAGACTAGCTCCCATACACTGCTCACAGTAAGTAGAGGAGAATCTGTGTATTTGCTGCTTCTCTTGTACTCAGAAAATGCCCTGATGAAATGAAGTGTATACATAAAGACCTGTACTCTTCACCCTAAGTCTGTCCTTATATCTTGCTCTGCCTGCTCACTCCTCTATAACAATAGTGCCTATCTACTAAGAGAGATAATCAGACATGTTAATACCTACAACCCAAAAAGGAAAATGAAATGGAAAATTTCCAATGGACTAGCTAGTGTCTGTTGCTAAAATCTTGTACGGACAATAGCCACAGACACTCCTGATCGGACACCAACGGTAGTGTGAATGCCCCGATAGGGAAGAAATGCCATTCTTGTCTACATGGGGTTGTTGCAGTCAGTTCCCAAGCTAGATCCAGATAGTAAGACATGCCTTTACATGGAGACCAGAGGAAGAAAAAATAGATGGCCTATAAGAAGGTTGCATTTCTTTATATCCATGTTATTTATATAGTAATAGAGAACATATGCCATTCTTATATACATGGTCCTTGTAGTTCTAAAGTTAGGTTCCCAGCCTAGATCCAGATAGTTAGGAATATTTTGCAATCTCCATATTTCAATGCAAGTTCCTTGAGTTGTGTTAACAAGTTCCTTGGCTTACACCCAAAGTATTTTCCAACACTACTATTTCAATGGTGTGAAATAAACAGTTTGATGCTCTGAAGGTGTTTGTACCAAAAAATGCTAACCTACATGTGGATTGTTCTATATTCAAAGATTGTTTTAAGTAAAGGAACTCGCATTGAATTTTGGAGAGTATATAGTTTTCAGAACTGTTATTTATATAACACCTGCCGATCCCACAGTGCTATATACAGAAGTTAAACACTAGCCTCAATCCCTTCTCACACTAGCCTTCACTCTACTGCCAATATCATTGGATATCCGTCGACTATGGAATTATGGAAACAAATTTTGCTGTCATAATATCCTGAAATATTGTTGACATGGATTCCACAAACCGGTGGACACATTCCTTAGGGCTAGTTCACACGTGAAAACCGCCTAGCTTCTTTTGCACTGAAAAAAACCACAGCAAGTTTTTTTTTTTTTACGCGTTTTTTTTTACAAAAAAACGCGTGGTTTTTACCGCGCGGTTGTCGACTCCCATTCACTTCTATTGATTCTATTGATTTCTTCAGGCGTTTTCCGCCTGAAGAAAGGACATGTCTGCCATAGACCAACATTGTAAGGGGCAGATTTTGAAGCAAAATCCGCTGTCAAAATCCGCCCCTTTTGTTCACGTGTGAACTAGCCCTTAGAGATTCTCTGATCCATGCTTCCAGCTGCTATATACTTGTCTCCTGAGCACTCGTGCTGTAATTCCAGTTTGACCACATCCCACAGTGAATTATTTTACAGTTAGATCCTTACCATCGTAAACTCGCATAATTTATCATCTTTACTACTTCATATTGGTAAAAAATACTTAAGTATGAAAAACTTTGTGTTCCATGCTTTCACGCTGTGCAGGAAGGGGCTAAAATGTTCCATGCACTCATATGTAGATACTTTACCTGTATGGGGTGTGTTTTGCAGACATTTGGGCATCTGGCCACTGAGACATGTTGCAATTTAGTTCTTAAGAAGGGTATAAAGTTTTATAATCTCCTTCTGAGCTGCCTGACTTGAGTCATTTACTGGAAGATCCTTTCTGTGGCCATAGTTAAAGGGGTTCTCAGAGCTTATGGAGCAAACACCAGTCCTCTAGACGTGTTGTCATTTCCTAGTGCTTTGTTATTGGAGGTACTTTTATTTACTCTTGGAGATCTCCTTAAACCCTGGCTATTAGGTTTTTGCGGTGAGTCTATGATAGTAAGCATCCAATTGGGAACATTATGTATGTGGTATTTTGTTATAACCCTCTGTGTGAACAGGTGATTCCAGGACAGTGGGGGCCATCGAGGCATAATTTACAAGGGGGTTGCTCAGACAGGACAACCTTCAATGTCTCCTTTACAATTATCTGTTAAAGGAGTAAAGTTGACCATAAACTTGACTGTCAACCAACATTCAGTTGGTTATGTAATATTTCAGCACACCAAAAATTTATGTGTACAAAACACCATATTGATGAGTAAAAGGACTTGTTTACACTGCAAGAGAAATGGATAAATACATATACAACATCAGCAGAAAAAATGCCTGAATGTTTCGGGTCCCAACGGACCTTTGTTTGCAGGTCATCTGTACCAGATCAAATCACACATAAATATATAGCGCAACAGGTCAATAAAATCAAGAAAAACAAGAAAGAAAAGAGTAACAGACATCAAGAAGAAGTCCTAATCTATACATATGGCTCGTAAATCTATATCACAGCATATTATATGGCTTAATCCCATCAAGATTCAGTTGACTCAGTTACCTACATTCCCCACAAGGAGCATAACAAGTAATGATGAGGCCCCTTAGCATAACTTGTAATGGAGTCCCAACTCTACCATGATTATCTTGAACACCAAGTTTAGAACTTGAAAAATGTAGGATTATTTTGACCTTTTTTTCTCTGAGATAATAATTCACACAGTGCTGTCACAGTACTGGAATAATGCACACGGTTCTGTCACAGTACTGGTATAATGCACACGGTGCTGTCACAGTACTGGTATAATGCACACGGTGCTGTCACAGTACTGGTATAATGCACACGGTGCTGTCACAGTACTGGTATAATGCACACGGTGCTGTCACAGTACTGGTATAATGCACACGGTGCTGTCACAGTACTGGTATAATGCACACGGTGCTGTCACAGTACTGGTATAATGCACACGGTGCTGTCACAGTACTGGTATAATGCACACGGTGCTGTCACAGTACTGGTATAATGCACACGGTGCTGTCACAGTACTGGGATAATGCACATAGTGATGTCACAGTACTGGGATAATGCACACGGTGATGTCACAGTACTGGTATAATGCACACGGTGCTGTCACAGTACTGGGATAATGCACACGGTGATGTCACAGTACTGGTATAATGCATACGGTGCTGTCACAGTACTGGGATAATGCACACAGTGATGTCACAGTACTGGTATGATGCACACGGTGATGTCACAGTACTGGGATAATGTACACGGTGATGTCACAGGCCTGGATAATGCATATGGTCATGTCACAGTACTGGGATAATGCATACGGTCATGTCACAGTACTGGTATAATGCATACGGTGATGTCACAGTACTGGGATAATGCAAATGGAGCTGTCACATTAGCGGGATAATGCACACGGTGATGTCACAGTACTGGGATAATGCACACGGTGATGTCACAGTACTGGGATAATGCACACAGTTCTGTTACAGCAGCGAGCTAATGCATATGGTGCTGTTACAGCAGCGGGATAATGCGCACACACACACACACACACACAAAAATCACTCTGTACGCTATGACATCACAACATGTGAAGGATGTAATTACAATTACATCACATGCAGGCATTATCATTCCCCAGTAAAGTAATGGAGGAACTCTTACATCTCCTTCCATCTTCCATAGTTATCACTAATTGCACCATAGATCTCTGTGGTAATAGGCCATCTTTGTTGTTGGGACATATAGCAGGTGCTCAGTCTGCTAACTCGATAGCTACACCCATGGCCCCCACCAATACTCTACACCTACACATCCGGCATATGTTCTCCAATAGAAAAGCAGAACAAGAACGGAAAGCTCATCTTCCATAAGAACAAATGGATAGGTCATGTAGAAATCCAACAGCTCTCCCTATTTCCTCAACATCTGCCGAGAGTGGGGGAAAGTTCAGAGTCAGAACACCACAATACATTACATGGTCAGCCACTTAGTCCCTTGGTGGGGTTGGCCAACATTCATCTAACATGTATGACTGCTTTAGGTCTTCCTGGGTGCTTGAAATTGTTGCATTATGGTTTATTCAATGTCTCACAATGAGCAATATGTTATAGTTTTTGTAAACAAAACTCATAAATTGCCATCGACTGCCTTTTGGTTTGTTCGCAGCTATATCTTCACTCCTCTCCGACCCTCATCACTCCATGGGCCTGTACTTGGTAATGCAATGCATGTGCTGTCAGGTATCCATTCATGGAGCCATCTGTCATTTCCCTCACCCATGTGTGTCACATCAGGCTGAGCAGCTGCAGGGCGTTGTAGACATGTTTTCTAATGCTCATCCTCTCATCTCCTCAGAGAATTTATCAAGAGATGAGCAAGACTTTGCTCAAGGCTCCGACAAGCTCTCAGGGTCTTGTTTCTTGCAAGGCATTAAATGGCTATTAATAATTGATGGGGATGAGCCGAGTCCTGGGATGCTTCAATATTCTAGATACCAGGGGTTGAGTAGATGAAATCAGGACCTAAATATTGATATGAGAGGAGGCCGTGCTCGTGGGCAGGCTGTGATGCTTTCTGCCTGTTGCTCGGGATGTTCAAGAACCAATTACCCAAATGGAAAATTTTAAGAAGTTTTACAATGGTGCGGTTTTACATTTGCATTATGGGTGAACTGCTTTTTTATGGGATCCCCGTAATTGTGACTATAATTTATCTTTTTGTCCCTTCCATCTCTTTGCTCCGACTCTGAGCTAGTGATTGAATTTCTATGAAAGCAAATATGCAACAAACTAAACATCCAATTAATTATATAATTCATAATTGTGTAATATCGTTTGATTTGAACACCAAAGTCAATAACTTTTTATGATCCAACTGCATTCAGGATCCCCAACACTGGAAATGTTTGAGTTGGGGTCATGAACTGACAAAGTTAGATTTATTGAAGTTGGTGTCTGCCAGGGTACTAATGAGGGATTCTGTAATCTTTAAGTATTATTTCCCACATTGCATTGCCTTTCTAAGTAGGAGGTCTGCTGTTTTTCAGGCGTTTTGCCTGCGTATCAGCTTTTCCATATTTTAATAAGGCTATTTCTGGACATGAAGTGACAGCTTCTTAACATGAGTCATGTTTTCTGCGAATATTCTAAATTCCTGGAACATGGTCACTACCATATGAGTTTTCTCATCATCCGATGTCTCAATGTGATGTAATACCCCAGACCAATAAAGTGAATGCTTAAGATTTTCGCTCTTGTTGTTCTTACAATGTCAGTATTAATTGATAGTTAAAATGGCCGTCTGGTCAAAGGCTCCAGAATATGTAAGTCGGTTGATACTGTGGATGTTTACCTGCTAATTCCTCATTGCTGTTTTTTACCGCCATACCATGAGGTCAGATCTGCAATCTGTGACTAGAGTCTAACAATAGTGCCTGCAGGTAGTCTGAGACACGCGTCTGGTCAGAGGAGTAACGTTAAGCTACTAGGCCCCACTGCAAAATCAGTTAATGGACCCCTACATACCTTTTACCATTGTGGTATATTTTATTTGGGGCCTCCTTAAGTTCCAGGACCAGGTTATCCCCCTTCCTCCTGTCTCATTATTGGTTCTAGCTGCAAGTCAATCTTAGGCCCATGGGAAGAAATCCATGCATGAAGAGGCGATTTATATTAAAGTAAATATAGGATAAAGATAATGTATGGATTACTAAACCACAAGGGATTAAAATATGATGGGGAAAGTGACCCACATATACCATGGAGAATGAGGTTTAGGAAGGGGGTATCTGTACGGCTACTTCTTGAGTCCTAGGTTGCCCTTTGTTCTGACCCATGATGCAGATATCTTAAATGTTTTTCCATTTCCTAGTTTGACTTTCCATATGAAAGGGCCTATTTAAGGGAGATAAAGGGAACCTGTCTGGTGAGCAAATCACTAGCATGTCCATTTGGGCTGTTGTCCCAGTCACCACTGTAATATGTAGTAAGCTTGTCCATGTCGGGGGGTGTTTTTTGTATTAAAAGAGGACCGGTCACCGTTGTATAAAGCCCAGTGACAACAGCTGACATTTATCACCCTGAGCAGTTTGGGTATTCTGTTTGGCATCCAAATCCATTCAGCCATTCCAAACATATGAAAATTAAGGTATATTAGCCAAGTGGGCGGTGACAATGCATGACTTATAGCACACACAGACCCCATCCCAAGAAAAACCACAGTGTTACTGCCCACTTGGCTTGTATATATTAATTTGCATCAAATAGCTTATACATTTGGAATGGCTGAACTGCTTAAACAAAATACTTAACCAATGGATGAGTCTGATGTTCTCGCTCTCCTGGCACTGAATCCAGGACGGTACACTTTTGCTTCACTGTGCTTGCTGGTGGTTTATTGTCTCAAATTCATCTGACAGCCAGACTCCCTGTAACTGTTTCTTCTGCCTGGTATTAAAGCGTGCTATCCCCAAATCCTGTCCTGCTTATTCCAGGGTACTAATAAAGTATGGTTGAAACATTTGGTTCTGTAATGGCCCTCTCCTTTATGATGCCATCTATTTCTGCATATGCGTTGGTCACCATTGCAAATAGGTTCTTGTGAATACTTTGTAGTCAGTGGCAATTCTCTACTGGCGGTATTGCTTGTAATTCTGTATGGGCACGGCAGCATTCTACTGCAATTAAAATGCTAATTTTCTAAACGGTGATACATTCATGTGGCAAGCCTGAGTTACAAATGTGAAATTAAATCTGTCTTGTCTGAAAGTCCCGAGATTACTTGTTAGGAAACTAGCTGGTCGTTCAACAGGTTGTATCATCCTGCTACTCTGAATTTTCCATAAAAAACTGGTATTGTACGAGAACTATCCATTCTGCTTCTGTTCTGATCCTGATCTTTACACGTATAACAGACTACCTATGACATAAGTGCAATTTCTTGGGTTTTCTTATACGCTCTGCAGATATATATATATATATATATATATATATATATATATATATATATATATATATATATATATATATATCTCCCTATACTATAAAAATGAATTTCTGTCTGTCTGTGCTCTAATGCGAACCAAACGACTGGACCGATCTTCACCAAATTTGGTACAGAGATACTTCAGGTATCCGGGAAGGTTTAAGACGAGACTCCAACTCGCTCGGACGCACCGTTGCTGAGATACAGCATTCCAAACACAGTGCCCCCTCTTAGCCAATACAAACCTGCAAGACTTTCACTCATATTCCAACTGCAATACACACGGTCACTCCACATGCACAATACAACACTGATATCCAAACTGAGATACACGCATCACAGGATTAGATACACAGATCAGCACACAGTATCACACAACAGAGGATTGGATACACACGCACACAGTCCCACAAACCAGAGGATTAAATACGCACTTCTGCACACAGTTCCACACACTGAAGGATTTGATACGTGCATCTGCACACGGTTCCACATGCCGAAGGATTAGATACAGGCGTCTACACACAGTTCCACACTCCAGAGGATTAGATACGCGCATCTGCACACATTTGTACACACCATAGGATTAGATACACGCGTCTGCACAGAGTACCACATGCCGTAGGTTTAGATACACACGTCTACACATAGTTCCACACTCCAGAGGATTAGATACGCGCATCTGCACACAGTTGTACACACCATAGGATTAGATACACGTGTCTGCACACAGTACCACATGCAGTAGGATTAGATACACGCGTCTACACATAGTTCCACAAACCAGAGGATTAAATACGCACTTCTGCACACAGTTCCACACACTGAAGGATTTGATACGTACATCTGCACACGGTTCCACATACCGAATGATTAGATACAGGCGTCTACACACAGTTCCACACTCCAGAGGATTAGATACGCGCGTCTGCACACATTTGTACATGCCATAGGATTAGATACATGCATCTGCACAGAGTACCACATGCCTTAGGATTAGATACACGTGTCTACACACAGTTCCACACTCCAGAGGATTAGATACGCGCGTCTGTACACAGTACCACATGCTGGGGGATTGGATACATGCGTCTAAACACAGTTCCACACACTGTAGGATTAGATACGCACCTCTTCACACAATACCACACAGGGGAGGATTAGATACACGTGTCTTCACACAGTTGTACACGCCATAGAATTAGATACACGCGTCTTCACACAGTACCACATGCAATAGGATTAGATACGCGCGTCTACACACAGTTCCACACGCTGAAGGATTAGATACGCGCCTCTTCACACAATACCACACAGGGGAGGATTAGATATGTGTGTGTGCACACAGTACCACACTTTGGAGGATTAGATACATGCCTCTGCACACAGTACCACAAGCCAGAGAATTAGATACACGTCTCAGCACACAGTACCACATGGGGGAGGATTAGATACGCGCGTCTACACACAGTACCACATGCCATAGGATTATATACGCACGTCTGCACACAGTACCACATGCCGGGGGATTGGATACATGCTTCTACACACAGTTCCACACACTGTAGGATTAGATACGCACCTCTTCACACAATACCACACAGGGGAGGATTAGATATATGTGTCTTCACACAGTTGTACATGCCATAGGATTAGATACACGCGTCTGCACACAGTACCACATGCCATAGGATTAGTTACGCGCATCTACACACAGTACCACACTCCAGAGGATTAGATACGTGCGTCTGCACACAGTACCACATGCCGTAGAATTAGATACGTGCGTCTACACACAGTTCCACACTCCAGAGGATTAGATACGCGCGTCTGCACACAGTTGTACATGCCATAGGATTAGATACACACGTCTGCACAGAGTACCATATGCCGTAGGATTAGATACACACGTCTACACACAGTTCCACACTCCAGAGGATTAGATACGCGCGTCTGCACACAGTTGTACACGCCATAGAATTAGATACACGCGTCTGCACACAGTACCACATGCAGTAGGATTAGATATGCAACTCTTCACACAGTACCACACAGGGGAGGATTAGATACGTGTGTGCACACAGTATCACACTTTGGAGGATTAGATACATGCCTCTGCACACAGTACCACAAGCCAGAGAATTAGATACGCGTCTCAGCACACAGTATCACACGGGGGAGGATTAGATACGCACCTCTTCACACAATACCACACAGGGGAGGATTAGATACGTGCATCTGAACACAGTACCACACGTGAGGATTAGATACAGGCCTCTGCATACAGTACCACATGCCAGAGAATTAGATACGCGTCTCAGCACACAGTTCCACATGGGGGAGGATTAGATATGCGCATCTGCACACAGTACCACACGCCAGAGTCATTAGATACGCGCATCTGCACACAGTTTCACTTACTGGAGGATTAGATACGCGCCTCTTCACACAATATCACATGGGGAGGATTAGATATGTGCATCTGCACAAAGTACCACACCAACAAGAATTAGACACTTGCATCTAAACACAGTACTACACGGGGAAGGATTAGATACAGCTTTACTCCAGGTATCCATAACAACTAATGACAGGCTTTTCACTGATATACAAAATGAGATACACATAATCACATGACGCTTATGGACATACACACAAACCACATACAATATACACCAGTGCAAAATTGGACAATTCTTATGGGGCCACTACACAAACATAAATTGTAATATACCCGTGCGAAGCCGGGTCCTCCCTCTAGTATATATATATATGGTATTGAAAAGCTGCAACACTTCCATTGCAAATGGTACAAGGTTTGGTGATCTCTTTGTGGAATTGTCACAGATTTCGCTCTTCTCAGTGCATTGCTTATTACAAACCACTATGTTCTACTATACATTTCTGGGGGGTCTTAGAGAAAACCATTTTAGTTGAGCCTAGCTTGACTTGATTGACAGGTCTCTCCCTTTTGGTTTATGGTGAGAGACCTGTCAGAAGGTCTGAGCTGGACTGTAGATAGTGGTAAAGATCCATCTTGTCACTACATTGCCAGAGCTCTGCTTTAGGTAAATTGTTGAGACCTTTTCTAAAAGCTTAAGCAGCGCTTGGGCCAACACCATTTGAGCATTAATACATATGCATGATGCAGCTACCCAAATCATGCCACTTGCTGTCTAAGCTGGATAGGATGTTGCTGGCGGGGATCTACCAAGATGACTCTCATGCCCGTTCCTGGCTACTTTTGGGGGAAAAAAGCAAAAACGTCAACAATTCATTGGTCAGTTTCTAGTCAAGGAGCCTGTTGGGATTTCATGTTACTGTTCTGGGCAATGAGAACTGATAGCAGGGTACTTTGTTTTTTTCCAATTAGGTGGCAGCGACAGGCTAGGGGCAGGTGGAACCATTTGGAATTTACAACTTACATTTTATGGTTCTGAGCATAGTAAGACTAAAGAATGCCATACACCACAGAGTAAGTGATAAAGTAAAGATAATAAGCAAGAACATTAAGCAAGTAAAAGAGAAGAAGCAATTTCTTACAACTCAATTAGTATGTGCTCTGTCACCCCATTATATGCAGGCAAGTAAAAGATGATAGCAAACCAAGTAGATGTCTAAGGTCCCATGGCCTTGCTAGTATGATGTGGGCTAAACCTTTGTAGCCTTATATAAGTCTTATGGTCAGTGGCCTAGAATGTGACCTGACAGGATGGTGGAGCTGGAGTCGGGACGTCAACTTTGACTTCAAAAGAAAATGGTTGGCAGCGTGGTGGTTCAGTGGTTTGCACTGTAACCTTGTAACCATGGACCACATCTGTAAGGAGTGTGTGTGGGGTTTCCTTTGGGATCTCTGGTTTCCTCCCGCTGTCTAAAGATGTACTGATAAGGAATCTAGATTGTGAGCCCTTTATGGAACAGTGACTGACAATGTCTGTAAAGACCTGCGGAATATCTTGGTGCTATAGAAAATACACAATAAAATAATGGCTGCTTTTAATCTAAACTTATTTTACCATTTTTAATATTTTATAATCAGATTCATAGCTTGTTACATATTTAATTTCATAGACTCTATATTGCTTCTGACTGACCAAGACTGTCATCCATTTATGTAGGAGTCAGAGTTGGAAACACAGGAGTCAGATTCAGTAGTTTGGCCTACCCACTCCATAGCCCTGCCTGCGCTACATGGTACAAAGCTAGAATTGAAATAGAAGAAGCTTCAAGAAGCCAAGTTAACCCTTTCCAATACATTCCATAGAACCCACTGTAAAACACCTACACCAAGTTTTTCACTTTTTAAATTGGCTCCTCTCGCGTCGGCTTCACACTGTGGTGTGAGAATTAAAGATTACTTAATATAGCATTTGGACGGCAGAGTTATATGTTAATTTTCTTCTTCTTCTGCCGGTAGTCATGACGCTTCCCTTGGCACCACCCATTGCTTAAATCTGCAAGCAATTTCTTGCTGTGCTTACCGCTGGCCTTGTGAGACATGTGGGTGGACATCACAGGAACATTGCAAAAAAATAGATTTTGCTCTATTTTTATCTTGTTTCTGTGCAGCTATTAAGGTTACTGAGTGTTTTAGAAGCTGCTTTTAGTTAGCAATGTTTAGGTAGGTTTTTTTTTTCTTGAACCTTAGCCCAGTGATTATAATCTTAGAATGTTGGCGCTGAGAAGAACCATCTTTGTAATATTTGACATGGAGCGGATTGGTTTGTATGCTCCAGTGTTTTTGTTACAAAGGAGTTTTTGCTCATTTGCTTTATAATCAATAGATTTTCTGTTTTTATATAGATGTCGGCTGCTCAGTCTGATGGTTCAGTATTGGCTAGAACGTCATACCCAACAAAGCAACATAAATTTTGATGATTTTCAGTGTTTTCCGAGACCTGTAGGGGAAAAAGTGCTCATTATATTCTCAGCATGTCACCCATTCCCTTAGGTCCTGTTTATTGAGTTTAAACATGGAATAAAGCTCAATTGTTTTTCTGCAGAGACTGAACAGTAATTGAAACAGGAAAAAAATAATTGTTTTTTTTTTCCTTGATAGATACCGTCATAGAAGTACTGCCATGATGGATCGGTTATAGTGCACTGAAAATGTATTGACTTGGGATAAATAACATATCACATCTACTTTGCTTTTCCATGCAGGTCGAGTGGGTGCAGCAGCAGCAGATAAAGAAAAGGGTTAAACGGCACATTCGGGCAGACCCTAACCTTTTATACTTTAATGACCCCATCTGGTCTAACATGTGGTATCTGGTAAGTGCTGCTGCTCAATGCAATAATTCTAGTATCCTGCTGTCCACACTGCTGGGTGCCAGATGAACCCCACAAGAGTCTTAACATGGAAATAAATGAACGTCTTGTCATTTGTGCTCTATCGACTTTTAGAGATCGTTTGAAGCCCATTGATGTATTAGTGTTTCCTTACGGTGGGACCAAAGTGAGAGACCTTCATAGACTGACTACGTAATGCTTAGCATTCAGACCCCGACTAGCTATGGGAGGTGGAAGAGATTGAAAACTTCTGTAGTGGTCATTTATTTATCACTACCCCCTTGCCATCATTGAACGTAAAAATGCCTTCTGAAAATGTCGCTCTTTTTTTTTAATTGTAGTTTACGAATTTTCGGAAATATATCTGGCACGCAACTTTTGTTGACTTAAAGGGATTCTATCATTCTGAACTAAGAACACGTCGGAATAACCTTAAGAAAGGCCATTCTTCTCCTACATTTATTATTCTGATCCGCGCCGCCGTTCCTGAGAAATTTCTTATTTCTTCCTTTTGTAAATGAGTTTTCAGAAAGCACAGGGGGTGTCCCCTGTGCTGTCCAAAGACTCTCCAGCGACACCTCAATCTTCTCCCAGTCGCATCATCGGCCACGTCTTCACCCGAATGCTCTAACACGAGCGTCTGTTTGGCTACAGGAAAATGGCCGACGGACATGCGCAGCAGAAGAAGAATAGCCTTTCTTCAGGCTATTCCGACATGTTCTTAGTTCAAAAAGGATTCTAATAGAATCCCTTTAAGTATTTTAATCCCTTAATAATATTAGTATTGTAGCCTTAAGAACTAATAAATTCCCTTGGCTTATAATTTTTAAATCTTTTCTTCATTGAAGCTTTAAGACTTTGAGCTAAATAGTTAGCATACCTTCAATTCTGAAACATCCTTTAATAAAAGAATGGGAACAGGAGAATATAAGAAACTTTGTAATGTATCTTGTTATATAAATAGATCAAGTCTCCATATTCTGCTCACACATGACTCTATGGAGATGGGAGGGGAAGGAGGAAGCTGTCACTTGATTTATTACATCATTCTATGCATTGTTAGCCTGTGATAAGTGTTAAGAGTCCTGTGATTCACAAAATAGAGTGTAGCAGCTGCAGTTATTTGGATGCCTTTTCCAGCAGCCTTTCCTCCCCCCTCCCCTCTCCATAGACTCATATAAAAAAGTAACTAAATTTGATAAATGGAATAGGAAACATTTTCCTTAAATAAGATATATTACAAACTTTCTTATATTCATTTGTACTATTAGTTTCTGAAAAGTAGCTTTATACTATAATTGAAGGTATGCTTTAAAATTAATAGTCCTGAAAAAAGTTGAAGTGTAACCCTGACCTTGTATAGTTTATTTTACTACTTTCACACATTAAACACATTCAACAGCCATAACATTTTAACAACCACTGCAGGGTACACACAAAATGGCACATTTTCTACCATTTTAGTGTTTTGGGGTATTTTTTGTTAATGTCATAGTATGAGTCTTACGTGTGTAGCAATGCCAATTTTTAGAGATGAGCGAGTAGTATTCGATGGAATACCTCCCTGCCATAGGTATGCATGTAAGCGGCCGAACACCAAGGGGTTAAATGCATTGAATATTCGATGCACTTAACCCCTTGGTGTTCGGCCGCTTACACGCATACCTATGGTGGGGAGGTTTTCGATCGAATACTACTTGCTCATCTCTACTAATTTTATTTTTTTCAGCCAAGAAATCACTTAGCGCAGTCAGCACTGAATTTGGCATTGATGGGTTAGATAACATTGTCATGGAGATGATAAACTGCTGAACTAGGAATAGAGCTGTGAAAAGAGGAAATGCTCATATAATCATTCCAAAGAAAAAGCATATGTGACACACTAACAGTACACACATTGGCTGGTTTGTGGATAACTGTGTATTGTCAAAACTCTGCATACCCATTGCAGCCAGTGACTGTATGTTAACCGCTGTGTATGCTATCTCCCTAAGGGTCCATTCACACGGAGGTATTTGGCGTGGATTCTGATGTGAAACTAGTGTCAGAATCTGCACAAAAAATAAGCCTCCCATTGATTTCAGTGGGTTCCGCGTGGAAAACGGAACCCATTGAAGTCAATCTGAGGCTTATTTTTGCGCATGGAGTACAAGAATACTTTTTGGTTAATAAGGTTATCGTGAACAAAAGTCCACATTACCCCTCTCCACTGGGGTCGTCTGCAGCCACAGGAGAAGAATTACAGTACGGGCTCCATCTGCAGTTACATTGCCTGAGCTCTGCTTGGGGTAAATTGTTTGAGTCCTTCTCTCAAAGACCAAGTCTTCAGCAGAAGACGGAAACCCACAAAGCAGAGACCGGGCGCAGATGTGAACCCGCCCTTACCATGTATTTATCATTAGTTTGTATGAAAATTGCATTGCATAGTTCATTCATACCACTAGTGACTTGTGATCTGTCTTATTATTTGTTCATTTTTCAGCACTGTAGTGATAAGAGCAGTCGATGCCGGTCAGAAATGAATGTTATGGCTGCTTGGCAGAGAGGCTACACTGGTAAAAATGTGGTTGTGAGTATCTTGGATGATGGAGTGGAGAAAAATCACCCAGATCTTATTCACAATTATGTAAGTATATCGGCATGTTACTGTATGTACAGCCATTGCCTTAGAGCCTTGTGTGGGAAAATATACTGAAAGCTCTGAATGGAGGCTCCAAATCCCCCCTCCAGGGTGAAAGGATCTACAGTATATCTTAAAAGATCCGACAATCTCGGGCCAGACTACAATCGACACATAGCTGTGCTATTCCTTTTGGGAGTCCAGAGCCGTATCAGCCCCCCCTTCTTCCCCAACCAAACATCCACATCCTTCGTCCCCAACTTCAAGGACCTCTGGCTACGCTGCCGTGACCTTCCCGGTAGACCAAATCGGTTGCTTTTTAACCCAAAATTTCACTCCACCCCCTCTCCCTCCAAATTGTGACTCAACACATCAATGATTTTCTGCAAAATTTGGAGGGAGGGCGGGAGATTCCTCGCTGTGCTGTCTTCATGGGCTTTTTTATATAAGCCATGCACATGAACCATCCCCGACACAACCTAAAGTATTGGGAGGCCTCCCCTATGCTGAGCACAGAGTCCAGTTTCTTCATGAATAGTGGCAGACCTACTTCTGGCCATACAGCTTTCTGGCAGCCTTATCCTTCTGTTGATAGATCAGTATCCAAAACACATGGGGTCTTGGACAACCTATTTAAGTTTTGGTTAGGAAGGATTAGTTTTTGTGTAATGTTTTCCCTTTAGTCGGTGAAGCTGTATGCACTGTGACCCTACTGTCGCCTTATTGTGCCTTTGTGCACAAAACCACTTCTAGAGCGGAGATCCTCTGTAATATGGCATGTGATCTAATTCAATGAGCATCTAATTCTGTATAGGACTCACATTAAGGTCTCATGCACACTGAAAGGTTTATGTTCTAATAGTCTTATGCCTTATTCTAGGATCCATTTGCAAGCCATGATGTGAATGGAGATGATCAGGACCCAAGTCCAAGATATGATGCCAGCAATGAAAATAAGTGCGTACAGTACTCCTGTATTCTGGTTATAGTAAAGTAACATGTTAGTGATCTGTCACACTTCATTTTTTACAGTGTTAGGGTGCATTCACACTACGTATACGGCAGCTTATTCTGAACGTAAAACACGTTCAGAATCAGCGGTGTATAAAACAGTTCCATTCATTTCTATGGAAGCTGGCATACGAGCGCTCCCCATAGAAATGAATGGGCTGCTTTTTTCAGTACGAGCAGTCCCATTGAAGTGAATGGGATGTGCTGGCGTGTACGGCTCGGCATGAGCAGAGCAGCCCATTCATTTCTATGGGGAGTGCTCGTATGCCGGCTCCCATAGAAATGAATGGAACTGCTTTATACGCCGCTGATTCTGAACGTGTTTTATGTTCAGAATAAGCTGCCGTATACGTAGTGTGAATGCCCCCCCCCAAAAAAAAAAAAAAATACCCAAAAAAGACTAATAGAAGCCAAAAAAGTGCAACAAAAGTGCCAAGTTCTTACAACATTATTCTATGCTTCCACGAGTCTTGAAAATGCCACGAAAAACACTGCGTGTGAATCCAGCTTTTTGCTGGCGTCGCTGACAGCGCATTGATTCAGATTGTACAAGTTTGCTGTTGTGGCTATCACAAGGTTAATAGCAGAAGTCTATTTTTTCTGATTAGCCATGCGGCTTAGAAGTGATTTACTCGCTTCAGAAAGCTGTGATGGGCACAAAAAGGTAATTGCAAACATTGCAAACTGAAAAGTCGGCTCCGCTGGTGTGAAGTTTTGCACATTACATTTTGAAAATGAACCATATGCTAAACTGTCTGCATGTATTTTATCTTTTATATTGTTTATAGCACTGCTCAGTCCCCGCTATCCAAACAACTACTAGAATTTACCAATGCGGGGTCTGGCTAACATGGCGTAGATCAGACGCAGGCGTCTACTTTATAGCTACAATAAAGGGAATCTGCCCCATGGAAGATGCTGTATTATTTACCACTGTTATGGAGCAGGAGGAGCTGAAGAAATGGATATATATAATTTTCTATTTCTTACCCTATTTTCTAGGCATGGCACTCGCTGTGCTGGTGAAGTGGCAGCATCTGCAAATAACTCTTACTGTATTGTGGGCATTGCATATAATGCAAGGATTGGCGGTAAGTTGCATTTATGCACACTATTGAAGTATATCGGCACATTTCCTATTTTTGTGTTTAAAGGGCCAGTTCACACTGAGTTTACGGGCACGCATTCTGGCACGTATACACATGTCAGAATGTGCGCGCTCAAAACAGATCCCATTAATTTCAATGGGTCATTACGGGTGCAAAGTTACGCGCGTTATACACCCGTAACAACCCATTGAAATGAATGGGATCTGTTTTGAGCGCGCACATTCTGACGTGTATACGTGCCATAATCCGCGCCTGTAAACTCCGTGTGAACTGGCCCATAATATTATATCACTAGTGCATCAAAGGGTTGTCCAGGATTTGGAACAAGCCATGGGGAGGCCAGGGTGGGTGCTGGAATCTGAGGCTCACGTGATCGCTGAGACCAGTCTGTGGCCTTAGCAGTTGTTGACAAGGAATCTGTGACATGTGATTGGCCTCAGTGTTCATGTGAGCCTTATGTCTTTCGGAACTTGATTGAAAGGGGACTTGGAGAGGGCAATGGCGTGCCAGAGGCAGGTGATTATGCCTATTTCTTTTTTTCCTTCTATATCCACAGATTGCTCCAAATTCTGGACATTCCCTTTACCTTACAATTGACTTGCATGTAACTTGTACATGTATTTTCTTTTTATACTGCTGCTGTTGGATTTTAACTCTTTGTTTGCATTTACTCTAATTCTAAATTGCCATGGTAGATGGTGGGGCCTTGTTGCAGCTTCATATTGGTTGGGTCAGAATAGTTTTTGTATTTGGTTCCCATCTTCTTTGAATGCTGGTGGTGAAGCTTAACAGCTGTGTTGGATACTGGAAGAACATGTCATTTCACTTGACATCACAGGCACGAAACCTCCTAATATGTCTTTATTTTTTTTCAGTGTTTGTTTCAGACTAAGTGCCCCTTAATTGTGATAGTGCGTCTCGCTGCCAAAATTCCTGCTCCTGTTTCCATGCTCCAGAGAATAGTGACTTGGTATAAATGTTGCTCAATGCTTGTTGTGCTGTAGTGTTTGTATATAAATAAGTCTATTCACGGGGTTGTGAATTGTTCCTCTGATGCCTTGAGTGTGAGGACACACAGCTGTAGATGTCTATATTGTGCGTCACCTGCTTCTGGGCAATGAGCTGGAACGTGTACCAGGGGAAAGCAATCATTAGTCACACTTGGTTGGGTTGCTGTGTATTGTGCTGTTTATTCTGTATCTCACTATGTTCTTCATGTGCTGGAATCCTGGCAGAGATTAGTAGAGCGGCTTTCCAATGATCACCAAAGGGGGTTAAGCAAGTCATTTGAATGGGTCACTGCTGCACAATGCTGTCTCTGTTACATGCTGCACTGCTTTTCAGAAAATTAATTTGATGTATTATACAATACCTGGCGTTTGGAGCACCAATTTTTCGAAATTGTTAGGGCATTTGGTTTAATGCATCAATCGTTGGATCCATCTGAGTACGTTCAATATTTTCTATCTGTCCTTATAGAGTAAACCTGGTCCAATAAACAATATGGATTGTATATAAATAAACAATGGCTCTTACAGGTTTTTTTTAATTATTTTTCCCGTCAAAAATCAGCTTTTGAAGATTTTAATTTTGAGGATTCTCAGAAGGTTCAGGCTATCCCTGTCACTGCAGCCTTGTTACAAACTGAATTTCTGCAGCATTTCAGAAACCACGTAAACAGTCTCCTGGGTAGAACCTTTCACCATCTCCCCGCCTGGCTTACATTTCTTTCATGCTTATTCACGTGACCCGATGTCTTGACTGTGTTGTGTTCATGATCCGTGAAAAAATAGGACATGTTCTATTTTTTCATGCAGTCAACTCTAAGGCCAAATTTCACTGCCCCAATTTGCCCATTGAGGTGAATGGGTCCATGAGAAAAACAGATCCCACATGGATCCGTGAAGCAGACATGAATTTCATCAAAGGGACATCACTCAGTAGATACCTCTCTGCTCCTGGACTCTTCTCAGGGTAAAATATTGCTTTTTGTAAGCATAGAACCTTTTTGGGATTTCTTGTTGATTCAGACAGGAAAAATCTATTGTTTGATTTCTTTTAACAAAAGCCAATTGGAAGTGCTACACCTGCTTTATAGATGTCACAGTAAAGATTTGGAAGAGCTTGAGGAATCTTGAGTGTAATAATGATACAAGTGTCTAGATTTCTGATATACTTGGCGTTGCGATGGAATTTTCTCCTGAAATTACTAAAATTTGCTTCTGTCTTTTTATGAAGGTTTTCTTTCTTAAGCTCAAAGTATAGGTTGTGTGGACTTCTATAGATTTATTTTTCAACTTTACAACTATATTACTGTGAAAACCAGAAGCTGCTTCTCCCCTTTTTAATATGTTTACCCCCCAAATTTAATCAATCGTGAAAAAGACACAATATGACCTGCTCTTCATATTATCAGTAAATGGCTCTGTAATGCACTTTGCTCGATAGGACGGCTCTCAGGCTATTATGCATTCTCAGGAGCCATATTTTTGTGTTTCTACTACAGAAGAGAGGGTTGGTTGAGCGCCTAGAGCCATTAGGCTGATACAACTAAAGCACATCCACAGTGTCTTTTCCAGCAGCATTCCCTTTCCATAGACTTCTATGTTATCTGATAAATGATGGAGGAAACCTATTGCCTTAATAAGATATATTACAAATTTTATCATTCACCTGTACTATTCCTTTATGACATACATTTATATTTGAGTTATGTTTTAAATACATAAATGTACTGCCTTACTTATGAATCAGAGACAAGTGGCTGCAATAAAGCATGCAAATTACAGTCCGATAATTACATAGTGTTATATTGGAATATTAACTATTCTGGAAATTAGTTCACATAATTTCAGAAGTGTGATTTCAGTCCTCAAGCTGACCTCATTCAGATGACACCCTTTTAGTGAGACACTCAGAGCCCATTGCTTTGCTTTGCTTCCTTGTACAAGGATTTGCATAGGATGGTAAAACTAGTGAACACCATTGTGTTGCTGTTGGAGGTTGGGGACAGCGGTGCTGTTGCAGTTAGGGAATAACTTTGCTGTTGCAGGTAGGGGTCCAGCGTTGGTGTTGCAGCTAGGGAACGTCTGTGATGATGCAGGTAGCGGACAACATTGCTGTTGCAGGTAGGAGATGGCATTGATGGTTCAGGTAGAGGACAGCGTTGCTGGTGCAGGTAGGGGACCGTGTTGCTGTTGTAGGTAGGGGGCCAGTGTTGATGATGCAGGTAGGGGACGCCGTTGGTGGTGCAGGAAGGGGCCAGCGTTGCTGATGCAGGTATAGGACAGCCACTGCTGATCTTGAACATTTCTTGTGGTGCACTGTGATTTTTACACCAGCCAATGGTATATATCTTCAAATAATAGAATTGCTTTTCGTTGTTCCACAAAGGTTAAGATGTATTTTCTAAATGCCTTTGTCTGACTAAACAGCATTTCATGGTTCTTTTCATATCGGCTGAGTATTAAATGTCATTGGTGAACCATGTGCAGAGAATTTCTGGCTCTTTGTGCTGTTTTACTGTTGGGTCACAGTGCAATGCACTCTTATTGCCGGCTTACACTGTGAATGAACTCTCTATATACTATAAATGTGTTCATTTACAGATGAACAAACCCAATGTCCCAATGGCTGACGGACCGTGTCTCAATTGTGTATTTTATTTTCAGGTTTAAGTATAATGTTGATATTGCCCTTGAGTAAAAAAAATAATGGCCCAATGCTCCAAAAATGTATCCCATGGTTTAGACATCTAAATTTAGCTTTTATTGCTGGACCTATGCTTAACATTCAGTGGGTGGTTGCTAGATGGAGCAAGATGAGCAATAGCACACATTAGAGGCATCAATGTTACGGTAATGACAATGCAATACAAGGCTTTCTCCAAGCCATCCAGTGGACAAATTGAAGAATAATTGTGCTTAAAGACTGGGCCAGCTTCATGATTGTGGGCGATACAGCTTCAGTGGGCCCCAAGTGGCAGCAATGTCTAACTCTAAAGGGAACTGAAGCAAAAAAACACCCCAAATTGGGTAGTTTTTGCCACTTCAACCTGCTGAAATGATGTAAGTCTTCTGAAGCATTTTGATCTTTGCATTGCAAAAATTCAAAACTGTGCATGAAATTTGCAGCTATATCTGACCTGCCTCCACATATATAATGGCCCCTGATGTCCCCACAGTATAATGTCCTCCTTATACCCCCATGTTGTACAATGATCTCTATTTCCCCATATAATGGCCCATAATGCCTCCTTGTGTCCTCATATAACATCCCCTAAACCTGAATACAGTACAGTTCCTCCTTATGCCTTACTTCATCATCCTGCTTTATGGGAAGACAGTGGTAAGTGCAGATTTCACTTACCACTTGTAACTCTTTGGTTCCTCGCCCCTTCCCTGCTTTAGTGCTGTTAGGGTCCACAGGTTAAGGAGGGGGCTGGAGTTCAAGTACTTATGAGTGTTATGTGAAATCTACTCTGTCCACATTAAGCATAAAGGGATACTGTAATGTATGGGGGATTAGGGGATGTTATGAGGCAATAAGGAGGCACTGTCATATATGGGGATGTAAGTGGTCCAGGGATCTACCAGCAGTAATCGCTTGAGCGCTTCCTTCTGTATTGATGAAAGTGCTCACTGCTGAGTCCAAGTACCCCCTAGGTGCTCTGGGATTCAGTACCGGCCCTGTTTATAGGAAACCCATTACATTAAAAATACAGCACATTCAGCAAACAGCATGTTATAGAGCAAGAGGTGCTGAGCAGATTGATAGAATTTTTGTTAGAAAAGCCCCAGTATAATTTATATTCCATTAAAATCTCTGTTCATTCTGGGGTTAGGAGTCCAGTGGGAGGTGCTACTCATGGATAGGACCGCCCACTGGACGTTTGGACCCAAAATGAATGGAGATTAAAATAAATAAATGGCAAGTCATAATGGCATTTTTCTAGATGTAATTCCCGGGCAGCTGGCTTCAGCTTTCAACCTTTGCATTGCTAAGATTTTAAACTGTGGGCAAACACAAAGCAAAATGAAAACTTTGTGCTACAGGGTTGTTTCTGCATTGTGCGCATGGGATTTGTTTAAAACTCTTCCCCTATACTACTACCATACTTTTCAGGGGTGCGTTGACTAACCCTCTGCTAGCAGGCAACACGTGTCCCCAGCCTTACCATGGTTCTGGATCCAGCTGTATACCCTCCATATGAGAGCTGCCGTTGGCCGTATATACAGTGGTAATGTCTATTTACATAATAGCCGGTTACGCCAGTGTAAGAGAACCACCTCTGCCCTGACTGATATGATGTGACGTCCATTTGCCCTTGATGAGACGACCCCTTCAGTGCGGGTCATACTTACCTTCTACTTACATTTCTCAGAATCCACTATAAATAAGGTGCCGGGGAACACCTTAGACAATCTCAAGGATGTAGATTTGATTGTGTAAATACTTTTTACGTTTCATAGGAAAAGTGTGTGTGCTGATTCTTTCCTAATTTTTGTAACCAATTATTAATAAAAAGAACAACTGCAAAGTTTGGCCACTTTATTGCATTTAGTACAGTAATAAATATTTGCTGTGACGGGCGGTTTGAGGAGCCATTTGTTAAACTAGCACTTTCATAGTCCTGACTGACAGCACTGAGGACTTGAGTAGGGGGCTGTCAATGTCTTAATAATACTGTGACATGCAGTTAGCGCTTGGGCTTGGTAAAAGCATAAACGCAGGAACCAGTATCTGATTTAGCTATTGCTAGAGATGAATGAAGGCAACTTCAGCATTTCTTAGCCATGATGTGATTTAAATGGTTAAAGAGTAAGTTTCATTGTGTATAGAAGAAATTCATCTACCGTATATACTCGAGTATAAGCCTACCCGAATATAAGCTGAGGCCCTTAATGTTACCATAAAACACTGGGAAAACTTATTGACTCGAGTATAAGCCGAGGGGGAGAAATGCAGCAGCTACTGGAAAATTTCAAAAATGAAAATGGTCGGAGTTTTTGGGTGCAGTAGTTGCTGGGTGCTGGGGAAGGGGAGGGGGTGTTTTGGTTGTCTGTCTGCCCCTTCCCTGAACTTGAGGACTGTTTTTTTGGGGTTTTTTTTCCCCCACTTGGAATCCAGCCTGGGTGAATATAGGGTATCTGCAGTGCTCCTATTAACCCCTTCCCGACGGAACAGGAGCACTGCAGATATCCTATATTCAGTAGAGCGGGCACTATCAGACACAGGGATACCTAATGTGTATGTGTTTCACAGTCATTTTCTACTTTCATATGTATTCTAGGGAAAGGAGGGATTTAGAACTTTCATTTATTTAATTTTTTTATTATACTTTTTTAAAGCACCTCTTTTTTTTCACTATTTTATGGGGGATTTTATTTATATCCTATTACGGCTGGTCATAGACTCCCCCCCCCCCCCCCCAAAAAAAAAAAAAAAAAAAAAATTATTTTTTTTTGCCTGACTCGAGTATAAGCCGGGGGGGGGGGGGGCTTTTTCAGCACAAAGACTGTGCTGAAAAACTCGGCTTATACTTCAGTATATATGGTATTTCCGGTTACCAGATCCCCTCCTGCCTGCTAAACTGCGTAGATCACTGTTCAGACGGGTCTTCACTGAAGACAGGCTGCAGTTTATAGAAGTCTAGGAAGAGGAATGAGTGAGAAGCAGAAAGTTACAGACTTCTGGAGCAGATGATATTAAGATATCTTTCTCACCAGAGTTCTTTTCACATCTATACTAGAGATGAGCAAGAATATTCGATCGAATATCTCTGCCGCATAGCTCCCGATGCAAAAACACTTCCGGGGCATCAAATTTTTACTGCCCCTCTCCCACCTTCCCTGGCGCCGGGAGCTATGCGGCCGAGGTATTTGATCAAGTATATTTGATCATCTCTAATCTATACTACTCAGTGCTGTGAAACCTGCTGGAAAACTGCTATAAAAGTGCTAAACACTTGCTGTTATCTGAGGCAGTACATCCCCGGTCTTTCTCTAACCCATTATGCTTCTCCTCCTTCTCCCCCCTTCCCTCTCTGTAGACTTTGACAGGCTGTTTGACTCAAAAGAATATGCAAATAAGTCTGAAAGTGCTCTCCAGGGACAGGACCAATTTGCCTACAGATCTCTGCAAGTGCTCTTACTCTCCTCTGGGAGCACCAACTCCTTTAGCCTTCGTTGATATCTTCTTTGGTGTGACCTGCTGGGGGAGCAGTATACCAGCCAAGGATAGAAATAGACTTGACAGGCTGATTAGAAGGGCCAGCTCTGTCCTGGGGAGCCCCCTGGACCCAGTACAGGTGGTGGGTGACAGAAGGATACTGTCCGTGGTGAGCTCCATGCGGGAGAACAAATCCCACCCCGTGTATGAGACTTTGGCAGCACTGTCAGTGACCGACTGAAATTGTGGACAGTGATATCGAATGTATCTCACAAGATTGTAAACTGGACTCATTAACCCACTTTTATTCAACTTTTTTTTATTTATTTTATTCTTATTTCAGGCATCCGTATGTTGGATGGGGATGTGACAGATGTCGTTGAAGCAAAGGCGTTGGGCATCCGACCTGACTACATTGATATTTATAGTGCAAGTTGGGGGCCTGATGATGATGGCAAGACTGTAGATGGCCCTGGGCCCCTAGCCAGGAAAGCTTTTGAAGATGGTATTAAGAAGGTGATAACATTTTTGGTCCTAAAGCTATTATATTAATACTTTGGGTGTGATCACTTGGCCAGTTAAAATTACTGTTAGGCCATGCTAACATCTGCATAATGTAACAAAAAGATCCTTAACACTGTAATTTTTTTTATCAGTGTTAAATGAAAAATCCTTATCACAAACAGCTCCCTTATATAAATTATGCCAGTAAGGGCGGGTTCACATCTGCGCCCGGTGTCCGGTTTAGCCAATCTGGCGGGTTTCAGTCTTCTACTCCGATAAACTGGACAGATGACTGAAACCCGGTGGTCAGTTTTCAAACCCGTGTGTCATTTTTAACCGGACACAAAGTCCTACATGTCTGACTTTGTGTCCAGCTAAAAAAAACTGTTTCGCCGTGGACAGGCAGAAGACAATCACCGGCGGTCACTATGCAAACCTATTCAAGTGACTGGGTTTGAAAACTGACTGCCGGGTTTTTGTCTCCTGTCCATTCTCTCGGGGCAGAAGACGGAAAACCACCGGATTGGCTAAAGCGAAGACCGGGCGTAGATGTGAACCCGCCCTAAACCTCCTGAGATACCCAAGCTGGTAAGTTTAACCCTATAAAACAGCAGAGACTCCAGTAGGGGCCTCAGAGCATCCATAATTTTTGCTGGAAAAACAATGGACTCCTTGGCAGAACCCAAAGAAAACTCTGCAGAGTTTCGGTGAAAAATGCTGTGGGAAAAAAAAAAACAATGCATTTCTGCCGTCTTGCTACTTGGGGCTTAAGCCTGGAAGCAGGAAAATATGAATGTGATTTTACAAAACCAAGTTTACATGAAGTGGTGGAAAACACTGTTATGGCTGAGGGGGAATTTATTACGACTGGATATTGTGTGCACAGGTGGCAGGTGCACCTGGATTAAGAGACTCTGGCCTCGCAATAATAATAGTATACCGCAGAAGGCCCCGTGTGCCAGAATTAAAATCTGCACCGATCAGGAACTTGCATAGATTTTACCCATAACTCATGCCAGTTTTCTGGTTTCACTTGGCGTAAATTTACTGGACTTAAACATCCCCAGCCTACTTTCATCCCCACTCTGTTCCACCCACTGGGGAACATAAACTAGTGAAACCATGCCAATTTTTTGGCCAAAAAGCTGCTTTTTGTGAGTGTTCTAGACCCTTTCTAACAGTTTTTGTTGTTTTGTTTAATATATATTTTACGGAAATGCCAGTGGTTTCCTATAGTTATAATTGAAGCACAAATTCTGCAGAAAAACTCTAGGTACTGCATATAGATGGAGAGAGAATTTTTTTTTTCTACCTCCCTCGAACCTAATTAAAGGGATTCCACCATTAAAACCTTTTTTTTTTTTTTTTTTTTTTTGTGGATAAGACGTCGGAATAGCCTTTAGAAAGGCTATTCGTCTCTTAATGTTAGATGTGGTCTCCGCTGCGCCGTTCCTTAGAAATACCGTTTTTTACTGGTATGCAAATGAGTTCTCTCGCAGAGATGGGGGCGGGCCCCAGCACTCAAACAGCGATGGGAGCGTCCCCACCGTTGCCAGAGAAGTGTCTCCAGTGCCGTCTCCTTTGTCCACAGCGTCATCTTCAACGTCGTCTTCCGGCGCAGGCTCGTAACTTCTGGGCGTCAGGCCTTGGGCAGAGCAGACTGCGCAGGCGTACAGGCCACGGGAACATGGCCGCTTGCCCAGTATTGTTAGCGGCCATTTTCCCATGGCCTGTGCGCCTGCTCTGCTCAAGGCCCGACGCCTAGAAGTTACGAGCCTGCGCCGGAAGAAGACGTTGAAGATGACACTGCGGACGAAGAAGGAGGTGGCGCTGGAGACAATTCTCTGGCAGTGGTGGGGACGCCTCCATCGCTGTTTGAGTGCTGGGGCTTGCCCCCATCACTGTGAGAGAACTCATTTGCATACCGGTAAAAACTGGTATTTCTAGGGAACGGCGCAGCGGAGATCACGTCTAAAGGTAACAGACAAATAGCCTTTCTAAAGGCTATTCTGACGTCTTATCCACACCAAAAAATGGTTTTAATGGTAGAATCCCTTTAAAAAAATAAATAAATAAAAAAATTAATGAATTTCTTAGATCACATACTAGCTTTACAGTATAACCATTTTTCTTACAAATTGCTTGTGGAGATGAATTTAGGATGTAAATGACTTTCCTTAAGAGCTGTAGGGTTAATGCTGCGTTTTATGTTCCTTGGTAGTGTGTACACCACCTACAGTAGAGAGCAATGAGCCGCTATTATAGCTCGTTGGTGCAGAGGGAAATACATGACTAATGGACTTTTTCCAGTTATGGCATTACATAATGAATCTTCATTTTCCATTACATGAGTCCATATGGTAAGGGCGTGAAGAGCTGACACGCGTGTCACATGCTATTATGATGTGATTATGCACAAAGGGGAGGTGTTGAAACCTGCTGTTAGTTTAGATTTTAGGGAAGCCATCAGAGCCCCCAGTTGTCTGTTCTCAATGGAGAACGAAGCTGCAGCTGTACAGGGCTAGTGTTCATTCAGCACCCTCAGGACACTCCTGGCATTTTGCCACAAAGCATTGGGACACTTGCTCCACCTGCCCCTCCCATATTAACTGTTTTTACTTGCAGGACACGGCTTATAGTGTAGCGTTGACAGCATTATAAAAGTTTTTTTTTTATTTTTTAAAGCATCTGTTAATACGAATTTAATATTGTACAAAACGTCTTCCCATGTTTATACAGGACAATGAGAACATCTTCTAGTATACCACTATAAGCAGATTTTGTTCAATGGGCCCCCAAAACACGTTGTCTAATTGAAATCAAGATGTGGTGTTTTGTCTTATAGGGTCGTAAAGGATTGGGCTCCATCTTTGTTTGGGCGTCTGGGAATGGTGGTCGTGAAGGAGACTACTGTTCCTGTGATGGATATACCAACAGTATCTATACAATCTCCATCAGTAGCACCACAGAAAATGGATACAAACCATGGTACTTGGAGGAGTGTGCCTCTACGCTGGCTACAACCTACAGCAGCGGTGCCTTTTACGAAAGGAAAATAGTAAGTTGTGTTGGACTATGAAGAAAATGATAAATATACTGGTAAAAATGTGTTTTATATAGTCAGGGATGAAAGTGATTGACCAGAAAGTGATGCTGGCTAGCCCAAATGTCACCATCCGATTACTAGGAGTTATAGAAGTCTGAAGCCGATGGCCAACTTCAGTGTTAATGAGACTATACAGTTGATAAAGGGGGTTTTCATTAGGGCTATCCCCTTTTTTAAAGATTGCAGCCAGCCTCAATGTTGTAACAAATTGAAGTAGTCTCAGCACGCCGGATGATACGTTTTCTTAAAAAATTTTCCAAATTTTATTGTGGAGACATGCTCCAAGTTAAAAATATATATGAAGAGCTCAACGGAAAAATGGCCTAAGTCCAAAAATCAATATTGTGAGAAAAACGAAATTTAAAGTTTTAGCCTAAAGCAAACGGGCATTATTGTGGAATATATCTATCCAATGTAATCAGCTAATGAACACCGTTAATCCTAATCATAAATTGTATTATTTATTAAAAAAATTGCAGCTTCATGTATAAATATTATTTATTTAATATTATTAATTAATTACTACTATTATTAAACGATGAAGAATAATAATTACCTGCCTCCCTTTTCGGCGCTAAATATGTGCAAAAGTCGATTTAGAGCCTTTTAAACAATAAGACAAAGTTTTTACACTAATATAAACAACAGACCGGAAGTCACGATTTCAATGAAAAAATGACCAACGAGAGTGAAGTAAGTAAGTTTGTATTGGACTTAGGCCATTATTCCATTGAATGTAAATTCTTCTGCATTGAAATATATGGACTTAGGTCATTAATCCTAGGTACCTTGTAAACCAAATGCATAGAACGAGGTACAAAGAAGCTTTCTAGGTAATAATTTGAAATATGACAAAATGTGGACTTAGGCCATTTTTCCGTTGAGCTCTTCATATATATTGTTCTTGGAAAAGCAGTCGATGGATATGTCCTTGTGCACAAGGACATATCCATCGACTGCTTTTCCAAGAACAATATATATATATTTTTAACTTGGAGCATGTCTCCACAATAAAATTTGGAAAAAATTTTTAAGAAAACGTATCATCCGGCGTGCTGAGACTACTTCAATTTGTTGCTTCTATTGTGTCTGTGCCGGACATGACGTCCCGGGCATCCGGATGACTACAAGCACCTACTACTCCTGCATTAACAGTAAGAGACATTTATCATTTTTGTAATACGGGCTGAGACAAATTTTTCTTCTTTGCATAGCCTCAATGTTGTGGCTAGCCAAATTTTTTCTTCAATGCTGCTCTTCTTCGCAAATATGGTGGATTGCAACGACTGATGTATGACTCCGGTGCTTAGTGACTCTCTGTTTCTTACAAATGGAGGTAAATCTGCTAATATTCCAGTAATAAGAAAAAATAAATATTTATGTAGTGCCAAAACATTCTGCAGCACTTTAGATTATGTTTAGAGTCCACCCCAAAATCAGCGGCAGATTACAACCTGATTCTATCTATCTGATTCTAGGAGGCAGAGATTGGCGCGTGATGCCAGAGCAGAGATCTACAGACACATCATACAAATTGAGAGAAGGGGATACAAACTGTTAGACTAGACAAATTCCATGGTGAATCAGTGGTTAGCTCTGCAGCCTTGTAACACTGGAGTTCTGGGTCCATATCCAGCCAAGGACAACATCTACAAGTAGTTTGTATATTCTCTGGGTACTCAGATTTCTTATTACGCTCCAAAGACAAACTGATAGGGAAATGTAGGTTAGCTCTGTATGGGACAGTGATTGACTGTGGAATATGATGGCGCTATATAAGTAAACTAAATAAATAATGAATTACGCCATTGTACATGTGGATGGCGCTATCTTCTTAGGCTGTTTTTGAAATGGCCATTATAGAACCCATGATTTTCAATGGATCTATTCACATGACCCTATCAAAGTCCATTTCCACAAAGATACTATATATCAGTTTTAAGTGCATGTCATTGTATGTCAGCTGTGAAAAAATGGCGTAAAAAAAGATACATTGACTTGAATGTTTTCTCAGAACAAATCCCGCTGCAACATCTGCCACTTGTCCGTTTTTCACTTGTGAATAAGCCCTAGTACAGCCATTGCTGCCTTGTGTGTAAAGTATTCAGAGACTATATAGCTGCTGTACATTTTACATTCTGCTGTACATGTCATCTGCAAATAGTTGCCAAGGTAATCCGAGGAGACTACTTGTAGGATTAAAGGGAGACTCCCTACCCACACGTATGCCAATGGTGACAGATTGTTACAGAAGAGTTCATTAAAAGTTATATGTGCTCCTTGTAAGTGCCATTTTGTGACTTTCAAGAAAACAGTTAAAATCCACGGCTGAATGTCTCTGGAGTCCCTCACTATTACACCCGCGCTATATTGCCGTGTCGGAGGAAATGGTACATAAATGAGTCGTCAGCATAGAGGAGGTACGGGAAGCTAAAAGGAGAGAAGAAACCGGACAGCAAGAGCAAGGAGGGAAGCAGAGCATGCAGGTGATACTCAGAGAGGTGGGGAGGAAACCAAGAGAGCCAGCAGAATGGAGCAAGTTTGTTGGACGAGAGTAGGCCAAACAGTCCAGGACAAGTGCTAGCGTTTCATGACACTATTTTGAGGTAGATATATTTCATTCATAAAGTTTTATCAACACTTTCTGAGAAGAAATTAAGCTTTTTTGATTACTTTTTATAACAATGTGTTTGACAGAGGTAAAAACATGGCAGTTCAGGCATAATTTTTGTAGAGCCCTCAGGGGTGAATAAGGCCCATTAGTGATCAACATAGAAATATGCGCTGGTCACTAATGGGGACAATCTGCAGTTTCTTCCTCTCTTAAAGTTTTGCAATGAAAGGGTTAAGCGCGGCGCCGTGGACCTGCCTGGTTTAATTACTGTAGGACCCAGTAAGACATTGTTGGCATTTAAATAGTATCTGTAAGGCTGGAATTCATCAGAAGTTCGTCATGTATTTCGAGAACGTGCAGTGCATGTCACAATAGACTCAATTCTGAGGCACAGGCATGACTTGGTGAATATTTCAGACCTCACGAAGCATGTTATAGTTATTAAAGCTTTAGGCCGCAAATTCCAAAACTGCATAAATCTTCAAAAACTTACAAAAGTATTTATAAAAACCTCTGTTTTTTTTTATACTTCATACTAGTCGGCAGCTCTAGCATTGCTTCCAAAATTACCATTAAACTAATAGATCCCATTATATAAGGGCGAACTTTAAGAATATTTTGAAAACCCCTTTTAGACTAAGGCCCCACGTTGCAGAAACACAGCTTTTTTTGTTGCAGATTTTGTTGCGGTTTTTTTTAGCTTTGGCTCCAAAAAAAAAAATGCAGCAAAATTTGCAACAGCAAAAGCACCTTTTCTGCAACGTGGAGCCTCAGCTTAAGTTTATAGTCATACAACTGAGTTTCACTGACTTTAACTTCATGCGGGGAGCGGGAATCCTAGCATCATCTAGCATTATCTATAATACTAGGAGTCCCTGCCTCTCAGTGATATACTGTCCTGTACTGTAATCGGTACTGAACAGTATGGGAGGCAGGGGCTCTTCGCATAATAGATAACTATGAGGAGTCCCTCTCCCGGTATATTGTTTGGGCCAGTAAATCCAGCCCAACACATGGACCATGCTTCATGGGTGAAACTTGGTCATGTGAGTGTAGCCTAAAGTTTTAGGCTTCTTTCACATGATATCTATGATAAACGGCCCATGTGTCTCCGAGCAAGTGCCTGGATGGCCATTAGTCACATAGCAGTGAATAATGGACAGACCATGACTTTTTTTGAAATGTCCATTATAGAACCAATGCATTTCAATGGGTCTATTCACATGATACTATCTATGTCTGTTTTCATGGCTCAATACGGACACGTGACAGCCATAACTAAACCTCCATTTTTTCACTGTTGTGTGAATGAACCTTTAGACTTCTATTCTGGAAGTTGAGGATTCTGTAATTTTGTAGCATCTATTCTGACAGCTATAACTTTTTTTTTTTTTTTTTTTTTAGCAACAGCTGCATGTAAGGGCATGTTTTTTGCAGAATAAGGCTCTATGTAGATTACATTTTATACGCTTAACGAATTTTAAAAAAAATGGATGCAAACAGATGGCCATCCGTTTATATAGACATTAATTAAAAAAAAAGTTTCTATCCTTTATTTGGATGGGTACAAAAGTATAATATAATATGTTTTTGTGTCCTTCAAAAAAACAAACGGCATCTGATCCATTTTTTATTTTGAGGTCTATGTAAATGCATGGCCATCCGTTTGCTTCAGTTTGTGTCTGTTTTTTTGCCTCAGTTAAATGGATATTTTTTTAAAAAAACCATGATCTGGAGCTTTTGTATTTTTCTCTTACAATTTTAAGGTTACTTACAATGCAGTCAGTTTTTTTATGGCATAGGTAATACCCTTCAACTTTCACATAATGAAGTTCTGCGGCGCCTAGATGGACCTTTTATTTGGTTCTTTTCTTAACAGATTTAGCATAATTATTTTAGCTCGTTAAGCAAAAAGTAATAGAAGCGACCAAAGACCCCTCCGCAGCGAGCCCACTCTAAAAGCTTTTTGTTTTTTTCTTGTACCATTCGGAGGTGGGCTTGCCATTGCATACACACAACTTCTATTGAGACTGCTGCGAACTTACGCTTTGCAGAAATATTAAAAAAAAAAATACCTGTGGAGTTTTTGTCTGACGTGATGTAGGCTGAAACTTGGCAGTCAGATGCTTTATAAAACTAAAATATATATCAATATGTGGTTTTTACAGTAGCCTTTCTGCAGGAGTCTCCACAGGTCTCCTGTAACTTGTCGCTTTCTACCTTTTACATAGCTAATGTGGAAAGCCACTGGTACCGACCACAATAATTGACATAATGCAGTTTTAACTGATTTTTTTTCCATCATTTCCACCATCTCTGCCTCTGTTCATCCTATAAAATGTCTGTGAGAACTCGTCATATCAACCCAGACCTGTAGATAAATAGGTTAGGGTCAACTGAATCAGTGTTTCCCCCTTGTGTATTGATGCTTCTGTTTTTGTATCCAAATGAGCTCTTTGGAGCAATGAGGGTGTTACCCATATAGGTAATAGTAATACCCTTGTTGCTCCAAAGAGTAATTTGCATACTGTCAAAAATGGCAATATTTTGGCAATGGAGGCACCAAGTCACAATGGGGAAACTAAAAACACTGTGTGATTGTGATGACCCAAACATATCTACAGTTCTGGAATGAAATATTGGGTTCTGGTGACACTCCCTTTAATAAGCACTGCTCCCAACACAGTTGTAATTTTTTTCTCTAGCCCTCACTGTTCTAGGGAAATTGGTGCTATTAGTTTACACTACATAAACACACTGTCAAGTGGGCAGTCCTGGCCTGCAACAGATAATCTCAGACCGCCCACCTGACAGTTATTGCACTGAAACTAAAAGCACTGATTGCTTGGGAATGGTGGGGGCTACAGAAAAAATTCCAAGTGTGCCAAAATTTGTGGAGTGATGGCTACTGAAGAATACAATTGTGCTCAGGTGAGAGCTGATACATGAAGGCTGGTGGGGTTTCATTTTAGAGAAAGGTGAGAGTCCCACACATTGGACCCACATTTGCTAGACTTTTATGGCACAACCTATGTTATACCCTAAATATTTTTGTGGGGAAAATGCTTTTAAGGCTAAGGCCCCATGTTGTAGAAACGCAACTGTTTGTGTTGCAGATTTTGCTTTGGGGTTTTTTTTGAGCCAAAGTCAGGAGTGGTATTAATAGAAGGGAAACGTCTATAAGCTTTATTAATATTTCCCATTCCTTTTGTAGCCACTCCTGAGTTTGGCTCAAAATACCACAGCAAAATCTGCAACCAAAAAGGGAGCCTTCACACGGAGTTTACGCTCCGCTCATTCTGAACGTAAACTCATTCAGAATGATTGGCGTTAAAACAGATCCCATTTATTTCTATGGGTGCCAGCATACGCGCGCTCTCCATTGAAATCAATGGGAGGCTTTTTTACCTATTGCTTTCAATGTGATACGCACGTATAACGAGTTTACGTTCAGAATGAACGGAGCGTAAACTCCATTTGAAGGCTCCCAAAAAGTTGCTTTTCCGCAATGTTGCAGAAATGCAGCTTTTTTTCTTTTTTTGTTGCAACTTTTGCTGCGTTTTTTTTTGAGCCAAAGCCAGGAGTGGATTGAGCAAAAAGTAGAAGCATTAGAATTTTCTATATATTTCCCATTCCTTTTGTAGACACTCCTAGGTTTGGCTACGAAAGGAGTGGGAAATATATAGGAATTCTTATTTGTCTACCTTTTGCTCAATCCACTCCTGGCCTTGACTCAAAAAAAGGGAGCAAAATCTGAAACAAAAAAAACTGCGTTTCCGCAATGTGGGGCCTCAGCCTAAGGGAGCCTTCACACTGAGTAAATGCGCGTGTATTTTTGCAAAATACACGTGAAAAATAAGACTCCCATTGACTTCAATGATATTTTTTACACGTGTATAAATTTACGCCTGTAAAAATATTTTTACACGTGTATTTTGCAAAAATACACACGTGTTTACTCCGTGTGAAGGCTCCCTTAAGTAGTTTTTACCATGTCAACCAATAGTAGTACGAGTTGTACTGAGTTCTTGTTATCTGTGATCCTGAATAGGACATATCTTTCTTACGGCATGAAAGGTCTCATTCAGGTGTCAGGCGTAGCGGCTTTATAAATTTTCCAGGTTTCAGTTGATCTCTGTTTGCAGGGCATCTATTTTGTGCACTTTGCAGCAATTGACCATTGTTGTAAAACATGTCTCCCCATTTGATGCTGAGTGCACTAAAGCACATTCTGCCCTTTGAGTCTGGAGCAGCAGCGTGGCAATAAGAAGGGGTGACATTATAGAGAAGGAAATCTTTCACTTGTTTTATTTATTTTTACCACTTGGTTAATGACTTGAAAAGATTCTCAATCTATCCTTCGATATTCTTCGAGCCGGACTGACATCCAATTACCCATTTACTATTTCTGAAGTGTGTTCACGGCTGTGCCGGATCTTTCCATTTAAATATTAAAGGACAGACTCTCTCGACTCCGAGCCTCGCTAATTGGGTGGAAGATGCCGAGAGGGCGCCGTAATTAATGTACCTGGTATTTCAGGTTCAGGCCATGGTTGTGTGTATTTATGACTTCAGATAAATGTCTCGCCTTTAAGTGCGTCTCATATATATTAAAGGAGGTGTTAAGTAGTAGAAAGCACTCAGCCATTTAATGTTTTTGTTTTCTTACCATGGCAGACGATTCATGACTTTAATAGTTCTGGGAGGAAAGAGCTGCAAATAGTTGAAAGATTTTACTGTCAAACTTGTGCTGTAATTGCGCACTTAATATGCAATGTGATCCCGTATATTTTATAAGGCACAACTTCGCCCTAAGAGAAAAAACCCAGCGTGAGTTCCAAAATAACCTGAGCCGCCTTATAAATCATTAATGAAACAGGAGTGGTGTTTTTGTAAACCCCTCTGAAATGTGCTGTATGTATTGCTCTGAAGTTGAAACTTTATGGACTGGGGAGCGTTCTGCTTCAGGAAAATGCATAGGTTTGCCACATCATTTATAAAAAATGCATAGGCCGTGATGGCGCAGGACCCAGCATGCGTTGCTCCAGGAACAGGTGCAGTCATTAGTGTTTGTATTAATCACAGATGGGTAATGTCGGCGCTTGCTGACTAAATTATCCATGATCCTTGCAAAGCATTATGGGAAAGCCAATTTGCTTGTGCTGCCTATCTTTAATCTTAGCGGAGCGCTCGGTGGATACACACTGTTGACTAGGTCAATGAGCTTGAGAATGCAGCCTGGTCGCTTCTGGTGCACTCTGTGGTGCCACTAGGTCTTAATTGAATTGACAAATATAGATTGTACCCATGACATGTCAAATAGAAATTTTGGATGTAGCTATAGATATTTTATGCTTAGTATACGCTTGGGCAACTGTCACCAACCATGAACAGATTGATCTCTGCTTGCTTTCTGGGCAGTGGGTGAACTGCAGCTCCTCTGGCATTTGCCATGAATGACTTTGCAGTCGATCACTTGTGCAGATATCTGCCCCCGGTTATCTATCACTCATTTGTATGACCAAAAGGCACCAATCATGGAAAGTCAATGGTCCAATTCAGCCTGTACAGCGGTCTATGATCAGCTTTAACTCTTTGAAAGCAGCGGCTGTTGTCTTATTTAACAGAAAACCTTGGATGTCGCTCTGCTAGTTTGTTGGAATGCAGATTTGGTCTCCTCCTAGAGGAAAAAAAGCTGCCTATATAGTGCTCCTTTAGTATATGGCTGCCTGGTGAGTCAATACCTCACCTGCTACAAAGCCTTCAAACTGCCCACCCATTGCTAGATTTTGGAGAGTATTGCCTCCCTTGTTGTCCACGCTTTCTCTCCCGCTACCTAGCCATCCTAAAACATGTCTCTTGTCAGAGGAAGTGTGAACACACCACATGAGAATCTTTTTACAAAGACAATTATTTTTGGTACTTAAGTGCACCCCATTACCCCTTCCCGAAGTATGTGGAAGATTCAAATAGATAAGATGATCCCCTGGTGTAACATTAGTATATAGACATCAAATTGACCCAGCAAACTTAAACCAGTATGGGAAGTATGGTGCGACTCCATCCCTCAAATTTGCACAACAAGATATAGGCAATATGGAGTCCTTAATAGTTTACTTGTATGCTGAACTGTGATCTTGACCTTAAAATGTATTTGGCCACTACTAGAGATGAGCGAACACTAAAATGTTCGAGGTTCGAAATTCGATTCGAACAGCCGCTCAATGTTCGTGTGTTCGAACGGGTTTCGAACCCCATTATAGTCTATGGGGAACAGATACTCGTTAAGGGGGAAACCCAAATCCGTGTCTGGAGGGTCACCAAGTCCACTATGACACCCCAGGAAATGATGCCAACACCTCTGGAATGACACTGGGACAGCAGGGGAAGCATGTCTGGGGGCATCTAACACACCAAAGACCCTCTATTACCCCAACATCACAGCCTAACAACTACACACTTTACACACTCAATACCACCTCTCTGACAGTAGGAAAACACCTTGAAACATGTGTATTTGGCACTTGCAGTGAGGAGAGCTTGTCACCAGCAGTGAATTTGGCCCTTGTAGTAAGTTGAGGTTGGCACCAACATTTGTTTTGAAAATCAGGGTGGATTGAGCCTCTAACCAGCAGAGTTGGGGCAAATTCATGGTGGAGGGAGCCTCTAAAAACCCCAGTTTGGACCAATTCATGGTGGAGGGAGCCTCTAAAAACCCCAGTTTGGACCAATTCATGGTGGAGGGAGCCTCTAAAAACCCCAGTTTGGACCAATTCATGGTGGAGGGAGCCTCTAACCAGCCCAGTTTGGACCAATTCATGGTGGAGGGAGCCTCTAACCAGCCCAGTTTGGACCAATTCATGGTGGAGGGAGCCTCTAAAAACCCCAGTTTGGACCAATTCATGGTGGAGGGAGCCTCTAAAAAACCCAGTTTGGACCAATTCATGGTGGAGGGAGCCTCTAACCAGCCCAGTTTGGACCAATTCATGGTGGAGGGAGCCTCTAAACAGCCCAGTTTGGACCAATTCATGGTGGAGGGAGCCTCTAACCAGCAGAGTTGTGGGAAAGCAGGGTGGAGGCAGCCTCTAACCAGCAGAGTTGGTGGAAATCAGGGTGGAGGGAGCCTCTAACCAGCAGAGTTGTGGGAAAGCAGGGTGGAGGGAGCCTCTAACCAGCAGAGTTGTGGGAAAGCAGGGTGGAGGGAGCCTCTAACCAGCAGAGTTGTGGGAAAGCAGGGTGGAGGGAGCCTCTAACCAGCAGAGTTGGTGGAAATCAGGGTGGAGGGAGCCTCTAACCAGCAGAGTTGGGGGAAATCAGGGTGGAGGGAGCCTAGTATTAGCAGAATTGTGCAACGCTTATGGTGGATGAGTATGAGGATGCGGAGGAATTGGAGAGGTTGAGTACAGACATGGAGTTTCATGTTGGGGTGCTTTACACAGGTGGGCACAAAAATGAAGGTTCTATCCAGTGGTGGTTCATTTTTATCAAAGTGAGCCGGTCGGCACTCTCAGCTGACAGACTGGTGCGCTTGTCAGTGATGATGCCACCGGCTGCACTGAACACCCTCTCAGATAGGACGCTGGCGGCAGGACAGGACAGCACCTCCAAGGCATATAGGGCAAGTTCAAGCCACAGGTCCAACTTCGACACCCAATATGTGTAGGGCGCAGAGGGGTCGGAGAGGACAGGGCTGTGGTCGGAAAGGTATTCCCGCAACATGCGCCTATACTTCTCACGCCTGGTGACACTAGGACCCTCCGTGGCGGCACTTTGGCGAGGGGGTGCCATCAAGGTGTCCCAGACCTTAGACAGTGTGCCCCTCGTTTGTGTGGACCGGTGAGAACTTGGTCGCCTACTGGAGGAACTGCCCTCCCTGCCGCCAACGTCACATGCTGGAAACATCTCCATCATATTCTGCACCAATTGCCTGTGGCAAGCATTGATGCGATTGGCCCTCCCCTCTACCGGAATAAAAGACGAGATGTTGTTTTTATACCGGGGGTCAAGGATAGCAAAGATCCAGTACTGGTTGTCCTCCATGATTTTGACAATACGCTTGTCGGTTGTAAAGCACCCCAACATGAACTCAGCCATGTCTGCCACAGTGTTAGTTGGCATGACTCCTCTGGCCCCACCGGAAAGTTCAATCTCGATTTCCTCCTCATCCTCCATGTCTACCCATCCGCGCTGCAACAATGGGACGATTCGAAGTTGCCCGGAAGCCTCCTGTATCACCATCACATCATCGGACAACTCTTCTTCCTCCTCCCCCTCCTCCTCCTCCTCCTCCTCCATTAAACGCGATGAAGCGGACAGATGTGTGGACCTACTCTCCAGCTGTGACGGATCGGATGCTATCCCTGACTCCTCTGTGTGATCTGAGTTATCCCTGATGTCAATCAGGGATTCTCTCAGAACACACAAGAGCGGGATTGTAAGGCTCACCATCGCATCCTCAGAGCTCACCCTCCTTGTGGACTCCTCAAACACCCGTAGGATGTCACAAAGGTCTCTCATCCATGGCCACTCATGGATGTGAAACTGAGGCAGCTGACTTTGTGGCACCCTAGGGTTTTGTAGCTGGTATTCCATCAAAGGTCTCTGCTGCTCAACCACTCTATTCAACATCTGAAACGTTGAGTTCCAGCGTGTGGGGACGTCGCACAAAAGCCGGTGTTGTGGCACATGCAGGCGTTGCTGGAGAGATTTTAAGCTAGCAGCGGCTACTGTCGACTTGCGAAAGTGGGCGCACATGCGCCGCACTTTCACCAGTAGCTCTGGAACGTTGGGGTAGCTCTTTAGGAAACGTTGCACCACTAGGTTGAAGACGTGGGCCAGGCATGGAACATGTTGGAGTCCGGCAAGCTCCAGAGCTGCTACCAGGTTCCGGCCGTTATCACAAACGACCATGCCTGGGCCCAGGTGCAGCGGCTCAAACCATATTGCCGTCTCATCGAGGAGGGCATCCCTCACCTCGGAGGCAGTGTGCTGTCTGTCCCCCAAGCTGATCAGCTTCAGCACAGCCTGCTGACGTCTACCAACGCCAGTGCTGCAACGTTTCCAACTCGTAGCTGGGGTCAATCTAACAGCGGAGGAGGAGGCGGTGGCGGAGGAGGAGGAGGAGGCGGTGGCGGAGGAGGAGGCGGTGGAGGAGGAGGGGGGTGTTCTTCTCGTGTCCCTGCCAGGAATGTTAGGCGGGGAGACGAGGTACACCGGGCCAGTTTGGGAAGCAGTCCCAGCCTCAACTACATTCACCCAGTGTGCCGTCAGTGAAATGTAGCGTCCCTGTCTGCATGCACTTGTCCACGCGTCGGTGGTCAAGTGGACCTTTGTGCAAAGCGCGGAACTAAGGGCCCGCCTGATGTTGAGTGACACGTGCTGGTGCAAGGCGGGGACGGCACACCGGGAGAAGTAGTGACGGCTAGGGACGGCATAGCGAGGTGCCGCAGTTGCCATCAGGTCCAGGAAGGCGGGAGTTTCAACAAGCCGGAACGCCAACATCTCCTGGGCCAGCAGTTTAGCGATGTTGGCGTTCAAGGCTTGCGCGTGTGGGTGGTTAGCAGTGTATTTCTGCCGCTGCTCCAATGTCTGAGAGATGGTGGGTTGTTGTAAAGAAGCGCCTGATGGTGCCTTTGATGGTGCAGGAGAAGGAGATAAGACAGGAACAGGGGAGGATGAGGAAGAAGTCAACAAAGTGGCGGAGGCAGATGAAGTGGTGTCCTGGCTCGTCCTCTGGAGTGCATCGCCAGCACAGTCAGCAGTGGCAGAGGCAGGGGCGTGAACGGCAGGCGGCCTTTGTCCTGCCGTTGCTGCCTGCCACTGATTCCAGTGCTTGGATTCCAAATGACGGCGCATTGAAGTGGTGGACAGGTTGCTCTTCTCAGAGCCCCTAATCAATTTCGAGAGGCAAATTGTGCAGACAACACTATATCTGTCCTCGGCGCATTCCTTGAAAAAACTCCACACCTTCGAGAAACGTGCCCTCGAGGTGGGAGTTTTTCGGGGCTGGGTACGAACTGGGACATCTTGGGAGATTCCGGGTGTGGCCTGGCTTCGCCTAAGCTGCTGACCTCTGCCTCTGCCTCTAGCTACCCTTTTTGGTGCTGCACCTGCCTCAACATCCACACTACTTTCCCCGCTTGACATCCCCCCTGTCCAGGTTGGGTCAGTGTCCTCATCATCCACCACTTCCTTTTCCAACTCCTGTCTCATCTCCTCCTCCCGCACAATGTGCCGGTCAACTGGATGCCCTGACGGCAACTGCGTCACATCATCGTCGATGAGGGTGGGTTGCTGGTCATCCACCACCAAATCGAACGGAGATGGAGGAGACTCTAGTGTTTGAGCATCTGGACACAGATGCTCCTCTGTTAGGTTCGTGGAATCGTGACGTGGAGGGGCAGGTTGAGGGACAATGAAAGGAGCGGAGAACAGCTCTGGGGAGCAGGGACAGTTGGGGTTATTGTTCTGTGAAGCTTGGGAATTTGGGGAGGAAGGAGGACAAGACTGTTGGGTAATAGGAGGAGAGGAGGCAGAGTCTGACTGGCTGCTGGACAATGTGCTGTAAGCGTTCTCTGACAGCCATTGCAAGACCTGTTCCTGGTTCTCGGGCCTACTAAGGTTTGTACCCTGCAGTTTAGTTAATGTGGCAAGCAACCCTGGCACTGTGGAGTGGCGCAATGCTTGCTGCCCCACAGGAGTAGGCACGGGACGCCCTGTGGCTTCACTGCTACCTTGCTCCCCAGAACCATTCCCCCGACCTCGCCCACGGCCTCGTCCACGTCCCTTTCCGGGAGCCTTGCGCATTTTGAATTCCCAGTTAGAAATTGGCACTATATACCAGCAGCAAAAATTGTGGGTGCACGTAACCCCAATATATTCTTTGAATTACCAGTCAGAAACTGGCACTATATGGCAGTAGCAAGAAATGAGGGTATTTGTAACCCCAATATATTTGAATTCCCAGTCAGACAATGGCACTATATACCAGTAGCAAAAATTGTGGGTGCACGTAACCCCAATATATTCTTTGAATTACCAGTCAGAAACTGGCACTATATGGCAGTAGCAAGAAATGAGGGTATTTGTAACCCCAATATATTCTTTGAATTCCCAGTCAGACAATGGCACTATATACCAGTAGCAAAAATTGTGGGTGTATATAGCCCCAATTCTATTGCTAGGGGACTTGCAGGGTATTTCTGGGGTGAAGGTGGGGGGGCACACCGTTGGAACGGGGATTTGGGGTGTATATATGGGGTATACGGGAATACACTGTCAGTGTATTCCATTCAGGATCCTGGGAAAGCTGGGTTGCGGCGATTGAGCCTGTCAGTGCCACGTTACACTGACAAGCTTCTCCCTGGAATTTAGCTCTTATAAGAGCTGTTGGTTGTCTTCTCCTTCCTATCCTAGCCTGTCCCTGCCTACCCAGAATCTAACCCCTAGCTAACTGGACGGAAACCTCCGTCCCCGGTGAATTGCAAGCTCAGAATGACGCGAAGCTGGGCGTCACTGTTCTTTTAAATTAGAGGTCACATGTTTTCGGCAGCCAATGGGTTTTGCCTACTTTTTTCAACGTCACCGGTGTCGTAGTTCCTGTCCCACCTACCCTGCGCTGTTATTGGAGCAAAAAAGGCGCCAGGGAAGGTGGGAGGGGAATCGAGTAATGGCGCACTTTACCACGCGGTGTTCGATTCGATTCGAACATGCCGAACAGCCTAATATCCGATCGAACATGAGTTCGATAGAACACTGTTCGCTCATCTCTAGTCACTACCTAGTCCCACACTCGCAACACTTTACGCCAATGGTTGGGAATGTAACCCGGACTGCTGTACTGTAGACCGTCCTCATCTCCTTTCTGTTGTCAACTGTGTCGCTTCAGTTCATAGAAGAGACTTGCTTTGTGCTATATGATACCAAATCCACAATGGTTCCAGTGATCTTGTCTGATTACAGCTGTGATTATATTAGTATACAGTTTCTTTTACTTTGATGGCCAATGTAATTTTTCAATAAAGAGCATTTTTAAAAAAATCCTTGATGCATGACTAGTGATTTTAGCCAGACTCCTCCAAAAGGAAGAGACCTGTATCTGTAGACAGTTGTTTCCGTGTTATTGCCCCTCATCAGTTCTGAGCGGGGATCCGGATGACTGGTTAAGAAGTCTTTGTTGTAACTTTCATGTACAGGTATTGCTTCTCCTTGTGGAACCTGCCAGGCGATGTAGAGAGTCTTAAGGCAGAATGGTCCCCTGGAAAAGGTATGCCAGTTGGCAGTCACTGCAATAAGAAACTGGACCCCAACCACTTTGTAACTTCTCCCAGGAAACATTGTATCTCTAAGACTCTCTTTACTAGCTTATGGTATCCACAAGGAGAAACCATACCACTCTGAAAGCTACATCAAAACATTTCCTTTTTTAACCCCCTTTCAATATGTCTTTGGACTGTTGGAGGAAACCCATGCAAACACGGGGAGAACATACAAACTCCTTGCAGATGTCCTTGGTTGGATTCGAACCCAGGACTCCAGTGCTAGCCACTGTGCCACCAGCTACATCGAAATCTTATCATGTAGCCAACCTTTACCTCTCCTGTAATGACTAGGTACCAGAGCCCCAGAACAGCGGTCTAAAATGAATAACTTTCTTTTGGAGAACTGGTCAAAGTCTCCTAGTCCTGTTTTATGGCTCATTAATGGTTTGGACATTGACTCAGAGGGTATTTACCTTTTACTAAGTGTCAAAAGAAAGACAGCCTTCTAACTTTTGGAGGAGACCTAGAGTTGGTCTCTGCAATAAGTAAATGTAACCCTGAGATTTCACTGGAATACAATGTATACTTGGAACATTTTTGCCTAAAATCTCTAGCAGTTCTAACCAGGCTTGTGCCCAACTTCAGTATCTTCACTACTTTTTATAAATGGAAGTGACCAGTACACCCAGAGCTAACTTGCCTCGATATACTATACCTAAAGATAAAAGTAACTGGAATGATGGGAAGAGGATCTGTATTGTTTTGATGTAGGAGTAAAATGCATCAATAAAGAATAATCGAGATTGACTCATACATAAGTACAACTCCTAGGTTAAATAGAAGTTTACGGCTCTATGGCAATATATAGATGCCCATTGTTTCAGGTTTTATTGTGTAATTTCATTAAACTGCAGTGTATTGAGGTCAGAGTCAGTGGCTACATGTATCCAGCATATTGCCGCTACTTGTTATTAATTGTCTAACCTTTAACTGAAGGTCACAACAGATCTCCGACAGAGATGTACAGATGATCACACTGGGACTTCAGTCTCTGCTCCAATGGTGGCCGGCGTTATAGCTTTGGCGTTGGAAGCAAAGTAAGTTTGTAGCTTGTAGGTATTCAGGTGAAGTGTGTATCCTGAAATTGGGTCTATACATGATGATTTTGGTTATCTACAGAGAGGGACAGTTTATTCCTTGCTACGGTATACATGATACCACTCATTGACATCAATATACCGAAGGAAGTGTTTATCCAGTCAACAAATTTGTCAGTTCGATGAAGGTTTGTGTCCAGCCATTGACCAGCTCCTATTTACTCTTATTCACATGGCTGAGATGATACTTGGGTGTGTGTTTATTAAAAATATAACAAATATAATCACTGCAAGACTCAAGAAAAAAGTCCCTATTTTTCACTCACAATTTTTGTGACCATTTCCCCTTTGACCAATATTTGGAACAGTGTAATATTTATTTTCCTCTGTGTTGAGCACTTGCTGCCATTTTCCTTCATATGATTGCAATGGATTCCAGGAACAGAAAATCTTTTGATGTGCTGTTGATCAAGGCCAAATTGTATAAAACCATTGTCCAAAGTGGGACGACCCTATGAAAAATTCTTTGTATGCACATGTACTTTGAGGTAGGACACAAATCTGCTCATGACCATAGCTGCAGTATATAATGCTATCAGATTTTTGCGTGAACCGACCTATTTTGATCTTGCTGACAAAACATGGCTATACTTTACTTTTTTTGCTATTTGCAATGAATTATAAGGACCTCCTAGTCATCTAATTTGTGTGTGTGGGTTTGTTTTATTTTATTTTTTTTAATGCAGCCCAATGCTCAATTGGCGAGACGTCCAACATTTACTGGTGAAGACCTCCCGATCCGTCCATCTCAGGGCCCCAGACTGGAGAACAAATGGAGCTGGACGTAAAGGTCAGAAACAATTAGCAGATGCAGAAACTGAAGCTCTAGCATGTTATACTTCTCATTCCCTCCATAGAAAATCTGGCTCTGGGCATGTTGTTCCCGTATGATTTTCATTGTACTCCTTTGTACGATCCAATTGGTTAAAATGTAATCCAGATTTTTTAAGACAAGCGTATTTATCATAAGTCAACTGTGAACCTATGTTCATGTTACACAAGTTTCAGCTGATAAAACATTAGTGTTTCCAAAGTGCTCAATGTGTGGCCTCCGAGCAGGTCAGAGCGAGCACAGTCAGCTTTAGTTACTTAAAACCTAGAACACTGCACATTCCTTGGCCTGCTGCAGGTGTCTGGGATATTGGATACCGGCTGTGTTTTTAGAGTGCAGCGTCCCCTACAACCAAGATATATATATATATATATATATATATATATATATATATATATATATATATATATATATATATATATATATATATAATGTTTCCCCATTATGTCATTGAGTATTATGGGCAAACCAAAGTATGTGACACGAGTTGTGTGGGCCTTACCTTCTACATGAAAAAATGAAGTTGTTCAGAACATAATGTTAATTGTAATATCTCCAATTTTCTACTTGTAATATTTAAATGTGTTTATGGCCAAAGAAAGGAAATTGTCAGACCTTTATTTTTTTCAGTCAGCCATCTTTATGGCTTTGGATTGGTGGATGCCGATGCAATGGTGGTTGAAGCGAAGAAGTGGAGGACGGTGCCACCTCAACATGTGTGTGTTGGAGCATCAGACAAACGTCCAAGGTAAAATTTTGGAAATCTCAATGTATACTTGCAATAGTATTTAATTTTAAATTTTAATTTTTAGAAAAGCGGACTTCTACTTTAGAAAAAAAATTCATAAAAGAATAGAACAGGTGATTATAGATAACTTTATAATATATCTTATTGAAGAAATACTGTAGGTTTTCTTCTACACTTAAAGGGGTTGTCCAGGAATTGGGCAAATCACAGAGGAAATAAATAAATAAATCATGCTTTCCTTTCTCTGGCCCCCTACTCTCCAGCGCCACTGTCCATTTAGGCATGCACCATGCCTTCACATCTGTACCACACATGAAAAGCCTTAGAAATGGCTGGAAAGGATCCAGTGAACTCACTCACATATGTCTCTGGGTCCTTTCCTGTAGCAACTGAGACCACTGATTGACCTTAATAGTCACTTGCAGTGAAGGCAAGGCATGCATCCGAGTGGACGGCAGCGGCAGACACCAGAGCACTAGGGACAGGTAAATATGAATTTTTTTCTTGTTACACCTTCCCTAGTCTCCAATTCCTGGACAACCCCTTTTAACAGGCAGAGTTATCTTTTACAAAGAAGTCTATGGCAAGGGGAGAGGAGGCTGCTGGAAAAGACACACATGTACTGCAGCTTTCAAGCTCTGCTATAGTCTGAGTGAGAGCTCTATTGACATCAGGTAAGAGCCACTTCCTCTCTCCCTCCATACACTTCTGTGTGTGAGGTAAATATGGAGAAAGAGTTATATATATATATATATATATATATATATATATATATATTCATTCTTATAGTTTAGTTATCTATATAGAATAGTCTGAGGATGAGATGAGCAGTCCATTAAGTGAAAATAGAAACCAATTTCTGTAATATGCGATTTTAAAAAATTAAATAAAAAATAAATTTTCACATCCCCGTTCTGTGGTCTTCGGTGAATGGCCTTCTGTTTGATTGGCATAAGCCCCTTTGTTGTTTAACCCCGTAACAACCACACTGCCAGTTTACCAGTGGTAGTTTAAGCTGGTAGTTTAAGCTCTGCACTTGTGATGATTCGGGTGAAGGAAGGCCTTAGGAATGGGTTATCTACTTATATTTTATTTCAGATATAATATTATGTTTTCCTTAAAGGGAACTTCCATTAACATAACCATATGTAAATATGTAGACCATTAACGTGTCAAGTGTAAACTTTTTAACAACTTTTCATTTATTTATTTTTAAAATGTTGATCAGAATGTACTTTTTTTTTTTTCTATAAGTATGTCTTTGTAAAATGGGAGGAAATCCACGCAAACACTGGGAGAACATACAAACTCCTTGCAAATGTTGTTCCTGGTGGGATTCGAACCCAGGACTCCAGCGCTTCAAGGCTGCAGTGCTAACCACTGAGCCACCACGTTGCCCAGTCCAACAAATTGTGGAATCTGCGATGTTCCACAAAAACAAAACCCGGTGGGTGCACACTCCTTTGACATTAACAACCGAAGCCGGATGTAGTGTAATGATGCAACTCTTATTGATAACAGATAACGCATTTCGGGGATTTGGTGTCAAACACAAACACCCCTTTGTCAGATCTTAGTCCTCGTGCTGTATAGCATACTGTTGGTTGCTGAGAACTAGAGGGAGGTTTTTAAGATGCTAAAATGCCGGCGCAGAACAGGACCCACGTGTCCCGCCCAGTATCTGCAACGTATTGACCCTAACAGCGGTGAGAAGTTTTAGTTCAGGCCTGGAATCCACAATATGTCCATCTGATTTGCTCATGGTTTACAGCAACAACGACATGACACAGACACATGACCACTACAGCCGATGACTGCCCACAGCATTGATGTCACGTGACCTCAGGACCATTGGTGGTCTCATTGCAGATACTGGGCGGGACACATGGGTCCTGTTCTGTGCAGGCTTCTTAGTGTCTTAAAAACCTCCCTCTAGTTCTCAGCAACAAATGGTATGCTTTACAGCATGAAAACTAAGATCTGACGAAGGGGTGGTGTTTGTTTGACACCAAAGCCCCCAAACGTACTGTCAAAGGGGTGCGCGCCCACTGGGTTTTGTTTTTGTGGAACATCCCACATTATCCAAATTGTCGGATTCTTTAAACAGCCTTGTCTACGCAGACGGCTGGTTTCCAGGTGTTGGCGACACCTGGTTTGGCCAGTCAGCCATATCCATTCCATCATTACTCCGTAAAGGTTAAGTGGGTAATGGATAGTCCTGAGGAAAATCCGACTATGCTTAATTATCTACGTCTCCGGCAAAAAGGAAGCGTGGACCCTCTGGTTTTTGCATTCCTCACATTAGTCCTGTTTTCAACCAGTGAAATCTCTGGATATAATACAGGTAGAACTGCAGCCTTCGTGTCACCTGAAAGAGGAAAATTACATATTTCATACAACACCAGAAGCACATTGGTTTATAAGAGATATAACAGTTTGAAGTGACCTGCTTTACCCTTATTTTTTTCTCCACTACACAAGCCATCCACCGTACAGGGGACAGCTCTCAATACAGAAGCAAGGGAAAGTATAAAGAAATGCAGGATTTCACAGAAACGAGATGAAATTTGTTAATAAAATGTATATAGGAACTTTCTATGGCCTGACATTTATCAGAAACCCAGCCATCATGGGGGCCACACGGTGACTCAGTGGTTAGCACTGCAGCCTTGCAGCGCTGGGTCCTGGTGTTCAATCCTGCCAAGGGCAAAAACCGTCTGCAAGGAGTTTGTATGTTCTCCCTGTGTTTGCATGGATTTCCATCCCATATTCCAAAGACATACTGATAGGGAAAAAATGTACATTGTGAGCACTATGTGGGGCTCACAATCTACAAAAATAAATAAATAAAGCTCCTGCCTATCCATTGGCAACCAATATAGAGAAGATGGTCACCATTAAGATGGATAGAGAAAATCTTTAGAATTCTGCAAATTTTGTAATATTTATACGTACAAATTTGAATATGGCTATGTTCATGGGTAAAACTCCTTTAACATGGTAACAATGGCTTTATGCTCCTTGTTGTGAACATCATTTTCACAATAATAGAATTGTTTTTATGTCAAGAATATTCTGCATTGCAGTGCACATTTTCTGTTATTTTTGTATGATGGATGCAAAGCACTATCCTGTGTAATCGATCTTTGTACAGACTGAGGTTACATTTTTCTATTAGAAAATCATTGATTCTTTCCATAAAGTTGTAAACTTTAAATAATAAAATTCTGTGGGCCTACATGGTACACTAGTCGTGCATAAGACTTGTATAGGGAAGGAATAATAACAAACGACATCACACATGTTTAGGCATGGGAAGTTTGCCATTGACAAGTCACAAATTGCTCCATGGGACATAGAGGGTAAAACCCTAAGGCTAAAGCCCCACGTTGCAGCTTTTTTTGTTGCAGATTTTGCTGCAGATTTTTGGGCCAAAGCCAATAATGGCTACAAAAGGTAGGGACAATATAAAGGAAGTTGTTAGACTTCTACCTACTGCTCAATCCACTCCTGACTTTGTCTCAAAACACCACGTCAAAATCTGCAACAAAAAAAGCTGCATTTCTGCAACGTGGAGCCTTAGCCTAAAACTGTTCTCCCTCTCTATTTGGATACAGTACCCTTTGGGCTTTCTGTATAAGAGGATAGGTAGTTTTACTATGTTATCTATTGATCGGACTATAGTATACATTACAGCTTTATATCCTCTGGTCATCTTCCATTCTTTAGGCTGTGTACCTTTGCTCTTCTTCAGTTAAAGCTTGATATTTCGAGTTCCTTGCCGTTAATAGCTGACACCGTAGTATTCGTTGCTGTTTTTGGGAGCTCTGTAGATTAGGTTGTGCTATGAAATGCCTGGAGTTCTCATGAGAATTCACTAAAATATTTACATTTAATCTGAGTAATTTTGTCAGTCCTGGCTGGGCGCCTCCAAGGGAACTTGTGAAAGCCGCATTCATACTATGTCACCTAGTAATGTGTACATACAGCAATCTGTTCAAATAGCACTGACACTGATGGGTTAAAACAATATTATTTAGTTACTCTAGGTCTTATATTGCAGATCTGCCCTTCTCCCCCCCTCTGGTTTCTTTTGTCATCACTTTTCTCCTGCCTAATATTGTTTCTGCGTATTGATGCTCTATAAACCAGATTTTGAGCCAGCTGTAATATTGTTAGTCATATTTACAATCGTTCATCCGTGGCCAGAAAATGCGGTCATTTTTTATTAGATTTTGGATGTGTTGAAGGAATAGTGTACGGTGCAAATAAGTTCCATGCTTAGTCATACATTATAAATGTGTATCTGTAGCCATATTAAAACAGGTATAAAGAGGACATTAATATAGTGTAAAGGATGTGGATTGCCTGATGCGGTAGTAAGAAGTTTATTAAATGGCTAAAACAAGTACTATTTTACCATAAAGCTTAACCCCTTTTAACGCCACCAACCCCCAACCATCAGTCGGTCTTTTTGTACTTACAAACACACAAGTTGATGGAAACTAACAAAATATTCTAAGACTAAAGACATACAATGCAGAAACATAGCATTTTTCTCTGCTTTTCTGCAGTTTATTTTTTACCGTCCTCAAACCGTATAGGTCTATGAGAAAATGCTGCATTTTTGCAAAAAAACTTATGGTATTTTTTGAAGCGGCATATATTTCCGCAGTGTGTGGATGAAATTATACAATTCCATTCACTTTCTTTGTTCTATAAAATACAGCGTTTTTCTGCTGCGTTTCGTCATGTGTGACCTTAGTCTACTAGTACAAGAGTTTTTGGGGGTGTTAAAAGAATCCCTTTTTGGCAAATGGGACTCTCCCATTATAGTGTAAAAAATTGCTTTCTGGCTGCTGCTGACAATTTATATTAATACTAGTAGCCCTTGTATGTTACGTTCTGTAAGGACGAGATCTAACCCTCTCTTAAATCCTTGAACAATATTCAGTAAATATTACTGTACAGTTTACCCTTTTGTGTATTCTTATCACTTTTACTACGGCCGGGTTCACACTACTATTGGATGTCCAATCTAATCATATTCGTTAAAAAAAAAAAAAAGGAAGTTTTAGCAGATTTGTGACGGTTCAGCTAGTGTCCGTTGTTATAATCTTGTAACGGACAATAGCAATGGACACTGGCAGTCACCAGTGGTAGTGTGAACGTCCACTAATGACACATTTATTAGACTTTAAAGGGATCCTATCATTCACATACTATTTTTTCTAAGTACCACGTCAGAATAGCCTTAAGAAAGGCTATTCGTCTCCTACCTTTCATTGTCTTCTTCATGCCGCCGTTCGCCTACAATCCCGATTCTTGTCAGTATGCAAATTAGCTTTCTTGCAGCACTGGGGGCAGGCCCCAGCGCTCAAACAGCACTGGGGGCGTCCCTAATGCTGTGAGAGAACTCTCTCCAGCATCACCTCCATCATCGTCAGGAGCGTCCTGTTCAGCCTCTTCTTCTGGCGGTGGCTTGTAACTTCTAGGCCTTGGGCAGAGCAGACTACACATGCCCACAGGCCACGAGAAAATGGCCGCTTGCACAGTATTGTAAGCAGTGATTTTCTCGTGGCTTGTGGGCATGCGCAGTCTGGTCTGCCCAAGGCCCGAAAGTTACAAGCCACCGACGGAAGAAGAGGATGAAGATGACGCTGCTGACGATGATGGAGGCGGCGCTGAAGAGAGTTCTCTTGCAGCATTGGGGATGCCCCCAGTGCTGTTTGAGTGCTGGGGCCCACCCCCAGTGCTGTGAGAGAGCTAATTTGCATACCGACAAGAACCGGGATTGAACGGCGGCACGAAGAAGACAACGAACGGTAGGAGAAGAATAGCCTTTCTTAAGGCTATTCCAACATGGTACCTAGAAAAAATAGTGTGTGATTGATAGGATCCCTTTAACGTTTTCCTTAGAATTTTTCTTATTGATGGCACTGGACTGCTTTATACACAAACCCGCTTTATACACGAAATGTTGAATGTTTTTGATCAAGTAAATGGGAGACTTGTAAACAAACATAATTATTCGCTAAATACACAAAATGTAAATGGAACGCTGAATATTCACGGTGTGTATAACACTTTCCTAATTCGTATGTCGATACCCAGTGATATCCATTGGCAGTGTGAATTCTTTGTATATATAATTAGGAAAGTCAATTTCCTTGTAGACTGGAGACTCGAGATCGGCTGCTTTGAACAATTTCTAAACTTCACAAATATCTATTAATATGTTCCTTGTGGTTAAAAAAAATTCTGCTTCTTCAACCTAGTACCTTCTAAATACTTGATACATGTAAGAATTTTTTATTCAGTGCGGGTCACTGTGACCACCATTAATATTTTCCCAGGCTCATCAATGACAAATCTTCCAACTGAAAGACTTGATTCAAAACATGAATCATTACAAGTGCCATACTGGTGAAGCTGGGTGACCATCAGTTAAATATTAAGTTTTCCATTTTTGTCTCCTCTGTAACTGTGTGCAGATTTATCAGAGCTGACCAGCTGATAAGAACCACAACTCAGACCAGCGCATGCGCAGATCACAGCGGGCAGCATGTGGCATACCTTGAGCATGTTGTTGTACGGGTTACCATATCCCATCCACGCAGAGGAGACCTGCAGATTAACCTCATTTCCCCATCAGGGACAAAGTCTCAACTTCTAGCCCGCAGGTGAGTTGCTGAAGAATGTAGAATACATTTTCTGTACAGCTTTCCATTATAACACACAATAAAACAGATTTTGCAGTCAGGCTATTGGGGATAAAAAGTAGAGCATATGACTATAGGTTCAGACTACATATGGTTGATTTGTATTCTGTTACTGTGGAAATACACAGGAAATATGGAAACAGTAGACCCAAAAACAATGTACAGTACTGTGTGCGTGTATAAATATATACAGTGTGTGTATATATATATATATATATATATATATATATATATATAATTTTTTTTTTCTTCAATGCATTGTGACAAGAAAAGATTTCACAGCTGCATATACCCTTAAATGGTGGATTCTGCTGATCTTCACTTGACCTTGTCTAAATAAATAAAGATTGATTTTATTTGGAGGGCTATATAATACCCTTTCGTTTAAGCGAATGGTACATCTTCAAATTGAGTCTTACCAAGACTTCTAGTTCTTTATTATATGTAATCGCATTGCGGTAGGAATTCATAAAGCACAATTGTCTAAAACTATTAATAAAGATGGTGTAAGGCGTGTATGCCAGTTTATTGGAAAAAATTACACCAGAATTCAGGTGCATTTTTATTATGAAATCTGCCCCATAGTCTATTTCCCCAGAGAACCATGTACAATAGGTTAAAACCTACCTAAACTTTTATGAAAAATTCATAAATCGCTAGTGTAGGTGAAAATGGTACTTTGTAAAATATTTTATTACAGACAAATGCTTGTGTCTCCTGTTATTTTCCTTCCCACTTCCCTTGCACTGAAGTTACTGTTCAGATCTCAGCAGTCTGAGAACTACAGGTTCACCCCATTGAGGTCTATGGAAAGGAGAGAGAGATAGCAAGTCTTGCTATAGCTTGTAGTAAGGGTCTTCTCTCTTCCAACTCTGTGAGGAGGTAAAACACTCACTTGAGGCTAAGGGTGGTGTCTATGTATCTCACTGCCCTCTGTCTGCTTGTTTCCCTCCTTTTAATTTTACTAAACCCAAGAAGTACAAATTTAAAGGGATTTTTTTCTTCAAACTGAAGGATAATATTTGTAATAATCTTACCAATGCCAGCCTAGAGGGGGTTGGCTCAGATAACCTTGGACGACAGTATCTGGCCAAAGCAGTGACATTCTGTCCTTTAGCAATTAGTTTAAGTTATTTTTTCATGGCATTGAAAATAAATGTGGAAACAAATTAAATAAAAAAAATTACAAAAGCAACTTTAAAGGGAGTCGAGTAAATATAATAGTGTTACATGTGACATGGCCCATATGGAAACTGTCACAGCTTTGATTTCACGGTTGAGGAGTCAGGTGGAAGTTGCAGACAAGTTATTGTGGACTTATTTTAACTAATAGAGGAGATTAAACCTCATGGTGGTGAACAGGGTGAGCTTTGGAAATGGCCGGCCTGAAGGATGTCATACAGGGACAGCACAGGAGTAAGGATCTTCTGTAGGGTCATTGGTGCCCTTAAAGTGTACTGGTTCTGCTAGAATTACAAGCTGGAGCATGCCACCCCTTTATTGTCGTCTGGCTGGGTGCTGTATGTCAGACAGCTGGGGATCTCATGGTATCTGGGAATCCCAATGGTCTGCCCTTCACCTGACTCCTCCAATTATTTTATTTTTGTGATTTATTTTGACACCCAAAATAAAGTCTTTTTTGCATGTATTTATTGTTTTAGGAAATAGTGAGGGTCCATTCCATATCCAAAATCCATGCAAAATCTAATAATAAATACCTTTAGAAAAAACAACAGTATTTGTCTGCTGTAAAATGAACTTGTAGAAATCTTGCAGAGGACGGGTCAATTTCCTAAAGATCACCTCCATTTCTGCTGGTATGTCTGAAGGAGTAGGACTTGTTGTCTCTAGCCTCCTATGGAAGATAAAGCAGTGGGTGAGGCTTTTCCTACCAGCCAGAGACTGGTCTTATTGTGTGTGAACTAAAAGAATAATAAGAGATAATAAGGTCAGGACTCCTGGGATTTTTATGTTTTGTGCTTTTGCTACCCTTCATTTCAAAAAAAAAAAATTTGTCTCCAGCCATGACATTGTTCGGAAAGAGAAGAAACCGCAGAATTAAAACCATCAGACCACAGTTACACTGAAACAGATTAGCATCCTTGTGCTGGCAACAATACAAGCTAACCACATTGTTCCTTGGAATGCAGAGCCTGATGGAACTTGACTGTTACCAGATACTATTCTATGGCCATGAAGACAATGGGGGGAATTTGCTGTTCCCTCTATGCCAGGTGTAGATTGGAATAGTTGTGGAACATCTTTGGCGCTCTGTTGTGCCAAAGATGTAACACTTTCCCCTTTCTGTACCCGCTCGCCAGTTTTGAAAAGTGAGCGGAGAGCAAAGCAGGCTTGACCGGGGGCATATTGACCTGACAAATGTATTTGGACCCATGCTAGAAACTTGGCATGCGTTATATAGGAAATCTACCCCAGTTCCTCACTATATACATTCTGGTGCACAGGAGTGCTTTTGAATTAAGTGGCCGGAACATCTTGATAACTTATGGGCATTATGTCTGGCCCACAGTACACCAGGGTTACTGTAAATTCCCGAAATACGTGCATTGCAGTGACCCTGGTTAGAGTTGCTAAGGACAGAGTTCTGTGTAAGCGGCTGCCTCCCTAAAGCCTTGTCCACAGAAGCTCCTTATGGTGTAATTCGGACAAGATATTTGTGAAAGCGTGAACACTACCACGTATATTCACTCCAGTCACTGTAGTTTAACCACGTACACACACTACAGCCCCTGTATTCAGACATTATTCTCAATGGTGGTCTGTAGGCAGCCATGGTATCGGAGTAGTAGTTGAATGTCTTGAATAAGCAGCTGTTTTGTCTTACAGGACGTTTGATTACTCAAATGAAGGTTTCAAGAACTGGGAGTTCATGACTGTTCATTGCTGGGGCGAAAAAGCTGAAGGGGAATGGATGCTGGAAATTCATGACATTCCATCCCAACTGCGTAATCCTGAGACACAGGGTAATTGTCATATTTATATTGCTGACGAATAAAAGCTGCGCATTAAAATGTATTAAGTTATTTTTCCTGTCCATTTAGATATTATGTGGGTACAACCAGATCGTGTGATGGCCTCTACCATGATATGTTATTTGTTGGGTGCTGGCATAGATGGCTGGTTACATAATTTGGTTTCCAAAGGAAGTCAACATTATTTTGTATAAAAATTCAACTTTTGATTTGTTTTTGTCTTCACTGCTGAAAGTATAAAATATAAAAAAAAAAACATAAATATAAAAAAAAAACCGCAGAAGGATAGGAAGCTATGTACTTTCTATAAAAATGATGGTCCTGAAGACAACCCCAGTCCGGGTGCCTTATTAGGACATATGGACATCACAGTTCCCCACTCCTCCACTTTATGAACAAGAATGGTGTGCCTCTATGTGGCCTGGAACTTTCCATGTATCTAGCCCTGGCAGCTGATCAGATGATCACCACTACGAATCCAGTCTGAAGGCGGTTGTCTTTGATAAGATATTGGCCTTCACTTACTACTGTATTTCTTTTAGAATTCAGTGTTTTTGCTCATTTATTGCATGTGGTTTTGAGAGTTTTTTTTTTTTTTTTTCTAATTTGCTAGACATGGCTGAATCATAGCAGTTTAATGAGGCATGGCTTAAGATGCGCCAAACTGATGGCGTAAAATTATGTTAGTATTTGGTATAAGCTTAGACTAGAGAATATAAAGGCTTACCATATTTATCAACCACTGTGATAAATCTGCTGGATTATCTGACTGTCTAGTGTAAATCTACACTGTCTAGAAATTAGACTGGATTAATAAATCTGCCACCATGTTCTGTATGTAAAGTTGTAAAATGCCATCCTATTACACAATGGACCATAAGGACCCCCCATCTAGGCCCAGTCTACCCAGTAACTTGAAATCTACAGTCCATTTATGGCATTTTCTGGTTTTTTAACAACCTTTCTCACTTTTCCTGTTCATATTGGTATGGACATGTAGAGCTCTTAGTTCTGGTGCCATAAAGCCTGGATAGAGGAGAAATAGTTGATCAGGCGGGGGGGGGCTGATTTCTTAGACCCCCATCGAACCTGAGACCCCAGTTGTTCGTTCATCCTGACTGCAATCACCAGTTGGCTTGCCCTTACTGGTTAGAACACATCCATGCTTCCATTCACTTCAATGGGAGTGCTGCAGATAGCTGAGGTATATCATTCTGCTATCTCTGGCACTCACACTAAGTGAATGGGAGTACGGATACATTCCATCCACTGAGGGGTATTCCAATAGGTGCAATAAGGCTGAATGGGGGTAAAATACCTCCGTTCTCAAGATTGGTGGAGGCCCCCACTGAACAGATATTTATCCTCTGTTTTAAGGATATAGGATAAATATTCTTGGTGACATAACCCCTTGAAACAAATGTTACCTAGACCTCTGAATATATCCTATGGCTGTTGTAAGTCATTAGTATTTTACTATGTCATAAATGTCAACGCTTCTTAGGACCCCCAACAGCTCATATTTCTGGATTTCCTGAGTATTACACTGGGGGTTGTCAGTGCATCTATAATGTTATGGCCTTATTAGACTGTCATTAGATCACCATAGACTTGATGTTTTATATATGAGGCTTGTATGCGTTTACCCTTGACCATAAATATTACCATATGTCAATTTTCTCTGCATGGAGCAAATAGCTGAATATTCTGTGTCGTCCATTCCCACTTCAATCCTCCCTGACCGTTAGGTTGCTTAATAAGGAGGAGCCCAGCTTGACATCAGCTAAGTAGAGAAAATCAGGGGCCCCTAGAGGAGCTGACCACAAGCTGTATACTCGGGTGGGTAAGGAACAGCAGCCAACTTGCATAAGGAGCGGAGTGTCAGCCCACGTGCTGAACCCAGATCAAACAGTGATATGTTGAACATCTGTCAGTGTGCGAGGAGCGGGCTGGGATGGGTGAGAACATGAGTCTATAATGAGCATTAGTCATGGTGCTTATTCATATTATGTGTTTTCTCTCACTGAAAACAAAACATTTCAGGCAAAAACACACATTAACGTCTCAGCTTGTGGAGGTAGTGTTAACTCTTTAAATCCACCCGAAAAGACGCTGCAGCTGGAAGCTTGAATAGCCCGGCTACAGTATGGAACAAGCATGATGCCGATAAATTTGCACGTAGATGCTTTTTTGGAATTATTGGCTAAAAAGTTCAGCATGGATGAATTAGAGTAAAACTTTAAGAGGTTAAGTGGTGATCTTAAGGAGATGGAGTGGACCTGAGTAGATATTGAGGGTTTTACTCTTAAATGTATTTCTTCAAAATGATTCAAATTAAACAAGTTTTTCCCAACATTTCCTAAAGTATTTGCCGGAGAGCAGTTATTACAGTGATATATAGAATTATTTTTGGAAAGACGTACAGAATTTGCAGCAAAATCTGGATCGGGGATATTCACCAAATATGTGCTCAATCTTCTCTGTTGTGCAGGGACCAAGTTGGACATGAATAAAGTGATAAAGTATCCTCTATCGATATACGGCAAATTATAGTATAGGAGTATAGCGGGGGTTCAACACTTGGTATTCCCATATTAGCTAGAGCTAGTGATAAAAATTGTTCTTCTAGGCATGACCATGCACTTGGACACAATGTTGCTGAAGGAGAAATGCATGGCGCCCACATATTCCAATCTGGCTGGTTTACTGCTGGATATAGTTGCCCATCCTATAGATGGGGCTGTATTGTAGTTTTATATACATTAGGTTGCCACTGGACCTAGGCACTTAATTGTATAGGGAAACCCATTGGGAGTCACATTGCTTAGCTAGTGATTTGATCCCTTCATTCTGAGAATTGGCCATTCTAGTGACCTGCTTTACTAAGATGGGAAAACCTCACGTTTCCTCTACATAAGGTATCTGCATGCCGAGGATATTCAGTATTGTTAGAACCAAGCTCCTTAAAAGTATCAAACTACTTAAGAGACCCATTTACAGATTTTAGAAGACAGCGGGTTAATATATTACAACTTTATTAGATGGTCTATGCTTGAACAGATGATACCCAGCACATGAGCGGTCCAGCATGTATACAGCGGTGCCATAATCCACAACAAGGAGCATGCTAAACTTGCTGTGGACTATGGCACCAGCAAGTATACAAGGAGCACAGCAAATCTTTATAGTAGCAGGAAGGTAGCCATACACGTGGGAGATTTACTTAGATGCCATTAAAGTGTGCACGTGCGCTGTCAGCTGGGTGATCTGCCCGCCATGGGTTATGTAAGGTCTCCTGGCTTGTTTTTTTGATTCTGTCCAAATATAGATCTAGTCTTCACAAATCACGTTCCATCTTCTCCAGCGCCATGTGACAGATAATATTTATGTATATTTTTAATTGAAAGTACACATCAATTACAGTCTCATGTTCCTGGCGCTGCTGTCATACACTTCCAAATCGTGCCCTTCATTTCCTTTTCTGAATCTGTCAAAAAAAAAAAAAAAAATTACTGTAAATGCTACAAAATATTCTTGTATGAAAAACAGATGAGTCACTTTGCAAACTGATATTTTATGTCACTTGTGAACTCCACACCCCCTGTAGTTAACCCTGATCAGTATAGAGGAGCTAAATATATACACTTCATCCAGCAAATGGTAATTTATTCATGACATTGTACTGCGCACCCCAACAAGATGAAGGTGGCAACAACTCCTGACAGATGTTTCTTGTTTTGTGTGCACAGAGGTGTAACTAAGGAAATTGACATCTTGGCACAGTGGGGTTTTTTTCTCTTTAAAGAAAAAGCAATATGCTACCTTGCACTCGTAGATAAAGTTGCAAAATTGTGGGTTTATTGCACCATACAAAATAAGCAATTTTTTTTCCTTTTTTTGTGTATTGTGGTTGTGTTTTTTTTTTTTATTTATTTTATTTTGATCAGAAACTTGTAAAATTCCATCCCTAAAGTTTAGTAAAATGACAGTGCAACTGATAACTTTTTATATTCTTAGGTTTATCCAGGTTTATGAAATTGACATTTTGTACATAGTCTCACTGTCCTTACTAAAGAAAGCAGCAGTTCTTCCCAATACAGACATTAGATTGATAGCTTGACGTTGCATCTCCTGATATCAGAATGCCTACATTTGTGTTCCAGGGAAGTTGAAGGAATGGACGCTGATTCTTTATGGTACATCTGAGCATCCATATAACCCTCTCAACTTTCATCATTCAAGAACGAAAGCCTTGGATTTGTCTGCCAGTGATATGGAGCCAGCTAAAGTCGCCTTCTTTCAAAGTCACCTGGAGTTTGAGGAAGAGGACGAGTATTCAGGTACAAGTCTAGGGTATGTCATGTATGTACAAAGTAGCTTATCGTATTCTTGTACTTTAACACATAATGGTTAAAGTGGATCTGGAAGCATATTCTGACTACTGGCCTGTATTTCTAATAGCCAAAATGGCACAAGTGCTGTTCCATGTTACTACTAGCTAATCTAAAATATTACAGCGGCCTTATATTTTGAGTCCAACTGTATTCATGAGCAGAGCACCAACACCCCTACCCCACGGGATGGTTATTGGAAGGCTCTTGTAAATAAGTGAGTACACAGTAGCCTGGCAAACATTGTTCAGAAGTGCATAAGAAGTGGATGGAGTGCCCTGCTCATAAATTCACCCGAATCATACATGGGGCTGGTGTATTCCTCAGCAGATTTAGTGCAGCTCTATTAATGTGGATTTGCCTTATACAAAGCAACATATTAAACTAACAGATCCACTATAAAGGGTTTCCCATAAGTAATTTATCATCCGCTCATGGACTAAATGAGACCCTCACCCATAAATAAAATGTGCGCCCAAGATCAGTTAGGCGGTAGCTGCAAATAGAAAAGTTACATATATACAGTATATTTAACATATTCTTAGCTTAAAACCAGAAACTCCACTGCAAGAATTATAGTTAGAGTACAAATCTATATATAATGTGTCGCTAAGACTAAATATTCACAGCTAATAACCATAATGGTATATAGGTATACAGAAACCGTGTAGCATAGCCAGCGACTAGAGCAGACGGCTCAGATGGGAATGTCCCTTTAACTTGTGAGCCAAACTCTTATGACTTCAGGACAGAGGTGAATGAAAGGGAGATCCCATGTGTTCATGGCATCATAGCTGGTAATCCCAGGGTAGTAAACGGATTTGGTATTTGTATCATTTTTCCGAGATCTTTTATTAATCTGAAGGAAAAGTAACACTTTTCCCCAGGATCGGTTTGCTTCCCGACCAGACACATATTTAATGTATGATGCGAGCTGCTGGGATTCACTATTGAACTTGCAGCTTGAATGTTGAAAAGATCAAGAATCTAAACTGAGGCTAAGCTGTTCCCTGCTGCTGAGGAAAAAAAATAAGATATTGGCGGTAATTTCTATCTTCAGGAAACTAACAAAATCTTTTAAGATGCTTCTGCAGCTCCTTCCCATCTTAAAACGAATGCTGTAATGCAGGGGTTGTAGAATGATGTGCAGAAAGATGGAAGCAGCAAGGAATGTTTGCAACAAACACGCGCCCATCCAAGCTGCTATAGTTTTCTAATACATCATCTACTGCTTGCTCGTTCCTGCAAATCCACGCAGCCATGAACCGTGAACAAGCGATAAACAATCAATTTTCTGCAATCTCAAAATGATGCTGGCTTGCTTGGCCGTGTAGTTGTCAACCTCATAGTGAATTCATCTTGGCCGACATCTGGGCTTATCCTTGTATTACTGAGTAATCTGAAAGTTTCTACTTTATCAACCACAATTAAGTTTAAGATTGATAGTGAATATCTGTGCATGCATAATCCGAATCCCCTAAGGATCAAGTAGGATTTTTTTATTTTTATTTTTATTTTCCCACCATGGTAGCTATATGAAGGCTTTTTTGAAGGTTTTTAAACACCATTTTGGGGATACATATACAGTGGAACCATTAGAAGGACCACTCCTTTGAGAAGACCCCGCTATTAAAGACTGTTTTTTGTTTTTTTTGTGTTTTTTTTTTTGGGGGGGGGGTTAATAGGGACAGATTATTCCCCCATTATACTCTGTGCAAGCTACCTCCCTATAAGCAGACCCACTCCTTATCCAAGAGAAAAAAAAACAGCTTTGACTATATTTTTCAGTGGGAGTCTGTTTCAGAAGACCACATATTAGACTTATACATTGTGAGACCAATATGGATGCAATTCTGTGCTTCACTACATCACTGGATTGTACCAAGCAAGACACTTGTAATGCTGAGGCCTCACATAGAAATTTTTGTAATTTTTGTTGTTTCCAATTTTGATCGAGTTTTTTTGAGCCATAGATTGGCTGCAAGTACTTCTCCCTTCTGCTCAATCCTCTCCTGGCTTTTGCTCAAAAAATTACAGCAAAATCTGCAGCAGAAAACCTGCTTTTCCGCAATGTGGGGTCTCAGCCTAAGGAGCATTAGGGGGGAAAAGTGTCCAGCGTCAAACTGAAGCAGAGAGCCCTTGACATAGCCCAGAATGCCGCCAACTGCCCCAAGTTTGCCTGGGCAATCTCAGAATCAGAGGCATAAAAGGGATGGGTTTACTGTATACCCCAAACCAAACTGGGCATTCTTGGGGTGTTCAAAGGTATGCTGTTATGGTCAGATTTTGGTCTTTGAAATGTTAGCAAATATGGAATGATGGGGGAACCATTCTAGGAGCCAGGAATGAGAAGGGCAGCCATGCTGGGGTCCTGGAGTGGAATCATGCTGAGGACCAAAATTTTAAAGGATATGTGGCTGGGGACTAGAATTAGAAGAGAACCATGACTTAAAAGAATACTATTCTGAGGACCAAAAATGGGGGGGGGGGGGGGAGAGCCTTCCTTGAGGACCAATTTTTCCAAAGAGGCCATGAATGATGGAGCTATCTTGAACTAGTGCAGGTCACCAGGGCCCCTATGCTTTTGTGCAGATCATGTTTGTATGGGTTGTGATATAGGGTACTGCCAAATATCTATTTGGTTTAATTATTTTTAAGTGGTAAAATATCTTTATTTTTTTGGAGGTTTTTTTATCAAACTTTTTAAAACTTTATTGGAGTACTAGAAACTGTGAGCCGCAATCCTTCATCAGAAAGGGGCATTATATTAATGGGAATGGAGTCCTCTTTGATCCTGGCATTTGACATAGAATTGCTTGCAATATAGCCATTCTTCCTTTTGCAGTCTTATTAATACATTGGACAGAACCCATGCTATCCATTACAATCAGATATATTCGGCGCTTGTATCTAAAGGGGTATTCCCATCTCAAGGATTATATCTAAACTGCTAGCTTATGTACATTCAAAGGTTTTCCTAAATACATTACTTTAGAAATATTGCTTTGTTTGCCTAAGTGAAATTATTCCTCCCATTGTTTACACATCATTGTCAAGGAGCCTGTTCTATATCCTTTATCTAGCATTGTAAGACAGGTGACATGAAACACTGCTTTCTGGAGGGGAGGGGGGCTCAATTCTAAAAATCATGTTTGCTTTCAGAGCTTTTATCTCCTGCTCCTGCTTTTTTTTTCTCTCCAAACCTGTGTAATGTAATATACATTTACTGTGCATATTATTTGATATGTATTGTAGTGTTCTAGTAATCTTAATAAAATATTCTCTCATGGTAAAGGCAATGTTTAAATCTAGTGAGGTACTTCATAGTGTCCTGTTCATTACAGTCAAAACTGCCTCCCATCAGCTTGTGGAAGAATATGGAAAATGAAAACGACAGAGCAGGCAAACTACTGAAAAACCAATTTAATGTAATTGATTTGTATTGTAATCCAAGGTTACATTACATAAGTGGATTTTTAATCTAATCTTTTCCTCCTTAATATTTAGGAAGAACAAGATTCCTTTTATTTAAAGTGGACATGTTACCTCTCCTGACATATCTATTCTAGTGAATACTTGTATTCCCGATTCCACAATACTGTAGCATCTTTTGTTAAATCATTCTATTGTTCTGTTCATCTGTCATCCACTCTCAATTTTATTGAATACATTGACAGCTGGACATTGCCACTCCAATTGTTAAAGGGCTATGTCCCTACTATCAACACTGACTGGGCATACTTACTGTGTAGAGGCACTCCTTCAAGTGGTAACAAGTAGAAAATCAATTCCACCTACCTACCCTCTCTGTATATTGGTGACTCCTTCAAGGGGTTGTTCAGGATTAAATTCTGGAAAGAGCCCCAACTCCCTGAAGAATACTCATTGATTCTACGAAATGTGAGTCCATGTACTTTGCCGCGCATTAATGCTACACTCTATAGTAACAGACATGTTTTCTTTCCAAGGTCCTTGCCACATGGAATGTGGAGACAGAGGATGCGATGGGCCTGGTGCAGAGCAGTGTCTGAGCTGTGTACACTATAGTCTTGGGAGTATGAAATCTGGCAGGTAACTTAAATAATGATCTGAGATGGACTCGTAGCCAACTGGAACTATAAAAGTTGCTGCATTCCCAAATAGTGTTGATGGTAGGATTGGACTCGTATTTCACTGCCAGAGAATACTTTGACATCACTGTGGGCTTTAGCCTGCTCTGTGACATCACTGTGGGCTTTAGCCTGCTCTGTGACATCACTGCGGGCTTTAGCCTGCTCTGTGACATCACTGTGTGTGTGGGCTTTAGCCTACTCTGTGACATCACTGCGGGCTTTAGCCTGCTCTGTGACATCACTGTGTGTGTGGGCTTTAGCCTGCTCTGTGACATCACTGCGGGCTTTAGCCTGCTCTGTGACATCACTGCGGGCTTTAGCCTGCTCTGTGACATCACTGCGGGCTTTAGCCTACTCACTGTGGGCTTTGGCCTGCTCTGTGACTAGACACTGCCCTGTGACATTGCTGTAACTTAATAGGTTATATATATTATATTCCTATGATTCCTATAATATTATTCCTATGATTTTATACAGGAAATGTGTGAGTAGTTGTCCGTCGGGATACATGGCAGATGTCGCTGGTAGGAGATGTAGGCGCTGCCACAGAGGATGTGAAGCTTGCCTTGGTCGCGGACAAAATCAGTGCAGCTCCTGCAAGAGAGGGTTCTACCTACAACCTGAGAGCAGCACCTGTACAACATCGTGTCCAGCTGGAGCATATGCTGAAGAAAGTAAATACCTGGGCTTTTCCCCTATCCTTTCTGTCTATGTGACAGCTATTAGTTAAATGTCTTTCTAGTGACTTTACACGTATTGTTCGTCAAAGCTCAGGAATCACATAAATATGTATAAAGGTCAGAAGAAAATCATGTTTTATGGCACATGTGCTGACTACACGTAAAATAAATCTGTGGGTTCAGCATATGTGGGGCTGTCCAGCTGTCAGGGAAACGATATATAGAATTTGCAAATTTTGATATAATTAGTATAATGAGCTAATATCAGCATTTCAGTCTGTAATGCATGAGAGCACAGGATACGGTGCTTATGGGGATAGCAAATAGAATGGCTCATATTTTTGGGTGCTTTGTTTAGTCATGGCTAGAATGACAAAAATATTCAATAAAATATTATGTATTTAGAAAGTAAAATCTTTCTGCGTTTTATCAGGTTTCTGTCTCGCTACAGCTGTCGTGGTCACCTGAGTAGAAAGAGTTTCTAACCCTTCTGTCTGGGAGGTAGTGCCTAGTATAGTCATGAACGCAGATCTGTCAGACTTATATTTTACATATGAGATGTCTAGTAGATTTATGATCAGCAGAGTCCTTGTCCTGAGTTATTACACATCACCGTAATGTTATCCTGTGCTTCTTGGATGGAGCCCTTATCTTGAGCCGCAGCTTATGCTGACAGATCCAGTTGGATGACCATGATGATTAAGCTGTGGCCATGCAATCTTATTCTTAGCTGTAGGAACTGAAGCCTTAAGGTTTATTATGTGACTTGCATCTCAATAGACCAATGATATGTATCACACTTTGCTCTGTTTTAGGTCTCAAGAGATGTCTCAAGTGTCACCAAAACTGTAAGAAATGTCTTGGTTACCCTGATAAATGTGTAGTGTGCAGAGATGGGTACAGGTAAGTCTCCAGCTACGGTACATGTATACATAAGGAAGCTGATATTTCAGTGTGTTATATGAATAAACCTGTTATGTGGATTACATTAGAGATCACTTGAGTCACTAGTCCATGGAGTCCACTGGTCATCTGCCCACATTATTTTGCCATTGAATGACTGACTGAATATATTGTCAATATATATATATAGTTTTTTTTTACTTTGTGTGCAGATGATGACTTACATTACAGGGTGGTTGGTGTATCTTTATGCCTGTTTGGGTTCTGTACATGTTTGACCTGTATTGTCAAAACATCTACTGCTCCATGCATGCGCTTTCTACTTACCCAATGCTGCATGTATGGACTATCCTATAGGGATAACAATACCTTTCTTATACCATGGGCCACAAGATCAACATTCAAGAATGGGGAATCAAGGCCACCTTTGTTTAAGGTTTACCTAATTTTTGTAGGGAAGTCTTAATGGATTTCAGTGTTATGTTTTTTTTCGAGGGAGTCCTTCAGTAATCTTCTGGAGAAATGTGGACCACATTTGATTTTAGCAGCATGTGACTCTTAGGCAGCAATGAGCGTATGTGAACACCACTCTGTTTATGTCTATATGACTGATGGAGCCAAGTACAGCACTTGGTCAGTTCCATAGAAGTGAATAGAGCAGTGGTTAGACATAAAGACTACACGAGAAACTTCTGGACACCCATTCTCGTGACTGGTGAGGGTCCCAACAGTTCAACCCCCATTGATTGTACATTTATCACCTATTAAGTTGGGAAAACCCTCAATAATGTAACCATAAGATGTATTGTATAACCCTAGTTGAACGGAACACACACAAGTGGACAAGTCACTCAAAGGAGTCATTCAGGCCACCCATATTTGCAGTATTGCCCATCAAGGACCAGAAGGGTTATAGAATCCTTATTAGAAGTCTCTCTGAATACAAGTCACATTTTCGATGAGGTCCTCCAGATGACCAGGTTTTGCAGATCTTGTCCGGATGTGATTTGGGTGATTAGAACCTGCACATTTACCTTATTCTGAGAGCTGTCAAACTTTCTTCATCACTTCATGTGTAATAAGGATTTTCTTGCTTTCTCCCGTGGTGGACAAGGTCAGAAGTTGACTCCAAAGTATAATAATCATCTACTAAGGAGGCTGAAATTAATGAGGTGATGGTTAAATGTAGCAAAACATGTCTCATTTGATCATATTCCAGAAAGAAGGGTGCTGCCGTACACTGTCATTTCTGTCCGTGTACCCACTAATTACCCGACAGCCACAAACTAATTTTAGCGCCAGTCACCTAATGGGATAATTTCAGCAGCCACAGAATATTTTGAGGTGCCGTAAAATCATAGCCTGTGACTTGAGAGCAACCCCTCTCCCTTTGTGGACTCTTAGACTTGATGCAGAAAGCATATTTCTAAAAAGGCTTGGATGTGTTTGCTTTCAAAGAAACCAACACGTCGACTTGAGCAAATATTTTCACGTAGCTTGGATAAATAGGTAATCTGAAGGTGGGCTTGAAGGGACCACTGTGCTGGTGTGCAGGATGTTGTGTATGGCGCACAGGTAAAAATCTTAAAGGCACATTCTTCTTTGATCTGCTTGGTGTCACAAGGGCATGTTTATTTCGTTGCTTTTTTTTCCCTCTGTTTTTTTTTTTTTCAAAGTAGTGTAGGAAATGGCTTCATGACGAATAAGGACTTTGTGGAATAACTACGTATTAGAAGGCGGCTAATGGGTTTTGGCCAGAGCAGTCATTTTCAACATTTAAGAATTATTCCATTAGTGATTCTTTTGATGTTTTCTTCCAGTATTTGTATCTCTCTTCTAACTTTCAGGACCGCTTTCCTGAACAGCAGCTTTGTTTGGTGGACCCGTCTTGCAAAAAAATAGTACAGAAATCTTCACTCTTAACATGTATAGAAGTTAAAGGGGTTTTCTAATGACTCAACTAAATATACACACAAATGACACACTGTCCTTTGTCACATCTCTGCTCATAGGAATGTGGCTAACATTGTAATATATAGGGATTTTTTTACCCCCTCTATATTTCTGTACTTTTTGGTGGACACATAGAAGCTAGCAATTGCAAATTGCACTTTTCCTTAATTTGCTTCTTAAACTTGACCTATCTCAAAAGATGTTAAGTGAGTACAAGCAAAAAACAAAGTAGTGTGTGTATATATATATATATATATATATATATATATATATATATATATATATATATATATATAATGTATACCCTGCTGGGTGCCATTGGTCATCTGTCTTTGTCAACCGTAGATGCCCTTGTAGAAATAAATTTAAAAAAGTATATATTCTGCAAAGAATGAAGGCTAATAGATTATTTTTGTGAATTAAACTGTAAAGAGAAATCTACATGAAAACAATATTTTTCAATATTTTTGATGTGATCGCCCTTTGCCTTCAAAACAGCGTAATTTTTTTTCTGGGTACAATTGTATCTAGTTTTTGAAGGAACTCCGAATGTTCCAGACATCTTGGAGAGCTAAGCACAGATCTTCTGTGGATGTAGACCTGCTCCAATCTTTCTGCCTCCTTGTGATGTTGGGATCAGACTCCACCATATGTCTATCCCCAATTGATTTATTTTACTCACCTGCCTGAGACCTTTGCACAGGACTCATATGTATATGTATATATATATATATGTATATGTATGTATGTATGTATATATATATATATATATATATATATAATATGAGAGAGTGTATATAATATATATACAAACACACACACTGACAATCTTAATGACATGGATTTGTTGACAGATGCCGCACAGTATGCGTATAACATGCTTTTTTTTCACTGGATGTCAGAAGATTGTATTTAATTGATATCATGGAGAATTGTATACCTCAATGTAGTTCACGGAAGGGTAAGGGTAGACACATCTGTACATAACTGCTACTCTCCCTCAGGGCCTGCACAACTCATATAGTGATGATTCACATCTTGTATATATTGCTAATATGTGCTCCAGAGAACCATGTGCGGTATAATCTTTCACACCTTTATTCTATGTCTTCCCTGATGGTCGTTGTAGTTTCTTAGCATATGGAGTACTTTATGAAATGATCTAGGACAGATTTATTTTTTCTGACATTTTTTGTTAAACTAAAAGAAAAAATGGATATTTATATAAGGTTGTAACACGGAGTCTAACAACCAATGTTATATATTTATAAGACTATGTACAAAATGTAAAATCTTTTAACAAAAAGAACCCCAGGATTTCAGTTTGACATGACATTATTGTGACAGATGTCATGAGGAATGAAGATTCTGAGCATGAAAAAGGGTAGCGCTTGTCATATCTAGAAGGTTATCCTTACCATGACCTGGAGCAGGTACATCACGATTCTTTACCACTCCTGCCACTTGCTCAGGTAACCTTCAGTGATTCCCCTAGGGTTATGGTTTATTGCACAGTGTGTAATGTTGCCAGGGCTTGTCACCCAGAATACTACCCGCTTTCTCTTCACTCATTTGGATGTCAATCGGCTCCTGACTCGATGCAGTCTCTTGGGTGCCTGTGACAATATGCACAGTGTGCAGCTTCTATGCACAAACACTAGTAAAATCCTCTGAATTCTGACTCCTCCATCTTCCATGTGTGAAGATCTTATGTATAAAGTATACTTTGTGTTTAAAGAGCAATTAACATGAAATCCCCGGCAAAATATTCAGTCCAGAAAAGTGGCCAGTGTTCACTTTGCATAGATGTTGCTTGCTTTCAGTGTTTTCTTACTAAATCATTTTGCTACATAAACATTTATTATATGTATCTGAGACTTTGCTACTATTTTTGGGTTTGTTTTCCTTTTTTTTTTTTTTCATGTTTGCCCATATTCTCATACAGATGTAGCAGAGTTAACGCACACATCTGCAATAGGTTAAAGTGCTGCAGTGTGATCTCTTATCACAGAAGACAACACAAACCAAAGAAAAGCCATTGGAAAAGATATTGCAGTGACACTTCATTGGATTCTGTTGTCTTCTGTGATAAGATGCCACTTTGGAGCAGTTTAACCTGATACAGAAGGTCGAGTTAGCTCTGCTACATCTATATATTATTTTATGGTGATTTGGGGTTGCTCTCCCTGAATGGAAGCCTCTAACATAAAGGGTAGGCAGCGTTTTTTTGTTTGGTTCCGATTTAAATTAAAAAGTCAAAGATGAGGTCCTCGGAGTGCCGGGCAATAATTGTAAGGCTGACGATCCCTACACTAAAGTCATATAGCATAACCTAGGGGTGCTGTCATACTGTACTCCGAGCCACATGCCTTTACCAGTATTTGTCGGGATACACCTGTACTTTTCCATTAGCAATGTAAGTACAAGTACAACCAGCAATTAGTGGTAAATGTATGCAACCGGTAGCAGAATGAAGGATACTACTGATACTAAATGAATAACCCCAAATGACTGACATTAATAGGAATAGTAACCCCAGCATATACTTTTTTTTTTTTTTTTTTAAATATACTTTCACTTTGCTGGAGAATGCTCCCTTCCTTCTCTTCCTCCTCCTCCTCCTTCTCCTCCTCCTCCTCCTCCTCCTTGAGGAGCCTTTGCAGGATGCACAGGGCAGGAGCTCATCACTGTAGCAGGCAGGGTCCTTGTGCTGTACAGTGATGAGCTCCGCCTCCTGGGTTTTCCTCACCCCTCTCATTGGTGGGCAGAGAGGGCGACCTGAGAAGAGGGAGTGTCCTATACCACTGCTGTAGCGGAGCACGCATGTCAGGGGTTGCCGACCCCCTGCTCTAATTATATATGATAATTGTTATACCCCTACAAAGGTTGAACATTTTACATACCTTTTGGTTTGTTTTTTTTTTGTTTTGTTTTTCATTCTTTAAATCTATGTAAAGTGAGTTTATGCCTTTTTTTGAGGGGTAGTTCTTGGTTCTACTAAGAAGCTTATGAAGAAACAAGTGCTATAACTTGTGCAAAAAGGATATTCTAGAGCACTGTTCATACTCCGTTTAAGCCTTCTGTCATATTTGTTGGAAGAACTACTATTTAATACTTCGGACGTTATCCTGAGACAAATGTTTGTTTTACCGTATTCTTTTCTATGGAACTGCATAGTCTACAAAGTGAGTCCATACAACGAAACGTATGCAGTTCATGTTTTCTATGTGTATTCCAAAAAGACATTCTTTTGCTATATAGTATCTAAAAAATGAAGTGTGAACAGAGCCTTATATATAATCTGTTTAGGTGCAACTTTTTCATTCCCCCCCCCCAACCAAACAGTTTAGCTAGCTTTACTGAAAATGTGCCCAACTTTTCCAGAAGCTTTGCATAAATCTATTATAGTGTATGGTGTGACAGTGTATGTACATGAGGAATAACACTATTTCTGACCATGTATAACTTGTATTCTGTATTTTTCTCGGTTTTCCCCTCTGCAGGTTCTATCTCTAATTTTCAGTTGTTTCAGAGCTAGCTAGAGACTAGCTGTTATAATATCTGCTATAACGCACAGAAAGTAGTGGAGAATCTGCTGCATAACACATACACACTCTCTCAGAGGTATGAGCAGGGTCATTATAGAGATATATTGACCTGTACTGATGTGAATAAAGCACTTGGCCTGAGACCTACAGTAGTGTGCGTGTCTCTCCTCTCTCACTAGGCTTGTGCTCACTTCCCCCTCCTCTCCATAGACTTCTATTGTGAGCTGTAATAAGACACCTTTGTGATGTTCTGTCCCTCTTGCTGTAACAGAGAATTCAGAGTAAGCATAAGTTAAGCATGTCCAAGGAATAGGAAAATAGACAGTGAAATTTACACAGCTGCATCTTTGTCGCACAGCGTTTCTCTGAGTGGAATCCACATGAAGATCCAACAGGACGCTTTTTTTTTTTTTTTTCCAACAACTGCCTCCATTTGAAATGAAGGGGAGATGGAAATTTTGTGGCACTTTCCGCAGCAAAAATTGAAGCGTGCAAATTTTCCCTAAGTGCATGGACAGACTGTTGGTATTTAGATGGTTGTGTATTCATGCACACTTCTTAATTTGTTAGTTTACGGTTTTAGGGGTTGTGATTTTAATATTTTTTGTCATGGTAACGGCTCCACAGTGCTTGATGCCGTAATGAAAGACCTATGTTTCTCTTTCATTTCCTCGGTTTATTTCAACTGTGAGAAAATCAAAGAATTTTCTAAACAAATCCACAGTAGAACATGAGACTCCATTCTGATCAATCTTCAAAAAAATCTACTTCAAATAGCCAAGTCATATCATTTGATCAGAAAGTGAGAGGATGTGAAGACGTGATAGCAGGCCTCTGATGTCGGATTTCACAGAAGTAGAAATTGGGGACTGGGAAGATCATGGTTTACTATAAAGATTTATTGCAGAAATCTTTAGGGTAACTTTTTTGTTGTAAGTTTTCAATACTACAAGACGCGTTTAGGACTCGTTCACATACTGTGATTCACTCTTTGCTGCGATTCAGCTGATGGGTGGTTTTCAGATTTGTGACTGCAGGGAAATAGTTTACAAAATGTCTCCTCCATAAGGAAAACGGCAACATCTGGAGGTGGCTATCCTGCAAGTCAATGCCTGGTCCTATAAAGGACTTCATGTCCTCTCCTTGGAATAGCTCATCCATATCACATCAGTGGGGGTCAGGTTATCTGCACCCTCCTCTAACGACCAGTTAAGCAAATGCTGTGACCCCTTCATTACCAAGCACAGTGCCATGCATTCTGCAGTGGCTGTGCTTGGTACTACACGTACCTTTGTCCCATTAACATGAATGGAATGGAGTTGCAGTATTATGCACATTTGCTGTAAAATGTATGGTACTGTACCTGGTAAACAATGAAGAGGGAACTCTGCCAAGTGCCATGCCCCTTTAAAACAGCTGTTTAGTTGGGGTGCCACGCGTTGTACCCCCTACCAATCTGAAATGAATGAATAAGATAGGCCTTTAATATTAAAGGGAGCCAACCACCTCCCTATTATATAGGTCACTTTTATAAATTTGGATTTTCCTACACAGACCATAACATCTCCTGTCTGTGCCGCTACCTGCAGTAAGAGAGAATGATTCGCGAATGACCTGGATCTCCGTATTGAATGTTTTTGTCTGGGAGTTGTCAGCCCACCCACTACATGGCTAACCCTGCCCCTTATGTGGTTAACCCCGCCTTCTACACTGTTAACCCCCACTTCCAAATGTACCACAGCCTCTTATTAGCCTAATGTTATGACCTGCTGTGACTGACAGCAGTCAGGGGATCATACCATTAGGTTAAAAGCTGTAGTGGAGAGACTGACCATCCATCTATACAGATAGAAGTATTTTATAAGGAGCAATTCAGGATCCAAAAGAGCCCGTTTCTTTTTTTTGTTTGTTTTAGTGGGCAGATCCACATGATCCTGCTCACTAAAAAGGGCCAGAGTCCCCACCACTAGTAAGAGTTGAGCCTCCCACCTCTGTGCTATCATCCATTCTAATTGAGAAGCAAGAGTAGTGCTCCCAGGGCTGAAGGCCCACCCCCAGTGCACCAACTGCCTCCTTTACATAAGACTTTAAAGTGTTCAAATTTTTTTCAAAATTGACATGTATAACAAAGGTATATTATTTATCATTTTAATGAGCTCTGTAACACGATGGTCACAGTTAAATATGCTTGGGGTAGGTGGTAGACTCCCTTTCAAGGTTGGGGTTACTTGGCTATTTAAGCTGCACAACATGTCTCCTGGCCATATATTATGTGGTATCTGCACTACCACAAATAAAAGTTAAAGTGGTCATGACATGGCCAACAAGTAATTAGATTTTCTGGCGACTTGCTGGTCATAATGTGAACAGATGAGCGCATTCACTTTGACTGACCGTACTAATGTCATTAAACAAAGACCCCCTCCTCCCAGTAACACCACTTACAACTAAGTAAAGAAGGCTCTGACACCAAGTTTGGATAAATAGTGGAGGTCGGCCACAGCTTTATTTAATGAAGTGAACATACGAGCAGAACCTTGATAACCCCAATATAACCTGCATGACGTGTCACCAGAATGCCCCGACACTGCTTGCGGTGTGCATGTGCTAGATATTCAGCGGGTGACGCGTCTCTCCACTTTCTCCCAGTGACAGACGGGAGGGGAACAAGGTCCTGCCGATATGCCAGCTGTGACACCTATGAAAACAATAAATGAAAATAAATAGCACAAAATACATAAATAATTGATAAGTAACAAAAACCAGAAACAAATCAGGAAAGGAATTAAACAAACAATAAACATAAAGGTAGTAAGGGAGGGAGGGAGGGGAATCCTGGTGAAGGTGACGCCGGCGGGGATCCAAGAGGAAGTCCCTGCCCGGTGCCTGTCTATTTAAGGGTGGGGGAGCTCTGAAGGAGCGAGGAGTGAAGCATGGCCAGTCAGGCGCTGAACAGTTTATGCAGCCATCCGGCTCACACCTTAGTTGCCATGTGTTTCAAGCAGCCAAAGTTGCTATGTAGCTCTAGCCTTCAGGAGCCTTGTGGTACTGAATTTTATTTTTGTGTCTCCAGATGATGCCTATAAGGTTTTTGGTATTGAGTAGCATATACCGAGACTGGTTTTGACTAATTCCATCCAGTTTATTCTGGGTTATGAATTTTCCAAATTGTTTACCTGTTATATATGTTAGTCTGTGTTTTTATTAGGACAGGTATCAACAACCTTCGCCACTCCAGCTGCTGTGAAACTACAACTCCCAACATGCTCCATTTACTTCCGTGGGTGTTCCAAGAACAGCAGAGCAAGTTGTGGAGTTGTGGTTTTTCAACAGCTGGAGTGCCGAAGGTTGACTACCCCTGTTCTAGGACAAGGATCAGCAACTTCGGGCACCTCAACATTAGCCATATTTGCTCAGCACAGAGCTGTCTCTAATATTTAAACCGCTGCTGCTCCATAGCCACATGTCCTGGACCATGAAAGCACAGATGGAGGGGAGGAAGCAATAAGGAGGAAAACATGAGGCATGGTATGCTAGTGTCCGGGCTGTGAGCTTAGGCTAGTCAGGGGGCAGCAATTGCAGTAGGGGTCAACATCCTTACTAGAGATGAGCGAACAGTGTTCTATCGAACTCATGTTCGATCGGATATTAGGCTGTTCGGCATGTTCGAATCGAATCGAACACCGCGTGGTAAAGTGCGCCATTACTCGATTCCCCTCCCACCTTCCCTGGCGCCTTTTTTGCTCCAATAACAGCGCAGGGTAGGTGGGACAGGAACTACGACACCGGTGACGTTGAAAAAAGTAGGCAAAACCCATTGGCTGCCGAATACATGTGACCTCTAATTTAAAAGAACAGCGCCGCCCAGGTTCGCGTCATTCTGAGCTTGCAATTCACCGAGGACGGAGGTTTCCGTCCAGCTAGCTAGGGCTTAGATTCTGGGTAGGCAGGGACAGGCTAGGATAGGAAGGAGAAGACAACCAACAGCTCTTGTAAGAGCTAAATTCCAGGGAGAAGCTTGTCAGTGTAACGTGGCACTGACGGGCTCAATCGCCGCAACCCAGCTTTCCCAGGATCCTGAATGGAATACACTGTCAGTGTATTCCCGTATACCCGATATATACCCCGATACCCGTTCCAACGGTGTGCCCCCCCACCTTCACCCCAGAAATACCCTGCAAGTCCCCTAGCAATAGAATTGGGGCTATATACACCCACAATTTTTACTACTGGTATACAGTGCCATTGTCTGACTGGGAATTCAAAGAATATATTGGGAATACAAATACCCTCATTTCTTGCTACTGCCATATAGTGCCAGTTTCTGACTGGTAATTCAAAGAATATATTGGGGTTACGTGCACCCACAATTTTTACTACTGGTATACAGTGCCATTGTCTGACTGGGAATTCAAAGAATATATTGGGAATACAAATACCCTCATTTCTTGCTACTGCCATATAGTGCCAGTGTCTGACTGGGAATTCAAAGAATATATTGGGGTTACGTGCACCCACAATTTTTACTACTGGTATACAGTGCCATTGTCTGACTGGGAATTCAAAGAATATATTGGGAATACAAATACCCTCATTTCTTGCTACTGCCATATAGTGCCAGTGTCTGACTGGGAATTCAAAGAATATATTGGGGTTACGTGCACCCACAATTTTTACTACTGGTATACAGTGCCATTGTCTGACTGGGAATTCAAAGAATATATTGGGGTTATAAATACCCTCATTTCTTGCTACTGCCATATAGTGCCAGTTTCTGACTGGTAATTCAAAGAATATATTGGGGTTACGTGCACCCACAATTTTTACTACTGGTATACAGTGCCATTGTCTGACTGGGAATTCAAAGAGTATATTGGGAATACAAATACCCTCATTTCTTGCTACTGCCATATAGTGCCAGTTTCTGACTGGTAATTCAAAGAATATATTGGGGTTACGTGCACCCACAATTTTTACTACTGGTATACAGTGCCATTGTCTGACTGGGAATTCAAAGAATATATTGGGGTTATAAATACCCTCATTTCTTGCTACTGCCATATAGTGCCAGTTTCTGACTGGTAATTCAAAGAATATATTGGGGTTACGTGCACCCACAATTTTTACTACTGGTATACAGTGCCATTGTTTGACTGGGAATTCAAAGAGTATATTGGGAATACAAATACCCTCATTTCTTGCTACTGCCATATAGTGCCAGTTTCTGACTGGTAATTCAAAGAATATATTGGGGTTACGTGCACCCACAATTTTTACTACTGGTATACAGTGCCATTGTCTGACTGGGAATTCAAAGAGTATATTGGGAATACAAATACCCTCATTTCTTGCTACTGCCATATAGTGCCAGTTTCTGACTGGTAATTCAAAGAATATATTGGGGTTACGTGCACCCACAATTTTTACTACTGGTATACAGTGCCATTGTCTGACTGGGAATTCAAAGAATATATTGGGGTTATAAATACCCTCATTTCTTGCTACTGCCATATAGTGCCAGTTTCTGACTGGTAATTCAAAGAATATATTGGGGTTACGTGCACCCACAATTTTTACTACTGGTATACAGTGCCATTGTCTGACTGGGAATTCAAAGAGTATATTGGGAATACAAATACCCTCATTTCTTGCTACTGCCATATAGTGCCAGTTTCTGACTGGGAATTCAAAGAATATATTGGGGTTACGTGCACCCACAATTTTTACTACTGGTATACAGTGCCATTGTCTGACTGGGAATTCAAAGAATATATTGGGGTTATAAATACCCTCATTTCTTGCTACTGCCATATAGTGCCAGTTTCTGACTGGTAATTCAAAGAATATATTGGGGTTACGTGCACCCACAATTTTTACTACTGGTATACAGTGCCATTGTCTGACTGGGAATTCAAAGAGTATATTGGGAATACAAATACCCTCATTTCTTGCTACTGCCATATAGTGCCAGTTTCTGACTGGTAATTCAAAGAATATATTGGGGTTACGTGCACCCACAATTTTTACTACTGGTATACAGTGCCATTGTCTGACTGGGAATTCAAAGAATATATTGGGGTTATAAATACCCTCATTTCTTGCTACTGCCATATAGTGCCAGTTTCTGACTGGTAATTCAAAGAATATATTGGGGTTACGTGCACCCACAATTTTTACTACTGGTATACAGTGCCATTGTCTGACTGGGAATTCAAAGAGTATATTGGGAATACAAATACCCTCATTTCTTGCTACTGCCATATAGTGCCAGTTTCTGACTGGGAATTCAAAGAATATATTGGGGTTACGTGCACCCACAATTTTTACTACTGGTATACAGTGCCATTGTCTGACTGGGAATTCAAAGAATATATTGGGGTTATAAATACCCTCATTTCTTGCTACTGCCATATAGTGCCAGTTTCTGACTGGTAATTCAAAGAATATATTGGGGTTACGTGCACCCACAATTTTTACTACTGGTATACAGTGCCATTGTCTGACTGGGAATTCAAAGAGTATATTGGGAATACAAATACCCTCATTTCTTGCTACTGCCATATAGTGCCAGTTTCTGACTGGGAATTCAAAGAATATATTGGGGTTACGTGCACCCACAATTTTTACTACTGGTATACAGTGCCATTGTCTGACTGGGAATTCAAAGAATATATTGGGGTTATAAATACCCTCATTTCTTGCTACTGCCATATAGTGCCAGTTTCTGACTGGTAATTCAAAGAATATATTGGGGTTACGTGCACCCACAATTTTTACTACTGGTATACAGTGCCATTGTCTGACTGGGAATTCAAAGAGTATATTGGGAATACAAATACCCTCATTTCTTGCTACTGCCATATAGTGCCAGTTTCTGACTGGGAATTCAAAGAATATATTGGGGTTACGTGCACCCACAATTTTTACTACTGGTATACAGTGCCATTGTCTGACTGGGAATTCAAAGAATATATTGGGGTTATAAATACCCTCATTTCTTGCTACTGCCATATAGTGCCAGTTTCTGACTGGGAATTCAAAGAATATATTGGGGTTACGTGCACCCACAATTTTTACTACTGGTATACAGTGCCATTGTCTGACTGGGAATTCAAAGAATATATTGGGGTTATAAATACCCTCATTTCTTGCTACTGCCATATAGTGCCAGTTTCTGACTGGTAATTCAAAGAATATATTGGGGTTACGTGCACCCACAATTTTTACTACTGGTATACAGTGCCATTGTCTGACTGGGAATTCAAAGAGTATATTGGGAATACAAATACCCTCATTTCTTGCTACTGCCATATAGTGCCAGTTTCTGACTGGGAATTCAAAGAATATATTGGGGTTACGTGCACCCACAATTTTTACTACTGGTATACAGTGCCATTGTCTGACTGGGAATTTAAAGAGTATATTGGGAATACAAATACCCTCATTTCTTGCTACTGCCATATAGTGCCAGTGTCTGACTGGGAATTCAAAGAATATATTGGGGTTACGTGCACCCACAATTTTTACTACTGGTATACAGTGCCAATTTCTAACTAGGAATTCAAAATGCGCAAGGCTCCCGGAAAGGGACGTGGACGAGGCCGTGGGCGAGGTCGGGGGAATGGTTCTGGGGAGCAAGGTAGCAGTGAAGCCACAGGGCGTCCTGTGCCTACTCCTGTGGGGCAGCAAGCATTGCGCCACTCCACAGTGCCAGGGTTGCTTGCCACATTAACTAAACTGCAGGGTACAAACCTTAGTAGGCCCGAGAACCAGGAACAGGTCTTGCAATGGCTGTCAGAGAACGCTTACAGCACATTGTCCAGCAGCCAGTCAGACTCTGCCTCCTCTCCTCCTATTACCCAACAGTCTTGTCTTCCTTCCTCCCAAAATTCCGAAGCTTTACAGAACAATAACCCAAACTGTCCCTGCTCCCCAGAGCTGTTCTCCGCTCCTTTCATTGTCCCTCAACCTGCCTCTCCACGTCACGATTCCACGAACCTAACAGAGGAGCATCTGTGTCCAGATGCTCAAACACTAGAGTCTCCTCCATCTCCGTTCGATTTGGTGGTGGATGACCAGCAACCCACCCTCATCGACGATGATGTGACGCAGTTGCCGTCAGGGCATCCAGTTGACCGGCGCATTGTGCGGGAGGAGGAGATGAGACAGGAGTTGGAAGAGGAAGTGGTGGATGATGAGGACACTGACCCGACCTGGACAGGGGGGATGTCAAGCGGGGAAAGTAGTGTGGATGTTGAGGCAGGTGCAGCACCAAAAAGGGTAGCTAGAGGCAGAGGCAGAGGTCAGCAGCTTAGGCGAAGCCAGGCCACACCCGGAATCTCCCAAGATGTTCCAGTTCGTACCCAGCCCCGAAAAACTCCCACCTCGAGGGCACGTTTCTCGAAGGTGTGGAGTTTTTTCAAGGAATGCGCCGAGGACAGATATAGTGTTGTCTGCACAATTTGCCTCTCGAAATTGATTAGGGGCTCTGAGAAGAGCAACCTGTCCACCACTTCAATGCGCCGTCATTTGGAATCCAAGCACTGGAATCAGTGGCAGGCAGCAACGGCAGGACAAAGGCCGCCTGCCGTTCACGCCACTGCCACTGCCTCTGCCACTGCCTCTGCCTCTGCCACTGCCACTGCTGACTGTGCTGGCGATGCACTCCAGAGGACGAGCCAGGACACCACTTCATCTGCCTCCGCCACTTTGTTGACTTCTACCTCATCCTCCCCTGGTCCTGTCTTATCTCCTTCTCCTGCACCATCAAAGGCACCATCAGGCGTTTCTTTACAACAACCCACCATCTCTCAGACATTGGAGCGGCGGCAGAAATACACTGCTAACCACCCACACGCGCAAGCCTTGAACGCCAACATCGCTAAACTGCTGGCCCAGGAGATGTTGGCGTTCCGGCTTGTTGAAACTCCCGCCTTCCTGGACCTGATGGCAACTGCGGCACCTCGCTATGCCGTCCCTAGCCGTCACTACTTCTCCCGGTGTGCCGTCCCCGCCTTGCACCAGCACGTGTCACTCAACATCAGGCGGGCCCTTAGTTCCGCGCTTTGCACAAAGGTCCACTTGACCACCGACGCGTGGACAAGTGCATGCGGACAGGGACGCTACATTTCACTGACGGCACACTGGGTGAATGTAGTTGAGGCTGGGACTGCTTCCCAAACTGGCCCGGTGTACCTCGTCTCCCCGCCTAACATTCCTGGCAGGGACACGAGAAGAACACCCCCCTCCTCCTCCTCCTCTACCGCCTCCTCCTCCGCCACCGCCTCCTCCTCCGCCACCGCCTCCTCCTCCGCTGTTAGATTGACCCCAGCTACGAGTTGGAAACGTTGCAGCACTGGCGTTGGTAGACGTCAGCAGGCTGTGCTGAAGCTGATCAGCTTGGGGGACAGACAGCACACTGCCTCCGAGGTGAGGGATGCCCTCCTCGATGAGACGGCAATATGGTTTGAGCCGCTGCACCTGGGCCCAGGCATGGTCGTTTGTGATAACGGCCGGAACCTGGTAGCAGCTCTGGAGCTTGCCGGACTCCAACATGTTCCATGCCTGGCCCACGTCTTCAACCTAGTGGTGCAACGTTTCCTAAAGAGCTACCCCAATGTTCCAGAGCTACTGGTGAAAGTGCGGCGCATGTGCGCCCACTTTCGCAAGTCGACAGTAGCCGCTGCTAGCTTAAAATCTCTCCAGCAACGCCTGCATGTGCCACAACACCGGCTTTTGTGCGACGTCCCCACACGCTGGAACTCAACGTTTCAGATGTTGAATAGAGTGGTTGAGCAGCAGAGACCTTTGATGGAATACCAGCTACAAAACCCTAGGGTGCCACAAAGTCAGCTGCCTCAGTTTCACATCCATGAGTGGCCATGGATGAGAGACCTTTGTGACATGCTACGGGTCTTTGAGGAGTCCACAAGGAGGGTGAGCTCTGAGGATGCGATGGTGAGCCTTACAATCCCGCTCTTGTGTGTTCTGAGAGAATCCCTGATTGACATCAGGGATAACTCAGATCACACAGAGGAGTTAGGGATAGCATCCGATCCGTCACAGCTGGAGAGTAGGTCCACACATCTGTCCGCTTCACTGCGTTTAATGGAGGAGGAGGAGGAGGAGGAAGAAGAGTTGTCCGATGATGTGATGGTGATACAGGAGGCTTCCGGGCAACTTCGAATCGTCCCATTGTTGCAGCGCGGATGGGTAGACATGGAGGATGAGGAGGAAATGGAGATTGAACTTTCCGGTGGGGCCAGAGGAGTCATGCCAACTAACACTGTGGCAGACATGGCTGAGTTCATGTTGGGGTGCTTTACAACCGACAAGCGTATTGTCAAAATCATGGAGGACAACCAGTACTGGATCTTTGCTATCCTTGACCCCCGGTATAAAAACAACATCTCGTCTTTTATTCCGGTAGAGGGGAGGGCCAATCGCATCAATGCTTGCCACAGGCAATTGGTGCAGAATATGATGGAGATGTTTCCAGCATGTGACGTTGGCGGCAGGGAGGGCAGTTCCTCCAGTAGGCAACCAAGTTCTCACCGGTCCACACAAACGAGGGGCACACTGTCTAAGGTCTGGGACACCTTGATGGCACCCCCTCGCCAAAGTGCCGCCACGGAGGGTCCTAGTGTCACCAGGCGTGAGAAGTATAGGCGCATGTTGCGGGAATACCTTTCCGACCACAGCCCTGTCCTCTCCGACCCCTCTGCGCCCTACACGTATTGGGTGTCGAAGTTGGACCTGTGGCTTGAACTTGCCCTATATGCCTTGGAGGTGCTGTCCTGTCCTGCCGCCAGCGTCCTATCTGAGAGGGTGTTCAGTGCAGCCGGTGGCATCATCACTGACAAGCGCACCCGTCTGTCAGCTGAGAGTGCCGACCGGCTCACTTTGATAAAAATGAACCACCACTGGATAGAGCCTTCATTTTTGTGCCCACCTGTGTAAAGCACCCCAACATGAAACTCCATGTCTGTACTCAACCTCTCCAATTCCTCCGCATCCTCATACTCATCCACCATAAGCGTTGCACAATTCTGCTAATACTAGGCTCCCTCCAACATGATTTCCCCCAACTCTGCTGGTTAGAGGCTCCCTCCACCCTGATTTCCACCAACTCTGCTGGTTAGAGGCTCCCTCCACCCTGCTTTCCCACAACTCTGCTGGTTAGAGGCTCCTTCCACCATGAATTTGCCAAAACTGGGCTGTTTAGAGGCTCCCTCCACCATGAATTGGTCCAAACTGGGCTGGTTAGAGGCTCCCTCCACCATTAATTGGTCCAAACTGGGCTGGTTAGAGGCTCCCTCCACCATGAATTTGCCCAAACTGGGCTGTTTAGAGGCTCCCTCCACCATGAATTTGCCCAAACTGGGCTGTTTAGAGGCTCCCTCCACCATGAATTGGTCCAAACTGGGTTTTTTAGAGGCTCCCTCCACCATGAATTGGTCCAAACTGGGCTGGTTAGAGGCTCCCTCCACCATGAATTGATCCAAACTGGGGTGGTTAGAGGCTCCCTCCACCATTAATTGGTCCAAACTGGGCTGGTTAGAGGCTCCCTCCACCATTAATTGGTCCAAACTGGGCTGGTTAGAGGCTCCCTCCACCATTAATTGGTCCAAACTGGGCTGGTTAGAGGCTCCCTCCACCATGAATTTGCCCAAACTGGGCTGTTTAGAGGCTCCCTCCACCATGAATTTGCCCAAACTGGGCTGGTTAGAGGCTCCCTCCACCATGAATTGGTCCAAACTGGGGTTTTTAGAGGCTCCCTCCACCATGAATTGGTCCAAACTTGGCTGTTTAGAGGCTCCCTCCACCATTAATTGGTCCAAACTGGGCTGGTTAGAGGCTCCCTCCACCATGAATTGGTCCAAACTGGGTTTTTTAGAGGCTCCCTCCACCATGAATTTGCCCAAACTGGGCTGTTTAGAGGCTCCCTCCACCATGAATTTGCCCAAACTGGGCTGGTTAGAGGCTCCCTCCACCATGAATTGGTCCAAACTGGGGTTTTTAGAGGCTCCCTCCACCATGAATTGGTCCAAACTTGGCTGTTTAGAGGCTCCCTCCACCATGAATTGGTCCAAACTGGGGTGGTTAGAGGCTCCCTCCACCATTAATTGGTCCAAACTGGGCTGGTTAGAGGCTCCCTCCACCATTAATTGGTCCAAACTGGGCTGGTTAGAGGCTCCCTCCACCATGAATTGGTCCAAACTGGGTTTTTTAGAGGCTCCCTCCACCATGAATTTGCCCAAACTGGGCTGTTTAGAGGCTCCCTCCACCATGAATTGGTCCAAACTGGGCTGGTTAGAGGCTCCCTCCACCATGAATTTCCCAAAACTTGGCTGTTTAGAGGCTCCCTCCACCATTAATTGGTCCAAACTGGGCTGGTTAGAGGCTCCCTCCACCATGAATTGGTCCAAACTGGGGTTTTTAGAGGCTCCCTCCACCATGAATTGGTCCAAACTTGGCTGTTTAGAGGCTCCCTCCACCATGAATTGGTCCAAACTGGGGTGGTTAGAGGCTCCCTCCACCATTATTTGGTCCAAACTGGGCTGGTTAGAGGCTCCCTCCACCATTAATTGGTCCAAACTGGGCTGGTTAGAGGCTCCCTCCACCATGAATTTGCCCAAACTGGGCTGTTTAGAGGCTCCCTCCACCATGAATTTGCCCAAACTGGGCTGGTTAGAGGCTCCCTCCACCATGAATTGGTCCAAACTGGGGTTTTTAGAGGCTCCCTCCACCATGAATTGGTCCAAACTTGGCTGGTTAGAGGCTCCCTCCACCATTAATTGGTCCAAACTGGGCTGGTTAGAGGCTCCCTCCACCATGAATTGGTCCAAACTGGGTTTTTTAGAGGCTCCCTCCACCATGAATTTGCCCAAACTGGGCTGTTTAGAGGCTCCCTCCACCATGAATTGGTCCAAACTGGGCTGGTTAGAGGCTCCCTCCACCATGAATTTCCCAAAACTTGGCTGTTTAGAGGCTCCCTCCACCATTAATTGGTCCAAACTGGGCTGGTTAGAGGCTCCCTCCACCATGAATTGGTCCAAACTGGGGTTTTTAGAGGCTCCCTCCACCATGAATTGGTCCAAACTTGGCTGTTTAGAGGCTCCCTCCACCATGAATTGGTCCAAACTGGGGTGGTTAGAGGCTCCCTCCACCATTAATTGGTCCAAACTGGGCTGGTTAGAGGCTCCCTCCACCATTAATTGGTCCAAACTGGGCTGGTTAGAGGCTCCCTCCACCATGAATTTGCCCAAACTTGGCTGTTTAGAGGCTCCCTCCACCATGAATTTGCCCAAACTGGGCTGGTTAGAGGCTCCCTCCACCATGAATTGGTCCAAACGGGTTTTTAGAGGCTCCCTTCACCATGAATTGGTCCAAACTTGGCTGTTTAGAGGCTCCCTCCACCATGAATTGGTCCAAACTGGGGTGGTTAGAGGCTCCCTCCACCATTAATTGGTCCAAACTGGGCTGGTTAGAGGCTCCCTCCACCATTAATTGGTCCAAACTGGGCTGGTTAGAGGCTCCCTCCACCATGAATTGGTCCAAACTGGGGTTTTTAGAGGCTCCCTCCACCATGAATTGGTCCAAACTTGGCTGTTTAGAGGCTCCCTCCACCATTAATTGGTCCAAACTGGGCTGGTTAGAGGCTCCCTCCACCATGAATTGGTCCAAACTGGGTTTTTTAGAGGCTCCCTCCACCATGAATTTGCCCAAACTGGGCTGTTTAGAGGCTCCCTCCACCATGAATTGGTCCAAACTGGGTTTTTTAGAGGCTCCCTCCACCATGAATTGGTCCAAACTGGGCTGGTTAGAGGCTCCCTCCACCATGAATTGGTCCAAACTGGGGTGGTTAGAGGCTCCCTCCACCATTAATTGGTCCAAACTGGGCTGGTTAGAGGCTCCCTCCACCATGAATTGGTCCAAACTGGGCTGGTTAGAGGCTCCCTCCACCATTAATTGGTCCAAACTGGGCTGGTTAGAGGCTCCCTCCACCATGAATTTGCCCAAACTGGGCTGTTTAGAGGCTCCCTCCACCATGAATTGGTCCAAACTGGGGTGGTTAGAGGCTTCCTCCACCATTAATTGGTCCAAACTGGGCTGGTTAGAGGCTCCCTCCACCATTAATTGGTCCAAACTGGGCTGGTTAGAGGCTCCCTCCACCATGAATTGGTCCAAACTGGGGTTTTTAGAGGCTCCCTCCACCATGAATTGGTCCAAACTTGGCTGTTTAGAGGCTCCCTCCACCATTAATTGGTCCAAACTGGGCTGGTTAGAGGCTCCCTCCACCATGAATTGGTCCAAACTGGGTTTTTTAGAGGCTCCCTCCACCATGAATTTGCCCAAACTGGGCTGTTTAGAGGCTCCCTCCACCATGAATTGGTCCAAACTGGGTTTTTTAGAGGCTCCCTCCACCATGAATTGGTCCAAACTGGGCTGGTTAGAGGCTCCCTCCACCATGAATTGGTCCAAACTGGGGTGGTTAGAGGCTCCCTCCACCATTAATTGGTCCAAACTGGGCTGGTTAGAGGCTCCCTCCACCATTAATTGGTCCAAACTGGGCTGGTTAGAGGCTCCCTCCACCATTAATTGGTCCAAACTGGGCTGGTTAGAGGCTCCCTCCACCATGAATTTGCCCAAACTGGGCTGTTTAGAGGCTCCCTCCACCATGAATTTGCCCAAACTGGGCTGGTTAGAGGCTCCCTCCACCATGAATTGGTCCAAACTGGGGTTTTTAGAGGCTCCCTCCACCATGAATTGGTCCAAACTTGGCTGTTTAGAGGCTCCCTCCACCATTAATTGGTCCAAACTGGGCTGGTTAGAGGCTCCCTCCACCATGAATTGGTCCAAACTGGGTTTTTTAGAGGCTCCCTCCACCATGAATTTGCCCAAACTGGGCTGTTTAGAGGCTCCCTCCACCATGAATTGGTCCAAACTGGGGTGGTTAGAGGCTCCCTCCACCATTAATTGGTCCAAACTGGGCTGGTTAGAGGCTCCCTCCACCATTAATTGGTCCAAACTGGGCTGGTTAGAGGCTCCCTCCACCATGAATTTGCCCAAACTGGGCTGGTTAGAGGCTCCCTCCACCATGAATTGGTCCAAACTGGGTTTTTTAGAGGCTCCCTCCACCATGAATTTGCCCAAACTGGGCTGGTTAGAGGCTCCCTCCACCATGAATTGGTCCAAACTGGGGTTTTTAGAGGCTCCCTCCACCATGAATTTGCCCAAACTGGGCTGTTTAGAGGCTCCCTCCACCATGAATTGGTCCAAACTGGGTTTTTTAGAGGCTCCCTCCACCATGAATTGGTCCAAACTGGGCTGGTTAGAGGCTCCCTCCACCATGAATTGGTCCAAACTGGGGTGGTTAGAGGCTCCCTCCACCATTAATTGGTCCAAACTGGGCTGGTTAGAGGCTCCCTCCACCATTAATTGGTCCAAACTGGGCTGGTTAGAGGCTCCCTCCACCATGAATTTGCCCAAACTGGGCTGTTTAGAGGCTCCCTCCACCATGAATTTGCCCAAACTGGGCTGGTTAGAGGCTCCCTCCACCATGAATTGGTCCAAACTGGGGTTTTTAGAGGCTCCCTCCACCATGAATTGGTCCAAACTTGGCTGTTTAGAGGCTCCCTCCACCATTAATTGGTCCAAACTGGGCTGGTTAGAGGCTCCCTCCACCATGAATTGGTCCAAACTGGGTTTTTTAGAGGCTCCCTCCACCATGAATTTGCCCAAACTGGGCTGTTTAGAGGCTCCCTCCACCATGAATTGGTCCAAACTGGGGTGGTTAGAGGCTCCCTCCACCATTAATTGGTCCAAACTGGGCTGGTTAGAGGCTCCCTCCACCATTAATTGGTCCAAACTGGGCTGGTTAGAGGCTCCCTCCACCATGAATTTGCCCAAACTGGGCTGGTTAGAGGCTCCCTCCACCATGAATTGGTCCAAACTGGGTTTTTTAGAGGCTCCCTCCACCATGAATTTGCCCAAACTGGGCTGGTTAGAGGCTCCCTCCACCATGAATTGGTCCAAACTGGGGTTTTTAGAGGCTCCCTCCACCATGAATTTGCCCAAACTCTGCTGGTTAGAGGCTCAATCCACCCTGATTTTCAAAACAAATGTTGGTGCCAACCTCAACTTACTACAAGGGCCAAATTCACTGCTGGTGACAAGCTCTCCTCACTGCAAGTGCCAAATACACATGTTTCAAGGTGTTTTCCTACTGTCAGAGAGGTGGTATTGAGTGTGTAAAGTGTGTAGTTGTTAGGCTGTGATGTTGGGGTAATAGAGGGTCTTTGGTGTGTTAGATGCCCCCAGACATGCTTCCCCTGCTGTCCCAGTGTCATTCCAGAGGTGTTGGCATCATTTCCTGGGGTGTCATAGTGGACTTGGTGACCCTCCAGACACGGATTTGGGTTTCCCCCTTAACGAGTATCTGTTCCCCATAGACTATAATGGGGTTCGAAACCCGTTCGAACACACGAACATTGAGCGGCTGTTCGAATCGTATTTCGAACCTCGAACATTTTAGTGTTCGCTCATCTCTAATCCTTACCATTATTTCATGGCACACTGACTGCTTCATCTTCTTTAAAAAAAATAATAAATTGGTGCACGATATATAAAAGGTTGCTGACCCCTGTTCTAGCAGATTCCATGGCAATGATAGGGACTTGTCATCCCTGCTTTGTTCCAGTCTTGTTTAATTCTGCAACAATCCCAGTAATACGATTATAGTGATGTGAATTATGTGAATATAGAATGTGATTTTAACCCAAGGAATAGTAAGGCAAGGTGTTAATGGTCTGCAGATGCTAAGGGCATTACTGGCACTGGTGCAGAATGTAGATACAATTAAATGTGATTGGGGCATCAGATAATCCCAGGTCACCTCCTGGCACTGGGTGCTCGCCAAGAGCAGAGCTGACGACCTGTCACATAAGCCAGTAATATAAAGTACCTTTTCAGTTATATTTTGCCATATTTTGCATAGCCATTTTTCCTCATTACTAATTCATATGACAGTGACATTTTGTGAACTTTGTTTTAACATATTTTTTCTTTTTTAGCCTTTCAGGGTCAATGTGTGTGCCAGAGTGTGAGCAGGGGACGTTCTATAATACAGCTTTGATGCGATGTGACAGGTGCCACACAACGTGCCAGTCATGTGTGGGTAAGATGTCTTTCCCTCTGGGCTAAACTTTTCCATGCAGTTTGTGTCCGCTTTGTAGACAGAAACCTGGCAGGTCTAGGCACTTGCTTTATTATGTTGCAGAATATTCATTTTCCCAGTTGGGACTTCACACATCAGCTTGCTGGGAGAATGGCTTGGAAAGGCTGCACATATGCTTTGAATTGCTACTGTTAATATCTGTGAGCAATGCCAGCAGGTCGCTTGTGTCTTGTGGTGTTAGGGAAGTTGTCATCAGTCACAGTTGCTATGTAAGCACAATCTTTAATTGTTCTGTAGCTGATAATCCCTTCAATGCAAAGCCAGTATATAGATATTACCTCATCTGCAGATTCCAACAAACTTTGGCTGCGATCTTACAATATATTTCATGTTCATCGCGCACAATATTCCACCTTCAGCAAATTACAATTTATTCATAGAAAACTACATAACATTTCCTTATACGAAGAGGCATTCTGTAGCGATTCTGCCCCAGATTTCAAGATCTCCTCTTGATGTCACTCCATGGCAGCCTCCATTGTTTGCATCTAGGGAATCTGGCTTGGTTATATCATGCCCTTAATGGCGGCGGTATAGGGTTTCATGGCTGGCATTCAGGGGGCTTCTGATGTGATGCCCTTGAGCAGAAGATTGCAGTACTGTAGAGTGATGGCGCCTGTAGACTTGCCAGGGCACCAGACACTGATCGGAGACCAATATTGTTAGGCTCTGATAATTTAGCCTCTTACATGCCGCAGTACATGGCAACCCTGGCATGTATGGAAAACTGTATGATGGAATGAAGCTGGGGATCTCATAGAAACCCCCAGGTTTGTCATTAGCACCTACCTATTGGGTTATGCTGCCGGTATAATAGTTTGCCTGTCATTGTAACATTTACAAAAGCAATAATCGTTTCAAAAACAATGGCCGAGATTTACGAATAGTAAAACTGGTATAAATGTAGACCGGCAGTCTGAAAATGCATCAGAGTTATCACATTAGATGATGCTGAATGATAAATCTGGTGCTTTATACCACCTGTTAGTTGGCTCACTTAAATTCCAAAATTTTAGCGAAATTTGGGTACATTCATACACATTTTAGCCTTGCCCCTTTCTGAGACGAATGGATGTGGGTCTGGATGTATATAGTCTATGGGCGGACTGAGATCAGATAAAATATTAAAGGGGTATTCCCACGTCGCATACTCACCAGTCTTCGTTGCTGTGAAATCTTCTGTCTTCCGGCTTTGTTGCGTCATTGGTGGGCGGGGTCACATATGCAAAGCCAAGCGGCGAGATGCCGCTGGCCCTGCGTGGGCGCTCATAGACCAGTCTAGCCTTCACAATGCGAATACAGACCTGGCATCCGCCTCTCTCTATTACAGCGGATGCCGGGTCTGTATTCGCATTGTGAAGGCTAGACTGGTCTATGAGCATGCACGCAGGGCCAGCGGCATCTCGCTGCTTGGCTTTGCATATGTGAATACAGACCCGGCATCCGCTGTAATAGAGAGGCGGATGCTGGGGAGTGTAGACTCCAGCACAGATGCCAGCAACATCGCTATGCTCCTGCCCTGCATGAAGCCAGCAGCGGCAGAAGCGATGCTGCTATTCCGCTCCTCCGCCCCCCCCTCCCCTCCGGAATAGCAGCATCGCTCCTGCCGCTGCTGGCTTCATGCAGGGCAGGAGCATAGCCATGTTGCTGGCATCTGTGCTGGCGTCTAACCTTCCCCGGCATCCGCCTCTCTAATACAGCGGATGCCGGATTTGTATTGGTGACCCCTTCCTCCCAAAGGGTAAACTACCCCCCCCCCCCCCTCCAGGCTCGCTCCTGTGCACTTAGCCCCTTCTCCCTCCCCCCTCAGAGCAGCAGATACATCACTTGACTTATGACCAGATAAGTCAAGGGATGTGTCCCAAAAAAATGAATAAAGTAATATAGTGGACAAACAAAGCAGTTCTGCTGAAGTAATGTATTTAGGAAAAGTCTTACATTCACATTAACAAGCATTATAGATAGGATCCTTGTGATGGGACAACCCCTTTAAGCCTGAATAGTTTTATTAAAGAGTACCTGCCTCCAAGTGCTAACTGAACTACATTTTGGCTTTCTCAGAGAAGATAAAAGGTTACTGCTGCCTTGGAGCGAAAGAGCAAATGAAGAAGTGAAAAGAAGGAATAGAATGTTGAGAGAGGTAGGATAGTGGGGGAAGGGTGAGGAGGGGGGGAAAGTACAGTGAAACGGGTAGGACAAGAAATTACACCTCTAGATAGCCACTGGTCTGCAAGTCAAGGGAAAGATCACAGTGTGGAGGATCCATTATCCAGTTCTACATAGCAGTTGAAAATCTAAACCCTCATCCCAAGCACCAAGCTCTTCCATCCACATCAACTGGGTTGAGACAAGTTGGGTTATCCAGAGTCTAGGGATGATCTGTCACATGACCAAAGAAGAAAGCCCGAAGGCAAAGCAATATATGCGTAACACTAGGAGTATAGTATAAAATATAATAAATATTTATTGTTTACATCATAAAAATACATGAATTTTTATACAGCGGGGCAGATGATATAAACTGCCAAAGAAAGACACAAAAAGACATAAAACAAGCACACACCTCCAAAATGCAAAACCATCGAATCATGAGAAATATGTAGAAAATATATCAGGATTACTGATGTGCCAGCTAGTAATATATAATAATATGCTAGGTGTCAGTGCATACAGCCACAAATAAGTATCCCTATATGATAACAACTATGTATATCTAACCACTGAGTGGAAGGAAAAAGTGTATCAATACATCAAAGATTAAGTATACATATACCTCCCACAGTTAGAACATATAGTATACACTAGCAGGATGACTCATATAAGTAAATAACAAATAGTATCAATAGGGGGGATAGCAGAGCTATCAAGGCTGAGTGGAAAAATACCTGCACTGCACACTAGAGGAATGATCAATGCAAATGCATGATATAAAACATGGCACATGGCCATAATGAAGTGGCACAAAAGGCACGTCCAGCAACATGGAGAGCAGAGGGTGTTCAGGAGTGAGGGTGACACGAGGCCAGCACATAGAATTATACAGTGCGGACATGTGAAGGGACACGACCACCAGATATGAGTCATGGATCTTTTGGCTACACCACATCACCAGCAAGTTAAGGACACCTGGGGAAGAAGGTGGTGCAGTTTAACTGAAGGATAATACCATTGAGACAGGATTTTGCAGTTCCTAGTGCCATACACTTTTAATACTTTAGAATTGTTCTATCCCCTAAAATCTGTTTAAAAATAATTTTGTGTTTTCCCAGAACAGTGAAATAAAGCATAAATAGCAGATCCCCCAGATAGTGAAGTTCCTTGGATTAATTGTACGGAAATATTCAGCTCTTCTCCTGTGTGTTTGTTATGTGCATTATATTAGCTCTGATCCTGTGATCCCGGGAGAGGGGCTCTTGTCTACTCTGTGGCTTTGCCACACACGTACTGTTTGGGAAGCGTCTGGGTGGCCCAGTGTACTTGTGACGTGAATTCATGCTGGAAGAACTGAGAGGTGTTTCTAGATTTTACTATATTAAGGCAGGGTGACGGAGGAACGCTGAGATTTTACTGATTTATATTAGAACCGCAAGTTAATTTGCAGACAAGTAAATCCTTGATGACTTGCGGATTTGGATCCATGTAGTATTCATTGCTTTGGCAGTTCCGTGATAAGTACAGTGACATCACATGTGGGAAACCTTCTGTCATTTCCACCATACAAGCTTTTAGGATAAATTAAGTGTTACCTGATCAAGGAGGTGACCTGAATGTATTCTGAGCATCCGAGTTAGTTCAGACAATTCCTCCCCTGACGTATTGCTGGAAGACAGACTGGATCATTGTACTTGGGTTGGCACAAAATCTATTTGTGATATATTCAGGAATACTAATTCTCCCCAGGAAGAGTCTGTAGAAAGTTCATACAATAATTGAGAGGAAAAGGCCCAGTGTTTACCCCCAAAAAGCACATGGCTGCCCTTTAAAGTTGGCCATGTACATGAGATTGAAGTCTTCCATAAATACCAATTACGGCTGTTCTTGAATAAAATATGTATAAGGTCTTCCATACAATTTCAGCGACAGAAAACCTATTGCCAGGTCAGATTGGCGGCAGCTTAAATCTCTCTCACTCTGGATTTTTAGCCAGTCCATATATATTAGATTGATATCAGCTCAACTTGATGATTGATTTCTGTGACCGTACCCGACCATATAATATGTAGGGGCACTCTCCTGCATCTGCTGGTTGGATGTCAAGCTGACTGTAAGAATTGCAAATGTGCATTGGACATGGTGCCAGAGGTCTATATATGTGATATTGCGTAAATATGTAATTTTTTTTTTTTATTTTTTTTTTTTTTTATTTCTGTCTCGTGGGCTGGTATATTATAAGTAGGTATATTGACCTATTACGGCCCACTTTAGCAACATTTTGCTATGTAAATTTTGGCCAATTTTATTATTATTTTCAGTAATTAGTGATCACATAAAGAGATGTTCTTTTTGGATTTCAGAATGCCTGATCCTTCTGTTCTCAGGAGATGTGATGTCTGACTGTGGTGTACTTTAACCTCTCCCTTCAGAACCAATGCACGCTAAACCGAGCAGGCTTATGGGGCAGATCAGGAGAGATTGCCATCAGCCAAAAGATCTTTCGACTGACAACTGACCTGACATGTATAGACAGCTTTAATCTGCAGACACGGCCCAGAGTGCTTGTTTAAGGGGCATTTGGGAGAGAAAAGCTGAACGTGCTGGAAGCTATTATATGTATGACCAGCTTATGTCATGGTCTCTCTCCAGAAGGAAGCGCAAATAAACTCACTCAATGGCTCTTCTTTTATACTTGCTATTTTATCTTCAATTCAATAAATAATGACAAATATGGAAAAACATATTCACCCCTAGTCCATATATAGACAACTGTAGCATCAGGATATCTCCATTCCAAGCCATTTCAGCAATCCATGCTTGGAAGGGAGAAAGTGACTTGTTCCTATGGCTTGCACTGTATCGGGGACACATTCCCTTCTTCAGATATGATCTGTGCAACCCACCACCAAGCTATATACCAGTCTTAATTGGCAAATTATAGCGTAAAACATGCAGTACTTTCTTCCTATGATGGATGACAGCAAAGGACATTGATAATGGCAGTGTGTACGTAGCTTAACTCTTTAGCAACAAGAGGGTACAGGCTGTGGCAAAAATGTTGTTTGTACAAAACGAATAACTATCTCTGACAAAGCAATACTTTCAGACGTTCACCTGTAATTCTATATACCTCTCCTTTAACTGTGTGTTCTTAATAGGAACTGGGAAAGATCAATGTACTCAGTGTGCCAAGGACTTTCATTTGCACGACTGGCGCTGTGTCCCCACCTGCAGCCCTGGCTTTTATTCTGAAGACATACCCGGGCTCCCGCACAAAGTGTGCAGAAGGTAAACTAGTCAGTATGTAGGGACAAGTGAACGGGAGCAGCCACTTTAAATGTAGATAGTTTGGTCACCTTTGGTCCTCATCCATTCTTGAGATCATGTTATGTGCTACTGCGCAGGGAAATGCAATAATGTGTAGAAGTTAGTAAGAATGGACAGCAAGACTGTATCACAAAATAGAAATATTAATGGCTTATTTTTGTCAATTAACAAAGTGATGTGAATGAAGAAAAGAGAAATCTAAATCCCATCAATATTTAATGTGACCGATTTTTGCCTTCCATCGATTCTTCTAGGTACTTTTTTTTTTTTTTTTTTAAGGACACGGTAGGGAAGTTGTTCTATCTTGGTGAGCTAAGCACAGATCTTCTTTGAATGTAGACTTGGTCAAATCCTTCTGTCTCTTCATGTAATCCTAGACAGACTGGATGATGTAGAGATCAGGGCTCTGTAGGGGCCATATCATCACTCCAGGACTCCTCCTCCAGAGAGCAGTCATACCAAATACTGATGGGATTTAGATTTCTCTTTTGTTCATTACCATCATTTTATTTGGTAAAAATTAACCCTTCCATTTCTGAAAGCATTCTTACTATATTGCGTTTATTCACACCTGTCTAAAACTTTTGAGCAGTATTGTAGGTGGATGGGAAATATTATCCAGTATAACCATCTTTTTTGCTGTCCAGATGTGAAGAGAACTGCCTGATCTGTGAAGCCACTGGGAAAAACTGTATTAAGTGCAAGGAGGGATACAGTCTGCTCAGCGGGTCTTGTGTTACTAACCACACCTGTAACAATGGTGAGTCTTTTCACGGAAAGTGCTAGCACGCCATGTTCACCAGACATATTGCAGCCAATATCTGTCTTCCAAATTGAAGTTACACAAATGCCTGCCTGTTTTAGGCCTGGGAGACACTGGGTGGAATTGCTGGCAGTGGACAGTAGCGCAGAACAGTGACGTGGATGGGATTCTAAAAAAAAAATTCTCATCCATTCCAGTGAAGAAAAAAATGTCATGTGGGTTTTGAACCTGCAGGATGTCAATTATTTCTTAGGTTCAGCTCCAGTTTTCAGTCTCTGCAATACAGCGACTAAAAGCCAGGCCACCTGCACAGGAAACACAGCCAAAAACAAGACTATCTTACTGGGAGTGATACGGGATGTCCACTATGGATATTCCACAGCAGAGCCGTCCCATGTGTCCTTAGCCTTATACTGTAATATTGGTTGTACCCAAGCTTACATTGGTACCTCCATGTAATGTTAGAGCATAAATTGTAATACTGTATATTTTCTGAGCATTGTATTCCATTTCCTATGTGTAATAAGTAAAGGCAGTCAGGAGGCCATTGCAATCCCTTGGACCCCACAATCTCATTCCTGTGGGAAGTTGCGATTTTGTCCCCGAATCACCTAGATGCCATAATCGCTGGAGGCTGAGTACTTACTGACTCCAGTGGCTAGTCCGGATTTTTGGCTATCTGAGGCTAAAGCCCCATGAGACGACCAGCAGCTATAAAGTGCTGCGGGAAAAACCGCAGCGGCAATGCATTGTGGTTCTTCGCGCAGCGCTTTAAACAGAAAGTTTGCAAAGTTTACCTCCATGGACTTTGTTACAATTATATCTTTGGGGAAGCCATGGGAATTTCCATAGATATACTGTAATTGACATGCTGCGATTTCTAAAACCACGCCAGTTTTGGAACGCTGCGGTTTTTACCACAAAGTGGGCATGCAATTCGCAAGAATACCATCCACTTTGCAGTTACTGTGAAATGCTTAAATTTTCCCGTCGCATTTCCGCCGTGGGAAATCGTGGCGTTTCCGGCCCATGGGCCCCCAGCCTAATAGTGTTAACTATATGTTCTGCGCAATGTAATAGTACGGCACACAGTGGGAAGGGGTTAATCAATTTCTCCGACTTCTCAGCAATATACAGGCTGCTATTAATAGCCTTTTGCAGCATGTGGGGAGAATAACACTATTTCAAGTAGTTTTATGTAACCACACAGGATGTTTATGTAGTATTTAGACACAGTGGACCTATGCCTATAAGTGATCTTGGGGTAAGGGCATTTGCAGAAAGGGGGAATATATATATTTATTTGTAAGAAATACAGTGTGCACCATGTTTGAATTCTGTGGTTTTACATATCCGGACATATAATAATAATAATAATAATAATAATAATAATAAATTTTATTTATATAGCGCCAACATATTCCGCAGCGCTGTACAATTTGTAGGGTTAATATATAATAATAATACATTTTATTTATATAGCGCCAACATATTCCGCAGCGCTGTACAATTTATAGGGTTCAGATACAGACATGCATAACAAAGAACGTCATTTCACACAATGGGACTGAGGGCCCTGCTCAAAAGAGCTTACAATCTATGAGATAGAGGGGGTGACACAAGAGGTAGCAGGGGCGGCATTGCTTATACAGTGTTCAGACAATTTTGTGCATTAGGAATTGTGATAGGCCTGTCTGAAAAGATGTGTCTTTAGTTTGCGTTTGAAACTGTAGAAGTTGGGAGTTAATCTGATTGTCCGGGGTAGAGCATTCCAGAGAAGTGGTGCAGCTCGGGAGAAGTCTTGTATACGAGCATGGGAGGTTCTGATAATAGAGGATGTAAGTGTTAGGTCATTGAGTGAACAGAGAACACGGGTTGGGCGGTAGACAGAGATGAGGGAAGAAATGTAGGGAGGTGCGGCATTATGGAGAGCCTTGTGGATGAGGGTGATAACTTTATATTTTATTCTATAATGAATAGGCAGCCAATGTAGTGACTGGCACAGACCGGAGGCATCGCTGTAGCGTCTAGCCTGATAGATGAGCCTGGCTGCTGCATTCAGAATAGATTGTAGAGGGGAGAGTTTAGTGAGGAGAAGACCGATTAGTAAGGAGTTACAGTAGTCAAGGCGAGAATGAATCAGAGAGACAATAAGTGTCTTTAGTGTATCTCTGGTAAGGAAAGGGCGTATTCTGGAGATGTTTTTGAGGTTGAAGGTTCAAATACAGACAGAAAGATACATTACAAAGAAAGTCATTTCACCCAATGGGACTGAGGGCCCTGCTCGCAAGAGCTTATAATCTATGAGATAGAGGGGGTGACACAAGAGGTAGCAGGGGTGGCATTGCTTATACAGAGGTCAGACAATGTTGTAATAGAGGTGACTGTCATTACATAAACACAAGACTTTATGAGCCGTCGACAGTCGTGTCCTTTAACATGTGGATGGAGCTTGGACAAATAGAGTTAGCCTGAAATGGCATCATATTATGTGGGGAAATTGGGGATCGGGGACAGAGGAGGGTTAAGGGTTTACGTTAGACATTGTGATAGGCTTGTCTGAAAAGATGCGTCTTTAGTTTGCGTTTGAAACTATAGAAATTGGGAGTTAATCTGATTGTCCGGGGTAGAGCATTCCAGAGAAGTGGTGCAACTCGGGAGAAGTCTTGTATACAGAGATGAGGGAGGAAATGTATGGAGGTGCGGCATTATGGAGAGCCTTGTGGATGACAGTGATAACTTTATATTTTATTCTATAATGAATAGGCAGCCAATGTAGTGACTGGCACAGACCAGAGACATCGCTGTAGCGTCTAGCCTGATAGATGAGCCTGGCCGCTGCATTCAGAATAGATTGTAGAGGGGAGAGTTTAGTGAGGGGAAGACCGATTAGTAAGGAGTTACAGTAGTCAAGGCGAGAATGAATCAGAGAGACAATAAGTGTCTTTAGTGTATCTCTGGTAAGGAAAGGGTGTATTCTGGAGATGTTTTTGAGGTGGAGGTGACATGAGTGTGCAAGTGATTCAATATGGGTATGAAGGAAAGGTCTGCGTAAACATGACCCTGAGGCAGCGGGCATACTGCCTAGGAGTTATAGTAAGGCCTGAGACTACAATGGATATATCAGGGACAGATCTATTAGATGGTGGAAACAGTAGTAGTTCAGTCTTAGAGAGACTTAGTTTCAGATAGAGTGAGGACATGATATTTGAGACAGCAGAGAGACAGTTGCTGGTGTTCTGTATGAGTGCAGGGGTGATGTCATGGGAAGATGTGTATAATTGGGTGTCATCAGCATAAAGATGGTACCTGAAGCCAAATCTGGCGATGGTTTGTCCAATGGGGGCTGTGTAGAGAGAAAAGAGCAGGGGGCCGAGGACCGAGCCCTGAGGAACCCCAACAGCAAGGGAAAGAGGGGAGGAAACAGAGCCCGCAAATGATACACTGAAAGTTGATGGTCAACAGTGTGAAAAGCTGCGAAGGGTCCAGAAGAATAAGAAGAGAGAAGTCACCATTGGATTTAGCCATTAGGAGATCATTGGAGACTTTTGTGTTAGCCGTTTCAGTAGAGTGCAAAGCGCGGAAACCAGATTGTAAGGGGTCAAGCAGAGAGATAGCGGATTAAACGAGAATAGACCAGGCGTTCCAAGAGTTTAGAGATGAAGGGGAGGTTAGAGACGGGTTGATAGTTAGCAGCACAGGATGGGTCCAGGGACATAACAAATATCCAGTCCTGAATGTGAGCAACAAACATAGTATATCCCCAAAAACACCTCATACCAACTATAAAGCACAGTGGTGGAGGGGTGATGACTTTCGCTTGTTTTGCAGCCAAAATATGATTATTAAAACCTTTTTTCATAATTCTCTTAAAATATACTGATTTAATTTATTTCTTCTGTTTATTTCCATGTAAACAGCTGACGAAATGTTCTGCGAGATGGTGAAGTCCAGCAAACTCTGTGAACGGAAACTATTCATCCAGTTTTGCTGTCGAACTTGTATGCTGGCAGGCTGACCCTGTTGAAGTGTCTTCTTTATCCCACCATGGTGTGACTGCTGCCGACCTAGTGTCCAGAACACCCACTTCTGGCAATGGTGCTATCCTGGTTGCATTAATCCATTTCATGCCAAGGCTGACTGGCAACGAATGGGTTCAATGGCTGTCTGCTTGACAATAACCCCCAGTGTGATATTATATTGTTAAACATGGACCACAAACAATGTTTCTGGAAGGGATTTCAAGCTTTTGCTGTAGCTCTGAGCACAGGATCATTATTACAAGTCATGTATTAGTTGCCCAGTCTTCCAGTGGCCGACTGGGTGACCATAGATATTCCAGTAAGTTATCAAAGGGAGGGGGCTGCAGTATCACTTCGGGGTGGACTTCTCCTTAAATGTGCCAGTATTCCCAGAAGAAAGAAGGAACATGTGCCTTGCATATGAACAGTAGGCTACTTATAGGTTTCAAATTGGAAGTCTGCCTTACGTTTATGAAGAATCGCCATAGTGCGTCTTATGACGCTGGACGTATATTATTAGCTTGGTTGGATGACTATAATAGCTGCTATATACTTTCATTGGTCACAGTTGTGTAGGGCACGTACAGATTGATACATGACACTTTATTTTTACACACAGGTGAATCTACCAATATTAAGTGTTGGGTCTTAAGGATCACATAAGAAATATGTTGTTTGAGCACAACATCTAATATGCCCGTATACCTCCAGCATATGATGGGATTGTATTGTTGTTATGGGTTCGGTAAGATTTTAAAATCACAAGAAAAAATTCATCTTTCACAAGGTGGATGTAAATTTTAAGCTCTATATGTGAGTGTTTTAACAGTTGTCTGTATTCACTACATGTTGTTCACCAATATGGCGGCTGCTTTGAGATCCCATTGTGTTATCAGATACCAGCTAAGATTGTAATGTATACAGTAGTGTATGTACAAACTGGAGAAGTGCTGTGTACACCTCTGAGCTATTCACCAGCACACACAAAATACATCACAACTACATTTGCCTCTAAAGGATGTATTCTGATTATAACAAGTTATCCGCTATCTGCTGGGTAGGGTAACAGCTAGATTTAGGGGTATGACTACTGTAATTCCCACCATACACAATAACAGGTCCAGAATCCCCCATTTGAATTGAGTAGTGGTCAAGCATGAATGCTCTTGCTCTAATTGACTATGGGAGTGATGGAGAAGGCCTAGCGCAGTGCTGCGACACCTACAGCAGGGCCATGGACTCTGAATGAAGCAGTAGTAGTGGTGCGCTTGCTTAACCATTGCTATGTTCAACTTGGTGATGACCCAATGGCACTACCCCTAATCTAGTAGTGGATAACTTGTAATGACTAGCATACCCCTTTAATTGATAAATGAAACAACTGATCTCTCACTATATTGTCTAAAAACTAAGTCTAGGCGATCACAAAGTAGACTCTGATTTGCGAGATGAAACTCCGTATGACCATTGGCTAAGATTTAAATGTTTCCTTATGGAATTTTTTGTTCTGCAAGTTGAGGGTGAATCCCTATCACTATAGAGCTCTATCCTTAAAGCCTAATTCTCCTTAAAGGGAGCCTATCACCACCTAGATCGCTTCTAAACCACTTATGTGCTGTATGGCCGGTAAATCTCACAGTGAACATACTGTTCTTGTTTTAGTCCGGCAGCCACCATTTAATTTTAATGCCATATAGAGGTGAGCTGTTTGGTGCACTCGGATGGGATCAGACCTTCTGGAGCACCCATTCTTTTTTATGGCCATCACGTTGTGCAACCCTCAAAACAGACTGACATGTCTCATGGACAGTAATTTCAGCACCTACAAAATGAAATGGTTCTCCAGCAGCTGGGCCTGTGCCCTGAGAGCACAGAATAAGTCTTTTACATATAGAATAAAAGTTCACTATGTTATTTAATAAAAGTTTGGGTGGTGGTAGACTCGCTTTAAGGCTGAGGTCCCACATTGCGAGAACACAGCTTTTTTTGTTGTTGCAGATTTTGCTGCGTTTTTTTTTTTTTTTTTCGGTGGTTCAACACCTGGGACCCACGTGGATCAGCTGTTTGAAGAGTCTTCAGCCCTTCAGACAAATATTGCAGCCTCTTCTCTGACAACCAAGCATAGTGCCGTACATTGTATAATGGCTATACTTTGTATTGCAGCTCAGCCTCATTTGCTTGAATGGGACTGTGTTGATAACACAGACCAATAAACATAGCATCACAAGGCCCGGAAAGCAAAACACAGCTCACAGAGCGCTGCTGCCACTTCAGACATCTGATCTATGGGGGTCTCAGGTACCATCCCCATGCTGGTTGATAGGTCCTCAGTCTTTTAAACCGTTTTATTGACCTAGTTGACGGCAACATCTGACTCTCTCCAAGTCACACTGAAAGTGGTCCAGAAAGCTTAAGATATGAGGTAGCGCTTGGTTGGGGATCTTACACTGTCATTTTTGTAGTTATACACCTGTCATGTCCCATCTGCAGGCAGTATGTTATATAGCAGGAGGAGCTGAGCAGATCATTACATAGGTTTGCTAAATAGTTCCAGTATAAACTGTAATTTATTTACTTCTGCTCATTCTGTGCTTGAGTCCAATGGGTAGTCCTACTTGATTGACAATCTTCCTTGTGTGTGTGCATACAGAGATATTGTAGCTGTCAATCACAGATTAGGACCGCCCACTGGACTCCTAAATCTAGACTGAGCAGAGATGAATAAAGGGAACTTTTGAGTCTGTTTATGGAGAACTGAAAAGACAACCCCTGTAAGTCTGCAGAGCCATTGTAGGTGACCAGTGTTTCCTTCCATTACATATATGTACACAGATTCTACTACACATGAGACCTCCACCAAAAATCAAATCTCCACTTTAAGAGGTTCTCTGGCCAACAAATCAAATTTTTATTCTCATGACCTATCCATAGTACAGGTCATCATAATGTGACTTATTGATTCCGATGCTTAGACCCTGCACAGATCAGCTGTTCTAGCAGGCTCCATGTACTGGAAGCTGTTAGTGGATGGGCCGCTCCTGCAGCTCTGCTCCTCTTCAAGTAATGGGAAGGGCGCAGCAACCTTGTCTACTGCATAGTGGCGCGTCTGGGAAATTTTGGTGCTGCTAGAATAGATAATCTGTATGGGGTCTGGGTGTCGGACCCCTGCAGAACACAGACTGATGACCTATCCTGTGGATTTCATTCCATTCAATTCAGAAAAGTCCTAGAAGACAATAAACTATTGTAGAATATTTATTAACGTGTCGCTGGATTAACCCTCTAATATGAATAAGTTTCAAAAACATCTTTTAACATGACTGTTCCAGGAATATTGTGAAAAAAAGATGTGTACATAATATAATATAATCATCTACTATAAGCTTTTCTAGCCAGCACTGTATAGGAAACTATGCCTGAAGAACCATTGCCAAAATTGTACATAGGTCCTCTAGTGGCCTGTCTCGCAGTTATAGCCTCAGCCCTGCACAGCCACTAAGGGGTTAAGAGTTTTCTGTAAAGTGTTTTTCAATGCTCGGCACTGTTTTTACATATGTTTTTCTTAAATTATAACATCAAAGACTATTATTTTTCCATAAATTGTCATTTTTTTGTATCAGAAATGCTTATCCGGTGTTTCTACATGTCAGGTCTGCATATATAGTATGCGTTTATCAAACTGTACATATTTCTGTGTTGCATGTAATTTTTATAGAAGTTCTATATTTTAGGAGACTTTTTAAGAGTAGTTGATCATACATGGTCTGGCAGATTTGGGATTAGTGTGCCTCCATTTTGAAGCTTACTATTCGACTTCGGAGGATCTGTTTGCTCTCCTGCCGTGTCTGTATTAGTAAATACTTCATGTGAAATAATTCTGGAAATTTTCATTTTTAAGAAATCTTTGGGTTTTTTTAATTCCTCTGGAAATTAATCTGATAACTGGGTGTTACCGTCCGCATGGTGAATAGGTTACAGAGGACCTCATATTGATGTACGGTATTATATACTGCTAGAAAGCAGACCGTGTACGGTATTCTGTGCACTGTTGGCTTTCCTGGTATTCGCCCTGGTGCTGGAGATATCTGCGCCATTATTTCAACACTGATATCTCCCCATTGTCAGAAGGCCAGGCCTTACAGCCTACAAAGTTATAGAAGTCCGGTCAGGAAAGCAGACAGATCCTCTTAAGTGCGCCATTTCGTTACATGTAATGTTGTATAATCCGATTATACTCTGATTTCTCCCAATGAATGTATTATGTACTAAAGGCATGACCTCCGGTACAAGGTACATTAAGTTCTAAGTGTTAGGTGTGATATTGGCTACATTGGTTTATTTCCCCAATAGGGCTGCCTGTGCCTAATATAGGTAACAGGTAAATTTAAGGAGTAGACAAAAAATTGCCACTGTACTAAATCTTCTCATATTGTCCTATCCTGAATGTCTCCTTTTTAACTCTAACCATTCACTCCATGGAGGGTAGTCCAAAGATCTTCCATTCTGATCAATAAAATTTTTACTTGCCTAAAGAGTCTCAGCTTCTTTATTCCAATACAATGTAATCCTAAAGGGAAATAGTAAAGTCTTTATAGCAGCAATGCCTAAAAATGACACATAAAGTTACATAATACTGAACAGGTTCACATATAAAACATAAATACGTGTTCCAGCACGTGTAAATGTGTAAGCACTTCCTATATATTTCCCATTCTGTTCAAAGTGCTGTGGGAAGAACCGTGATCCGTTCTCACAGTGCTTTAGCGTGGCGTTTCCAGTCTGTGGGGCCTTAGCCTTAAAGTGTTTTTTCCAATGTGGTTTTCAACTGTGTTGCAAAAAAAGCATTATGTGAACAGTAGTTTACAAGTTGCTGCTTAGCAACAACATATTGACAAGTTGGTTGTAAGAATTCATTTACACAGTCTGTCACCGGGATCCAGCAGATGGATTTAGATCCTGTGAATTATACAGTGTTTTCAACTTGTAGATCGCTGCCTCCGATGAGAGACACTGTTTTTGTCAACATGCAAATTAGCTGTTCGGAGCAATGGGGCCAAAGAGATAATTAGCCGCACCCACATTTCTCAAAAAGAACTAATTTGCATATTGACAAAGCATGGGTATTCCCTTTCTAGTGTATCTGAAATGCTACGACTAAAGGCAGATGGAGCACAATATTACCAAATTTATATAACGTGAAGCAAACAACAGTGCCAAGAGTGAAATGGCGGAGCAAGGCTAAAGCCCAAATGAATGAGCCTAGTCGGGAGGGAGAGTTGTGCTATGGAATCTGCCTGAAGAAAGGGCAGGTTACTTCTTTTTTCCGATCTTGGGAAGAAACCGCTCTCGGGGAAAAAGGAACCCATTGAAAACAATGGGAGCTGGATTTTGACGCAGATTCCGCGTCAAAATCGGTCACAAAAACCCCATGTGAATCCAGCTTAAAGGAACCAAATCCACTGCAAAAAAACTTGGCAAAAAAATGCAATAAAATTTTTTAGTTTATCTGTTGTAGCCAAATACACATTCTGCATTGCTTGCCTGAACTGAGGGAGCTGAATGTTGTAGATATGACATTAATTTGTTTTGAGCAATTTTCCGTTTATTCTGTGTTCCAACATATAGAAATTGCACATCTGTGCGCTGGAATGTGTATAGTTAAATATTTATCTTCAGCAAAGAAAGGTATTCTACTGCCCTCTGATGGTGACATGGAGTAGTACATGTGTGACGATTTGTAAGTCTCTGAAGAGAAGCTTCTTTCATGCTACTGTATGTAAGTGGGATCATTTTTTTTTCCTAGATATTTGTTAAAAATGTTGTTTACTCAATACAATGGGATCGATTTAGTCTGTACAGGAGCGACACAAGGTGTAAACTATGTACACTGATCACATGTGGAGGAGTTGCTTCAAATTTAAACATGCAAATCCACTGGAAAAAACAGTGCAACGCAAAAACACAATTTACGGTACTAAGAAAATAAATGTATGGATTTGCCGAATGCTGCTGATGCTAAAGGTCAAGTACCCTGTTGTACTGTGGACTTGTTCTGAATTTCACTTTGGATAACACACTTGGCAGAATTCAAAAATTGTGTATTTTCATAGTTTTTCTGTCTGGTTCACAGAAGAAATGTCCTTTTGTTGTGTGAACATGTCCTGAATAGTTGCCAACAAAATTTTGCAATATTTTAGCCCCTTTCCTGGCCCAATCCAGAAACTCTCCTTTCAGGCTCAGGATTGCCCACTTTAGAGGTTAATTTTACTGTCACCTCACCCCTTTGTGATTTGTCACACTTCTTCCCATCCAGTGGCATAACTAGGAATGGCAGGGTTGCGTGGCACACTTTTGACATGGCCCCCCCCACCCTGACTGATGCCAAAGACCTCGACCAACCGACCCAGAGTATAATAATCAGAGACCCAGGGGGGATAAAAACGTAAAAAAAACCTGTTACTTAACTGTCCCTGCGCTCCCCACTGATGGCGGCCATCTTCAATGATGTCTGGGACGTCATTTGACCGTGGGGGCCTGCGTCGCGATGCATATGGTCATGTGACGTCACGCAAGTAGGCTCGAAGCCTGCCCAGAGAGGTAAGTAATACTGTTTTTTTTTCATGTTCCTTACCTCTCCTGGGCCTCCAATCATCATGGAGTAACACCAGCCGGTAACGGCCTATTAAAAACGCAGCGGTAGCATCTCAGAATATTATAAACTTGATCACTTGTACATCCCAACTACATTGAGACCCCCTCCCCATACTGAAATATTTACTGTGTGTTCCTCTCGTATATGTGGTTTTCCCATCGCTAGGGTTTTGTCTTTCTAAGATGACACCGTTTACATTTCCTACATGGGGAAAAACATGCAAGCTGGAAAAAGAAATTCTCTCTCATGTTCATCTGTGCATCTCATAATTACAGCCATAATAAAGGGTCTTTGTCAGGTCCAAAATTCCTCCAAACTAATGACTGTGCTTTGTAGAGACCTATAGGCTAAAGCCCCACGTTGCGGAAATGCAGATTTTTTTTTTTTTTTGCTTCAGATTCTGTTGTGTTTTTTTGAGCCAAAGCCAAGAATTTGTTCTTATACTTCTATCATCTGCTCAATCTACTCCTGGCTTTGGCTAAAAAACTACAGCACAATCTGCAACAAAAAAAGCTGCGTTTTCGCAACATGGGGCTTTATCCTTAAAGGGAGTCTCTTAGGTCAATTAGGGACACTAAATGACCCACAGATACTTATGGACTGGGGCTTCAGTGTCCCAAATCACTCTGTTATGACGCTATTGGTGGCCGCGTTAAAAATAAAAACGTATACTCTCCTATTGATTGTACTCCTCATGTTGGTACAGTTCTTTAATGAAGCCAGAGTCATTTATCATCATTGTATACTATTTTTCCTCCACTGACTGATATAAATGCAGTTCATCCATGGGATGCTAATGCATAGAGTCCACACCATGTCTTGATTTAGTGGAATCACCACCCTGGTAGGCCTTCAAGTCGTGCCTGTTGAGTCAAAACTGCATCCGCATCGCAGAAAGGCCCATTCTAAAGGAGATAATGTCATGTGCCCATTTCCAGAACATTCTGGTGACCCCTTTATCCTGTATGTATTTTTATTTATTATGCTTATATAGTGCCGTCATATTCTGAAGCACATTACAGAGATTGTCATTCACTGGAAACCCACGCAAACACAGGGAGAACGTACAAACTCCTTGCAGATGTTGTCCTTGGCAGGATTCAAACCCAGGACTCCAGCATTGCAAGGCTGCAGTGCTAAACACTGAGTCACCATTCTGCCCGTGCTTAACCATCATCAAATTTCCCTTTCCCCATGTTTATTTGGCATTTGTACCCTCTGTCAATTTGTTAATAATACGAAAATATGATGCCACATGTTAGTATAGAGATGCAAATGATGAAACACAACTGTCCTTCATCAGCTTTAGGTTCAATAAAATTAAATAAACAGTGTTTTTCAATATGTCAATATATGTCAAGGAATATGAATTTTTTGGCCTTTTCTAAGGACATACTGAGGATTTTATGTCCCCAGATGCCCCCACATTGCTCAACTGCATGGGGCTGCTTCCTGACTACATACCATATGCTATACCAGGCAGGGTCGAACTGGCCCAATGGGGGACCGGGGACCCCGGTGGGCCCCAAGACTTCACTATTAGTCCTCATTATGGAGCCCTACCGGACCACTGCTACCCTGGTAGTTACACCCCTGAGGAAACCAATAGACAGCCCTGAACCCTGCGAGGAGGCCCAAAATAAGTGAGGGGAGGAAAATATAAATGTTTGTTATTTTCTTTGCCTCCACCTATTATACTGTAATATCTGAAGAGACCCCAGACCCAAATCATGTCACTTCTTGGTTTATCCGAACTTCGATTTGAAATGTATCAGGGACCCCGAACTACCAGAACTGAAACAAAATGAGTCTTGGACACTTCGCCCATCTCCAGTCCTAGCCCATAAAGGACTATGTTTTATTTTTTGATGGAGAACGGGCAACTTTTTATTCTCTGCGACAATAACAATCCTTGCAAAGTCAACCAAATCCATAAACTTGGAATTCTGAACGGACTTTGAACATCAATCAGAATATTTATATATATATTTCTGCATTGTGATTTGCCTGCAGATACAGCCCCGGACGCCGATGAGTTAAAACCAGGACACACCACCCCATCTCTGCCCCCAGTTTCATGTCCCCCCCCCCATCTCTGCCCCCAGTTTCATGTCCCCCCATCTCTGCCTCCAGACTCATGTCCCCCCATCTCTGCACAGTTTCATGCCATTTCCCCCCTTCATCTGCCCCAGTTTCATGCCGTTCTCCCACCTTCATCTGCCCCCAGTTTCATGAGCCCCCTTCATATACTCACCTTCCAACGCTCCCCAGCAGCTCTCTCTGCAGTCTCACTAACAGAGTTGTAGACGTGATGTGACGTCATCACATCGTGCCTACACATCCACTAGCCCGCGGCAAAGCAAAGAGCTGAGCTGTGACAGCTCCTTGCTTTAGTCGCATATGTATTCAACTCAGATCTGCATCCGGAGAGGACATAGTTCCCACCGACCGGGACCGCGAGACAGGACACCGAAATTGTGAATGTCCCGCGGAAATTGGGACGGTTGGTAGGTATGTAGGACACCAAATCTGTAGGACACCGAACCAGGTTAAACTGGTGTTCCAGTTTAAATTGGGGGAAACTAGAGGGGACATGAAACTGGGGCAGCTGGAGGGGGACATTAGCAGTGAAGGGTAGTTGGAGGGAGGCAATAAATTAATGGCAGCTGAAGTGGGACATTAAACTGGGGGCAACTAGAGGGGGAGATTAAACTCGGGCTGCTAGTAGCAGACATTAAACCGTAGGGGTAGCTGAAGGTTGACATTAAATGGGGGGCAACTAGAGGCAGACAGGTCTCCCTTAAACTACCTTCACGGTTTAATGGCCCCTCTAGTTGTCCCCAGTTTATTTGTCCCCTCAGTTTAAGTGCCCCCTTGGTCTACCCCCAGTTTCATGTCCCTCCTCCATTTCTCCCCCAGTTTTATATCCCCCTCCATCTATCCCCAGTTTCTTCTACCCCTCCATCTCTCCCAAGTTTCATATCCCCCTTTATCTGCCTCCCGTTTCATGCCCCCCTCCATCTACCCCCAGTTTCATGTCCCCCTCATCTCTGTCCTCAGTATAATGTTCCCCTTCACATATAGAGCAGCATTAATTTATCTTATACTAATATAGTATGTATGCAGTGAGTGCCCCGTAGTGGTGGCTGTATATATAGTATGGGCATGGCTCAGTGGTTAGCACTGCAGCCTTGCAGCGCTGGAGCCCTAGGTTCAAATCCTGCCAAGGGCAACATCTGCAAGGAGTTTGTATGTTCTCCCCGTGTTTGCGTGGGTTTTCTCCGGGTACTCCAGTTTCCTCCCACACACCAAAGACATACTGATAGGGAATGTAGATTGTGAGCCCTATATGGGACAGTGACTGACCATATCTGTAAAGCGCTGCGGAATATGATGGCGCTATATGAGTAAGCATAATAAATAATAATAGTATGTATGCATAGAGTTCCCCCTAGTGGTGGCTGTAAATATAATATGTATGCAGTGAGAGACCTCTAGTGGTGTATATATAGTACTTATGCAGTGAGTGCCCCGTAGTGGTGGCTGTATATATAGTATGTATGCAGTGAGGGACCTCTAGTGGTGGCTGTATATATAGTACTTATGCAGCGAGTGCCCCCTAGTGGTGGCTGTATATATAGTATGTATGAAGTGAGTGCCCCCTAGTGGTGTCTTTATATATAGTATGCATGCAGTGAGTGCCCCCTAGTGGTGGCTGTATATATAGTATGTATGAAGTGAGTGCCCCGTAGTGGTGCCCCTCTAAAACAATCCACACACACCCCTCCTCCCCATGCCATATATTTACCTAGTTGTGTATGGGTCTGGTTGCTGGGAAAATTTGGGGAGACGTTTCTGTGTTCTGCAATAGAAAAATCCATCTCAAGTTAGCCTCATTAACCCTTTATTCCCTGTAACAATCCATCTCCCCCACATCTATATATGGACTTACAGGACCCCCCACCCTAATGGTAATAAAGCTTACAGAAATATACCAAGTCCTAAGAATAAATCCTACTGCCCCCCCCCCCCCAATATCTGGTCCCCCCATGTGTTTAGTGTACCCCACGAGCAGGATTCATGTTTTCTTACAATGTATCTCTTCTCATACAGTAAAGATGGTGATTGTACACTCAGTGTAAAGTATTAGTCCCCCAGGACTACCCCGTCGCTCTATACTTAGAAGACCCTAATACTGTAACCCAGGAGGAACCCACAATCATACTGTCGTTACAATGTATCAGTGTAGCCTGCCTGGACTCTAGGACAGGAAAGAGGTTTCTACCACTGCTTATAGCTCAGCTGTAAACCAACTCAATCAATGTTTTGAGTTGTATTAGAAAGCCTGTTGCAACATAATAACACATGGACCCTCTCTTGATGAACTAGAGACGCTCTCTGCAACAAACTATCACTTGACCCAACTAGATACTGCTATGGTTATGCAGAGAAATAGACCAAAGGACATATATACAGGGGTGTCATAGACTTAACCTCTCCCTGTTGCCACTACAGCGCTGTATCTCAAAACATTGATTGAGTTGGTTTACAGCTGCGGGATAGGTAGCAGCTACGGTGTTACAGGATTTTCTGCATCAATTTAATAGGCTATAAGTCATCTCTTTGCCATTTGAGATACAGGCAGCCGTTAGTGCAATATTAGTCATCTCTCCTAGGACAAACTTTAGGACTTGGGAATACTAAAGATTTGGGATCCCAAACCTACATTGCTTTTGGGTTTTGGAGGTCTTTTTGGAATGGGAATAGTATGACATTCGAAACAGACCAAAAAAGACACCAGTACACTATCTGGAGAGAATATTTTAATAAATTTAATATATTTATACCCAGGATATACATTTTTTAACGCATATCAATAAAAAATTAATTATTTTATTATTTTTGCCATTTTTCCACATAGAATTGGATTGTTTGTATATCATTAGTTCATTGGGATTGACCCTTTTTTTCTGCCTCCCATTCTTGTTAAGGGGCCTTACAAGGTGGAATCCCCTAAAGGTAGATCCAGGGGCTTCTTTTTGCCTCTACCTGACAATATATATAATAAATTTTATTTATATGGCGCCAACATATTCCGTAGCACTGTACAATTTGTACGGTTCAACTACAGACAGAAAGATACATTACAAAGAAATTCATTTCACACAATGGGACTGAGGGCCCTGCTTGCAAGAGCTTACAATCTATGAGGTAGAGGGGGTGACACAAGAGGTAGCAGGGGCGGCATTGCTTATACAGAGGTCAGACAATGTTGTAATAGAGGTGACTGTCATTGCACAAACATAAAACTCATCTGCCACGGCCATCGTGACACCTTTACAAGAACCTGCCGCAAGCACTCCAAATAGCCCACTCAGGCGACTTAACTTCCTGTAAGAAAAAATATTAAATATCAAGGCAAAAAACATATGCGTACCCTAACAAAAAATAAGCGCGGGAGGGACCTTTCAAAATGGTGTCTCCGTTAAAAGTGAGCGCTTTCCAGCTACCCGCCGGAAGTTGCGCTCTAGCTCCACCCCCCACTTCGTGTACTAGGCGCAGGAAGCGGAGCGGCACTATCTTGGGAAAGGTAGGTGAAACGCTGCCTCACCTACCATTCCCCCTGCCCGGATTCCGGCCAACAGAGGCAGCGGCAGCCATCTTGGGAAGGTAAGTGAAACGCCGCTTCACCTCACCTTCCCCCCCCCCCTGCACCACACTACAGCCAGAAGTCATGCTGACCTCCGCTACAGGCCTGCAGCCCCCACTGCGGCCCCTACTTGATTGTGACTGTGGTGCCTAACATTGACCCCTCACCTGAAAACAAACCCCCTTCCCAAGGCCTGAAACATCCTATACTCCCGGATCCCCCTTTGTTATCAAAAAAACCCCTGGCAACATCATACCTCTGAACCCAAGACACCGGATCACCGCCGCATCCCTACTGAAGCCGAGTTGTCTCCCATTGGGACAAACATTAGTGTGCTCAGCTCCCCAATGCACAAATGAGTGCTCGAGGATCCAGACCAACGGAACCGTGCCACCTGCAGGAACACAAAAACATCCAACAGAAAACATCCAAAGCAACAGAAAAAAGGGGGCGACTATACAAAAAGAAAACTATTGTAACAAGTGAGGGCCATGTTGCCATGGAGGGGGGGAGGGACCAGTGAAGGGGCTACTGTATCAGCCATACAGTGGCCCCATCACTATTCCCCCCCATACAGTTGCCAACTCACTTAGCCCCCCACCCCCCATATAGTGGTCCCTTCAGAACCCCCCCATACACTGGATACAGTGGTCAACTGTACTATGGGGGGTATATATTCTCCCCATACAGTGGCCAACTCACCTGCCCCACCCCCCCTACAGTGGTCCCTTCACTATTTCCCCCCATACAATGGTTCCCTTCCCCCCATCCCCGTAAAGGGTCCTCTATACTGTATGGGGACCATTGATGGGGCTATTATATTGTCAGTGATGGAGGGCAATATCCTGGAGGATATTATTGGGGTCGTCCAAACAAAAAAAATATCTAATGCCCTGTTCACATCTGCTTTTGTATTCCGTCTGGGGAGAGTCCGCATGGAGAACCCCCCCCCCCCCGAACGGAATACAAACGCTATTGCAAGCGCTGTGCTGTAAATACATAGACTATAACGGGGTCCTTGTGTTTCCTGCGCACTGCCCTCATGAATCATGTGGACATGATTGCGTTTGTATTCCGTTCGGGAATCCGGTCAAATCCTCCTGTTCTTACTATGCAAACTCTTCCTCTGAAAATGACGTCCTGTGACTAAGGTTTCAATGCTTGTAGATGGTACGACTGGCTCTGGGTGGAGCGCCAAAAGATTCCTTTATAAACTGATACAGGACTTTTCAATAAACAGAATTCATTTTACACGCTACACTCGTGTATGTGATTTTCTCCGAGTTCATATTGATATTAGAAATTCAACAAAATATCTCGGGGTCCCTTGTAATCCCCAACACTACAGGACCAATGCAGAGACGCTAAGGGAAAAACCTGGTAAGTATTGATTATTTTGTTAGTTTATCACTTTTACTAGTGATCAGCCATAATTTGGCTTATATCTTTTTTTTTTCTGGCCCTTCCATACACATGCAGAAATGGCTGGGTGTGCATGTGCATGCATTGTGAATGCAATGACTGGAGGAGGTCACTGGCAGACTAACGCTAAGGCTCCGTTCCCATGGAGTAACGCGCCGTGCATTCAGACATGTATACACGTGTCAGAGTGTGAGCGCTCAAAAAAGATCCCATTCACTTCAATGTGTGCCGGCTCACGCGCGCTACACATTGAAATCAATTGGTTAAAAAGCCTCCCATTGATTTCAATGTGTAGCGCCTGTAAGCCGGCACACATTGAAATGAATGGGATCTGTTTTGAGCGCTCACACTCTGACACGTGTATAGGTGTCTGAATGCGCGGCGCGTTAGTCTGTGGGAACGGAGCCTTAGTTCACATTATCGTTGCCTCTTTGTTGTTGTGGTCCGTCAAAGGACCAAAACAATGGAGAGGTGGACTGCTAAATAGCTGTAACACAAAAAGTTAGACGAACCCCATTGACTATAGTGGGGTCCATCAGGTGTCCTTCGTTTTAAAACTGAAATCGGGAGAGGAAAATGATGTGCAAATGTGAACTTAGCCTTAACATATTCTTAAGTCCAGATAACAAAAGAAATGGGAATGTTAAAATCCAACTGCTTGATTACTCTCCCAATATCTGCTGCCAGGTGGAAATTGAGAGCCCCCTATACACATTACATGGTCATCTGGTCCAATGAAATGAGTAGATTTGGCCAGCTTAGGCAGGGTTTCTCCCTACGGTTAAATTCCGTTATAAAGGTGTCCGTTAAAAAAAAACGGACAACTATCATAACAGACATTAATGTGTCCTTTTTTTTTTTTTACATTTAATGGATCAATTAAAAAAAAAATGGACACACTAGCATCAGTTAATGTCTGGTTTTTTTATAGTCTGTTTTTTTTTTGTTTTTGTTTTTTTAGAATGTTTCTGCTTTCTGGGCATGCACAGAAAAAAATTGGCACAAAATAACGGACAGTATCTGAAGTCTATGGGCAACGCCCTGTCTTCTCCATTCTCGCTCCGGCTGTTAAAATCTCGGGCATGCACAGTAACGCTCCGTCCTGCAGGAGGAGGGCATACTGAGCACAAGCAATGGAGAGGCGTTTTCAGAAGTATGATGGGGGAAGGTTGGGTTGGGGGTGCTCAGAGGCCCTGGACAACACCCAGGGTGCTCCGTGGGGCTGATTTACATATACAACTTTTTCATTTTTAAAAGAAACCGTGGGGTCAGCTGCAGTAGTAGAGGCAGCACCTGATTAGGCTTTGTAAAGGATGTTCAGGCATACGTTTAGCTAAAAATGTAGTTTATGAATGATAGAATCCCTTTAAGGATGTATTTTATTTCTCGGACATGATTGCGTAAATATTAATTATCATTAATTATGTATAATTCACACATGAATTGGTGTTTCACTCAGGAACGTTACTAGGAAAATCTGACGGATGTTTCAGCAAAATTTTGCTGTATGAGCCCCACATATGCGTGAATAGCCTTTAAAAAGGCTATTCAGGCACCACTAATCTTACTTTAAACCCCCCTCCCGTTTTAAAATAAAACTATAAAAACATATATGTAAATCATACTTTAGCGTGCACGCTGGGCGGTGATCCACGGTCCGTCATCATCTTCTGGCACGCTTTCCTCTCCTTTCGGCGACGCCCTCCGGTCCTGGATCTTCCCCGGCTTCATTGTCATCTTCTTCTGGTGGTTCAAATCCGGCGCGTGCGCAATAGCGCTCCCTCCGGAGCTACTGCGCATGCTCCAGCGCCATTTTTCTCAATGGAGGGCATAGCCGAAAAAAGAAGAGGAAGGCGTGCCAGAAGATAACGTCGGATTGTGCACGACCGCCCAGCTTGCATGATAGGTATGATTTACATATATGGTTTTATAGTTTTATTTTAAAACGGGAGGTGGGAGTTAAAATAAGATTAGCGGTGCCTGAATAGCCTTTTTAAAGGCTATTCAGGCATATGTGGGGCTCATACTGCATAATTTTGCTGATAGAGCCCCTTTGCTCTCCCAACATGGTATATTGCCCTTTATTGTCCCCGATACAGTAAGTGCCTGCATTACAGACCCCATAATCTGCTATGGCAATAGTTACACCTCTGGTCCTTGGTTTAAATTTTAGGGCAGGCAGGCTGCCTTTTTTTCTGTCCCATTGAGCTTTACTGATTGGATCCTGGGCGTGCATCCTGATTTCTGTGATCGTGCAGCTGGTATTTTTGTTAATTATAATATATATATATATATATACACACACACACACTTATATGTACGTTTTTTCATAGTCTTTAGTCAGAGAGCCCAATACTGCCACTGCACTACAATGATGCAGAGGGCTCCAGGCAGGCTTATTGAACCTAGACCGCCTCAGTCAACTCTCCACTCTATAAGTTCTTTGATCGACTTGTTCTGCCTGGGCTGCAGTTCGCTTACTGTGATTGGACGACGTACCGGAAGTGACGTATGAGGCCTAGCTAGTCAGTGTTGAAGCGCGGTTTGTGTGCAGCGTGTTGAGGATCTGTGCGGGCGCCATGGTGAAGCTCACGGCCGATGTGATTGAGCAGGCGGCACAATACACGAATGCCGTGCGCGACAGAGAGCTGGACCTGCGGGGTGAGACCTGGGGCTCGGTGCTAAGGGAGTGGGGTACCTGGCAGAGCGGGCGGGCGGCGCAGAGCTGCAGGCTGCCTGCTGTATCGCTCCGCATTCCGGGTTATTCCGGCGCTTTCTCTTACTAACACATAATGAGGGATCTTTGTTGAGCCTCTTTTGGTCTTAGCCTGGTGTTGGTTAGCTGTGATACCAGAAGGGGGCGCACTGTGCGGTACTGACCTCAGTGCTTGTCCCCACCGGAAGCTTATCATGGGTCTCCATCAGGTACCAGGTGTCCATAGTAAAGCTCCTTTATTATACCCAGTGATTACATCTGTGGATTTGCCCTTAGCATAAAGTTGACCCGTTGATGATTTTATATGGAGATCCACAAGGGTTAATCTACATGTGTGTGCACATATGGGGCCCTGTTCAGATTCCACTGGAGGTGTAGTATTCTGATGCTTCAGTCACATCTCTGTAGGATTAGTCCCGTCTTCTGTCCATTCTTTGTCCCAAAATTGCTTGATTCGGGATGTTTGTCATTCAATCTCTGATGGATGTACTTTGGATCCACTCCCAGCACACAGAGCCTAAAGCTAGGTTGACAATAGCATTTGGGTTTCCCAACTGGACCCCACGAACTGAAAACTAATCCACTTAAAAAAAAAAAAAAAAAAAGTGGTTACCCATGGACCCCATAGACTATAACGGGGTATGACTGGTTTCAAAGAAGTCCTGCTTGTAAGACTCTTCTCTCTGTATTTTTAAAGTAGAATGGGGAATGGAATCCCTTAGTGGAGGTGTGAGCCTTGCTTGAGCTGTTCTGAGTCCTCCAGAGCTAGGTGCACACTTAGCCGCTGCTTTCTGCTTTGGTTCACAGAGTTGAATGTGTCTGACATAATACAGAAAACATATAAACCTAGGGCGTACCATAGAGGTAGATGCTGAAAGAGATAGCAATACGTTTGGCAAAGAATAAGGGAATAGTACCAAAATCCAATTGAATAAAAATATAGCCAAAGTTTATTTATATGAATATTAAAACCACATAAATCAAATGAAAAAAGAGAGGAAAGAAAACCTATGATGTTGACCCGGTGAGTAGGATGTAGAGAAAGGAGATGAAGGTCTAGCTTTTAGGATATGCAGTCAGTATTACAGCAGGTTAGTTCCACTGTTGCAGGACCTCCCCCAGATGTTTGGAGGGAGGGGATCAAGGTTCTCTTCAATCCCTTAGAGGTGTTGTAGAATGTTATAAAATAACCGACCGCTACTTAGCTGAATCCCTGCAGTGCATCGGTGATCCATGTTAGTATCACCACTGAAGCCAGTGATTGGCTGCAGAGGTCACGTGTGAGCCATGTCATACGTTTTGGATATTAAACAGACTGGTGGGCACCACTGGCGCGGCAGGGGATTTAATTGTGGGTTAATGTTGTTCGTTTATTTATTTTTTTAATATGTATTTTAATTCTACTTTTACAGATCATTTACCAGATGCCTGTAATCCTTATGTGTATACGTAGCATTTATACTCATGAGAGAGTGTACTTGTGTATTTTAAATACACAAAATATCTTTTGTTCTCTTTAGGTTACAAAATCCCAGTCATTGAGAATCTTGGGGCCACATTGGACCAGTTTGATACAATTGACTTTTCAGACAATGAGATCAGGAAGTTGGATGGATTTCCCTTGCTGAGGAGACTCAAATCCTTACTACTAAACAATAATAGAATATGGTAAGATTGTCCGTGTTCATTACGGCCCCATACCGTGTTATTCAGCCCCAGTTTAAATGTTGTAATAACTCCTCATTCATCTTGAGAGACTGTGCTAGGAGTGCAGCAAGTGTGTAAAGATTGTGTCTGCTCTAAAATCTGTCTTTGATATATAATACTTCTTACAGTGCTTTTCCCAATTGAGTCTGTTGTCTTATCTACTTCTCCACCACACATTCAGATGCAGAACTCCTAGGGACGTTCTTATGACCAATGGTAGTCTCATAAGTAAACTGCTGTCCCTTTTGGTTTGTCTTAAGCAAATCCATGTGGTGAAAGCTTTGTGATTTTCTTTTAGTTGTAGCCTTGTGTTGCAGATTTCTGAGATACAATTGGTTTTTGTTGTTTCTAGTCGTATCGGGGAAGGACTGGAGCAGGTTTTGCCGAATCTCACTGAGCTGATCCTTACAAATAACAATATTCTGGAACTGGTAAGAATTTTCTCCTTGCTGTGTATTTTATTAGTAAACCTATAGCACTGCTTTCATTTATTATTCGCTTCTTCATTTTCAGGGTGACTTGGACAACTTGTCAACGCTTAAGAATCTCACGTATCTTTGGTAAGTAGTCCACTGTCGTTATAAGGCTTGTTTAGTCACTTTAGGTTGGCACACACTGTTTATTTATTACGTATTGATCTATGTACATATTTACAATCAATATATATTTATGACCATAGTGTCCCTCAGAAACTAAATCTTGGTCTAACCAAAGATGCACAGAGTTCAGAAGCATTACAGTTTGCAGACTCTGATCAATGGTATTCTTTTCTACTCAACCCCCTGCCAATATATCAGTTATCATAGATGGTGTCTATTTATGGGTACATGCCATGTGTGCAAACCCTATATAGCAATATATGGAGTCCCCAGTTGTTCATATCCTGTGCAGTACGTTACATTCACCTCTAGCAAAAAAGATTCCCGGTGAATACCTCATTAAAGGATTTTCTCAGTCAGCAATCTTGATGACCGGTCCTAAGGATCAGGACTGTGGAGTTGCGTTTGGGGCAAGTCTTGGTTAAAAAACAAATTATGGACTCCAGCGTTAAAATTAAAATGATGATTTTTAATCATATTATAGAACTATTGCTATGGTATCGTTAATTTGATATATAGTTTGTTGCATTTTTACCTTCATAGGAATTCAGACACTAGCTTATTCCATTAGCGGATCTGTATGGCTATGGCTGTCATCCACTAATAAATTCTAAGTGTAGAACTATAGGATTTGGAAGGTAGCGCTCTGACCTCCTAACTCTACAGTACTGCTTAGGATATCCATCAGTATCCGATCACGCCATGAGCTTAGTAGCATGGTATTGCTGCTTTGTCCCATTCACTTGGCCATAACGCAAGGGTTAGCCATTAATATTGTGGACATGTAAAAGTTTGTAATGTGTGTTTTGTTTATTGTAGTTGTTGTTCTCACTAACCATTCACTGTTTTCTCTTCCAGTTTATTAAGAAATCCAGTCATTAACAAGCGACATTACAGACTGTATGTAATTTACAAAGTACCACAGGTCCGGGTGTTGGACTTCCAGAAAGTCAGACTAGCAGTAAGTTGCCTTTGCTGATATCTCTACTTGGCACTAACTGGTATTCTTTGTAGAAGAGAATTCTCTCTCTTTACCATGAGTCCCAGAGAAATTTAGTTGGCTGATAGCTGCATGATGGGTTAAAAATTGCACCTAGAGTACTCACTTGGCCCAATAACATAGCAGAGTTTGGTTCTTTAATGGCCATTCTGATGGCTAGAGGAAGACCTAGCCGTTCCATAAATGTTAGGTGTAAGAACAGCCTTTTTTTCCCCCTATTATAAGTTGCAGTTTTCTGTGGCTGACTTGCCACCTTTGCTCTGTAGACTGAGTGAGTTCAACGTGTGGCCCTTGGCTGTACGGTTAAGCATGCTTGCTTTTTCAGTAGATAAATGGATGCAAGCTGTTGTTAGTCACAAACATTAGTTCCTGTTTACATACGTGGATTCACGTTTTGTGTCATTATTAAATATAACTCAAATATAACACTTCTGAGAGTGCACCAGCACGGAAACTCTTTGTACATATAAGACACTAACTTTCCCATAGAGCCATCAACCTTGTTGGTTTTGGTCTGGCTGCCTTTGGTCTTCTCTATGAGCACATTGCACTTAGTTTTGTTGTAACAAGACGACTGCTGAGCAGTTACTTCCCAGTCTTGGAATTGCTCTTGCTGACTTTCATTTAACTCTGTGTATGGTATCGCTTCAGGAGCGACAAGAAGCAGCGAGTATGTTCAAGGGCAAGCGGGGTGCACAGCTTGCAAAGGATATTGCCAAGAGATCAAAAACGTAAGATACGAATTTCTCTCTGAAGCTTGAAAGTTTCCTTCACAAGCACCTTCCTTGGGCACATGTCTTGTTAAAAGATTGCTGGAAATGGCATGTAATGTCATATCCTGCACCGTAGACCTGCACTGATGGTGTCAGATGCATCATAGGAAATCTCTAAATTACTATGTAAAAAAAAAATTAAAAAAAAGGGGGCTTTTAATTCTAAACTAGCTACAAAGTATGTCATCTGACCATGTAAGAAGCATTGTGCTTTTTGTTCAGAGACCACAAATCTATTCTCCACAAGGTGCTTCTGAAGAAGCTTTCTGTATGTATCAGTTGTTAACCAAGATAAGATACTACACTGGGTTGAAATCACTTTCATGGTGTCACCATTGAAAGATGAGAGAAGCCAATACCGGTTTATGAGCCGACTTCTGAAATATGTTTCTTCCTTCCTGTTTCTAGATTCACACCTGGGGCAGGTTTACAAGAGAAGAAGAAGTCTGGCCCTTCACCCAGTGATGTCGAAGCCATCAAGGTACAGTATTTTTCTTGTACAGTTTCCATGTCTGAGAAGTCTCACATGGGTGATGGCTCGCAATTTGTAAGCAAACTGGTAATTATTTTTAGGCGAAAATTCAGAAAAATATCTACACATTTAAGAAAGCCTGTCTTATAATAAAATGTAGTGGTCTGTTGGCACCATGTTATACAGCAGAAGAAGCTGAGTAGATTGATACATGGCTTTGTTGGAATTATGGAAATATTTGAGATTTTTCAATTGAATGTCTGCTCATTTTCATTTCAAAACCCTGACCAAAAAACTCAGTGTAAACTTACCCTAAAGGGACAGACCTATCCACATGATTTTAATCAGAAAAAGGGAGTTTGTGAGTGAGGCAACATCTTGCCATGAAAAATTGCTAAACTTGTTGCCATGAATATCTCTATCTGCTAGATTAAGACCTCATACTGCTGGGATCCTCGCTGTTCATGAGAGTGGGAGCCCAGAGCCCCTTAGTAAACAGTAGTGCTTGCTCAAACACCACACCATTCAAAGTCTATGAGGTGTAAGAGATAACTGAACACTATATTCTGTCAACTTGATAGCCAGTGAATGGAGCCGCATTGCATATGCTTGACCCTTTGCTGTTTTAAAAAGGGAAAAGGGGGGGGGGGGGGGTATTAATGGAACCAACCCTTTAGCAAACAGAAAGCATGCTCATGTTTATAATACCTCTAGCTCCCTTCCCCCCCCCCCCCTCAATAAAAAAAAAAAAAAAAAAATACTTGCGTGTATTCACATTTTCAATTCATATAGCCTGAGGAGCAGAACATAACACTTCATGTATGTTGGAGGAGAAATCTTCGCTTCATTATTCTCACCTACAATGTTACATTTGCATAGTGTATATTATACATATGTATCCTAATATGTACAATTGTTTTACACTGTAATGTTACAGAATGCCATTGCTAATGCTACAACCCTAGCCGAAGTGGAAAGGTTGAAAGGTTTGCTGCAGTCTGGTCAGATTCCTGGTAAAGACCGCGCTCCAGGTGAGTGTCTCCCAATGCTCCTATCACCCTTTTTTTATATTCCTAATAAGGGAACTTGTTTTGCTCCAACCCAGGCAGGAAATTCAGTTTTGGAGATGTAAAAGCTTTATGTAATGGCTGCAGATTTAGTTATCCTATTAAGTATATGTGATGGTGAGAGAGCAAGATGGGGAACTTGCTTTACACGGCAAGACAATATGGTCGAGTGAGTGGATTATGCATTTGCTAATACATAGCCATTGTTAGACTAGTTGGCAGTCAGTTGGGGCCAAGATGTTACAGCTCTACAGTATGTTATGCTAATATTTAGGGATAAGGTGAAAAATTAAAGAAGTAATACACATCAGATGAAGGTTAATCCATAGATTGTACGGTAGTGACCCAACTCTCTGATTGGGAAAGGCGAAGAGTATCGATATTTTGTTCTAAGGCAAAAAAGCTGCCGCGGGACTGGTGGTGACTTATTCTCCTTTCTCTGAGAACATACGCATGCTCATATAAGCAAGAGAGAGAATACTCAGCTGAATGTAAATGTCAAAAGAGAGATGTTAACGTATAGATCAATCATTCATTTCTCTTGTACAATTTTGCAGGCAACGATGTGTTCATTTCAGAGGAAGCAGAAGAGGAAATGGACGAAGACATAGCAGTCAATGGATCCTGAGCTGTCATTTTGTGATGTTTCTTTACAAGGCTGTTTGTTTCACTGTAAATGTTCTTCTGTAAATTGTATTTCAATAAATTTTTGTATTTTAATTTGAGGTTAGGTGTATACAGAGCTAAGGCTCACTCACAATGGGGGAAACTTGACACAACTATATACCATACTATTGTTTGGGCTGTACGCTGACGTTAGGCATGTGATTTTAATGACGTTATGAAAGGAAAAGGACTCACCCATAGAGTAAAGGATGAATTGCTAATTGGTGGGTGTCTGACCACAACCCCTCTCATACATTCTCATTGGGAATGCAGCCAAGGTGGGCACAGACACATCCCGGCTCTATGCATTTCAATGGGGTCACTGAAAATGGCTCTGATACAGCAAATATGTGGTGCTCCCATTGAAATGAATGGCACATGCGTGTCCACATTCACAATGGGAGTAGAATTTCCCCAATCAGCAATCCCTTTAACTATCCATTGTGTCTAGTACATGGTATACGTCCACTGACTGCAGTGCTTGTGGTTTACACGTTACAAGTGTGAGCACAATTTAATAAAACATTATAAATATATAAAATATTTTAATACATAAAGCACCAGTGTGGGAAAAGCCATTTAATTTTGATGCAGCTATTTTATTTACATTCTCATACAAGTCAGTCAATCCTGTACAAAATGATATTCTAGGAAAACATGGATTCAGTATTTTACATGTTTCTGGATAAAACCCTCCCAAGCACTTGGGCACTGGCTGCCGGGCATTTTTCTATTTTGTTGTTCCAGCCCAAGCTTAAAGGTATTTTCAGACTTGAGTAATTAAAAAAAAAAAAAAAGTCTATTGCTAATAACAACCCATTACTGCGCAGCTTTGATTGGTTGTAATGGGCAACCGTGAGTTCTTCCATCTAGATCTCCTAAAGTGTGCCTGTGCGTATGTAGAAAGTATACTTGCCATATAAAACCATACAGAGACCGATATGTTCTGCCTAAGTGATGGCTTTAGTCTGTCACTAAAAGCGCATCAAAGTAACCACACTGTTGGGGGCTGTTCACATAAGTTTGATTATTAGTTGACATTAACTGTAGCAGAGCAACAGTTTTGTTTTACATATTGGGGTGACTTCAGACTGATGTCCGAGAATAGGAAGGGGAGGGGGGTGTCAAATTCTTACTTAGACATGGACAATGGTAGTGTGAATCCACCTTAACTGATCAGTTTTGGATGCTGCAGCTTCTGGGTGTACTGTGACAATTCTCTGACCAGCACCAACACAAGACCTCAGCTCAACTCCTTAGTCTTATCACTCAATGACTAAAAGGAGCCAATTGGGGCAAAATGGCTTAGAGCAACAGATTGCTCATTAGCATATGTCAGGAACAGTGGCATTTGGGGGGCTGTCATGCTTATCTGAATGAAACCCTAACAGTATGGTTAAAGGGTGGCGCATACCTTTTCCATGTGTTTTGTTACTTGGCTGGGCTTACACAACAGTTTAACCTTTTGCAGTTCATGCGCTACACAAATCTGCATCAAAGCAGATCTAGTTGGTGTTTGCATGACATTTCATGTACAATTGATACATCCACCATTTTGGAATACAAGAAATCTGACAGTCTACCACTGCAAATATTACTCTCGACACCTGAGTATTACAGCCCTCTGTCCTTTACATCTGTGTCAGAGCTCATTAACATTCTATTAAGATTTGGCTGAGGTATGCCTATACAGCAGCTCTTATCTCTGCATTATACAATTACAGTATTTATATACATTATACATGTCCACTGAGTAAAAGAAAAAAAATAAAGTAAATAAGGCTGAAACAGGATAGATCTAATGCATAAGATTCTAATAAGCATTGACATTTAGCCACCCAAGCAGTGATCTTGGCAAATACTACTGCAGGAAGAGGAGATTCTTTGGTATGCCTGTAAGGGTAAGTTCACACAGGGTCAGGATTTTGTGGCCATATCCATGTCAAAATCCTGACCAAAAAGACGGCTCCCATTGAAATCAATGGGAGCCGTTTCTTCCAGCTCCTGGAAACAGAAGCAAGATGCGGATTCAACTCGCGACATCCGCCTGAAGACACTCCCTCCTCCCAACTAGGCCCATTCATTTGGGCCTAATCCAGAGCGGACTGCGAGACTAGATACCAGTGCACTACATCAGCATCCACTCACAGTTACCCGTATTTTGGTCCGGGACCTGAGACAGCCTCCACCTCAGGTTCCGAATCAAAAGACCCTGTGTGAACTTACCCTAAGAGTTTACAATTTCCAGCAGCCACATGAGGCTGCAAACCCACCCAAGTGTTATACATGGGGTTTTCTAGGGGTCTATTCACACAAATGATAAAGTGCAATGTGACAACCGTTTAAAAAAAAAAAAGTTTTAACATATTTACTAATAGTGTTTTAGACAGTGCATCTTTAGTCTAGGCAGTCTTAGGGTATGTTCACACAGCGGAAAATGAAGAGGAATACCTCTTCATTTTTTTTTTTCCGCTGCTGGTATTTTCGGCACAGGTGAATAGGACTAATCATAAGAGAGTTTTGAGCCACAGGCTCCACAACAAGATCGAGCAGGATGCTTACATGTCCTCACACAGGTTGTATATGCCGCTACAAAGCTGACAGTGCACTAAGTTCAGCTTTTTCTGGTATATGCCATAGATATAGTTTCATCACCGATATCCTTCCAGTGTCATTGTTGGGCTGTGAGGAACACCCCTAAAAAATAAGATGTTATTTGTGGCTGCTTTTCACAGATCCTGCAGACTCGAATACATGAAAACTGGTGCCCCATGGATGACAACGAATCCATTTTTCAGGGTTTTTTTTTCTTCTCTAGCACAGTCATGTGAATATAGCCTTTCAATTTGTTAATACCATAATTTTACCCATGAGACTCCACAGCCATCAATGTTCATGTTGATAGCTGCCTGTATTATTGGTATACTGGAAAAAATGGCTGCCAGAAGGTGTAAACCCATCAGTGAGCGGTCCGCAGTTGTCATTCTACAAGTAAAGTGGCAGTCGAGCACCGTTCCAGTACCTGGAGAATGCTTATTATTCTGTGTTGTACAAATTTCATGTAAAAAGTTGATAAAATACAAATAAGTTTAAAAAAATATTGAATTACAGCAGTTTGATACATGTAATAAAAACCATCACCATCCAAATAGATACTCCAGAGCTTTAGACACCAAGGTGTCGTCCTTTTTCGGGGTCTGTCTGTCCATGAAAACCTGCAAGAACAGTTTTTGTTCACAGTTAGATTTTTTTTTAATGTTTTTTTCCCACTTATTGTCATTTTGCACAGACATTTTTTGATGTGTTATAGAGAAGCCAAGGGAGAAAAATGTCATTTATGGTCCTTTCACATGGACATGAGCAGGTCAAGAAATATAGTCCATGTGTCAGCCATAGTTCCTGGACAGACTGTGACGTGTATGAATGGAAGGCACGCCATCACTGATTTATGATGCTTCCCATATACGGTGTAAATAATATGCAAATCTATTCTCCAGGATGTAATTAGGAGAACAGCGCATTCTGTATGCCGCCCTCTAGAGTGCACTCTGTTCTAATTACATCCTGGAGAATAGATTTGCATATTATTTTTTACCCAGAATCCCTAGCAGAGCAGGAATGACTTGTAAGTCTCCGTACCGCCTATGTAAGCACACACTCTCCCTGATGTGTACGATTATCCTCTGTCCCATATACTGTATCATACCTAGGCTTTTTAACAGCTTAGACAAGTTTACCAAAGAACCTAATGGTCTAAAGCCAGCCAAGACATAGCATAGAGATGTACCAGATTTATCAAACACCTTTTTTTCTTTAGTATTTTGGCACAGTGTGATGCATTTTAAGGCATAAAACATTTCTATACCTTAAATCTGGTGCAAGGTATGTATGGCATGGTTCTACATTAAGATTACAGTATGTAACATTCTTTTTCCTCTTCAGCATTCCACCATGAACCGTGAATACAATTATTGTAAAGTGGATGTGTTTAGGAACTTGACCACGAAATTGCAGACCAAGTAAAGTTACAAAGCGGAGGCTCATAGTGCGTACAAGTCAGCAGTCTGGGTTTGGTGAATGCCAGGGGAGCATTACTTGCTTGACTTCATTGTGCCAACTTTGGGAGGAGAGATTAAGCTATGGGGTTGTTTTATCAGGAGTTCCTCCAATTTTGTAGGACTTTTGATGTTCCAATATGACTGTACCCCGATGCTGACAGTAAGGTCCATAAAGGCATGGTTGGATGAATTTGATGTGGAAGGTCCGCACACAGCCATGACCTCAACACCAACCAAAAACTTAGATGAATCAGAATGGCAATTGCCAGCCAACATCAATATCTGATCCATAAATACTTTTATGGATTAATTGGGCAAAAACTCCCATAGACACATTCCAAAATCTTGTAAAACGTCTTCCAGAAGACTAAAATCTTTAAGCCTCACAATAATGCCTATGGCAGTGGTTCTTAACTAAAGATGAGCGAACACTGTTCGGAACAGCCGTTCCAAACAGCACGCTCCCATAGAAATGAATGGAAGCGGCCGGCACGCGGGGGGTTAAGCGGCCGGCCGCCGGCAAAGTCTTTGTGCCAGGTGCTTCCATTCATTTCTATGGGAGTGTGCTGTTTGGATTGGCTGATCCGAACAGTGTTCGCTCATCTCTATTCTTAACCTTGTTTGAGGTACTGTACCCACCAGTTTCATATGCACATTCACCGAACCCTTCTTTAGAAATAAATCAAATATGATTTTTTTCAAAATTCAAGACATAGGTATATGTTTTTTTTACTGGTACACAAAATGAACCGTGCATAGGGCCTAGGGTTCGATCGGACCCTGGTTAAGAATCACTGGCCTATGGATTTAGAATAGGGCATCATAAAAGTCCCTGTAGATTTACTAATACTATTGTATGTCGCCCCATATAAGAGAATAACTGACCTTCAGCAATCAGGCATGTTATTTCCCTACACACACTACAATGGTATTAGTGGGGGGGGGGGACCTTTAAAAGATCCGGTTGCAGCATTAGGCCAGGTAATTCTGTGTGGGATTGTAAGCATCACAGTGATATGTAATGTTGGCCTAGCTGCATAGCTTTTACCCCATCACAGACAGACCTCATATTTTACACTGCAGCACTGCTTCTTCAGATTGGCTGCTGTACATGGAGAGGACATTGCCATTTCAGCAAAAATAGACAAACTACAAGCAACTAAATCAACAGTGAGACAAAAGTAGATAACATGAAGAGGGGCAGGGAGTGCAAGGGCGAGAGATTTGATTTACAGTTATCGCACTGGAGTATATAGATTGATATAGACAGTCAGACAGCCAAATAAAATACCTTGTAAGGACTAGTTGAGGCCCTGTAAGCTGCAGCCAGAGGTCGCATTCCTGTCCGTGGAGAGCTTATGCTTTTTAGTGGCGGTGTGATGGTGGAATACACGGAGGACACAGAAGCTTTCTCACTATTTTCCATTAAACTCTGAAAGAAAGACAGCACTTGGTTAATCCACAGGTCACTATGAGAAAGAATAAAAGTACAAGAATAACCATTATGTAATACGATTTAGACCAACGCCCCTTCGTGAAACCTTTGGGCAGTCAAGGAAGTACTTTCATTGTGCATTCATAGGCTGCAATATGGCTACTTGGGGTTGTATTCGTCGCTGTTGATTAATATTTGATGACCTTGAGAGTTTTTCTGGGAATTTACATAACCCAAGGGAGAGGGACCCCAAAGATCAGCAGGACAAAGGCACCACCATGGCCTGACATATCCTAAGTATGTGGCTGTGTCTGGAATGGTAGCTTGGTCCAGTTAAAGAGGACCTTAGCCAGGAACGTCCTTCAGCCTCGCGGCGCCTATCACACTGTACTGTGGAGCGGGGAGGAACGCCCCCTCCCTCTGCTCACACAGCTCGTCCATAAACGAGTATTATAAGGAGAGGGAGGGGGTGTTCCTCCCCGCTCCACAGTACAGTGTGATAGGCGCCACGAGGCATAACGGCATCACTGGCTAAGTGTCAGAAACGCCCTTCTGACACTAAAGCGCTACAGTCCCGGGACCGATAGCGCTTTACACCGGGCACAGATCGGGAAAGCCGACAGTGCGCTGAATTCAGCGCACTGTCAGCTTTCCAGCAGTATATAGAACTGCATGTGCCCGATTTGATGAAAGGTCCTCTTTAAGTGAATGAGGAGCGGTACATGACAGCAACATGCGTACGGACATCTTTGTGGGAATGTGTTGCGCTCCTGCAGGGTGTACTCCAGATTTACTTAAGCAAGGACTGTCGCCACTTCATTCTGCAGCCCTTTGTGGTTTTGGGGAATGAATACACTGATAGCTATCAATGTAAATCCATAGAAAACAACGCTGGAGGAGGGAATGGTTTCTAATATTCCATATACAGCACTCTTACCTTATCTATACAAGGTTTCACACCAATCATAATGCATTCACCAAATATCTTGCCGTCTTTACTTAGAGCTTTCCTTGCCTGTAGCTTGGACTGGTATTGTAAGTGCATCCAGTTTCCAGTATTTGACATCTATTAAAAGAAACAAAAAAACAAAACTTAAAGATGGTCAGAAAATAATCTCCTTTCAGGATATCAAGTTCTAATATGGAGACTAAAATTTGGCAATATTGCAGCAAGACACAGCAAACACATAGACGTGTGTGTTCTGTACAATGGCATGCGTGTCACAGCCAGCGACTAAACTCCAGCCCAGCTGATCACAAGGTAACACTTCAGGTCCTCACCACCAGGCAGGCAGCACAGTCATAGGATCCTCATGTATGCTCAATGCTAACAGATCTAATGGCAAAATGTATGTATGATGCAAATGATTTTGATGCGCATAAATTACCCCGATTATGATGTCTGACATAAGCCAAGGATAAAAAGAACAACTAAATAAACAAAAAGAGTAGACAACTAAAGGAATGTCATGGAGCGCATTTACTTGTAGAATAGGTAATACATTGCAAATCAGGAGTACTAGTGATTTTCCACATCCTCAGATATAAAACAGGAGGGTGTTTTTTTCCCCCTCATCATCTTAACAATCGGCCTTTATTTCACTGTTGCATTCAAAGCAATATCACTTTTCTTTTTTAATGTAGCAAATTGCAGCTAAAAAATGCTGAAAAAAACAACAACAACAAAAAAAAACACATCAAAAACGTTTGTGCTTTTACCTACATTTTGTATTTATGCCTCCCCTATTAATATAAAAGTCTATGGGGAAGATCTAGCAAATTTTTTGCAGGTAAAATGAATATGCTGTGTGTTTCAAAAACACACACACAAAAAAAAAAACAACAAAAAAAACACACACTCACTTCTCCCCAGTGCTTTGGTACCTCCCAGGATAGTCCGGTCCTTCTGGTCTGTTATTGCCCGGACCGTACCAGGAGGACACTGGGGAAAGGGGAGTATGAATTTATTTTCTTTCTTTTTAAAAAAACAAACAAACCTCCCCAGCCTATATGAAACAAATTTTTTTTTTTGCATAGGACATCCTCTTTAACCTTAAAAACATTTGTGTCAAAGATAAAAGAAAAAAAAAAACCCAAACCTGTACAAGTAATACCTTTGTTGGCTAACCATAAAAAAAAAAAAAAAAAAAATGTTTTCAAGCTTTCAAAGCACAAGGGATCCTATGGGGAATACTAATACTAAAAAAACAAAAAAACATAACACTGACTTTTGTGTCCTTCACCTCAGGCTGCTCACTATGCATTATAAATAAGATGAGATACAAAACATGTATCATGTTTTGATTGCTTTTTATTGTTTTTGGGAGAGGGGTGGCATTTTTTTTTAAATATGTTTAATTGTTGACAAATTTTTGTTTCTGTTCTTCGGGACTTAGATATTAATTTTATATATACTTTTTTACACATCAGTTAATCTCACACTGTCCCGGGTCCACAAAGTACCGCAAGGGTCAGAAAAGGTGAGGGGTTCACTTTAATAAAACAGACTCATAAAAGAGAGATAAAAGTAATCCTTACCACGTGTTTTATTATATTTCCATACTGAGCAAACTGGAGTAAGATGTAGGAAGCTGAGGCTTGAGGAAACCTGAAAACAAATGGAAGAAGCAGGGGTGGTAACGAAAGAAAGAAACAATGAAAAGATTAAGGCCTAGGACACACTGCGAGTTTTTGCAGTGCCACTATTTGACTATAACTATTGGGCCAGAGTGCAGTCCAGATGTAAGCAGTCGTGTGGACTGTACCCGTTACTAAATAGTCAATAGTTGTACTACAAAAAGTCACAGTGTAGCCTTGGCCTTAGGCACAACTCTTGTATGGAGGCATATATGGAACCTACAGATCCCTATAGATCCATACTGAACCTCTCTAGCACTACGTCATACAAGAACACATGGAGTGCCCACTGCGCGCTCTGACTCTGAGTCAATGTGACATTACACTGAAGTACATTCTGCTAAAAGACGGATGCAGAATGAAAGTCTGGCACAACCATGTCTACTGAGAGAAGACCAGACCTGCTGTCTCCTAAGAAACCTTGAGGATCCTGGCGCTACAGAGCTTTTAAATGATGTTGGATGAACATGTATATATCTGGCAGAGGATAACATACACATGAGAAAGACAACTAGTCCCAGAAAGCCCTCCATTGACCCTTAGTTTTATACAACACAACTGAGGTAGCAGGTTAACTTCTTGCACAAGCATAGGCGTAGTATCCCCATCCACTGTGGTGTGGCATTTAGTGATGGACAGCAGAGGGTATCCCCCGCCTTGCCAAATTTTAAATAAAATACAACAGCTCACCCATAAACTGTAACCCAGGTATCATCCAATTGGTCTTCAGAGGTCAACGAATCACCTTGTGTGTAAAACGGATCGAGCTGCGCAGGTGATAATGTGGCCTTTCTGCTTTGTACTATGGTTGACGGACTGAATACACTTGAAGCTGTTTATAAAAAAAAAAAAAAGGTTTGGATTAATTAATAATAATCCTACTCACAAGTAAAATCATAGTTGTGGTGATTATTTAGCACACAGGTCCATTTGGCACCAAAGATGTGCCACTTCCTTCTTTTTGCACCCCAAAAATGGGCATTGAACAAGCAAGCTGGGGACGTCTCGGCCCAACAAATTTACAATAAATTACGCAAGAAAATTGGCAATAGGGATATAGGAAATCTTCGAAATCATACACCAGGTCCTGAAAGTAGAAGATTTACATATTGGTACAAGAGCGGGCTTGTGAATTATTGAGATGCCGGCGCCTCGTAAGACAGGTGCAGCTAACAGTTTTTGTCTCTTACTGCAGATAGATGAGAGTGTGAGTCTCCTCCTGCAGACAGTTGTCTTACAGGCTGTCTTATAGGACTACAAAAAGGGAAGGGGGTTATGACAGTTTTCTGTGCAAAATGAGACATAGTGTCATAGAAGAGGAGAAAGTCAATGGAGGAATAACTGGGATTATCTTTTGGGTGCAATGTCTACCTGTCGTGTTCTTTAATACATTCAGATACAATATGGACATATTAATATACATAATATAATTTCAGTTAAGTGTCTGTTTCTCCACGCACTATGTAGGTTATGAATTTAGCCACTGTCCCTTACACTCAGCTGTAAAATAAATCAAATGCAAACCAAAGAGGCCGCTCAGTTACACGTATTACATTTCTAAAACTAAAGAGAAAATGTCAAGGCTCAGATTCCTTATTGCAATTGTAAAGAGGTTTTCCATATGTTAACATTGGAGTTCTGAATCCTGCACACAGCTATATGGGTACAGTTTACTTCCCGTAATGTGAATACATTAATATAGGACTATAGCGATTCTTATTCCTAATATAGTCCATTATCCAGTTCCACCGTGTTCTCTTGATGCATCAGGGGCTGTCTGATGTATGTGCTACATGCCGCCCATATAATAATGTGGGGTTCTTAAAGGGAGTCTGTCACTGGAACCCAGCATGACTGTTTCAGGTGACCCTACACTATCTAATGGTGTTTTCCACTAATTTGCTGAGATATCGCTCTTTATTTCAATATACAAATGAACTCTTTAGAGCAATGTTGACCTTGCCAGCCTTTACACCTTCAAGACAATGACATCATCCTTATTCCTCCAAAGAGCTCAAAAAAGACAATATCTCGACGATGGCGGTACAGATTCACAAGGAAAAAACACTGTTTGATCCAGGTGATTGTAACCTCTCTGCAGGGCTGGCTGATATGATGGGTTCTGGTAATAAGCTCCCTTTAACCTATTGCTAACTCAGAGGTTAGTTATTCTTCCCACAACCATCAACCTCCTCTCTATACACATGATTGGTTCGAGTTTGTGTACAAGTGTTTATGATGGGGAGAGGCGAATAACCCAAAATTGGAGAGAGCTTATTTGTTGCGAGTATCACATGCTTTAATATGCCTGATCTAAAAAAAAGAGCTTTAGCGTACAGTTAGGGCAAGTTCACACACAGTGTTTTGTATGTGGATTTAGAGGCGCGATCTGGCTCATCATCTGCCTTAAATAACACCTCCATTCATTTCAATAAGAGTGAGGAGAGGAGTTAGTGAAAGATGGGAGGCATCTTTAGAGGTGGATTCCATCTCAAAAATCCAGCAGGAATAAATTCTATGTGAACTCACCTTTACTGGAGAAAAGGCCCAAAAATAATATTGCTACGATAATTCCTTGATATAACTGGTGACATACTTTACTTTATGGCTCCATGGACAAAAGAACTGTAGATTGGCTGGATTTCCCATCTCAAACCTAGTCAGGAGATGGGATTCCTTGAATCATACTTATCTATAGTGCTCGGACTTACTTACATGTGTACGGAGTCGATGGGGTCGATGGAATTCCTGAAGTGAAAGTCGTCTGCATTGCCTAAGGTACAAGACAAAATGTCAACATGCAAAGCAATAGTGAAAAATACAAGATCATCATTATTAGAGATGAGCGAACACTAAAATGTTCGAGGTTCGAAATTCGATTCGAACAGCCGCTCACTGTTCGAGTGTTCGAATGGGTTTCGAACCACATTATAGTCTATGGGGAACATATACTCGTTAAGGGGGAAACCCAAATCCGTGTCTGGAGGGTCACCAAGTCCACTATGACACCCCAGGAAATGATACCAACACCCTGGAATGACACTGGGACAGCAGGGGAAGCATGTCTGGGGGCATAAAAGTCACTTTATTTCATGGAAATCCCTGTCAGTTTGCGATTTTCGCAAGCTAACTTTTCCCCATAGAAATGCATTGGCCAGTGCTGATTGGTCGAGTTCCGTACTCTGGCCAATCAGCGCTGGCTCTGCTGGAGGAGGCGGAGTCTAAGATCGCTCCACACCAGTCTCCATTCAGGTCCGACCTTAGACTCCGTCTCCTCCGGCAGAGCCAGCGCTGATTGGCCGAAGGCTGGCCAATGCATTCCTATGCGAATGCAGAGACTTAGCAGTGCTGAGCCAGTTCTGCTCAACTACACATCTGATGCACACTCGGCACTGCTACATCAGATGTAGCAATCTGATGTAGCAGAGCTGAGGGTGCACTAGAACCCCTGTGCAAACTCAGTTCACGCTAATAGAATGCATTGGCCAGCGCTGATTGGCCAATGCATTCTATTAGCCCGATGAAGTAGAGCTGAATGTGTGTGCTAAGCACACACATTCAGCTCTACTTCATCGGGCTAATAGAATGCATTGGCCAGCGCTGATTGGCCAGAGTACGGAACTCGACCAATCAGCGCTGGCTCTGCTGGAGGAGGCGGAGTCTAAGATCGCTCCACACCAGTCTCCATTCTGGTCCGACCTTAGACTCCGCCTCCTCCAGCAGAGCCAGCGCTGATTGGCCGAATTCCGTACTCTGGCCAATCAGTGCTAGCCAATGCATTGTATTGGCGTGATGAAGCAGAGTGTGCACAAGGGTTCAAGCGCACCCTCGGCCCTGATGTAGCAGAGCCGAGGCTGCACAAGGGTTCAAGCGCACCCTCGGCTCTGATGTAGCAGAGCCGAGGCTGCACAAGGGTTCAAGCGCACCCTCGGCTCTGATGTAGCAGAGCCGAGGGTGCACTTGAACCCTTGTGCAGCCTCGGCTCTGCTACATCAGAGCCGAGGGTGCGCTTGAACCCTTGTGCACACTCTGCTTCATCAAGCTAATAGAATGCATTGGCCAGCGCTGATTGAAGCAGAGCTGAATCTGTGTGCTTAGCTCAACTACTCCACCGGTGTAGTTGAGCTAAACACACACATTCAGCACTGCTTCATCACACCAATACAATGCATTCGCCAGCACTGATTGGCCAGAGTACGGAATTCGGCCAATCAGCGCTGGCTCTGCTGGAGGAGGCGGAGTCTAAGGTCGGACCAGAATGGAGACTGGTGTGGAGCAATCTTAGACTTCGCCTCCTCCAGCAGAGCCGGCGCTGATTGGCCAAAGTACGGAATTCGGCCAATCAGCGCTGGCCAATGCATCCCTATGGGAAAAAGTTTATCTCACAAAAATCACAATTACACACCCGATAGAGCCCCAAGAAGTTATTTTTAATAACATTCCCCCCTAAATAAAGGTTATCCCTAGCTATCCCTGCCTGTACAGCTATCCCTGTCTCATAGTCACAAAGTTCACATTCTCATATGACCCGGATTTGAAATCCACTATTCGTCTAAAATGGAGGTCACCTGATTTCGGCAGCCAATGACTTTTTCCAATTTTTTTCAATGCCCCCGGTGTCGTAGTTCCTGTCCCACCTCCCCTGCGCTGTTATTGGTGCAAAAAAGGCGCCAGGGAAGGTGGGAGGGGAATCGAATTTTGGCGCACTTTACCACGCGGTGTTCGATTCGATTCGAACATGGCGAACACCCTGATATCCGATCGAACATGTGTTCGATAGAACACTGTTCGCTCATCTCTAATCATTATGGTATAGTAGCAGGGCTCTGGAGTCAGAGACGGGGCCAGTTTTGGGTGGAATTACTAGACTCTGACTTCAAAATAAAATGATGAATTATTTTTATTCCTAACTTAGAATTATTAATATTGTATAATTAGACTTATAGTTTGTTGCATAATTATTTTCATAGGATTTCAATCACAAGCTTTTTTTTTTTGTGAATAAGAAGAACTTAATAGCTTTTTTTCTCACCATGGCTGTCAGCCATTTATAAAGGAGCTGGAATTTAAGAAAGAGTCTGAGTCAGGCTGTGGAAAAATGGAGTCGGAGGTTTGGCCTACTGACTCCAAAGTCCATGTGGCCAGGATTTGATACAAGAGACAAACCTGCTAAACTGTACCACTAACCACCTTAGAAAAAGATAAAGATACTGCACATTCTTTACGGGATATTCCCATGAACATAAACATAATCATCCCAGTGATCTGTAGTACGGGGGCAACACAAGGTACAGTTCTTGGCCCATTTCTCTTCACACTGTACACTGCTAACTTTAGGCACAACTCATCCAGGCATTGAGATAGTCAGGACCTCTAAGTACCTGGGCGTGCTCCTCAACAATAAACTAGACTGGGCTGATCACCTGGAGGCGCTGCACAGAAAGGGCCACAGCAGACTCTACCTGCTCAGGAGGCTGAGGGCCTTCAGAGTCCAGGGGCCACTTCTTAGGGCCTTTTTCAACTCTGTGGTTGCTTCAGCCACCTTTTTCAGTGTGGCCTGCTGGGGGAGCAGTATATCAACCAGGGACAGAAATAGATGTGACAGGCTGATCAGAAGGGCCAGCTCTGTCCTGGGGAGCCCCCTGGACCCAGTACAGGTGGTGGGTGACAGAAGGATACTGTCTGTGGTGACCTCCATGCGGGAGAATAAATCCCACCCCATGTATGGGACCTTGATGGCACTTGGCAGCACCGTAAGTGACCGTCTGCTTCACCCCAAGTGTGAGAAGGAGCGCTATCACAAGTCCTTCCTTCCAACCACGATCAGGCTGTATAATCTACATCAGACCAAGCGAAGATCACTCCGCACAGAGAACTAATGATTATGAAGTCTTCCTTCTTTCTTCTTCTGTTCCTTAGCTGCTATGGACTCCTAGTATATCTTCTCTTCTCAGCCTGTGTGTGTACTTCTGTAATATATTACTGTGTATTATCCTGTATCTGTATTACTATGCTGCTGTAACATGCTGAAATTTCCCCACTGTGCGACTATTAAATCTTATCTTATATCTTAGACTGCAACACCCTTCTTCATGGACTCCCAGCAAACACCCTCTCCCCTCTCCAGTCCACCTTAAACTGCGCTGCCCGCTTAATTCCCCCCCGATACTCATGCTGCTCCCCTCTGCCAGTCCCTCCACTGGTTACCTATAGCCCAGCGAATTGAGTTCAAGCTACTAACGTTAACATTCAAAGCGATCCACAACCTGGCCCCTCCATATATCTCCAACCTAATCTCCCACTACCTGCCCACACGTAACCTCAGATCCTCCAACGACCTCCTACTCCGCTCTGCTCTCATCTGCTCCTCACACAACTGTCTGCAAATTTCTCCTGCGCATCCCCCATACTCTGGAACTCCTTACTACGACACATAAGACTGACCCCCACAATCACAGGATTCAAGAAGGCCCTGAAGACTCACCTATTCAGGAAGGCCTACAACCTCCAATAACACTATCACCGCACCACCATCTGTACAGTCTCCCCCTCTCCTTCTGTCTCTACCCCCCTTCCCTCATAGATTGTAAGCCCTTGCGGGCAGGGCCCTCTACCCCACCGTGCCAGTCGGTCACTGTTAGTTTTATACCTACCTGTATATTTTGTGTATTGTATGTAAACCCCCAAATGTAAAGCACCATGGAATTAATGGTGCTATATAAACAATAATAATACATAATAATAGTTAATGTGGGCTCACTACATGTATCAGAAGATATCCCGTCCACAATAAGGAAATCATGGCTGATTTTCTGACCTTAGAAAAGTCCCACATTCATGGCTGTATCCACTGGCAACAGATCAAGTAGAGACTGGCAGAGTCTCCCGTATACATGTGTATAGAGATAGCTGTCAGCCACTGAGTAGGAGTGACCACTTGTTTCATATGCCTAATCTTCCTCCCCTAACAAACACTACCTACAGATAGGACTCTATTTCCCTTCAGGTGACCAGTTCCCTTCAGTGCCAAATTCTGCCATGTGAACAGGCCCTAATAGAGCCAGTAATTATTATAATTCCCTACTAAACACATTACAGCAGAACACTGCATTACATAGATTATAAGAAATACTTGATCAGCCCCTGTTCAGACTAATGAGACAGAAAAACAAAGTACAAAGTTACACAAAAAAGTACAAAGTACAAGTACAAAAAAATACTTTACCAGCTTTCTGGAACTTAAAGGTGTAGTGTTAAGACCTGGAAGTAAAAGGTCATCATATATGCTTCCAACAGGGGGAGCACCACTCTTATCTTTATGAGAAGGAACAACAGGCTGAGGAGGAGAACTTCCTAAAAACAGCAGAAAACATATCATTTGTTATTATAGAATAAGGCTGGCCATACACATGAGAATGCTTGCTCAGTATCCGGCTGTCACACTCTGCCATAGACATGCATGCTCAGCCTGGCCAAGTGTCCAAGTATACAATAGGAGGATAAAACCACTGTCAGACATGGATAGTAAATTATCTCACTATAAAACAACAGGATCCAACAGGTATAATCGGATCCAACAGATTCCTCTGACATCTGCCATTGTGGAGAGGTGGGAGGATCACATAGACAGTAGATGGTCAGTCCAAAACTTCTCTCTACTGGTGTAGCTGTACAAGGCTGGTTAATTTTTAGGGACAAAAGGCTTCATGTTGGGGTAATTCCTGCACTTTGTAGGGTCTGTCTTAGTAACAATGGTTTCAGCAATATCAAACATCTATTTTTCAATCTATTTTTTACTGTAGACACTTTTTCATTTATGAACTAATGCTATAAATGTACAGCATTTTACAGGAACTCTCTGGTGACCGTATTGCACATGCAGCGCAGAAAGGAATTTGTATGTTTGGTTTTTGTTTTTTTAAAAAGTCCAGGAATCTGCAAGAAATAGAAGCATTGAATAGACAGCTGTGACATTGTATCTACCGAGATGTCCTAAGCTACAGCCTGCAGATGACGGGCTGCTCACATAAGTCACTTAGGTTTACCATTATGGCCTCTATGATGTGGTCATGTGATTAACCTTCTCACCTCCCAACACTGGTGATCGAGACTCCATAAATCCTAATGATGGCCGGGGCTGTGGTGTTACAGGTGTTGGAAGATCACCCATCAAAAAGCCAGGAAGGAACTGGGCGCTGGCACCGGGTTTGGCGGATGTTGGTGAACCCATTACCATAGGTTCTCCACCTGCGGAAAGAAAGGACATCAAAATGTAAAACTGTCATGCAGCTTAACTGTATACAGCTTAATATCTTGGAAATGTCACACTGATAAAATATACATCGCAAACATTTATAAGGGGCTTTACTTACAAGAAACAAAGCGCAGTCCAATGGTTATCAAAATAGTATAGAGAGGGTATCTGTGCCCGATCTGGTGACATCCTATATATAGGGTGTTATCTGTACACTATATGGTGATATCTTATGTATAGTGATGGTGTTATCTGTACACTATATGGTGATATCCTCTGTATAGTGATGGAGTTATCTGTACACTATATGGTGATATCCTCTGTATAGTGATGGTGTTATCTGTATCCCACTTGGTGATATCTTATGTATAGTGGTGGTGTTATCTGTATCCCACTTGGTGATATCTTATGTATAGTGGTGGTGTTATCTGTACACTATATGGTGATATTCTATGTATATTGAAGGTTTGCTTTGAGTTTTGATTTAAAGTTGTTCAAGTACGAGATTTTAAGCCCCTGAGCCCTGACACTGTATGGCTTGTCATACTTCCTAAGACTTGATGCAATCTGCGTTGGAGTCTTAATGGGATATCTGTAGGAGCCTCCGCTGCAGATTCTGCAAAAACCGGTAGAGAGAAAAGTCCTTCCAGGAGGAAACATAGGCTCTGGGGGTCCGCCGATAACCAATTTTTAAGCAGGTAGGTTGTCTGTCTTTCGGGTCTCCATGCAGATCCAAATGCTAATGTTAAACCTATGATAAGACATTCAAGGGGCAATAGGATGTCTACACAGATTTCAGGTACAACTTACCTACGCAATACAAGATTAAACTACAAGTGGAGTCCTCTCGCTGACCCATTACAAAAAAGTATACTGAAGTGGATTTCAGGTTTTACATTAGTAAATGTTACTCAGTAAGGATGCCATTTTTCAATCCTATCTGGCACCAAAGATTCAGTACTCTGATCCATCTCCGTCCTACTCGCCATTTTTTATGAAAGCGGGCAGAGAATGGTGGAGACCAAATACACTATAACTTACACCAGTTTTCGGACATAGATCTCAACCCTGGTGCTAGGGAGTGCACCTAAATTAGCATGAGCCTGGAGCCTCTTAATAATTCACACACATCTCAAGCCAGACAAGGAATTGGTAAAGGCTGGCACCCAGAATACCAGTCCTCATAAACTCTCCCATTTGCTACAACTCAGGCCAGTAACCTGGCAATACTCAATAATTACAACAGAAATTCCCATCTTAACAAATCCTCCTCACCACATTACCTTCAGACTCTTGGGACAAAGTGTAAGGGTAGAAGAAATGACATTTTATTGTATTACCCATCATACTGACGACAAAAGCCTAGGAGACAGACAACGCGCCCCTTAGGACAGTCATGTGCAGCCGTCAGCACTTAGTAAAACAGATGACATGTCAAGGAAAGTCACAGCTGAAAAAAACTCCCAAATAACCTGTGATGTTCACACTAGCACCGCTGTCTACCCTTTGGGTTTCCGCCCTAATCCCTCGAGAAACTGGATAGGGGACAGCTTGCTGGCGGTCAGTCTAAAAACCCATTCATTTGAATGTTTTTTTAAAGCAAACTACCAGACGCACCGGAGCACTGGGGAAAAGGGAGTATGTATTGGTTTTTTTGCTTGTTTTTCACCTACCCTTGGCTATTTAAAAAATACATTTATTGTCCATTTTTGCCTGAACAACCCCTTTAGGCTAGGGTCCCACGGGCCGTAATCGCAGAGCTAAAGCACTGCGGAAGGAACCGCTGTGTGAACGCATTGTGGTTCTTTCCGCAGCGCTTTTAAGAGAAAGTTCACAGAGTTTTCCTCAGCGGACTTTCTCTTAACATTATATCTATGGGAAAGCCGCCGGCATTTCCGTAGATATAATTGACATGCTGTGATTTGCAAAGCCGCAACGGCTTTGCAAATCGCAGCGTGTCCGTGCTGCGATTACTTCCGCAAAGTCCCTTTTGCTTGCATTGTAAAACGCTGTGGTTTTTCCCGCAGCTTCTCCGCTGCAGCAAATCGCGGCGTTTACATCCCGTGGGGCTCCGGCCTTAAAGGGGTTTTCCCATCTCACCGTTTCAGCAGTACAATGCGGTATCACAATACTTATGCAGATCAGATAATATGCAGATGCATATAGAGAAGGGCTCAGTGTTATCTGTGTGTTTACATAGAGAGATAACAGACTCAGCTTTATCAGCAAACTGCAATTAGCTGAATGGCACTAAGTAAGTGACGTCACTTGTCCTATCACACAGGTCCGTGGTTATGGCAACGCTGTAAACAATGGGAGGAATAAGTTCACAAAGCAGGCAAACAAGGCAGCATTTCTAAAGCAATATATTTAGGAAAAGTCTTAATTTATATAAGCTACCAGTATAGATAGATCCTTAAGATGGGACAACCCCTTTAAGCTCTGTCAAGTTTCTTTTGCTTCCAATAAGGATGTTTAGATGCTGCTTTTTACTAGAGAAATGCAGGCAGTTTTTAATTGTAATATTGCTAAGCAGGTTACTATACATTTCACCTATAGGATATTGTTCACCACACTAAAATCCTCTGGTTTACTGGCATAGGAGAAATTGGTTACTCATAGGGGTGGGCAATTAATCGCAAAATAACCAAAACTGAAATCTGGCTCCTTTTATGGAGATGAACTCGCCCACATTGATTATATCAATTATCTTCCATCCATGTCATCTGGTTTCATACTGCCATTGGCTAAAGGATATAGCACTAACTGTAAACGATCCAATCGGGATTCCTGATCCGTGAATAACCAAAACCTAGTGGAAGGGCATGGCATTTAAATAGGGGGTGTGGCCTCTGATTTAGGTCATATTCGCCCAACCCTAGTTACTCATAACTGTGATAAAAAAAATGTATGCAGTTCTTACGTTAACAAAAAAAAAATCATGTAAAAAATCCGAAAAATAGCAGGAAAATATTTAGCAGGTAAAATAAATGGAAACTTAAAGATTGTTTATAAGGGCCCTTGCCTCCAGAAGTGTAATATAAGCTCACCCTGCTTTATAGATGGGTATGATGCAGGGTAAGGCTATGGGCAGTGCCAGGAATCACAGTCACACAGGGCACAGGCCTCATATTCACTCATAATGATAGTGAAAGGAAAACCGCATGCTGAACTCAGTGTATACACCTACCAATAGGGGGCGTTATCGCGCCACCCAAATCACATGACACCTGCAGCACTACTCGCTTCTTACTGCCTCTACTCACCCGGGGGCTCTAAGGAGAAGGCTGACATGTCTCCAGGAACAGCCCGGCCTCACAACATGCGTCTCACATGGGCCAACGATGTAACCCGCGGACACTTCCTCCTTGCCTGTGTGTCACGGCTCTGTCGGTCACGTGTCCGCCTGTCATCCTCACATAGAGGTCTGGAACGCAGCTGTGCGCCGTCTGCACGCATGTGACATCGAAAGTGACACGTCATGGTGAGCTGTGATTGGCTGGAGCGCAGTAAACACTGAGAAGCCGGATCTGAAGATTCGGCCCCGTCAGCATGGAGCTGGGAGACCGGGAGGTACCGGCGGCCAAGCCCGATATAGAGGTGGAATGGGGCGCCTTCCTGCAGGAGACTGGTGAGTGCGGGGACATAGCTGGCTACAGTGAGCAGTGCTGCGGGGCCATATGGGCTACAGCACCGGGGGCGTAGCCAGCAGTTAGGTGCAATACCATATAGCAGGGGTCTCTAACTCGGCTGGCCAAATGGGCCACATGTAGAGGGGGGATTCTGTCTGTGGTAGCGCCCCCCTGCTGTCTAGTGGCAGGGGCAGCATTCCCCTAATGTTCCCATAGAGCTATCACATGGGGCAGCACCCACCTATGTGGCGGGGGTAGTGTTCGCATAGTGTCATCATATGGGATAGTGTCTGCCTAGTGTTGGGTGTTACAATATTACAATATGGACATCGTGGCTGGGTGTCTGACAATTGCCAGGCCGAGATTAATGGGAAGCTCCCTTTAAGCCATAGATTTGTAGTTCTGATCCAGTATTGGATCTTCAGACCCAAGTTATTGGAACTATGACACATTTATGTAGTATTATTATTATGTAGTATTATTCTAGTATAACATTGCAGAATACACACACTGACTACTATCAGTAACCCTCTGTTAATATCCGGCTAGGGCTAAGGGATCACAATAATCTGTATAGTAGCATGTCGATCATTGGCCACTCAAGATATTTTGGGGTGAGAGGTTATTACTACCGTATGTAAGATGGAGAAGTCTGTTGTGCTTTCCGTATGTAAAAAGAAAAGGTATGTGATCCCCTTTTGGCCAGAGAATGGGGTATTATGGTTACATTTGGTATGTGTCAGGATATGTTGACCCAGGTAGGGCGATGTAGGATGCCAGTGTATTGGGCATTTCTGATCTTACCTCTTCCTCCTGCAGTGGGCACAGCACTGTCAAGCTATGGATGGTTTATTCTGTTGGGCTGTATATTACTGTATCTTGTGAAGCAGAGGTTCTCGGATAACATCAGCTCTTTGCTGACCTCCACCCCCAGATCCACAGAAGGTATGTACCGCACCCTCACCCCGTTTTTCATTTCTTCCATATAACCTATAGAGATGTCAAATGTCATACTGTGGCAGTCAAAGACAAGACTGGATATTAGCTATATAGTGTGTCCAGTAGTGGCATTACCATAATGGCTTTTTTTTTGTTTTAATTCTGCGATAACACATGGTGTAAAAGCTGAAAAAGAATTGCTGCATCAGAAAACTGTCTCCATTTAACTGGATTGATGACCCTTAACTTAAATCCAATTCTAAAACTACTTTTCTTAATGCATAGTAGGGGTGAATCTAAGAAACTTTGTAATTTATCTTATTATAGACGCTTCCTGCTCCATTTATCTTCATTATAGTCTCCGTATTCACCTCACTCATAGAAATTCTTATATTCACCTGTACTATTCATATAATTAAAGTTGTCTTATAATTGAAGGTACAATATAAACTACACCTCTGGTCTTTCCTTGCCAAAGATGGAGGAAATGGATGTCCAATAAGATGTCTAAAATTGTGTTAGTTGTTGTTTTTTAAGATCTACAGTAGAAATCTCTGTCCCACTTTCAAAGATGAATTGTTTAGTTTTAAGCCTAATATCACCAAATGCAGATGTTGTATCACTGTGGTCATTTGCTAGGAAAACATTGCTAAGTAGGATTCTAAAGTGAATGTCTGTTTATTTAAAGGGGTTGTCCCATCATAAGGATCCTATCTATACTGCTAGTTTATGTGGATATAAAACTTTTTCTAAATACATTGCTTTATCAAAACTGCTTTGTTTGGCCGCTATCTTAATTTATTCACTTAATTGTTTATATGCGTTTCTATGACTACGGGTCCCAGACGGGTTTATCTGCTCAGTCCCCAAGTAGCTGCCTGCTCTCAGGGGGGGAGGGGCTGAGTGCTGTGAGCAGCTCTGAGCTGTGTATGTCTCTGCCACAGACAAGCAAAGGAGCTCCTCAGATAGGGGAGGTGAGAGCTCCTGTATTTCTGAGCTGTTATCTCCTGCTCTTCCACTTATCAGTCGGTTTAATTGAATTTGGCTGATAAGGGCTGACTGACTCAAATCCAGCTCTGCTACATCAGCCTCTACATCAGCTTCATACTGTGGTAATTCATTTACATCCAATCCCTCATTACTGGCTGCAAACATAGCAGATAGCAGAGCAAGTGAAACCCCGACCACCAATGTGCCGAGAAACCCAGGAGGTGAAGAGAGCACAGAGCCTGTAGGTTGGTGAACAAGCGTGATGGGAATACCCGTTTAATTCTGGTATTACCAAAGGGGTTTTCTGGCACTTATTAAAATAGAAAACACCTCGGCCATTCCATGCTCCAGTGCTAGCACTATACTAGGCCATCCATATCTGATCTTGGACAAGCCACTTAAGTGTACTATGCTTTTTGCTTACCTCTGCAACTTTTTATATTTGATTTGATAGATTTATTCTTAACCCTTTCCCGACATCCGCCGTAATAGTACGGCGCATGCTGGGTGTGTAACTATGGCGGCTGCCATAGCTGCCGGGTGTCTACTGCTTTACACAGTAGACAACCAGCGCTAATGTCTCTGATTGGTCCCCGGACCGATCGGAGGCATTAACTCTTCCGGCACCTCGGTCAAAGCTGACTGAGGCGCCATTTTCCCGGCGACACGTGGCCGCTGCCATTTTCTTGGTGATCGCCGGCACCCGGAGTAAGCTCCAACGTTACGTTACTATGACAGCTGGGAGCCTTGTGAAGGCTCCACTACTTGTCATTACATTGCTTCTATTGCAGGCTATGCTACATAGCCTGAAATAGAAGTGCCGATATTTTGCAATGCATTAGCATTGTAATGCATTGCATTACTGATCAGACCCGCTGGGGTTCAAGACCCCTAGGGGGTCTGATAAATGCAAAAAAAAAAGTAAAAACATAAAAAAGTCAAATCACCCCCCTTTCCCTAGAACATATATAGAAGTAGTTAAATACTGTGAAACACATACATGTTAGGTATCCCTGTGCCTGAAATTGCCCGCTCTACAAATCTATAAAAATATTTTTCCTGTTCGGTAAACGCCGTAGTGGGAAAAATAGTCAAAAGTTCCAAACCGCCGTTTTTTCACTTTTTTGATTCTGATAAAAATTTAAATAAAAAGAAATAGCATTTCCCAAAAATGGTAGAACTAAAAAATACACCCGGCCCCGTAACAAAAAGACGCCCTATGTATCCCCGTACACAGATGTATACAAAAAAGTAACGGCTGTCAGAATATGGCGACTTTTAGAAAAAAAATTTTTTTTAACAGTTTTGGATTTTTTTAAGGGGTTAAAATGTAAATAAAACCATATAAATTTGGTATCCCCGGAATCATACCGAATCACAGAATACAGGGGACATGTCATTTTGGCTGCACAGTGAACGCCGTAAAACCGAAGCCCGTAAGAATGTCGCAGACATGCATTTTTTCTTCAAATCCACCCCATTCTGAATTTTTTCCAGCTTCCCAGTTCATTATACAGAATAATTAATGGTGGCATCATGCAGAAAAATTTGTCTCGCAAAAATTAAGACCTCATATGGCTCTGGGAGCGGAGAAATAAAAAAGTTATGGGGTTTAGAAGGAGGGGAGTCAAAAACGAAAATCAAAAAATGCCGTCGGCGGGAAGGGGTTAAAAAGTATTACAGATTAGTAAAAGTTTTATTTACATAGTATTGCTATGATATAAAGCAGTTAGGACAATATAACCCAGTCAACCAGATAATATAAATTAAAAATAAATTAATAAAACATATCTATTTTATTGTGGTTAAAGGTAAGAATGTGTTGTAGGTTTTTTTTGTTTGACTTTTTTTTTTTTTTTTTTTTTCTTCCCACTTGCAGACCCAGATGAGGTGGTCAGAAGACAGGAAGCTGTGGCTGCAGCCAGGCTGAAGATGCAGGAGGAGCTCAACGCTCAGGCTGAGAGGTTTAAAGAGAAGCAGAAACAGGTGGGAAGTAGTGACCATCTTATTCTTAAAGGGGTTGTCTAATAACAACGACTAAATGACCGACTCTTAGAGATCAAGACTCAACACTTTATGGGGCCACGGTGGGGGCCATTTTACTGAATGGAGCAAACATATGGTATGTGGTCCATCTAAACCAGGGGTAAGAAACCTTCGGAACTTTAGCTGCACTGAAACTACAACTCCCAACATGCTCCATTCACCTCTGAGAGTTCCAAGAACAGCAGAGCAAGTATGCATGCTGGGAGTTGTAGTTTTACAACAGCTGGAGTGTTGGAGGTTGCTTACCCCTGACTTAAACAATAGGCCTAACCCACATATAAGGGCCTCAGTCAAGATAGGTCTTTTCTCATATAGGGCCCATATAGGTCTCACAATGTACATTTTCCCCTATCAGTATGTCCTTTTGGAGTATGGGAAGAAATCCACACAAACACAGGGAGAACATACAAACTCCTTGCAGATGTTGCTCCAGGCAGGATTTGAACCCAGGACTCCGGCGCTGCAAGACTGCAGTGCTAACCACTGAGCTGCCATGCCTCCCCATCTTTTTTTCTTTTATACCAAAAAAAGCCCACATTCCTAAGAAAAAACTTAGCAAAGCCACATATGAAGATGTCAGAAATATTACAAGCACTATATATATTTATATATTTTAGTGATTTTTAGCAAAGACTATAATGATCATTAATTTTCTTTATCAATATACATAGAACACAGATGAACCTTGTTTGGTTTTGGAGGTTTTTAATGTACTTTTTCAATGGGGAAGACCAGGAATTTCATTGCTGATTTCACCCTTTGCAAGAATGTTTTCTAAGGCAAGTGGTCCCTGGACCCTAAGCCAGTTGTCTGAAATGTGAGAAGATTTTAGACATGTGATTGTAGTCTTTAGTTTTTCCATTAAAGCAGCAGTCTTGTGCCAATGCTTGCAGATCATAGCAGGATGTCTTAGAGGTGGGGTGGCACGCCTGGTACAGTTTTGTACCTGTCACATAGTATTTTAGGTAGTAGGCTTAAAAACCATGAGATGCTGACCACTAATAATAGAAATAGCATCTTTTCTTCTGTGTGCAGAAGATGGGCTAGTGTTGTCTTTCTTGCTTTTTTTTATGGGTTTTTCAGAAGATTGCTTGTACTTCAGGAAAAATAAAAGCACAGATGAAGGGAGATGCCTTGGCAGGGTTCCTCACACAATATAACAATAGTCATGTTGGCAGTAAGCACTACTGGCTGGTTTACCCAAATCACATACTGTCAGCCAGGTCCTGGCAGCGTCCTCTCCTGCTCAGAGCAGCCGGGACTGTGGGAATGTGGAAGAAGCGGAGCAGAATGCCAGATATAATACATCATATCTCTGCATGAATCCTAGGAAGCAACCGAGGTTCGAGCACAGCCCATACACTCAGGATTTACTGGGAGACTCTGACAACTTAGGGGTCAATTGTTACAGTAAAATACAAAAATTATGGATTGGCATTTTTACCATTTCATAAAGCAACAACCGCTCCAAAAAAGTCCGTTTTGTGTATAACTAATAGTATTTCCAGAATAGGGTTAAAAATGACATCAGTGGTTGGCTAGATGGTAGAGAAACTCTTACAAATCGGAAAAAATCTGCACTGACTTTTGTCCAAACAGCTGAAATAAAATGTGCGAAGGCAATGAACAAGGACGTTCTTGACTCCACATAAATGAAATTTGGGCTAATATTATTGAGGCCATCTGGAACATCCTCTGTCCTGAGTGTGTGAACATAACCTAAACTCTATACTGTTAAAGGGAGTCTACCACCTCCCCCCAAGAATATTTCATTGTCACCATGGTGTTACACAGCACATTGCAGTTATAACATACCTGTGTTACATATGTCACTTCTGTAGATTTGGAGGAAAACAACTTTGAATTCCTATAAAAATTAGGCAGATGGTGCACTGGGGGTGGGGCTTAGCATTGGAATAGGGAATTGCTTTTGCTGCATAGGGTTCTGCAGGAATGAGTATGGGTGTGATTGGCAAGAACAGCGCTCCAATGAAATCCCTACTCATGCCTGCAGCTACCTGTGCTGTGAGCAACAAGAGCAGTGCCCCCAATGCTGAAGTCCCGCCCCCAATGCTGAAGTCCCGCCCCCAGTGCACCAACTGCCTAACTTGCATAATAATTCAAAGTTGTTTCTCTCCAAATGTACAAAAGTGACATATATTACAGTGATGAACATCTTACCTTTGCTATATGGTGGTAGTAGTCAAATATGCTTGGGGGAGGAGGTAGATTCCCTTTTAAATAGAATTTCTATGCAAAATGTAAAAAAAAAAAAATCATACAGTGGAAAGCTAGACGTTGGCTTTTGTTGTTGACTGTTAGTGCTATTAACTTTTTTCTGTTCAGTTATGTTGGAATTTTTTGTTGTTAAAGTGATAGTATGACATGCAGCCATATTGGTTGTCACATTTTAGTAAGTGAATTGTAAGTGTCTTTTGTCTTATCCTGAGTATTGCTTGGGCGGCACACGGTGGAATATATAACTGTTATATACACTGTGTGTGTGTGTGTGTGTGTGTGTATGTATATATATATATATATATATATATATATATATATATATATATATATACTGTATATTATACCACTCTTACACTCTTTGCTGCATTTCAGCTGGAAGAAGAGAAAAGGCGTCAGAAGATTGAGAGCTGGGAGAGTATGAAGGAAGGGAAAAGTTACAGGGTGGCTACTCGTGTACCTCAGGTAAGACTAGAAACAACTTGGCAATGTTCCCTTTTAGATTATAGCTTACATGCCGTGTCCTGTGAATACAAAGACATGAGGTCAATGTCATTGAAAGATTTCAACTGCTTTGCCTTAACGTCAGCCATGAATTGGTCGCATTCTATTCTCTTGAGACCGATTCACGTTGGACATCCTATATGTTATAACCTTACACTGATAATTTGACTTTTATAGCACCAACAGCCATTCGCTGACTGGTCAGACATTATTGTAGAGCATGCCTTCGCTACTTGGCCTGGATCTGGGGAAGTAAAAAAAAAAAAAAAAAAATCTGATCATGCTTGTCAGAAATGGACCGATGCATTTGTATGACCGAGGGCTTCACCTTTAGGCTGCCATTTCTTTATATTTGGATAGTTTATGCCTGTTGGTCCCATATGGGATAGAAAACAGTTGAATGATTGCCCAGACAGTAGCTTAGCCCTCTAATTCCTCCATAGTGAAAAACTGTAAGGCCAACCCCATGGGCATGGCTACCTTTATATGGAGGCACTTCTGTCAGCTCTTCTCTATTAAGAGTACGTTCAAGGGGCTCTATCAGCAAAATCATGCTGATAGAGCCCCACATATGTGTGAATAGCCCCCCCCCCCGTTTTAAAATAAAACCCTTAAAAAGAATGTGCTCTACTTGTGCATCGTGCACGCTGGGCGGGCATTCAGGGTGTGTCTTCATCTTCATCCACGCCTCCTCTTCCTCCGATGTCCTCCTCCGGCGCTCGCGAGCGGACACTGATATAAAAAAATGGCCTGGGCGCCTGCGCAGTAGCATGTGGCTTCTACTACGGCTACTGCGCAGGCGCCCAGGCCATTTTTTTTATATTAGTGTCCGCTCGCGAGCGCCGGAGGACGTCGGAGGAAGAAGAGGCGTGGATAAAGATGAAGACACACCCTGAATGCCCGCCCAGCGTGCACGATGCGCAAGTAGATAACATTCTTTTTTAGGGTTTTATTTTAAAACGGGGGGGGGTTAGTTTAATATAACATTTATGGTGCCTGAATAGCCTTTTTAAAGGCTATTCACGCATATGTGGGGCTCTATCAGCATGATTTTGCTGATAGAGCCCCTTTAACACAGGTAACGTTGACCTACATCAGGCGCAGGAGAACAGAGGTGTTGCCTCATACACATTGTAGTGTTGGATCTCACTACATTCTAGTATTTATTTCCGCATGATACAAGAACAAAAACCCTAAAAGACTAGGCGCTAGCATTGTGGATTTAAATGAACAAACCTGCATACAGGTCACCTGGTGTGGAAATGTCTCCAGTCTCCATTTTCTTATTTGGAGCGTTATCCTTTCTCTCTCATTGCAGCCTCAAGAGCCATCTCCCAGCACATCAGCATCATCAGCTGCTCCAAAGCCAAAACCAGATCGGAGATCTCTCAGAGGAGGAGGTCAGTATGTACTAAAACTGGGAGTTGTGATGGCAAATGGGTCAATGGTCTAAAATAAGCCAGTAGCTGTTCTGAAGTCTCCTTGCTAAACAAGTGAACTATTTAAAGTATGCGTGTTCAGTATGAATACTGTGTGTGCAGCCAATATTGCTACAGGGCACTGACTGCACTGGTACTCTTAAGCCCCACGTTTCCAACAGTCTGGAAACCGCAGCTAAGTCTTGAGTTGCATTGCGTCATCACCGATCCCTTGGCTGTACCACTGGCTCTGCATACGCACAAGGTCGAACTCTTGAAAGCACATAGGCATATTGTGCACTATAACAGGACTTTTATTCAGAAATTATTCATGTAATATGCTGACTGTCCTGCAGAGGGCACACAAGTACTGTCTTCTTACAATAACAGGACAGGAACCTTTTCGTTCCTTGCTGTGACACTTGCAAGAACTTTTTTTTTTTTTTTAAATATCCATGCTAATATACAATAATTATTATTATTATTTTTTTTTTAGGTTATAACCCTCTAACAGGTGACGGAGGGGGTACATGTGCCTGGAGACCTGGAAGAAGAGGGCCCTCTGCAGGGGGGTGAGGTTAAAGCACCTTGCTGGTGTTACTACTTTCAATAATACCAGCAAGGATAAGGGCCTGAACCGCCTGAAACTATAGCGTCTTCTTCTAACCTTAAGGATATCTAGATTTTGAGTATAAATGAAGCACACAGTGAACTAATGGTCGTCTTCTGCCATAACTGTCTGCTGCTGTATGTGCAGTACAACACCTGCATTTGGAGGGACATATTGCATTTTGAGCACAGTGTCAGTGTAGAGGTTGTGCAGAGCCTTTCCTCTTCACCCGATCTAAGGCTCAGTTCCCACGGAGTAACGTGCCGCACATTAAGACAGGTATACACGTGTCAGAGTGTGAGCGCTCAAAACAGATCCCATTCACTTCAATGTGTGCCGACTCACGTGCGCTACACATTGAAATCAATGGGTTAAAAAGCTTCCCATTAATTTCAATGTGTAGCGCCCGTAAGCCAGCACACATTGAAGTGAATGGGATCTGTTTTGAGCGCTCACACTCTATATGTCTGAATGCGCGGCGTGTTACTCCATGGGAACAGAGCCTTACATTTCGTGACTCGTGTGGCAGAAGAGAGGGCGCGACACAACTCCTTACGCAGATGATGTAGATGGTTTTTGGTTCACTGTAGTGTGACGCTATGAATGATGTTTTCCTTAGAAATGGCCTGAAGCCAATAAGGTTGACTGATGTCATGTGGCGGTCTGCCCTTTTCTATTTGTCTTTTCATTGTCACATTTTCAAACTGTGGATAAATAGATATTTTGCACATTCAGCTATATGTATCTCAAAGGAGGTAGAGATTAAAGGGTTACTTTAGGATACCGTCCCCCCACCCCATCCACAGGGTGGGAGGTATTTTGCTGATTCGGGTGACTACAGTGCTTGGCTCTCTACTAGCAGTCCCAATGAAGTGGATGTGTATGCACATCCAGACGCTCCATTTATTTGTTGGTACAAGGGACTCCTGTTCTGGTGCTTGTTCCCAGCTGTCTGGCCCCTTTGATCAGCAAGTTACCCCACTTACAATAGCCAGAATCCTCCAAGTCCTTTTTTAATGCAGTTGTCTACTGGGTTCTGACCTGATTTTCCAAGACTCATATCTGTATTTAATAAAATCCACTGTATCAATGTTTAAATAAAAAGTGTACTTTTACACACCCCAAATTCTTCTTCTTCAGCACATTGGGGATATCTCGGAAAATGTTTGTATTGGGCGTAAGATCCAAGTGTGTTTGCATTTGGGTGTGTGTCAGAAAATGCGGGCCAAAATCTCACAATTTCATTTTGATTCTCTGCTTGTGGGAAAATGGTGCTACATTAAGGGTCAGTTCACAAAGAGTTTTTTGGCGCTGATTTTGAGGCTGAATCCGCCTCAAAATCACCCTTGAAAAAAAAAGCCTGTTTTTTGGAGGCTGATTTTTGAGGTGGATTCAGCGTCAAAATCCTCGCCAAAAAACTCCATGTTCACTGACCCTAATATTAACCAGTCCTATTTTATCGTAAAGGCCTTTGTGTACGTTTTAGGTGTCCTAAAAAGTACAAAATCCCTTCGATTCAGATTGCTTAGGACGAGCTCACACATTTTGTCATTTCTGTTTTTGGGAGGAGAGATCATTACATATATTGTATTAGCACTCATGCAGTGTGTATTTTCATGCTTTTTATTATTAAAGGTAAATTACCGGTATGTCACATTTCTGTACAGTCTTAAAGGAGCTATTCCAAGATTGCAACTTATCACCTATCCAGAGGATAAGTCTGATCAGAGGGGTCTGACTGCTGGAACCCTCACCAGTCCCTTGCACTCTTACCTAATGGAGCAGAGGTTGTGCAGGCCCTTCATCTCCATGGGACTTCTAAATAGAAGGGGTGAGTTGCAATCTTGGGACAACTTCTCTAAGGACTCTCTAAAAGGGTTGATGGTCAGGTGAATAAACACAGAATATAATGGTTTGTGTGAGGTCATTTATCTCGCATTAATACCTGAGAAGACTCTACAAATGGTTCCTGACCACATCTTATAAAAATCACCAGTTGTTGGCTGTGTCTCCCCTGTAAACAGGTGAACTGCCAAAAATAATGAAACGGTTGGGAAGATTGTTCTGGCCCATATTGGGGGAGTTTACTATTTCCTCTACACCAGAGAACTGGCATAGATGAGAGTAGTTGGGACATATCTCTGGTGCACAGTCTTTTTTTATTTTTTGCACCATTTTGACCTCTTTGCATCTCACTCACCAGTTTATATGAAAGTGGACCAGCACAGGGATGCCTTTGCCCGACAAACTTCTATAACTGGCACTAGTTATACATGAAAGCTGTGCGAGACCCTGGCTGGCGAAGACTTTTATGTCTAATGCACAGGAATGTGGAATGTCCTCTTCACGCGTCTTCTTCCGGCCCTGGAGGTCAAACTTCTAGGCCTCGGGTAGAGCCAACGGCGCATGTCCACAGGCCACAAGAAAATGGCTGCTTACTTACTGTGTAAGCGGCCATTTTTCTTGTGGCCGCGGGCATGCACAGTCGACTGTGCCCGAGGCCTAGAAGTTTGGCCCCCCCCCCAGCGTCAGAAGAGCACATTCCTGAAGAAGGTGGAGGTGGCGCTGCAGAGAGTTCTCTCGCAGCATTGGGGAAGCCCCCAGTGCTGTTTGAGCGCTGGGGCCCGCCCCCAGTGCTGCAAGAGAACTCATTTGCATACTGATGCAAACCGGGATTTCTACCAAACGGCGGCGCGGAGAAGACATCTAAAGGTAGGATAAGAATAGCCTTTCTTAAGGCTATTCCTACGTGTCAATGAGGAAAAAAAAAGTGTTTTAATAGTAGAATCCCTTTAAAGTTTCCAAGTTAAAAATACTGATGACCTATCCTAAAAATAGATCACTAATATCAGATCTGCCAAGGTTTGACACCAGCACCCCCATTGATCTGCTGTTCTCAGCAGCTTATACACAGTAAGTGGAGCAGGAAGCAAACCTCTCTCTTCTGTGTAGTGGTGGAACTGAGTGGCTGCGGCTTAGTCCCTATTCAACTCAATGAGAGCTGATTCGTATCACCCTTGTCTGACCACTACATAGAGTATAGTGCTGTCCGCTTCCTGCTCCATTCCCTGTTTATCAGCTGCTGAGAACAACAGATCACTGGGGGTGTGGGATGCTGATATTCATGACCTATCCTTAAGATGGGGCAGAAAGAGGAGAGCAATTTTAGATGAAAGGCCCCCTCAAATTCTTCTTCTGTTTCCACTGTGTTAATGTACACTTGGGAAATGTTCACACAACATAATCTGTCCTGCTTCCTCTGATCCGTATCAGGGAGGAAAAGCTGCACCATGAAGCCCGAAAAAATGAACAGGAATCGGAGGCAGATTCCACCATCTGAACATACACTCACCGGCCACTTTATTAGGTACACCTGTCCAACTGCTCGTTAACCCTTAATTTCTAATCAGCCAATCACATGGCGGCAACTCAGTGCATTTAGGCATGTAGACATGGTCAAGACAATCTCCTGCAGTTCAAACCGAGCATCAGTATGGGGAAGAAAGGTGATTTGAGTGCCTTTGAACGTGGCATGGTTGTTGGTGCCAGAAGGGCTGGTCTGAGTATTTCAGAAACTGCTGATCTACTGGGATTTTCACGCACAACCATCTCTAGGGTTTACAGAGAATGGTCCGAAAAAGAAAAAACATCCAGTGAGCGGCAGTTCTGTGGGCGGAAATGCGTTGTTGATGCCAGAGGTCAGAGGAGAATGGCCAGACTGGTTCGAGCTGATAGAAAGGCAACAATGACTCAAATAGCCACCCGTTACAACCAAGGTAGCCAGAAGAGCATCTCTGAACGCCGCACAGTACGTCCAACTTTGAGGCAGATGGGCTACAGCAGCAGAAGACCACACCGGGTGCCACTCCTTTCAGCTAAGAACAGGAAACTGAGGCTACAATTTGCACAAGCTCATCGAAATTGGACAATTGAAGATTGGAAAAACGTTGCCTGGTCTGATGAGTCTCGATTTCTGCTGCGACATTCGGATGGTAGGGTCAGAATTTGTCGTCAACAACATGAAAGCATGGATCCATCCTGCCTTGTATCAACGGTTCAGGCTGGTGGTGGTGGTGTCATGGTGTGGGGAATATTTTCTTGGCACTCTTTGGGCCCCTTGGTACCAATTGAGCATCGTTGCAACGCCAAAGCCTACCTGAGTATTGTTGCTGACCATGTCCATCCCTTTATGACCACAATGTACCCAACATCTGATGGCTACTTTCAGCAGGATAATGCGCCATGTCATAAAGCTGGAATCATCTCAGACTGGTTTCTTGAACATGACAATGAGTTCACTGTACTCCAATGGCCTCCACAGTCACCAGATCTCAATCCAATAGAGCATCTTTGGGATGTGGTGGAACGGGAGAGTCGCATCATGGATGTGCAGCCGACAAATCTGCGGCAATTGTGTGATGCCATCATGTCAATATGGACCAAAATCTCTGAGGAATGCTTCCAGCACCTTGTTGAATCTATGCCACGAAGAATTGAGGCAGTTCTGAAGGCAAAAGGGGGTCCAACCCGTTACTAGCATGGTGTACCTAATAAAGTGGCCGGTGAGTGTACATTTACAATAATCTTCTATTTGGTCACACGTGAGTGACTAAGAATACAATATATAATAAATAAAACTTGGAGAACTATAACAAGGCTCAACCACTGATGGCTTTAATAGTCTGAGTCAAAATATTAAATAATGATAGTAACTTATATAAAAAAAAATCTTCCTAATTAAAGCTACTTCTAGTATGGGAATTATACTGTCGACAACCATCTCACAATCCATCCTTAAAGACTATGTACCACTTTGCACAGTTCTTTTTCTTATAGACATGCTTCCTAAATGTAAAATTAAGCATCTTTTAAATAGTCCTAATAAAAAAAAAATCTTTCAATTTTACTGCTGTAGTGTCTGAGAAGAGAAGGTCAACAGTAGTATCTGCATGAGGAGATTGCACACAGGCAGGGAAAGGAAAACCCTCAAGGTCCATTCACATGGAGGAAAATGGTGAGGAATTTCAGCGTTGGAAAAAAAAAAAAAAAAGCCTCCCATTGACTTCAATGGGTTCCTTTTACTGCTAGCATTGAAGTCAATGGGAGGCTTTTTTTTTCAGCGCTGAAATTCCACACCAAATTCCTCACTATTTTCCTCCGTGTGAATGGACCCTCAGATGTGTTTTATCTGTGTTCCTAGAAATACAAAGCGGTCCAGGAATGAAGCAGTCTCAATGAATAAGAACTATAAAGGCAGAAACATCCTGGACACACAGACCTCACATCCAGCAGGTATAACAGGGAGAGACATGGCCACATGAGAAAAATATGAATGAACGTTGCAGCCTAAAACTTTTAATGCAGCTTTCTCAGACAACCACTGAATATATGTCACAGGTGTCCATAACCTTTAAGTATCCTGGCAGTGTTCTTCATTCCTTCTACGGTCTGGGGCCATTTGTAAGGTACTCAAGGCTGGAGAGATATCCTGTACTCCAAGATCATTCTAACCTAAAGAGTAGCTGTACCCTCAGGGTAACGCCCACATGCCATATATTCACTTTCTCCTATACATTACTGCTCTGCTTGTTTAGTTTGCATCTTATGTTCACACAACAAGGATATCATTCAGAAAATCGACCCCATGTGAACTTCAGTCTTGAAAAAAGGCAATAAAAAAAAAAAAGCTCCTCAAACACCCTGCTGCCCCAATCTGTGGCCCAAGTCTGTCAAATTGGGAGACTGTGAATACCTTTCAATGTTCAGTTTTGGTTGGAGCTATTCTTAACAGAGTACCTAAGCTTTCAAGTAACTTTTGATTTTCTGTCAGCGTTTGTGACATTAATATAACGTTGTAAAATACTCTACTGTGAAATTCTGCGATGCAACCTACTTTGTCTATTTCTCTATTGCCAGCAGAAATCAAACAGTTATATCTCTGCCATTGTAACACCTAGAATAGTGGTTATGGTATCCCATGAAAGCTGTGCCGGAGGATTCAGGCACCAGGCTCTAACACAATAATGCTTCAGCAGAGGACTCCTAACTTTGAAAGGTAGTACAGTCTATTTGCTAGGGGTTGCTGAAGAGTGGCTCTGCAGAATCATTCTATCTGGTGGGCCTAAAGATCCTCAGCCTGAGAGATTCTGAGCTTTCATACGACACCAGAACAGATCACACTTCTACCTGTATTATTTCCAGAAAATCAATAGTTTTTCTGAAAGCTTAAGTACGCTTTATAACTGAATTGAATTGTGAAACTTTATTAAAAACTAGCTGTTAAAAACTCACCTATTGGCAAATATTTAGCTAAGACAAGCTTGTTTTCTAGCTACCAAAATAAACAAAAACAATATGTGTACTGAAAGCGTAATTCCAATATAGTCTGGGTGGGTGACCCTTTATGATCTCCTTTCTCTGCCATGTGGCGGGTAGGAGGGCACAACATCCAGGATATCACAGATAAACACCAGAGGGCTTCGTTTTTTCTTCCATCATCAATGGTGAATGGAAGATCAGCATTGGTAAGACCTTAAGCAGGCCACGGTCTAGGTTATGTAGTGTCTATTCTTAAAACCAGGTAGAGTTACAATCTTTAAAGTCTGGAAGGGAAAGCACACCAGCCTCTTATTAGATTAAAGATAGGGTGTCTTCCTTGTGAATTCTCGCATGTGATATTAGGTGGGATCTGCACCTAAAGGATTTGCCACAGATGGCACACGAGAAGGGCCTCTCATCTGTATGAATTCGCTCGTGCGTCTTAAGCTGTGACAGTTGTCCAAAAGATTTGCTGCAAACAGTACATGAGAAGAGCTTTTCTCCTGTGTGACTCTGCCGGTGTGTGATAAGAGCCGAAGTGCACAGGAAAGTCTTCCCACATTCGGGACAAATACTCTTTTGGAAGGTTTTATGGATTGTCTGATGCGTCTGAAGATCTGCCTTGGTAGTAAAATTTTTCAGACATCCGACGCATTGATAAGTTTTCATTGAATCCTCCAGACGGCGCTTCATATTATTTATGGCTCCACTTCGCTTGGTAAGATTAACCGAAACAATATTGTCTTCTGGCATGTCGACATCATCCTTGTTGAAAGTTTCAGTGGAAGTATTGTCTTCTTCAGAACTGGAATCATCTTTAACGTGAACAAGTGTGTATTCGATATTCTCTTCTGAGTCATGAACTTTTTCTTTCGCATGAGCTTTTCTCCTCTCCGTACCTTTTTCAGTATTTAGTCCATCTTTACATGAGATAGAATCATCCTTAAAATAACTAAACTGATTTAGCTGATCTGATGGTTGCTCATCAATATCACCTATAGGAGAAGACGCGCCCTTACTGGATTTATTGCCTTTGTCATATAAGGCATTTTCATCCTCAAAATTAGAGGATGAATCTTGTTGCTCATGATCAGGGAGCGGCCAGCCATCGGTGTCTGTAAGATTTTCCTCATCATAGGATTCCGGCTCCTCCTTTACTAGTGTACATGCAATATCAGCATCTGTGAGTTCACCTTCTTCTTCTTGTGAGATGGATTCATCCTTATCATGTGTAGATATATATGGATGATGGCCACCGGGGGTATAAATGGATGGATCCATGAAAGCTCCTTCCTCATAAAGCATCGATTCCTCCTTACTATCAGATGTGTATATAACAAGACCATGTTCAGATATTTCTGTAGAAGGGAAAACAATATTACCAAGTTAGTAAGGGGCTGTTATTTAACTATGTAACTCCTGCATCCTCCAACTAAAAAAAGCAAAGCCAATGGAAGAGACCTTCTAACAATGTAGCCTATCATGACTGCTAATATGTTCAGTTTGCATCAGTAACGCTGACGATTTAATACTCTATTCACATGGCTGAGCGGATACATTGTATATCAATTCTTACCATGTGATCTGAAAGACTGCTCATTATCCAGCATGTCTGCATAAAAGTCATGGTGTCCTTCCAAATAGTCTCCCTCCTGGAAAAAAAAAAGATGGTATAATGCTACCAGAAACTAATACTACGTCAGAGTCCTCATTCAGACATGATCTTTGTGTATTATGTCCCTGCATTACCATCTGCGCTCACCTCTCCATTCAGCAGCTGGATGATCTTGTAGGCGAGTTCAAGAATTCTCCGATCATTGTTTTCCTCATTGCTGTGAGAGGGAGGAGATGGCGTCGTCATTGTAGTTGGGCCTTGGGACACATCCAGTTTTCCCAATTCCCTCATCTTAGCACGCTTACGAGACTTTACAACGGTGTAATCCTATGTAGAAAAACAGAAAATAACATGACACCAACTATAGCCAAACTAAGATGTCTGAATAATATCTTATCTTAGCCAGGTACCTTACTCAGGATAGGTCAACAACATGAAATACCCTGTGGACCCATTTAATATTTCTTCTACATGAGTGTGATGGAAACTCATAGCTTATTGTATAAGTGCCAAGCGCACTGCAGATAACAATGCCCTGTTTTATTATTACAAATAACAGTATGATCATGTGAATTCATTCCCAGAATCCCTCACCTCGCCAGTCAACAGATAGATGATCTCCAGGGTGATATTTAATATCCTCTGAGTCATTCGACTTCTGATCTTCTTTGCGCTCTTCGGGCGAGGTGGGCGTTCTACATAACGAATATTGAGATTAGGTCTCACTCAGCATGGTGACCGTACAATACAACAGCTGATTAAAAATAATATAAAACCATATATGTAAACTACTCTTCATCTAGAATTCTGAGAAACATGACCAAATGCCTCAAGCAAGACCAAGAAAAATATGTTCCCTTTTGACCCACCTACGAATCACCACCCAACTTCTATCCAACCCAATCGCTAATGTTGGCCAAATGACAAGCAGCAAAGAATTCAGAAGAAAAACAAAGTTTCCAAACAGGAGATTTAACCTTTCTTCTTCTGTATCTTCTTTACAGTAGTGGTTGCCTGTACTGTACAGTTAAAAATTGTAGGTAGAGCGTCCTTCTTCAGGCTCTTCCTCATTCCCTCATTAGTATAGGAATCTGGTGTAAAGTGCTGAGAGCATATGCGAAACGCATCTGTCTTCTTCCCTTCAAATACTTTATCTGTAAAAGCATCAATGTCTCCAAAATCTTGACCTGTCTGCATTAGCCATGCCTTGATCATCTCCTTACTCCTTGGGAATGCATGAATGGTGATGGTTGGATCCTTCTTCTTCCAGCTGAATGAACATCCTTTAACTATACAGGATGGCATCCTATACAAGTAAAGAAAAGTAAGGACTGATAAATAAATGCACAAAGCTATTCCAATTGTTGTCTTTTCATCTATCAGTAGCAGCCAAATAGCATCTATACCCTGTGTGCCCAAGCTGAGGTGACTGCAGGTGGATTACCAGTCATTGCCCTACTTAATAACTTTTGTAAGCTGGCCTCCAGGAGATCCGACGCGCTTCAATGGACACAGAATATGCCGGGTCATGCGCCTTTTCCTGTGACGTGACCAGCACATAAAGTGTCCACATGACATATACTATATCAGAGAATCACCAGGCCTGTGAGATTTGCCAACTCATCCAGGATGCCAAGGTCACCCCTTTAGCGGAAATCTCCCAGACGTTTCAGGAGAACTGACAAGTATACTTATGGCTCAGCTGCACCTCTCCTCACATGCAGCACAGATATAAGCTGTAAACTGCAGGGACGCATCAAGTATGGGCGCCCAAAATTATCCACAATTGTTGGGCAGTAAAGCATCAGGCTGCATCATATGCAATGTAGACCTAGAAGTAACAAATCGGGAGGGAGGGTTCTCATTTTGAGATGCAGGTTCCATGAGCCCATTTGTCTATTTAGAATAATAATAGTACAATTTCTTTATATAACTCCAACATATTCTGCAACACTTTACAAGTTATAGGGTTCAAGTGCAGACAAAATGAGTCATTGCAATGTGACAGTGAAAGCCATAATACTATAATATGGTCCCACAGACTTAAGACTATGGCATTACAGAAGGTCCTTCAAAGCTTTAGGATACAAAGGGGAGGGGGACAATGAACTTTAGGGTAAGTGCTTACCGACTCTAGAGCCTTCATATGTATACATTCTCTATGTTCCTGTTCACATGCTACCAAATACACAGTCTCATTGTAAATGCAAAACTGCATTGACATGCAAGGACCTCTGTGCAGCTACTCATCCTTAGGGAATCAGCTGTACATGGAAATAACACAAGACATTGCCAGTATAATCTACTATTCTCATGCAGTCTGGTCACCAGTTGAGTGACTTTATAAGCTTCAATGCAATTGTTGTGTAATTTGTGTAATGACAGTCACTTCTATTACAAAATTGTCTGAATACTGTATAAACAATGCCGCCCCTGCTACCTCTTGTGTCACCCCCTCTACCTCATAGATTGTAAGCTCTTGCGAGCAGGGCCCTCAGTCCCGTTGTGTGAAATGACGTTCTTTGTTATGTATCTGTCTGTATTTGAACCCTACAAATTGTACAGCGCTGCGGAATATGTTGGCGCTATATACCGGTAAATAAAATTTATTTTTATTATTAATTGTTGCTGAACCCCCTCCCAAAGTGTTCAATCCCCTGCGGCTACATTGCCACCGATCTGGTGGTCCCTACTGATCTATATTTTGGTCTCCTTACCAATGATACAATGTGCCTGAGCTGACCACTGATGTCACAGCTTGTGTGACACAAGACTGCTAAGACCAGTGACTGCCTGCAGAAGTTACATGCATGTACAAGACATGAGTGATGCAGCAAAGTAAATAGAGACAGGGAATGACCACTGCAATGGAGGCACAGAGCTGCCCAAGATTAACCAGTGAGACAACCCCTTTAACATGAACCCATCACCTCTCCTGATATGTATTTAATAAAAAAAAACAACTTGTATTTCCCATGAAAAAAGCAGCCTTCTGTGTTGTGTGAGTTGTTTTTTGTTAAAAGGATCATTTTTATGGTGTTTTGATATATTGATAAAGAAAAAATAAAAGAACTGTGCTGTTCCTTGGCTATTCCTTCTAAAAATGTATTGATAAATTAAAAATGGGGTGTTGCCATTCCTTGTGAGAAGGGAATGTAGCTAGACACTCTGGCACGCTCAGTACTGGCTGGACACCATCAAACTGTGGAAGGACACCTCTCAACCCAGTTGACAATTCATTCATAGATTTCAAGGAAGAACAACAGAGGAACGGCCTAAAGTATACCTTTAAGAAAAGAGGCCCCAGAATTATTTCATGGGGTGCTTACTTACTACAACAGAAATGTCAGTGGAAATGACACATGAGCACATTAAGGCTTAGGCCCCACAAAAAGTATTGAGGGGGCAAAGGATCGCGGTTCTTCCCGCAACGCTTTAGACAGAAAGTTTGCAAAGGTTTCCTCTGTGGACTGTCTGTTACAGTTATACCTATGGCGAAACCGCCAGCATTTCCATAGGTATAACTGACGTTGCAATTTCCAAAACCGCGCCGGTGTGTGTTTTTACCGCAAAGTGGGCATAGGATTTGCTAGAATCCCATCCACTTTGCCCTGACCGTAAAACGCGGCAATGTTTCCGGCCGTGGGCAAATCGGAGTGTTTATATCCCATGGGGCCCCGGCCTAAAGCTGAAGCCCCACTTTGTGGAAACGCAACTTTTTGTGTTGCACATTTTGCTATGTTTTTTTGAGCCAATGTAAGGGCTAGTTCACATGGGGACATGGAGGCAGATTTTGACAGCGGAATCCACGTCATAATCCGCCTCCATATAATGCTAGTCTATGTAGAGGGCTAGCTCTTTTTTTTTTCACTAGCGTTTTTTAACGCTAGGCAAAAAAAGAAGCGAGCTGCCCTTTCTTCCGGCAGAAGCTGCGGTGCGCTGTGCTGCAGCTTCTGCCTAGCGGCAGCACCCTCCGGTGTCGGCTCACTCATTTGAGCCGGCTACGGAGGGGAAAGCAGCAAGCGCGATAGTTGCGGCAAGCGGGTTTTGACCCCGCGTCACTCTCTGTGTCAAAATCCGCCCCCACCGTCCCCGTGCGAACGAGCCCTAAGAGTAGATTGAACAGGCTTTGGCTCCAAAGTGCGGTAAAATCTGCAATATAAAAAGCTGCTTCAGCCTAAAGGGAATTTTTTTTTTTTTTTTTATAAATAAAATGTTTTATGGAAAACATTTTACAGAGGAATTTTATTTTTATTTTTCCGCTCACTTGTAGTTCACCTCTTCAATATGATAAGGGATAACTTGCAGTGGTCAGATATGTATATGACCCTAGTGGCTGAGGGGCATGTGCACTTGTATGGTAGCCACCAGACCCCCATCTCTCCCTGTACTTCTAGTCCTCATGTAAATGGTGCATTATAAACATTGCTCATGGTTTCCTGGTGTAATCTGGGCAGGGTCATCTACAACATCAAACCCCATCTCACAGTGTAAGGGGCACAGAGCAGTCCTGCCAGGCATGTCCCCTCTCATATGTAGCCTCCTGACTGAAGAGGAGGCATCACACCATAGGGGTACATGGGTGAAGAAGAAGTACCATCACCAGCCTCCCCAAATAATGCCCCTGCCCCTCTCACAGCTCTGTGCTCCTGTCAATATCTTGTCTTGGCTCAGCCAGTACTTCTTCCCTTCCATACAGGGTACATGCACACACCTATCCCTTCCCTAAAGAGAACCAGGAGGAGCCCACCACCCCCAACCTGCAGGGACACCATTTCTCTCAGATACAATTTCTGGTTCTCAATGACAAGAGCCCTTTAACCCTTTGGCTAAGTAGAGGCTCAGTCAGAGCAGCCCAGTGCAGACTACAGGTCCCAGCATCCTCAGCTTCCCATTTTGCACATGCACGGACACATGACGCTTCCCAGGGTGCTGCCGCAGCCCTCACCTGTATCATGAAGATTTACCGTTAGCGAACACAAATAGCACCCGGGACCCACTTAAACACGCCTCTTTACAGACCGGAAGTAGCCTTCTTTGTATTCCATTCCACTTCCGGTTTTGCGTTCCAAGGCTTCTGAACTCTCCCGGCCCTTACTTCCGGGATACATAGCCTTGTGCGTTCCAGCTGTTTTCCTGCCTCTGCGTGCAGTATCCGTGCTCCTCAATAGCAGGACTCGCTCAATGACTATATTAGTATACCATATGGACGGAGTAATGCAGAGAGCAGGCATTAGGGGGCAGCACATTAATACATTAACATACTTGTCCCAGCTGTGAGTGTAATGGATATATCCTGTCCACTCAGGGGTATTCTCATTTTAAGAAGTTATTCCCCTCACTAGGACAGGGTATAATTTGCAGATTACTGGGGGGTATAACCCATATTTTGTCCTTATTTTGTATACAGGAACGTTAGTTGGGCCGGACAGTCTCTGTTCCATTCATTGCAATGGGAGCATCACAGATAGCCAAATACTGTACTTTGGCTATATTCAGTGTTCTGTCCATCCCGACCATTACATCATTCAAAAAAGGGGGATAAAACTCCCCCAGTCTCCTGATCATTGAAGGTTTTAGCAGTCTGACTGACGCCAATCTGTAAGTTGCCCCATAGTCTACGAAAGGGTATAACTATAAGATGGGAATACCTCTTTAGGCCGAGGCGAAAACAGTGTTTTACAGAACCTGCAAAGTGGATGTGATTGTGACTAATCCCATCCACACATTGCAGAAAAAAATGTGCACCAGAAAAGCTGTGTTTTCAAAAACGCTTGCATTTTTGAAAATCGTAGCATGTCATTGTACCCGTGGAAATGCTAGTATTTTCCATATAGGTATAATAGGAGCAAAAAGTACGCAGAGGAAAACCGCAAAATCACAAAGAAAAATGTTGCAGGAAAAAACTCATTGCGTTACCGCCACAATTGTTTCTGCAATTTTTTTTTGGTGCACTTCGTTATGTTGAGACTTAGCCTTAAGAGACAGTTAAAGAGGCTTTTTATCTCATAAGATACCGCATTACAAGCTTGTACAATTGGACTGGCTAACAGAGCCAATGATCACCCAATTAACAAGTGTTTCCTTGTTCATCTGATGATTTGCTGATTTCAGTAGGACAAATAAAATTATTGTCTATAGGTAGCGCATGGCCCTGTCTGATAAGGGCTGTGCTGCAGATGGACTATGAAAGTATATGCTGGAGGAACGATGACATTAGCAATCATTGCTCCTGAATGAGCTCTTCATCGGCCTGTGTAATATGGGTGATACAGAACAAGCGCTGATTGACATGCTTTGTAACCAATTAGCGCTGGTTCAAAAATATTTTTACATCCAATAAAACCCGGAGGCAACACGTTTGGCTCACTTCAGGATGTATGTGGCAAAGAAACTGCTGATATCATCTGGTTTTCATATGTGATTCCTGGACAGCTGACCTGACTATCAACCTTTGCACTGTAAAGGTTGAAGACCATGCCTGAATACACAGCAGTAATTGACAAGCCATGTGTTCAAAACCTGTAGTATGTGAATGAGATTGGGAGAAGGGTGTTACAGTAGTCTAAGCAGGAGATTATGAGGGCATGGACTAGAATTTTTGTAGTTTCAGTGGTAAGGAAGGAGCAGATTTGATGGATGTTCTTTAGTTGGAGGCGGTAGGAAGTGTTAAGGGTTTGGATGTGTGGCTTAAAGGATAGGTCAGAGTCAAAAGGTTATCCCAAGGCAGCTGGCCCGTGGGACTGTGGTAAGTGTGGTCCCTTTAACTTTGATAGATGGGTCAATTAGGGTGGCCATGTAGGGAGGCACAAAGAGGATGAACTCCGTTTTAGCCATGTAGACTTTGAGAAGACGGGAGGAGAGAAAGGAGGCTATGGCTGCAAGATGGAGAACAGGAGGGGTCCTAGGCCAGAGTCTTGAGGGACACTTACTGAAAGAGGGTACAGCCAGGAGGTGGTGTGTGAGTGTGAGACGCTGAATGTGTAGTTCGTGAGGTATGAGGAGATCCAGGAAAGGACCAAGTCTGTGATGGCAAGAGATGAGAAGGTTTGTAATAAGAGGGAGTTATTGACTGTATCAAAGGCAGACGAAAGGTCAAGGAGGAGGACAGAGTAGTGATGCTTTGGCAGTTAGTAGGTCATTGGTGACCAGGGGCGGATCCAGGGCCGGGCGAGCCGGGCAACCGCCCGGGGCCCCGTGGCGCTGCCGGGACCTAACAAAATGGTCCCGGTCGGCATGTCCCGATTCCAACTGAGCTCAGCGTTAAAGCAGGAGCTGACAGCTCCTGCTTTAAACGCCTATGTATTCAGCTTATCGGCGGTAGGACGCCGATGAGCTGACAACATAGGCGTTTAAAGCAGGAGCTGTCACAGCTCAGCTCCTGCTTTAACACTGAGCTCCGGCATTTGTAGCCGCGATGTGATGACGTCATCACATCGCGCCTACATTATGTGTATGAGGGAGAGAGCTGCGGGGGAACGAGGAATGGTGAGTGTGTGTGTGTGTGTGTGTGTGTGAGAACGGCATGACACTGGGGCAGATGGAGGGGGGGAGAACGGCATGACACTGGGGCAGATGGAGGGGGGGAGAACGGCATGACACTGGGGCAGATGGAGGGGGGGAGAACAGCATGACACTGGGGCAGATGGAGGGGGGGAGAACAGCATGACACTGGGGCAGATGGAGGGGGGAGAACGGCATGACACTGGGGCAGATGGAGGGGGGGAGAACGGCATGACACTGGGGCAGATGGAGGGGGAGAACAGCATGACACTTGGGGCAGATGAAGGGGGGAGAACGGCATGACACTGGGGCAGATGGAGGGGGGAGAACGGCATGACACTGGGGCAGATGGAGGGGGGGGAGAACAGCATGACACTGGGGCAGATGGAGGGGGGAGAACGGCATGACACTGGGGCAGATGAAGGGGGAGAATGGCATGACACTGGGGCAGATGGAGGGGGGGAGAACAGCATGACACTGGGGCAGATAGAGGGGGAGAGAACAGCATGACACTGGGGCAGATGGAGTGGGGAGAACGGCATGACACTGGGGCAGATGAAGGGGGGGAGAACAGCATGACACTGGGGCAGATGAAGGGGGGAGAATGGCATGACACTGGGGCAGATGAAGGGGGGAGAACGGCATGACACTGGGGCAAATGAAGGGGGGGGAACGGCATGACACTGAAGCAGATGAAGGGGGGATGGCATGACACTGGGGCAGATGAAGGGGGGGAGAATGGCATGACACTGGGACAGAGACGGGGGGAAATGAAACTGTGGGCAGATAAAGGGGGAGAATGGCATGAAACTGGGGACAGAGATAGAGGGGGGACATGAAACTAGGGGTAGATGAAGGGTGTATATGAAAATGGGGGAGAGATGGAGGGGGGACATATAATTTACGGGTGACTGTAGGAGGATTATACTGTGTGGAATCACATGAAAATTGAATGAGAATGGGTGGGGTCAACATAAAAGTGGGCGGGGCCTAATTTGCTGCGCTGCGCGCGCCGCACGTTTTGTTTCCTCTTTCTAGTCTTCAACAGTTGGGAAGTACAGGTTAGAAGTGCAAGATCCCCCAGTAAGTAGGGCCCCACCAAAGTCAATTGCCCAGGGCCCCGCAAACCCTGGATCCGCCACTGTTGGTGACTTTGGTTAGGGCAGTTTCTGTGGTTTGATGGGGGTCTGAAGCCTGAATGTAGCCTGTCAAAGAGTAAGTTGTACAAGAGATAGGAGGAGAGTTCAGAGTAGACGTGTTGTTCAAGCAATTTTGAGCCATTTGGGAGCAATGACATGGAGAGATAGTTGGCTGGAGAGGACATGTTGAGGGATAGTTTCTTAAGTATAGGTGTGACAGTAGCGTATTTGAAGGTGGAAGGGAAATATCCTCTGGTTAGAGATAGGTTGAAGAGATGGGTTAGGGCAGGAGTAAAGACATCAGTGAGAATGGGAATGAGGTGCGACAGTGTAGAAAAGTAGACTTAAAACTTTTCATATATTATGACTACATAAATAACAATTTGAAAACTAAATTGGGGTCTGTGATTCACTGTTAGTGTAATAATATGCATGTGTGTCCTGTGTGACTGCAGTGGTGGCATCCATAGAGGCATTAATGGTGTTTGATGGTCAATGGTGACATCTTTGGGGTCATAGGGTCATTTATGGTGTTTGATGGTCAATGTCCTTTAATTCCTGAGCACCACTCATCTTCAGTGAAATAATTTGGGGAATGGGGGACCCTGCTGTGAGCTTTTGGTTACAACTGGTTTCCTGTGTGTACCTGCCTTAGAAGATGGGGAGGCAGCCACATCCCTTATTCATGTGAAATGCAAATAGTGCATGGTGAGTTTACTGTCCACTGCTGCACAAGACATACAGTACTTGCATATCGTTACACTAACAGTGACTCATAGCCCCAACTGGCCATTAGTCTTGGAGATAATAATAAGGTTTCTGTATTTCTGAGCACTTTTGAGTAAACTGAAAGATATCCCACTCCATAGAAGACCACATAACTTACTAACAAGCACTTCTCAGTTTCATAGCCACACTCATTTCTGCTATACAAGCCAGTTTCATCTTTCAGTTCATACTTTAAGGGGGCATTCACACAGAGTAAAGTGGCGCTGATAAAAAGACTCCCATTGACTTCAATGGGTTCCATCTTCCTTGCGGTACACATTGAATTCAATTAGAGGCTTTTTAACCCATTGATTTCAATGTGTTCTGCGCAGAAAACAGAACCCATTGAAGTCAATGGGAGTCTTTTTATCAGCACTGATTCTGCCGTGAGTTATCTTGGCAGAATCAGCGCCACTTTGCTCCGTGTGAATGCCCCCTATCTCTCTACTTCATTACCCTGGGTTCTCTCTTACATCCCTCTTTTCTCTGTTTCCTTTCATATCAACTATGGACTTTCCTATGCATTTTAAAAAAAAATCTTTTACCGGAATGCTTCTTTATGGTACCTTTACATGGTCCTATTATCAGGCCAACCTATCTATCTGCAAGGTTTGGTTCTGATGACAGACTCCCTTTAGACTCAACAGCTACCTTACATCTATGGCAAGTGTTGGAAAGGAATAAAAATTATTTTCTTATATAGTAAATCTCCCTCTTTATGTGCTCTTTCTGAATAATTTTATATATAGTTCTTATTTCTGCGCTGTTTATTTTCTGATCATTGCTAATAGATTGTCTATCTTTAAAGCATGTTCCATATACTAAGTGTGTAAAGTGTTTTAACCCTATGTTCAATTAAACTGATTTTTCATACTGAAAACCTATCCACAGGATGGGCAGCATGCGCAATGCCACTCCTATTCAGGTAATAGGAGCACCACAGTAGCCCTGTCCATTGCATAGCTGTGGCTCAATGTTGTTCCTATTACTTGAATAGGAAGGGAGCTACATGTGCTCCCTATACAGCTGCAGCTTCTGACACCCAGAGGCTAATACAGCAGCTGATCTCTGCAGGACCCGAGTGTCAAACCCTGGCAAATCACATTCTGATGACCTGTCCTATCCTATCGGTCCATGGTCATGTGATGGACACACAAGTGCTTGGCTGTTGTAAAATAGAGTTTCGATTATTGTGCTGTAACTATAAGGAGCTGTGCACGTGTGTGTATACCACATGGCCATGGACTGTATATCACATGACCATGGCCTGAATTTTATCCTCTAAATGTAAACAAAGAATAACAGCAAGCAGAGATCTAGAAAACCATGAGGAATTGATACAGAAAGTGTGTTGGCAAAGTTGATGAAAATGGACAACCCCTTTAAGTTATGTGTGCAACTCAGCCCTATTCCAGTGGAAAGAAGTGCTTTGTTTTATAGTGCTTTGTTTTATTTATTAAAAACACATTTAAAGGAGTGGCCACAAACTAATGAAAGAAATGGAGAGATTATGTTTTATTGGTATGCAAATGAGCCTGTAAATGCCCTAGAGACAGACATGATATCGCTACAGACTGAAATGAGCACCCAAATGTAAGCCTGTATTGTAAGCATTGCATGTATATTGTACAGCCCTGCACTATATACAATAAGCATACAGCTTTGTACTGTATGCTTTACAGACACATAGTATCTGATTATTATGCTGTGGGGTCTGAAAACAGCATAATAGAGGTTGTGTGGTCAACTGTGTGGCATAATAGAGGTTGTGTGGGCAACTGTGGGGCATAATAGAGGTTGGGTTGGCCACTATGGGGCATAATAGAGGTTGTAGGGGCCACTGTGCCCCCTGCAACTTCTATTATGTCCCACAGCATCCCCTGCAGTCTCTATTATGCCTCACAGCATCCCCTGCAACCTCTATTATGCCCCACAGTGGCCCCTGCAACCTCTGTTATGCTCCACAGCGGCCCTTGCAACCTATATTATGCCCCACAGTGGCCCCTACAACTCTATTATGCCCCGCAGTCTTTTGTGCCACTGTGGGGCATAATAGAGGTTGCAGGGGCTGCTGTGGGTCGGGTGCGTGGAGAAGTAAGGAGTCAGAGACAAGTCACAGCTGGAAGAAGTGGTCATGGCAATCCAAAGGCAATAGACGGGAAATGTGAGCAATGAGTCAGAGACGTCTCCTGTAAGTCACAAAATGTTACTACTCTGTATTCACTGTAATGCACATGGAAAAACTTTTTGTTCCTCTCATCTGAGCAGAAGGCATGATGTCATGAAACAATGCTGGATCTGTCACACAACACCAAATAATGCTTTCCCTGCAATGGACCACATGAACATATAATGGGGTTCGTACATAGTGTCTGTCATTTTAAACAATGGCGCTGCATGCTGTTCATATTGTTCTTGCGAAATCTTAAAGGGGTCTCAGTGTCGGGTATCACTTCTTTTTTTAATTTAGCCAGTTTGCCTGGAAACCCCCTTTAACAGCCAACTGCCAACAGAATTAAGTGCACTGTAGGCTTTCTAGTGGTGTATAAAACCGCATGTGCCCCAGTTGGTGAAAGCTTAATTTATATATTTCAAAGTTAATATATTTTGTATGTTATTTGTTTAATAAATACGGCTGCTGTGGCCGATTTTATCCAACACCTGTCTGTGTCTTGTTTTGGCGTGAGCGGGTGTGGGAACATAAGAGTGGGCAGGAGGGGATACAACTAGAGATGAGCGAACACTGTTCTATCGAACACATGTTCGATCGGATATCAGGGTGTTCGCCATGTTCGAATCGAATCGAACACCGCGTGGTAAAGTGCGCCAAAATTCGATTCCCCTCCCACCTTTCCTGGCGCCTTTTTTGCACCAATAACAGCGCAGGGGAGGTGGGACAGGAACTACGACACCGGGGGCATTGAAAAAAATTGGAAAAAGTCATTGGCTGCCGAAATCAGGTGACCTCCATTTTAGACGAATAGTGGATTTCAAATCCGGGTCATATGAGAATGTGAACTTTGTGACTATGAGACAGGGATAGCTGTACAGGCAGGGATAGCTAGGGATAACCTTTATTTAGGGGGGAATGTTATTAAAAAATAACTTTTTGGGGCTCTATCGGGTGTGTAATTGTGATTTTTGTGAGATAAACTTTTTCCCATAGGGATGCATTGGCCAGCGCTGATTGGCCGAATTCCGTACTCTGGCCAATCAGTGCTGGCCAATGCATTCTATTAGCTTGATGAAGCAGAGTGTGCACAAGGGTTCAAGCGCACCCTCGGCTCTGATGTAGCAGAGCCGAGGCTGCACAAGGGTTCAAGCGCACCCTCGGCTCTGATGTAGGAGAGCCGAGGGTGCACTTGAACCCTTGTGCACCCTCAGCTCTGCTACATCAGAGCCGAGGGTGCGCTTGAACCCTTGTGCACACTCTGCTTCATCAAGCTAATAGAATGCATTGGCCAGCGCTGATTGGCCAATGTATTCTATTAGCCTGATGAAGTAGAGCTGAATGTGTGTGCTAAGCACACACATTCAGCTCTACTTCATCGGGCTAATAGAATGCATTGGCCAGCGCTGATTGGTCGAGTTCCGTACTCTGGCCAATCAGCGCTGTCTCTGCTGGAGGAGGCGGAGTCTAAGATCGCTCCACACCATTCTCCATTCAGGTCCGACCTTAGACTCCGCCTCCTCCGGCAGAGCCAGCGCTGATTGGCCGAAGGCTGGCCAATGCATTCCTATGCGAATGCAGAGACTTAGCAGTGCTGAGTCAGTTTTGCTCAACTACACATCTGATGCACACTCGGCACTGCTACATCAGATGTAGCAATCTGATGTAGCAGAGCCGAGGGTGCACTAGAACCCCTGTGCAAACTCAGTTCACGCTAATAGAATGCATTGGCCAGCGCTGATTGGCCAATGCATTCTATTAGCCCGATGAAGTAGAGCTGAATGTGTGTGCTAAGCACACACATTCAGCACTGCTTCATCACGCCAATACAATGCATTAGCCAGTGCTGATTGGCCAGAGTACGGAATTCGGCCAATCAGCGCTGGCCAATGCATTCTATTAGCCCGATGAAGTAGAGCTGAATGTGTGTGCTAAGCACACACATTCAGCACTGCTTCATCACGCCAATACAATGCATTAGCCAGTGCTGATTGGCCAGAGTACGGAATTCGGCCAATCAGCGCTGGCTCTGCTGGAGGAGGCGGAGTCTAAGGTCGGACCTGAATGGAGACTGGTGTGGAGCGATCTTAGACTCCGCCTCCTCCAGCAGAGCCAGCGCTGATTGGCCGAATTCCGTACTCTGGCCAATCAGCACTGGCTAATGCATTGTATTGGCGTGATGAAGCAGTGCTGAATGTGTGTGCTTAGCACACACATTCAGCTCTACTTCATCGGGCTAATAGAATGCATTGGCCAGCGCTGATTGGCCGAATTCCGTACTCTGGCCAATCAGCACTGGCTAATGCATTGTATTGGCGTGATGAAGCAGTGCTGAATGTGTGTGCTTAGCACACACATTCAGCTCTACTTCATCGGGCTAATAGAATGCATTGGCCAGCGCTGATTGGCCGAATTCCGTACTCTGGCCAATCAGCACTGGCTAATGCATTGTATTGGCGTGATGAAGCAGTGCTAAATGTGTGTGCTTAGCACACACATTCAGCTCTACTTCATCGGGCTAATAGAATGCATTGGCCAGCGCTGATTGGCCAGAGTACGGAATTCGGCCAATCAGCGCTGGCTCTGCTGGAGGAGGCGGAGTCTAAGATTGCTCCACACCAGTCTCCATTCAGGTCCGACCTTAGACTCCGCCTCCTCCAGCAGAGCCAGCGCTGATTGGCCGAATTCCGTACTCTGGCCAATCAGCACTGGCTAATGCATTGTATTGGCGTGATGAAGCAGTGCTGAATGTGTGTGCTTAGCACACACATTCAGCTCTACTTCATCGGGCTAATAGAATGCATTGGCCAGCGCTGATTGGCCGAATTCCGTACTCTGGCCAATCAGCACTGGCTAATGCATTGTATTGGCGTGATGAAGCAGTGCTGAATGAGTGTGCTTAGCACACACATTCAGCTCTACTTCATCGGGCTAATAGAATGCATTGGCCAATCAGCGCTGGCCAATGCATTCTATTAGCGTGAACTGAGTTTGCACAGGGGTTCTAGTGCACCCTCGGCTCTGCTACATCAGATTGCTACATCTGATGTAGCAGTGCCGAGTGTGCATCAGATGTGTAGTTGAGCAAAACTGACTCAGCACTGCTAAGTCTCTGCATTCGCATAGGAATGCATTGGCCAGCCTTCGGCCAATCAGTGCTGGCTCTGCCGGAGGAGGCGGAGTCTAAGGTCGGACCTGAATGGAGACTGGTGTGGAGCGATCTTAGACTCCGCCTCCTCCAGCAGAGCCAGCGCTGATTGGTCGAGTTCCGTACTCTGGCCAATCAGCACTGGCCAATGCATTTCTATGGGGAAAAGTTAGCTTGCGAAAATCGCAAACTGACAGGGATTTCCATGAAATAAAGTGACTTTTATGCCCCCAGACATGCTTCCCCTGCTGTCCCAGTGTCATTCCAGGGTGTTGGTATCATTTCCTGGGGTGTCATAGTGGACTTGGTGACCCTCCAGACACGAATTTGGGTTTCCCCCTTAACGAGTTTATGTTCCCCATAGACTATAATGGGGTTCGAAACCCATTCGAACACTCGAACAGTGAGCGGCTGTTCGAATCGAATTTCGAACCTCGAACATTTTAGTGTTCGCTCATCTCTAGATACAACCAAGCAGCATGGAATATTGAGGTAAGAAAACTACAGCTCCTGCTAGTCTGCATTGCCCTATCATGATAGGGGAAGCTGCAAAAAAATAAAATACATAAAACACATGACATATCCAGCCTTAGCAGTCACGTGGGGTACATAGGTTCCGAGGACCAAAGCACAGAGCACGACCAAATGGGATGTGGAAGGGCACACGAGAGTGTCAGGGAATATGTTTATCTATTTTCATGTTACACCTTTCCTGCGCCCCTATGGAATTTGTTCAGGTCCTGATGGTATCTAGATTGAGGAGTCAGTGGACTGTGAGTGTGGTGGCGGCTGCTGCTGCACCTAAAGTTTAATGGCCACCCTGACCCCACTACTTATAACTTTACTTACTTAGGACTGCTGCCTTTACATATAAACCAGGCTTCCCTGTGTAACAGAAATATCTTCTTACATCGAGTGAGAGGAAGCAGTCCCATACCTCCCAACCGTTCTGAATTCCGCGGGATATTCACAGATTCAGTGTCCTGTCCCGCGGTCCCGGTCGGCAGGAGGTTACATCTTTTGGGCCAGTGCCTGAGCACTGGACACCCGAGGTGCCCTCCCTGTGCCCTAGTCTCTATTAATGCTCCCTTATGTGCTGCGACTCATATAATACCCCCACATATGTCCCTAATTCCAAGTATTATCCCCTTATGTGCTCCCATTGTGCCCATTAAACAAAAAACTCTATAAATATATACCGCATTCTCTGTTCCTAGGGGGAGGCTTCTTCCTCATTGTCTCTCCATCACTGCCTGCATGCTGCCACCATGCTTTCAGTGTAGATAGCAGGGCAGATTTTCTGGGTTTTAATGAATCCGATGACTGCTTATGGCGATGTTGCAGGGCTCTACAGCAATAATAACATATTCCTGTGCTCTGGGACAGGGAATACAGATCTGGGAGGGCAACTTGAAGCAATTTTGACTAAAATTTAAGGAGTGTAGCCAGTGGTGAACCTAGCCTCTCTTCTGCCTGAGGCAGACGATCAAAAGAGCCCCCCCCCCCCCCCCGACTCAATACCGGGGTGGGGAAGGAGTTTCATCATTTGATCCGCCTCAGGCAGCAGGGGGGTTGGGGGTGCTAGCAGTAACAGCCTGTTACGATACAGGACCAAAGCCTGTGCTAGCAGTACCAGGCTATTACTACTAGCACAGGCTTCGGGCCTGTATGGTACTGCTAGCACAGGCTTTGGGCCTATATGGTATTGTCCCAGACCACCTGACGTCTGGGACATTACCGTATAGGCCCGAAGTCTGCTAGGAGTAACATCGGATCCCGGAGAGGTAAGTAAAACTGTTTATTATGTTCCCTCACCTCCCCTGAGGCTCCGATTATTATACTCGGGGGTCTGAAAAGACCCCCGAGTATAATAATAGCAGTAGTGGGATCGTGGCCTGTGCTCGGGCTTGCTCACTGCTCACGGGGGGGGGGCGGCTATAAGCAGGCACGGAGAGGTAGGTAAATAGCGGCCTATTATAAAAAAAAAAAAAAAGGTCTGCTACTTACCGACCTCGCCACTGCTGCCGCTGCTCCCACTGCCGCCGCTTCCTCTTCACCCGGCGATAAGACGTCTGCAGCTCAGTGTAGGAGGCGTGATGACGCAGAGGTCTAAACCAGCGCAGGAGAGAGGCTGCCCGGGTTTTTTTCAAAGCAGCCTCTCCTGCGCAAGTTTAGGGGAAAAAAAAGTAAAAAAAATAATTAAAAAATTGCGGCGGCTGCCGCCCCCTCCCTCATTACAGGTGCGGCGCTGGGTGTAGCATAGGGACGCTATTTTGACCAGATTTATTGACTGGGTAATAGGGTGCAGTTCCTGTAAACATGGGACATGGCCTAAACACGTTGAATAAGGACACCCCCAGATATACCTTTACTTGGGGCCCCAGAGATGCCACCTCAGTGACCCGCACATTGCCCAGACTGTATAAACCTATTGGAGATTTACAGGACTGGTGTTGTCCATTATAACCAATCAGATTGCAGCTTTCATTATTGCAATACAGTTTTAAAAGCAGTGATCTGATTGGTTGTTATGGTCAGATATGAGACGGTTGTCTCTAGGCAAAGCCCCGCCCCCTTGTTCTGTTCCAGCCGCCATCTCTTCTATCCAACAAGAGAGAAAGGGAAATACAAGAGCAACAGATCCGGCCTGAACCAGCAAGAAATAGGGCCCAAAGCCTGACAACATGGAGGTAAGGTCAGGTCTGACACTGGAGGGCTCCTTCAGGGCGGCGAAATAATCATTATGTGTAAGGGGAGTGGCTAAAAGATGATGCGGTGCGTCAGTGGGTGGAGCTAAGAGGGGGAGACAAGGGGTTAATGAGAATAGCTTTGGATCTTCTCAAAATCACAGCCAAGACTTGCGTGTACCCGGCACCTGGGGGACATGTCCAGCAAACCCCAAAAACTATGCCCCCATCTAAGGGTAAATATACCTAATGCTACTACTGAAGCCACAGGACCGTCATAGGGACCGTGTAGGCATTATATGGAAGGTGGGGGGCAGTGCTGGTTGCCGTAGTAACAGCAGCCGTAGTGAGGGAGTAAGTAAGGGCCAGAAAGTGGAAAATGTGGAGTTTATTCCAGGATTATACAAGAGGCTCAATATCACATCAATGACCCTGATGGCTCCTGTAAATATGCGCCCCCTGTAGTCAGCTTAGGTAAGTGCAGAGTGTTGGCCATAATGGCCGATAATAATAATAACCAATACAGCTCCGTCCACACATCTTATAATAGCGGATACTTCCCATGATGCTTCATCTCCCACCATTTCTTTCAGTCTTTTCCTGTCTGTCAGAGCTTAATTTCCACAAGACAAGAGCGAAGAAGATCCTGTAAGGAGGAGAAGAGCCCAGATCGCCATTATATCACTATGAAATACCAACATGGCTGCCACAATGAAGAATCCGCAACACAAGCTAATATATGGAGCATAAGATTGTAACCTCGTAAAGGTAAGTGCAGATTCGGGACTGGAGGTTTCCTACAGGGTGACTGAATGAATAATAACTGTAAGGTGGGTGAGCAGGAGCTCTAAGAGGGTGAGGGGTCAGGGGGGCACTCTGTTACCCAAAAGTACACAGAAAAAAAGATTCATTTATAGGGACAGTTTAGGCATTATATGGAACTATATATACATTGTTGCACTGGTTGCTATGCTAATGGCAGTCATTCTGAGGTAGTTGGAGGGAGTCAGCAAGCAGCTACTACATCTAACATGAGGTTAGGGAACGTGGAAAATGATGGCATTATATGAAGGAATCTGGAATATATTTAGCCCAATATATTTTGCAGTGTTGTACAATGTATTGCAAACCACAATGTAATGGATCCATACACAGACTGACCACTGCTAGACAGATCCATATACAAGATGGCTGCAGCCGAACATAGCCGCACACAGACTGGCTGCTCCTGAGCGGACCCCAACACAAGGGAGTCTGTCACCCCATCCCAGAATATCAGCCCAGCCCTGCAGATAGATAGGTTATGGCCACCTGAATCAGACGGTGTATTCCCCTTGTAAATCGCTGCCTCCGATGACAAGATATGGTTGTTTTTGTTAGTATACAAAGTAGGACTTGGAAGCAACAAGAGCATGACACCTCGGCGATGGAGACAGCGATTCACAAGGGGAAATATCACTTCTGATTTAGGTGACCCTAACCTATCTATCTGCGGGGCTGGGGTTATATGATGGGTTATGGTGACAGACTTATGTGTGGGACAGATGAGAAGTCACCGTTCAGGATAGGCCATTTACTGTTATGTGAGGGCGTTTCTTTGCGTTGTAACAATGAAGTGTTGCTGGGTATTGTAGTCCGCCTGTGCTAATACTGAGGCCTGGGACTTTGTTGTGGTGATGATTTTCTTTCTGATTCATTTCTAGATTGTGAAGTGTAAGAGGAGCGATACCAGGATCCATGTAGAGAAAGCTGCTCGTACTATGGACACTGCTCATCTCCTGTCCACAGTCACTACAGACCTGCAAACATGGACCTGATCTTAGACGGAGAAGAACTCTACCTCACTAAAGCCGGAGTCCTGATCCTCAGCAGTGGGCGACAACCTCAAGACACGTGGGCTCAGACCAGAGGAAGGACTGTCACATCTCCTGGTGTTAGGTCTCCACTATCAGATGGCATTATATATTGTAGATTATTGGTACATGTGCACATGACTTGTCTGACAACACTTTTAAGCAACTTAATTGTTGGTTGAAATAGTTGTCATGAATTTAAAGAGAAACTGTCCCCTATATTATGTGTTGTATACACTCACCCACAACCCACAGTGCTCTTAAAAGGGAATGCGTCACCAAAAGAAACCCTTTATTTCCTAATGTAAATTAATTTGTATATATTTATGTATATTTAGGATTTTTTGGAATTTTTTTCCCCATTTTCAGGAAATAGTAAAAATAATGACATACAGTCCTATGAAAAAGTTTGGGCACCCCTATTAATCTTAATCATTTTTAGTTCTAAATATTTTGGTGTTTGCAACAGCCATTTCAGTTTGATATATCTAATAACTGATGGACACAGTAATATTTCAGGATTGAAATGAGGTTTATTGTACTAACAGAAAATGTGCAATATGCATTAAACCAAAATTTGACCGGTGCAAAAGTATGGGCACCTCAACAGAAAAGTAACATTAATATTAAGTAGATCCTCCTTTTGCAAAGATAACAGCCTCTAGTCGCTTCCTGTAGCTTTTAATCAGTTCCTGGATCCTGGATGAAGGTATTTTGGACCTTTCCTCTTTACAAAACAATTCAAGTTCAGTTAAGTTTGATGGTCGCCGAGCATGGACAGCCCGCTTCAAATCATCCCACAGATGTTCAATGATATTCAGGTCTGGGGACTGGGATGGCCATTCCAGAACATTGTAGTTGTTCCTCTGCATGAATGCCTGAGTCGATTTGGAGCGGTGTTTTGGATCATTGTCTTGTTGAAATATCCATCCCCGGCGTAACTTCAACTTCGTCACTGATTTTTGAACATTATTCTCAAGAATCTGCTGATACTGAGTGGAATCCATGCGACCCTCAACTTTACCAAGATTCCCGGTGTCGGCATTGGCCACACAACCCCAAAGCATGATGGAACCTCCACCAAATTTTACAGTGGGTAGCAAGTGTTTTTCTTGGAATGCTGTTTTTTTTTGGACGCCATGCATAACGTCTTTGTGTATGACCAAACAACTCAATCTTTGTTTCATCAGTCCACAGGACCTTCTTCCAAAATGAAGCTGGCTTGTCCAAATGTGCTTTTGCATACCTCAGGTGACTCTGTTTGTGGCGTGCTTGCAGAAACAGCTTCTTTCTCATCACTCTCCCATACAGCTTCTCTTTGTGCAAAGTGCGCTGTATTGTTGACTGATGCACAGTGACACCATCTGCAGCAAGATGATGCTGCAGCTCTTTGGAGGTGGTCTGTGGATTGTCCTTGACTGTTCTCACCATTCTTCTTCTCTGCCTTTCTGATATTTTTCTTGGCCTGCCACTTCTGGGCTTAACAAGAACTGTCCCTGTGCTCTTCCATTTCCTTACTATGTTCCTCACAGTGGAAACTGACAGGTTAAATCTCTGATACAACTTTACAATGTTCTGGAATGGCCATCCCAGTCCCCAGACCTGAATATCATTGAACATCTGTGGGATGATTTGAAGCGGGCTGTCCATGCTCGGCAACCATCAAACTTAACTGAACTTGAATTGTTTTGTAAAGAGGAAAGGTCCAAAATCCCTTCATCCAGGATCCAGGAACTGATTAAAAGCTACAGGAAGCGACTAGAGGCAAAAGGAGGATCTACTAAATATTAATGTCACTTTTCTGTTGAGGTGCCCATACTTTTGCACCGGTCAAATTTTGGTTTAATGCATACTGCACATTTTCTGTTAGTACAATAAACCTCATTTCAATTCTGAAATATTACTGTGTCCATCAGTTATTAGATATATCAAACTGAAATGGCTGCTGCAAACACCAAAATATTTAGAACTAAAAATGATTAAGATTAATAGGGGTGCCCAAACTTTTTCATAGGACTGTATTTTTAAAAAATTTCCCAGTGTTTGCCACTAGAGGGAGCATCATCTATGTACAGTACTGGGCCAATTTCTGGTCCCAGGACCAGACACATTATAGGTTTTTTTTTGTATGTGCAGTTTTCAGGACTGTAACATTTTTCTCATATGTCTCATTCAACTGATTGTTGCATCTTTTTTAGGTGACACATAGGGCTTTATTTTTATGTTATTATTTTTGCATGTTTTAATTTTTTTATATTTGGGGGCCAAGTTATGTCATGAAGATGGTGGATGGAGCCTAGAAAGGAAATTGGAATACTGGTAACTATTACAGTAGGGCCAAGGGCAGGTCAGGTAATGATTTTTTTGTGTTTTTTAGTTATAACACCATTAACTGTCCTCAGATTATTATAATTTGGGGCCCGAAGAGATGCCCGTCTGTGGCTGCGGCTCAACTGCCCTTTTCTTTGAGCATCCCCTCAATGTTTTGGAAATGGGTGGAGGACATTGTCTTCATTAGAATGGGCCCCCCTGACGTGCTGATGCAGTTTGGACTCTGCCACGAAATGAAGGTTTAGAGGAATGGTGATTTCCCAGACCCTAGAACCCGGTGTGGACTCTGTGTATTAGCACCGCATGGGCAAACTGTATTTTGTTTAGATTGTGAGCCCTAAAAGGGACAGGAACTTATTTGAATTATGACAATGTACAGTGCTGCCAAATGTACTATCTGTCTTAGCATTTGAAACCAAATTGTATTTAGGACAATAACTTTCACGTTAAAGAGGTTTTCCGGGAGTTCTTATTTTATTTGTTAGTCTGTTGATACTATTAATGGGTTAATAAGTGCACCTATATAACTTTAGTGATGTTCTGGATTTCTGGGTTAGTTATTTCTGGGATTCTCTGGGAGCGCCTAGCATCTTGTGCATTTATTTACATGGTGTAGCTTTCTGCTGCAATGCATTCTGGTAGTTGTAGGCTCTCACACTATCTCCCTCTCACTCCTCAACCCCTCCCTCTCTAACACCCCTCCCTGTCTCCCTAGCTAATCCTCCCACTGCTATCCCTTCTTAACTCACTCAGCGCACCCCTTTACCCTATTATACTTTACGTGTCTTCATTCTGTCTTCCTTCTGAAGGGAATACGCAGCACTGTGCTGTAGTCTTCAATACATCTCTTTTTTTTTTTTTTTTTTTTGTAGATTGTGAGCCCCATATGGGGATCACAATGTACATTTTTCCCCTATCAGTATGCCTTTGTAGAATAGAAGGAAATCCACGCAGAGAACATACAAACTCCTTAAAGATGTTGTTCCTGGCGGGATTCGAACCCAGGACTCCAGCGCTGCAATATTAACCACTGAGCCACCATGTTGCCCCTTTCTTCAATACTTCTCTATTGTGTAGGCTACCACGCTTGCGCAATAGAGATGTACTGTTGGCTTCAGCGCTAAGCCAGGACTTTGGATCTGTTGTGCATGCATATGCTTGCCGATGTCAAGGAAAGAGGAGGAGCCGTTCCCCGGGGAAGGAAACCTAGACAGGAAAAGATAGGTAAGTATGATGGAGTGGATGGAGGGGAGTAATAGTGACAATCCGTTTCCAGAAATGGGGAAACGGAAAGCTGTTCCCTGGGGAAGGAAGCCTAGACAGGAAGAAAATAGGTAAGTATGATGGAGTGGATGGGGGTGAGTAATAGTGACAATCGGTTTCCAGAAATGGGGAAATGGAAAGCCGTTTCCCTGGGGAAGGAAGCCTAGATAGGAAGAAGATAGGTAAATATGATGGAGTGGATGAGGGTGAGTAATAGTGAAGATCCGTTTCCAGAAATGGAGAAATGGAAAGCTGTTCCCTGGGGAAGGAAGCCTAGATAGGAAGAAGATAGGTAATTATAATGGAGTGGATGGGGGGGAGTAATAGGGACAATCCGTTTGCAGAAATGGGGAAACGGAAGGCTGTTTCCTGGGGAAGGAAGCCTAGATAGGAAGAAGATAGGTAAGTATGATGGAGTGGATGGGGGGGGGGGTAATAGTGGCAATCCGTTTCCAGAAATGGGGAAACGGAACGCTGTTCCCTGGGGAAGGAAGCCTAGACAGGAAGAAAATAGGTAAGTATAATGGAGTGGATGGGGGTGAGTAATAGTGACAATCCGTTTCCAGAAATGGGGAAATGGAAAGCCGTTTCCCGGTGAAGGAAGCCTAGATAGAAAGAAGATAGGTAAGTATGATGGAGTGGATGGGGGGGGAGTAATAGTGAAAATCCGTTTCCAGAAATGGGGAAATGGAAAGCCGTTCCCTGGGGAAGGAAGCCTAGATAGGAAGAAGATAGGTAAGTATGATGGAGTGGATGGGGGGGAGTAATAGTGATAATGCGTTTCCGGAAATGGGGAAACGGAACGCTGTTCCCTGGGGAAGGAAGCCTTAGACAGGAAGAAAATAGGTAAGTATAATGGAGTGGATGGGGGTGAGTAATAGTGACAATCCGTTTCCAGAAATGGGGAAATGGAAAGCCGTTTCCCGGTGAAGGACGCCTAGATAGAAAGAAGATAGATAAGTATGATGGAGTGGATGGGGGGGAGTAATAGTGACAATCCGTTTCCAGAAATGGGGAAATGGAAAGCTGTTCCCTGGGGAAGGAAGCCTAGATAGGAAGAAGATAGGTAAGTATGATGGAGTGGATGGGGGGAGTAATAATGACGATCTGTTTCCAGAAATGGGGAAATGGAAAGCTGTTCCCTGGGGAAGGAAGCCTAGACAGGAAGAAGATAGGTAGGTATGATGGAGTGGATGGGGGGGAGTAATAGTGACAATCCATTTCCAGAAATGCAGAAACGGAAAGCCTTTTCCCGGTGAAGGAAGCCTAGACAGGAAGTAGATAGGTAATTATAATGCAGTGGATGGGGGTGAGTAATAGGGACAATCCGTTTGCAGAAATGGGGAAACGGAAAGCCGTTCCCTGGGGAAGGAAGCCTAGATAGGAAGAAGATAGGTAAGTATGATGGAGTGGATGGGGGGAGTAATAGGGATGATCCGTTTCCAGAAATGGGGAAACGGAAAGCTGTTTCCTGGGGAAGGAAGTCTAGACAGGAAGAAGATAGGTAAGTGTGATGGAGTGGTTGCGGGGAAGTAATAGTGACGATCCATTACCGGAAATAGAGAAACTAATCCTCACCGGATAATCAGAAAATGTACCTGGGGTGGTCACCTGACTGCCCCAGGGATTTGGGTAAATATACATTTTTAGTTAATAATGTAATTTAGAAAGTAGGATGGGGAGGATGTTTAGATTAGTGTAGGATTTTATAGCTATCCAAGACAACCCCTTTAAAGAGTTTATCCACTTTCTGCTCCAGTGGCAAGTGTAGGCACTGTAGCACTGCTCTATTGAAGTCTATGGTACAGCACTATAGTACCTTCATTCGTTAATACAGATTTTATGGCATGTGAACAGCATGGCAAGAGCTGTGCTGTCTTAGTACTGGTGATGTGTTAGGGTTCTGAGTGTTGGACCCTTGCAGATCTGATATGGATGGCCTATCCTAGGGATATGCCATAAAATGCAAAATGTGGATAACCTCAATCATGTATATTAGGATTCTATAACATTTTAATTTTTCTTTACAGATTTTAGAAATGTTAAGATTTATAAAATATCATTTAAAAATACAGGATGAAGACAACCGTCTGTGGCTTTGGCCCGACTGCTCCTTTCTTTGAGTGGCCCCTCAATGTTTTAGAAATGGGTGGAGGACATTGTCTTCATTAGAATGGGCTCCTCTGACGTGCTGATGCAGTTTGGACTCTGCCACGACATGAAGGTTTAGAGGAATGGTTTAGAGGAATTTCCCAGACCCTAGAACCCGGTGTGGACTCTGTGTATTGGCACCGCATGGGCAAACTGTATTTTGTTTGGATTGTGAGCCCTAATGGGGACAGGATCTGATGTGACTTATAATAATGTACAGTGCTGCAGAATGAACTATGTGTGTTGAAACTCAACAGCAAATTTTATTTACCACAATACGTTTCAACTTAAGAAAACCTAGCTAAAAAGTATTAGGATTCTTTAACATTTTATTCCTTTTCAGATTTACATAAATAGATTATAAAAATACAGGATGAAGACAAACGTCTGAGGCTTTGGTCCGACTGCCCCTTTCTTTGAGTGGCCCCTCAATGTTTTGGAAATGGGTGGAGGACATTGTCTTCATTAGAATGGGCTCCCTTGAGGTGATGATGCAGTTTGGACTCTGCCACAACATGAAGGTTTAGAGGAATGGTGATTTCCCAGACCCTAGAACCCGGTGTGGACTCTGTGCATTAGCACCGCAAGGGCAAACTGTATTTAGAAGTTTAGATTGTGAGCCCTAATAGGGAGAGAGACTTATTTGAGTAATGAATATCTGTACAGTGCTGTATAATACTTTGATAGAATAACTTTGATAAAATACATTTTTGGTTTGTATGTGAGTCAACAAGGGTTGGACCTTGATTGTTATTGACTTACAATGTAAATGAGAAATTATGTATTCCTAAATAAAACTCAGTTTATATTGTAACTTCTTGTATCTGAGCTCTTTGTGCACGCTCATGTGTTTTGAAATAACACCACGCTCATTGTACAATTTCCCCACTGTGGGACTATTAAAGGATTATCTTATCTTATATGATTTAGTATGGCTTAGATGTAGTGACATCTAAGGTGATAAACTGCTGAGTAATCTGCCCCCAGCAGCTGAGGCAGGAACCGAGCTTTATATGTCTGCTGGGCTCCTAACACAGATCATGCAGGTACAGTGGCAGTGACATCATAGAGCATTAACTGACCCTGGCTCATAATGGATATATCCGTCATGCAGCATTAAGGGTATATTCACACAATGGAATTTGTACAAGCTAAAAATTTCAGCTTCAGAAATTTAAATCAGAATTTTTCTGCTTGATCAAATTCCAATTTGTCATTCGCAAATTCCACATTGGCCAGGCAGTATATTTCTACCTTGTATTTACCTCAAGAGAAGTTATCAGGTGGAATCTGCCTGAAGATCGAGCGTGATGCTTAATTTTTTCCCGCTAGCTGAAAAACTAAGAGTAAAAAAAAAATCTGCATTTGTTTTAATTAAATTAATAGGAAACAGATTTCAGGCGGAATTAGGAGCTGATTTTGTGGCAAAATCCTACTCAAATTTAGCCATGTGAATACAACTCAATGATTTATACAATATTGGCATATTTTAAATTTGTTAGTGTAGAGAATTTGGTCATATAGTACTCACCACACATACTCTAGTGGTGAGAGTAGGTATTGCAGCTTTGCACCAATGAAGTCTATGGAGCAAAGAAAAACTCCTTGATTAATTTAGTGTTATAATACTGTACTTTGAAATTGCCTATGTTTCTTCTGAGAATTTCTAAACTAGAGATACACTTGGCAGGATACCTCTGGTCTGTGGGCAATTTTGCCAAAATATCAGGGATTGTAAAGTGAACTCTCTCTTAAATACTGTACATAGCTATTGGCAAATCGCCTCTGCTGCCGGTGAATACAATAACATGGCTATAGCCATAAGCGCTCATTCGCTTGTATGTTTAGCTCAGCTCCCTGTGCATTAAGAAGAGTGATATATGCGGAATTAGAACAGTCTGGCAGTGGAGAATATTTGTATCGGACAGTCAGGAAGCCCCCAGCCCCCCATGTTGAGGGTGCAGACACAATACGATCGCCTAATACTTCAATTATGAGGTGTTTTCTTCTGTCTTCGTCTGGTTGTATAAACGGAATTTCTCTACATAATACTGCCATATACGAAGCATCATGCTCTAAGGTAAAATATACAGTATATTAACCTTCTGCTGTCATCCACTCCACCAGCTCCATAGAGATGAATGGACAGGTAGTGCATAGGCATGATTGACCCTTCTGTTATGAACCAAATGCAGTATAAGAGAGATAGTTAGTGCCAGGAAATCAGACTCCCCTGCATACAGAGGTAAAACAGTGCTGAGCAGGGGCGTAACTACCAGGGTAGCAGGGGTAGCGGCTACCACAGGGCCCAGTGATAGCTGCTACCGCAGTTTTTTTTTCTTAATAGGAAAAGGTCTTTTGAGACCTCCGAGTATAATGATTGGAGGCTCAGGAGAGGTGAGGGAACATAAAAAAACAATGTTAGGCTTCAGGCCTAGTTGTGTGACGTTCACGATGTCACATGACTGGAACCAGCATGTGACGTCCCGCACGTCATTGATGATGGCCGACACCACCGAGGAGTGGGGCGTAATATTAAGAGCAAGGGCCACTATGGGGCATAATATTGTGTGCAGGGGCCACTATGGGGCATAATAGTATGTGCAGGGGCCACTATGGGGCGTAATAGTGTGTGCAGGGGCCACTATGGGGCGTAATACTGTCTGCAGGGGCTACTATGGGGGGTTGGTCAGGGTCTTCGGTGGGGGGGGGGGGGGGCACATCAAAAGTTTGCCACGGGGCCCTGCCATTCCTAGTTACGCCACTATATTTCAACCACTGCATACACTGATGCTAGGTTCATACTAGTGTTCGGGTTTCCGTTCTTTGGGTCTGCTTAAAGATCTCGGTTGGATCTTCTTAACACTAGGGGTCCTTGACTTAAAAAAGGTTGAAAAACACTGCTGTAGGGCAGACAGACATGACTTGTATAGGTGTCTCCTGATCTCTGTTTGCAATGCATTAGCATCACAGACAGGCAGGGCTTCCCTTTGTTCCCTGGCACCCACTCAGTTTAGCAATATTATCATGCACATACAAAGCTTATTTGGGATTTGGTTTTGAAAGAAAAAGCCCTCAAGGTTTCCAATTACCTTTAAAGATACTGTAGAACATTTTCAATGGATTCACATACTTTTGTTTAGTCCTACTATGTTAAACATTGTTACCATGAGGGCTCATTTACAGGGAGTTTATACCTCTGGTTAGCAATATACTACTATTATGTATATTATGAATGATTTGTTATGTATATTGGATTGTAGTAGTAAATAGCCAGCAAACAAGCAGAGCTACGATTTCTAGTATATAACAGAAATGGGAATTTTTATATATGAACCATCATTTTTAAGTTGTGCGGAGCCGCAGAGACAATGCTGTCATGTATATGAGACCTATGAAGATGATAATGTTCTCTTCAAATACAATGGTGACCTAACCCTTTCATGGCTGGATTATCAGATCATTTTTTGGACTGTACAGATATAATAGCCTGTATTACATTGTTACCATACCTGGTATAGTCTGTATTTATTTGATATCTCACCAGATGTCAGGGGGAAAGCATTGTGCTTTTGGATTCTATCATGGGCAATCCTATTGTTCTCAGAAGAGATAAGATGCCCCAGAGCTGTCTGCCAGCTGTTTACTCCCCTCTCCCCATTCACAGTATATGCATATTAGGCTGAGTGTTCATGAAAGTGGTGTGGGGGAAAAGAAGGGAATCACTGTCATATTACCAAGCTTTTATCTACAGAAAACCGTAAGTGAGTAAACGCTCGTGTATTTTTGCAAAATACACGTGTAAAAATAAGACTCCCTTTGACTTCAATGATATTTTTTTACACATGTAAAAATACGCCTGTAAAATGTCATTGAAGTCAATGGGAGTCTTAGGGAGCCTTCACATGATGTAACGCTGCGCTCATTCTGATGGTAAAAACACGTTTAGAATGAGAGCATAAAAAGCAGCTCCCATGGGAGGCTTTTTTCCCTATGCTTTCAATGTATTACGCGCGTAATTTCATAAAACGCTTCTCCCTGTCAATCCCTTCACTGGCTACCCATCACCCACCAAATACACACAAAGCCATCCACAACCTGTCCCCTCTATATATCTCTGACCTAATCTTCCGCTACCTGCCCACATGTAACCTCCAATCCTCTCAAAACCTCCTACTGTGCTCTGTTCTTATCTGCTCCTCAACCATCTCCAAGACGTCTCCCATTCATCCCCCATACTCTGGAACTCGCTACCATAACACATTAATCCCCCTCAATCACAAGCTTCAAAAACACCTTGAAGACTCGCCTATTCAGAAAGACCTAATGTAACACTTTTTTCCCCATAGAAATTTGTCTTTGTTGCTAAAATATTAATTTATTTTATAATATGCTAATGAGCAATTTGAAGCACCGAGGGAGGCTCCATTGTTCTACACAACCATGCTCCACAATGCTCTAATATGCTGATGTGAATGGGAAAATACAGTTCAGAGCCCCCTGACCCTGTCACTAAAAAAGGGAGGGGGGATGGAGGGCATATTAGAGTGGTATGGAGCCGGCAGGTTGGAGCAACTGAGCTACTCATTTGCATATTGTGTAAACTACTATCTCAGCAACACAGTCACAAATTTTCATGGAGAAAAAAGCCTGACATATCTGTGTTTCTGGTGCGCCTGCATGTATCCTTTATCATGCTACGTTCCCTCTAGCGTTCGTGTTTCCATCCTAGAGGTCCACTTGGGGATGCGAAAAGCGAAAGCCCTATCCACTTACATAGCAGTTACATGCTAGCCACTGAGCCACCTTGTTGCCCATAATCTCATCATTTTAACAAAGTTTTAGGCTAAAGCCCAACAAGACGTCCCGCAGCTAAAAAGCGCTGCAGGAAAAAAGCGGCAGTTACGCCTCGCAGCTCTTCTCGCAGCGCTTTAAACAGAAAGTTCACAGGGTTTTCCCGCTGTTACAATTATACCTAATTAACCCGCCGGCGTTTCCGTAGATATAATTGACATGTTGTGATTTCCTAAACCACGCCTATTTTGGAAATCACGGCGTGTCCACACGGTGGTTTTTACTGCAAAGTGGAAGTGGGATTCACTAGAATCCCATCCACTTTGCCTGTACTGTAAAACGCTGTGATATTTCCTGCAGTGTTTCCGCCGTGCGCAAATCATGGCGATTCCATCCCATGGACTGAAATAAATGGAGTTTAAGCCATTATCTTACAGGGGTGGCTCTTCATAAAATGCATGTTAATGGCATGCTAGGAGTAATATATCCTTAGCTTTATCTTGGTAACCTACTGTATTATCTATGTCAGATTTTAGCTGAAACATTGCACAATTATGTATTTACAGTGGCGTAACTACCGCAGCAGCAGATGCCACAGGGCCCAGGACATTAGGGGCCCGGTGACAACCGCTACCGCTGCTATCATTATACTTAGGGGTCTTTTCGGGTCTCCGATTATTATACTCTGGGATCTGAAAAGACCCCAGAGTATAATAATTGTTTATGGGTGTCCACAGTGTGACATAATACTGTGTGCAGGGGCCACTATGGGGTACAATACTGTATGCAGGGGCCACTATTGGGGATAATACTGTGTGGAGGGGCCACTATGGGGCATAATACTTTGTGGAGGGGCCACTGAGGTACATAATAGTGTGTGCAAGGGCCACTAAGGCACATAATACTGTGTGCAGGGGCCACTATAAGGGATAATACTGTGTGCAGGGACCACTATGGGGCATAATACTTTGTGGAGGGGCCACTGAGGGACATAATACTGTGTGCAGGGGCCACTATGAGGGATAATACTGTGTGCAGGGACCACTATGGGGCATAATAGTGTGCGCAGGAATGCGTTGGAGGGAGTTGGTTGAGGTCTTTGGTGTCAAAAGTTCGCCACGGGGCCCTGCCATTCCTAGTTACCATGTGTGATGATACCAGTCTTATGTTTGCTATAGATGCACAGATTACCAATGTCTGGATACCTTTTGGAACACTAGAGGGGTTATCAGTGAATAAATATGTATCCATTACCCATCAAACACTTGAACAATGACTTGGAGTGTTCCATTGTAAAGGTAGTTGAAGGGATGGTGGCCATGCATGCAACCTACTGATCCATCTAATGTCTAATATGCACTGACAGAGATAGCCAAGTACAGAACTTGCTACCCCTCTGATCAGGGGTGGACATACCATTAGTGCAACAAGGGCCCAGTATGGCAGGGGACTCTATTACCTTAACAGCAACTTTCTACTGTCTTTTAGATTCCCGGTAAATTCTAAACTAGTGATTTCAGTGGCTAAAGATTATTGGTGAAATGTTAGAGAGATGTAAAGGGTGTGCTCTATACTGAAGTACTGTAGGGACTATTAGGAGTATAATCTATTTGCAGATTTTTGCATGATGTCTGAAAAGAACTTTTGCAGAGTGTGGCAACACTGTGGCTCAGTGGTTAGCACTGCAGCCTTGCAGCACTGGAGTCCCAGGTTTGAATCCCTCCAGGAACAACATCTGCAAGCAGTTTGTATGTTTTCCCCGTGTTTGTGTGGATTTCCTCCCATACTCCAAAGACATACTGATAGGAAAAAATGTACGTTGTGAGCCCTATGTGGGGTTCACAATCTGCATTTAAAAATAAATAACTTTTGCAGAGTGCTGGGAAATTCTCAGTTGATTTATATGCCATATTAATGGATAATTGCAGCAATAACAGTGATCTATAGTAGTGATAATAAGTAAGCTGTACACAATACCAATGACCTTTGCTCTTTCTCTCCTGCAATTTAGTCCAAGTTTTTGCAAATGATGAAATATCCACAAAGTTCCAATATATCCCAGCTAGGGTTATGCTGATACCTACCGAGTGTCAGCAATTGTGAACAAAAACCCAGCACTGGACAAAACTTGTTGATCTGAATTGATGGCAAATGTATGTAATGATGAATATCTTATCAAGTAATCTCTCCAATGGCTCCAGGGTGGTGTAGTGCTGGCAGAAGACTAGGAGGTAGCATAGCAGATGCCTCACAATGTCATTCCTTATCTCTATCAGATTTATTCATCAGATATTTTGGTTTATTATTTCTTATTACTAGGAACAACATATTTAAGCTCCAACGTATCCAACCACATCCATACATCCCTATTTGCTTCCATTGTGAAAACATTGTTTGAGGTATATGCCATGTCATTGTGTTGAATATACAGTTGATTATACATGTACACATCATGCACGTGAATGCCATGTATCTGACATATCTGACTCATGTTAAGCCCATTGTATGCTGTGATCAAATCCAGCATATATGTTTTTAATGTATAGGGCAAACATACAGTACAACAAAAACATGATATGACTATCGCTTCAGTTTGTCCAATACGTTTTATACTCTGTATAGGTCAGAAAAGTTGCTGACAGGGTTTTTTTTTTTTTTTTAAAGTCTGTTACCTATTTACTTACTGATCCCTGCTCCTACCCACCTTCACTTCCCCTTCAGCCCCTGCAGAGGTGGCTGTGGGCAGGAGTGGGTGTCGGTAAGTAAGGCGAGGAGCGCCTGATGGTTTGGTTTAATATAAATGCATCTAAACCAGTGATTGCCAAAGTGGTTCAGGTGGATCCCCAGGGGTCTCAGCCGTGACGCAAATTTCCATCATTAGATCTAATGTTCACATTTTTTGACGAGTTTTGGGAATATGGTAGAAATGTAGCAGCAGGGGGTCCACCAAAACCAGTAAAATTTAGAAAGTGGTCTACGAGAAAAAAAAAGTTTGGGAACCTCTGGTCTAAACCAAAACTGCTATTTTTATACTTGGGGGGGTGGGGGGGTGGGTGTCTCTTCAGACCCCTGGGTGTAATAATCAGAGGCCCAGGTGAAAAACATAAAAAGCAGTGTTACTCACTTCTCCATGGCTTTGGTCTGACTCCCTGCTGTGTTCAGCCCACTTCATTGACGTCACGGACATCATGTGGGTCAGGCCGATGTCGTGCTGCACTGTGATGTCATTGAAGAGGGCCGAAGACAGCAGGGAGTTGCACCGAAGCCCAGGAGAGGTAAGTAACATTGTTTTTTATGTTTGTCATCTCCTCTGGACCCCCACAATCATTATACCGAATATAATAATAGTTTGTGGCTGCCAAACCCAAGAAAACAGTAGGGGGGCACTAAGAGACATTATACTGTGTACAGGGGCCGCTCTGGAACAGTATACTGTGTGAAGGGTCTGCCATGTGACATTATACTGTGTGGAGGGCCACTATGGGACATTATACGGTCTGCAGGAGCCACTATGGTACTGCTCTGCATCCACCATCGTGAGCCTGGGGGCAGAAAATAAAGAGTAATCCAGAGCAGATATCCACCTAAAATTCTTTTTTACTTTCCGACATCTGAACACGTTCTATCTACTTGTATGGTATGGACTGTATTACAGTCCACTCCAGTAGATCTACCCAGTGGCGCACCTCTAATGAGGCGAGGTGAGGTGACGGTCTCAGGTGGCACTCCAGAGGGTGTGGCAGCCGCGGCAATTTTTTAAAACTTTTTTTTCCTAAACTAGCGCAGGAGAGGCCGCTCTGAAAACAACCCGAGCAGGCCCCCCCCGCGCTGGTCTTATTGCCAGGTGATGAGGAGGCGGCAGCAGTAGGAGCAGTGGCGAGATGGGTAAGTAACATACCTTTTTTTGTTTGTTTGTTTTATAATAGGCTGATACCTGCTGGAGGTGTCTTTTGATCGTCCACCTCAGGCAGCAGAGAGGCTAGGTTCACCACTGGATCTACTGTTGAAAATAAACACTCAATTTTGGTTGTTTTCATGCTGTGGTGTTCATGAGTTACTTCAAAACGGGCCCACTAAGGCTTTGTCACCCAAAGGCCGACACAAACCTGGACCTGGCCCTGCACTATTTCTTGAATTATCTTTCTGTTGCATTGAATGTCCCATGTATGTATTGTTATTTGAAAAATTCTAATAAACATTTTAATTGTAAAAAAAAAGTTGTGTTTCCTACTAGAAGCAAGGAAAGCAGTGACAATAAAGATCCTTATTAGTCATATTGCCTAAAATGTATGTACCTTTAGTCAGCATAGACCTTAATGCAGATTTATAACAAGGGTTTCTATACTTTCATTACATATGGACCATAAGGACAATGTAAATGGTATGTCTAGCTAGCAGTAGAAATGTGACAACAGCAACAAAAAATCACAATTCGATAAGAACAAGTTTGATGTTTCATCATCATCAGTTTGCTGAGCAGCAATTGTCCTTTATTTCTTATTGCAAAACCACATTTCTGCCGTATAAGACATTATAGGGTGCAATACAGATCATCTTGATGGTGGAAATCTAGCTCTATAATGAAACAAATCCCTGACCTAAAAATTATACACATTTCAGTGATCTCTGATCGCAAGACATAGATGCGTTCATAGATTGTATATCATGTGTATTTCCAAGTATTGCCTGTGATATATTTATGCATAACATTGGCTGTGTACGGGTAATCCAATTGTATTGCAACTATTCTATAATGTGCAAAAACACTTTACTCCCCCTACCATTGCTTTGTCATTCAACAAAGACATTTACTATTTTCTTTGTTCCTTTGAGGTCAGTTCATGGTTTCTCCAGTAGGGGGCCCTCATAGCTCTCACATAAAATGGTTAGGTTTCCTTTTATTGCTGAAGTCATTTATTATTTTAACCCACCAATAAGGCCTTTATTATGCTGAACTTATAACATGAAGTAGGAGGAAAGCCTTGCATTTACTTTCCTGCTCACAATAAAGTGTACACCTTACTCAGCATGTGTCTGGGCGTCTGTCTCCACTTATGTCGTATGAAATGTGCAGCAAATTATTCTTATTCTGGCTCTCACTTGATGTAAAGGTTTTGTGCAAATGTTAGAATGTGAGCAGTATAATTAATCTGTGATACTGCCAATACGTATATGATATTAGAGTATAATCTGTATCAAAGCCATTCCAGGTCATTGGTTGCAGATTGTTGGTTTGCATTGTGTTCATATCTGTGGCCAGCTTTATACCAGAGTCTTGCACAGCAATTGCGGTATTTTACCCATAGTATTTTATTTGATGGGATCAAATTAAAAAAAAAAGTAATATATAGTGAAATCTCTCCTCAAGATCTGTTTGAGAAAATCATCCCTTTATCCAGACCAGATTTGCCGTGACAGATTTTCAGTCCCACCATGTATTATACATACTGACCACCTACTTTAAGAAGACCACCCCCGTAGAAAGCCACTTATAAATGCAGTCTTCACAGAATCACAATGACTAGGCTAGCCTTGGTCTAGCAAGTGAACAATGGGCCCCCCGCCATGTCTCCAATTGTCCATCACTCTCAGAACAGTTATTCAGACCAGCATTCCTTCCCCGCAGATCAAAGTGCAAGACTACTGTGATAAGGAGAAGTGGATAAGCCACTGGCAGACACATTTAGCTGCTTCTATCTCCATTAAACATATTGAGATACAGTGTGCCCACCTGGTCCCTGTTCCTTCAATAGCAGATGTGGTCAAGATGGTATTCCTATACACAACCCTCTGTTCACATTTAAATGAAGGCTTAGGCCGGGTTCACATCTGCACCAGAGTTTCCGTTGGAGAGTCAGTTGCCTGAATCGCTCAAAATCAGCAGAGAGAAAAGTACTGCATGGGGTATTTTTCTCTCCACCACTTTCAGTTACAAAATTGTGGACACCCACGGACCCTATTAGGGCTCGTTCACATGGGCACAGAGGGAGCGGATTATGGCGCGGAATCCACATCATAATCCGCCCCCTCACAATTGTGGGCTATGGAGACTGCTACTGATCTTTTTTCCGTGAGCAATAACATGCAAAAAGAAGCAAGCTGCCCTTTTCTTCAGGTGGATTCCGCGTCTCATTGAGCTGCGGCGTCCGCCTCGCGGCAGCACCCTCCGAACTAGGCCCTTTCATTTTGGGTCTACTCCAGAGCGGGAAGTGTATTCTGATCCCGATTTTGACGCAGCTTCCGTGGTGCATCAATGTCTGTGTGTAACTGCTGTTTTAGCAATCCAGTTCTCCATTAGTGGATCCGAACAAAAGAGAACACAACACTAGTGTGAACTTAGTGTCAGTAAAAAAAAGAAAAACAGTCATGATGATGGAAACCAAGAGACATTACTATAAATCAAAAGGGGCCTGCATGATATATATATATATATATATATATATATATATATATATATACAGTATATATATATATATACTGTATATATATATACGTATGTGTATGTCGTATACCACCCAGAGGACACTCTTTTGGATCAGTGATGGGCTAGGGTGCATTTCCCCAGATAAATAAAGTATACATTTACTGTATACTTGATATGAAGCAATACTAAGTTATTTCTACAGTATCTATCTACAGATTACATTGTGTATACATCCTATATAGTATAGAGTATATGTATACAATGGCTATACACATGGGCAGCAATCTCTGTGTATATAGACAGACGTTTACTGTTTGCTTGATATGAAGTAATATAAGTTATTTGTACTGTATCTCTCTACAGATTACACAGTGTATACATCCTATATAGTATAGAGTATATGTATACAATGGCTATATACATGGGCAGCAGTGTCTGTGTCTATAGACAGATAAATACAGTATACGTTTACTGTGTACTTGATATGAAGTAATATAAGTTATTTGTACTGTATCTATGTACATATTACATGCTGTATACATCCTATATAGTATACAATGGCTATACACGGGCAGCAGTGCAGATGACGTACAGTCACAGCTCTGGCACGGCCCGCACAGTACAGTGAACGTTGGCAGGAGCAGCCACGAAAGTTTTGCTTTTTTCGTAGGTCACGTGAGCCGGGGCCTCTCTCACTCGCAGCCAATCAGAGGAGGCGTACGGGTGCCGGGCGGGTTCAATCCCTCGTTCTCTACACTGTGTGAGCTTAAAGAGCCGCGGCGCGGGTGACGTGAGGAGCAGGGGCTGAGAGCGAGGGGGAAGAGAGTGGAGGAGCGGAGACGTGGTGCTGAAAGATCAGGCATGAGAGGAGGGCCGCGACCGTGACACTCACACTCCCCAGGCCCGAGACAAGAGGACCGGGGGAGCGTATCAGGCCGGCCTTGTGAGGCTGAGGGCGGGAGGGGAGAACAGGGGGACAATAGGTAGCGGCAGTTGACCTGCTAGTCGGTGTCGTGGCAGGGCGCGGGGAGCCAGTGCCGGGGGTACCGGGGCAGCTGTGGAGGAGGACACGTAGATGACATCGGTGCGGGGCAGGTGACAGAGGCTCCGGGTACATGACAGGACGACACGCCGGGTCTAGGCTTTGACCGCGGACTAGACTAGAAGTGGGGACCGCCGCCGGAGCAGCCCTGTACGTAGAGGGTCACCCCGCTACCGCCGCCCCAGGGATGGCAGCCCGCAGTCGCCGATCGTGGCTCAGCGTGTTGCTGGGTCTGGTACTCGGCTTCTTCTTAGCCTCCCGGCTCATCATCCCCCGGGCCACCGATCTGAACATCACCCGAAAGAGGATCTACAGAGATGGGAAGGAGGGATCGTGTGGAGTGCAGTCCGGGGTCAGAACCGACCTCCCCTGGAGGGACATCCAAAACCCGTACAAACCCCTGGAGCCGGGCAGCGAGGAGGACGTGCCCCGGGACAACAACTTCCTCTATGTGGGGGTGATGACCGCACAGAAATACCTGCAGACCAGAGCCGTGGCGGCATACAGGTGAGCATAGCCGGGACCGGGGTACAGCACCCACAAGGGGTATGCACGGACTGAGTACAGTGCTGGGGGATGGGCACAGGGCGCACACTGGACTGGTTACTAAGGGGTGCTGGGTACAACACACTGGACTGTTACTAGGGGGCACTGGGTACAACACACTGGTGGGTACAGAACACACTGGACTGTTAGTATGGGGCACTGGTGGATACAGAACACACTGGACTGCTACTAGGGGGCACTGGGTACAACACACTGAAGGTGTACAGAACACACTGGACTTACTATGGGGCGCTGGGTACAACATAATGCACTATTGAGGTGTACTTGAGCGGTGCACACTGGACTGTTTGTAAGTGGTACTGGCACAATACTCACTGGGGGGCACCGAACACAATGGACAGTTGCTAAGGCCACTGGGTATAATACACACACTGGACTGTTTAGTTATTTGGTATATTACACACTGGAGGGGCAGTGCACACAGTGGACGGCTATTAAGAACCATGGGGCATAAAGTGCGCACACACTGGACTGTTACTAATGGGCATTGGGCACAGTACTCTTTGCTGGGACACTTTATAACAGACACAGTACACACTGGAGGGGCACAGTGCACAGACTGGATTGATACGAAGTGTTGCTGAGCACATCCATTACATAGTTGGCCATGTAGTACAGGCTGGATGTTACAAAGCATCCTTGGCCATATGTTATGTGCTGGGCTATGATATGACTAAGGGGCACCAAGCACATTGTAGATGCTGGCCTGTTAGGGTGCAGTGAGCATGTTCTATACGTTGTCATTTATCTGTATTTTGATCTTTGTGTTCACTACCACTAGTACATTATATCACGCATACTATATTGTACCCCCTGGATTATTAGTAGTACAGTAGACACATTGGGGTGTCACTGCGCCAGTTATTCCATGTACTGGTTTGTCTTGATGTGACCAATTGTAATGGCTTCTCTTGTGACCAGGCCGTCCTAATTATTAGCAGCATTTGTGATTTGACAAGCTGTGATCTGTTACTCCCTGTGGCACAAAATACCAGTTGTGGGCAGACCTAGTGTATGTGAAATACTTCACATTTTTGCACTTTACTTTATGGGACACTTGGTGACAAATGTCAACTGATCAAAGACTATAAAAACCTTATAAAAATGTTTTATCGCTTAAGGGAGTTCTCATGGCAACAGTCTATGGGAAATCCCATTAAAACCTGGTGGGGTTTCTGCCAGTGGCGCACCTGATCATTTCTGTGGAGAGTGGTGACCCCACTGCTTACACCTCTGTGATCTGTCTTATCAGTGTTTCCAGAGGGGAACAACTTCTTTCATACATTGCCTGCACTATCACTGAGGCACCCTGTGCACACCGGGCATATTTGCTCTTGACATTGTCTAGGTTTATGGAGCACGGACACACATTTTGTGATCTAACGTTCCACCTGGTCCTTTATGGGTTTATGGATGTAACATATAAGACTACATGCACACAAAGGTATGTATGGGTCTATGAGACAATGGCAAGGACAGCACATGGATCACATCCATGTGCCACCCGTGACTGCCATGGGCCCATATACTTCATTAATGAGCCCAGATTGCAAAACTGACAGGAATAGGAGCCATTGTGAGTTTTGCAATTGGGCTCAGGGGCTTTTTCTACACAAATCTGTGATAATACTGGGGACAAAGCTCATGGTGGTGTGCACGGGTCCTGACTACATATTCAGATGACAGGGTTCCACAGCCGTGTGAGCAGGTTTGTCCATGTGACCGGTATGTTACATAATAGAGAACTTGTCATATTTTGTGCCGTTTTCACAAATCATTCAATAGACTCAAGTGTTTGAGGAAAAAATGTATGTGAGTACACGACCCTGCCGTGGGAATGCTGTCTAAGGCAGTATTCATATGGGAAGTGTGGGCCATGATTATTCCTAGATAGGTTTTATTATGAAATGGGACCATCACATTTATTGGTACTTGTATGGCATCAGTGGTGTGATGTATAATGGCACAAAACATAAAGGAATTCTCCTGTCAGTAAAAATATATATATATTTTGTATAGATGGTTCTCTTCTGCCAGGCTTAACCATTTCATTTACATACTGTTAAAAACAATTCACTAAAGAGTTAAGATATTTGCGTAGCTCCATCCACCAATGTGTACGTCCACCTAATGAGCTTCGTGCTGGTGGACGCACATGCTCTGTCACTGTCCCCTCTACATTGCCCAGAGCCCGGCCTCAGTAGTTTTCTACGTTCCTTTCTTTGCATTAGTGCTGGAGTAACCTTTGGATAGCGATAGGGTGATCTTTAGTTAATCTGTTGTGTAATCCTTGCATCCATTCATATGCATTTTACCCTAGAGTCGGATGTTTGCAGGATGCAAGTGGATTGTCTGACGTACATTTGACATGTATGGAGCTGGCAGGTCTCCCAATTACATCCATAGAGGAAGGGGGTGGGGACTCATTTATGACACTGTCATAGGATCCTTATGGCCCTTATTGTTACTTATGCATGGCCATGGTCTTTTATATTCTTTAAGGACAGATCTTCTCCAACATATATCAGTTTTGTCAGTCTTGCGTTAATCGTTCTTCCATACAGAGATCCCCTTTATCCTTACAGGCTTCATGTTATTTGGGGCCCATTAGTAGGTTTCTTTCATTATGGAGCTTTCTAATGTCTCCAGTGGCTTTGACTATGTAGATTTTGATGCCAACTTCTTGGCCATTATAAGAAATGTAATTACTTTGGCTGGGTTACAGGCTTATCCTGGGCATTGAAGCGGTTATCAGATCAGGTGTATTTGGTTGCCTCATAACCCGACCGCTGAAATGGTGTTGCTGACAAGTGTTTTTCTGCTAGAACAATACTCATGCCTGCTTGACTCTTACACAAGGGGATAATCGACATAAGTCTGACCACGTGCGTTTGATGTGGTGAGCGGATAATCTTTGCTATGCCCTTCAGTTTAATAACTAATCTAGATGGCTTTTCTTTTGTAGTTCTTTGGCCCGGTGCAGAAATCCCTGTGACTTGCTGGACTTGTCCGTTGTAATAGCAAAGATACAGTCCAGCTTTCATATATCTCTGGATATATTTTGTAATACCCTATTGCAGGGGATAGCAACCTTTCCCATGCCAGCTGGCTGTGGTGAAACTACAACTCCCAGCATGCACACTTACTCAGCTGTTCACAATTTGGGGAAGGTGGATAGAGAAGATCTGCTCCCATCTCCCTGCCCTGCTAGAATAGGCACTGCACTTGTAGGTATAAGGTGTAAATCCCATCATCTGCTCCACAACCGTTTCTTTAGACAAGAATCGGCATGGATATCCAACAAGTATACATGGATTAATGTTCGGTTTAGTGTTGTACATCTTGATTTACTTCTTTTTGCAGGATTGGACTGATCCTTTCTTCAGGTCATAGGACCAAGCAAAAGCTAAGATATGAAAAAATAATAGATATTAGTTTTTATTGCCTTAGCTTTTACTTTATTATTTAACCCAAAGTAGGGATTAATGTGGCCTCCAGTGTATAGCCAATAAAGGTGTACAACACTAAACATGCTTAAAGTACACCTCCAGTTATAAATAGGTTTTCCTAAATGAATAGCGCAGGTTAGTATAAGAAACTTTGTGCTATATCTTTTTTTATTAAAGAACTATGTATTTTTCTCTACCTTTTAGTAGGCACTTTCTCCATATTAGACTATGAAGAGGGAAGGGAGATAGAAAAGATACTCAAATAATTGCAGTTCTTGCATTGTCCTACTCTGTGTTATAGCTAACACAGAGTAGGACAATGATGTACTGCTAGGTTGTAGATAAGAGGCTACTAGTACATAGAATGAGGCATTAAATCCATTATCCAGCCAAGCCGGAGAGTCCTCCACCCCTCCCTTCTCCATTGAGCTCCATGTGTGAGGCTGAATATGGAGACAGGCGAATATACTGTAAACAAACCATCAGGTTGAGGATAAGGAGAATAGCTGAATAAGTGGTGAAGGAAACTTCTTCTTAATATGATAAATTATAAAGTTTCTTATATTCGCCTGTTCTCTTCATTTGCAAAAAGTTTTTGAAAACCGGAGGTACGCTTTAATATCTGCCTGAAGATCCCAGTGTTGCCATTGATCCATATATGTTTAAAAGCATATGGCATACACAGTGCCTCTTTTGTCTATGGTCTGTGTCTGGTACTACAGCTTTGCACTCGGATACCAGAAACTGTTCATGGACAAGTGTCGCTCTCCGATAGTATTTTCCTGAATGTGGATTTACTGGCCCATCCTTGTAGGAATGTAGCTTCTGTAACCAACTCTACTCCAACAAGTCTTTCATGTTACCAGATTACTCCCCTTCCCCCATGAGAACAGAGGGCCTTCTAACACTTACACTAGTTTTCGGTCTCCAGGCTTGGAGCAGTTGGTGAGAATGACTATGTAGTGCGCTGTACAGTAAGCGCTCTGAAGCTATGTAGTGACCCACAGGTTACAGCTTACCTCATCAGTCGCTGACTAAGTGTAGAAAACTTCACAAGTCTCTTCTTACAGCGATTAAGACCGCAGGTAGTCCAGTGGTGGTAGTAAATCTGGGCCAGCACATTTTCACAAGATGGTGTAAAACAGTTTATAGAGGGGGAGGCGGGGTGGGGGGGGATGTAACAGAGCTGAGTTGGTCATTTAACTCTTTGGGCTGTAGGCTTGCCTATGGAATGCCATGATGCTGCAGGAAGTGGCTATAAAAATGTCACACAACTGCTACATGTGAATGAACCCTTATTCTATCTTCTGTGATTGTATCCTTCCAGAACTTGGTCCCATTCGATCCCTGGAAAAGTGGAATTTTTCTCAAGTGAAGGCTCGGACACCTCCATACCTATTCCAATTGTGTCACTGAAAGGCGTGGACGACTCATACCCTCCACAAAAGAAGTCCTTTATGATGCTGAAATATATGCATGATCATTACCTGGATCAGTACGAATGGTTCATGAGAGCAGATGATGACGTCTATATCAAAGGGGACCGTCTGGAGAGCTTCCTGCGTAGCCTCAACAGCAGCGAGCCCTTATTTTTGGGCCAGACTGGTCTTGGAACAACAGAGGAGATGGGAAAATTGGCATTGGAACCAGGTGAAAATTTTTGCATGGGCGGCCCTGGTGTGATCATGAGCAGAGAAGTCCTACGCAGGATGGTGCCACACATTGGAGAGTGTCTGCGAGAGATGTACACAACGCATGAAGATGTCGAGATCGGTAGATGTGTACGAAGGTTCGCAGGGGTGCAGTGTGTCTGGTCCTATGAGGTTAGTTCTATGCACATCTTTAATACCTATACGGTGAAACATCTTTGAAACTACCCAAAATAGCATTAATAAGTAGTTTTCTGGGGACGGGAGGAGGTGGGGGGTCTTCACCCAGATGATGGTTAATATGAAAACTGGAAATCTATCATGGAAAATGTGATCTGGGTTAAGTGGGTGGTCTTTTGGAACATTGCACAATAGCTTCCATCTTCTAGATAATACAAGTCTGCTGTATGGGGGCACTAATGTGTTTTACAAGCATGCAAATGCAGTATATATAGTGTTAAACTAAGAAACGTGCCATGACATCCTGAGCTCTGGACCAAATTACAGCCGGTCTTGTTAGGGGCTCACCTATCTCTACTTAGATACTGATATCTTGTGACAGTGTTTCCAGTCCAGTCTGCAGGAAATGAATAAGATATGAAGATGGATCATCCTTTCCACTGAGAACGAAAGAATCCTCTCATAAGGATAAAGGGACTTGCAGCTATAGACGGCTAATTGGAGAACTCTGCTCAGTCTCCAAGTCGAGGGCAATGCTCGCTAGTTACATTTTCTTCCAATTATTCTTTTATAGACAGTCCAGAGGTGCTTGCCCCGTGTCTGCATCCTGGGAACAATCACTCTGGATAGTAGTCTCTCCTAATGTGTATTAAGATCAGGGCTGTAAAATTATATGAAGAGTTTATCTAGAAGTGAAGCTGAGTTTGTGACAACCCCTTTAAGGTCAGTTTTGGTGTATTAATATACAGTATACCTATGTAAAATGGTCCTTATAAACCAACAAGGTATTTCAGATGGCACTCCATGGGTGATAAACAAGTTACCCGCGTATGGGGGCGGCTTTTTAATAACACGCTGAACCTCTATTTTATTGGAATACACAACAGACTGTTTCCTTCCCCCCTTCTGTCTTCAGAGGGAATCCTTTTGGATGACTTCTGGATTCTACATTATTTCATCCTCCCCACTTGGAAATGTAAACTTTGTTAATCCCTAAAGCCCACTCTTCTTCTGATGTATTCTGAGGCCTCTTGCGTGTTTTCCATCAAACGCCTGAATGATCAGAATACAGACTAGTTGTGTTTTTCAGCTGGTAACGGTGTCCAGATACAGATTGGTGCATTTTCTGAAGCCACTATGTCACCTCTAGTGACCGGCCATGACTAAGGCTGCTTTTTCTCAGGCAATTTTTTGCTTCATTGCTTCTGCTTATTAACCCCCCTGCTGCTGGACTCCTCTGCGTGCCCAGTGTCACACATCTTGTGCCCCGTGGCATGCTCACCTAGCACTGAATGGGATAATCGGCACACTGGATTATACTTCACTCGGATCAGGTCAGCAAATGCTAATCTGTTTTTGCCCTGCGGGGTATATTGACTGAAGTTTCCAGGGAAGTGGACATCTTTTTAATGAGCACTTTGCAGGGTGAATGTGGATGACTTTACATTTAGCTTTATAAGATTTACAACTTTTACTGATCCTTATCATGTGCACATGGCATAGTGTGAAGTATAAGGAATAATGTGCTCTTAGTCTGGGTATTAACAGGTATTCTAGACCAGCTGTTGTAAAACTACAACTCCCAGCATGCACACTTGCTCTGCTGTTCTTGGACCTGCCATGGAAGTGAATGGAGCATGTTGGGAGTTGTAGTTTCACAGCAGCTGGAGAGCCGAAGGTTCCCTACCACTGTTGTAGACTGTACACGTCTGGGAAGATAAAGGATAGTTGTGCGTCTTGTCTTTTACACCAGTCCAAAAATGCATACAAAAATATGTATCTTGTATGTGTGTCTAGATTCTGTTAGTCCCATAGGAAACTATGACTGCACCCATTTCTTAGATTGATTTCTGTCCACTTCAGTCTAACACAATCTTTCGGATGCCTAGCTGGAGGTGAGTCCATGCCTGCTTACTGTTGGCTCTTTGTGACCTTCAAGGTCACAAGTTTACTTAAGGAATTAGGGCCAGCTTAGTTCCCGGCTGACATTATCCTGGGAAGCTGCTTGTCTGCGCTCACTTCCGCTCACTTCCTGCACTCTCGGGCCTTGGTGTTGCAGAAGTGATCTGTCTTGTGTCCATCTCCAGAGCCTGGGAAAGCACTTGTCAGAAAGGTGAAGATTACAGTCTTGGCATTCTGGGAGGTTTTACTGTGTCGGTGACCGCAGATAGTGTTATTCTTTGATATTGGATGTGCAAGATATTTTCCTTTAGAACAGAGGGGAAAAACGCCGGTAAATAGAAATCTTCAGAGTTCTTCTTCAAAGACTTTCTAAAGAAGAAAACATTCCTGCACCTGCCAAACCAGAATTCAGAGGTTTGGTATCAGAGTTTTCTTATGAAGGACAGGTAATATGCATGCTTGACATAGTCCGATCCTTCATTGTGATAAAAGATCTGTCCTGGTCATGTGGTGGACACACATGGGTCCTTGAAGACACTTTCTTTATAAGGGCTCGCTCACATAGTGCAAGAGGGGGTGGATTCTGACGCCGAATCCACTTCACAATAGAGGTCTCTGCAGACTGCTAGCTTCCTTTTTTCCGTGAGCAGTATGTTCCGGCTCATGGAAAAAAGAAGCGAGTTGCCCTTTCTTCAGGCGGATTCCGCAGCTGAGTCTGCCCTGGCGTCCACCTCGCGACAGCACCCTCTGGACTAGGCCCATTAATTTTGGCCTACTCCAGAGTGGGAAGCCGCAACAGTCACGGCAGGTGCATTTTGGTCCTACTCTGAGGCGGCTTCCCACATCAAAATCAGCACCAAAATACATGGTCCCGTGCCCCATGTGAACTAGCTCTAAGGGTTCATGACAGCAAGCAGAGATCTTGACAATAGCAAGGAATTCATACGGAAAATATATTCAAAAGTTGACATTTGTTATGGAATAAAAAAATTATACAATTAGGCTTAAGCCATAATACTCTTATTATCATTTTGTTGAAACGTTTGATTAAAAAACCCAATACAATATCCATTACCTCTCTGGTCAGACAAGCCCTTTAACCCAGTGTTGGATAAGCTTCACGTTCTGAGCCTGTTGCCCCTGGTAAAGCCCTGTGGTCACTAGGGTGTAAGCGTTGGTAGTTGCTTTTATTGGCAGCCTGTGCTTGGTACATTTATATTAGTGGGGGGGAAACCTACCATTTTTGGGCATGTTGGCACAGTATGCCCAGGTGCGTTTTTGTTTTTAACCTTTAGGTACTATAAAGAAAACACTTTGCTTTCTTTCGTGAAGGAGCCATTCACAATCTAGCTGAAGAGCTTCATGTGTCAGTGTCTGGGGGATTTGCTGTGGAGGAGAAGTCAGAATGTGAATTCCGAGCCTACCAAGAAACAACGTGTTTACTTAACTGGCCTGCCCAGGGTATATCTCTTACAGACTGAGCCTTGTTAGCTTTCTGGAAGTCACAAGGCCTGTTTGTAACAAGCCTTCACCTAGGCTCCACAGTACTGAGCTATAATTGGCACAAGGCGCTCGCTCCCCTCTGTATGGACACTGGTGTAGCAGTAAGGTGTTCGTGCAGCGAGTAGCATGGCTGGTGCTGGGTGATCTCTGTGCCCTGTACACGAACCACGTACTACTCTTGCAAGAAAAATGCACCCATTGTCCTGTGTGATCTACTATCTTACACTATATAGTTCCCAGCATTCATTGATAACACAGGCCTTACAAGGTGTGCTCGGACTAGTAGTTGTATAATGCAGCAGAATCCTGCTCGCCTGTGTCTGATGCTGCAGTATACTTTAATATAGCCGGAAGGGCTTTTTAATGCAGTTTAAATAAGCATTAAACCTTTTTATGACTTGCATTAGTTGCTGGATATTACTTGGGATTTAGATGCCAGCTAAACCCCTGTGCGGCGGGTAAAGACGCCTATGGCCAGTTTTAACCATGCGTTCAGTAATGACTTCAGCCTCAATCTCCTGGCCCACGGACTTATCCATAGTTAATTAAACTGGCGTGAATTATGGGGCTAATCCCTTAGGTGGCCGTTCTCGAGCAGAGCCGTGTTCCTTCCAGCTTCTCATTTGCTTCGCGTCTTATGTAGTAATCGTGAAGTAATTTTACTGTTATCTCATAAATGCCAATTATTAGCGATCACCTCAATTGAAGAGACTATAAGCGTTTTATAGGCCATGTGTACAGATAACATGTTCTTGCCATCGAAGGTCACCAACGTATTCTATCAAGTCTTTGGCATGCTTTGTGACAGCTACTCAGTCACCGTTACATTTCGCTCAGCGTAAATGCTAATTCTGCCTAGTTCCGGGTGGGCAAAATCCAAGATCCAGGTATTTTTGTGACCTTAAAGTTTTCTGTTTGTGCCTAATATTTTGGCCTGGTTATCTACATAACTTATGTCAGTCACTAGAACTGCTTCCCGGAAGGTGTGTAATAGTATCTAGAAGAGCTTTATCTACTCCCGACCTCGGTCTTCGGGAGATAACCCAGTCAGTACATTAGGGTTAATCCACATAGGACTGAATCACTGCAGATTATATGGGCAGCGCATTACTCTAGCAGTCAAGTGGCTAAGACTTTACACACCTTATCCACATGCTCTGGACGTTTTCTGCATGGAAATCGACTTGTGGCGCGATTTCTGTAGCGGATTTTCTCCTGGACTGCAGGCGGTGAACGACGCACCACATTTGAACTGGAGAAATGCATTACATGTGGATCTACCCTCAGACCAGGTTGGCACATGCAGGGTCTTACTGTTGCTGCATATAGTCTGTTGTAGCATCACTTTGGTTTTCATATCACTTTATTGAGATCTGTAGATTTTAATATTTCTGGTCAATTTCTGTGAGGGGGGGGGGGGGAGTCCACAACATACAGTATAAGGTTTGGTAAATTTCATCCACATGCCTGCTACTGTATTCCCTGTAGGCTTGGCTTCCTTTGATCTGCAACTTTCCAGGGTGTATGGACTTGCCCTTATATGTGGCCACACTGTGGCTTTCCAAGAAATAAGATAATGGGGAAATATCAAACTTACAAGAGGACAAGGTTAGGAATTTGATGTACTGGTGGGTTTTAGTTGTACGGTCGCGGTGCGTGTACTGTTGTACTATGTGTCCAGTATAGATGTCACAATGCGAGCAGTTAGAGCGCCAATACATTCTCTGCTGATTATATAAGAATTGGACCTTATTAGTATTGACTGTAGTCCACGTGTACAAGGAAGAAATGCTGCTTTTGTTCCTCCATGTTGGCGTTCATGACAGAACTTAATCCATAGCTTTCCTGTTGATTTTCATTTATTACGGATTTCCTTGACCTTTTTTCCCTTTTGAACTTTCTTTAGACCCGTCGACAGCTGGTCACCATATCTTAGTGCTTGATATGCAGCTACTGTAAGATGCCGGCGGGAGTCTGCAAATGTCTGTTTCATGTGGTTGTGCTCGTCTTCCGTTTTATCTCCTGGTAACATCATCTTGGTGTCATCTCTGAGAGTTCCTTTAGTCACAAAGTACTTCTTAGTTTCTGTCTGGCCTTGTAAACCCAGTCAGGAACTTGTCATAAGTGTTCTTTATGTTAGATGGCGGTATGACCACAGTGGCTGACCACACGTGAATGTTCTTGGTGTAGTGCCGCCGCACAATGCTATAGGTGTTCGATGCTTAGGGCTATTTGTGGATAATTCTCTGTGCCTCTATTAATATCCATGTGGTTATAGCTAAAGAATCCTGTCTGTATCTCATTGAACACTTTACGGGCCTCAGATACTTGTGGCAGTATTTTATGGTCCCATGCAAAACACGCAGGCAAATAAGGTCAGGATTAAATGGCTAGAAAGTGCAGTGCCGTAGGGTTGTTGGGGTTACTATGAGGTTTCTGGATATAACTATGGAATATGACAGTCTCTTTACTATGGCTATAACCTTATCATGTACATTGAGAAGGGATATCTGACTACAGAGAAGCCCAGGAATCGCAAAAACTGGGGTCCTCAAGTATCCCATGTGAATGGAGCATTGGTGTCCATGTGTGATCACCATTCCATTCATGTCTATGGACCTGACTAAGATATCTGAGCACCATGGGGCACTTTTATCAGTAGACGTCTGACACTACATTTATGTCAATGTATGACGTACAGCATTTACGTCATATTTCTGAATGGTATGTGCCAGAAAGCGACTGGTTTGACTCTTGAAAAAAGTACAGAGATAGGGCACATTCTCTTGTGCAAAGTATAGAAAGTCTAAAGACTGTAAACTTAGTTGAAGATTCAATTGAGACAGATTTTTTTTTTTTGGTAAAATGAGCCAGAGTTTTGATGCATGGGAAAGTGGGTCAGATTTATTAAGGTCTATAGGGTAGATTTATAAATACATCTAAAACTGAACTGGATTCCTATTTTTACACAATTTAAAGTTTGACAGAATTTATAAATTTTTCCTGATGATCTGTTCCATAGACAACGATTGAGAGAAAGAAAAAAAAAAAAAAAGCCGCCTTGTGATCATCTTAGGAGGTTCAGCTCCTGAATGGTGACTGTAATGCTTAGTTGCAGTCATCTAGAGGCAGAGCTACTATTGCAACACACACACACACGCACGCACGCACACGCAGAGGTTGTCCTGCACAGCCACCCTTGTCTCAATCGTGACCTGCACCCCCACTTTTTCTTCCTATTCATTGTTGTACACTAGAGCCCCTGGACCTGAGTGTATCTGATGTGCAGCCCCTTTCTGTGATGTATCTCGTGTCAGGCGTGAGAATTCATTATATGGCCACTATAGACTGACATGTACACAATACAGGAGCACGGCTGTGAGCGCGCTGCTAGAATGTGGCATTTGATTTACCACTCGCTGACTCAAGTCTCACACACTGGTGAGGAACACGGTGAGCTATGAATAAGTTATTCCCCTCTGTTCTGTGCTGTTCCTACTCTTTAGAAGCATTCAGGCTCTCCAAGCCTATGGACAGATACTGGAGCAGACAAGAGCCACCTCCATATAAACAATCCCCAGCTTGGCTGCTTGGAATGGTCTGGTGAAGAGTTACGATTTGTGTAGCATGGCGCCTCCTGCTGTTCAAAGGATATAACAATGTGCATGTCCATTTATTGAGCTGATGGACGCACATGCGCAGTTACAATCACCCAACAACTAAATATTCATCTTTTCTTCCTTCCTGACTGTCTAATAGAAATTGATTTTTGTCGTACTTGTCAGTGAAGGAGCAGAGCCTCTATAGTAACGTGGTAGTATAGCGGAGACTTCTGAGAAGGTAGCAAGAAGTCACTATATTGTCAGCTGTCACAAGAAGGATTGTCTTGAATAACCTCCTTAGAGGGCCATGTGAAAGTGATGTCTACCAGAAGACCGTCTACCCCCAGAAGACCACTTATCAATGCAATTTTGGTTAGTCATCTCACAGGTTTGTGTGTGTGTATAGATTGATAGATAGATTTATATATTATTTATAGATATTTTCAGACTGGAATTGAGTTTGAGCGCAGATAATTCCCATCCGGAGAACAGCGGATCACATACTACGGATAAGTTTTTGTGTAGTAGAAACTGAAGAGGGAAAAGTTTTTCTGTGCCAGGCCATTCTGCGGAGCTCTTAGTGGCTTTATGCAGATTGCCACTATTTTAGCTGTCGCCATTGTTGGCTGTGTGTAGAATTTCATAATTTCCCAATTTTTCTTATATAACTTTATTGGGGTTATGCAATGTCCTGATATAGTGGTTTAGTGCGAATTCCATTGCTCAGCAACAACTGCCGAGCTGGAGAGCAGCACTCTACTCTGAAACGGTTAAAGCCGTCTCTATTAATAAGAGTCATTCAGCCCCCCTAGTCTCCTTCAGCTGTAAAAGGATATCGCTCAGGATATGGTTTAAGAGAAGGGGGTGAATAAAGCCCTCCCCGTGCATGCACAAAGCTGACATTGTTCAGACCCACTGCCAGCCCCCTGCCCAGAGTTAGCTGCAGCGCTCTCCCTATGAGAGGATATTGAGTTCCCGTTATCTTGTGATAAGTGATCGGTTACAGAAGCTTTTTCTGCACAATGGCTCAGTCACAAAACCTCCAAAACACCTTCCGCTTCCATTTAACGGCTATTAAAAGGCACATTGTCATCTTCAGGGATGATTTCAAGGATTCTTTATTCAGGAATTTCTGTACAGATGGGGCCTGTATATTTACAGGAACCTCCCAACAGAGCAGGACACAAAATGAGGCCTATTAAGTCAAATAGGATGCTTTGGGATCGCGCCTTCCTGCATTAACCCCTGAACCTTGCACTTTTAGTCCTTCCTCGCCATGCTTCTTTATGGGCGCTTCCTGTGTGGTGCTGGGCACCTACTGTAGGCTTTTTCTGGCCTCTTTGTTCCCCGCCAGCTTGGGCTATTTTAGTTATGATTACAATGTCTGTAGCAAGCTCGCTGTTGTGTCTGGAGGAAATTGCGTATGATTTTGGTTTAACCGCTATTCTAGTCCAACACAGCAAGTATGTTTTTATAGGTGGCTGTGTGGTTAACTGTTAAGTGTCATGCTTTTGCCTGTCCTGAGACCCCTGTCCTTGGCGATACTCGTAGTATGTGTTTGACTGTTATTCCTTCCTACCCCACCAAACACTTGCACACTCTGAACTGAACATGTATGTGTTAATACAGCAACAGAAGACTGTCAACCACTTCCCAAGCCGCTCTTTCCCCTGCCATCTGTTGTTGGATAGTCTGTTTTCTCCCACACCGTACATGGTGGCCAGTCCCACCAAAAATTGGCAGGGTCGGCACACATACATCAGCTATGTGCGGACTAAGTATTAAACCTATAACAGGACCAAATAGGAGATTTAAACACATGACCTAATATTGGACACCTGAATGTATGGTATCTGCTGTGGGCAGTGGTCTTGTGGATGTGTTGTGCATTCTCTACCGCCATATTTCAGCGCTGAGGACACTGATGTCACAACCTCTTATATTAATTGGATCTTTGTAGGAATAGGTGTCCAAGTCTCCTACCTGGGGCTGTTATTGGTTTAATACCCATCTCCTTTTACTTGACAGCCTTCTCTTTAGAAGCACCATTACATTTATGAACCAGGAAGATCAGGATGACTTGAAAAAAATGCCAGGAAGCTAAAGCAGTAATGCTGTGGTTGTGGCTTGATACTCCATAGCTAGAAAGTCCTTGCACAGAGTCTGCCAAGTGACTTTAGGGACATGGGCTGCCATCACCTGTGGACGCTGTATTACTCTCTATATAGTGACCTTCTGTTAGATCCTAGAACTATACCTTGAATATTTACTTCCTGTCTAAGCCGATAACTTCAGCCCATCCCTCATTGATTCTGCAGCTGCCGCCATTCGTTTACCTCAGCACTGCCGCTGGCTCCTGTCCAGCATGTAGAGAAGTGAAATCCCTTTAATGATAGGCTGATGGTTCACTGAAGGCTTGTTTATATGGAAAGATGGCTGCCTCACACTTGTGCCGTTATAATAGACTTGACGCATCCTTACAGACTTTATTATGTAGTCGGCTTGTGGCTTTAGTTGGCTCTTGTGAGTGTTTATATGTGATATAGTCCTTTCTTTGGCATAATGGCTGCCAATCCCCCATCCAAAGCCACCTTGTAGTGTGTATTTGTCATAAACATGGCTTCAGAGATAATTCCCATGGGATAATGCTCATGTGCCATAGGAATGAAGGGCATCAGCATAGAGGATGGGCGTCTGTCACTTACCCCTCCAGTTCTTGTGAAATACTTCAGGGCGCCAAGCCATGTTGCTAAGTGTACAAGTGAGTTGGGCAAATCTGTCTGGAAGCCATTCAGCGTGTTTGTGGTACTTGTCAGTACAGGATGTAGCCGAGCTCTAGGACCACACTGGTGGTGATGATGATGCATTTTCCTTTTCTATATTTTTGTGATTGTTGACTTGTGTGGTGTGAACTGGTTTCCTCCCCCTCCCCCAGTACGTGATGATTTTTCATTACCGCAGTCCTATAGCACGCTGCCACCAATAACTAGATTCTGACTACTGCTCGCATTGCTGGTCTATAGGGGAAACTATCTGAAATTACATGCACATACTATGTACCATATTACACTGGAAGTATATGCAAATCTGTCCTCCATGATGTAATTAGGAAGACAGTGCCTCAGTCATGCAGCCCAATAGAGGGCGCTCCCTTTAACATCATGCCCGACCTTCCCAGAGGCTTTTGCTGCAATGATGTGGGATTTTACCAAGTACAGTCTCTCAGCCGAGGACAGCTGTTTCAATCTGATTGGATCTCTTCAGCCCGGCGTAGAGAAGACTGACTTGGCAGAGGTGAGAGGCTTCTAGACAGGGTTAAGGGGATATCGTCACTCCTTAGAGGGCTGCATGACTGAGGCACTGTCTTCCTAATTACATCATGGAAGACAGATTTGCATATTCTTCCCATGATCCTTTGCACAGTGGAGCGCAAATGGCTTAATAAGACTCCACACACATAAATGGTGGTCTCTCCCTAAGGAGTAACGATATCCCCTTAACTTCATATTACACTGGACAGGGGAAAATACCTGCTGGCTGAATTGCAGAAAAGATGTCCTTCTAATGGTTGTGTTTTGTTGGCTATTTAGTGCATTGAATTGATCTAATGGTGTGTTCATAGAGCCTAAATATATGACAGTCTGTGTGGTGGTCTAGCAGGGGCGCCCGTTCAGTCTTTAGTCCGTAATGGAGGGTATAGTTGATAAGTGTGTCAATGGAAATGTCAAATGATTTCATAGAGATTATTTGCGGGCAAAAAAAAAATTCATATGTGGCTAACTTCCTCAGTGTTATTCCCCAACATTGGTTACATTATAGCTATATTGCAACAACGTTTAAAAAAAAATTTTTTAATTAATTTAACTTTTTGTGATCCATTATATAGGAATGCTATACTGTTGCATTGTTTATTGTGGTACAATAAAAGCTGCATATCCTGGCAGGCCAGTAACCTCCTGCAGTATATTGGCCTTGATAAGGTGGGTTGGGTTGTTTTCCCCAACACATTGGCAGTAATTTATTACCCTATCAATACTAGTTTTCTAGCATGGGTGATAATACAATACGTCTTTATCACAAGGCCCTCTGCTGCCCCATAGACATAACACATTCTGCATCTTGCTTGACATTCTGGTGTGGGCTCGGGCAGGGACTACCTTTATTATAATTCGTGCCAGTTTTCCATTGAGGTACACAGTGGTGCACCCAAGAAGCCGGAGCCGCTTTTTAAGAAGACGCGCATATGAAACAATCTGCCCCAGTAACTTAGGGGTTGGGGTTGCTATCGGATGCCCAAAACTATATCTTTAGGTGAGGTGTTACCCATCATTGTTGACCATGACTCATCTGGGATTGTTATATTACATAGCATGTATATTTTTTTTCCTCGTTGACTCTTCATTTTTTGCTCTGGCCAGTTATACAGTGAAGCGTCTATAAGACAGAGCTTTGCGGTGCCAACTTTTCTCTGGGCTGTGTATTTTCCAGGTAGTGTTGGTGCCAAGTCTGCCGACCGGCTGGCACACGGAGGATTAATGTGGTACTTTTTGTTACTTTTATCATTGTTCAAGGAGTTTAATTTGACAATACATAAAGTATTCCTTCCAGTCCATTGACCTTTCTATAAGCTTCTTATGTGCGCAAATGTTGCGGTTTCACCGAGTTGCTTAACAAAGGGCTAATTCATAGGATTCATTTGTGCCAGGTTGCAAGCGGGTAATGGATAGGGCACCTTTCTTGTGTAAACACTGCGTCCCTTCCAAGAGGCACTTGTGTGCGGAGTAATGCTATACCTGGCTGGATCACTCTGTGTACCTTATATTGTGGATACTTGGTTATTTCGGGGCCTTTCTGTAAGTCACCTGAACATATTTCTGACTTTCTTTAAAGCCGTTGTCCGAAAAGAAAGTGATATTTCAAGCTGGCTCAGAATGGGTTAAAAAAAAAACAGAACAATGCCCCTCTACTTCTGTTCTGTTGCTTACTGGATCCGACCTGCAAATGGGGACCTTGCAAATACGAGAATGGGGGCGGTGGGGAATTGGAGTGGGAAGTACCTATTCTGAGCAGGCTTAAAATGTTTCCCCATTGAGCATCCACTATAATGAACGGCAGTCAATGGGATCTGGGGTGCAGTACTATATAGGGCACAGTGTCGGTGGCTTCCTGCCTGGTGTTGGGTTCAGTATGGGGGTTGGATTTGACCCCATACTGCTCACCAGTCTGCCTTCCATGGATTGGATATTTATGGTCTAGCCTAAGAATAGGCCATACAATCTTTGTCTTGGACATCCCCCTTTATAGTGGGCCTGATACACAAATATTTATCTTGCCAGACTCCTCAGCCTCGCTCCATTGTCAGTGTGGCTGCAGCACATCTGTTATAAGCGTTAGCACCAAGACTGTTCCTGAAACAGTGCTACACCTGTCAACTGGTTATGTTTGGTATTGCAACTCAACCTCCTTCCCGTCAGCCCTGCTTACCTGCAATACTGGGCACAGTTTACATGTACTAATCTATATGGTTACGTGATGAAAACACTGACTGGTTAGCATGGGTACCATCAATCCCATGTCAGAGTTCTCTGTCCAATAATTCATTGTGTGAACAGGGCTCTGTGCACATCTTGGATTACTATGGCACTAATATACAGATATATAATGTCTAACTCCTGTTGTATAGGCGGAGAACCTCCTGTTGGCCTGCTGCCCACTCCTGTATCTGACTGTGCACATACTGATATTGGACATGGCTCACCAGATGTTACATTAGTGTATTGTCTGTTCTGTATTCAGTGCACTTCAGGAACAGCGCGGGCACGCAGGCCTGTGTTATAATCCAGAACTGTCAGATTGTGTTCCTGGAAGTCCACGTTGCCTGCTGCAGATCTGAATGGCTGTGTTAGGGTGCATTCACACTGAGTAAACGCTAGCTTATTTTGTAGAGTAAAATTACACTTGTAAATTTTGCTATCCCATTGACTTCAATGACATTTTACAGGCGTATTTTTACAGGCGTATTTTTTACAGGCGTATTTTTACACTTGTAAAAAAATATCATTGAAGTCAATGGGATAGCAAAATTTACAAGTGTAATTTTACTCTACAAAATAAGCTAGCGTTTACTCAGTGTGACTGCACCCTTAGACATGGAAGTTTGTGTTTAGAAAGAATGTCTTTTCCATGGCGCAGATCTCTGGCTGCCGGCCTTCTCTGGCCATGTACCATGAACACTTTGAGTATAGGTGCGGGGGGTTGTAGTCAGGGGCACAGCTGTCTGTCCAGTAACCGGTTACAAGCGTCTTTCATCTGACCCAGACCCTGGAGCCAGGAATACAGAATTTTTAGTAGTAGAAGTCATTGTTATAGCTATACAGCTTGCTGCTTTTGCATTTATCCCATATTACATATTCCCCCCGATTCGAGTGGGGGTTCGGTTCTTGTTTGCTGCCTCATGACCAGATGTTACATGTGAGGAAGTGGGAGTTTATGATTCTGTGTTGCAAACAACTAGTAGATACTGCAGCTTTATGGGAGTGATTTGGGGCCATGTTTGGGAATGCGTGGTCACACGTGTTTACCTTTGTCCTGCTGCGGTAGTATTGTCATCACCTGGATCCATATAGCACGCCACAATGGGCCACTTCTAGTGGTATTGTCAGACAATTACTAGGGGTGCGGGGTCAGTTTCTAAGAATCTCCTAAACTACTATGGAAAAATAAAGCTAATGGGTTCCTATGGGCAATAGACCCGGATCTAGCTATAGACACCGTATAGACAGCTGAGTTGTCTCCTGTATACTGTCTTTGTTTCTTGGGATTTACTAAGCTGGGGATTGTGGCTTGTAGCTATAGAGGAGAGGATTGGTGACATTTCCTGCTGTATTATAAGCTACTTTCAGAATGAAGTGTTGGCTGGATGTCACTTCACAGACACTTGTGACGCAGACTACCTTCCCTATGAAGGGTTTCACAATCGCTCAAGTTCACTTCCTGGCATCTGATAACGTGAGAGATTTGTGTCTGCGCTGTGACTAATATGTTATATAGCTTCTCTACCTCCTTGAGCTCTGCTCTTTCCAGCTACAATTGCAACACTCCTTACTTTATTATCTGTTGTCTTCCTGATATTTAAAGACTAGGAGAGAGGTCCCGGGTTATAATGGTAAACCATGTATCTGACTGAGTGACGGCAAGTACAGGCGATATAAGGCAGGATTCGCAAGCTGCAGGACGAAAATTGTAAAAAAAAAAAAAAAAAAAAAAAAAAATCAGTGGAAAAAAATGCAACACTGCTGCACTGTCTAAATATTGCCTAAAGGCTAGGGCCCCGCATAGCAAAACCTAGCTAAATAACAAGATGCTGGGAAAAAAATGCAGTAGAGATGCATTCTAATTTTTTTGTAGCATTTGTTATTGAGTGTTTCTTCCCCCTCCCCCCAATTAAAGCCCCTGACTCCGTTGAATTCTTTTGAAAAATCTGCTTTTCCACTGCGTTTTTTTCACTGTGGCTCTCTTTCGAATTTTCAGCAGATAGATCACCCTTTGCAATATATAGTGTTCTATGTGGTCAGTCAACAGCATAAAATAATGTCATGGATCTACGTGCCAGGCTTTCACATTGGATGGTTTTTGTGCAATGGGTTTACACCAATTCTTAACCTTCTCCATTCTGATGCTACTGTAAATGCTTTGGATTTTCTGCAATGTTAGGATCACTTTCATTCTATTCTTCCAATGGTGAAGTGTGTCCTAGTGGTGTGATGGACGCACAGTTACTAGGTCTATTACAAGACTCGGGTTGGAAAACTGTATTGTAAGACGCTGTTCACAAAGGGTAGTGCTGCATGCAGCATCGTTCTATGCAACAAAACTGCAGCGGAGGAAACTTTAATGGGATTCTTGAAACTTTTTAGTGGCCCTGCAACTGCACAGCATGTGACCTGACTAGCGGACATGAGGACATTATCACAGTCACACAGGTTTCTTAAAACTTGGGCATGATCCTATTAACCTTCCCTGTATGCCTGGGTGTCTATTATCTGAGTTGCTGGCAGCAGTTCCCTAATATATATTTAATATACGTTGATGGTTTAGCTTGGCATGTGAGGCAATGTCTTGAGTGCCTTCAGGCATCTTAGTAATAATCTGTCTTCATGAATTTCATCACTATAATGTTTTATATTCAGTGTGGTACAGGAGAGAGGGGGTTAAAACGATGCAGCTACAAGTTGTATGTTCTCATTTCCACAGGACACATGGACAGCCATTCTTCCCCCCCCCCCCTCCTCCTCCTCCTTATTCCACAGCTTCATAGTTTCTAAATTGATCACAAGTCTGGTAATGTTCCTTGGCCTTATCCCGCCGACTACTTCCAAGATTCTGAGACGTAAACTGCTGATGGCCTGGGATTTTCTGACAGGCCGCAGCCAGATTAATAACGGCCTGTGATGTCAGTGCACTGATGCTGGGGAGCCTCATAGATCTCAGGTCTTTGCTCTACATACCAGTCACACTACAGTATAAGCAGGAATGGCTGTGCAATACACACTGTACTGTAGCATGAACTGCCTATAGTTCTTCTGACGAATGATTACAATGTTATATAGTCTTTTACAGAAGTTCTTGAGGAATCTTTACTTGTGTCTTGTTTGTAAAATCGGGAATAGATGGCTGAGGTGTGAACACTGAGACCCTCCACAGATTTTTCCCGTCTGTCATTCTGTATATGGATCCTAGTGACCTAAAACCTGCTGTGCACATTTTATATCTACAACATGTCAGTGTGTGCTTGATCTCCATTCCAGGATTCACTCTTTGCAATGCACAGGATGAAACCTGTTGCAAATCCACAAAAACTCTATTTGTAAAGTAAATGTGGACATGTCTTTAAAATGGTGTTGGGCTGCGTAGTCCCAGCCGCCGGTACCTCGCCTCTTGATGTGAGATACCTATAAATCTTTCCTATATCTCAGCTACCCTATCTTATTGGAATGCTATAACATCAGGAAAGCGATTTTGCTGCTTCGCTTCAGTTCGAGCACTTCCTTTTGGCAGCTTTACATCACACACAGGCCTGTTATTACTTAGTGATGTGTTCAAGGAAGCAAATGATTTCTTCATGTGCTGGTCAGCAGGCCAAGACTTGCTCAGACAAGGAGTAATTGGGGCTCCGTTCTGTCATTTGCAAGCTAATATATTTACCTGGATGACACCTGGCTGCTTTGTGGTGTCTTTCACCTCTGCCATAGCCGTATTACAGGCACAGCTGTCTTTGTACAGCTGATCACTAGTGAATTGTCCTCAGAAGTCACTTCTACAGAACAGGGGACATTTTTTTTTGTCTAGCTGCCACAGTTTGCATTTTATGGCTGTGAGAATTTTTCCGATCTTGCTTCTGTTTGCCCCACCTGTCTTTCCAGGCGTTGCGTTCTCCGACATATCAAACCTAAAACACTTTCTATTTCTGAGCTTTTCTTTCAGTGTACTTGGCCTGAAGCGGAGTTCGTCCAGCCCTTCTCCTTCCTTCCCGGACTGTCTGGCAAAGGCTGGTCATGTAGTTCCGTTTTTGACTTTTATAGGTCTTGATCAATAGGAATAAATACATATGTTTTATTACAGTTTAATAGGCTGGCAAGCTGATGGCTTCTGTTCTCTGCCCATAGTCTAGTCTGTCTCATCCACCCATTTCTTTCCTCTTTGGCATGAAGCATGTTAAGGCTACAGCCAGGAAAAATTTACAAGCCACGTGAAATCACCTCATATTCCCTCTTGGGAGTGCAGGGATCTCTAGGAGCGGCTTGTTGGATATGATTTCTGATTATTAGAATACTTTTTGCTACCTATTGCCATAGGATTCTGTGCCACCCACCTCCATATGGCTATATGTATTATCTGCTATGGACTCCTCTGGTCTAAGCTCCCACAGTTGTCTGTACTGTACAGGAATTGTTCCTTATGTTCACCCCCCATAGAGTGCATAGAAAGCGATACCCAGAGCCAATGTGTATTGATACACATCCAGTGGTGATAAAGGAGGCAGGAAATGAGATGTTTGCCTCCCAAAGACTAAACATTAGGGGGGAGGGGGGTTACTTGCAGCTTGTAAATCTCCGTATAGGTCTCTGCTGTATCCAAAGGTTAACACTAGGTACCAAGGTGTGCTCTTCACAAATCTCCACTTCAGGGTTACACTGTTACGCTAGGTTCACACTAGCATTTGGCAGTCCATTCTGTGGTTTCTGTCTTCTGCATGCAGAAGACGGAAACCTGTCAGATCAGGTCCGGCCGTGAGCACCGGTCAGCGTTTTATGCTCTCCGCCGCGTAACTTTTTTTTTTTTTTTTTTTTAAATCTGACACACAGTACTGCATGTCCAACTCTGTGTCCGGTTTAAAAAAAACTTTCGCGGCGGAGCGCATAAAACGCTCACTGGTGCTCACGGCTGGACATCTTTCAAACCCATTCATTGAATGGGTATGAAAGACTCCTGCAGGTTTCCGTCTCCTGCTCAGTTTTGTGCAGGAAACGGAAACCTGCATGAACGGAGACCGGGCGCAGATGTGACCGAGCCCTTAGCCTATCTATCAAAAATTGAGTCTTCAGTAGTTACCTTTTTTTTTTTTAATGGCTAACTAAAAACGATGACAGATTGCAAGCTTTTGGGATATCTCAGATCCCTTCCTCAGGCAAAGGTAAACTATGCCTGAGGAAGGGATCTGAGATCCCGAAAGCTTGCAATTTTACATCATTTTTAGTTAGCCATTAAAAAAGGTATCCACTACTGAAGACTCTCACTTCTTTATATTTCCTGTCCACTGGCTAACACGGTACAAAGATATTTTTGCCCTAATCTATCATGAGTTAGCCCCTCCATGGGGATTTTTGTATTCTGTGTGGGGAGAGGGGAGGAAGCCACTACTAAATGGCTTACCTCGCAAGGAAATGGACATTTTGGAATCCAATGGTCTGGTTTTTCGAGGTCCCCAGCACATTAGATTGATCGGCCAGCCTGCTGAAAATGGTGGGCTTACCAATATCATATTGTGTATGGTCCACTCTAGATTGCTTCCACCCACCATGATGTTCAGTTTGGCAGTGACCTGAGGGCTCGCCTGTGTTCCTGAACTTGAAGTAGACCAGTGGATATAAGTGTAGGTTTTCACTGTCCACCGCCCACCCCGAAATGTTTGTGAACCAGCTTTCAGAATGCCACGGTTGCTTTTCCTTCAATAAAAAAAACTAGATGTAGGCCTTTCTATACATGGATTTGCTAAAATTTTGGTGACCTGACAGTTTAGCAGCATCAAACCGAGGTCTACACTTTAGATGATAAATTGAGCACTACAAAGAGCTGCATATGGAAATCTGAGAAACCTGGTGCCAAGCCTGGTTCTGACCAGATCTGTCTGGAATGTAAATTGTAGGACAGAACCCTAAAAATACTTGGGATTGTCCTCCCACAGCTCGGAGAAGAGAATGAATGAAAGGGTAATGGAGTCTATGAATTTATCTAGAAAACCTCAATCCCAGCTGTTGGGCTGCCGTTTTCTATTTCCAGTGTACAATCCAATCGCTGTTCCTGGGCCACAGCCGTAATCGTCTAAGGCCAGCAACACAGATGCTTTGGCTCGAGAGATGGCAAACTTTAGTCTGCAAACACAGGCTGAATTCACACACCCTCCATTGTTGTGGGTGGTTTTATTCTGAGCGGTGCTGAGACTATATACTGCCATCCTTGGTGAAGACCGTATAGCCTTTTGCCCACCTCCTAGATGTGTTATTCCCGGTTAGACTTTGTTACCAATTTCATTCACTTTAGAAATTTTATTGGTTTGTAAAAATAAAATAGAAGTTTCACTCCCCCCCAAGGAGCAAAACCCACAAAGCTTTTATATGGTTTTCTAAACCAGCCCCTTTGCCTTTTTGGGAGAAGTCCTCGCGTTCTGTCATTCATTTTGGGAATTAGTTGTCCTTCAAGGCATAAATCATTCAAGATGTTTCTTGAATAACATTTTGTCTTTCCAGGATGTCCCTAGACCTAAGGTAAGAAAAATCTAGCCACGCTCTTCTGTGTTATGAAACAGATGGTTCGTTCTGCAGAAATAGCATGGCCGATTCCGGTGTCTGGCCAGAAGGGCGGACACCATGGAAAATGGTAGTTATTATCTTCCAGCCGAAGAGTCTTCTCCAGTTTAAACGTCTTCTCTAAAATTCTTGAAATGCAACTGGAGATATGTCTGTGTCTGTGGTTGTAGATTTCGGCGTTTGGCCTGTTTATGGCAGCGATTCTTATACCACTGATGGACCAAAAAAAATATGGTATATGTACTCTAAAATGTATAGCATATTCATATTCAGGTGTACATGTGGGACCTACACCTGTCTCCACATAGGGGGTTCCTTAGGAAAACCCTGTCTCTTGTTGGCCACCTCACTGGGCAGGGATTGGGACAGGCCCCTGACCAGTAGTTCTCCATCAGGGCATTGTTTTTTGTTTGACATTGGCTCATGGACATTCACTTTAACCCTTGTTTTTGCTGTAAAGATTGTCTCCATTATTACATTGCACGGTGTTGAGATTTCCAAAAGACGGACAATAATATCTTAGCTTGACTCTTAAGTTTCTCATAATTCGCTAGAAGGCCCATTTGTATAGCAGCTTCCATCATGAGCCCATCGCTAGGAGTTCCCATTTGTTACGTCTTGAATATAAATCCATTGTAATATCCTGCAATTTTTAATATCCTGCAGAATTTTATTTGAATATGTTATAGACTTCCTTTCCTTCTCTGGTAGCCGGACACAAACTGCTAAAGGGCACAAGTCGGAGAGCAGAAACTCCCATGTTGTCACCAGACGGCCTGACTGGAGCTTTCCTGTTTGCTCTTCAGTGTGTTCCCTTTTGCCTTTCATCTTATAAGTAATGTCCTCCTAAAAGCTTCATCTCTACCTGAAGGACTGGACGTGCCCTTTACTAATACAGCGTGCCTCTTTATTTCCCCTGTGTAGAACAGATTTATAGAGTATAGAGGGGTTACTACATAGGCCAAAGCAGCTATAATGAAGGCAGCACACAATCAGCCAATATTAGGAGACCTTCTCACCATGGCCATGGAAATAACTTGCACAAGACTATCATTCCCTACTCCTATGCAGGCAGTAGGAAATCTGTCCCCAGTACCTATAAGATCAGCTCTGTAGGGAGTGATGTTGGGGACAACTGAATCCTGCGCGCTTCCCCGTGTCTCAGTTGCTTATATATCACTGTTTTTACTGAGTTTATATATCCATTAGCCACAGTAAAACAGATTGAGAATTGCCTATTGCTTTTCCCCTGTGGTGCTGCTGCAGGGAAGATGAGCCCTTGTAACCTGTTGGCGCTATATAAATAAAATGTATTATTATTATTATTATTATTATTATTAACCTGCGTGGGATCCCGGGAACGGCTTATTACAGCAGGCATCTTATCTACTGATCTGATAAAGCTTCTAACTAGCCACCATTGTCACTCTATTATTTCTTGGGAGAATGTCCTTTGTAACCTTTTTATTATGCCTTCAACTTCCTTAAGGCCTTGTGTGCACAATCCAGCAGGCCTTGTTTGGCAAGCACATGAGACCTGTCAGAAACCGCGTGCAGGGACAAGACGTATATCACTTGCATATCATATTAATAATGTACAGGTATACTTAGAGCAGTCAGATGACGTTTGACATATTTGCAATGAATATGATTTAGACATGCCCAGTGACATTCATTGCAGCGTAAGACTATGAGATTACATATGGGGTGACATGTGGGAAGTGCACCATTCCCACCAACATTAGAAGTGGTTAAACATGGATTTCTGTAAAACTCTGGACGTTCGCTGCCACATAAACTTCTGCAGACCTTCATTATCTCCAGCTGTCCGGCCTCAAGTGGTGGTCTGCTTTCTCTCCAGCCCGTAGGCAAAGCCTTGTGGTTGGGCATGGCCACTAAAACGTGCAGTTCAGCCTCTAGAAAGTGTAACATTTGTTCTCCTAAATTACGTGTATTTAGACGCTTATTACAGGCGTCCTCAAAGGGCTTTTTACATCCAGGGACTTGGTGACATGTCATTTTTCTTCTGTGCCACATCATCGGTTTCCTCTCCGTTGAGTTTTTCCCTGGCATCGGCCACATTGCAGCAGCGCATTTCCTGTGAAGCCAGCCAGTCTTTTTCTATTTATTGCCTTTTTGGATATTTTTTGCTGAGATATTTGTCTTGTGTTTTGAAGTGGCGTGATGGAGTGGTTTAGGTGAAATCTGTTCTCATATCTTCCATTATACTTTAGGGAGAGTTTTCCAAACCATTATGGGGACAGGCTTGGTTGTCCAGACTTGCCAAAAGCCAATTTTTTTATTTATTTTTCTCCGTATTATAAATCAATACAAATAATAACATACAATACAAATAATTAATGGTTAATACAAAAGATAACTGACAAACTGCTCCTAAAGTCTGTAGTAATTTGTCCAATACTTGTATTTTATCACTTTCTTACTGTAGACAGGGCAAAGGGGGGAGGCTCCTGCTGCAGCTACATATTCTTCTGCCTGACACAGGACAGTGAGGAGAAGAGATAGAGACAATTTCTTATATACATACACATACACGCACACAATTTTTATTTAGCCTTATATATTTTATGATGCCAACTCTGTGGCTTCTGGTGTAGCTGGATCCTTAGACTGAGTAGGTACAGACATTGCCCGGCTAGTGATTTTGTACATCCTGTACTTTTTGGTATACATTTTGCACTTGCTGTAAGATCTGTTACCTAGAATGACCTGCTTGAGAACATAAAGGGCTGCCTTCGGTTGTCAGACACAGCTGAGCGCCGCGTACTCTGCTGTATTCTAGCGGCGGCCGTGTAAGGGCTGCTGTTAGCTTTGGCAGGGTCTGCAGGTGCCCCGTCACTGGGTCCAGATCTGCTGATTTCCTCTGATGAGAACGCTGCCCTTGTTTAGTACACTACTGGCTTGTGGTTAGGTCAGCACTGCACTTCTGGATGGGTTTGCACTTGTATTGTTTTGGGGTGTGCCTTTTATTTATGTGGCTTCATGTATGTAAATATAACCTTTCAGTGGTGTAATTATATACTACGCTGCCACTAATTTTTATGGTGATCTGTGATGTTTTGTTTGTGCCCTCTGGCATACTAAATTGCTGTGTTTTGGACTATCATTATATATAGATGATAATTTGGCGTTGCACACAACTTTCGGTCTCGGATATCTACAACACAATGGAACTGCACAATAAAACTGAACTCTTCTGTGTTAAGTAGCAGTCGCAATGTCCTGTGTAAAAGCGAATTCGTGCTGGCTTTTTGTGGCTGGTAAGGCTAAGCTCACATCTGCATTGGAGTCTCCATTCGCAGCGAGTGCTCAAAATAGTCAAAGTGCTGCAAGACTTTTTTCGTTGGGCAGTTTTGGCTTTATAAGAACGGACACCCAATGCATCCTTGTCCTCTCCCACTGGTTCTTGGCTCCCTGCCGATCTCCGCTTCCTGGTCCTGACAGGATATAACTGCTCAGCCAATCATTGGCCACGCTGATGACCTGTCTAGCCAATGAGCTAGAGGGATCAGGAAATAGACTGGCAGGAGGTGTAGCAGTGAATCAGTAGGTTCAGTAATGCTACTACTTTAATGAGGTAATATCTTATGATATTATAGGATAGAGGATAACTTCGATTGTCAGCAATCCTGTCCTTAGAACCTATTCATTCTCTCTGAATGAATGAAGATGCAGGGTGCGTACTTAAGCTGCCACTTTGAGGACCGCAGAACTGGAGTCCTATTCTCAGGATTGGTAGGGGTCCCAGTGATCTGCACTGACCATGACGTTCTCCCCTCTCATATTGATAAGGGATAACTTCATAGCTTGAAACAACCTCTTTTTAATAAATTTGCTTTAGTTTTTAACCTACTGTGCATCTTTTGTGTAAAACCTCTTTACCTGTCAGGTAACTTTTTCATTCTAAATTGAGCAATTCCTATATAATAGTTCTGCGCGTTATCTTGTTGGACTTTGTGTGACTGTCCAGTGATGACCCTGGATGCGTGGTCTTTAATAAGGCGGCTCACATTGCTTGCGCTTATCCATTGATAGCTCACTATACACGGGCCCTTGTTTATGATATATGCTACATTGGAGCCTCAATGTGCAGCACAATCTCTGACTGTGGTGAAATCCTCTGGGACGCTTCACAGGCTGGCCGCCAACTTCTCTATAAAACGGGCCTTCTTTTTATCCCGTTTTACCCACTGCTTACTACTCTGCCTGGCAGGAGCGTGTCTTCATTAAAACTCAACAACACAACACATACTCCTTAGATGGAATTTTGGAAAGCGGCCAGAGAAGTCCACAACAGCCGTACCACAAACATTCCTCCGCTAATGGAAGAGCGTTTAAGGCGTTTACAGGCCTTGGGTAAACAGAGGTGGAAAGGCTTTGTGTCCTTTGTCAGTGAAGTGCAGTTAGAAGTTGATAGCAAAGATATCCCATATATACACTTCTTTGTTCTGTGGCTTTATTTGTTGGCATATATGGCAATGATGCCTATTGTATAGTTAGAAGTATCTCTGAAACTTAAAACCAATCTAAACTATGAGTTATAGACGTTGCTTAGGATTGTGCTTATAAAACATGCCATTTTACTCAGTCAACACCAGCCTTTATTGACATCACTGGAATCCCCTTTTATTGACATCACTGACATACTCATTATAATAATGTGCAGTTTCCGTATGTCATGGCCTGGGCCACACATGATATTCTTCCTGCTGTGGGCACTGTGTGCTGTGGATATGCAGCAGGGAATATTTTGCATGTGTCCAGATGAGAACAAATAGCATGTAAGTGAGGATGCCGTTTGTTCTCTGGGGATACTAGTGATGCCGAAAAAGGATGGCTCTGTCTATCTGGGTAAAGAAGGTGGCATAAGGCACAATGTTTGTTTGTTTTTTTTGGGTTTTTTTTAGTGCGTTTCGGTGTGCTTGCTGGCATTAGAACTGCCCTCACTTACATAGCGGAGTAATGCTAATCTTCACCATAATGCAAGGAACAACAACAAAAGTTTTTCTAAGTGCCCCTTCAAGCACCAGTCCAGAGCTGACGTCTGTTCAGTATATCCTATAGTGTGCTGTGCTGGGACGAAGGAGTAAAGTTCACCTTACAGCAGTTTCCTGGGATTAATAAATGTTTGGCTGTGGGCGCACGGCCCTCCTCCATAGTTATTAAACAGTGTGACATGCTCTGACAGTCTTGTCTTGTTTCTGACTTAGGAATTTACTGTAGCCCCCCTGCACTTTACTATCCCTATGTACTATCACTACTACTCCCCATGTCTATAATGAATCCGTTTTAGCATGTGTTTTTTCTTTGCATTTCTAAGAAACTTCCAAATTCCTTACATTCTTATAAAAGCTCAGAATTAAAAATGACATTAGAAAAACAGGTGAGGTTCTGTATAAGCCTTTATAGCGACCTGTATGTGCTTAGTGTGAATTCAAGCAAAGACAGGTCACAGATATCTATCTATCTATCCATCTATCCATCCATCCATCCATCCATCCATCCATCCATCCATCCATCCAATTCTAGTATAAATGAATATGTGATCGTTATGTAACATAAAGCGATGGAAATTTAAGACGTCTTTTTGTTTCCTCCACAGATGCAGCAATTATTTTATGAAAATTATGAACAGAACAAAAAGGGCTATATCCGAGACCTTCACAACAGCAAGATCCACCGAGCCATCACCCTGCACCCTAATAAGAATCCCCCCTACCAGTATCGTCTACACAGTTACATGCTGAGCCGTAAGATTGCCGAGCTTCGATATCGCACCATTCAGCTCCACCGGGAGATTGTTCTCATGAGCAGATACAGCAACACCGAGGTTCACAAGGATGACGCACAGCTGGGAATAGCCCCGTCCTTTATGCGATACCAGCCACGCCAGCGGGAAGAGATCTTGGAATGGGAATTTCTTACTGGCAAGTATCTGTATTCAGCCGCAGATGGACAACCGCCTAGGCGTGGGATGGATGCCTCACAGAAGGAAGCTCTCGATGATATTGTGATGCAGGTTATGGAAATGATCAATGCAAATGCCAAAACCCGTGGTCGTATTATTGACTTTAAAGAGATTCAGTATGGGTACCGTAGACTCAACCCTTTGTATGGAGCGGAGTATGTTTTGGATTTGCTCCTTCTGTACAAAAAGCACAAGGGCAAGAAAATGACGGTACCTGTGAGGAGACATGCCTACCTCCAGCAGACCTTCAGCAAGATTCAGTTCATGGAGCACGAAGAGATTGATGCTAAAGAGCTGGCAAATCGAATAAACCAAGATTCAGGTTCTTTGTCGTTTCTTTCTAATTCCCTTAAAATGTTAGTCCCATTCCAGCTCACCTCGTCCAAGGTTGAACACAAGGAGCCCAAGGAAAAGAAGGTCAACATTCTGGTCCCGTTGTCTGGTCGCTTTGAAATGTTTAGTCGGTTTATGGCCAACTTTGAAAAGACTTGTCTCATTCCCAACCAAAATGTGAAGCTGGTCATTTTGCTTTTCAATTCTGATGCCAATCCCGACAAGGAAAAGCAGGTTGATCTTATGAGAGATTATCGGGTTAAATATCCAAAGGCCGATATGCAGATCTTACCGGTTACCGGAGAATTCTCCCGAGCTTTGGCCCTAGAAGTTGGATCTTCTCAATTTAGCAATGACTCTTTGCTATTGTTCTGCGATGTTGATTTGGTATTCACTACGGAGTTCCTTCAACGCTGTAGGGCCAACACCATCATAGGCCAACAAATCTATTTTCCAATTATTTTCAGCCAGTATGACCCCAAGATTGTGTACGCTGGGAAGGTTCCCAGTGACAACCATTATGCGTTTACACAGAAAACTGGTTTCTGGAGGAACTATGGCTTTGGCATTACATGTGTCCATAAAGGAGACCTTATTCATGCTGGAGGTTTTGACGTTTCTATTCAGGGGTGGGGACTGGAGGATGTGGACCTGTTTAATAAGGTGGTACAAGCAGGTTTAAAGACTTTTAGAAGTCAGGAGGTGGGTGTAGTTCACATCCACCATCCTGTGTTTTGTGACCCCAACCTGGATCCCAAACAGTACAAAATGTGTGTGGGGTCCAAAGCATCTACATTTGGTTCTACCCAGCGGCTCGCTGAACTTTGGCTTGAGAAAAATGACCCTATGTTTGGTAAAACCATTCATACAAATGACTCTGTGAGGACAGCGTGATGAGCCAGCACCGCTGGCAGGACATGAACCTTCTCATAGCCATCTAATTTATTTTTTCATTTTTTTTTTTTTTTTTTTTAATAGTTAAGGCAATATAGTTTTGTTAAAATGTTTTATGCAGAGTTGTTTGTGAATGAGCGTTTTGGACAAAATGAAATGTGATCAGTATTTGCCTTTCAACCATTTGCAATATGACAACTTGAACAGTTTTTGCGATCAAATCTGTGTATTCTCACATTCCACGATGACTAGAATTTTTTTTATTTTTATTCCTTTTTCTAGCGTACTCCAGATCCTAATGCAAACAAGTCAGTGTGAACAGGTGCACCTGGTGACTTTATTGTTTGTGCCACTCCAGATCGTAATGTTTTGTACGTGCGATTTTTCACCAGCAAACGAGCGGCTACTAGTCTATAAAATACAAAGTTCGTAGAGCGAGAAGAAACAACACTTGTGTTATTTGGCATTCCTGTTTAATTTTTTTTTTTTTTCATATTCCCCCCCCCCCCCCCCCCCCCGCTTCTAAATGCCAACTTGGTACAGGTATTTTTTTTTTTTTTTTTTATTTCCTTTGTTTAGAACAAAATGTACACCAAAAATGTAGAAAATATGCAGAGCAGAATTTTTTAAACAATTTGGTTCCGGGTTTCAAAGGTTGCTCTTTGTTGAATGTCTTTGGTGGTCAATTGTCTATTGCAAAAGCCATAGCAGTATTTTTTTTTTTTATTTTCCTGTCTTGGTTTACAAAACCTTTCCCTATTCAATGAAATATCCCATTCTTCTGCCAGTTCTAGAAAGGCCATGGTACGCTGCAGGATCTGTGTGTACAGACTCAAGGGTAGTCTGCAAAATCCATATGCCATTACAACCATAAAACGTGTCCTTAATGTTTAATACTGGAAGTTTGCCTCCTCGTAGCTCCTTTTCAAGACCAAATGCTTGCACATTCCCAACATCTCATCTTGTCGGTTACAACATTAGAAATGTTTTTTTTTTTTTTTTTTTTTACAATGTGCCTTACCTCTATATTAAGTGGACACTCCTTGGTTTAGTCTCTCTCCACTGTATTGTTTTGCCCGTCGCCCTACTCCTCCGAATCCTAAGATGACTCTGACCGCTTCATCAGGTATCTAGTACCACATTGGAATGTATTTTGGAATAAATTGAAATTTTCATCAGAATGTTAAACTTTTTGTATTAATTGGAGGTTTCTCGGTGCCTTAAATGTTATCCTCTCTCCTCATGAAGGGGGCTGTGCAATGGATACAAGGCGCTGACGTCTGTACCAAATAGAAGATAGAAGCTCTCCGGCCAGAGCGTCCTTCTCTTACAGTTTTGTTATTTTTGGGTGGGAGTATGGGTGGGGGCGTTTTAAATTATTGGGTTTTATTTTAATATGCAATGTTTTTCTTTGTCACCATGTTTTTGATTTCATAAAATGTTTAATAAAATGTTAAAAGAAAATGTGAAGTTTTTGTTCTGTATGTTACACCTGAATTACACTGGGTTAGGGCCGGACCATTACAATAATCCTGATTAATAGCACATTTTACCTTATTTTACTGTTATTTAGGCCATACCCCTCTTTACATTCGCCCCCCCTATCTACACACCAATGAATTTGAGTTTCTCATGATATAATTGCTTAGCCCTAGACTGTATAAAGTATATACCATAACTATACCCCCACTACCAAGCTCAGAAACTTCTTAACCACGTAGATGCTTTATTACTTCTAGATGAAGAAAAATCTAGCAAAAAAGATCCGCCCTTCTCGCTCTTCCACCTTAACGTCCTGTTGAACTGCCATTGGCTATTGGATAATTCACGAACTGTAAGGTATCCAGTCAGAAGTGTGGCTATTGGAATCAGATATGAGGGATTCTGATTTTATACCATACAGTTAGTTATGTATATGATAACTAATGATAGTGTGAGACAAAATGGCTGACATGGGCAACACCACGATGGTCAATTGGCCATAATTTTGGTGGTTGCTCAATGAAATAGTTCAGCACTACAATGTACAGTACACATCCACTTACCTACCAGAGTGCATTGGCAGCGTCTACTAATCCAAGTAGCCCCAAGCCCAGACACAAAGTATCTCCATTTTATTCCACCACCTGGGAAATTCTCAATTTTAAGCTCAATTTCCTTGGTTTTTGTTTAGAGAGACTAAGGCCTTATTAACAGAATGGTGAAAAATGGCGTTGTGATGGATGTTTTCCCAACGTCATTCACACAGTGGTTTTAAGAGCGCATTGAATTAAATATGTCCATTCACCGATCTGTTTTGACTGTCCATTTTACGTAGAACAATGTAAATAAACCCATTGAATATCATTGGTTATAATATCCATCTGGCAGGCAGTTCCGAAAAACTGCTGTTACATGGTTGTTTACTATTTTGTGAATATGGGACGTCCTTGGACTTACTTGGACAGACACTGCTGTTCTTCATGGACATTGGGTTCAAGTAAATGTCACCATCATGTGAATAAGGCTTAACATTCAGTGAGCTGACACGGAGCGGTTGATTATATATGATGCAGGCTTTCTCATCCTACACCCAGCTATTGTGTACACCATTTGTAGCTGGAGGAGAGAACCTTCATGGAGTATCAGAATCCGGGGCAGAGCTAACAGCGATTTCACGATTTTGATGAAAATCAGAAATTCTGTTCTTAGGGAAATAAATTGTACAGCCTTATGCCGGTAGCAGATGACCGTGTGCTTCCAGCCGGCCGTGAATTAAAGGCACTGGGGACACGTGAATGTTGCCCATGTGCCAACCATGCATCAGCTGTGCTTCCATGGCCCTTTCATTAAATAAATAGGAGCTACGGAAGCAGGGCTGCAAAATTGGACAGGAATAGGACATGTTCTAAATTTTGTAGTCCAGATTCTGCCCACACACGTGACCGTGTAATTCACAGTCATATGTAAGGGCCCATAGAAATAAATGAGTCAGTGTGCTATCTGGGAAAAACATGTATAGCACACTGAGCACAGCCACGGTAGTCTGCAAGAAGTCTTACCCAAGATTATGACCAACCATGATGTTGATTTTATAAAAAAAAAAAATACATGGGTTGTGACTAAACTTTCTTTTAGCTTCTACTACCATTGGATGAATTGTGCAGCTCTCTCTGCCTCTATGTCAGCAGAGAAGTCCCAGCGCAGCCTTCAATGGGCACCTAACTATCTTTGTAAGCTTTGCAGATCACACAGTCTATCAAAGTCTTTCAACGGATAATAAAAGTAACCCATTCACCTTTGGTTTAATGATCTTGCTTCTCAGGATCCTGGTTTTGATTTTGAACACTTTTTATCTGCCAGCTTGTTACCTAAAAAATGGGAAAACCTATATTTTCTTTTACGTCTATCCAATGTGAGTTTCCATGACAATGACCCAAATGCAGTAGATTCCTTCATGTATTTGGCCAGTAATGCTAAACATAGGACTTGTTCTGGATGCTATGTTTAGCAGCCTGGTTTCTGAGCTCGGAGTAGTATACAGAGTTTTTAAATGAATAAAACTTCTGTGGCTAAACTAAGTCTTATAAAGAATATTCTAAACCACACAATTATAAATGTTTGAAGCAAAATAGAAATCAAACCTCCCTTGGGGTGCATTCACATCTGCATGGCTCTGTCCAACTTTCTGCTACATTGCATGACCAGAAAAGACTGTAATGACTGACCAAAACTGAGGGACCCAATGGATTATAATGGGGTCTAGGAGCGGTTTCTGGTTGTCTTATTGGGTTTTTTTGGTTGTTTTTTTTTTTTTTTTATTAAACACCTTTCCAGACCCCATTATAGTCCATTGGGTCAATCTGGATCAGTTTTTCCCCTCTGGATGAAAATTGTCTGACATGCAGGACGTTTTATTCTAGATTTGTGATGGAATCTTCCCCGGACAAACGCCTAGTGCAGATGTGAACGTAGCCTCAGGCTGGGTTCACATGTGCAGTCTGTAACCATTCAGGAAACCTGTCCCTTATTCAGCTTCAGGACTTCTCTGCATTTTTTGGACAGAAACCCAGTGGATCCCATTATAATCTGTGGGTACCCGCTTTTGAAGCGGATTAGGTTTCTGTTTTTCTGGACCGAAAGCAGAGCCAAAGAATGGAAACCCCATCATAGGTGTGAACCTAATGTTAGTCTGTTAATCTCTTGCACTTGTTGTTGTTTCTTACCAAAGAGTTCCGCCCAAGAGGAGCTTGAAAGAGTCTGTGACGTTGCCTTTCCGGGTTTCATTTAGGATACATTCTTACTAGTTGAACAGGTTTTCCCACAAAAAAAAAAAGTTATCCCCAGTTCATAGGATAGGGGATAATCTGGAGATCAATGGGTTTCGCATTGTTCAGACCCTCAATGATCCAGAGAAAGGGGACTTTGTCCCCAATTCTAAACAGAGCAGTGGTTGGGTATGGTGTGCACTACTCCATTCATGACCATAGGATCACTGGGGATAGCTGAGCGCTGTAAGGGTCAGTGCACATAGAGTTTTTTGACGCTGAATCTGCCTCAAAATCAGCCTCCACAGAATTCTATTGGGAGGCGGATTCAGCGCCAAAAAACTTTGTGCACTGCCTTTAAGGCTGAGTTCACACGGGGTATTTTGGTCAGGATTTTGAGGCCGAATCCGCCTCAAAATCCTGACCAAAAAAAGGGAGCCAGTCAGTTCTTTTTTCCGGGAGTCGATTGTTCTGGCTCCCGGAAAAAAAAAAAAAAAAAGAAGCGACATGTTTATTCTTCAGTTAGATTTGCCTCGCGAATCCGCCTGAAGACTCTCCCGACTGGGCCCATTTATTTGGGCCTAATTGTTTTGGACCAGAACATGAAGAGACCTCTGCTTCATATTCCGGTCCAAAATACCCTGTCTGAATACTGCCTAATGAGGCTGTTTCCTGCACTCACAATGCAATGAATGTAGCAGCGCATATGCCGCCCAACCACATCTCTATTCAGAATTGGGGACAAAAGTTTCCTGTTCTCTGGATCAGCAGGGGGGTCTGAGCTATGTGACCCCGTTGATCTACAAGTTAGCCCCTAACCTGTGAATAGGGGTAAACCCTTTTACGCTCAATAGATATAGCTACATTGTTATAGTGGGTTTTCTGGAAGTTTATAAAAAATAATCCTAAATGCAGTTGGGAATGTGATAAAATTGACCGTTTAAGGACCCAGGAATTTTGCTAATTTTGTATAGATTTTGTTGGGTTTTTTTTATTGCCGCCTTCTAGAAATCAATCCTACTTTTATTTTTCTGTCCATATGGCCATCTGGGGAATTTTTTTTACGAGCGGAGTTGTATTTTCTAATGACACTATTTAATTATCCATTTGCGAAACAGTAAAATAATTATGTACTGGCAGAGGATGAGCCTAATTTATGATGGGGCGTACATCCCATAAATCAGGCCCATGGGCTTTGTGCCTGCACTACACAGTGAAATGGCGTAAATGATCATAAATCCAATCATCACACCCCCTTCCAGGAAATTGGCAAGGACAGCATAAGAAAAATGTTCATCTGCAAAATACATTTATTTATTTTTTAAACTTGTGTGTCAGAAAGCTGGCAAGACAACGCTTACCTAGTATCGATATTTTGGGGTAGAATGTACAGTGTGGCAAAAAAGTATTTAGTCAGTCACCAATAGTGCAAGTTCCACCACTTAAAAAGATGAGAGGCGTCTGTAATTTACATCATAGGTAGACCTCAACTATGAGAGACAAAATGAGAAAACAAATCCAGAAAATCACATTGTCTGATTTTGTAAGAATTTATTTGCAAATTATGGTGGAAAATAAGTATTTGGTCAGTAACAAAATTTCATCTCAATACTTTGTTATATATCCTTTGTTGGCAATGACAGAGGTCAAACGTTTTCTGTAAGTCTTCACAAGGTTGGCACACACTGTTGTTGGTATGTTGGCCCATTCCTCCATGCAGATCTCCTCTCTTTTGGGGCTGTCGCTTGGCAACATGGACTTTCAACTCCCTCCAAAGGTTTTCTATAGGGTTGAGATCTGGAGACTGGCTAGGCCACTCCAGGACCTTGAAATGCTTCTTACAAAGCCACTCCTTCGTTGCCCTGGCGGTGTGCTTTGGATCATTGTCATGTTGAAAGACCCAGCCACGTTTCATCTTCAATGCCCTTGCTGATGGAAGGAGGTTTGCACTCAAAATCTCACGATACATGGCCCCATTCATTCTTTCATGTACCCGGATCAGTCGTCCTGGCCCCTTTGCAGAGAAACAGCCCCAAAGCATGATGTTTCCACCCCCATGCTTTACAGTAGGTATGGTGTTTGATGGATGCAACTCAGTATTCTTTTTCCTCCAAACACGAAAAGTTGTGTTTCTACCAAACAGTTCCAGTTTGGTTTCATCAGACCATAGGACATTCTCCCAATACTCTTCTGGATCACCCAAATGCTCTCTAGCAAACTTCAGATGGGCCCGGACATGTACTGGCTTAAGCAGTGGGACACGTCTGGCACTGCAGGATCTGAGTCCCTGGCGGCGTAGTGTGTTACTGATGGTAGCCTTTGTTACATTGGTCCCAGCTCTCTGCAGTTCATTCACTAGGTCCCCCGCGTGGTTCTGGGATTTGTGCTCACCGTTCTTGTGATCATTGTGACCCCACGGGGTGAGATTTTGCATGGAGCCCCAGATCGAGGGAGATTATCAGTGGTCTTGTATGTCTTCCATTTTCTAATTATTGCTCCCACAGTTGATTTCTTCAATCCAAGCTGGTTGCCTATTGCAGATTCAGTCTTCCCAGCCTGGTGCAGGGCTACAATTTTGTTTCTGGTGTCCTTTGACAGCTCTTTGGTCTTCACCATAGTGGAGTTTGGAGTCTGACTGTTTGAGGGTGTGCACAGGTGTCTTTTTATATTGATAACAAGTTTAAACGGGTGCCATTACTACAGGTAATGAGTGGAGGAAAGAGGAGACTCTTAAAGAAGAAGTTACAGGTCTGTGAGAGCCAGAAATCTTGATTGTTTGTAGGTGACCAAATACTTATTTTCCACCATAATTTGCAAATAAATTCTTACAAAATCAGACAATGTGATTTTCTGGATTTGTTTTGTCATTTTGTCTCTCATAGTTGAGGTCTACCTATGATGTAAATCACAGACGCCTCTCATCTTTTTAAGTGGTGGAACTTGCACTATTGGTGACTGACTAAATGCTTTTTTGCCCCACTGTATAGGGAATTTTTTTTTTTTTTTTTTTTTTATAAGTTATTCCTTTTTAGATGAATTTTTTTTCTCTCATTCATTTTTTATTTTTTGTTTATTTGTATTTATGTTGGTCTGATGTCTCTAATTTTGTTCCAACTACTGGTTATAAGTATCATTATTCATTATGCTTTATAATTATTTATGCTCTGTATTTTTGTAAGGTAAACTGCTACCGTGTTATTCGAACTTCGGTGACTACAGACATCATTATTACATGGCTGCTTCAAAAAATTCCTTGGAAGACCACCTACCTATATGAATTGGATCTATCCTCTATTGTTTTGACAAAAAAATTTTCAAAAAGTTTTTTTTTTTTTTTTTTATCACTTTTTTCACTTTACCGCACTGCGCACTTGGCACATTATTTTCTCACTTTTACTTGCTCCACATATCATGTTTTTGACTAATTATATATCATGCCTCTATATATATTTATATTTTTCTAGAATTTTTTTTTTTTTTTTACACTATGTATTGCATGAAATTATTGACACTTTATATTTTGCATCAATATGTTCACTTTTAGACATAAGGTTTTTACTCTATGTATTTATCACTTACATTGTGTGTATTGTTATTTGAGATAGAACTATGTGCAGACATAATGGTTTTGAGTACTTGCGGTTTTTTCAGTAAAATATGGTGTTGGTGTTTTTCAAAGGATCTTTTATATGCAATGATAGAAGCCTGCTTTTATCTTTCTATTTTTATTTATATGGCATTTGATGCACTCTTATGTAGGTGTGGCATGCATGTTCTCGGGATTCAAAACGCAAAGGATACAGCAGACGCAAATCTGCTTACAACAATTCCAAAACATTTTTTCTTCCATCACAATGCGGACCCCACATCTTTCCGCATCTGGGCGATAGATCAAGTCAATATGGGTCCTAGAGCGGGAGATTGGAGGAAATGCCTTGGCCAACTAGAAAGTAAACGGCTACCGTGTTATTCAAACTTCGGTGAATACAGATATCATTACATGGCTGCTTCAAAAAATTCCTTGGAAGACCACCTACCTATATGAATTGGATCTATCCTCTATTGTTTTGACAAGACTTTTTTTTTTTTTTTTTTTTAAAGTTTTTCATTTTTTATCACTTTTTTCACTCTATCGCACTGCGCACGTGGCACATTATTTCCTCACTTTTACTTGCTTCACATATTATGTTGTTGACTAATTATATATATATCATGCCTCTTTATATATATATTTATATTTTTCTAGAAAAATTATATATATATATTTTATTTTTTTTTTTATAAATTTATACTATGTATTGCATGAAATTATTGACACTTTATATTTTGTATTAATATGTTCACTTTTAGACATATATAAGGTTTTTACTCTATGTATTTATCACTTACATTGTGTGTATTGTTATTTGAGATAGAACTATGTGCAGACACAATGGTTTTGAGTACTTGCGGTTTTTTCAATAAAATATGGTGTTGGTGTTTTTCAAAGGATCTTTTATATGCAATATTAGAAGCCTGCTTTTATCTTTCTATTTCCATTTATATGGCATTTGATGCACTCTTATATAGATGTGGCTAGTTATATCTTGAAGCTTAAACCGCATACAACACTTATCCTTATATGGATATAACAATATATACGTGGGTATATCTTTATCAGCAAGTCCATTGCTTTGAGTCATTACCTTTTTGGACCATCTAGGCTTCCGTAGTAATCCTTTTGGTGCATAGTGATTATGGCTGCTGTGTTTGTTTCTTACTTGATACACACCTGCGGTAAGTCTTCTTTTATTGCCGGACTTCTATATAAGATTGCATTTGATACCTAGTAGTTGTCCCCTGACGAAACCTGTCAAGTACAGGTGAAACGCGCGTCGGGTCCCTTTACTGTTGGTATGTATGGAGGCTAATCTTGGATCATCTTATGTGGGCAGTCTCATAGCTATCTGTGGGTTATTACACTGATTATTTGTTGTTTTCATTTACAACACTTTATTATTGGACACTTTCAGTTTTAGCTATGGTTGAGCCCTTTGTACCATGATATTCGTGTTGCCATCCAGTGTACATTCCATGGCTGACAAGTTGGTATTTGTAGCATTGTCTACCCCTATATGATTTTGTTTTATGTTTGTTTATATATTTTGTATGTATATATGTTGCTACACCTTTTTAGGAGCACTTAATAAAAGTTAATTTTTATTCATATATTTTGTGTGGCTGGTTCACTTTGTTGCTATGTATAGGGACATGCCAAATTTATATAGCTTGTGTTTACTTCATTTTTTTTTTTTTTTTATACTACTTTCACTTTTTCTTTTCTTTTTCCATATCCTGTTTTTTATTTATTTTTATTTATTTTTTTATAGCCATGAACACGGCACTTGTACATGACCGTGAATTACATGGTCCCCTGTATGGGCCAACAATCTGGGCAGGTCTTATTCCTGTCCGGTTTTGCAGCCGTGTTTCCGTGGCTCCCATTTATTGAATGAATGGGGCCGTAGGCCAAGGACACAGAACTCTGAGAACTGTCGGATTCATGTAAGCAATGGATGTTTTTTAACATTATCGAACATGGGTCTATTCATTGGTGCACCAGTGACTTTCCCGAGGGCCTACACTTATCCCTGCTCCTACTGCAGATAGAAGTTCTATTCCAAGTATAGGACAAATGGTTCACAAAAATGCTAAAAAGGCGCACCACATATTCCTGAAAAACTTGAAGGTTGTGTAAACCCGACTTCCCTGTAGTGCTGAGCTGCTAAGTTCTGGCTTCTCAAGTTTAAGTACCTCTATAGTTTGTGAGAACAAGTATATTACTGTAGGTCTAGCTACAACAGGGGTAGAGATCATTTTAAGCCCTCTATTTTTGGGGTTAGGGAAAGCGACTGTTGCACCATTGATCAGCCCATGCTCCATGATGTATAACTCACCCATCGCTAAACAGAGTCTGACTGCTCTTCAGAGTACCTAGCCTGGGGTTGCTTTTAGGGGACAGCCCTCTATGTCTATGTATGTAACTCCTGGAAATGCTTTTTGTACAGCAACTGTTAGATGAAAAAGATAGCAAAATAGTTATTGCTGGGTGTCTAGTTATGTCAGATTCTTCTTCTTGTACCTGGCCGGGCCGGTTCCTCTGGTCTATGCTACATTATTGGTTACATGTGGGAGGTGCGTTCACTTGTTCTAAAATACCCTGGATAAGTTGCCCTGGGCTCGAGCACAACGGTTATGTAAGAGCGCTTACAATGTATGTCTTATACCTACAAAAACTCGACAAAAAGACTTGTCCGGGGCTGTAAGGGGCCATTTTCCCAGGGTTTTCTGTCCGTCAGCTATTCGAGACAGGATGCCAATGCTGGGCACGACATTCAATCGTGGCAGGGAGTATCAAGCCGCATCCGCAACAGATGCTTATTTTTTCAGGGTCCTGCTGCGATCTCTGCCTCCAATTGAAAACAATGGGAGGCGGAATGTGCCCCCCAAATCAGCATCAACGTCCTATGTTTGAACAGCCCACGGAATTTATCAAGCAGAATTTTTTGCCTTTATTAGGCACACACAAATTCCATTAAGAAATCTTGACAAATTTCGTATGCGATTTTGCATCAAATTCTGTGCCAACTGAAAAAGTATATTTTTTCGCCTCCCATTAATTTCAATGGGTGTTTTCAGGTGACATCCTTATTTTTTTTCTAGCTGAAAGAAATCTGCTACTGCCTCCAATTTAAATCAAGGCGGTTTCAGGTGGACTTTGAGTTGGATACCATGGGAAAATTGCTATATCTGAACATACCCTATGGCCGGGGTCTCACCACAGATTTTTACAGTTCCTGCAAGGTGGACAGGATTCTAGCAAATCCCATCCATACATTGTGGAAAAAATACATGCACTTTTAGGTAGTGTGAATACATCCTAAAGCTACCTGTACATGTCAGGTAAATATCTAACCTGCTAGTTATTAAGGAATCAGCCAACCATTAAATGTATATGACAGAGTTCCACTTATTTCATGTAAGTAGGTATCATGAGAAAGAAGATTTACGCTAGGTTCACACCTGCTCTCGGGTTTCCACTCTTCTGGTCCGCTTGGGGGCCCGAAAAACAGAAACCTAATGCGCTTAAAAAGTGGTTATCCACAGACCCCATAGACTATAATAGGGTCTACTGGGTTTTTGCCCAAAAAATGCTTGCAGGACTTTTCTCTCCACATTTTCAAGCAGAATGTGGGATGGAATCTCTGAACGGTAAGCAAGCGCAGGTGTGAACCCAGCCTTAGTTCTTATCAATGCTCACAAACAGAAAAAGAGAGATATCAGGTGGCACATAGTGTGATATGGCTTAAAATATTAAAATAATAGGGTAAGAAGGCCTAAAAGCTCCTTACCTTGAGGCATTGTGAGAAAGCACAACCAATTAGCATGAAATTGAAACCCAAAATTACAGTGGCAGCGACCTTGTTCTTATGTCAATAGTACATGGCTCCGTAGAAATAGTACGTCTGGGTTGGAGGCCCATAGGATAGGTTGGACAATGCGCGCGCTTGAATGTATGAGCTGAATAGCTCCCATCCTCAGAAGCAGCAGCTAATTATGTTATGTACTTGAAAAAGGGACATTTCCTGAAACGCGTAGTACTCGTTTGAATAGGGTTTAATCTGCTTCATAATTCAGGGATTTTGACACATCATATGTTCAAGCGTGTGCATTGTCCATCCTATCCTATGGAAACTGGAGAAACTTAGAAATGCTTTTTTTATGGTCCCATATGTTCCTATATGTCCTCCATATCTGCATTTTGATCTTATTGTAGCTGAGTGGGTATGTTAATTTTCTGACTGGTGTGGAAGCTCATATATATATATATATATATATATATATGTATATATATATACAGTCCTATGAAAAAGTTTGGGCACCCCTATTAATCTTAATCATTTTTAGTTCTAAATATTTTGGTGTTTGCAACAGCCATTTCAGTTTGATATATCTAATAACTGATGGACACAGTAATATTTCAGGATTGAAATGAGGTTTATTGTACTAACAGAAAATGCGCAATATGCATTAAACCAAAATTTGACCAGTGCAAAAGTATGGGCACCCTTATCATTTTATTGATTTGAATACTCCTAACTACTTTTTACTGACTTACTCAAGCACAAAATTGGTTTTGTAACCTCAGTGAGCTTTGAACTTCATAGCCAGGTGTATCCAATCATGAGAAAAGGTATTTAAGGTGGCCAATTGCAAGTTGTTCTACTATTTGAATCTCCTCTGAAGAGTGGCATCATGGGCTACTCAAAACAACTCTCAAATGATCTGAAAACAAAGATTGTTCAACATAGTTGTTCAGCGGAAGGATACAAAAAGCTGTCTCAGAGATTTAACCTGTCAGTTTCCACTGTGAGGAACATAGTAAGGAAATGGAAGACCACAGGGACAGTTCTTGTTAAGCCCAGAAGTGGCAGGCCAAGAAAAATATCAGAAAGGCAGAGAAGAAGAATGGTGAGAACAGTCAAGGACAATCCACAGACCACCTCCAAAGAGCTGCAGCATCATCTTGCTGCAGATGGTGTCACTGTGCATCGGTCAACTATACAGCGCACTTTGCACAAATAGAAGCTGTATGGGAGAGTGATGAGAAAGAAGCCGTTTCTGCACGTACGCCACAAATAGAGTTGCCTGAGGTATGAAAAAGCACATTTGGACAAGGCAGCTTCATTTTGGAAACAAAAATTGAGTTGTTTGGTTATAAAAAAAGGCGTTATGCATGGCGTCCAAAAAGAAACAGCATTCCAAGAAAAACACATGCTACCCACTGTAAAATTTGGTGGAGGTTCCATCATGCTTTGGGGCTGTGTGGCCAATGCCGGCATCGGGAATCTTGTTAAAGTTGAGGGTCGCATGGATTCCACTCAGTATCAGCAGATTCTTGAGAATAATGTTCAAGAATCAGTGACGAAGTTGAAGTTACGCCGGGGATGGATATTTCAGCAAGACAATGATCCAAAACACCGCTCCAAATCCTCAGGCATTCATGCAGAGGAACAATTACAATGTTCTGGAATGGCCATCCCAGTCCCCAGACCTGAATATCATTGAACATCTGTCGGATGATTTGAAGCGGGCTGTCCATGCTCGGCGACCATCTAACTTAACTGAACTTGAATTGTTTGTCCAAAATACCTTTATCCAGGATCCAGGAACTGATTAAAAGCTACAGGAAGCGACTAGAGACTGTTATCTTTGCAAAAGGAGGATCTACTAAATATTAATGTCACTTTTCTGTTGAGGTGCCCATACTTTTGCACCGGTCAAATTTTGGTTTAATGCATATTGCGCATTTTCTGTTAGTACAATAAACCTCATTTCAATCCTGAAATATTACTGTGTCCATCAGTTATTAGATATATCAAACTGAAATGGCTGTTGCAAATACCAAAATATTTAGAACTAAAAATGATTAAGATTAATAGGGGTGCCCAAACTTTTTCATAGGACTATATATATATATATATATATATATATATATATATATATATATATATATATATATATATTTCATTCACAATACCATCTTTCTTCCACCCATCTTGCCTATCTCCTACCCCTATCAGCCGGTTAGACTGAGCATGTCCAGCTTTCTCCTCTAATAGTGGAGACGTTTGATCTGGTAATGGCAGCGAGAACACAGGAGCTAATCCCTTCAGAATTTACTTGTGTCTTAACAGGTTATGATTAGTCCAATTACACAATCTCTTTCAGATGTTTGCGGTGTTTGAAGTGTTCCGGAAGAATCTGAAATTGGAAACGTTTCTTATGTGTTGAAGTGGGGTAGAAATTACTTAGTAAGAATGAAGGACGAAGGTCATGTGGACCTATTTAAAATAAGAAAGAAATCTCAATGATCCTATGATTGCATCTAGAAGGGGTATACAAATGTTCCCAGAACCTTTCTCTTTGCTTCCCTGTCTATGATAAAGGGAAAGAAGCTTAGCTCTGTGATAGATACCATTTTTTACATAATGTGGATCAGGATTTTTGAGTAAAGAGCGAAGTATATCCTGAAAGGACTCCTAGTAGAGACAGTAAGAGTTCTGCTTACTCCGCCCACACTCAGTGATTGACAGCTCTCCTTCTATCTATGTCTCTACGCAGAAGACTGTCAACAATCTTGTGTGTGTGGGATAAGCAGGACCCCTCACCGTCTTTCATAGGTGGTCTGTCAGAATTTACTTGAAAATGTAGATCCAAATAGTCACAATATGTATGCATAGGGCGTGTGAAACAGGCATTCACAAGGTGGATCCCATAGTCCATCGACTGACCTGAATAGAGGTTGTGCGTGTCTACAGGATGGACCATACAAAGAGAGGAAAAGATAAAACCTTTCACCATAGCGATGCTTTTATGGGTTTTTTATATTAGCTTAAATAGTGCTGAGGTGATTTGTGATGTACAAATAAATGTTTCTAATGTCATTTTTTTTATTTTACACTTGTCTTAGACATTTGGTGGCCATTGGTATGGTCCACTATCAGTAATTGAATAAGGTGGTCATACATGCTTAGATTTGCTTCTTTCCTTCTACTCTCTGTCTCTGGAAGTGCCAATGACTTTTCAGCTTAGAAGATGACGAGTTATGTACAGGTTTCAGCTTCCAAATCCAAAGTGTTCCAAAGTGACCCAAATATCTTGAAAAAGTTGAGGAAGTAAGCACTAAGTTTATTAGAAAAATCTCCTTAATATAGTGATAAATGTTATCTACTTCAAGCTGCTCAATGGCAACTCAACAGCCTCACACACCTGGGACGGAAGTTTGGGAAGAGGGAAGAGGTATTGGTTCTTATTAAAGACTAGCTGGTACCCGCGACTTCGTCTGCAGTGATTGTAGAAGTGGGTATATACAGGTGTGGGTAAGGTTTTCGTACTGTGTATAAGGTATGGGATATGAAATGTAACTTTGTATCTTGTTTTTGTAATTCAGAGAATACGTGAGACTTTTGTGTTGAAGTTACTTTGTATTTGAGCTGCTATATATACGGTGTTGTGAGAAACTTTACATAGTGACTTTGGGACAGAGGTATTTGGAGTTAACCCCTTCCCGTCGATGGCATTTTTTTTATTTTGGTTTTTCATTTTTGACTCCCCTCCTTCTAAACCCCATACCTTTTTTATTTCTCCGCTCCCAGAGTCATATGAGGTCTTAATTTTTCTTGGGACAAATTTTTCTTCATGATGCCGCCATTAATTATTCTATATAATGTACTGGGAAGCAGGTAAAAAAAATTCTGAATGGGGTGGATTTGACAAAAAAATGCATTTCTGCGACTTTCTTAGGGGCTTTGGTTTTACAGCGTTCACTGTGCAACCAAAATGACATGTCCCCTGTATTCTGTGTTTCGTTACGATTCCGGGGATACCAAATTTATATGGTTTTATTTACATTTTGACCCCTTAAAAAAATCCAAAACTGTGTTAAAACATTTTTTTTTTGAAAAGTCGTCATATTCCGACAGCCGTAACTTTTTTATACGTCCGTGTACGGGGATGTATAGGGCGTCTTTTTTTGCGGGGTCGGGTGTACTTTTTAGTTCTACCATTTTTGGGAAATGTTATTGCTTTGATCACTTTTTATTCAAATTTTTATCAGAATCAAAAGAGTGAAAAAACGGCGGTTTGGCACTTTTGACCATTTTTCCCGCTACGGCGTTTACCGAACAGGAAAAATATTTGTATAGCTTTGTAGAGCGGGTGATTTCGGACGCGGGGATACCTAACATGTATATGTTTCACAGTTTTTAACTACTTTTATATGTGTTCTAGGGAAAGGGGGGTGATTTGAATTTTTAATCCTTTTTATTTGTTTTTATATTTTTTTTTTACTTTTTTTTTAAACTTTTTTTTTGCATTTATTAGACTTCCTAGGGGTATTGACATGGGTGGGCGGTGTCACGGATTGTCAGAGCGGTGGGGGTCGGCAAACATGGCTGCTCCGGAGCGTTAAAGAGAGCCTCCTGGAGTATCGTTAAGGGGAGGGGCAAAGTGGTAAAGTATATGTATATGAGATTGTGTGGGGTTAGGGGCTAGGCTGCAGAGGGCAATATGAATTTTGTGGCTTGCTATGGTCCAAAGTGTGTGAGATTGCAGAGATGGTGGTGTGAGTTTGGGTTTTGTGGGGGTCCTGGCACAAACGTATGTGCGCTGTTGTGACGAAAAGTAGCCTATTGCGCAATCGAGTGTAGTGACTATGTTTGTGGAAAATTTCAGCCAAATCGGTCAAGCGGGTTTTGCGTGATTGAGGAACAAACATCCAAACACACAAACCCACAAACATCCAAACTCACAAACTTTCACATTTATAATATTATTAATAGGATATCCAGCTTCTGTATGGAGACTTCCCAGGTAGGGTTTCATGGGCAAAAAAATTGCAAATTAGCTTTTCATCAAAGTGAAGAAAAACAGACACCCATGTTTAGGCATCTGTTTGGAGGTTCTCGCTCTTTATCACTGGAGCTTTCTCTCCATGGAAAATGGCTATACATTCACTCCCTACAGCAGCTGGATCAATCAATTAATCAATCAATCAAAAGAGCTTTATTAGCATTACCAAAGAAAAAAAAACGTTTGGTGTTGCCAAAGCAAAGAATGGTTGGGGGGGGGAGGAGAAAGGGTTGTGCGGGTTGGGGGTTCGAGTGTCCTTGGGGTCTCATCGTTCTTGTTTGGGGCGTGTGGGTATCGGTTGGTGTGGGGTAGACGGGTGATGGGGGGCTTAACAGTCTTTGGGTGGTGGGTTTATTGGTCCATGGGGAATGTGTGGTTTGATAGTCTGTGCAGTCTCATCTTCCTTTTGTTTGGTGGCAGCTGGACACGTATTGGGCAGCGATCTCCACAGTGGACTCCTCTTCTCCCAGTAGGATGTAGAGTTTCCTCTTCTTGTCTGCAGATGTGAAGTCTGGGATGTGGGCAGAGAGTCTTTGGTAGTAGAGGGCCCTCATAACTGAGTATTTGGTGCAGTGTAGTAGGAAGTGGGCCTTGTCTTCTTGGGCCCTTTGGTCGCAGTGTTGGCACAGTCTGTTCTCCTAAGGCTTGTACGTCTGCCTGTGTCGCCCCGTTTCAATCTCTAGGTTGTGGGCGCTCAGTCTGTACCGGCTCAGGGTTTGTCTGTGTTTGGGGTGGCATATTTTCTCCAAGTAGTTGGCCATGGTGTAGTTTCTTTGTAGGGATTGGTACACGGTGAGTTTCTTGGAGTTTTTTCATTAGTTTCTCCATTCTTTGATGTATTGCTCTCTGTTTGCCTCTGTGGATCTCTTGAATGAGAAAAGTATCTCCTAGAGAACTGTATCATATCCAGCAAAGTAGTACTTATAAAGGACAAGAACCTCAAAACAACCATCTACAAGTGGGTATCGTGTTTGGCTAGTATTTGTTTCCTTTCTTTTGAGCACAGCCCCGCAGATAGGTTGGGGTCATCCTAACCCCTTGTGAAATGTTGCCTCCGTTGCTAAGATATTGTTTTTTTCGATAAGTTCTTTGGAGCAATGAGGGTGTAGCTGTTGCTCCAAAGAGCTCATTTGAGTATTGAGAAAAATGGCTATATCTCTCTCTAGTAATGGAATCATTAATTCAACGGGTAAAACATTGTTTGAGGCAGATGACCCTAACCTATCTGTGAAGTTGGGTTTTAATGACTTGTCTTTAAGACTCCATGTACTTCTATGAGTGCCCTATGTTTGCTATGTGTAAAATAAGAGTTCATGCATTCAATACAGATCAGAAAGGAATAACCATTAGCTGATTGTCACCCTGACTTCCATAGGTATTAGCAAGAGTGTGTCTCATTTTGATGAACCTATGGTGGTGGTGGTAAAGTAATGAAGGATTTTGTATATATGTAATAAAAATGGAATTAGTATACAGATTGGTCTGTTTGCTATTGAATGCCAGTGTTTCCGTAAAATGGCTTGGCCAGACAATCTGCTATGCCCTTAAAAGGGTCGACTGCCAAGGAAGTGACAGCATGCTGTTACATTGCGGCATTAACGTCCTGCTGTTGGACCCATGCTGATCTCCAGGATTGTAACAGCTGGAAAAGTCTCCTTCAGTGTCCAGCTCTTGGTTCTGCTCTCACACACAAGGCTGGAAATTAATTCAAAGTGACAGCAATGCCATAAAAATAAGCACTTTTCAGTGCGGATCTGATCCTTGCTGCGAACAATGGTCATTTGTGTGTTGGCAGGACTGACCCAACCTTTCTCTCCTTTTAGATTTTTATATATTTTGACACAAACACATTTTCTTTCTGCTCTCGGCACATAAAACGTAGCGTAGAAAGATATTTCGCCATAACTTCTAGATGGTGGTAACAAAGACGCCTGACATTCTGTAACCCTAGACACCTGTCTGCATGCATTACTTCTCGATCTCACATTCTCTGGTTTCACCAGCTCAGTGTTTAGACGTTGTTTATGTACTTGCAACTTTTTTTTCCCACATCTTAATCTGTCTTGATCTAACATGCGGGTGCAATGAAAGTGAGCTACAGTTCGACTCACAAGGATGACGTTTCCCTGTAGATATAAGTCTATTGTTAAAATGTGTCCCAAACGTCTGGTATAACCTTCGGAGGGCACAACGTGAAATATATCAAAGTTTTAGAGAAAATACATTTTACAAAAGTCCCTGTAGTTAGGCCTTATGCACACCATTGAGTATGCAGGCCAAGGCTCTTGCGATGCTACGTTCTGTTCCAAAGATTATAGAGCATTGTCCTATTTGAATGCATTCTGCTATAAAGTCGCCCTCTTCCCCTGGCCTGCACACTGTCTTGTGCATGTAGCCTTAACCAAATTGTGTTGTCGCCTGTATTCAGCGGCTCATCATGATTGTGGTGACACCAAATTTATACAGTTTTTTTTTTCAATTTTTAAACTTTTTATTTTTAAATTCCCTAGGGTCCTTGAACCCCAGGGAGTCTGATCACTACTAAAATGCGCTGCAATGTATTGTAAAATTGCTATGGTTCTAATATAGGCATTCCCAGAGCAGCCTGTAGAGTAATAGAAGTTAGAATGACAATGATGTGAGCCTTCAGTAGGCTCCTGGCTGTTGCGACAATGGATCAGAACCCCTGAATTTCGTTCGAGGGGCATATGATCCACCCTAAAAAGGCGGTGCCCATGTGCACCGAAAAATGGTGCCTATATATATATATATATATAGCAGAGACCCAGTCACCTGCTTAGCAGCCACCATAATTAAATACCCAACAAATACTGTAATAGCAATGCCTATGGCGGGAAAGAGTCAATCTTGTTATGGCCAAAAAAGTTAATCTTGAACGGAAAGCGCAACTAATATTTTCTGGGGTCATCTCAGAAACCAGTATGCGATAAGTGGAGGCCCAGGAGGGATACGTAAATGTAGAAAACAGTTCTGCTTTCCATCTCTTACCTCTTGTGTGCGTCCAGGCCTCCTAGGTGACTATATGTGCACCGGGGTCATGACTGAGGCCTGTGACAGTCACATGGATAGCACCAAAATCATGATAGTGGTTCATGGGTGAGAAATTCCCCAAATTTCAGATTCAGGTTTAAATAAAATTATGTGCAAGTGTACCTGGACGAATCGATGAAAGGCAAAGGGCGGTCACGCCAAATATTAATGGGATTTAGATTTCTGTTTTGCTCATTCAAACCTTTGCAAAGTATTGTACATGGGGTGGCCAAATTACAAGGAGCACCTGTAAGTCTGTTCAATAAGGAAAATATCTGGTCAGGTAACCTTGTAACACAAACTCAATGCGGGCGGGCATATTGACAAGGTGAAGTGGTGGAATTTGTTATTGTGAATGGTGTAAAATAATAACATCCAGTTCCAGTTATGTAAATGAAAAATCCAGTTAGTGAAAGGTCAGAAGAAAAAGGTTAGACTGGTTCGAGCTGATGGAAGGTGACAGCAATACAACAGTGGAATGTACTAGAAGTATCTCTGAAAGCCCAGACCTAAACTGGATGGATTACAGCAGGCAACCTGTTTTCCAAGAACAGAAAACTAATTCTATAGTGGGTACAGGATTATTATCTTTTCACGGCTGAGGAGGAGATGAATATATAGTCCCCCATACAAGACCAGAATAGAGTCTGATCGTGAAGAGTGTCTGTCATTCTACAAACTCCAGTAGAGCTAGTGGGTGTAGACTAGCTCCTACAGTATGTTGTCTGCCATGTATAAGACACAGAAAGCGGAGGGGTATCTGCTCATCTCTCCCGTTCAGTAGCTTTAGCAGGGTCATTGAGCACATTATAGAAGTATCAACCTGTATTGATGAGAATAAAGTACTTGGGATGAGATAGAGGTTACTGAAGCTGAATAGGAAGTCCCTATCTGTGTTTCTCGCTTCTCTTCACTATTGTTCCTTCTCATCTCCATAGACTTGTATGTAAAGCTGTAATATGACATCTCTGTGAGCTGCAGTCCCATTATGCTCTTAAAAGATGAGTTAATGGGTTATTCTTAGTCTTTCATGACTGAGGTCAGAATAGTCCTATCTGCACATCCCTGAGCTGGCCGGGAGTTACTGAAACAGCCACATATGACTATTCTACTTTCTTACATGAGAGGTAAATAGGAACTGTGTAGTTTGCTGTGCCATGCGGTTTCCTTAATGCCTGTTTACTTCTATGGGATTTATGGAAACAGCATAGAACAGCCACGTTCAGCTCTTTTTGTAACGTATGACCTTTGGTCAGGAGGACGAGCCTTATATTCCCATAGCGGGCAAGTCTACGTCTTTAAGCAGATATTTCAGAATGAATGCCAGTTTATAGAGGAAGGAGTAGGAAAAAGTCTGACATGTAGAGAGACCTTTTTCTTATATACATTTGTGCTATTTATACAAAGTTGTAACTTCTTATTTTTTGTAGAAGAGCCATGACTGACTGGTACATGGTACATGACTGACTGGTACATGGTACATGACTGACTGGTACATGGCACATGACTGACTGGTACATGGCACATGACTGACTGGTACATGGTACATGACTGACTGGTACATGGTACATGACTGACTGGTACATGACTGACTGGTATATGGTACATGACTGACTGGTACATGGTACATGACTGACTGGTACATGGTACATGACTGACTGGTACATGACTGACTGGTATATGGTACATGACTGACTGGTATACCACCGTGTATAGGCCTTAGTTACACTTCAGTATTCATTTTTCATGAGAATGTACGTTCATAATGGACTTATAAACTTGTAAACTGGCAAAAGAAGTGCATGGTTTACTTTTTCCTTTTGTTCCTTTGGAACGGTGTCTGAATAGAAGGAAGACAAAGGGTTCATGTACATTCCATGGAGAACACAGCTCACAAATGAAAATCCTTGAAGTGTGAATTGGGCCTTAACTTGTTACAAAGATCATAGAGCACGTGTATGTCTACCTCTAGTATTGTATTGTAGTATGTCTATGGCTTATAACACATGCATGTCACCATATTATAAGCAATTGGTCATGAAAAAACAGCATGTGTGCCTGTCAACCTCACTATTTAGCAATCCTTCAGTAACCCTAGAAGATCCGTAGTGGCCATGTGTATAGTCCTGGCTCTGGTCCCATTGCATATCATTAGTATAGTGTTCCGTATGTATTATGTACATTTTGGTATTGCTTTCCTTGGACGTTCTGTGATCTGCCATTTTTGTACTCTGATGTTCTGTGCTCTTTTCTCTTTGCATGTCCTCGTGCGAGGGGGAAAATGTTGGCTGCACCATGGTAGGTTTTCCTTGGCAGTATGCTGTGGTATGACCCCATGTTAGCGGTATTGTGATGCTGGAGTGAAGGCGCACTGTATAAAGGACGGCCTTTATAAAGGAGTTTGCAGGTTGGTTTCTTTGGTCAGAATACACACAAAGCTGCCAGCACAGCACAAGGATCAGAAAGAATGACAAAGTTGTTGAATCTGATACACTGCATAGATATGTACTGATACATATCTACCTAATTGTAATATCGCCATAGTTTAATGTCCTAATGTTCAGTCTCTTGTATTACTTGCATAAGATGATGGTCTGTTAAACAAATGCAGCACCGACCTAGGTAGGAAATTCCATCTTATCATCAACCATGCATGGCTGGAAATCGGTATAAAATAAGTCACGTCAAGGTTTCACCCAGACTACAACCTGGGCCAACAACTGCTGGTATAATGATAGATTTGTCTCATCCCCCAGCTTTGTACATATTAGCAAAACATGGAAACCAAAGAATGTAATAGCTGAACATTATGGCTGTGTGAACAAACCCCAAATAAATGTAAGTACATTATTATAATACATGGTGTATTAGAGGTAAACATGATGGAATCTAAAATGCAAATTATTCTGAAGTTAAAGGGATTGTTTACAGACCTTACTGAGTTGTCAGACTTGGCCTCAACTAGAGAGTTGTCAATTCACTTATGTATCCCTGCTCTTGTTCAGGACCTCCTCTGCTTCACCCTCCAAGGGTGCCACATGTTAAGTCCCAACGCTGAACCCTGTCTGGCCGATGTGCCTAATATGCAGCAAGAGGCTGAAGCCTTATCAGAGGGGGCATTGGCCGTGTCAATATAGAGGGCAATATACTGTGCGGGGGCCAGTAAAGCCCCATTTTTCCTACTTACACTCCTGGATTTCTCCAAGCAAGCTGTAGTTATAGGACCGCATGTAAGTCATGGAGGTCCCAGTACCAGGACCCCTACAAATTAGTTATCCAGAAGAAATACTATTGGACAGATTATTAGTATATGAATCTATTAGGCTGTGAGGATTTGGCCATCTTTTTTCTCTGATCATGAGTATTAACATGTCTGTCCAGGCTTTGCTTCATTGTAAAAGTTTTTCTGTGGTCCTCATGGTCACATATAAAGGCACGCACATTTTCTGGGGATGAGTTTAGTAGTGCAGGTCCTATCGCTGTAGTAGTGAGTTTTGTTTCTACAGGAAGAAATAGTATGTGAATGGTATCCTGTAGCAGGGCAGCAGCATGGGTCCTTTACATATAGCGGCTGCTGGTTGTCTTCCTATAATTGTTCTATACATGTAACTAGCCCTGCAGCAGTGACACAAACCTGACCCTCTGGACATGAGCAATCTTACACTATATTTACAGTGACACCAGCTTAATGTTACACCAGAGGCTGGATTTATAAATAATATAGTAACAGAGTCCGCGGGGCCAGATCTGACCTCTGATCCGCAGTGTTTGGCTTCATAACAGATTTGTTCATGGCCAAGTTTTCCTTCATCTTACCCAAGCCCTCAGCCTCAGTTCACAAACAGCCGCTAAAAGAAGCAGGAATTGGGTTGCTAATTCTGACAGTTTTCATAACAAATTGAAGCCATGCACTGGGCTTTAGCTGGATTGCATCCTGATTTTGTGGCCGGGCAGAGGAAGAACCAGATGTTGCTGACAGATGCTCATTTGTACTCCATGTAGCGCACATGCGTTATACTGCTGCCTGGCTTTCATAAATGGAATTTTTTTCATACTTTTTGAAAGCATATCTAATATGGTCACATTCATTCATATGTACTAAGAAGATGTAAAGAGAACGCCCCACTACACAAACCATGTGCTCGTGATTGTGGAAAATAGAAATTTTTATTAGCATAGGAATTGTAGCCTGCTGTCTGCAACTGCTGCGTGCAATGTTATAGTGAAAGGCAGGAGCACATCCTAACAGCTTGGAATGTACGGCGCTGCGAAGGTTGTTCATTAACCCCTTAATGAAAAGGCCTTAATGACCAGAGGTTTTTTTTTTTTTTTGCATTTTTGTAGATCTGGACATTTAATGGCCCTAACTTTATTTTATTTAGTGGGCTACCCAGATATGTTTGTGACTTTTTCTCATGATAAATAGGGCTATTAAATTTACATTATGCTGGGATTTTTTTTTTTTTCAGTTTTATTTGCATTTATAAGAGCCCCAGTTAAGGGGAAAAATCACCCCGCTAAATAGTGACATACAGAGCAGTACTGGATCTGATAAGACCTAATAGCTCTGCTACATTGTGAAGCAGACGCTGCCTCTATTCACTATGTAGGGTTGATTTAACAAGACTGGTATTTTCCATGCTGGTCTTGATAATCTAGTCCCAAGGAGTTGTGCCTCTCCTATCCCCAGTTCTCTACTGTCCTGTCTAGTTCCCTTTCCCTCATGCCGAAACTTGCCAAGCCAGAAGTGGAAATACTCATGTGACCGCTGAAACCAATTTAGGGTCTCAGCAAACCGTGTAGAGGGACAAGAGACATCACACACATATGTCACTGGTTTCCCTGTCGTCCCTACCAGCGGCACAACTGGGGTATTTTCTGCCCCTGTGTGCTGGTAGGACAGGCGGATTTTTAATTAGCCAGTATTAATTTCACATGGCTAGGATCCCTTAAAAGCACACACCTTCCTCCCCCAAAACGTGTTTTTTTTCTGTACTGTGTGGACCAGGACAGGTGGAGAGGATGTTGTGTCCTCCTAAGGGATCAGGTCTGAACAGTTACCTGTCCCAGTGTTTGTTTCCACAGCTTCCTTGCGACACGCTTCCAGCAAACATTACTAAGATCGTTCTCTAAAAGGCTACCAGTTTTTATGTTCAACACTTTTTTTTAAGAATTATATATGATTTTATTTTTATGTCTCTATTAGAGATGAGCGAGTACTGTTCGGATCAGCCGATCCAAACAGCACGCTCCATAGAAATGAATGGATGCACCTGGTACTCATTCCCACATTCCCAAGAATAACCCTTTAATGACCCATTCATTCCTAAGCTTTCCTTCCACTGTACTTACAATTTCTCTGTAGTTATTATTAAGCAGCATCTTGTCTCCCACAGATTGTGGACCCCTAAAACACTGAGGACATACAGAGTAGCTTTACATTACACTTTGAGAGTTATATGGGACTGGCCATACATCACCTCTGCACAGGGTTGGACTGGGGTGTCTAGGGCCCACAAGTGGAATTGTTTCTAGGGGCCCACCCCCAGGACCCTGCAGATCAGCGGTACCAAAACACGACGTTTAAAGGTAATAACATGTCGGGAGCCATGCTGCTCACCCACTATACCATGTGCACTACCTAAGTGTATTGCTACACCTTGTATGGCAAGTGAACAGCATGGCTCCTATAAATGCTACTATTACCTATAGCTGCTCGGTCCTGGAAAAGGCTGATCTGCAGAGGTCCTGGCTGTTGTATCATCGTAGATGTAATATTGATGGCTTATCCTAAGGACAGACCATCAATATTAGAAAGATGAATAAATCCTTTAGAGCTAGTTCACACGGAGGTACATGAACTCCGCGTGTGAACATTCTGTCGCAGATGCCAGGCATCCCGTCGTGGCATTCCGCTCCGGATTAGACCCAAATGAATGGGCCGGAGCCTCGTGCCGCAGATGCTGAGATTGATTCAGCCGCGGAATCTGCGGCAAGATAGGGCAGCTCGCTTCTTTTTTCCGCTACTAGCTAGCGTAAAAAAGAAGCGAGCAGCTCCCATTGAAGTCATTGGGAGTCATTTTTGGCAGCGGATTTTGAGGCGAATTCCACCTCAAAATCCGCTGCCAACTTCCCCGTGTGAACTAGCCCTTAAAGTGGTTGTCCAGGAATTGGAGCAACTCATGTCCCGGGTGGGAAGTGTAAAATAAAAAACAAATAAATAAAAAAGCATACTCATCTGTCCCCGTTACTCCGTTGTGCGCTGCCAGTGTCCATTCAGTCTCGTGCTGGCGCCTCCTTGCTGGGAGTCCTGCACCTCATGTGATCACTGAGACTAGTCAGGTAAAGAATTTCCAGAAATGAGACCGTGAGACCGAACAGACACAGGCGGGGGACAACAGGGTGCTGGGGACAGGTTAGTATACTTTTTTATTTTTTTTTATTTTTACACCTCTACTGCATGTATTTTTCTGCAATGTGTAGATGGGATTGCACACACTATATACCTACACACTCAGGCCTGGTTCACATCTGCGTTCAGTAATCCATTTGGGGAGTCCGCATGGTGCCCCCCGAACAGACTACTGAACGCATTAGCAAGCGGTGTGCTGTGAAAGCACATGGACCCCATAGATTAAAATGGAGTCCGTGTGCTTTCCGTGCGGTGTCCACATGGAACATGTGGACAGAAAAGTACTTCATGATCTACTTTCCTGTCCACATGTTCCGTACAGAGACCGCGCGGAAATCTAATCTATGGGGGCACACAGTATTTTCCCCCATAGTGGCCCCTGCACACAGTATTATCCCCCATAGTGGCCCCTGCACTCAGTATTATGTCCCATAGTGGCCCCTGCACACAGTATTATGCCCCATAGTGGCCCCTGCACACAGTATTATGTCCCATAGTGGCCCCTGCACACAGTATTATGTCCCTTACTGGCCCCTGCACACAGTATTATGTCCCTTACTGGCCCCTGCACACAGTATTATCCCCCATAGTGGCCCCTGCACACAGTATTATCCCCCATAGTGGCCCCTGCACTCAGTATTATGCTCCATAGTGGCCCCTGCACACAGTATTATGTCCCTTACTGGCCCCTGCACACAGTATCATCCCCCATAGTGGCCCCTGCACACAGTATTATCCCCCATAGTGGCCCCTGCACACAGTATTATGTCCCTTACTGGCCCCAGCACACAGTATTATGCCTCATAGTGGCCCCTGCACACAGTATTATCCCCCATAGTGGCCCCTGTACACAGTATCATCCCCCATAGTGGCCCCTGCACACAGTATTATGCCTCATAGTGGCCCCTGCACACAGTATTATCCCCCATAGTGGCTCCTGCACACAGTATTATCCCCCATAGTGGCTCCTGCACACAGTATTATGCCCCATAGTGGCCCCTGCACACAGTATTATGTCCCACTGTGGACACCCATAAACAGTTATTATACTCTGGGGTCTTTTCAGACCCCAGAGTATAATAATCGGAGACCCGGGGGAATAAAAACATAAAAAATTACTGTTTCTTACCTGTCTCCGGCTCCTACGCGGTCTTCTCCGCTGCCGTCCTTCTGAAATGACGTCACACGTCACATGACCCGGGACGCAGGCCGGGTTCATGTGACGTCAGGGACGTCAGGAAGGATGCCTGGCAGGATCGTGGAGAGGTAAGTAACACTGTTTGTTATGTTCCCTTACCTCTCCCGGTCCGCCGATCATTATACTCGGGGGTCTGCAAAACCCCCCGAGTATAATGATGGTATTTGTGGGACCCGCAGTGTCACTTACCGATCCCAGCCCAGCCAGGATCGGCAAGTGAATAGGGCCCGTAACAGCCTATTAAAAAAAAAAAAACGCAGTGGTATCGGCTGTCACCAGGCCCCCTAATGGCCCGGGCCCTGTGGCAGCCGCCTCCACTGCCTCTATGGTAGTTACGCCCCTGATATCATATATGTCATATATATACTTATATGAATGTATGAATACTATATATACTCACATATATACATACATACACTCACCCATAAACATTATTGTAGTATACTGTATACATACCTGTATACAAAGATACAGTACTCACACAATATACAACACACATACAGTACACAAATGTACACATATATACATATTACATAGACAGATTTTACCAAAATGATATACTTACATTTTCCAGAAGAGCACAGCATTGCATGAGACGGCTCCTGTCTTCCCCACATGATCCGATGTGAGAGACGACTCACTGTGAGGGTAGGGGGAGGGAAGCAGGAAGTGCGGGCAGCACAGCAGGTCCTCATAGGAGAGCAGCAGGTCAGTGACAGGAGTACGAGCTGCCATTATAGCTGAGGCTGAAGCTGCACACGTGTCCTCCGGTATATACTTTCCCTATATATCGGGAGGACACTATGTGCAGCATCAGCTAATGGAGGCCCCTGTGTTCTGAGGCAAATGCAGATGCATTGGTCAGGTGCTCGATTGGGGGCCCCGACTAATGTATCTGCATTAGTAAAATGAGGATTTAACAGTCGGGGCCTGGGGCCCACCGGGGGATTCACCGGTACACCGGTGGGCCAGTCCGACCCTGCACATTCTCATATAAAATGTTATATGGTCCCCATCTCCTGGCTGCACTCCACATCAACACGATATAGCAGAATTATTTCCCTTCTTTATGGGATAAATTGGTTATGTTCCTTTTCACAATATTCATTCTACTTTCTCAAAGTAAGGATAGCAGCACACGACCGCGTATCACCTGTGAAACACAGTGTTAGCCAGATTTACCAGCTTGAACTTCATGCTGGGATCGGGACTCCTAGAAGTATAGTTATCTATAATGTCAGATGTCCGTGCCTCGCAGCGACATACTGTCCCATGTTACAGTACGAGACAGTATGTTGTTGGAAGGCAAGGACCCCTAGCATCATAGATGAGCTACATCAGTCTTTCTCAAAGTGGGCGATAACGCCCCCTTGTGGGCGCTGGAGGCCTATAGGGGGGCAGTAAAGGGCACAGAGAAGATTGGGGGGCGTTGAAGCGGTTTAGGGGGGCGATGGCTAATTTAAAGGGGTGGTATCATAACAATGATTCTATCTATACTGCTTGTTAATGTGGATTTAAGACTTTTCCTAAATACACTGCTTCAGCAAAACTGCTTTGTTTGTCCACTATCTTACTTTATTCACTTCATTATGGAGACTAGCACCTGGCCCCCTGCTCATTGCTGAGGGAGCCACATGACGTAGCTCCCTCTGTGTGTTGGGGGGGCTGAGTGTACGGAGCCAGCCTGTGTCTGCACCACACCTACACATCACATACACATCACCTAGCTCCCTGCTGTGAGATAGAGGGTGGGGGTGTATGGAATAAGTGCTGCTTTCTTATATAAAGCAGTCTAAATCCTACTGGGCTAAAGGACCTGGTCTCTTTGTTCACTAGGATAAAGCTTTATTATATAGAGCAGGCTGCTAGTGGGCAGAGGAGCCAGGTCCTTTAGGAAACTCCGTACAAGGTAAATCCAAGTCTACAGGACCTTTTGATGACATCACAGGCCCTTCAGTCATCCCATAGGATCACGCTATGTGGTGGGTGGAGCTACACGCAAATTTGGGGGCGGGGCTAATTGACGCGAGCAAACAGGAAGAAAGAAGATTTTTAGGCAGCTTAGAAGGCAGATCAAGCTTCATGAGGCTACCCCTTTAAAAAAAAATTTTTGCTTTTAACACAAACTTTACCGCTCCTTTACGCTTAACGTGCGTTTCCTCGTGTAACGCCATCTAGGGGACTAGACAGTAACTATTTCCTGTCCAAAAGTTGTCAAACTGTACCATAGATGGCGGTAAGCTCCAATGCGAAGCGAGAAGTTTCTAGTCCATTCTCGAAAGTACTAGGCCCGCCCGCTGCCTCATATAAAAGCGCACGCGCCATCATGTCACAGCCAGTCATGTCATTCGACGATATTACGAAAACAAGTGAATTTAGAGACTAGGTAAAGTGCAGTACGTGCGGTGGTGAATACTGTGAGTGGTGTCATTAGCAAGTTTTTAATACTCGATTCTTTACTTCGGCATTTTTGAAGACAAAATTATGTCGGAAGCAAAAAAGAAGAAGCGGCAGTATAGCGCGGAATATATAAAATATGGATTTATTGAAAATCCCACAAATCCATCTTCGCCTATGTGCCTTCTTTGTCAAAAAACATTCCTTCAACAACGACGACTTGCTTGTTTACTGCCAACATTTGGAGAACCTCCACAGTGATTTCGCAGAACGATTCCAGGACATTTTAAAATTGGAAATACCGGACTGGGTGTTGGATCCTTTTTCAAATGTCAACACAGCAGGATCACCCCAGCTGGAAGAAGAACTCATAGAACTGATAACGAACGAGGAAATAAAAATAAAATTCAAAAATGGTTACCAAGAATTTTGGCTACAAAAGCCAATCCCGCAATTGTACCCTGGATTGTGGTCCATCGTTCAACGATTTTTGATAGCATTCCCATCATCGTATTTGTGTGAACGTGGACTTAGTGCTGTGGCAACGTTGCTAACTAAAAAGAGAAATCGGTTGCAGATTACCGAACGCGGTGACTTACGGCTGTTTTTGAGTAAATTGGAGCCTGATATTAACAAACTTGTTAAAAATCATCAAATTCATCCTTCACATTAGATTAGTTTTAAAATTAAAATTGAAATGTTTGTTTTAATAACATGAATAAAAGTTTTCCTAATATTACAATATGGTGTTTTACATTACCCTCCTCAGAAAGTCTTATTTTCACATGACACACATCATTTAATTATTAACATAATGACTGCGATTGTGATTCTTAAGATGTAGTAAAGTAAAAAAAATTTTTTTGGGGGGGCACTAGAAAATAATTAATTCTCAAAGTGGGCGGTTGACAAAATAAGTTTGAGAACCTCTGAGCTACATGGACCATGTTTCATGGGTGAAACGCAGTCGTGTGCTGTACACATTAAATGGTTGGCTGATCTCTATCAAATGACAAATGTTATAAGGCCTGCTTAATACAGGTCCAAAAAATACTATATAGTGTATCTAAAATTACTCAACTTACAAAGGAGAAAGGGGCAACCTTGCTCTATAATGTCCATATATCCTAATATCCTACCTCTATGGCGTCCGTATATCTGAATATCCTTCCTCTATGGCGTCCGTATATCTGAATATCCTTCCTCTATGGCGTCCGTATATCTGAATATCCTTCCTCCATGATATCCATATATACTAATATTTTCCCCCTATATTGCGTCCATATATCCTAATATCCGGCATATAATGATCTATAAAACCTTAGTGAGAATGAAAAAAAAACTATTGAGCAGTTTGCATCTGTTTTCCCTCTCTTCTTTGAGGACATTGAGAGTCCTTACATGCTCCTGACTTTCTTCCCACTAACTACATGCTTATATTTTCAGCGGCCACATATGGGTTTGGGGTTAAGGGAATGTTATTTGTGGTAAGATGATGACACATGGATTATTCTTTTTTTAACACTGGAAATCTTTAGTTATTGTTTTAGATTCATAGGAAACCAGATGCGCCCACATTAATACCTGCATCAACCCAATGATCAGAATCAGTCCTATAAGTATGCAGGGTATGCAAAGGAAAATATCACTTAATCCTCTATGAAGAGCTCTCACGTAATACAAGGTTTTTGGGTGCATAGTTTAAAAGCTACAATTCACAGGCCAGCGTCATGACTGTATGTATGTACTAAATGTAGGAGGTGCGATCAAATTTAGCACCTAGAACAATGGCTGGACAGTGATGGGGACTTCATTGGCCCATTCAGTTGATATGTGACATTGTTAACGCACTAGGGATTACAGGGATTATGAGGCTGTCACAGCTATCTCTTTTAATCCCATGACCTATAGGTGAAAACCATTGCATTTGCAATGGACTATAATGTCTTACATTGTCTTCGCTCCAATTTTACTGCAAAATATGTAAACGTTGGCACATGAGATAGAAAGATTGTAGTAATATGCCCCCCTTTTAGTGCAGCATCGAAAATAAGAATTTCCTAATGTACCCATTTATTGCTGGCTGCTTCCCACTCCAATAAGATATTATGTATTGCCTGTATATATTAATAAATATAATAATAAAATTAGATTTATAGTCTAATGGTTGAAGATTTGAACATTATACTGACTGTCATTTGCATCCACCTTTTAGTAAAATCAGAGAAAAATAATATTGCATAATGGATTGAAATGCGGTTCATAAGATATTTCACTGTGCAATCCCTCTACATGGTCATACATATATTAAAAAGAATACTGATTCCTATATATCCCCTTAGTGACATAATCAGAGGTCATTTCTGCATTTTACTTTGCCTTATACTATGATTAGACCTGTTGCCTTCCAGCACTGGGGTCCTGGGTTTGAATCTTACCAAGGGAAACATCTGCAAGGAGTTTGTATGTTCTCCCCATGTTTACGTGGGTTTCCTCTGGGTACTCTGGTTCCCTCCCACAAGCCAAAAATATACTGATAGGTAAATTGGGACCCTGTTAAACAACTGAACCTTATGGATGTTGGAGATGTGTGTCTGTATGACGGCCACTAATATCCCTACTTTCCCATAAGAAAAGTGCATTACAGAAGTTTGTCATTAGATTTTATTTTCCTTTGTGGATACATCTCCCCATAATGCATCATTTACGTTCATCCTTAGCACATCTACGACATTTATAAGTACGGTTACCATTAGAAGTGGCATGGCGTTTCCTAACAGCTCAAGCAATATGGAGCACATAGAGCAGTAGGATCGGATATCTAAGCATATCTGAAGGAAGATTTCTATAGAAAATACCTTTGATATGATAACTGCAGTTCTTCACTTCTCAGCTCACGATGGCTGGTTACCAGGTTTTATATTGGAAGAAAATTAGGTATTCTGGAACAAGTACTGCAAAACCTGAAGAGGGATTACAGTCACAGCAAATAAATATTACTAGAATAAGAACTATTATACCTTTTCTAATGCACTTTCTGTATCAGTTCCTCTTACTTTTATCTCAGCTGGCTTGCATTCATTAGAAATATCCATTGTTATAAATCTGTCTACTCACATGTTACAGTCTTAAGCTAAGGCCCCACACTGCGGAAACACAGCTTTTTTTTGTTGTAGATATAGCTGTGGTTTTTTTTTTGTTTATGTACATTGTAAGCCCCAATTCAGGATCACAATGTCCTTTTTTTTTCTCCTATTCGTATGTCTTTTGTAGAATGGTAGGAAATCCATACAAACACGGGGAGAACATACAAACTCCTTGCAGATGTTGTTCCTGGCAGGATTCGAACCCAGGACTCCAGCAATGCAAGGCTGCAGTGCTAACCACTGAGCCACCATGTTGCCCGATAGCTGTGGGTTTTTTTTTAGCCAAAGCCAGGAGCGTCTTCTAAAGGAATGGGAAATATATAGGAAGTTCTTAGGGTCCATTCACACTGAGTTTTGTGGTGCGGATTTTGATGCGGAATTTGCGCCAGAATCCACGCAGAGAAAAAGCCTCCCATGGACTTCAATGAGTTTCTTTTTCTGCTCATTCGACTCCTGGCTTTTGCTCAAAACAAACACAACAAAATCTTCAACAAAAAAAGCTGCATTTTTGCATGGTGGGGCTTCAGCCTTAGACTGAGGCGTCACATTGCAGGCTCTTTTATTGCAGATTTTGCTGCTTTTTTTTGAGCCAAAGCCAAGATTGGTTACAGAAGGAATGGGACATATATAGGAAGTTCTTATATTTCTACCTTCTGCTCAATCCACTCCTGTCTTTGGCTCATGACACCACAACAAAATCTACAATTAAAGAAGCTGCATTTCCGAAATGTGGGGCCTCAGCCTTATAATGATGTTTACTAAATTAATAAATTGCACAAAAATTGCAGCAAAAATGCAATCTGACAACCATGTATAAATGAACACTTTAAGATGTGAGTCAATGTCGCTACCTGCAAGCCATTTAGACTCTTCACTGTCGCATGGCAGTAGTATTGTAGAATTTTATTAATAGTAATGCAAAATGTAACATTTGTTTGGCATATGCAAAGGTCCCTTAAGTAGTCATGGGGGCTGGTCACTCAATCGAGCTGGTCACAGAAATATAATGGTTACATCAGTGGTAAGTATCGCCCACAGGGTGTGATTGACAAGTTTCTCCAAGTCTGACATCGGCGTGCTTGAGTGGAATTTACCGTTTTTTGTTGTACTGCCTTGGGTACGAGACAAACTAGACTGAGTGTCCAATCCGCTGTGGCTACTTAAACTACATTTACATATGTCAAACAAGTGTTAAAAAAAATTACAAAGCCCCTTTTCAGAATACGATTTTTAGAAGATTCGCTTAATAGATGCAAAAAACAGACACAAATGGATAGCTATCTTTTTACACAGAGATCAATGTAAAAAAAAAACGTACTAGTTTCTGTCCATTTTTATGTTTCTTACAAATGACGCAAAGCAAACAGACCTTAGTTGTTTAAAAAAATGGCTTAAAGGAGTCATCCAGGATTAAGGCAAATAGATCCAGCGCCACATCTTTCACTTCTCTGTGTCAGGCACTGCTGTATTTTGTGCCTCCTCTGTGCAATGAGATCCATAGGGGTGAAAGCTGGGGAAACACTAGAGAAAGAAAGGTAAACAGTATGCCGAGACTCTCATTAATCAAGGAATGGTAGAATAACCAGAAAGCTCTATTGAGAATGACATCTTCTAATGCAAACCAGAAGCAGACAACATATGGAACTAATCCCCGTAATACAGGCCCATATTCATCATAACTACATAACTGCCCTTATCATGCCTCTTCACCCCGTCTATTCATTTACCAACTCCTGAGAGTAGCATTTCACATAATGTAATAAAATGACCATCAATAAGTAAACCATACCCATCTGTACATAGCAATACTGACAGCTGAACACAAAGCAGACAACAATGTGTAATAGCCAACAACAATTACTAATGCATGTGTCAGCCAACATTAATAATACCAGTACAATTGTTCTACAACACATAATACAACTTCACATCATGTATTTGATACAATAAACAATTGTGAGGCTGCTGACACTATTCATTTACCTAGCCATAAAGCTCAATTTTACAAGTAGAATGTTGCTACATACAGAGTTCCACGATAAGGTGGTCAACAAGATTGAATATGCCCTCATGCACATACAGGCCAAGGCTCCTCAGATGGGGGTCCAATCCTCCAATTCTGAAGACTATAGAGGTCCTATCCTGCTATGTGACATCAGAATGAGACCTGCCTATTGCATTCAATGGGGGACGAAAAGCAGTAGGATGTCATCTGAGTACATTCTGTTATGGTGCACAAGATGAGATGTGTCAGAAGTAGTAAGAAGGCAGATAAATAATATGGGCACATCCTATTACAATCAATAAGGCTGGTGTAACCCATGCCAGGGTTATTAAATGAGCCCCATGTATATGCTAGAAATATTAGATATCGATAGCATACAGGGGCATAACATGAGGGGTGCAGAGGGTGCAGTCACACCAGGGCCCAGGAGTCTTAAGGGCCCATAAGCACTGGCATTAGTACTGAGGTTGCAGCTTCCATCTGTCCATAAGCCAAGGAGACCCACAGATTACCCGAACCACACTAGGGCTGATTAGACTCCTTGGCACCTGTAACCATCACTATCAAAAATTCACTGTAGGGATGAGGTAGGGGACCCGGACAAAATATTGCAGCGGGGCCCACATGATTTTAGTTACGCCACTGATAGCATAACCTACTGAAATACTGTACTAGCAATGTATGTCCTTAGACAACCCCTCCAAGCTGTAACACACTTCTATCATGGATGTAAGCACCACATCAACCATAAGTCTAATAAGCTTGAAGAAACCACAAACATTCTGAAATAATCCTTAATACAGACAATACAATTAGCAGTGGATACGATTTATATTGTAGCAAAATATCTTTGCAGATGAATGTCTGGGCAATGATCCCTATAACCACATTTATTCCTTGACTAGCTGTTACCCGCGACTTCGTCTGCGGTGATTGTAGCAGTGGGTATATACAGGTGCGGGTAAGGTTTCCGTACTGTGTAGAAGGTATGGGATATGAAATGTAAGTTTGTATCTTGTTTTTGCTGTAATTCTGAGAATACGTGAGACTTTTGTGTTGAAGTTAATTTGTATTTGAGCTGCTATATATACGGTGTTGTGAGAAACTTTACATAGTGACTTTGGGACAGAAGTATTTGAAGTTAACCTTTTCCCGCCGATGACATTTTTTGATTTTCGTTTTTGACTCCCCTCCTTATAAACCCCATAACTTTTTTATTTCTCTGCTCCCAGAGCCATATGAGGTCTTAATTTTTCCTGGGACAAATTTTTCTTCATGATGCCACCATTATTTATTCTATATAATGTACTGGGAAGCAGGGAAAAAATTCAGAATGGGGTGGATTTGAAGAAAAAATGCATTTGTGCGACTTTCTTACAGGCTTTGGTTTTACGGCGTTCACTGTGCAACCAAAATGACATGTCCCCTGTATTCTGTGTTTCGTTATGATTCCGGGGATACCAAATTTATATGGTTTTATTGACATTTTGACCCCTTAAAAAAAATCCAAAACTGTGTTAAAAAATTATTTTTTGAAAAGTCGCCATATTCCGACAGCCGTAACTTTTTTATACGTGCGTGTACGGGGATGTATAGGGCGTCTTTTTTTGCGGGACCAGGTGTACTTTGTAGTTCTACCATTTTCGGGAAATTTTATTGCTTTGATCACTTTTTATTCAAATTTTTATCAGAATCAAAACAGTGAAAAAATGGCAGTTTGGCACTTTTGACCATTTTTCCCGCTACGGCGTTTACCGAACAGGAAAAATATTTGTATAGCTTTGTAGAGCGGACGATTTCGGACGCGGGGATACCTAACATGTATGTGTTTCACAGTATTTAACTACTTTTATATGTGTACTAGGGAAAGGGGGGTGATTTGAATTTTTAATCCTTTTTATTTATTTTTTTATATTTTTTTTACTTTTTTTAAACTTTTTTTTTTGCATTTATTAGACCGCCTAGGGGTATTGACATGGGTGGGCGGTGTCGCGGATTGTCAGAGCGGTGGGGGTTGGCAAACATGGCTTCTCCGGAGCGTTACAGAGAGCCTCCTGGAGTATCGTTAAGGTGAGGGGCAAAGTGGTAAAGTATATGTATATGAGATTGTGTGGGGTTAGGGGCGAGGCTGCAGAGGGCAATATGAATTTTGTGGCTTGCTATGGTCCAAAGTGTGTGAGATTGCAGAGATGGTGATGTGAGTTTGGGTTTTGTGGGGGCCCTGGCACAAACGTATGTGCGCTATTGTGACGAAAAGTAGCGTATTGTTTAATCGGGTGTATTAACTATGTTTGTGGAAAATTTCAGCCAAATCGGTGGAGCGGTTTTTCCGTGATTGAGGAACAAACATCCGAACATGCAAACATCCAAACACACAAACCCACAAACTTTCACATTTATAATATTAATAGGATGATAGGTGTGAATATATAACATCCCTATCAACTGACTATAATATATAGGCGCCAGTCCTGTCTTCTGACAGGACTTACATTTGACTACGTTAGGCTTCATTTGCCAAGTCTCCGCCCATGCTTCCTGCTTCTTTAAATATAGACACCCTTCTCTGTAAACCCTCTACCAGATCATTTATAAAGATATTAAACAGGAGAATACCCAATATTTACCCCTGTGGCACCACTGTTGACTGCGACCCCTCCAATACTGACCCCTGGGGCACTCCACTGGTGACTGCGACCCCTCCAATGCTGACCCATGGGGCACTCCACTGGTGACTGTGACCCCTCCAATACCGACTCCTATGGCACCTCACTGGGAACTTTGACCCAGTCTACACATATTTTCTCCCAGTTCAAATATTCCCATTTTGTATACCAACCTTTTATGCGGTATGGTATTGAATGCCTTTGAAAAGTCCAGATATATTACATCTATCGCATTACACATGTCCAGTCTAGAACTGACTTCTTCATAGCAGCTGATCAGCTTAGGGCCCCTTCACACGGCGTAAGCGCACCGCTCATTTAGACACATATACACGTGTCCGAGCGCGGTGCTTCAAAACAGAGCCCATTGATTTCAATTGAAAGCGCGCGTATATCAGCCGCTCATTTAGACATGTATACACGTGTCTGAGCGGCGCGCTTACGCCGTGTGAAGGGGCCCTTAGTCTGACAGGACCGATTCCTCACAACCCCATGCTGATCGGTTGTGGTAAGGTTCTGGCATAGGAGAACCTTTGTAGATGTGTCCCATAATACGTCCAGGTTAGAACCTATCCCCAGCTGCCTATTACTACTACAGTAAATCAGGCTGTATGTGCGGGAGGTGAAATGTGGCAGCACTCATGTCTGCACTAGGAGGAAACATGCTGGTTTTCTTGGAAAGAGAAGACTGTTTACTCTAAGATGTGGCCTACTGTTTAACTAGAGACCTACAGACCTCAAAGCTTATTTTATGGAGCTGCGTCCCGACTTGTGGCCCCGTCTTAGCACCCCAGCTGAGGTGGATGGGTTCATATCCTCAGTGTGTTAGTAATAAGCTGTAAATCATATGCCGGCCATAGGATCGTAGGGAATACTCTTACCAGGAACTTTACATTGAAAAGTCTCATAGGAAAGACTTAATGCCTCCGAGAGATTGCAAAATTTACTTGTCTTTATAATATGACTGAACATGAGGGCTTAACCCTTGTATGACTCAGATGGTCAATGCAATAGAAGTCAAGCACTGAGTAAAAAGCAGAAATGGAAATAAAACAGCGGAGGTACAGTCCTATGAAAAAGTTTGGGCACCCCTATTAATCTTAATCATTTTTAGTTCTAAATATTTTGGTGTTTGCAGCAGCCATTTCAGTTTGATATATCTAATAACTGATGGACACAGTAATATTTCAGGATTGAAATGAGGTTTATTGTACTAACAGAAAATGTGCAATATGCATTAAACCAAAATTTGACCGGTGCAAAAGTATGGGCACCCTTATCATTTTATTGATTTGAATACTCCTAACTACTTTTTACTGACTTACTGAAGCACAAAATTGTTTTTGTAACCTCACTGAGCTTTGAACTTCATAGCCAGATCTATCCAATCATGAGAAAAGGTATTTAAGGTGGCCAATTGCAAGTTGTTCTCCTATTTGAATCTCCTCTGAAGAGTGGCATCATGGGCTACTTAAAACAACTCTCAAATGATCTGAAAACAAAGATTGTTCAACATAGTTGTTCAGGGGAAGGATACAAAAAGTTGTCTCAGAGATTGAACCTGTCAGTTTCCACTGTGAGGAACATAGTAAGGAAATGGAAGACCACAGGGACAGTTCTTGTTAAGCCCAGAAGTGGCAGGCCAAGAAAAATATCAGAAAGGCAGAGAAGAAGAATGGTGAGAACAGTCAAGGACAATCCACAGACCACCTCCAAAGAGCTGCAGCATCATCTTGCTGCAGATGGTGTCACTGTGCATCGGTCAACTATACAGCGCACTTTGCACAAATAGAAGCTGTATGGGAGAGTGATGAGAAAGAAGCCGTTTCTGCACGTACGCCACAAATAGAGTTGCCTGAGGTATGCAAAAGCACATTTGGAGAAGCCAACTTCATTTTGGAAACAAAGATTGAGTTGTTTGGTTATAAAAAAAGGCGTTATGCATGGCGTCCAAAAAGAAACAGCATTCCAAGAAAAACACTTGCTACCCACTGTAAAATTTGGTGGAGGTTCCATCATGCTTTGGGGCTGTGTGGCCAATGCCGGCACCGGGAATCTTGTTAAAGTTGAGGGTCACATGGATTCCACTCAGTATCAGCAGATTCTTGAGAATAATGTTCAAGAATCAGTGACGAAGTTGAAGTTACGCCGGAGATGGATATGTCAGCAAGACAATAATCCAAAACAACGCTCCAAATCGACTCAGGCATTCATGCAGAGGAACAATTACAATGTTCTGGAATGGCCATCCCAGTCCCCAGACCTGAATATCATTGAACATCTGTCGGATGATTTGAAGCGGGCTGTCCATGCTCGGCCACCATCAAACTTAACTGAACTTGAATTGTTTTGTAAAGAGGAATGGTCCAAAACACCTTCATCCAGGATCCAGGAACTGATTAAAAGCTACAGGAAGCGACTAGAGGCTGTTATCTTTGCAAAAGGAGGATGTACTAAATATTAATGTCACTTTTCTGTTGAGGTGCCCATACTTTTGCACTGGTCAAATTTTGGTTTATTGCATAGTGCACATTTTCTGTTAGTACAATAAACCTCATTTCAATCCTGAAATATTACTGTGTCCATCAGTTATTAGATATATCAAACTGAAATGGCTGCCGCAAACACCAAAATATTTAGAACTAAAAATGATTAAGATTAATAGGGGGTGCCCAAACTTTTTCATAGGACTGTATTTTGTGCCATATTGTTCTAGTCAGCTGTTTCTAGGTTATATGTAACAGCCTTGTGGGATTTATTAATGGACATTAATGGGGTTTTAATGAGTAATCTCTATGCAGGTTATAGACAATGGAACATGTCACCCACTCTAGTAATACAGCCAGGCCTCTCCAGAAGATGTGACTTTTGACCACTTGTAGTACTGTCTCTTACTATCTAGTACTGTCTAAGTCACAGGTGACAAAAATATCCATTAGAAGAACTGTCCCTTCATGAGCCTGGAAGCACAAAGGCGTCTCTGCCTATGACAATAGCTTTGGGTTATTTTCTAGTTAATTATTTGAGTGGAGGGTGTTTCGCTTCAAAACCCAACCTACTTGGATTCCTAAAGGCCCATATTGGTGTATATGGGTTATGTCACTACTTCCCTTGCTGACAGAGTTCCCCACCTCTCGCTATTGTACAAGCCAATGCTACACCTCCCTGTTATCTCTGTGTACTGCAGACAAATCTCTCAAATTCTTCAATCTTCCCAATAAGCCAATTCACATCTATCTCAAGTATAAATACAGATGAGATCCGCAGCTCTTGTTGAGACTAAAAAATGTCCTTTATTTCTTCATGTTAAAAATACGGTACAGAAACCATGACGAACAAGTGAAAAAGTGAAGAAAACATAAACGTGGTTAAAAAAACGCTAGTTGTTTACATATCTGGCTGACGCGTTTCAAGACACTAAGTCTCTTAATCATAGCCTTTCTGTTATTATTCTTGTTTAAATTTCACATCTATCTCCCCCAAACTTCCTGAAATATTGTTGCAAATTTTATTTTTGCTTTGAGTTTATTTTGTTTTTGATTTTTAACCCCTTAGCAACCCTTGACGTAATACTACGTCAAGAGTCGCATGGGGATGTATGGAGAGAGCTCAGGAGCTGAGCTTTCTCTATACCGGCTGTATAATACAGCCAGGACCTGCTGCTAACAGCAGCAGTCGGTGCCCACACCGATTGCTGATGTTAAACCTTTAGATGCTGCGGTTAAACGGGACCGCAGCGTCTAAATTGCACAGGCGGAACAGGCGGAGAGCGGCGATCAGTTGCTATGACAGCCAGAAGTCTATTGAAGGCTCCCAGGCTTACCATTGCATTAGTTGTATTAGACGCTGGCAGAGGCAGCATCTGATAGAACTGATGGCATTTTGCTATTCACTGCAATACTGCAATACTGTGAGCGATCAGACCCCCTAGGTTCCCAAGTCCCTAGGGGGTCTGATCATAAATGTAAAAGAAGAAAAAAAAAAAGTTTTTAAAATTATAATAAAAAATACAAATACGGTAGATCAGATACATCAGATAGATAGATCAGATACATAGATCAGATATAAAAATAAATAAATAAAAGTAAACACAAACACAATGCCCGAACTATTAAAATATTAAAACATTTATCCTATACTGTGAACAGCGTACAAAAAATCAAAATAGACAAATAGCATTTTTGACAACACTTTACTTCCTATAAAAAATTGAATAAAGAGTGATCAAACCATCAGATCTTTCCCCAAATGGTACCAATAAAAACGTCATCTTGTCCCGCATAAAAAAACACTGCACCCAGCTCCATACATCTAAATATGAATAAGTTACAGGTGCCACAACATGGCAACACTAAAAAAATTTTGCAGTTTTTCCATTTTTTAAAAGGTATCAAAACCGTACAAATACTATATATATTTGGTATCGTCGTGTTCGTACTGACACGCAGTATACAGGTAACATGTCATTTTTACCAAACAGTGAACACTGTAAAAATTAAACCCATATGAATTTGGCACAAATGCATTTTTTTCTCCAATTGCATCTCATTCTGAATTTTTTTCCAGCTTCCCAGTATTTTACCCAGCAAATTGAATGGTGTCATTACAAAATACAATTTGTCTCGCAAACAATAAGTCATCAAGTGACTCTGTGAACTGAAAAAGTTATGGCTCTTGAAATGCGAGGAGGCAAAAACAAAAATGCGAAACTGAAAAATGGCCTGGTCCTTAAGGGATTACACTATACCAAGCCTTGGAGGTTTACTTTATATTTCAATAATATAGATAATATAATTTAAAAAAAATTAAATTAAGACCGCACATTGCGGATACCCATCTTTTTTGGGGGAGATTTTGCTACGTTTTTTTTTTTTTTCCAGTCAAAGCTACAAAAGGAATGGCAAGTCTAAAGGAAGTTCATAGGGTATGTTCACATGGAGTTTTTTGCAAGCAGATTTTGATGTGGAATCTGCCTCAAAATCCAGCTGCAAAAATGGCTCCCATTCACTTCAATGCGAGCCGCTCACTTTTTTTCCCCGCTAGCTAGTAGTGGAAAAAAAAAGTGAGATGACCTATCTTGCCACAGATTACGTGGCTGATTCAGCCGCTGCATCCGCGGCTCGAGACACGCTCAGGTTTAGGCCCATTCATTCGGGCCTAATCAGGAGCGGGATGCCACGATGGAATGTTGCAGATTTTGTTGCGGTTTTTTGAGCCATAGCCAGGACGGGATTGAGCAGAAGGTAGACTATATGATCTTCTATTTTTTCCATTCCTTTTCTAGCCATTCTTGGCTTTGGCTAAAAAAACCGCAACAAAATCTGCAACAAAAAAAGTTGCGTTTCCACAACGTGAGGCCTCAGCCTTAAAGGGTTTTTCTGGCAAATCTAAGCTGTTCCCTTAGAATGCAGCAGCAGTGTCCATGAAAGATCTGCCACTTCATTCATATGGGGCACACTGACCCTTTTTTTTTGTCATTGGTAGGTGGCCAGACATCCAGACATTCACCTATCATATAGTTATCCCCTACACTGGAATTTTTATTGCATAACAATATTATATGTGTCTGTGTGCGTATATACATATATTTATTTATATATCTGCTAAGAAAATGTACAATAACTTAATCTTTGGCTTGTCATAAAATATATGTGGCCATTGTTTATTACCATATACCATAAATTCCAATGTCTTAGGTTATGAATCCTGGAAAATGTCTTTACTGCAGACAAGCATACTATTAAATATCATTTTTCACAGGACATAAACTAAGAAAACTACTAGTGCGCACATAGTTACCTTCTTACCACGGACCCACGTACAGTACATGCAGTAGTATAGTCCATGTGCAAACCAATAGATGTACTAAATGCAACTGGGTGTCAATTGTATGGCTACATGGCGCCCTAAAAATAAAGCATGAATATGTATATGAGTAGGAATATTCTCTTGTAAACGACCAATGCTGTTAGTAAAGGTTTTTACAACAGAAAACAATTGGTGGCATCAGACTTGGGGTGAGCTGAAAAAATACAATACCTCAAAGATTTCCCTGCTCCCATACTCTGGTTGGCAGAGTCCCTGCTGGTCTCTGTTTTCGGCCAGATTTACAAGAAACTTGTTTTATTACGCGCACAGTATGAAAGGGTTAATGTTTGTTAGGAAATAATAAATAACCAAATTATCATTTCTTTTTTTTCCAGGGAAAAGTTAACTTGCTTATTAGTCTTTTCCTAGAATGAATGCTGAAATTGAGTGACTGCATCCGTTTACTTGTATATTGGAAGGGAAAGGTTTGTTTTCTCTTGTCTCAGTACATGTCTGATCTATAGATTTATGGGGATGGTCTCACTGAGCAGAAAATTCCTCTAAATGTAAGGGCTACTATATCGGGGGCTCGTAAATAGTTTTTTGTTTGTGCACTTTTGACATGTTGATCAGTAAGGCCGGATCACCACGTGGCGTAAATGCTGCGGTTTGGCTGTGTCAGAAACGCTGCAGGAAAAAACGTAGTGTTTTACAGTCACTGCAAGGGGGATGGGATCCTAGCGAGTCCTATCCAGAGCTTGCCAAAAAAATACGCTCTGTGGACACACTGTCAATGTCAATCTTGGCCTTAGGTGAAAGGGGGTTTCTGACAGACATTGATAATCTATCCTTAGCACATGGGGGGGCCTTACCACCAGCCCACACCGATTAGTTGTTCTTTTAGCAGTTACCAGAGCTAACCAAGAAGCCATAGCCAGAGGCACCGCTCCAAAGGCACCGCCAGGCGGGGTTACTGCAGTTCAGTACCCATTTAGTAAGAGATGGGCTGATGTGACAAATGGCGCTGTTCTTCAGGCTGTCAAGCGCTCGGCACCCCCACCAATCTGATATTAATGACTTAAGGAATGGTCATCAATATCTTTTAACTCTGAAAACCTTTTTATGGGGCCATTCACACGGTGGAAAATGAAGTGGACTTGAGGTGGTCTTTCCCCTCAAATTCCTCTTCATTTTCTGCCCCTCCTACTCCCTATATCATACTATATAGATTTCCTTATTCAGGAGTAGAGCTCATTTGCATATTTCCAGATAAAAAGGTTTCCTGGTCTACCTGTCTGAGTCGCGGATGTTTCCACTTCATACCTGTCATTCTTACCTCGTGTTAGATTCCATCTACGCCCATGCTTATCACTCCACACTTCCCACATACCCATCTTACTGTCTACCTTATCTAATCTTTCTGACTGCCTCCAATAACAAACTAAAAATAAGTTCTTCTATATTCTAACAATTCTATGCATGTCTTCTTGTGATACCAAGGAAAAAGCTACGGCTATCTGTCTAATGTAAAAAAAGCATTACCATTCCCTCCGAATACTAGATAGAAGGCAGGCTGCAGCCGGCGTCCACAGCACGGCCACCTGTAGTATATTTCCAATATTTCTAGAGGAGTAGCTGTTCACTAAAATACTAGATAAAACAGTTTAACAGGGGATTTTTATATTACATATTTGATAACTGGGGTACCCATTGGATGTGTAGTTGAGGACAATGTGGTCGGGGTGCCTGGAAAAGATGTTACAGAGACAAGTCACAACTGGAAGAAGTGGTCACAGCATTTGTCTAGTATCATTTTTACCTAAATGGTCTTCATATACTGGTGTAGTACTGCTATATATCAATATACAGTCACCAGATAGTGACAATATTAGGGCTGAGTTAGGGCTGGACCCCTAGCTACATCTATGACCCCAAACCCCCAAAATGCTCTGGGTGACCTCTACTGATATATGTTGTTGGACTTTTCAGGTGACAGGTCCTCTGTAAGCTATAGCGTATCTGATTTGCCTTCTGTCAGATGTCTCCTGCACTTAGGGTACGGTAATCCTATGGTTTAGCGATGATTTTTGGGATTCTGTGTGCAGTGCATTCAGGTCATCCAGCTGGTCTACGTAGCATTTTGTGCAGTAAATGAATGCCATCCTGTTTCCTGTAATTGGAGTCGGCACTGAGTGTGCTGCCCCTCTCTGTACATAGCAAACACATGTTCCTATCCAGAAGTTTTGGACTACTCGTTGCTTCCCCATATAAGCCCTGGAGAACAGAGCATCTGGTTCCTTTCAACATCAGCCCCCTTTAAAGATATTCTCAAGCTGGTATTGTTCAATGGATGCGGAGAAGTAATGAGTGTTTATTTGTGTTTATGTGTTCAGCTTAGTCCGAGGGGCCTCTCATATGAACCGAGCCCCAGCTGCTGCCACCTATTCATTCTTAGAGCTATCTGACGTCAGCAGCCTTTTAATCATTAAATGCGGAGTACTTAGGGCACACATTTCTAGGAAGTATTTTCTATTCCCTGACACCAACATTTACTGATCCAGTAACCTTGCATTCTGATGGTCCAAAGAAATCATCAACCTATTAAATATGCTTTACATACATTGACTGGGAGCAGGAAGCTGCCCATGTAAACAAATGCAGAGGATATCAGGAGCTCCCAGAGAAAGCCAGAAATCACTCAAAACACTGCTAAAGGTAATTGGTTGCCCTTATTAACCCAATAATAGCACTAACAGACCTTTTTAAAAAATATTTTTTTTTGCCCAGAAGACCCCTTTAAGTCCAAAAGGTTTTATTGTGTTTAATCTGAAAATCCAACGACTTTCTTCCTATACAAGTAAGCCGTGCAGGTTTCCTCCACGAATATCTGTATGTAGGTGGCGAATCCCCCAACTTTTCAATTCTTTATAGTTGGATTAATACTTTGCCTTATCTGTTTCTATTTGGTTGACATCTTCTATACGAAGGATGAGTTCCTGGATTCTAACTTTCAGGTTTTGCCAACATAACATAAGTTGCAAGTATCTTTGAGTAAATATACTGCTTCTTGAGTGATATGATCATGTATCCTGTGCAAATTACCACTTACATCCGTAAAGCATTTGCCGCGTTTACGCAGAATTTGACATGTGGCACACAGACCACACGAAAAGAATCCAAGAATTTTTTTTATGACTTGATTGAAATAATTTCTCTTCTGTAGTCTTAGTTATAGACTATATAGTATATTGACTTACCAAACTCATTGTCCTACCATCCAGCTATTAACCACAGTGAAGAAGCTACCAATCACAGCTGGTGGCGAGGGGAGAAAGACTATATAGTATCAAATAGCCTGAGGGCTAGCACTCTGATGGAGGCGGTGTCTAGACTTTAACGGTTATGCCAGTCCATTTTTATTGATGACCTATCCTCAGGATTGGATGTCAATAAAAGATCACATCAGTGTGGTTCCCTGGGCCCTTCAAACAGCTGATTGGAGGGTCCCGGGAATCGAATCCTTACTGATCTTCTAATGATTACCTATCCTGAAGATAGGTCATCAGTAAAAAAATGAACTGGAATAACCTTTAATTTGCACATCTTGCAGTTCACCATTTAACCCATTCCTGCCACAGCTGTTTTACATTTTTGTATTTTCTTTTTTGAAATAAACAGTGATTTGGGCATTTTGATTTTTTTTTTCTTACTACAGCGGTCATTGAATGGGATAAATCAGTTTATATTTTCCAGCCTTGTGAAGTAGGGATGCCTTATGTGCTTTTATTTTTCCATTTTTATATTTTATTCTTGCTTTTATATGTCTTCTTGCAAAAGGGGAAAATGTTTTTTATTCTTACATTTTTATATATTTTTTCACATTTTAAATTTTAGTTTTTCCCCTTGGAGGGCTTGAATCTTTTCTATCATTTGATCACTTGTACCATAGACAATACAACTGTATTGCAGTGAGGGACGTAACTTGAGGCGGTGCAGAGGGTGCAGTTGCACTGACATCAGTATTGAGATTGCAGCTTCCATCTGGCCCATAAGCCAAGGAGATCCACAGATTACCCTAACCACACTAGGGCTGATTAGACTCCTTAGTACCCGTAACCATCACTATCAAGAATTCACTGTAGAGATGAGGTAGGGAGTAGAGATGAGCGAACATTAAAATGTTCGAGGTTCGAAATCCGATTCGAATAGCCGCTCACTGTTCGAGTGTTCGAACGGGTTTCGAACCCCATTATAGTCTATGGGGAACATATACTCGTTAAGGGGGAAACCCAAATCCGTCTCAGGAGGGTCACCAAGTCCACTATGACACCCCAGGAAATGATGCCAACACCCTGAAATGACACTGGGACAGCAGGGGAAGCATGCCTGGGGGCATAAAAGTCACTTTATTTCATGGAAATCCCTGTCAGCTTGCGATTTTCGCAAGCTAACTTTTTCCCATAGGAATGCATTGGACAGCGCTGATTGGCCAGAGTACGGAATTCAACCAATCAGCGCTGGCTCTGCTGGAGGAGGCGGAGTCTAAGATCGCTCCACACCAGTCTCCATTCAGGTCCGACCTTAGACTCCGCCTCCTCCGGCAGAGCCAGCGCTGATTGGCCGAAGGCTGGCCAATGCATTCCTATGGGTATGCAGAGACTCAGCAGTGTTGAGCCAGTTCTACTCAACTACACCATGCTACATCAGAGCCGAGGGTGCACTAGAACCCTTGTGCACACTCGGCTCTGCTACATCAGATGTAGCAGAGCCGAGGGTGCACTGGAACCCTTGTGCACACTCAGCTCACACTAATAGAATGCATTGGCCAGCGCTGATTGGCCAATGCATTCTATTAGCCTGATGAAGCAGAGCTGAATGTGTGTGCTTAGCTCAACTACTCCACTGGCGTAGTTGAGCTAAGCACACACATTCAGCTCTACTTCATCATGCTAATAGAATGCATTGGCCAGCGCTGATTGGCCAGAGTACGGAATTCGACCAATCAGCGCTGGCTCTGCTGGAGGAGGCGGAGTCTAAGGTCGGACCAGAATGGAGACTGGTGTGGAGCGATCTTAGACTCCGCCTCCTCCAGCAGAGCCAGCGCTGATTGGTCGAATTCCGTACTCTGGCCAATCAGCGCTGTCCAATGCATTCCTATGGGAAAAAGTTTATCTCACAAAAATCACAATTACACACCCGATAGAGCCCCAAAAAGTTATTTTTAATAACATTTCCCCCTAAATAAAGGTTATCCCTAGCTATCCCTGCCTGTACAGCTATCCCTGTCTCTTAGTCACAAAGTTCACATTCTCATATGACCTGGATTTGAAATCCACTATTTGTCTAAAATGGAGGTCACCTGATTTCGGCAGCCAATGACTTTTTTCGATGCCCCCGTTGTCGTAGTTCCTGTCCCACCTCCCCTGCGCTGTTATTGGTGCAAAAAAAGCGCCAGGGAAGGTGGGAGGGGAATCGAATTTTTTTGGAGTTTGCCACGTGATGTTCGATTCGAACACATCGAACAGCCTGATATCCGATCGAACATGTGTTCGATAGATCACTGTTCGCTCATCTCTAGTAGGGAGCCCTGGACAAAAGACTGAACTGGGCACATCAGACTGATTGCAGTCTATGATAAAATTCTTGTATAACTGATATAGGAAAGTCTCAACTATTGCAGGTTTGGGAGCCTTTAAAAGGCTCTTGCAACCTTGACTCATGGGAGCTGTGCAGGAGTGGAGCTAAATCAATGGAGCCCCTCAGGAGCCTGGTCACATCTTACCACAGCGCCTGAGGGGTTAAGTGTCCACAATCAGAGATGTCACTGATGGCCAAGTCGTTGCTGTCTGGACACCATATTTGAAGTCCTGGCATCCGCCATACTATTAAGGTTGTATGTTGAGTTAAGGCAGTAAAAATTGAATGCTGCAAAACAGAATCAGTAGACACCTTCAGGGTGACACTAGCATTAAAGGGAGTCGAAACCACCAAAACGTCTTCTTAACCACTTACATGCTGTAACAGGGTGAACATAACTTTTAAAGTGCAGTCTCGCTGCCAAGGAACCTTTAATCCATATGCAAATGAACTGTTCAATGCACCTAGGGCATAGTTGCTCCTGTTTTTCTTGTGTTCACCACCCAGTGCCTCTACTTAACATTAGGTTTGACAAGGGTGATGATGGCTGGGGGTCACACCGCTGGGGCCCCCACCTTCCACAAGAATGAGGCCCCAGTGTTCTATAACTGCAAGGAGCGACAGTAACAATAATTATTGGAAATGTTGAACTATTATATTACATCTGATTCCCTTTGAGGTGAAAATGCTCCAGGGACATTACTAAAGCAGTGATCATATTTATGAAGGTTAACAATTAAGCTGCTGGTTCAATCCCCTCTGGCGGCCATGTGGTGACTGATGGTCCGGATCACATCAATAATGTTACTTTACTGCAACTTTAACAAGTCTTAATGGAAAACAGTGAAATATGTTTGTAGTTAGTAATGTCACTCATCGGTTATAGGGAACATGCTGCAGAAATGTGTTAGTGATAAACACAGGAAATCATACAATGGACACGTTCCACACTCCTTGTCAGTACCCAGGCTCATGAATGTTGTGGGCAAATTCATACTTGAACTTCTTGCTGGTCGGTTCAACGCTAGCGCTGAGAGGGACACTGTATGTGATCAAACACTGAGCTGGAAGGTAAAAGAACGAGGAAAAGGTAAAGGTCACGCCAGTGTTAATGGGGTAAAAGGAGAATGCTGAAAATCCTGTTTGTGGTGTTCTAACTTGTACAAGTGACCCAACATTTTATTCTTCCTTGTAGGAGGTTGAAATAAGTGAAAAACTAATGTCATTTTTACTTTACAAACAATCCCAAAGTTTTTACTATCCTCAACCTCTACCCCTAATGTGCGACAATCATTCTTTTAGATATAAGCTTACATCTACTACCCCAAGGCATCCGACCCCCTCCAAGGGCCCACTCTATACGGACTTTGCCGCGCAGCAGAGGCGCCAAGGTGGTTTACTTCTCACCTTCCCTTTCTAATCGTTCTTTTAATGTCACACAGCTGCATTTATAATCTATTGATTGTTTTTTTTGATGGTCCGTTGTAATCGGCCATCAAATATTAGGACATGTCCTATATTTGTTTTCACTGATCCCTCACTGATCCCTAGTCTTATAGTCATTATTATTATTATTATTTATTTATATAGCACCATTAATTCCATGGTGCTTTACATTTGGGGGTTACATACAATACACAGAATATACAGGTAGATATAATACTAACAATGACTGACTGGCACAGTAGGGTAGAGGGCCCTGCCCGCGAGGGCTTACAATCTATGAGGGAAGGGGGGTAGAGACAGAAGGAGAGGGGGAGACTGTACAGATGGCGGTGCGGTGATAGGGTTATTGGAGGTTCTAGGCCTTCCTGAATAGGTGAGTCTTCAGCGCCTTCTTGAATCCTGTGATTGTGGGGGTCAGTCTTATGTGTCGTGGTAAGGAGTTCCAGAGTATGGGGGATGCACGAGAGAAATCTTGGAGACGGTTGTGTGAGGAGCGGATGAGGGCAGAGCGGAGAAGGAGGTCATTGGAGGATCTGAGGTTACGTGTGGGCAGGTAGCGGGAGATGAGGTCAGAGATATATGGAGGGGACAGGGTGTGGCTGGCTTTGTATGTTAGTGTTAGTAGCTTGAACTCAATTCGCTGGGCTATGGGTAGCCAGTGGAGGGACTGGCAGAGGGGAGCAGCCGATGAAGATCGGGGGGTGAGGTGGATTAAGCGAGCAGCGCAGTTTAGGGTGGACTGGAGGGGGGCGAGGGTGTTAGCTGGGAGTCCATGGAGAAGGGTGTTGCAGTAGTCTAGGCGGGCGATTATGAGGGCCTGGACGAGCATCTTGGTAGTTTCCTGGGTGAGGAAGGGGCGAATTCGGTGGATGTTCTTGAGTTGGAGGCGGCAGAAGGTGTTGAGGGCTTGAATATGTGGCTTGAAGGATAGTTCAGAGTCCAGGGTTACTCCAAGGCATCGGGCCTGTGGGACAGGGGTAATTGTGGTTCCATTAACTTTGATAGATGGGTCAGGTGGTGGGGCCATACAGGATGGGCTGAAGATGATAAACTCTGTTTTCTCCATGTTGAGTTTGAGAAAGCGGAAGGAGAGGAAGGAGGCTACGGCTGCTAAACAATCTGGAACTCTGGCCAGCAGGGAGGTAATGTCTGGTCCAGAGATGTAGATTTGGGTGTCGTCGGCATAGCAGTGGTACTGAAAGCCGTGAGATTCTATGAGTTGGCCCAGGCCAAGGGTGTAGATGGAGAACAGGAGGGGTTCCTAGGACGGAGCCCTGGGGGACACCTACAGAGAGAGGGCGAGGTGAGGAGGTGGTGTGCGAGTGGGAGACACTGAATGTGCGGTCGGTGAGGTATGAGGAGATCCAGGAATGGGCCAGGTCTGAAATACCAAGGGATGAGAGAATTTCTAACAGGAGGGAGTGGTCAACTGTGTCAAAGGCAGAGGAGAGGTCGAGGAGGAGGAGGACAGAGTAATGGCGCTTGGCTTTGGCGGTTAGCAGGTCATTGGTGACTTTTGTTAGGGCAGTTTCAGTGGAGTGCCGGGGTCTGAAGCCTGACTGAAGTCTGTCAAAGAGCAGGTTGGATGAGAAATAGGAGGAGAGTTCAGAGTGGACATGCTGCTCAAGAAGTTTTGAGGCGTACGGGAGCAGTGAGATGGGGCGATAGTTGGCTGGAGAGGACGGGTCGAGGGACGGTTTCTTAAGTATAGGAGTGACAGTGGCGTGTTTGAAGGCTGAGGGGAAGGATCCATTGGTTAGGGATAGATTGAAGAGATGGGTTAGGGCTGGAGTAATGACTTCAGCGAGTTTGGGGATGAGGTGTGACTGAATTGGGTCGAGCACGCAGGAGGTGAGGTGGGATTTGGAGATAAGGGAGGAGAGTTTTTCGTCAGTTATGGAGGAGAAGCAGGTCAGGTCAGGGATGAGGAACAGTAAGTAGTTGGGTAGAGGGGTTGTCGGGGGAGTAGGGTGAGACTGTCTCTGATGGTGTCAATTTTAGTTTTAAAGTAAGAGGCAAAGTCGTCAGCTGAGATAAGTGATGTCGGAGGGGGGGCGGGAGGACGGAGGAGGGAGTTGAAGGTGGAGAATAGCTGTTTGGGGTTGCGAGAGAGTGAAGATATGAGTGTGGTGAAGTAGACCTGCTTTGCGGAGGTGAGTGCGTTCTTAAATGAGAGAACTGCTTCTTTGTACCTGAGGAAATCCTCCTTGGAGTGGCTTTTCTTCCAGAGGCGTTCTGCAACCCGTGAGGCACGTCTCAGTTTTTTAGTCAGGTCAGTGTGCCAGGGTTGTCTATTGATCGGTCGGGCTCTGGTGTATGTGTAGGGGGCTACAGAATCAAGGGCTGAGGTTATGGTGGTATTATAGAAGGCAGCAGCAGCATCTGTGTCCTGGAGTGAGGAGATGTCAGCGAGTGGTAGGAGAGAGTCTGAGAGGGTGCAGGTGTCAAGGCGGTTGAGGTTCCGGCGGGGGCGTGTTGGTTTAGAGGTTGGGGAGTCTATTGGAGAGGAGAGGGCAGAGAATGTCATCAGGTTGTGGTCCGAGAGTGTGGGTGGAGAGTTAGAGAGGTTGCATATGGAGCAGAGGCGGGTGAATATTAGGTCTAGTGTGCCCCCCTTTATGTGGGTGGCAGAAGAGGACCATTGGGAGAGACCAAAGGAGGCGGTGAGGGACAGGAGACTGGAGGCGGAAGGGTGGTCTGTGTTAATGGGGATGTTGAAGTCGCCCATGATGATGGTGAGGGTGTCTGTGGAGAGGAAGTGTGTGAGCCAGGTGGTGAAGTGGTCGATAAAGGCAGCGGTAGGTCCCGGCGGTCGATATATGACGGCCAGTTGGAGGTTGGAGGGTGAGTAGATACGAACAGAGTGCACTTCAAAGGATGGGGGGGTGAGGGCAGGTAGCGCCTGGATAGGGGCAAATGAGCACTTGTCTGACAGGAGGACACCTACACCTCCACCAGGTTTGTTGTTGGGGCGGGGGGTAAGTGAGAAGTGCAGACCTCCATAGGAGAGGGCGGCGGGGGAGGCGGTGTCTGAGGGTGTCAGCCATGTTTCTGTGAGACAGAGAAATGTAAGTTTGTTAAGAATATAAAGGTCGTGGATGTAGGCAAGTTTATTACATATGGAGCGGGCATTCCATAGTGCACCAGGGAGGGCAGGGGGAGGGGTAGGAGTGAGTGTGATTGGTTGGAGATTTCGGAGGTTCCGTGTGCTAGCGCCAGGTGTGGGGATTTGCTTGGGAGGTCCAGGGTTAGGAGATATGTCACCAGAAGTAAGGAGGAGTAGGGAGAGTGACAGCAGGTGTAGGTAGGAGAGGCTGTGGGGGGGTTGTATGTGTCTGGGGCGGAAAGCCTGCAGGTTTGTGAGGAGCTGTGCAGAGAAAGTTATATGGTGGGGTAGGAGAGAGGGAGAGATGAGGATTTCTTTACTGACAAGGCTGGTTTGAGGTGGAAAAGTGGTTTTTACAAGGATTGGGAGTACAACAGTGATTAAAGTGAGAAGCATTTCTGTTAGAGCAGTTTACAGCAGTTAGTTTGTGTTACCTTCTGTTCCCTTCTGGTTCAATTCTGGTATTATTCTGAAGTCTACACTTAGATGCACTTGGATTGCACGCTGGATTGCCAGATGACCAGAGGCCTTACATTTATACCAGCCAGAGTTAGTAAGATGGCTATCAGGTGTGACTAGGATGTGCATATAAGCACATGCAGTCAGGCCAGAATCAAAGTAAAGGAAATAAGACCAGGGGGAGCCCAGCAGGGTGTACAGACAGACAGACAGGTATCACAACTGATATAATGGCTACAAAATGCTTAGAAACATACCAACAGAATGCTTGAATGATAATAGCAGGTACAGAGAAATACAGTTAAACTGGACACAGGGGTGATGCTGAGGATATATGTTCGTGTGATAGAAACATACCTGTGGAAGGAGAGAGGAACAGGGTCAGATCAGTCTACTTCATTCTGGTATAATTCTGAAGTCTACACTTAGATGCACTTGGATTGCACGCTGGATTGCCAGATGACCAATGGGGTCAATGGTAGTTTATAGTCAATTAGTCAATGGGGTCCATTGGGTTCTGTATGTAAGCGCCATTTTAGTGGTCTGCCTATCTGTTCTAGTCCTCATACAGACCAGAACAACAAAGAATTAACACTAATGTGATCTTACTATAACCTGGACCATGATGGGAGGCAGAAATAGTAGGAAACTTTCCTGCCCCGCTACCATTTATATATGGACTGTGACTACATACAGCACCTGCAGATCTCATATTCATTCGTGGTTCCGCACCGCTCTGGTTTTGGTCCGTATATTTCTATAAGCCTGTAATATTTTCCCTACTAGAGACATAGTAAAAGGCCGGTAGCAAACAGCTGTCATCTTTAGTGCCTGGCACGTAAGTCTATCATTAACGGGATCCATCATATATAAAATTACTATGGCTGTTACTGTCATGCCGTGCTTGCGATCAGCGATGCCGCAGGGTCTTTTATGTGGTAAGAACCACAGTAAAGTTAAGAGCCTGACTCCTCCGACACAGCCACTTATTATTACATGAGCAACGTGCTCAGAGCTGCTGTTTCCTTGTCTTAATCATGCGGTTACCTGTTTTATTTGATCCTGTAACAAAGCGGCATCCTCAGTCATCCTGAACCTATTTATAGCTTAGAAAGTATCTAAGCTTTATGTAATTGTCTAAGCTCAACTCATTAGGTTTCATTGTAACACCCCATAAAGTGAAATGACTGAAGTTTTATTTCACCTCCTCCCCTAAGAATAGTCCATAAGACCAATTTATACGTATAAACACTTTGCATTCCACTCAAGCGTGACGTGTAATCGTGTGACCTATAGATGGTTATTACGTACTATATAAAATCTCCTACCGGCAACAACCTGTCATGAACGAAAACACTTAGGGGTTGGGGCTCTCTTGATAGAGAGGGCCAGGGAGTCTGTCATTTGGAAACTCCATATCAAACCAGCCACATTGCATTATAACATATTGCATTAGAACATTATGCTGAGCACCATCATCCTCTTACATCCAATAGATGCACCATTTCCTTGGAAAATCTTTTGAGAATAAAACTAAGCTTAGAGGGGACTATTCATGTCCTCATCAATGTGCGGTATTATATACCGCTAGGAAGTCATGATAATGCTAGATGTAAAGATGATGATCCATGCCCTGCATTCATCCTTCTTCTTAAACCATTTGCTCAGTATGTATTTAAGGCCCTATTCACATCTGCGTTCGATAAAAATCAGAAACCACACGGACCCCATTATAGTCTATGGGGTCCACGGGTTTCTTTAGGTAACCACTTTTTTATGCAGATAGGTTTTTGTTCAGGGGTCCCCAAGCGGAAACCCGAACGCAGATGTGAATAGAGCCTTAAATATATAGTGAGCAAATAACATACAAGCAGGGCTGTGGAGTCAGAGTTGTGTTCAGTATTGGGTGGAGATGTAGCTGGAAAAAGTGACAAAATAGTTCAAAATAAAATGATTTTTAATATTATACAGCTGCTATTATATAATTAATGTGATACATGGTTTGTTGCATATTTACTGTTATAGGAATTATACTAGTAGCTTTCTTTGTGAATTAGATGAATTGTGCATATTCTGTCTGACCGTGACTGTCAACCATGTGTGAAAGAGTTAGAGCCGGAGTCATAACTGGGGTTGGGTGATAGAAAAATAGAGGTGTCAGCGCTTTGGTCGAACAATGTCATAGCTCTGGTAGTCAGCTCTTGTCACCTGGTATAAACTTTCATGTCCCCCAGGCATATTGGGGACAATTTACACTAATCTTTCTATTTCTGATACAAAACTACCTTGTTTTCTTCTGTCGCTTTAGGCCTAATCTCTTTGGTGACAAAGAGTTCCTTTGCAACTCTGTCTCAGTGCCAATTTATCCTTTTGCAAGGGGGCATTATAAAGGTATATAATAAGTAAATTATTGCAAATTTCTGAAATTTGCAAAAGAAAAACAACAATGAGTATTGGGAGAAACCGTTTGGGTGGTACAAAAGTTGCCATGTTTCTTATTATAATTAGAGATGAGCGAACAGTGTTCTATCGAACTCATGTTCGATCGGATATTAGGCTGTTCGGCATGTTCGAATCGAATCGAACACCGCGTGGTAAAGTGCGCCATTACTCGATTCCCCTCCCACCTTCCCTGGCGCCTTTTTTGCTCCAATAACAGCGCAGGGTAGGTGGGACAGGAACTACGACACCGGTGACGTTGAAAAAAGTAGGCAAAACCCATTGGCTGCCGAAAACATGTGACCTCTAATTTAAAAGAACAGCGACGCCCAGCTTCGCGTCATTCTGAGCTTGCAATTCACCGGGGACGGAGGTTTCCGTCCAGTTAGCTAGGGCTTAGATTCTGGGTAGGCAGGGACAGGCTAGGATAGGAAGGAGAAGACAACCAACAGCTCTTATAAGAGCTAAATTCCAGGGAGAAGCTTGTCAGTGTAACGTGGCACTGACGGGCTCAATCGCCGCAACCCAGCTTTCCCAGGATCCTGAATGGAATACACTGTCAGTGTATTCCCGTATACCCGATATATACCCCCGATACCCGTTCCAACGGTGTGCCGCCCCACCTTCACCCCAGAAATACCCTGCAAGTCCCCTAGCAATAGAATTGGGGCTATATACACCCACTTTTTTTGCTACTGCCATATAGTGCCATTGTCTCACTGGGAATTCAAAGAATATATTGGGCTTACATATAACTTCAATTCCAGGGAGAAGCTTGTCAGTGTAACGTGGCACTGACGGGCTCAATCGCCGCAACCCAGCTTTGCTACTGCCATATAGTGCCATTGTCTGACTGGGAATTCAAAGAATATATTGGGGTTACAAATACCCTCATTTCTTGCTACTGGTATATAGTGCCATTGTCTGACTGGGAATTCAAAGAATATATTGGGGTTACAAATACCCTCATTTCTTGCTACTGCCATATAGTGCCAGTTTCTGACTGGTAATTCAAAGAATATATTGGGGTTACGTGCACCCACAATTTTTGCTACTGGTATATAGTGCCAATTTCTAACTGGGAATTCAAAATGCGCAAGGCTCCCGGAAAGGGACGTGGACGAGGCCGTGGGCGAGGTCGGGGGAATGGTTCTGGGGAGCAAGGTAGCAGTGAAGCCACAGGGCGTCCCGTGCCTACTCCTGTGGGGCAGCAAGCATTGCGCCACTCCACAGTGCCAGGGTTGCTTGCCACATTAACTAAACTGCAGGGTACAAACCTTAGTAGGCCCGAGAACCAGGAACAGGTCTTGCAATGGCTGTCAGAGAACGCTTACAGCACATTGTCCAGCAGCCAGTCAGACTCTGCCTCCTCTCCTCCTATTACCCAACAGTCTTGTCCTCCTTCCTCCCAAAATTCCCAAGCTTCACAGAACAATAACCCCAACTGTCCCTGCTCCCCAGAGCTGTTCTCCGCTCCTTTCATTGTCCCTCAACCTGCCCCTCCACGTCACGATTCCACGAACCTAACAGAGGAGCATCTGTGTCCAGATGCTCAAACACTAGAGTCTCCTCCATCTCCGTTCGATTTGGTGGTGGATGACCAGCAACCCACCCTCATCGACGATGATGTGACGCAGTTGCCGTCAGGGCATCCAGTTGACCGGCACATTGTGCGGGAGGAGGAGATGAGACAGGAGTTGGAAGAGGAAGTGGTGGATGATGAGGACACTGACCCGACCTGGACAGGGGGGATGTCAAGCGGGGAAAGTAGTGTGGATGTTGAGGCAGGTGCAGCACCAAAAAGGGTAGCTAGAGGCAGAGGTCAGCAGCTTAGGCGAAGCCAGGCCACACCCGGAATCTCCCAAGATGTTCCAGTTCGTACCCAGCCCCGAAAAACTCCCACCTCGAGGGCACGTTTCTCGAAGGTGTGGAGTTTTTTCAAGGAATGCGCCGAGGACAGATATAGTGTTGTCTGCACAATTTGCCTCTCGAAATTGATTAGGGGCTCTGAGAAGAGCAACCTGTCCACCACTTCAATGCGCCGTCATTTGGAATCCAAGCACTGGAATCAGTGGCAGGCAGCAACGGCAGGACAAAGGCCGCCTGCCGTTCACGCCACTGCCACTGCCTCTGCCTCTGCCACTGCTGACTGTGCTGGCGATGCACTCCAGAGGACGAGCCAGGACACCACTTCATCTGCCTCCGCCACTTTGTTGACTTCTTCCTCATCCTCCCCTGTTCCTGTCTTATCTCCTTCTCCTGCACCATCAAAGGCACCATCAGGCGCTTCTTTACAACAACCCACCATCTCTCAGACATTGGAGCGGAGGCAGAAATACACTGCTAACCACCCACACTCGCAAGCCTTGAACGCCAACATCGCTAAACTGCTGGCCCAGGAGATGTTGGCGTTCCGGCTTGTTGAAACTCCCGCCTTCCTGGACCTGATGGCAACTGCGGCACCTCGCTATGCCATCCCTAGCCGTCACTACTTCTCCCGGTGTGCCGTCCCCGCCTTGCACCAGCACGTGTCACTCAACATCAGGTGGGCCCTTAGTTCCGCGCTTTGCACAAAGGTCCACTTGACCACCGACGCGTGGACAAGTGCATGCGGACAGGGACGCTACATTTCACTGACGGCACACTGGGTGAATGTAGTTGAGGCTGGGACTGCTTCCCAAACTGGCCCGGTGTACCTCGTCTCCCCGCCTAACATTCCTGGCAGGGACACGAGAAGAACACCCCCCTCCTCCTCCTCCTCCACCGCCTCCTCCTCCACCACCGCCTCCTCCTCCGCCACCGCCTCCGCTGTTAGATTGACCCCAGCTACGAGTTGGAAACGTTGCAGCACTGGCGTTGGTAGACGTCAGCAGGCTGTGCTGAAGCTGATCAGCTTGGGGGACAGACAGCACACTGCCTCCGAGGTGAGGGATGCCCTCCTCGATGAGACGGCAATATGGTTTGAGCCGCTGCACCTGGGCCCAGGCATGGTCGTTTGTGATAACGGCCGGAACCTAGTAGCAGCTCTGGAGCTTGCCGGACTCCAACATGTTCCATGCCTGGCCCACGTCTTCAACCTAGTGGTGCAACGTTTCCTAAAGAGCTACCCCAATGTTCCAGAGCTACTGGTGAAAGTGCGGCGCATGTGCGCCCACTTTCGCAAGTCGACAGTAGCCGCTGCTAGCTTAAAATCTCTCCAGCAACGCCTGCATGTGCCACAACACCGGCTTTTGTGCGACGTCCCCACACGCTGGAACTCAACGTTTCAGATGTTGAATAGAGTGGTTGAGCAGCAGAGACCTTTGATGGAATACCAGCTACAAAACCCTAGGGTGCCACAAAGTCAGCTGCCTCAGTTTCACATCCATGAGTGGCCATGGATGAGAGACCTTTGTGACATCCTACGGGTGTTTGAGGAGTCCACAAGGAGGGTGAGCTCTGAGGATGCGATGGTGAGCCTTACAATCCCGCTCTTGTGTGTTCTGAGAGAATCCCTGATTGACATCAGGGATAACTCAGATCACACAGAGGAGTCAGGGATAGCATCCGATCCGTCACAGCTGGAGAGTAGGTCCACACATCTGTCCGCTTCATCGCGTTTAATGGAGGAGGAGGAGGAGGAAGAAGAGTTGTCCGATGATGTGATGGTGATACAGGAGGCTTCCGGGCAACTTCGAATCGTCCCATTGTTGCAGCGCGGATGGGTAGACATGGAGGATGAGGAGGAAATGGAGATTGAACTTTCCGGTGGGGCCAGAGGAGTCATGCCAACTAACACTGTGGCAGACATGGCTGAGTTCATGTTGGGGTGCTTTACAACCGACAAGCGTATTGTCAAAATCATGGAGGACAACCAGTACTGGATCTTTGCTATCCTTGACCCCCGGTATAAAAACAACATCTCGTCTTTTATTCCGGTAGAGGGGAGGGCCAATCGCATCAATGCTTGCCACAGGCAATTGGTGCAGAATATGATGGAGATGTTTCCAGCATGTGACGTTGGCGGCAGGGAGGGCAGTTCCTCCAGTAGGCGACCAAGTTCTCACCGGTCCACACAAACGAGGGGCACACTGTCTAAGGTCTGGGACACCTTGATGGCACCCCCTCGCCAAAGTGCCGCCACGGAGGGTCCTAGTGTCACCAGGCGTGAGAAGTATAGGCGCATGTTGCGGGAATACCTTTCCGACCACAGCCCTGTCCTCTCTGACCCCTCTGCGCCCTACACGTATTGGGTGTCGAAGTTGGACCTGTGGCTTGAACTTGCCCTATATGCCTTGGAGGTGCTGTCCTGTCCTGCCGCCAGCGTCCTATCTGAGAGGGTGTTCAGTGCAGCCGGTGGCATCATCACTGACAAGCGCACCCGTCTGTCAGCTGAGAGTGCCGACCGGCTCACTTTGATAAAAATGAACCACCACTGGATAGAGCCTTCATTTTTGTGCCCACCTGTGTAAAGCACCCCAACATGAAACTCCATGTCTGTACTCAACCTCTCCAATTCCTCCGCATCCTCATACTCATCCACCATAAGCGTTGCACAATTCTGCTAATACTAGGCTCCCTCCACCCTGATTTCCCCCAACTCTGCTGGTTAGAGGCTCCCTCCACCCTGATTTCCACCAACTCTGCTGGTTAGAGGCTCCCTCCACCCTGCTTTCTCACAACTCTGCTGGTTAGAGGCTCCCTCCACCCTGATTTCCACCAACTCTGCTGGTTAGAGGCTCCCTCCACCCTGCTTTCCCACAACTCTGCTGGTTAGAGGCTCCCTCCACCCTGATTTCCACCAACTCTGCTGGTTAGAGGCTCCCTCCACCCTGCTTTCCCACAACTCTGCTGGTTAGAGGCTCCCTCCACCATGAATTGGTCCAAACTGGGCTGTTTAGAGGCTCCCTCCACCATGAATTGGTCCAAACTGGGTTTTTTAGAGGCTCCCTCCACCATGAATTTCCCAAAACTTGGCTGTTTAGAGGCTCCCTCCACCATGAATTGGTCCAAACTGGGCTGGTTAGAGGCTCCCTCCACCATGAATTGGTCCAAACTGGGCTGGTTAGAGGCTCCCTCCACCATGAATTGGTCCAAACTGGGTTTTTTAGAGGCTCCCTCCACCATGAATTTGCCCAAACTGGGCTGGTTAGAGGCTCCCTCCACCATGAATTGGTCCAAACTGGGTTTTTTAGAGGCTCCCTCCACCATGAATTTGCCCAAACTGGGCTGGTTAGAGGCTCCCTCCACCATGAATTTGCCCAAACTGGGCTGTTTAGAGGCTCCCTCCACCATGAATTGGTCCAAACTGGTTTTTTTAGAGGCTCCCTCCACCATGAATTGGTCCAAACTGGGTTTTTTAGAGGCTCCCTCCACCATGAATTGGTCCAAACTGGATTTTTTAGAGGCTCCCTCCACCATGAATTGGTCCAAACTGGGCTGGTTAGAGGCTCCCTCCACCATGAATTTGCCCAAACTGGGCTGGTTAGAGGCTCCCTCCACCATGAATTGGTCCAAACTGGGTTTTTTTAGAGGCTCCCTCCACCATGAATTTGCCCAAACTGGGCTGTTTAGAGGCTCCCTCCACCATGAATTGGTCCAAACTGGGCTGGTTAGAGGCTCCCTCCACCATGAATTGGTCCAAACTGGGTTTTTTAGAGGCTCCCTCCACCATGAATTTGCCCAAACTGGGCTGTTTAGAGGCTCCCTCCACCATGAATTGGTCCAAACTGGGGTTTTTAGAGGCTCCCTCCACCATGAATTTGTCCAAACTGGGCTGTTTAGAGGCTCCCTCCACCATGAATTGGTCCAAACTGGGTTTTTTAGAGGCTCCCTCCACCATGAATTGGTCCATACTGGGTTTTTTAGAGGCTCCCTCCACCATGAATTGGTCCAAACTGGGGTTTTTAGAGGCTCCCTCCACCATGAATTGGTCCAAACTGGGCTGGTTAGAGGCTCCCTCCACCATGAATTTGCCCAAACTGGGCTGGTTAGAGGCTCCCTCCACCATGAATTGGTCCAAACTGGGTTTTTTAGAGGCTCCCTCCACCATGAATTTCCCAAAACTTGGCTGTTTAGAGGCTCCCTCCACCATTAATTGGTCCAAACTGGGCTGGTTAGAGGCTCCCTCCACCATGAATTGGTCCAAACTGGGCTGGTTAGAGGCTCCCTCCACCATGAATTGGTCCAAACTGGGTTTTTTAGAGGCTCCCTCCACCATGAATTGGTCCAAACTGGGTTTTTTAGAGGCTCCCTCCACCATGAATTGGTCCAAACTGGGCTGGTTAGAGGCTCCCTCCACCATGAATTTGCCCAAACTGGGCTGGTTAGAGGCTCCCTCCACCATGAATTGGTCCAAACTGGGTTTTTTAGAGGCTCCCTCCACCATGAATTTGCCCAAACTGGGCTGTTTAGAGGCTCCCTCCACGATGAATTGGTCCAAACTGGGCTGGTTAGAGGCTCCCTCCACCATGAATTGGTCCAAACTGGGTTTTTTAGAGGCTCCCTCCACCATGAATTTGCCCAAACTGGGCTGTTTAGAGGCTCCCTCCACCATGAATTGGTCCAAACTGGGGTTTTTAGAGGCTCCCTCCACCATGAATTTGTCCAAACTGGGCTGTTTAGAGGCTCCCTCCACCATGAATTGGTCCAAACTGGGTTTTTTAGAGGCTCCCTCCACCATGAATTGGTCCATACTGGGTTTTTTAGAGGCTCCCTCCACCATGAATTGGTCCAAACTGGGGTTTTTAGAGGCTCCCTCCACCATGAATTTGCCCAAACTGGGCTGGTTAGAGGCTCCCTCCACCATGAATTGGTCCAAACTGGGTTTTTTAGAGGCTCCCTCCACCATGAATTTCCCAAAACTTGGCTGTTTAGAGGCTCCCTCCACCATTAATTGGTCCAAACTGGGCTGGTTAGAGGCTCCCTCCACCATGAATTGGTCCAAACTGGGCTGGTTAGAGGCTCCCTCCACCATGAATTAGTCCAAACTGGGTTTTTTAGAGGCTCCCTCCACCATGAATTGGTCCAAACTGGGTTTTTTAAAGGCTCCCTCCACCATGAATTGGTCCAAACTGGGGTTTTTAGAGGCTCCCTCCACCATGAATTGGTCCAAACTGGGCTGGTAAGAGGCTCCCTCCACCATGAATTTGCCCAAACTGGGCTGGTTAGAGGCTCCCTCCACCATGAATTGGTCCAAACTGGGTTTTTTAGAGGCTCCCTCCACCATGAATTTGCCCAAACTGGGCTGTTTAGAGGCTCCCTCCACCATGAATTGGTCCAAACTGGGCTGGTTAGAGGCTCCCTCCACCATGAATTGGTCCAAACTGGGGTTTTTAGAGGCTCCCTCCACCATGAATTTGCCCAAACTGGGCTGTTTAGAGGCTCCCTCCACCATGAATTGGTCCAAACTGGGTTTTTTAGAGGCTCCCTCCACCATGAATTTGCCCAAACTGGGCTGTTTAGAGGCTCCCTCCACCATGAATTGGTCCAAACTGGGTTTTTTAGAGGCTCCCTCCACCATGAATTTGCCCAAACTGGGCTGTTTAGAGGCTCCCTCCACCATGAATTGGTCCAAACTGGGTTTTTTAGAGGCTCCCTCCACCATGAATTTGCCCAAACTGGGCTGTTTAGAGGCTCCCTCCACCATGAATTTGCCCAAACTGGGCTGTTTAGAGGCTCCCTCCACCATGAATTGGTCCAAACTGGGCTGGTTAGAGGCTCCCTCCACCATGAATTGGTCCAAACTGGGTTTTTTAGAGGCTCCCTCCACCATGAATTTGCCCAAACTGGGCTGTTTAGAGGCTCCCTCCACCATGAATTTGCCCAAACTGGGCTGTTTAGAGGCTCCCTCCACCATGAATTGGTCCAAACTGGGCTGGTTAGAGGCTCCCTCCACCATGAATTGGTCCAAACTGGGGTTTTTAGAGGCTCCCTCCACCATGAATTTGCCCAAACTGGGCTGTTTAGAGGCTCCCTCCACCATGAATTGGTCCAAACTGGGGTTTTTAGAGGCTCCCTCCACCATGAATTTGCCCAAACTGGGCTGTTTAGAGGCTCCCTCCACCATGAATTGGTCCAGACTGGGCTGGTTAGAGGCTCCCTCCACCATGAATTGGTCCAAACTGGGTTTTTTAGAGGCTCCCTCCACCATGAATTTGCCCAAACTGGGCTGTTTAGAGGCTCCCTCTACCATGAATTGGTCCAAACTGGGTTTTTTAGAGGCTCCCTCCACCATGAATTGGTCCAAACTGGGTTTTTTAGAGGCTCCCTCCACCATGAATTTCCCAAAACTTGGCTGTTTAGAGGCTCCCTCCACCATTAATTGGTCCAAACTGGGCTGGTTAGAGGCTCCCTCCACCATGAATTGGTCCAAACTGGGCTGGTTAGAGGCTCCCTCCACCATGAATTGGTCCAAACTGGGTTTTTTAGAGGCTCCCTCCACCATGAATTTGCCCAAACTGGGCTGGTTAGAGGCTCCCTCCACCATGAATTGGTCCAAACTGGGTTTTTTAGAGGCTCCCTCCACCATGAATTGGTCCAAACTGGGGTTTTTAGAGGCTCCCTCCACCATGAATTTGTCCAAACTGGGCTGTTTAGAGGCTCCCTCCACCATGAATTGGTCCAAACTGGGTTTTTTAGAGGCTCCCTCCACCATGAATTGGTCCATACTGGGTTTTTTAGAGGCTCCCTCCACCATGAATTGGTCCAAACTGGGGTTTTTAGAGGCTCCCTCCACCATGAATTGGTCCAAACTGGGCTGGTTAGAGGCTCCCTCCACCATGAATTTGCCCAAACTGGGCTGGTTAGAGGCTCCCTCCACCATGAATTGGTCCAAACTGGGTTTTTTAGAGGCTCCCTCCACCATGAATTTCCCAAAACTTGGCTGTTTAGAGGCTCCCTCCACCATTAATTGGTCCAAACTGGGCTGGTTAGAGGCTCCCTCCACCATGAATTGGTCCAAACTGGGCTGGTTAGAGGCTCCCTCCACCATGAATTGGTCCAAACTGGGTTTTTTAGAGGCTCCCTCCACCATGAATTGGTCCAAACTGGGTTTTTTAGAGGCTCCCTCCACCATGAATTGGTCCAAACTGGGCTGGTTAGAGGCTCCCTCCACCATGAATTTGCCCAAACTGGGCTGGTTAGAGGCTCCCTCCACCATGAATTGGTCCAAACTGGGTTTTTTAGAGGCTCCCTCCACCATGAATTTGCCCAAACTGGGCTGTTTAGAGGCTCCCTCCACGATGAATTGGTCCAAACTGGGCTGGTTAGAGGCTCCCTCCACCATGAATTGGTCCAAACTGGGTTTTTTAGAGGCTCCCTCCACCATGAATTTGCCCAAACTGGGCTGTTTAGAGGCTCCCTCCACCATGAATTGGTCCAAACTGGGGTTTTTAGAGGCTCCCTCCACCATGAATTTGTCCAAACTGGGCTGTTTAGAGGCTCCCTCCACCATGAATTGGTCCAAACTGGGTTTTTTAGAGGCTCCCTCCACCATGAATTGGTCCATACTGGGTTTTTTAGAGGCTCCCTCCACCATGAATTGGTCCAAACTGGGGTTTTTAGAGGCTCCCTCCACCATGAATTTGCCCAAACTGGGCTGGTTAGAGGCTCCCTCCACCATGAATTGGTCCAAACTGGGTTTTTTAGAGGCTCCCTCCACCATGAATTTCCCAAAACTTGGCTGTTTAGAGTCTCCCTCCACCATTAATTGGTCCAAACTGGGCTGGTTAGAGGCTCCCTCCACCATGAATTGGTCCAAACTGGGCTGGTTAGAGGCTCCCTCCACCATGAATTAGTCCAAACTGGGTTTTTTAGAGGCTCCCTCCACCATGAATTGGTCCAAACTGGGTTTTTTAAAGGCTCCCTCCACCATGAATTGGTCCAAACTGGGGTTTTTAGAGGCTCCCTCCACCATGAATTGGTCCAAACTGGGCTGGTAAGAGGCTCCCTCCACCATGAATTTGCCCAAACTGGGCTGGTTAGAGGCTCCCTCCACCATGAATTGGTCCAAACTGGGTTTTTTAGAGGCTCCCTCCACCATGAATTTGCCCAAACTGGGCTGTTTAGAGGCTCCCTCCACCATGAATTGGTCCAAACTGGGCTGGTTAGAGGCTCCCTCCACCATGAATTGGTCCAAACTGGGGTTTTTAGAGGCTCCCTCCACCATGAATTTGCCCAAACTGGGCTGTTTAGAGGCTCCCTCCACCATGAATTGGTCCAAACTGGGTTTTTTAGAGGCTCCCTCCACCATGAATTTGCCCAAACTGGGCTGTTTAGAGGCTCCCTCCACCATGAATTGGTCCAAACTGGGTTTTTTAGAGGCTCCCTCCACCATGAATTTGCCCAAACTGGGCTGTTTAGAGGCTCCCTCCACCATGAATTGGTCCAAACTGGGTTTTTTAGAGGCTCCCTCCACCATGAATTTGCCCAAACTGGGCTGTTTAGAGGCTCCCTCCACCATGAATTTGCCCAAACTGGGCTGTTTAGAGGCTCCCTCCACCATGAATTGGTCCAAACTGGGCTGGTTAGAGGCTCCCTCCACCATGAATTGGTCCAAACTGGGTTTTTTAGAGGCTCCCTCCACCATGAATTTGCCCAAACTGGGCTGTTTAGAGGCTCCCTCCACCATGAATTTGCCCAAACTGGGCTGTTTAGAGGCTCCCTCCACCATGAATTGGTCCAAACTGGGCTGGTTAGAGGCTCCCTCCACCATGAATTGGTCCAAACTGGGTTTTTTAGAGGCTCCCTCCACCATGAATTTGCCCAAACTGGGCTGTTTAGAGGCTCCCTCCACCATGAATTGGTCCAAACTGGGGTTTTTAGAGGCTCCCTCCACCATGAATTTGCCCAAACTGGGCTGTTTAGAGGCTCCCTCCACCATGAATTGGTCCAGACTGGGCTGGTTAGAGGCTCCCTCCACCATGAATTGGTCCAAACTGGGTTTTTTAGAGGCTCCCTCCACCATGAATTTGCCCAAACTGGGCTGTTTAGAGGCTCCCTCTACCATGAATTGGTCCAAACTGGGTTTTTTAGAGGCTCCCTCCACCATGAATTGGTCCAAACTGGGTTTTTTAGAGGCTCCCTCCACCATGAATTTCCCAAAACTTGGCTGTTTAGAGGCTCCCTCCACCATTAATTGGTCCAAACTGGGCTGGTTAGAGGCTCCCTCCACCATGAATTGGTCCAAACTGGGCTGGTTAGAGGCTCCCTCCACCATGAATTGGTCCAAACTGGGTTTTTTAGAGGCTCCCTCCACCATGAATTTGCCCAAACTGGGCTGGTTAGAGGCTCCCTCCACCATGAATTGGTCCAAACTGGGTTTTTTAGAGGCTCCCTCCACCATGAATTGGTCCAAACTGGGCTGGTTAGAGGCTCCCTCCACCATGAATTTGCCCAAACTGGGGTGTTTAGAGGCTCCCTCCACCATGAATTGGTCCAAACTGGGGTTTTTAGAGGCTCCCTCCACCATGAATTTCCCAAAACTTGGCTGTTTAGAGGCTCCCTCCACCATTAATTGGTCCAAACTGGGCTGGTTAGAGGCTCCCTCCACCATGAATTGGTCCAAACTGGGCTGGTTAGAGGCTCCCTCCACTATGAATTGGTCCAAACTGGGTTTTTTAGAGGCTCCCACCACCATGAATTTGCCCAAACTGGGCTGGTTAGAGGCTCCCTCCACCATGAATTGGTCCAAACTGGGTTTTTTAGAGGCTCCCTCCACCATGAATTGGTCCAAACTGGGCTGGTTAGAGGCTCCCTCCACCATGAATTTGCCCAAACTGGGGTGTTTAGAGGCTCCCTCCACCATGAATTGGTCCAAACTGGGGTTTTTAGAGGCTCCCTCCACCATGAATTTGCCCCAACTCTGCTGGTTAGAGGCTCAATCCACCCTGATTTTCAAAACAAATGTTGGTGCCAACCTCAACTTACTACAAGGGCCAAATTCACTGCTGGTGACAAGCTCTCCTCACTGCAAGTGCCAAATACACATGTTTCAAGGTGTTTTCCTACTGTCAGAGAGGTGGTATTGAGTGTGTAAAGTGTGTAGTTGTTAGGCTGTGATGTTGGGGTAATAGAGGGTCTTTGGTGTGTTAGATGCCCCCAGACATGCTTCCCCTGCTGTCCCAGTTTCATTCCAGAGGTGTTGGCATCATTTCCTGGGGTGTCATAGTGGACTTGGTGACCCTCCAGACACGGATTTGGGTTTCCCCCTTAACGAGTATCTGTTCCCCATAGACTATAATGGGGTTCGAAACCCGTTCGAACACACGAACATTGAGCGGCTGTTCGAATCGAATTTCGAACCTCGAACATTTTAGTGTTCGCTCATCTCTAATTATAATGTAATGTGTGAATGCTCCTTCTAGTAACAACATTTATGGTCATTAAAAAGCGGCAAAGCTTATATGGACTAATTCCTAATTATTCCTAATTATGTGCACGCATACATAAGGCCCCCACATGCCTAGAACATACAGAACTATGTGTAAAGTCTTCTAATATTCTCATCAGACATATGCTGGGGGCAGATTTGAAAAAAACAAAAACAAAACATGACAACATACAATCCTCACCGCAAGACATATGGTTGTTATCTAGTTATGCTGCATTTTTATGATGTGGGAACAAAGTCTCTTAAAGGGACTGTCTCATGTATTTAATACTAGTTCTATTCAATGGAAGTGAATCTATGGAAGAGAAATAATGCATAAACACGTTAGGACTTTACTTCTACACACACTACACTCTTAAGGACCAAGTCTTAACCCCTTCCTGCCACAGCCATTTTTCAATTTTGATTTTTATCCCCCTTCTTCCAAAAGCCATAACTTTTCTATTTTTTTTCTATTTACATATCTGTAGAAAGGCTACATTTTGGTGGGACAAATTGTACCTCTTATGGTACCATTTAACATTCTGTACAATGTACTGGAAAGCTGGAAAAAATTCAGAGTGGGGTAGAATTAGAGAAAAGCTGTGTTAGGCGAAGTCCCCATGTTGCGGAAATGACGCTTTTTTGTTGTGGTTTTTTGAGCCAAGGCCAGGAGTGGATTGAGCGGAAGGCAGACATATAAGAACTTACATATTTCCCATTCCTCTTGTAGCCATTCTTGGCTTTGTCTCCAAAAAAAACGCAACAAAAAATGTAAAAAAAAAAGTTGCATTTCTGCAACGTGAGGCCTCAGCCTCAATGGAAGGACTGTCTATTTGTGAGGACTAGACCAGGAAAGCAGAGTGTTTGTTTGCTTAGTGACCAATGTGTAGAGGGTGAGCAAGACTAACAATCCCCATCATCTGAAAGGGCATTACATTTCTGTTCTCTACCATTGTTACCACTGACATTGGTTTCTGAATATACGGTACTTCTCCTAACCTCTAACGCAGGGGTCAGCAACCCCTGGCACGTGTACCAAGAGTGGCACACAAGTCTTATTTCCCTTGCACATGCAGCCCAAGTCCTTGCCAAAACAAAACTGCTATTATTATACTGTGGGTTCTCTTCAGACCCCAGAGTATAATAAACAGAGCCCTAGGGAGGTGATGAAACATAAAAAATAATGTTACCTTCTCTGTACTCTGGAGCCGCTAGGTTCTCTTCAGCAGTTCGGCCCAATGTAAGAGACCGCTGATAGGGCCACAGGGTCACGTCAGCGGTCACATGGACTTTCATTGCGTCTAATGGAAAAGTACAGATGCCTCCCAGGAGATAGCAGTAAAGGCATGTGTCCTAAAGTATCTGGTGGCAGCACTTCTTTGTTCTGGTTTGTGGTATATGACCCCTGCTGTAACATTTTCCTTTATAGTAGCTGCACAGATCATTGGCACAGGTTGAGAGCCCTGAAACAATCCTACTTCTGTTTTTTACACTACACTGGTATAATAGCTGTCTCCAATACAGGAGTGCCCTAGTTTCATAGCTGCTGCCACTTCCCAATTCCCATCATTATACGTCTAGCAGAATAATAATCATCTTATTTTATTTCTAAAACTAAACACTGTTGCTGAATCAGTCGTAGAAATCTTGCAGAATCAAAGGTGTTAGTTGAATGTGGGAATGTGTCAGCAGAAAATGACCTATTTCTTTAAAGAGAGTTTTTATGCTGAAACTTTAAGGATTTTGATGATATTTCAAAGAATGTTCCATGTCCCCATCGCATAGTACTACATCCTGCAATATTCATCCTGGCCACTAAGCCTAATAAAAGCAGTACTATAAGCAATTCTGTTACTGTCTCAGTTATAATTGCAATATGATTTAAAATGGTAAGGAAAGGTGTGTTTTTGCTGCTGACTAGGCCCATATGAATGAGATTGAGAAGGACTACAAACTCTTTCGGCTGTTTCTGTCCTTGTTGTTTGATTGAACCCCTTATATCTTTCTTCAGATTCAGTCATGTGGCTGCATCATATAAGGAGCTGCAACCTCTGATGTCCCTCATACTGAGCTTGAAGAGGATGTCCCTAGATCTATAAGACAGCTAAAGTCCTTATATTCTACTGTATAACTAGAAATATATATATATTTTTTGGAAAATAAGACAGCTTTAATTCTGTGAATTTAATTCTGCTCTCCTTAGCCCCCTCCTCTATGACAGATAGTTCCTCATACCTTTCCCTCAGAGTGTTCTCGTCTCGTCCTCATTCCCCTAACTGCATCCACAGTACTGTACAATACTGTGGCTTGAAGCAGCACCCTATTCCTCTCTAAGGGTGCATGCACACTACGTAACGCGGGCGTGTATGAGAGCCGTACACGCCGGCGTTACAGCAGGGCTGCCGAACACTTCCCATTCACTTCAATGGGAGCGCTCGTAACAGCGGCGTTTACGAGCGCTCCCATTGAAGTGAATGGGAAGTGTTCGGCAGCCCTGCTGTAACGCCGGCGTGTACGGCTCTCATACACGCCCGGCGTTACGTAGTGTGCATGCACCCTAATACATAATAATTCATTTTATTTATATAGTGCCAACATATTCTGTAGCACTTTTCAAAGGGTTAAAGTACAGACAAAATGAAACATTACAGAGTAATGTCAATTCACAAAATGGGGCCCTGGTCACATGAGCTTACAATCTATGAGGTAGAGGGGGGACACAAGAGGTAGCAGGGGCGACATAGGAGGTAGCATTGCTTATAGAGTGCTCCAGCCATTATTGTGATATAGGTTATTTTAATTACACATATAAATAAAGCTGTATGAGCCGTCCCCAGTGACCTGATATGTGCAGATGGTGCTTAAGGGTTTACAATAGGAATTGTGATAGGCCTCTCTGAAGAAATGTGTCTTTAGGATCTGCTCAAAGCTGTCGAAATTGTGAGTTAATCTGATTGTCCAGGGAAGAGCATTCCAGAGAAGTGGTGCAGCTCGGGAGAAGTCTTGGGTACTGGAATGGGAGGTTCTGATAATAGAAGATGTTAGTCTTAGGTCACTGGCTGAATAGAGAGCACTGGTTGGGTGACAAAGAGTAATGAGGGAGGAAATGTAGGGAGGTGTAGCATTGTGGAGAGCCTTGTGGATGAGGGGGATAAGTTTATATTGTATTCTGCAATGAATAGGCAGTCAGTGCAACTGAAATTTTTCCTTCATAGAGCTGTACTAGGGGCAGGGGGCAACATCGTGGCTCAGTGGTCAGCACTGCAGTGCTGGAGTCCTGGGTTAGAGTCCCAGCAGGGACATCATCTGCAAGGAGTTTGTATGTTCTCCCCGTGTTTGTGTGGATTTCCTCCCATTCTACAAAGACATACAGATAGGAAAAAAATGTACATTGTGATCTCTATATGGGGCTCACAATCTACAGGTTTTTTTTTTTTTTAAAAAAGAGCTGTACTAGGGGCAAGTACTTCCCTTTTAAAGAGGATCCATCACCACCTCCACCATCTCCAACTCTTTACATTCTTCAAAAGGTGATACTCCACTTAGTTTCAGCACCCAATAGGTCAATTAGGATGCCTACTGTCGGACTGATCCTTGCTTTTCAGCTCCAAATCAGGACTGCTCACCTCACCTGACAGTAGAGAGCCTAAGTAACATATATGGTGCTAAAATTACAGTACCAATGCTTCTAAATAATAAGGGTAGAGTAAAGGTACCAACTCTATCAGAATCAGTGGAGCTGCCATTACTGAAGGGTGCAAAGAGGTGTAGTTAGGTGAATTTAGTGGATGTGGTCCTCTTTACTCCAGTTATATGGCAAGAGGACTGTTTGACTTACCAGAAGTAACTATGTTATAGACCCCACCTTTTACAATCCTTTACAGTACAGAACCATTGTCATGTGACTATAATATCAAGTTAGGGCTAGTTCACACGTGAGTATAAGGGGAGGTTTTTGACAGCGGATTTCGCGTCCAAAACCTCCCCTTATAATGGTGGTCTATGGAGACCGCCGGGCTTCCTTTCTCCGCTGGCGGCGGGCTGCCGCTAGCGGAGAAAAGAAAGGACATGTCCTTTCTTCAGGCGGAAGCCGCGCAGGCTCAGCCGCGCGGCTTCCGCCCCCGGCAGCTCCCTCCTATGTCGGCTCATTCATTTGAGCCGACAGCAGAGGGTTAAGCCGCGACAGCGATGGTCGTGGCGGGCAGGTTTTGACAAGAGAGAGACGCGGCTCGACGCGGCTCTCTCTGTGTCAAAACCCGCGCGGGCAGTTCACGTGTGAACTAGCCCTAAGGTCTTCTATTTTGCAAATGATACAAATATACCCCCCCTTCCCCACACACACACTTTTGTAAAACAGTTTTTATTCCCCTAATGTTTAGAGCGGCTGTTGCAGTGCGGTGTGACTATGACAACCCTGGCTTCAAGTAGAAAATACAGGTTTCTGTAAATGGAGCTTTTCTTGTGTTAGGAAAGCTCCAGGAAATAAAAATTCTTTATTGTTCTGTGACGTATATTGTTATTATATACGCGTTGTAAAGATTGAGAGTCCTCAGTAGTTGATACCTTTTTTAATGGCTAACAAAAATGATGACAGACGCAAGCTTCCGAGACTGCTAGGTCTCTTCATCAGGTCTCTTTGATTAGTGACGTAGTGTCTAGTTGTTGTAAAAGGCCATAAAACCATGTGACAGAGGAAATTTCAAAAACAAAAAAGATAGAAGGGTGTGGGAATATGATGATGACCTTTGACACATTCCAAGGGGGGTTAAATCTGTCACATGGTTTTATGTCCTTTTACGACAACTAGACACCACGTCACTAATCAAAGGGACCATAAACCCAGAGAACCTTCCTGTGAACTGATTTTTTTGAACTTATCTATTTATTTGCTTGTACTGCTTTCCATCAATTGTGCACCAAACACTGTATTCCTGTATAAATGTGCATGCCTTCAGATATTGTGTTATACCATGCCTGATGAAGGGACCTGAGTAGTCTCCAAAGCTTGCAATCTGTCATCATTTTTGTTAGCCATTAAAAAAGGTATCAACTACTGAAGACTCTCAATCTTTATATTTCATATCCACTGGCTAATACAGTACAAAGATAGATTTTTTTTTTCCTTATCTTATATACATGTAATGAAGTGGGGGTTGTCCACCCTTAACCACTTCCGGACTGCCCATAGACTATAAACGTCCAGATAGTGGTTGCCTAGTTCTGACAGGACGTACCGGTACATCCAGTCAGAACACAGCAGCTGCACGGAGATCGTGCAGCTACTGAAGCTGGGAGCCGGCTGTAACTTCAGCCAGAGTTCCCAGAGAGATGGCAGGGAAGATTTGTTACCTTCCCTGCCATCTCGATGGCTGTGTATACAGCGCTCAATGAGTGCTGTATACACAGTTATGGGCGCCGCCATGATGCGGCCGCCCTCTGACCCGACGTTCACGTGATCCGACGGGAGCAGAGTCTTGCAAGAGCTGCTGGGTCCTACAGGACCCAGATAAGCTCTGTATACTGTGTATACAGCGTGCAGGAGGCTGTATTCCTCCTGCAACTGAGGCTAAATGTACCAACCTCAGTTGCAGGGGAAATTAGCCTCCAATACAAAAAAAAGTGATCAGATGTCCCCAAAGGTCTCTGATCACCTTATGGGGACACTATCTGAAAAAAAATACAAAATAAAAACATAATAAAGTTTTTAAAAAATGTAAAAATAATAATAATAAAAATACGCTAATAAAACGCCGTTATTAAAGGTTATAGCCCCACCCCCGACGACACCATGCTAAATAAAAATTACCGTAACGGAGAGGAAAAACTATTTTATAAAGTTTTTCAGTGACACTTTGTGTTAGTAAATAAAAAAAAAAATAATTTGAAAACCAGACACAATTTCCCTCCTATTATGTTTATATTTTCCCGGATATACCGTAAAAAAATTAAAATACATTCGAAAATAAAAACAACATAAAAATAAAGCCCTATGTGTCCCCGAAAACAGACGCAAAAATTAGTTGACTGAGACATATGGGAAAACTGTTACAGCCCTCAAAACCGCACATACATAATAAACCTAAAATGTGTCTGGTCCTAGACCACAAATTGGCCCGGTACTGAAGTGGTTAAAAACTCATTTTCATGTACCATGTTAAGAAATCCTTAGTTTAGTGTGTCTCACTCAGTTTTCAACCTTTGCATTGGAAAAGATAAAAGCTGCAGGTTATAGTTTCAACATGTGATGAGATTTAGTGAATTTTCATCTACTTTGCTGCTCCTGTCATTACAGTAGTTTAGTTGTCAGCGATTATACTGCAGCCAGTGGCGTAACTAGGAATGGCGGGGCCCCGTGGCGAACTTTTGACATGGGGCCCCCCCGACACCGAAGATTTCGACCGAGTCCCTCCTACGCATTCCTGCGTGCTCTTTTATGTTCCATAGTGGCCCCTGTACACAGTATTATACCCAATAGTGGCCCCTGCACACAGTATTATACCCAATAGTGGCCCTACAGGACTAAATACTGTCACGTCACCCGCTGACCGCTATACCAGGACAAATTGTGGATAAAAAATCTGGTCCTGTGCATTACAATTTAGTAACTCCATGTGCCTCATATTAATAGCAGTTAACCCCATCATCTCCCTCACATTAACCCCTGTGTGCCTCACCATAAGGGTTACTGATATGTGAGAGACATGGAGGTAATAATAAAGTATCTTCATTATTATTACCTCCATATGTCTCACATATCAGTAACTCTTATGGTGAGGCACACAGGGGTTAATGTGAGGGAGATGATGGGGTTAACTGCTATTAATATGAGGCACATGGAGTTACTAAAACACAAGTAATCCCCCCATATGCCTGACATTAATAAGTAACCCCAGTACGTACCTGTGTAGCTTTAGTTTCATTTTCCTTCTTCCTTTCTTCCTCCAGTGCAGACGGCAGGAGCTCGGCAGGGATAAGCCCCGCCTCCTCCTCTCATTGGTGGGCAGAGGACAGCAGAGAAGGGGAGGGGGAGAGAGGGGGAGCGTCCTGAAGCGCTGACAGGAGCCAGACCTGCAGCTCCTGTGTCTCAGCCGTTGCTGCAGCTCCGGGGCCCCCTGTTGGTGGAAAGTATTAGATGGGAAAGTATTAGATGGGAAAGACTACAATGGTCAGGAAAGCCTTGTTTCCTGACCACTATGCATATTGTTAATAGAAAGGGGCCTAACTGGGCCCATTCTCATTAAATGCCAGCCCAGGGAAGGTGTATAAAATAAGTAAACTCTTATACTCACCTGTCCTGGGCTGAGCATCCCCTCCGGGGCTAAAGGACCTTTGATGACGCCATTGACGTCCAGTATGTCCCAAGTCTTGACCAGATTTCCCCAGAAATTACAGCCGATCACTGCGGACATCAGGAGGACACTCCGTGTTGTCAAAGAACCCAGCTAACAAGTCCAGATGGTCTAAAAAGGTGGAATGTCCGATTTAAATGCTAATAAAAAGATAAAGGACCTCTATGGACAATTGAGGTCTTATAGTTATATCTCTATATTCTTGAGAACACATTACTTTACAAAAGGATAAGTCACGCGAATTGTCTAGAGCTGAACAACAGGTTTTCTGCTTAAATAAACCAGTTATTGCAAAAGGGAGACAATTGTCCTCACAATAAACCAGTATTGTGGTGGAACGAGAATGCTGCCATAGGTTATCTAATGTTCTTCATGGCCCCAAGCTTAAAGAGGAAGAATTTATGTTTTGTCATTGGACATTATTTCAGAAAATGTTTTATTTTCTCAGGTGGTTTCACAATCTAGGTTTTTAGTACAATTGGTTGAATATAAGAAAATAATTAATATAGGCATGGTGTAACATAGGGTGGGGTGCAGAGCTTGCCCAACAGCCACGGTGTCACATAAGGGAATACATTATTACATGTATGAAAACATTGTGTATAGAGATGAGCAAACACTGTTCGGATCAGCCGATCCGAACAGCACGCACCCATAGAAATGAATGGAAGCACCTGTGACGCCAGCCGGCCGCCGGCAAAGTCAGCGTCACAGGTGCTTCCATTCATTTCTATGGGTGCGTGCTGTTCGGATCGGCAGATCCGAACAGTGTTCGCTCATCTCTAATTGTGTATAGTATTGTTGTTTTATAATGCCATCTTTATTATCCCTGTTCTGTGACATCACTGTGGTCATTAGTCTTGAACTATGACATAAAGCTGCTTATTAGTCTGGTTCTGTGACATCACTAGCTGATAGCTTTGTGCTCCACTATTGTATTAAACCTCTGTTGGTGTCCTAAATTAAAATCAGTGCCTGTTGTTCGAAACTGCGGGACAGCACCCAAAATGCAGGACTGTCCCGCTCAATCCTAGGAGGGCGATGAAAGGGTTGGCACATTAACCTATAGGGTAGGTGACACTAGAGGGACAGCTTTCCACCTCTTAAAGATAAGCTAATCTGCATCCTCCCCCCCCCCATCGGAGCACTGCAGGAACAGTAATCTCCCCCCAATCTCCTCCCCCTCGCCAACATCCCATCTAATCAAACTGACAGTCCCTTGAAGTTAAAGGGAAATACCATGTTATTTGGAGAAAGGTTGTTTATTTACACACAAGAATGTTGAGTCTCATGACTGTCATTGTGCAGCTGTCACTTTTACTCTCTGCGCTTTCCTTTTATTTTCACAGAAAGCAAGGAGACATTTGTTGTAGAAGGAAAACATACAGTAACTGAAAGTGTTAAAGGGCATGCATGTTCAGAGAATGACCCATTGGTTAAATCAAGTTTTTATGTTAACCACTTTTTCAATTTTTATTTTTTTATTTTACAGTTTTCAGGCCTCTCTTAATTGCATTATAATGTTGTTATCATTGCACACTCAAGACATATCAATGAAGGCTAATACATTATTAAGGGGCCCGTTTTAATAGAGGCCCACTGGAGCATAGTCTGGTGGACCAGTCCTACCTTGGACCCATGGGGACCCAAAGAACGGAAACCTAATCTGCTTAAAAAGTGGTTACCCAGGAAAACCTGTGGACCCCATTGGCTACAATGTGGCCTGCCGGTTTTCCACCCGAAAAATGCAGAGAAAAATATCATTCTAGTAGGAAATTTCTCTCTACATTTTTTAAGTGGATTCAGGGACAGAAGCGCCAAACATAGAGCAGGCGCAGGTGTAAACCTAGCCAGTCAATGAGAGATAAACTTTGCCATTATTATTTTGTTTACTTCTGCAATAGTCTTATAAAAATCCTTAAAAGACACAGGGTTTATTTCCAGTAGATTTCCTGCATTCTTAGCTGGCATGAGACTGAGGGCAAGAAAGTTAGTCAAAGGGGTGGGCTTAATACTTTGCGGTCGTCTACTAAAGACAAAACAAGGGGTGACATGTTCTCCTTCTATAGCCAATTGTTTTACAGCCCCGCACAGAATTCTGGTAACTAACAGAATGAATAAAATCTTTGCACGTGGCAAATTATATGTTTCTCCACATTTACTAAAATCTGTCATATGTAAATGGTATATTGTAGTTTATTCTCTACAGAGGTTCGATGATTTTCACATAAAGGGTTATGCCATGAAAATGATTTATCCATAGTAGATCAGGTTGGATAAAGACAAATATCTATCAAGTCCAACAAACCTACCAAGTTGGTCCAGGGGAAGGCAAAAATAGCCAATTGTGCCATCAGAGGACAAAGATTGCTTCCCAATTCTAAATATGGCAATTGGGCTAAGTTCCTGGGTCAACATCCTGTCCCAACATTTTTAACTCCTATAACCTATGCTTACTTTCAAGGCTGCATAGAATGGCACCAATAAAACTAGAGATAGGAATAACATAAGTATCAGATTCTTGAGTAATACAATGCTATGCTGGACATGCGGCTGGGGCACTACCCGCTGTATATGTAGGAGGGGAAGGGGGTATAAAGAAGTACTTGACTTATTGGAAGAATTAACTCCACTTCATGGGAGGCAGAACATTTAAGTAACTCATATTTCTATGGTTAGATAATGCTAATTTGTTATATTAATCTGTACTATTATATTTTGTTCATTTGCAGATTTTATTGACAAAATACACGAATGACAAAAGTAACAAAGTTTAATGAAGTCCCAGCTGCCTTATTCTCACATTGTATAACAGGGGTTTGTTCTGATGTTTAATAACCCCCTTTGCTCCAGGTGTGCACTTGGAATAGAGGTTTTGTGATGTCTGATATCTACGAGTTCTGGGCCCCTTTTCACTGCAGGCTGATTTAATAACAGAGCCCAAAGGCATGGGAATGGGTCATATGTACTGAAGCCATAGGACTCTGTGATGACAGAAGTAGCAAGAGGATACTACTTAAGACATTCCTAGCTTGGAGAAACTGACAATAGACGTCTGTTAAATGAAGACCAGGTGGTGGGCGCATCTTCAAAAGACAGTAAGGCTATTGCTGTGGGCTTGGAAGACAACCTGGGCAGGGGGTAAGATTAACTCTTGCATTGCAAATCACTCTTAGGGCCAAGGTTCTAGAAAAGCATATCCAAGGTACTGAAAGGAATGTAGAGATCCTTATCTGAAACTTGAGTACACATGTCAAAGCAACATAAGAAGTATTATCATTTAGCAATAACTCCTAATATTAGTTGATATTCTGGGTCAAATGGCAAAAATGATGTAGAAATCAGTGAAAGAATAGAAGTAACAATATAGTTTGGGTAAACTCCTATTTTTGTCGTAATGTCCCTAAACAGCTAGGTAAAATGAAATTATTTAGGTGCAGATGATACGAAAAAGTAAATAAGTTGTATATAAAGTGCGAGAAATAAAATCAGGTATTATTGGCATAAAACACAAAAAGTAGTGTCTTCTCATTGCTTCTACAAAGAGCTGACTGGAAGATCATGGCATCTGGGCTGTGCTAAAAACAAACAGCCATTAAATGGGTTTTCTGGCCCCAATCTGATTTCTCATACTGATAATTTATCCACAGGATAGGTCATCGGTGTGTGATTTGTCGGGGTCCGACACCCGGACCCTTCACAGATCAGCAGTTCAAGCAGCTTCTGGATGCCAGAATCTGCTAGAGCAGGGGTGCTCACACTTTGTCAGCATGTGAGCTACTTTATAACATGACAAAGTCGAAAGATCTACTACCCACTTCTTATGGGCAGGAACCGGGGTGGGCATGTGGGCAGGGCCGGGCGGAACGTGAGAGCAGGAGACAGCGGTGTTCTGTGGCCACCCAGGGATCCCCGCTGTCTGCTTGTTCACAGCGCAGGCTGAGAGTTATCTCTGGACACTGGCAGGCTGAGGCTGCGGCAGCCCCGCCTGCCAGTGTCCATAGATGACTCTCAGCCTGCGCTGTGAACAAGCAGACACCAGGGATCCCTGGCTGCATCCCGCGATCGACCCATACGTCCATTGTGATCGACCGGTAGATCGCGATCAACGTATTGGGCACCCCTGTGCTAGAGACAGGAAGCACATGCAGCACTGCTCCTATTCAAGAAATAGGAGTGGTGCTGCAGTTCCCTGAACCACCACTGTGCAGTGTATGGAGCTGCTGCTCCACACTTATCACATGCTAGAACATCTGATCTGTACTGGGTACAGGTGTCGACTCAGACTGATCACACACTGATGACCTATCCTGTGGATATATAATGTCAGAAGCTGTAAATAACCCTCTAACCCTAATATACATATCTTCATGTCGAATCAATTTATCAGGAGGTTTATGATGACTTTTTTTAACAACCCCCTAATTAATGTATAAAAAAATGTCACCAGAAGTAACATAAAGTCTGGTATATGTATACGGGGATAAAAGAGCCAGAACACACAATAAGGTATATCCATTTCAGCCAATATAAAAATCTCACAGTTCCCATCATCATAAATATCCTGCTATTGAAGGAATATAAAATATACATATAAATTATGTTAACATCAAAATGCTACAAAATGAGGCTCTTTGAGAGCTCCAAAAACTATCCATAGTTTTAGATACCGAAACCCAAAGTGCGGACAACAACTATCAATGAATAGCACGCAACAATTAAATTCAAGCTGGGATTCCCAACACATGGGGGTGACATGAGATAACCTGTTATAAGGATATCTAGTACTAAGCTATGTGGCAGGACACCAAATCTCAAAGATAAGGAAATAAGATAACAGGCATCTTAAGTGGAAGTGGTCAATAGTCCAAAAGTCTGTGTTTGATATTTCTGTGCCGTCTGTTCCTCTGCATCATTACTAAGGTGTTGTCAGACCCACGAAATGTCCATGTATGAGGCGTAAAACCCAAAGAAAGAAAAGAGCACAACTAGAAGAGAATGGGGAGTAACCAATAAGATACTAGCCATGTCTGGAGGGGATTGATATCCAAAATTACATATGGAAACATACATATACCATATAATGGATATTTTTCTGAGGGAGATGCAGTAAGCCTACTCCGTGCTGAAGATGGGCAAACATTGGAGTGGTCGAAATATCATTAAAGAGTAACTCTGGTTTTGCTGGCATGAATTGATTTGGATATATTTCCCATGTATCATTGCCTAAAAATAAGTCTCCATACACCGCAGTGTTTTTTCAGGGAGAAACAATACCCCTACTGTAAAAAATCTGAAAAGATTAAAATCCTCTTGCAATTGTCTGAGAGTTATCCGCTTCATTTGCTTTAATGTCTCACTCCAGGTCCTACTTTACCTCTATAGGAGCAGGCTTTATGCAATTACTATCCCAGAAGCTTAAAGAAGGGTCACAATGTAATGCTGCCTTCACACGGAGTAACGCTCTGCTCATTCTGACACGTAAACAAGTGTCAGAGTGACCGCTGTAAAACAGAATCCCATTGACTTCAATGGGTGCCGTCTTACGCGCGCTATACATTGAAATCAATGGGTTACAAAGCCTCCCATTGATTTCAATGTGTAGTGCGCGTAAGACGGCGCCCATTGAAGTCAATGGGATTCTGTTTTACAGTGGTCACTCTGACACGTGTTTACCTGTCGGAATAACCGGAGCCTTACTCCGTGTGAAAGAACCTTTTTAATATCCAATAGGAAAATCAAATCCACATGGCCTAGGAAAATGTCCAAAACTAACTGGCCTCATCTCTGCCCACCCATATCACCAAATCTGGGTGGATTTATTAAGCCTCTTGTCCTTTTTTTCTTATTTTTATTCTATGCTTTAAAATATTCATGACATTTTGTTTAGCATCTTTATTCCGACTTTAGCACAAGGCTTGTCGCTCTCTGTTTTTTTCTATGATAAAGTAGGTATGGTTCATCTGGAGTAACATTTTATGATGCATTCACAACTTACAACTTTCCAAAATGGCGCTGCACCTTAGTACATGAGCAGCATAGAAACCCCAAAGTATACGACAGCAATGGAATTCCCTATTGAGATGGATTTTTATAAAATGTATTACACATTATGCGCCTTCTTAGGGGGCGATCACACTACCGTTGGTGTCCGCTCAGCAGTGTCTGTGGCTATTGTCTGTACAAGATTTTAGCAATGGACACTGACTGGTCCGTTTACAATTTCCACTCATTTCAATGGGATTTTATCTTGTGTCCTTTAGTGTTCGTTTACAACCCTGTCTGTTATTTCAAGCGGACAAAAAAATCCTACATGCAGGATTCTTTTGTCCATTTGAAAAAACAGACAGCAAGTGTTTGTTATTTTTTTAACATTGAGATCTATGGGAAACAGACATATAACAGACTGTAACTGAAAACCATCAGTTACTGTCCGTTATTTTGTGTCCGTTTATTTTCTGCGCATGCTCAGAAAGCATAAACAGCCAAAAAAACAAAACAAAACCGGACAGTATAAAAAAAACCGTACACTAACTGATACTATTTGACACCAACTGCTGCTCAGGGCTCGTTCACATCTGTGCCCTGCTATGCAGGTTTCCGTTTCCTGCCCAAAACTGGGCAGAAAACGGAAACCTGCAATCATTTTTCAAACCCATTCATTTGAATGGGTTTGAAAAGTGTCCGGTGTGAGCGCTGGTGAGCTTTTTTTGCTCTCCACAGCAAAACAGTTTTTTTTTTTTTTTTTTAACCGGACACAAAGTCGGACATTCAGGACTTTTTGTCCAGTTAAAAAAAAACGGTTTCGCCGCGGAGAGCACAAAACGCTCACCAGTGCTCATGGCCGGACACGGTCTGACAGGTTTCCCTCTTCTGCAAACAGAAGACGGAAACCTGAAAATGGAAATAAAGTGCTGGTGTGAACCCAGAGTAACTGATACTAATGTGTCCGTTTTTTAACTGATCCATTAAATGCATCAGTTACAAAAAGGACACATTAACATCAGTTAGTATCAGTTTAGTAAATTAGACTTTTGCAAGTACGTCACAAGAGAAGTAACTAAATGAAATACCCATCAATGAATCTAAAAGCAAAAGAATTTCAAGATAGACAATTCTGCATACATTGGGCAAGGTCAAGGAGTGAAAAGTAAATGGTGGGCTTTGGTTTGGAAGAAGAATGGCTTTATCAAAGAAGGACAATATAGATAGGACATAATAAAACACAAAATTAGGCTAAAGCCCAACATAGTGACCACAGTGAAAATGTGTTGTGGGAAAAACTGCGGCAGAAACGCATCACGTGCAGATGCTTCCTCTATGGACTTTCTACTTCCATTTTACCTATAGGGAAACCGCCAGAGTTTCCATTGGTAAAACTGACATGCTGCAATTTCCAAAACTGCAATGTTTTTTTGCAAATGACAGTGTTTACACTGTATATTCTTCTGCAATGTGTGGATGGAATTTGCTCATATCCCATCAATTTATAGTGACTATAAAACGCTGCATTTGCACCACGTGTGGCGCTGACTTTAGTGAAAAATTTGGAGCGTCAAAAGAGGTTTAACCATAGAAACTCAAGAGGAATGGTGGAAGGGTTGGTGAATTGCACCCCTGCTATTTTACTTCAATTGAATTATCAGTAGATACCACAACCCATCCTTGTTGCTAAATTCATTTCACAAGATCATGACAGCTACTGGTTCAATAGGACTATTTAGTTATTCAGAGCAGCACGGTGGCTCAGTGGACAGCACTGCAGTCTTGGATCCTGAGTTCGAATCCAACCAAGGGCAACATCTGAAAGGAGTTTGTATGCTCTCTCTGTGCTTGCACGAGTCCAAAGACATACTGTTAAGGAAATGTAGATTGTGAGCCCTATATGGGACAGTGACTGACGATGCCTGTTAAAGTGCTGCGGAATATGATGGCACTATACAAGTAAGCTAAATAAATAAAATAATCCTCCCCTGGGACCTCAATATATTAAATATGACTAGGTTACCCTGGAATTATCCATGTGCACCCTACAGTATATGCCATCTTTTCTATAATAACACTCACCTGAGCTCAGAAACAATCTGGCTAGCCTTAAATTACTCTTCTATACTCACATAAAGAGAAGGAACCTATTATCCTTACAAATGGCCTATAAAAGTCATGCTGCCGCTAAATGCTTTATTTCAATAAAAATTTAGATCACAAAGCAGTTAAACACATTATACAACTAATGGGACAATAGAACAGGTTCATACAGTATATAGATATAGCACAGAACAGGAAGAAATCACGTCTGGGAAATTAGCATCACAGCCATGTACATGGAAACAATACCACCATTTGGCACAAGCCACGGATACAGATTCACACAGTTCTTGTAACCATCTTTATACCAGTACAATCTGTTCTACCACAACCCACTACACATTTCTTCCATGAAACCTTGATTTACAGTGTGGTTCATTTTAGGGATCTTGATCTCTTTTGTTAAATAAGTAGAAGTAGAATTGAATAAGAAAATATCCTAGAACACAATGTACAGAATGTCCACATTGCTTTTGTTGTGGTTTCTTTTCCTAGCATATGGCTTTATTCCCCTGTGGACTGGAAGTGATTATTTCTCTATACATAGGAGTATATACAATTAGTAATATTAGGTTTACTTAAACATGATGTTTTGTGTTGTAGGGGTAAGTCCACCAGTACTGCAAAAAAAAGTAATACATACAGTACTGTGTAGAAACGGACATTAACCAAAGTAATGGAAGACATTTTTTCTTCTATCAGAAAAGTAAAAAAAAGACATGACAGAAGAAAGCTATCTTTTTTTTTTTTTTTTTTACATGACGGTGAATGCAGACAGGGGGCGCCATCTGCATCTTTTATTCAATGTCCATCATTCCCATTCTGTGACACATGAGAGCAATGGACATTAAATAGCAGTAATAGGAACCAATTCTCAGGGAATGCACACACACATCATGACCCTGCCCCGGGTAGGCCGGTCCCAGAGATGTAGAGGATTGTCTGGGGAAGGATAGGGGCGCGAGCTGGTGGAAGTGCATTTAAACCCAGCTCACACAACGCTCAGTGTCAAGCCTACATACGTACCGGGGTCTACCATCAAAGCCCCGGGAACTGCAGTTTTCACTGCATATCTTTGCTGCACTCAGCGTATTGAAGCCCATTGTATTTGAATGGGCTTGAAAAGTCTCCGGCCGTGTGTGCCGGTGAGCGTTTTATGCTCTCCGCGGCAAAACCGTTTTTTTTTTTAAATCGGACACAGAGTCGGACATACAGTACTCTGTGTCCGGTTTAAAAAAAAACTTTCGCCATGGAGAGCATAAAACGCTCACCGGCGCTCACGGCCGGACTCAGCATAACAGATTTCTGCATGCAGAAGATGGAAACCTGAAAACAGAGTTCAGGCGCTGGTGTGAACCCAGCGTAATACTCAGTACTAGAAGGGCGGTGTCAGGCAGGAGCAGGCAAGAGGTGTGATTCTGAGCTCTGACACTGGCTGCCTCTGGAGCTCTGAGCCACAGAGCTTAAACGGAGATTATCATTGGCTATAGTGATTTTTAATTAAGCACATATTTGCATAGCCTTTAGAAAGGATATTCTAGACATTTCTTCATTAATCCTTACAGCCGTTTTTGAATTAGCCCACTTTTATTGATACCATGGTGAGAGCAGGGAAAGCTGATGATGATGATGACAACTCGTCAGGGTTCTTCTGTCCGCTTGAGAAGTCTGACATCTTCACTTGTGGACAGGGAAGGACGGGCACGGAGTGCAAAAGAACGCACCCGATGCCCATTGAGATGAATGACAGGTGTCACAGACACATCTAGTGTCCGCTCCTAATGTCCGTGACAGATTTTGATCGGACACTAGGAGCGGACACTACATGTCGGACACCGACGGTAGTGTGAACGCTCCCTTAGTTATATGACCTTTTTAACCCTTGAGTCACAATCATAGACTTTTAGAAGATTGAATAACTAAATGTCTTGAAATGAAGCATTTAGCAACATAAACATAACCTTTGCAGGCCATTTTTAAAGATTATAGGTTCCTACTCTTTATAAGGTACAAGATTGTTTGGTTGGGAACACAGCGGTTGAGCGTTATTATATGTAACCTGCCTGGTATATATTGTAGTGTGCACATGGATAATTCTTGAGTTTCCAAAACATATTTCATTTACTGAGGTCATGTGGAGGATAAATGAATTGTCCCTTTCATTAAACCAGTAGCTGTCATGATCTTGTGAAATGACAAATGACAATCCATTGATTGATCCTTTCTGACAGGGTAATTCGACTGAGAGATATAACCTATTTTGTGGATAGCAAATAGTGATGGGCAAACTTTGTGAGATTTGTCTAGTAAATTTTTGACGGGTTTACTCACAAGCTATTTAATATTTTTATACACCACACCAGGGCCTATGCTTATTAGGGTTAGTTCACACGGGCACAGAGGTGGCAGATTATGGTGCGGAATCCATGTCATAATCTGCCCCCTCACAATGGTGGTCTATGGAGACTAGCGATCTTTTTTTCATGAGCGGCATGTTGCCGCTCACAGAAAAAAAAAGCGAACTGCCCTTTCTTCAGGCGGATTCCATGGCTTGTTGAGCTGCGGCGTCTGCCTCGCGGCCGCAACCTCTTGAGTCGGCCCATTCATTTGCGCCTACTCCGGAGGGGGAAGCCGTGACAGTCGCGGCAGGCGCACTTTGGCCCCGTGTGAATGGGGCCTTATACTTTGCGTAGTGAACTCGAAAATTCTTAGGTTTGGTCAAACCTTAAATTCTTTTAACACTTGTATTGGAGTTATGAGCCATTTCGCCATTCTTGTTTGCACAACCCTTTGGCATTGCAAAACTCTACAAAAGCGGAAAATAGATTATATAAAAGAGCAGGTGTCATTTCAGGTATGTTCAGTGCAATACAGCCATCAGTTATTAGGAGAATAAGTTTATGACTTCTGTTAGTCACGTTCATAAATAGTGTAATTGTGCTAGAATTGATTGTATGTACACAGAGATGCTGTATCACTATGCCGCTAGTTGACAAGGCCATAATTAAATGCGATAAGATTTGTGAATTATTAACTGCCTAAGTCTTGTGATTTTTGAGAAATCTTGGCGAGCCACCCATCAGTTACACCAGCACATTTTATTGGTCCAATTGATATGATAACCATAAAAGTTGACCGCCACAGATTTATCTTTGTACCTGCCACTGAATCTGAATATCACAAGTCCTTCTCGCTGAACTTTAATATTTAACTTTGGCTTCCAGAAATTTTTATTCTGTTTAATAGGAGAAAATGTGCAAGTTGTCATAAGCCCATATACACATAGTAAAAACACTCAGGGTCATCCTGGCCAACCAGAGATGTCTCTAGTGGACATATGCTCTGAAACTATAATAGGACCCGAAGGTCCAGCAGAAGACAACCCCATTAGGAGCAGACTTTGGAGCCAATCACTTGTCATTGAGCTCTATTTTTGGAGAGGTGATTCACTATTAATCTATTACGTTATTGATGATGTGGTCTGTATGTGCAATAATAAGAGCAAAGTTTACACTGTATAGTGTGAATAAAGGGGGACATGCACACTCCATGGTGGGCCCTCAGAAACTAGTGGACCCCAATATGCCAAGTACAAATGTTTATTACCTAGATAGACAGAGAAAACTGTGAAGAACACTTTTTGGGATGGGAATACCCTTTAATATAGGATGAAATGTGAAACAGAAAATGTTGGCCATGGGTCGATTCAAAGGGTCTTTCCAGGATCGTTATATTGCTGACCTGTCTTTTTGATAGGCCATATCAGATTCTGGAGGTTCAGCACGCTCAACCCAATAGTTGTTTGAAGAGGTTTCCAGGCCCAACGCCATACATTGTATAGTAGCATTACAGCTCAGCTTCATTCACGTGATTCGGACTGAGCTGCAAATAGGTCATGGAACTGATGAATGTAACTTCACTGACTTGCAAAGTACATCACTGACAATCTCTCTTATATAGGCTTACTAGCTGTTACCCGCGACTTCGTCTGCGGTGATTGTAGCAGTGGGTATATACAGGCGCGGGTAAGGTTTTCGTAGTGTGTATAAGGTATAGGATATGAAATGTAAGTTTGTATCTTGTTTTTTCTGTAATTCAGAGAATCCGTGAGACTTTTGTGTTGAAGTTACTTTGTATTTGAGCTGCTATATATACGGTGTTGTGAGAAACTTTACATAGTGACTTTGGGACAGAAGTATTTGAAGTTAACCCTTTCCGCCGATGGCATTTTTTGATTTTCGTTTTTGACTCCCCTCCTTCTAAACCCCATAACTTTGTTATTTCTCCGCTCCCAGAGTCATATGAGGTCTTAATTTTTCCTGGGTCAAATTTTTCTTCATGATGCCACCATTATTTATTCTATATAATGTACTGGGATGCAGGGAAAAATTCAGAATGGGGGGATTTGAAGAAAAAATGCATTTCTGCGACTTTCCTACGGGCCTTGGTTTTACGGCGTTCACTGTGCAACCAAAATGACATGTCCCCTATATTATGTGTTTCGTTACGATTCCGGGGATACCAAATTCATATGGTTTTATTTACATTTTAACCCCTTAAAAAAATTCCAAACTGTGTTAAAAAATGATTTTTTGAAAAGTCGCCATATTCTGACAGCCGTAACTTTTTTATACGTCCATGTACGGGGATGTATATGGCGTCTTTTTTTGCGGGACCGGTTGTACTTTGTAGTTCTACCATTTTCGGGAAATGTTATTGCTTTGATCACTTTTTATTCAATTTTTTATCAGAATCAAAACAGTGAAAAAATGGCGGTTTAGCACTTTTGACCATTGTTCCCGCTACGGCGTTTACCGAACAGGAAAAATATTTGTATATCTTTGTAGAGCGGGCGATTTTGGACGTGGGGATACCTAACATGTATGTGTTTCACAGTATTTAACTACTTTTATATGTGTTCTAGGGAAAGGGGGGTGATTTGAATTTTTAATCCTTTTTATTTATTTTTTTTAATATTTTTTTTACTTTTTGTAAACTTTTTTTTTTTGCATTTATTAGACCGCCTAGGGGTATTGACATGGGTGGGCGGTGTCGCAGATTGTCAGAGCGGTGGGGGTCGGCAAACATGGCTGCTCTGGAGCGTTAAAGAGAGCCTCCTGGAGTATCGTTAAGGTGAGGGGCAAAGTGGTAAAGTATATGTATATGTGATTGTGTGGGGTTACGGGCGAGGCTGTAGAGGGCAATATGAATTTTGGGGCTTGCTATGGTCCAAAGTGTGTGAGATTGCAGAGATGGTGGTGTGAGTTTGGGTTTTGTGGGGGTCCTGGCACAAACGTATGTGCGCTATTGTGACGAAAAGTAGCCTATTGCGCATTCGGGTGTATTAACTATGTTTGTGGAAAATTTCAGCCAAATCGGTGGAGCGGTTTTTCCGTGATTGAGGAACAAACATCCGAACATCCAAACTCACAAACCCACAAACTTTCACATTTATAATATTAATAGGATTTATGTATATATTCAAGAAAAGTCACTAACTAGATAAAGATCAGGGCATGCCATGTGTCCAATAAGTCCATATAAGTATACATGTAACTACACTCATCTGCTCCCTTGAAGCTGGGACATACCCCCCACCGATGGGTGCAGCACCGAGAATCTGGGATGTTAGGGTCTGTTCACACGGAGTAAAGTGGCGCTGATTCTGGCACAATAACTCGCATAAGAATCAGCACTGAAAAAAAGACTCCCATTGACTTCAATGGGTTCCATTTTCCGCGCTGAACTCATTGAAATCAATGGGAGGCTTTTTTTCAGCGCTGATTCTTACGCGAGTTATTGTGCCACAATCAGCGCCACTTTACTCCGTGTGAACGGACCATTAGGAGGAATGGACTCTTTGAACCCCCAATGATCTGCTGTTAATTTCGCAAATCTACAAGCAGGCATAAGTAATACATGATCCTGCTAGGTCTACTATAGCAGGAACTTATGTATGCTAGTGCTTTTTACAGATAGATAGTGGTCCGTCACATAAAATGTTGTTCACAGCCTTGTGACAGATGTTTTTTCAATGTCTATTACCCAGCTGTATTAAAATCAATTAATGTGATTCGGGCAATTCACATGATTGTTTTTTTTTATGTCCGTTTTAACGGACAATCAAAAAATATGATGTCCCTCAATATACTCAAATCTATGAGGGATCTGTGAAAACAGTTGCCCCATGGATGTAAGAAATGTCCCTTTTTCAACTCTTTTTTTTCATATCAGTCATCTGCAAAGAGCCTATGACTTAGACAATTAGACTCGCAAACTCTTAGTGTACATCCACGTGGAAGATGATATGCCGCAATTTTTCTGTAATGGAAAATCTGTAATGGCGGAGTAAAAATCATCAAATTCTCAAGCCCATAAGTTCCTAAACTAAATTCACATCCAGAGGACAGACAACAAGATGGATAATGTTATAAAGATGGCACAAGGACCAGGGCAAGCAAAGCATGTGTTCCTGATAACTGCCCAGTATTACAGATTTATTGGCCACCCAGGATTTATGAGTTTGCCTACATGGCAGGGAAGAGGTTAACAAGCTATAATCAAGTTACAACTTATTATCAGTATCAGATCGGTGGGAGGGCAACACCCAGACCCTGCACTGATCAGCTGTTCAAGTGGATAGGAGCAGAGATATTGAAAATAGTGGATAGGAGCAGAGAATTGAAAATACTGGCAACCCAGCCCAGTGTGTGGCCAAACACTCATTGGTCTGCTGATAATATCTTTGAGGGCACAACTACATGCTCCAGCCGCTGCCAGTGATGGCACAATATGGAGGGATTTACCTGTATAAGGCTAAAGCCCCACATTGAGGAAACACAGCCTTTTTTGTTGCAGATATTGTTGCGTTTTTTAAGCTAAAGCCAGGAGAGTATTTAACCCCTTCCCGACATGCGCCGTAATAGTACGGCGCGTGTCGGGTCTGTAACTATGGCAACCGCCCGGGAGCCGGGCGGCCGTCATAGCCGCCGGGTGTCTACTGCTTTAAGCAGTAGACAACCGGCTCTAATGCCTCCGATCGGTCCCCGGACCGATCGGAGGCATTAACCCCTCCGGCGCTGCTGTCAAAGGCGCCGGAGGCGCCATCTTCCCGGCGGCGCATGGGCGCCGCCATTTTGGCAGGGATCGCCGGCTCCTGGAGCATGCTCCAGGGCCGACCCCCCGTTGCCATGACAACCGGGAGCCTTGTTAAGGGCTCCCAGCCAGTCTGCAAATTCTCTCTCTTGCAGGCTGGTGTATACAGCCTGCAAAAGAGATGATGATTTTTTGCAATGCATTGCAATGCATTAGCATTGTAATGCATTGCATTAGTGATCAGACCCCCTGGGGTTCAACACCCCTAGGGGGTCTAATAAATGCAAAAAAAAAATAAAAAAAAAAATATAAAAAAATATAAAAAGTATTAAAAGTTCAAATCACCCCCCTTTCCCTAGAACAAATATAAAAGTAGTTAAAAACTGTGAAACATATACATGTTAGGTATCCCCGTGTCTGAAATCGCCCGCTCTACAAATCTATAAAAATATTTTTCCTGTTCGGTAAACGCCGTAGCAGGAAAAATAGTCAAAAGTGCCAAACCGCCGTTTTTTCACTGTTTTAATTCTGATAAAAATTTGAATAAAAAGTGATCAAAGCAATAACATTTCCCGAAAATGGTAGAACTAAAAAGTACATCCGGCCCCGCAAAAAAGACGCCCTATGCATCCCCGTACACCTATGTATAAAAAAGTTACGGCCGTCGGAATATGGCGACTTTTAGAAAAAATTTTTTTTAACACCGTTTTGGAATTTTTTTTAGGGGTCAAAATGTAAATAAAACCATATAAATTTGGTATCCCCGGAATCGTACCGAAACACAGAATATAGGGGACATGTCATTTTGGCTGCACAGTGAACGCCGTAAAACCAAAGCCCGTAAGAAAGTCGCAGAAATGCATTTTTTCTTCAAATCCACCCTATTCTGAATTTTTTTCCTGCTTCCCAGTACATTATATAGAATAATTAATGGTGGCATCATGAAGAAAAAATTGTCCCGCAAAAATTAAGACCTCATATGACTCTGGGAGCGGAGAAATAAAAAAGTTATGGGGTTTAGAAGGAGGGGAGTCAAAAACGAAAAACGAAAATCAAAAAATGCCATCGGCGGGAAGGGGTTAAAAAGGAAGAAGTATAAGAGCTTCCTATATATTTCCCATTCCTTCCGTAGTCATTCTTGGCTTTGGCTCAAAAAACGGTAACAAAATCTGCAACAATAAAAGCTGTGTTTCTGTAGCGTGGGGCCTTAGCCTAACTATGGGATCATTGGGGGCAGATGCAAATAAGCGCCTACCAACGTATCTCTCACCAACTGGAGCTCATCCAGCTTGAGATTATTGAATGTCACAGTACTATAAGGGATATGTCTGAAAGTAGCAAAATAACAACGGCCTTTTTTTTTAGCCATTCTTGTCTGTGGTTTCTCTTGTATTACAGCTGAGTCTCTCCGCTGGGTGATCCATTAGCTTTTTTAACTAAAAGGTACAAAGGGTGCCCTAGTTATGTTCGTGAGCTGCTTAGATGAATTTTTCTGTAGGTGTTTTGTATGCTTAGTGACTTTGATCTTTCTCGTACAATTCATTTGGCTATTTTTCTATTCCCATATATGCAGCTGAGATTTTATCAAGCAATACATTTTTGTATACACCCTATAAGTGAAAGCAGTGACCTCTTCGTTGCCTGGCCCTACCTTACCCTTCTCTCCACTTGTCATGGTAATAATGGTGCACAGCGTCCCCCTGCTTAATCTTCAAACCTGCAAGACTTCATTCTTCTGCAGAACCCTTGTCAGTACAGTCATATCAAATCCCATGTTATGCAACGATTCCTAAGCAAAGTACACAAGATATTAGTAAAAAGACTGATATGTTGTCACCTTAGCTTGGTAGTTATAATGACAAGTTTATGACAGCTAATGAGATAAATGACACTAAGGGGACTTTATATAAATATGTCACACAGGTATAATATAGTCCTAAAACTACAGAGTAAGCTTTTAACCTTTTCCATATTTACTTTATAAGGTTTTCTACCCAGCAGTAAAGATCGCCTATTGAATAGACTTCAATCTTCACATCAGGGCAACTCCTTTCTTGAAAGGCATGAAGAGTAAATAGAACTATATGGTAGATAATACCAAACCGTATCATATATTTGTATGTTTCATACACCACCCAGTTACGCCAAGTCTCACACTACAGTCATTTCTTTAGATCTGAACACTGGACAATAAAGAAGTAGAAGCAGATAAGTGTTGATGCCTTTGAACTTTACTGTTGTGAAAAGTTGTGTGAATACTTCTACACACAAATCACCAGACTGATAATGTTTGGACATACTGAGTAGGATTAACCAATTATGGACTGCCATTGACTGTATACGTCCAAGCGGTCCACTCTTAGCCCGTACGTCCCGTGGTTTTAGGCTAAAGCACAAGGGGGTAGAGGGTCCTGCCCGCAAGGGCGTACAATCTATGAGGCATGATGAAGCATTAAGATTTCCCTTCACAGGAACTGAGGGGCTTAGGAATCCCCGAAAAATCCCATAGTACTATACCTCCTCCACCAAACTTGACATGTCCAGAATGCAGTCAGGCGGGTAATTTTTTTAGTTTTATCCAGACTTCCAGATAACATGATTCGTTGTCATGTTCTGCATTTTTCCACTGCCCCAGAATCCTGCTGGCATTGTGCTTTGCGCCACTCCATGCAGCGCTTACCATTACGCTCGGTAATGTAAGGCTCAGTTCACATCTTCGTTCGGTATTCCATTCAGGGAGTGCACATGTGGACCCCTCAAGCGGAATACCGAACGCATTGACAAGCGGTGAGCTTGTGAAAGCACACGATCCCTATAGACTGTAATGGGGTCCTTGTGTTTTCTGCGCACTGTCCACATGAGTCATGCGGAGAGAAAAGTACTTCATGATCTCCTTTCCTGTCCACATGACTCGTGCAGACACATGACTCGTGGAAAACACATGGATCCCATTATAGTCTAGGTGGTGCTCACCACTTTTCAATGCATTCTATATTCCGTTCGGGGGGTCCCCATGCAGACTCCCCAAATGGAATACCGAATGCAGATATGAACCAGGCCTAAGGCCTGCATACAGATGCTCCACCATGGTAACCCATGCCATGAAGCTCACACAACTTTTGTGCTTATCCTAGAGATGGTTTTGTCCTCTGCAGTTATGGAGTCAGCACAATATTAGAGACTTGTATGCACTATGCACCTCTTTACATGGACTACCTGCACTTCATGGCTCAGTTGCTGTGGTTCCTAAAGGCTTCCACTTTTCAATAATGCACTGAAAATTGCTGGTGGAATATTTTTGGGGTTTCTATTTTTTTGGTCCCCAAAGAATGGAAACCCGAATGCAGGTGTGAACCTAGCGTAAGGTTGACAACTCTTCTTTGTTGTCTGTCCTTATTTCCTTAGTTGGCTGGCAGTCTGTGCCTCCTAAATCTTGCTCCCTGGCCCTCTGGTGCCATCTGTGGAACTACCTATTGTGAATCTGGTGACAGGGGAATAAGATTTATGATGCACAGCCTTTTAATGACAAAAGTAGCTATGGTCATGTAGGGAGGCATGGTTACTGTGTGTGGGGTGCTGACGGGTTTTGAATGATAGGAAGGTTTTGTGTACAGATGTGTTGTGGCAGGGAGAAGTTAATGGAGTTCTGGGCCTGGATAGGTATAACAGTAAACTGGTGTGAATAATAAATCTAACTGGGCCATAGGTACGTTCTGTGCAGGAAAGTGGTAAATGCAGTGTAAAAGAGAAAAAGTTGCAATTTTTTTGTGCTAATGCCTCATAAGTTCACACTGACATTCATCTCTCCTTCGCTCAGGTCTGCATGGGGACCCGAACGACAGAGAGCCCGTCTGCTAAAAAAAAAAACCCGCTACCCTATGGATACCCCTTAGACAGTGGCGTAACTACCACCATAGCAGCGGTAGCAGCTGCCACAGGGCCCGGGACATTAGGGGCCCGGTGACAGCTGCTACCGCTACTATCATTATTCTCGGAGGTCTTTACGGACCCCCGAGTATAATGATCGGGGCCCCCTGTTGGTGGAATACTTTCCACCAACAGGGGGCCCCGAAGCTGCAGCAACGGCTGAGACACAGGAGCTGCAGGTCTGGCTCCTGTCAGCGCTTCAGGACGCTCCCCCTCTCTCCCCCCTCCCCTTCTCTGCTGTCCTCTGCCCACCAATGAGAGGAGGAGGCGGGGCTTATCCCTGCCGAGCTCCTGCCGTCCTGCACTGGAGGAAGAAAGGAAGAAGGAAAATGAAACTAAAGCTACACAGGTAAGTACTGGGGTTACTTATTAATGTCAGGCATATGGGGTGATTACTTGTGTTTTAGTAACTCCATGTGCCACATATTAATAGCAGTTAACCCCATCATCTCCCTCACATTAACCCCTGTTTGCCTCACCATAAGAGTTACTGATATGTGAGACATATGGGGGTAATAATAATGAAGATACTTTATTATTACCTCCATGTCTCTCACATATCAGTAACCCTTATGGTGAGGCACACAGGGGTTAATGTGAGGGAGATGATGGGGTTAACTGCTATTAATATGAGGCACATGGAGTTACTAAATTGTAATGCACATGATCAGATTTTTTATCCACAATTTGTCCTGGTATAGCGGTCAGCGGGTGACGTGACAGTATTTAGTCCTGTAGGGCCACTATTGGGTATAATACTGTGTGCAGGGGCCACTATTGGGTATAATACTGTGTACAGGGGCCACTATGGAACATAAAAGAGCGCGCAGGAATGCGTAGGAGGGACTCGGTCGAGATCTTCGGTGTCGGGGGGGCCCCATGTCAAAAGTTCGCCACGGGGCCCCGCCATTCCTAGTTACGCCACTGCCCTTAGACTATAATGGGGTCCATCAAGTTTCAGTATAAAACTAATTGGAGAGAAAAATCCTCCGTAGAGAACTTTTTCCTCTATCGATTTTAGGTGGAACCTGTGGCGGAGTAACCTTTTGTAGTTAATTTCTCCCATAATCTTAAAACATATCTTTACTATTAAAAAAAGGTAGGCTGCAGCGACCACTAGAGGGAGCTCAGTGCATACAGCTGCTACTGAACTCTTCAAAAGCTGTAAAAATCTTTATACAGTGGGTTCCCTTGACTCAAAAGTGAAAGGGTGTGAAGAAGCAGGTCCCCTTCTACCAAGGTGTAAGATCTGCCTCTATGAAAGGTACATCTCCAGTCTTGTGAATATGACCTACAGATTTTTGTTCACTGGTAAATGTTTTTTTCTTCTTCTGGATCAAAAAAAACTATGTTAAACTACAAGCACACAAACGTCTCCATGTATGTGTCCGTAAGAAAACCACACAGATGGCTCATGGAGGATATTCTTGTGCTGCCCATGACCTTCAAGGACCCATATATTTAATTAATAAGCACCAGTCACAATATGAACAGGAACCGACATGAACAGACCTGTCCTTATTGTTGGGAACATGGCCTCCCCCATGTACCCGTGATAATACATGGTCATGTGTATGAGGCCATAAGAAAATAATGATCCAGCATGCAAGCTGTTACAAACATGGCCAGCACTGACAAAGCACATGGTCGAGTGCACAGAGCCTTGGGCAGAGGTTATATCTAAACAGGTGTAACATTGGATTTGCTGAGAACCTAACTCAGGTGAAGGGGTGTCCCAGATTAGAAATACATAGCTCCTCTTCTCAAAAAATAGCATCACTCCTGTCCACAGGTTGTATGTGGTATTGCAACTCCGTCCCACTCTTCAGCGTAGCTAAACTGCAGTGCCAGACACAACATCCAAATAAGCGTGATGGCTTTTTTAAGAAAAATTACTAGATTGGCAGTGAAGGGCATTTACCTAGAAATGTGATTTCCATTAAACTAGCTAGGAACATATGGAGCCAAATAATAATTCTGGCATAAGACAGTATGTAAACATTCTAGGCTTAGGTTAGAAAAAAGCCCGGTGTCCCCGACCAGTTAAGTTAGTTCAAGAGCTTAGAAAATGATACTGTTGTGTCAGGTCAGTGGCATACTACTGTGGTGCCTGGCCTGAAATTCTTGGCATATGTTGGCCGCACCGGTTTCCAGGATAATTGAGTTCATATGGAATAATGGGAGGCATTCTACTGAAGATTGAATTACAGGTCTCAAACCAGTTGGGTTGTCCTCATACAGCCTCCGGCAACAAATCTTCCATCTGACTCATATGTCATATTGTATTAGGAGGAACTAAATCGTATACTTAAGGCTCTTCAGACCGGGTGGAGGTTTTGTCTAGGTTATAGCACTTGAGAAGTACATTTTTATCTGACTTATGGCTATGTTTCTTTTATAGTAACTGTAGATAAATGTGTTCAGTCTTATGGATAGGATCATATACATTTCCCTATATGACCCCACTGGAGTTCATCTACTCCGCATCAGCAGATATGAAATTCACTTTGTATGTTACCATTTCCTCACGTTTCTGACTGCAGATTAGTCAGCAAGTCAATTCACAGATTCCTCCATAAAGTATATATGGCTTCTCCACATCCCAGAAACTGCCATAAATACTTGAGTATATGCCAAATTTTTCAACACAGTTTTTGTGGTGAAAAAGCCCCCTTCGGCTTATACTCGAGTCAAGCAAAAAAAAAAATTTTTATTATTATTATTATTATTTTTTTATTTTTTTTTGGGGGGAGTCTATGACTGCCACAATAGTAATGTATAGAATCTCTCAAAATAGTGGGAAAAAAAGAAGCTTTAAAAAAAGTCTAATAAAAAAATAAAGTAAATAAAAGTTCTAGATCACTCCTTTCCCTAGGATACATATAAAAATAGAAAAAGACTCCCTCGGCTTATACTCGAGTCAATAGGTTTTCCCAGTTTTTTGTGGTAAAATTAGGGGCCTCGGCTTATATTCGAGTCGGCTTATACTCGAGTATATACGGTAAAACAAGTAAAGGTACAGTCATTTTAGAGGAAAAACTCCAGTATGGAACCGAATACCTTTCTGGGCCCTATAGCATTGGTTCCAACAATTTTCTTCCATGGATCTTGGCATCTTTTTTGCACTGAAATCCACATTATAAAACTCAGTCTGAACAAGCCCAAAGGTGAATTCACACACAGCAGATATATAGCAGACATTTCTACAATTGAAAATCAATTCCAATCATCTGAATGGGCAATTTTGGCAGTAAACAACACATGGATTTCTGCTGCATGTGAATTTATCCTTAGGCAACTGTATTATGGCGTGAATTAAACAGTTCTCTTACCAGGCAATCCAGCATTAGGTCATGGCTGACATCTTCATATCTGTATTTGATTCTGCCTTCGTCCTTATTTTAGTGACAATGATGGATCTGCAAAGGATTGGGTACGTTTATAGCTGTCACTATTGTCAAGATCTATCATGTCTGTTTTAGTGAATACTTGGATCACCCATGCAGTACAATTCCGAATGATCTTTTCTTAAAACTCTGTATTGTGTCATTTCTCTATTCTTACCAGAATTTTGGAATAAATTGACAACTGGGTGTTACCATTTGGTGTGTGTCTCTCTACACTATGATACTGTCCAATTACGCTAGGTTTACATTGGTCACAACAACGGACAGCCAGACTGCTAAAATATTGGACATATACGGAGTCCGACGGACTGTGTTGTCTATAATAGGGTCTGTTTGGTGTCCACAAAAAGCGTTGGCCGAAAAGCCATACCTGCAGGATTTTTTCATCTGTCGATTTCAGGCAGTCCTAGCGGAGACTCCGACACAGATGTGGATGTAGCCTGAGACCACCAGTGTTAGACTGTAGGGTCACACCAGTTAAGATAAGATAAGATAATCCTTTAATAGTCCTACATGGGGAAATTTCAGTATGTTACAGCAGCATAGTAATACAGATACAGGATAATACACAGTAATATATTACAGATGTAGACACACATCAGCTGAGAACAGAAGATATACTAGGAGTCCATAGCAGTTAAGGAACAGAAGAAGAAAGAAGGAAGACTTCATAATCATAATCATTAGTTTTCTGTACGGAGTGATCTTCACTTGGTCTGATGTAGATTATACAGCCTGGTCGCAGTTGGAAGGAAGGACTTGTGATAGCGCTCCTTCTCACACTTGGGGTGAAGCAGACGGTCACTTACAGTGCCGCCAAGTCCCATCAAGGTCTCATACATGGGGTGGGATTTGTTCTCCAGCATGGAGGTCACCATGGACAGTATATTTCTGTCACCCACCACCTGTACTGGGTCCAGGGGGCTCCCCAGGACAGAGATGACCCTTCTGATCAGCCTGTCAAGTCTATTTCTGTCCCTGGTTGATATACTGCTCCCCCAGCAGGCCACACTGAAAAAGATGGCTGAAGCAAACAAAGAGTTGAAAAAGACAAAGGGTAACATAACATCCAGTTATCATTTTAGTCATAAATGTCTAGGAGGAATAACAAAGGAACGTCACAATACCAAGGCCTTATTCACACATTGGTTTTCATATACATATTGGTTTCATATGCAGACCTATTGATTTTATGGTTGTGTTGTGTCAGTGGTTCACCCATTTGTAGAAAAAAAAAATCTATACCTTGTAGTGAGTGTGATGACATCCATATGCTGTCTTTTTCACGGACCCACAGACTTTAATGAGCATCCACGATCCACATTTCTCACTCAAAGTCCATGAATAAAACTGACATGTGAATAATTATATTGAAATCAATGTGTCTGTATTCTGTCAGTACAAAATACAGATGGAATATGCATGTGAATCACTGACATGAGAGTAAACCCTTATAATAAAAAATGCTCCAGAATTAATGGAGAATAAAGGTATTTATCATAGCAGATCCTCTTTAAGCCCTTCGCACTCTGCGCCATACTATTGTGTCATGTTGTGTGTAATAGTATGGTGCAGTTCTGTAGCAGGTACAGGAGATGTTCCAGCTAAATGGCTTCAGTCCTGGCTATATTATACAGTCAGCTGCTTAACCTCTCGGATGCCGTGCTCAATGGCGATCACATCATCTGAGTGGTTAGGGGGCAGAATGTCCCCCCTTAACACAAAACTGACATAACGGTATTTTTTTTTTTCCACACAGGCCCACATGCCAATAAATGTTAATAGAAGTATTAAAAAAAGTCACCAAGACTTAAAACCCAAACTAACCAATATCTTTAAAGCAGGGGTCTCAAACTGAACTCAGCATATGGGCCGCAGAGCAAGATCCCAGCCAGTTGGCGGGCCGCATCGCGGCAAATTTAGCTCCACCCACTTTTATGTTGACTCCGCCCATTCTCATTCATTTTTCATGTGCCCCCACACTGTATAATCCTCCTACAGTCACCCGTAAACTATATGTCCCCCCTCCATCTTTCCCCCAGTTACATATACACACTTCATCTGCCAACAGATTCATGTCCCCCCATCTCTGCCCCCAGATTCATGTCCCCCCATCTCTGCCCCCAGATTCATGTCCCCCCATCTCTGCCCCTAGATTCATGTCCCTCCATCTCTGCCCCCAGATTCATGTCCCCCCATCTCTGCCCCCAGATTCATGTCCCCCCATCTCTGCCCCCAGATTCATGTCCCCCCATCTCTGGCCCAAATTCATGTCCCTCCATCTCTGCCTCCGGAATCATGTCCCTCCATCTCTGCCCCAGTGTCATGCCGTTCTCCCCCCTCCCTTCGTCTGCCCCCAGTGTCATGAGCCCCTTCATTCCACCTCAATGTTTAACACACAAAAAAAACACTTATACTCACCATCCAACGCTCCCTCGCCGCGCTCTGCAGTTTCACTAATAGACCTGTAGGCGCGATGTGATGATGTGACGTCATCACATCGCGCCTATATGTCCACTAGCCAGAACGTAGCGGCTAGTGGATATAATCATCTCACAATGTATTCAACTCGGATCTGGCGTCCCTAGGCTTGTGCGGGCCGCACAAAATTGTTCGGGGGGCCGCGAGTTTGAGACCCCTGCTTTAAAGGATTAAAGGCCTCATCTGCTACTAAGCAGAGCTATGGACATTTCCACAGTTTTAGGGATTTGTTTAATTATTATTTTTTTTAATGTATTCCTAGTGAATAATTGTAGTGTGCAGCTTATTGTAAGGAATGCCTTTCCCTGTGTAGGCCCTGGGGATACCATACACTAAATGTCTGCAATTACATAGATGGCAATTCTAGAATATAAAACTACTATTCTAATTCCTGCTTTTGGAGGCGATCCAAAAGTAAATCTATTTATTACAGGATTCCTTTAAAATAAGCGGAATCCTAGCAAGCATGGGAATAAATAGAGTCATGATTTATATTGTTCACTTCCAACACAGCCGGGAGCAAAACTCAGCCTAGAGAGAGAAAATGACGCAGAACTTTCTGTTTGAGTTGGAACTGTAGACTCACTGAATAAGACAGTAAAGTCATTGATAGCAGGAATAATAAATGAGCAGCGCCCTCTAGTGGTCCGTCCCAGAGATTTATGGTCATGACTGTGACTGGTGTAAAGCCAGTAGTCCAGTTGCCAGTAAATGATGTAAAAGCCTGTGGTAAAGCCATGTCTGCTGACTACATTCCAAGACGTGTTTCTGTTGTGTTTTAGCTGAGTTTCATCTGAAAATCTTGAAGTGTGGACTAAACATAGAAGTACTGGGAAACAATACAAGGATAGGAGTTTCTACAGAATAAGGAAGTTAGCAATTGGGCCGCTTATAAAAAAAAAAAAAACTACAAGCACAAGGAATTACAGCAATATCCGCAACGTTCTGGGGGGCACAAACATTACATCCTCACTAGGGCACCATCACTGTAACCCCAATGTTGTTCTCATTCTGAAGGTCAAACTGCATATTGTATGGTTATAAAACACAAGGGAATTGTATCTGTACAGCCTCAAGGTTATGCAAACAGCCATTGTATCCCGTCAATCCCACCGCTACATACTAGACATAACACATGGGTAATCGTATAGGTAATTCAATATATCCCATGTGGGGGCAAAATAACACAAGAAAGAAGTAAGCTACGTGCGGTGCGGCGCTGATACCTACCAGGGTTTAACTATAGGAAGTAAAAGGTTGTCATAATAGCCCACTGCTGCCATACTTTAAGGAGTATATCAAGCAGAGGATATAGAACCATGCAGAATAAATGCATTATGTACAGTCCTGAAATAATAGATCATGATGCTTTGTGTTGGGGGTGCAGCACGCTCATGTAAAAGAGTGGAGCGTTTCACTACTTTACACTATGTTCACACTAGCATTGCATCTCTGTTGTTCAGGTTGTTGGTTACACACACACCATTGACTATAGTGGGCTCCATTGTGTTCTTTACTTTTAAGGCTAAGGCCCCACGTTGCGGAAATGCAGCTTGGGTCCCTGATTCTTTTCACGTAGAACGTTTGGATAGAACTAAAAGGAATATTATACATTTATACTCACCTTCCCTCTTTTGGGTCTCTTCACAGCGTCCGTCACTCTCGCACGGTCTCCTCGGTGACATCATACACCCAGTACCAGCGCTGAGGCCTGTGATTGGCAAGGGCGCTTCTTGTCACAGAGAAGACCGAGCAATAGTGCTGGACACTGTGAGGAGGCCCAAAAGGGAAAGGGAACGTAAGTATAAAAGTTTTTTTTTTTTCTTCCCTAGGACCTCCACCTAGTATACTCTGGAGTCTAAAGCTTAATAATTGACCCCAATGCATGTTGTGTGGCCATTTTAGTTTGTTCGAGACAAATCGACAATTTAATTTCATTACTCAGGTTTAACCTGGCATGATACTTCTTAAAAAAAGGATGAGAGTGGAAAAAAATACCTACAATTTGGGAAGTGTAGGCTACGCAGAGCCATCAGGTAGAGTAAAAAGGGGGTCAAGAAGGCGGTAGAGAAGGCCGGGTACAGATGGGGTTTTTTGGTCCAGAATTTGACGCGGAAGCCGCCTTAGATTCCGGACCAAAAAACAAGTAGCCACAGCTGAATGTCAGTGAAGTGCACCAGCATCCAGTCGCGGCACTCCGCTCTGGATTAGGCCCAAATGAATGGGCCTAGTCGGGAGGGAGTGTCTTCAGGCGGATGTCCGTGGCTGAACCGGCCACGGAATCTGCCTGAAGAAAGGGCACGTCATTTCTTTTTTCCGCGATCGGGAACAAACCGCTCTCAGAAAAAAGAAATGACTGGCACCCATTGATTTCAATGGGAGAGATTTTTCTGAACTTAGCCGAAGGGTAAGGGTGGGAGGTGGTAAGATTGAGAAATGAAGGGTAAAAGGGAACATAAAGTAGACAGTATATTACTCCTATGTCACCACTTTTAGACCTATGCAATGGACATATAACCATATATTGTTTATACATCATAAGTACAGCGTAATTTTAATTTGTTATATGAAAGGAGTAACTGGGATTTGGGATGTAACCAAAGGAACAACAGGGATAATATATATATATATATATATATATATATATATATGGGAAAATGCTGCTCACCACGTGTCATTACTATATGTATCTGGTTGCAGGAGTAATAAAGAAAAACAGCAACATTTTTACACTAGAAAGTTTGATAAATACATTTTTAATTATTGCAAATGACACATCTATAATAGGTCGGCAAATAATATTTGTATGGACATCAAATTCTAAAGTGAAAACCTAATGCCATACATACAGTAGGCGCTGCAGATCTCTTACTGCAGAAGCAGACTGTTATAAATGTCATTTCATCTCCTTTATTACTGTTACTATAGGTTCACACTTAGGGTAAATGGTGCGTCAATAGATCCCGAGTGAATGGCCCCAATGTATATAATGGTTTTTTTTTTCACAGACATCACTGGATGAAAAAAAGCGGATCTTGCAGGAGTTTTTGTCCAGGATCTCTGACAGACTCTAAATGCAGATTTACTCATCTTTCTAAAATATTGCAATGTGTTATCCATGTGCATACAGAACTGCTGCAGAATAACAGTATATCTCCTGCAGGATACGAGGGTTCCATATTAATCCCCTTCTTTAATAAATGCTTCTGAATTCTTTTTAATCTAATGCAACTGTAAAAAAAAAAATAAGAAAATGCTAAACACTGAGCATGTACAGTATTTATATTCAGTTATTCATAGAATTGTTCAAGTCATGCATTTCCCTTTCGTAGGTAGCCGGTTTCTGCAGGCTCGAGAATCCCTTAGGAATATTCTCAGGACTATTATCTTGGAAAGGGATTTTTCCGTGTTCCAGGAAAGGATTAAAAGAAAGTAACTTTTTCTAGGAAATGATTCATCGGCCTGGGTCCGGCTATACAGTGGGAGGTGTGTGCAGGGACTTGCAATTACAGAATCAATGGGCCTTTGATGATGCAGGGCCGGCAAGCAAACACACTGCACAGAGTTACACTGAGTAAACTGTTAGGTCGGGAGAATTGCTTACAGATTTCCTTCTAATTGGGGGTTGGTCTTTGGAGAAGATCAAAGCTCCTAGAATAAGGAAAGGACAGTAAAGATGTGGCGCCTTGAGTCATCCTCTGCAACACATGAAAGTGAAAAAAGCTGAGAAAGGAGGCAACAAAAAAAGATTTGTATGTCACAGTGTTGGGGAGGGTTTATATTTTTGACACATTTTACAATCTCAGATAACAATCTTGCCTTTCATTTTTTTCCATTTCATGTTTCCAAACATAAAAGCAGAAGATTTAAACACAATGTAGAAACATACACAGATGATATGATCTTGTTCTGTCTTATGTTGCAATAAAAATTGTGGGAAATGTATAAAAAAATAAATAAAAAATTCTCCAATATATCTACTGCTGAAAAATACTACTTCGGAGCTAGGTCATAAGAGGCTACACATGTGGCCGTATGATGTCCCGCATATATTGATGAATTGATAGTGTCCGTCAAATCACTAATAGAAGCAGTGGCGTAACTAGGAATGGAGGGGCCCCGTGGTGAACTTTTGACATGGCCCCCCCCCTCCCAGACCGACGCCAAAGTGGACACCCATGAACAATTATACGCTGGGGTCTTTCCAGACCCCAGCGTATAATAATCGGAGACCCAGGGGGGATGAAAACATAAAAAAACACTGTTACTTACCGATCTCCCAGCTCCGCTGCATTCTCCGCCCCTGTCGGCCATCTTCAATGATGGCCAGGACGTCATGTGACCGGAGGGCATGCGTCGCGATGCATAAGGACACAGGCCCGGTCATAGGATCTCACGCAAGTAGGCCCCAAGCATGCCCAGAGCGCAGAGAGGTAATTAACACTGTTCTTTATGTTCCGCAACCTCTCCTGGGCCTCCGACCATTATACTCGGGGGGTCCGAAAAGATCTCCCCCACCCAGTATAATAGTGCTTATGGGGCCCACAGTGTCACTTATCGCTCCCGGCCCCTGCCCCATTAAAAAACAAAAACAAAAAAAATGCAGTGGTAGTGGCTGTCGCCAGGCCCCTAATGCCCCGGTAGTTACGCCACTGACTAGAAGTGACCAACTCTCCTAGGCAATTGATCTCGGAAACAGGGGTGTGTAATGAAGGTGCTACCTGTGTCTGGATAGTGGAAAAGGAAACTGTGGGAGCTGCTTGTGGATGGATCAAAAAAAAAAAAATGCAGCAAAATCTGCAATAAAATAAAATTCAGGATTGGATTCAGTGTGGATTCCACCTATATTAGCTTGAAGTAGAAAAAGAAAAAGAAAAATTTGAAAAAAAAAAAAGTGCAATCGACACCACTAAGTGTTTTTGTCATGGAAAAAGTCCAGGCTTCCTGCTACTATTATATGGAAAACGCCAACATTTCCGTTGGTATAATTGACAGGCTGCGATTTATGAAAACACTCGAGTTTTTGAAATTGCAGCGTTTCCATTGCAGATTTTTGTCCAAGGTGTGGATGGGATTAGTCAGGAACAGGATTCGAGCTGTGTACAAGCCTAATCCTAGAACGTTAACCAGGCTGACAAGTATGAAACTGTAGGAGCCACACACCACAGTATGGCACATCTTCCAAAAACGTGTGTTGTAAGCAATTAGTTACATCTTCTTTGGGAGCTGAAACCAGATGACAAACCGAAATACAATGACTTTTGCATTAACTGCAGAGGTCATATAATGGTCGTGTGGGGTATATGGGCACGTCAGGAAGCTGCAGGGCAAAGCACATGTTGGGGCTGGAGGGTGAATGTTGTGGCTATTATCAATTAAATAGAACATGCTGAAACATTGTTTTCACTTGGATTAATTGTTGGCTGCATTTATTTATAATAAAGGTTATTGCATTTGTTTATGGTATTTATTGTGTATCTAGTGGTGGGGACACAACTGTTGATCTTTCTGTGGTGTGTCCTGTTAAAACAGTGGGAAATTGTAGGGTTGCTGAATACTGATAAGCAAAAACTACAGCGTTTTACAGTCACTAGTGAATCCCATCCACCTATTGCGAAAAAATACGTGCTGCAGACATGTTGTGATATACAAAGCCATTGTTACATATGGAAAGTTTCCCTATAGGAATAATTGACGCAGAAAGTCCATAGAGGAAATCTCTGAGAACTGTCGGCGGCATTGTGGGAAAAACTGTGATGCGATGCGCTACGGTTTTTCCCGCAGCACTTTTTTGTTGAGGTCTGGGTCTGCTACATGGCGCCTTAGCCTTAAAAGGTTTTATGGAAAATACCAAAAAGTACCTATATGTGTCTAAATGCTCACCAGATGAAGTCAATCTTGGCCAGCTCTGTGTGGCACAGTTGTTTTTATGCTGCCATGGTTTGCACTGGGTGGAATCAGTATATTTACCACCCATAAAGGACTACACTTCCTACGATTAACACCCTTAACCTTACAGATTTCAGACATTGCTTTCTACACTGTCTACCAATAAGTATTTGGACAATGAAGATATTTGTGGTCGTGATGTACGTCACGCCTTCCTCCATTAAATAGGAAACCGCATTGGCATTAGTCGCATGCAAGATGCCACGAAGTGCAGAATTGTCCGATTTTGAGAAAGGGGTAATTATGGGGTACCACAGAAATGGTCGCTCCTTAAAGGGGCTCTATCAGCAAAATTATACTGATAGAGCCCCACATATGTGTGAATAGCCTTTAAAAAGGCCATTCAGGCATTTCTAATGTTATATTAAACTACCCCCGTTTTAAAATAATACCCTAAAAAAGAATATGATAATCATACCGTATCGTGCACGCTGGGCGGGCATGCATGTTCCAACGTCATCTTTAGCCACGCCTACATCTTCTTTGTTCTTGCAGTGATGTCCTCGGGTCCCGTCTTCCTCTTCCGGCGTCATTGCTTGTAATCCCGCGCCGGCGTAGTAGCAAGGGAACAGTAGCAGGGGAACTGAGCATGCTCAGTTCCCCTGCTACTCCTTGGGTCCCGTCTTCCTCGTCTTCAATCCCGCGTTGAAGCAGTAGCAGGGGAACTGAACATGCTCAGTATGTTCAGTTATTTAAAAAAAAAAAAAAAAAAAAAAAAAGGGGGGGGGGTAGTTTAATATAACATTAGCAATGCCTGAATGGCCTTTTTAAAGTGGGGCTCTATCAGCATAATTTTGCTGATAGAGCCCCTTTAAGGGACATAGCAAGCGAACTGAATTACCCAAAATCAACAGTGGCCTATGTGATAAAGTGGAAGGTGAACAGTGATTGCCCAAAGTCGGCAGACCCCCGAAACTGGGAGATAGAGACCGACGAGTGCTGGCCAGAGAAACCGCACCCAACCGATGGCTCACATATACCAGGAGTTTCATCAGACATCCGGAAGTATTGTGTCCATCAATACCATCCATAAAGAAGCATCTGCTGGGCTCTACCAACTATTGGATAGGAAGAAATGTTGTTTTTCTATTCTACCACAGATGTCCACATACTTATTGGTAGACAGTGTATCATGGTGGATGTTATCAGCAGGGTCACAGACAGCACTCTAAGGTTCCACTACTTCGACTATGAACAATCTATTTATTGTTCAGAATTCAGGATGTCACTTATATGAGAGCTAAACAAGAGAAGCCTGGCCACATGACTGCATGTGTGACTAGTTTATGGTGCAGTAATTACATTAGTAAATGATAACAACCTGCATCCCCTTCTTTCACACTTCACTAGATCTAGCACACTGAACTAGTTTGGCTTCGAGTGTTCCTTTAATATTAACCAATGTGACATATCAGTATGTACAGTTTGGCGGTATACAGGAATTGTATGTGATGAAACAGCACCACTCTTGTCCATGGCCTGCATTTGTATTGCAGCACATTCCTGTGTTTGTTGCGTCATAAACCCCCTTAATCTATTAGTGGAATTAGTCCATCTCTAATACATATGACAGCATCTCTTGACTTTGTTCGCTTAATAGGATGAAGGGACTGAGAAAAGTCTTACAGTAAAGCTTCCATACAGATAGGGCGCAGTGACCTACAGTCATTTTGTTTATACGCAGATGCTTTACACATCCAGGAAGTCTCGGTCCAAAACAAGTTAATCTGTAAGCTAAGATAACGCTGCAGTGGAAAGTTTGCACTGCACGCTATGATACACACTAAAGGCAATGGCCTCTTTTGAAGGGGTTTTTATAACAACATTGCAACTTTTAACACAATCCAGCAGCCTCATTTAAGAAGCGATCTCCCCCTCCCACATATGTTTCTTCTGGTTAAAATAAAACAAATGTCCAGACAGCTCTGAACATCTGTCAGCCTCACAGAGACATGTCTCAGCAGTCAGAGAGTGCTTGGCCGAGATTCTTCTTAATTTGGGAATAAAAGAACTCGACACACAATACAGAACAAGTCACATAACTGCACACAACGAAGGCAATTAAATGGTGGCGGCATATATACACAAGTTCTCCACAGTAGTTCTTTAGAAATAACAGTGTAGGTGTTGTGATAGAGATTGGCGTAGATTTACTATTCCTAAAATTTAGACAGTGTAAACTAGACCAGGCAGGCGGCGGCCAGTTTTTGGAGGCCGCTTATGTGCGCATGCGCAGTACGCTCTGTTCTCCATAGAATTATAGGAGCATACTACGCATGCGGGCGTAAGTGGCCTCCAAAAAATGGCCGCCGGCCTGTGCACTCGGCTTTGCCTGTGGCCTGATGGCAGAGCCAACTGCGCAGGCGTTGAAGCGTGACCCCAGCCAGAAGACGACGAGTGAAGAGGCAGATGCTGAAGAAGATTGAGGCGTCGCTGCAAGAGAACTCATTTGCATCTTGACAAAAAACGGGTTTTTAATAGAGATGAGCGAGTACTGTTCGGATCAGCCGATCCGAACAGCACACTCGCATAGTAATGAATGGACGTAGCCGGCACGCGGGGGGTTAAGCGGCCGGCCGCCGTCAAAGAGGAAGTACCAGGTGCATCCATTCATTTCTATGGAGCGTGCTGTTTGGATCCGGGTCGGAGATGACTTCTAATGGTAGGAGACGAATAGCCTTTCTTAAGGCTATTCCGACATGTGAACGAGAAAAAAAAAAAAAAAGGAGTTTTAATGGTAGAATCCCGTTAAGTACGACAACAAAATACAGGAATCACATTTTAAAACTAGAATAAAAACACTTAAAAATCCAAATACAGAATGGTCTCCAGCTTCAATAACCAGCTCCAAAGCGATGTCCTTTTGTGGTCCTCTTCTGCTGAAAACAAGCATCTTACTTCAAATATCAGTGATTTCCTTAAGAACATTCAGACTCAGACAAATGTTTTACTTCAGTTTTTAATATACATTAATATTTGTACAAAAAGTTATAATAGAACTACAAAACATCCTGTCCATAAAAGAACCAGTGGAGCATCATAAGACGGGTGGCAGTGAAGCTCTATGGAATAATCTACACGCTGCTGTCTAGTCCAGACACCTGGCTGTGCTTTCTCTGCAGCCAGAATTTTAGTGCACAAAATGTGGCCGTCCGTCCAAGTGTCACAGTTTCCCACAATGAGAACAGACATCTGGATACAGCAGCACACTGCGTAACCTGGAAACCCTGTGCTATAATGCAGCACGATGGCCAGCACGAGCATGCACGTCTCCTTATCTTGACAGAGTGCATGACAGCTACGGAGATGTTTCTACTATTGCACAAAGTAGGCGCCTCATAGGCATATGGTTTGGTACAAGTAGTACATTTAGCAAAACTCAGAAGTAAAGATTTGCAATCCAGCTCAGCTAGTGCAAAGAATAAATTATCTTTTTTAAAGAGAACGTGTCGCCAGGAAATGTCTTTTTGTTAATATTACATTTTTATATTAAACAGATTTTTTTAAAGAATTTTTGGTGATGCTCTTTTTAATTTTCAAAATTAATATCTATATGTTTTGAAACAATCCTACAAACCTTGCAACTCCAACTTTTGTCACTAATCCTAAAGCATTCTGTGTCTTCCTGTTTCCTTAAGAAGGACCATGGGCCATAGACACAATAGTCCGGGGCAGACCCTATTCCCTTGTATGTGAGAGTTTTCTAGGTATGCTCTATGAGGAGGGAATAGATAAGCTGTGCTGGATTCTAGGTTTCATCTACATATACATGGTAGCGGTGATCATCAGTGTGCTGAAAAGTGAGGACTGCTGCAAATAAATGTCCTGCAGAAAACCGTCATTCTCAGCATAATATATGGCCTAGCGGACAGAGTTAGAACTGCAGGGTTTTTAGGATTCATTTAGAAATATAGATAACAAAGAAAATGTTTAAAAACCTCACCAAAATAGGTTTAGCATAAAACATGATTAAAAAAAAAATGGGCCATTTTCTTACGACACATTCCCTTTAAGTCTACAAGACAGCATTAGAAAAGACTATTGAAGTGAAGGAGTCCAGCAATAGCTGAGGACATAGTTTATAAACTAGATATATTATAGTCATAAGCCTCAGCCAAAGATAATTGGGTACTTAGTTTATACCTGAGATACAATTCTCCTCTCCATGTTTATATATTGCATTTTAGTGTTATCACTAATATGAAATCTTTGGATGCTTCTGCTGGGGCAAGTTCACATTAATGTTCACTGCATCGGTTCTTCTGTTCACTCATAGGAACAGACGATTTGTCTAATGATAGGCACCAACAGATCCGAAGGGAACCCGCTGACCGTAATGGTGGCCATAAGATATCTGCTTTGTTCATAGTCATTTTATCAGAGAAAAAAGTACTGCATGCAGGACTTGTTCATCTGCAATTGTAGACAGACTCAGAGTGCAATGCAAATGTGAACATAGCCTAAGACATACTGTGGTCATAGACCAACAGAATTACCCTGACAGCTTGGTAGGAAAGCCATGGGAATGACATTCCACAATTCACAGGACATATCTCTACCATGCGCCTCTTCTTCATAGAGAATCTACTGACTAAGAAGGCTAGCTAGCTGCAAGGGGTGCAAGGCTTGTGCTACCTCCTCTTCCTCATGCAGGTCTCCAGTCTCCTCAGTTCATCAGCTGAATGATAAAAAATGTCAAACTCTGCAGCTCCCCATCCCCGCCAGACAGACAGAATCCAGCCCAGAGCGTCACTCCGTAGGCAACAAACTACTGAATCCTTGGACACAGCCGCGGCCTCCACACAGATCCTGAGAAGACAACAGCAAATGGATTACTGTAATGTGTAACAGGCAGCACTGGGATACAAATTCCTGCTCTTTACAGAAGTCAGTAGTCTGTGAAAGCAACACCCTCTCTCATAAAAGAGAAGCCTGTTCTCAGACATGAGGTAGTAGATATGTGTGGTTACTTTCCATTGGAATTAAAGCAACAAATCTGGCAAAGGCTCCATGCATACCGACACGTGCTACACACTGACTCATTATCTGCTATGGCCATACACACACACACACATACAATGTATTATAACAGATCCATGCAGGGGGTTGTGAGCCCAGGACAAATCCTAATCCTGTCAGTTTGGAGGCCCAGGCTCATTAATGAAATCAATGTATCCGTGGAGAGCACGGACAGAACACCGATATCATGTGTCTGCCATCCATGACATTTTCTCATGAACTTGCCCATTCACACAAACCTTATTATGTACCAAGTCCCTCCAAATATATCATTCACCTAATATTAACCTATTTAGTTACTGCTGGGATTCTTATCCTCCATGTGATATGACCTTATTCTGCCCTGCTGGGAATTACATTTCTATGATCTTCAAAAGTCACAATCTCACTTCCGGTATGATAAAACTGCATGGACTGTGCCACACAGACTCTCCACAGGGGGAGCACTATCTCCTTTCATACTGTTGGTTTATTAATATGAATAATATGACCAGCCACCCTCCAGGACTGTATACTTATAGTATTTTAGATTATTTACTAAGTATATAAAACAGGATCATTACACTGTTCCCTAGAAGACAGAGCTGGTACTGTCTCTAGCTGCCTATGCATTGCTGTGCTTAGGCATCATGGGTTTAATAGTAACGAAAGAGAAATATGAAAACCAAGATGGTGTCTGATCAGAGCAGAGCAGGAAAATGTGTGCTACTTGATGTTTTGGAAGCCCATAGTTGGGTACGTTCCCTAGTCCTTGTTAATGGAAAGTACTAGATGGACTCACCGCGTCTTTGTAAATGACCCTCTCTAGTAATGGGATATTAGGTCATGTAACGACCATATACTTACTATACTATTAAAACCAATTACTATTGAATGAGTTGGTCAGTTGAAGCTGCGTCGCCCACCTAATAGGACATGGCCTTTCAAAATAAGTCACGTTGTACACAAAAAACAAACACTGCACATATTATATATAGTTTTACAGTTTATATTTGTTTTGTTTTTTATTTTCTTGTTATATAGATACTTGTTTTATTTTGTATATATACTAGAATTATGGGGTAGCCATTCTCACTCAGCTGATGTCCTGCGAACAGCAATTCAGAGATTTGCTTTACTGCAGCCACATGAACATAAGAAACTACAGTCAAAAAATGACCTACTGACTGAATAATGGGTTGTGGGTGAATGGAGTGCAGTGCCCACCATGTAAACAATGGCGAGAGCTGCGGTCACATAAATACAGCTGATTGTGGGGTGTCAACAGCCGGACCCCCGATGATCTAAAGTTGATAGCCCAAAACTAGATTTAAAGTTGTTTTAAGCACAGATAAGAAAAAACCCCAAATCCCATTAAAGTTCATGGGATTCACCAAAGTGATAGTTTGCCCTTCTATGAACGTACCCATCTTTTGCCAGTTGTCCAGACTGTAATACAGCAATTACTCGGCCTCGCTGTCCACCACTCTCCTTCTCGAGTCCAATGATGATGATGTCACCTCCGCGCCTGAAAGAATTCAGAAGCAATCTTGTAATCTTGTAGTAATGATACAGAATACTACATTATGTGTAAGATAAGTTATTGGGAAAAAAATACAAAATTCCTATCACTCCTTAGCTGACATACACATTACCTTATATAAAAGAGGAGATTCCTTCACTGTTTTTGTGCTTTAAACCCAATATGATAGACAGAGGCAGATTTACCTAAAGACATTGTAGGCTCTGCCTATAGGTGTCACATACTGTGTGAAATTCTACGAAAATTCAGTCTTATTCTATTTATTTTTTTGCAAAAGACAGACAGACCTGACTGGAGCCTAAAGTGACAGACAATCTGCATCTCCCGCCTCCAGTACTGATCATTGATTCTTCAGGAACAGTGACAGATCAGTCCACATTTGTTAATGCCCAAAAATGGTTGAGACCATTAAATTCTTGAAGGTTTTTCTCCAAACATACTGAGCTCATGAACCTCAAGAGAATGAGACATCCTCTGACCTGCATTCTGCTGGGCTAGACTCAAATCATGGCCAAAGATGGCAACAGGACTACATCACAAGGGCCCCCACCCCTTAAAGTTCGGTGGTTTAGTTTAGTCATAACAGCCAGGATGTGTCATGACCACGTATATGTTTTTATATGTAAGTGTGCGTCTGGGCCCCTTTGTAAAATGTTGCGTAATTTAGAGTCCATTAAACTGAATGAATTGATCCCAGGTTGAAAAAGGAATTTGTAACCTATATACAGTGTAAAATCTGATCTGGTCACAGAGAAGCTGATCATTGTCTTTACCCTAATTTGCAAAATAAAAAAAATTAATCCATCTAATAGTTAGCGGAAATGCAGACTAGACAGTCGGAAAGTGCGCCAGCTTTATGTCAATGCCTCACATTGTATAATGCACTGAAGAGAAGGATGGCAGACTTACCAAGCAAACAGTGATATCCTTTATTACAGCCGTATGTTTACAGCACGTAGGAAGGCCAACACACAGACAATGGGCTGTTTTGTGCACGGGCGCTTCCTCTGGACTCTCTTTAAATTTAGTGCGCCTTTAGGCACTTCTGTCTAACTTTACCCAACTTTAAGGTGTGCAACGTGGCAATATTTTAACGCTATTCTCTGCCAAGCCATACTGCTTTGTTTTGCAGGCTGGAAAGTGTCTATGTCACTTAATGCATGTGTATGCACACTGCTGCACAAGAATTCTGTCCCTAGGAAATCTAGGGTGAGGTATTTGTTAGCAATGTACTCTCTCTAATTTACACTTTTCACCCATTTGCCATAAAAGATAGACTTGGGCCCGGTTCTCATCTGCGTTCGGGTTTCTGTTCAGGGAGTCTGCTTGGGGAGCCCCAGAATGGAAACCTAATCCGCATAAAAAAGAAGTTACTTTAGGAAACTGACGAACCCCATAGACTATAATGGGGTCCATGTGGTTTCTGCATGAAAAATGTGGAGAGAATAGCGCTGCTTGCAGGACTTTTCTCTCCACATTTTTCTTGCGGAGAGGGGAATGGAATGGCCCAAACGCAGATGTGATCGGGGTCTCACATGTAAACTGAAGTAAATGTATATAATAGGCAACATGGAAGAACCTCTCTATACGTCAAAGAGATTGTGTCATCCCATATACTAGCCCAAGACTTCTTCCAAACAACTCAATGACCAACCATCACAAGTCCAGCAGAATGTGAGCCATCACTTATTTGTGGCTATCTGCTTTGGTTCATAGAGCAGGTTCCTGCCACTTACTAACCTCTATGACATCCAACTGCCCTAAAAATTAACTTTACAGAAAAACTGTGTTACTGATAGAGCTAAAGACAGACCAGATATCCCTAAGAAGGAAAGGACGGTCCTTCTATTTAGTTTCCATTCAGCAGTGTTATACATCGTAGTTTCACTAAACTAACTACTTGGACACCAAATCTGAGGACTTGCACCCATGGCGGAAGAAGTTTTTAAGCTGACATTTTACTTCAAAAGTCTTAAATTCCAGAATATCTCTAATCCTGAAAATTCTATAATCTGGTATTAGCCTAATTCCAAATTTATTGGATCAGGAAGGTTCAACATGTACTAAGATCTGGTTGATGAACAGAAAATGTTTAGAGATTTTACAGAATTTCTTAAACTATTACACAGCTAAAAGTTAACTGGATACTCGGGGGGATGGGATTGGTTAAGGCCAAGTTCACATTATATAATTTACAGCCCACTATGAAGCGTATTCCACCACAAAATCAGCTCCATATTCCTGGGAGGCAGTGCCTGATGCTTCTTTTTGTAAGACGCTGATGGTACAAAGCTATGGAAAAATCTCGCCCGAGGTGGGGTTGGGAAGGGGTTGGTGTTTCTCTCAGCCTAGCAAAGACTCGGAGCTGTAAGGCTAGCCTTTCTGACCATACAGGGATATCAGTGCTGAAACTAATGGTACTGATATCTCTGGCCCCAGGATACATACCAGCTAAGCTAACAGTGCGCTGAATTCAATGCGAATGTCAGAGAACAAGAAAAGTCCTCCTTAAAAGGACGTTAATTAAGTATATCAAAAAAATGTTCACCAAACACCTCCAATATAATAGCAAAAAAAACTAAACAAAACACTCTGGGGGTTAGGTCAACATCAAATGATCAAATTCATGATTCTGATGAAAATCAGAACTGTTTTTGAAATGGTGAATTAATCGAATGTATTCAATAAATTGTCCAGTCCTATGTGGGGGTGCATGTTAATCTTATTGACCAATATGGGGTACACCTCCACAGTTAGTACTTGGAGACTGGAGTAAGGCTTACCTTGGAATCCAAAGCAAATCCTTAACCGCAAGGATCCGCACTGCCTGCAAGCGCAGCTTCTCCTCTTCAGTCGGTGGGGCTTTGCTTCCCCAGCTCTCACTAGGAATTCTGGGTCGTGACAGTTCAGGTTCCTCACTGTCCGTGGAGAAAAGAACACTATTGTAACTGACTGGTGTACTCGGCAGGCTGGAAGAAGACTTTGCTGCCCCTTGAAGCACAGAAGAAGAGGAGACTGAAGACACAGAACAATAGTCTGTCAGAGAGTCCTGGTGGCTGAGGAGCTGCGTCCCTCTGTCCTGGCTGTACAGAATACTGACGTTTACTTGGCATTGACTGTCACAATTTTCCTCTGGTAAGGTAATCGGTGCTAGTTCAGAATTCATCCTTACTGTAAACATGTCTCGTAAAGGACTGCAGTCACCACAGAAGTATCGGGCACAGAACTGGTAACTAGCAGCATGATACATGACTAATGTGTTTGTCCTATTGTCTAAGCACCAAACAGCCTCCTCTCCATTGCAGTCTGAACTGGTAGCCATTGAGATTATAAGTGATGGAGCGGTATAAGGCTCAAGCCTTTTAGTAATATCCAACGAAGTACAATCCACTATCAGGATACCAGGTCCATTGCTGTACCAGACCTCAGATCCTCCATTAGAAAGCTCCATGGCCAGTATTGGGTATGGATTCTGTCTGGGATCTTCATCTCCTATTTTGAACATGGCACGGTTGGCTGAGCGAGAACAGATATAGGAGCAATCTGTGCTGGGTATGCCATCAGTTACTGGGAATACAGAAATCAAGCTGTCTGCCAGGCCAGCAAATACCAAGGAGGTGCTCTGCATCAAACAAAAAAAAAGAGGAAAAAAAAAAAGAAAAAAAAGTGTCCAGTAAATATAGTGCAAGTATAGTCTGAACAGTGATTTACAACTTTTCTGTGTCATAAAAGTGAAAAGCCTTTAATAAATACCCCACTTTAAGGGCAAGTTCACACAGGGTTTTTTGATCCGGATCAAAAAACGGATAGCCGCAACTGATGCTGGTGCACTGCAGCGGCATCCAGTCACACACTCTGCTCCAGATTAAGCCCAATGAATGGAGGAGGGAGTGTCTTCAGGCCGAATCGCAAGGCGCATCGGCCTGAAGAATGAGCATCTCACTTCTTTTTCCGTGAGCCAGAACAAGTGGCTCCGGGAAAAAAGACCCGACAGGCTCCCATTGATTTCAATGGGACCTGTCTTTTTGGTCAGGATTTTGAGGCATATACGGCCTCAAAATCCTGACCAAAAAACCCTGTGTGAACTTACTCTAAAGGGGTTTTCCAGGCTAAATAACTGTTGACCTATCCTTAGGACAGGTACTTAACTGAATGTCAGCAGAGGAGCAACACCCGGATCTCCTGTGAATCAGCTGTATGAGTGCAGCAGCCTCTTCATTACTTACCAAACACATTTTTTTTTTCTTTTTTATAGAGACTGCTTGGTATCACAGCACAGCCCATTTATCTGAATGAGACTGAGTTGCGATCAGGCCATGTAACTGATAACATGACGTCCCATGCCCTGTGCAGCAGATATGGCTGATCCACAGGGGCCACAGGTATTGGACTGCCAAGGATCTTCAACTGATGACCAATCCTGAGGATAGGTTATCGATTCAAAAAGTCCCTAAAATCACTTTAATATTTAGGAAGATATCACTAGATACAAGAAGGAGTCTCCTCTCATGCAAACCAGCTTCTAGCTTTGGGCCTTTGCAAAACCTAGATGCAAATGATGGCCCCAGTGTAGAGCTGCAGCCTTGATACTTTTGTGTAAGACTATACAACTTCGCCATAATGTTATTTTTACTAAAGAAATTTATGGTATCCACAAGATATATTACGAATGCCTGGTATGGGTTAACCTCTTGGAATAAGAGGGGTCCCTTTATTTACCAATTCTAAAAAGAGAGGACATGGAGAACTAGCTCCATATGTTATGGAAACAAACAAGGGGCTAGTCCAGACTCCACGTTCTTCCAAAAGAGAGGGGGTCCCAGAAGTGTTCCCTTCCAACCAGATCCTAATGGCATATTCTGTGAATATACAATAAATGTCTTTGGTGGAAAAACCTTTTTAAGTATTTTGGCTGAAGAAATGCAGCGGAAAATAATGCAGCATTTTACAGTACCAGAATAGAGAAAGATTCTGACTAATCTCATCCACACATTGCAGAAAAAAACGTTGTGGAAAAAGGTGCATGTCAATCATATCGGTGGTAACGCTCACTATAGGTGTAATAAGAGAAGAAAATCTGCAGAGAAAAATGCAGCAAAAATGCAATGAAAAAAGCTGTGGATAAAAAAAAAAACCCATGGTGCTTTTGCACTGTGTTTTTTTTCTGCAGCATTTTTTAGCTGAGTTCCGCAATGTGGGGCCTTAATCTGAACGTAGTCTTAAAGAGGACCTTTCACCACTTTTGGGCACATGCAGTGTTATATACTGCCAGAAAGCCGACAGTGCGCTGAATTCAGCACACTGTCGGCTTTCCCGATCTGTGCCCGCTGTAAAGAGCTTACGGTGCTGGTACCGTAGTGCTCTATGGTCAGAAGGGCGTTTCTGACCATTAGCCAGAGACGTCCTTCTGCCTCGCGGCGCCTATCGCGCTGTACTGTGGAGTGGGGAGGAACGCCCCCTCCCTCTGCTCACACAGCTCGTCCATAGACGAGTATTATCAGGAGAGGGAGGAGGCGTTCCTCCCTGCTCCACAGTACAGCGTGATAGGCGCCGCGATGCAGAAGGACGTCTCTGGCTAATGGTCAGAAACGCCCTTCTGACCATAGAGCACTACGGTACCGGCACCGTCTGCTTTCTGGCAGTATATAACACTGCATGTGCCCAAAAGTGGTGAAAGGTCCTCTTTAACAAGAGCCATACATAATACACAAAGTGGGACCAGGAACTCACAAATCACAGTGCTATAACACTTGTGTAGCTGTTCCTCTTCTCCTCATCTATACTGGCATGGTAATTACAGTGAAAACAGCATGCTACATGATGAGAAAGGATTTGTCCCATTACCCACCTTTACCATAGTAACTGCCAGGAAGCAGGTCACAATTGCTGGCGTGTCAACTACGTTCAGGGGAGCACTTAGTGGGCACATGCCTTGCAGACTGTAAATTGATATTTTTTGGTCCTGCAAAATGATTTTAAAACAAACAAATGGAAATTTAGACAATTTTGTCAGTAGAAAATATATTTGTTTCTATAAGATTAGGTCTTTGTGTGATACAGAATAATATTACATTTCAAATTAGTGATATGACACTTGTTCCCACCTCAGTAGATATCCACAGAGTATTCTGAACCTTCAGTTGACTGCACATCTTCAGCCCAGGACAGCTCAGACCCCGCACTTCCACCTGACCCTTCCCTACATCAACGACTGTATAGTTCCTGCAGAAGTAAAGAGTCAGTCTGGGACTTTAGTAGTCTTATTACTAGGCAAGCCTGCTGTGCATTACAGGTGTCATCAGAAGTACAGGAATCTTACAGAGATGTCACATCTACTCCACTTCTCTAGATTTAGAATACACATCCATCATAAGATATCTGCTGGCTAATGGCAGAGGCAGCACAACTAACAGCTAGTGGGTTATTTACCAAGCGTGCGTGTCAATGGGGGATATTAGAATAAGACCACACCACACATTTAGTTATGTAATCTGTATGGCCAACTTACACTACATAACTATTGGTATGTGGTTTCTTACCCTGTCCAATCTCTGCTTGCCAATGAATAGGAGAATGCTGACAACACTTGCAGCCTAGTGACATAGATCTAAGTCATCTCACAGGTTAAGGGCTATTCTCTCTATTTTATAATATGATGGATATTGCTAGGATTGATGTGGGTCCATCCTTCAGGTCCTCCATCAATTCTGGAAATTCAGTTGAATCAACACTGAAGCCCATTGTATGGTTTTTTTGCACTCCGGGCCATCTAACTATGTATGGAACTGCAGTCAACCCTATGTATGTGAATAGAGCAGTGCCACATAGCGGGTGGTCAGAGCACCACAGTGCAGGGAAAGCTTAGAAGGGGCTGTAGCACTACAACAGTGGTGTGGCCCCCTTGTTTTCAGGATTGCTGGTTTGTACCTGGAAAGCAGGACACATTTTAACTACACTGACACACTGTAAGCACAGCATCAGAAAAAGGAGAAGGATTTGTATTGCTTAGAATGGATATAAGCAAATCTGTATCAGGTGTCCAAAAGAAGTAGCAAATATTTAATTCCCTGCTTTTATTCCTATTGTAAAGGTTAGAGAGACAATGTTCACTGTATGAATAATCTGGTCCTTGGTAGCTGGCAAGTACCTGGCTTGTCCGCTTCCTGCCCACAACACAATGGTACTGTCCTGCTCCCTGGAAGCACAGAACGTGTCCTGCATCCCACATAGGATATGATACTTGAAAAGTGAGAAACTTGGATCATTCATACGCCGGACCACTGATGCAGCAAGAGGGCGCTATAAAACAAGAAATTTCAGAACGTCAGATATATAAATCAATGGCAATAAGAATGGAAAGAAAATCACATTATACAGTATTACATCATTTCACTGTAAGAGTATAAAAATAAAAGCATTGTATTATTAGGTTATATTATATTGTTATGTTATATGTTGGCCAAGTGAATGGGAAATGAGCTACAATACCGTGTCACGGCCAATACACAGCATACAGAGCAGTATGCTTCTCGCTATGTACACTTCGCTCTGATCAAAGTCATATCCTCACTGATCAGATATTGACGACCTATTGGAACATGGCTAGGGATATCTGTCAAACCAAAGACTGTGCAGAATAGTGTTCTGGTTGGCTCAGTGAAACTGCTCTTGGTATATACTGGTTGTTTTTGAGAAAAATCACGTGTTTTGAGAAATTTTGAGAAATACAACTCTGCAATTAGACCTTAGGTAAAATAAAAATGCTACAAGTAGAAATGTCACCTCACTGTTCCTATTCTATCTGGTCACATTCACACACAAGTTCAATGCTATGATGAGTACAAGTACTACAGTATTCTTTTGCATGTTTGGAGGCTGCATAGAAATAATAGCTTTCATATTCTGCACCTTTGTGTGACCCTGTGTAATGGTTTTACAGTTGTGCGTGTAGGTATGGTGGGCTAATCTGGAACAGATGGTGACAACGAAAAGTGCAACAGTAAGTCAATATTAGGATACCAGCAGCTGTGCTAGGAGGACATTACACATTACAATCCTTTCTAGGCTCATTACACCAGAATTAGGAAAATAAGATTTACAATATTGTCACTACACAAACAGGCCTTGGGGGAAGAAGTTCACCGACCTGTGCTTCTTTGAACTCAGACCATGAAGGAAAATATGGACATTTTGAGAGATGAAAACTATCATTTTTCATGGAATATTCTCACCAGGTTTAAGGCCCCTAGACTACCAGGAAGTTTTTGTGCTACTGGGGTTTAGGGCCACAAGCCTGGTAATCTCAATCCCATCTGTTAACGTACACAGTCCAGTCATATTAATGTGACCACCGCCTACTTTTGACATCAACGTTAAATAACCAATTGCAGAAGGCACGTGTCATCAGCCATCTGGGTGCACTCATCATTGTGGAAGGCACGATGGATCAACACAAGTATGCATCTATCCTTGCAGACCATATTGACCCCTACATGCAAATTGTTTTTCCTCAGAATGATGGCATCTACCAGCAGGACAATGCGACGTGTCATAAAGCTCGCAGTGTACTGTACATGCGTGGTTCGAGGAGCACCAGGATGACTTTACCGTACTCCCTTGGCCAGCAAATTCCCTGGACTTGAACCCAATCGAGTATCTGTGGGACCACCTCTATCGGGTTGTTCGTGCCATGGATGCTCAACCGCGTAACCTAGCGCTGCTGGCTACAGCACTGGAGTTGGCATGGCTCAACATCCCAGTGACCATCATCACAACATCCCCTCTCTTCCTGCACGTCTCTCAGTGGTCCGCTCTGCCAAAGGTGGTTATTCTGCATTTTGACAGGTGATCACATTAATGTTACTGGACAGTACACATGCACAGCGAAGTGAAATGTACCATCCTCTCATTCAGTAGTGCACTTTCCATGTATGGGGAGCCACTAGAGAGGGATTCAGGACTTATTTATGGAGAATTAAATATTACGAAACTTTGTATTAAGAGGATGGATGGGACAGAGTTTACCAGTTTTGGGTCCTAAACTCCAGCAACAAAAAGACTGACATGCTGATAGTTTAGGGCCTAAACCTGGTGACAGGTTGCGATAACACTGTATAATATATTGGTATTGAACTATAAATGTTATATGCAGTTAAAGCATACATGAACTATCTGCTAAGTCAGAAAGATGATATGACAGGCAGAAGTAAGGAGAAGTCATACAGAACTCACCTTCTCTGGTTTTGTGTCCCAGCACTCCATCATCAGCTCCTGCAACCTGGAGAACTGAACTTCCTCTGGGCGCCCCAAGACAGGACGGATGCCCTTGGACAGTTTTTTGGAGATCTGTAGCTGATGCTGTCCTAAGGATGGTCGCCGACCAGATAGCAGCTCGTACAAGACCATCCCATAGGAGAACATATCCACCTTAAAAGAAAAATATTTGGTAAAAATACAAAGAATGCACTTTAGTGTATATTTTTAGTTAATGCTTCAGAAAATGGATGTCCAGGATACATTTTTATGGCCTATTCTTAATAATCCTTGCCCTTATCAGATGTACAGGATTATTTCGGACACATGGGCCAGAAGCAGTTGGCTCTGTGCGCCGTGTAGTGGCCAAGGGCTGGTACTTCAGCTCAGCTCCCATTGACTACACAGAGCTAATTTTCCAGCTCATTAAGAAAACCAGATTGGAAGACACATTGAGTGTAACAAAGGTAGTAACAGTTCTATAATCCCGACTAGTAACACTAATAATCACAGTGACGATGAAAATAGAAAATTTATTTCTAGGTTTTTAACCCTTTCCTTGGCACGCATGTGCATTTCCAGTATTACAAGCATATACAAGGACAAATGTACTTTCCATATGAACAGCTGGTTAATGGATACAAGACAACTATTGTTTATTGGTCAGGGCTGCATTAAATGAGCAGGTCCTATGTGTCATTATGTATTAAAGACTTACAAAGGAAAATAGCTGACATCGGAATTTCCGTATTCCAAATGTCCCAAAATAGAATTTAATTGAGAGTTATTGAAATGTTTGTTACTTAAAGACAAAGAGAGGGATGACAGAAATAATCTGAGATAGAACCCGCTAATGAGGCAATTAGAGATGGAAAATCTCAGATTGGTCATTAAACTGGAACTATGCAAAAGACGTGCCATCTGTGATTAAAACCTTCATATCCTACACTGCCATAAAGATGGTCTGCTTGAAGGGTTTATTGGTTTTATTTTATTAAAATAGTCCTCCTATAAACAAACTTATTTCCTATCACACGGTCACGATCAGTGGGTTTCCAACAGTATGACCCCCATTAAGTAGGCACTTGTCACCCATTCTGTGAATAGTTAGTAAATTAGATAAATTACTATAAAAACACTGCACCTCCCTACATTTCCTCCCTCATCTCTGTCTACCGACCAACCCGGACTCTCCGTTCACTCAATGACCTAAGACTTACATCCTCCATTATCAGAACCTCCCACGCTCGTATACAAGACTTCTCCCGAGTTGCACTTCTTCTCTGGAATGCTCTACCCCGGACAATCAGATTAACTCCCAATTTCTACAGCTTCAAGCTCAAACTAAAGACACATCTTTTCAGGCAAGCCTCTCACAATTCCTAATGTAAAACCTTCCATACTGTAATTAGAATCCCTAAAATGAGCCCTCTGTTCCAGCTCCCATATTACACCACATGATATGATGTCGTTTCAGGCTAAGGGAGCGTTCGCACTACCGTCGGTGTCCAACAGCTAGTGTCCGCTGCTAATGTCCACGCAAAATCTTGTGTGGACATTAGCATCGGACACTAGCTGTGTCTGTGATATTTTGCATTGATTTAAATGTCCATTCTTTTACTGTCTGTGCCTGTCCTTAAGTGTCCGTTCCCAGAGATGTCCGTCTTTTCAAGCGGACAGCAAAAACCTACATCTTGGGTTTTGCTGTGCGCTTGAAAAGTCGGACATCTTTGGGAATGGACAGTTAAGTACAGGCACGAAGTGTAAAAGAACGCACCCGATGTCCATTTAAATCAATGCAAAATATCACAGACACAGCTAGTGTCCGCTGCTAATGTCCACACAAGATTTTGCGCGGACATTAGCATCGGACACTAGCTGTCGGACACCGACTGTAGTGTGAACACTCCCTAACTTTATATGTCCAAGCACCATCCATATGTTAAAGGACACGACTGATGACGGCTCATAAAGTTTTATGTTTGTGTAATGACAGTGACCTCTACTACAAAATTGTCTGACCTCTCTATAAGCAATGCCGCCCCTGCTACCTCTGTCACCCCCTCTATCTCATAGATTGTAAGCTCTTACAAGCAGGGCCTTCAGTCCCATTGTGTGAAATGACTTTCTTTGTGGTGTATCTTTTTGAACCCTACAAATTGTAAAGTGCTGCTGAATATGTTGGTGCTATGTAAATACAATTTATTATTATTATTATTATTATTATTATTATTATTATTATTAATAAACCCATGTAATGCTTATCACTGTATAGATATGAAGTTCTATATCTTTCCATTACTTTTCGTGTTTCAATTTCTAACTTTTATAAAAAAAAACAAACAAAAAAAAACAACTGTATGTGAAGTCAGTGAATAAAACCATTCTTGTTTATTACATCCTGACCATGCAGATCCATAGTACCTGGTCCTGCTCGCAGCTAGCAAGTGAATGCAATTGCAGCCTGTCTGGACAATGCTGTGTGAGTAATATTACTATGATATGTCATTCCCCAATTCCTTGTTAACTTAGTCAGTACAACACCAGTTTTAAACAGTAAATGGGTTGGTTCAAGTGTTATGGTTATCCCCTATCCAAAGGAGGGTGGACGACATTCTGTTCGGTAGGGATTCAGCCCCACCAATCATGAAAATAGAGATCCCATTCTCATACCGAAATGAAGCATCAGGCCTGGTAGCTATCGCATGACATTAAAACTTAAAGGGTTTTCTAAAACTACTAGCTATTATCTATCCTTAGGGTATAAGTCATCAGGATTGGATTGATGGGGGTCCAACTCAAAGACCCCCCCCCCCCCAACAATCAGCTGAAGGGATTCCCTTTAATATATAACAGGCACAGCACTGGACTTTGTGTAGCAGTTGTGCCTGGTCTTGTGGCTCAAATTCATTCACTTGTATGTAGCAGAGTTGCAAGAAGACCCTGTGACTAGTGAATGTGATACCCCTCGCTGAAGAAGAGGCCACAGTGCTTACAGAGCTGAAGTACTTCAATAAGCTGGGTGCAGCAATGTAATACTGTATGATAAGGAAAGGTCATCAGTACTGAAATTCAGGAAAACCTCTATAATAATAAAAATCAATAGATAAAAAAATAGACAAATAGATAGATAGATAGATAGATAGATAGATAGATAGATAGATAGATAGGACACCTTTTCATCATAGACCACCCGAGGACGAATTTCAGGTGCTTGATATCCTGGTGTACCCTCCACACCTAGGGCTCCTTCATGGAAAGAAAGACGGGAGATCCCATAGTCTGACAGCTTTATGTTCACAGTTTCTCGGACATCCAAGGACCAGACTAGGATATTGTCTGACTTAAGGTCACAAAAAATGACATTCTTCCTGTGTAGGTATGAGAGACCAGAAGCAATCTGATAGGCCATACGCTGTGTAAGCATGTGACCTAAAGGCATGAATGAGGGAGATCCTGTAACAATATAAATACAAAATGTTTACATTCCCAAAAAGCATTAGACTTGGGTATAATACACAATACAGGAGTTTGTCACGCAGTAAATCTAGTCTCCTACAGTTCAATATATTTCAATGCATTAGAATGTCGATGGAAATGTTGCAGGTTTTGTCCTAGAGTATTAAATCTTTGTATGCCTTACAATCCTCATTACTGACACATGAAATTTGTTTTTACTCTTTTTTTATGACAATGTAACCTGACATGTAACTACTAGTAAGCAGTTATAATGTCCATAACTAGTGTTTAGTCTTTCCAGACACAATGGGGAGGGATATGGTATGACAAATATGATAATCCCTGCATGGCCAGAGGATGCGCCTCATTTACCATAAGGCACACGGCCTCCTCAAAAATGAGGTGCATTCTCCAGCGGGCCACAATCATGCTATAAAATCTGTGTGAGCTTGTAGATAGCGTAGATTTCAGGCATTATGTACACCAGTAAAGTAAAAATGATAAATGTGATGAAGGCTGATGGTCCTGTCCCATGCCGCACACTCTGAAAACACCTCCTTTCAGGAATGCAGCATTTCAGTGTAAAAATGTCACTTGCAACAATTTTTACTGTAAGTGCTAATCAAAAAGTTGCAAGTCTGAAGTCTGCAACTCTTTTCTGCCACAAAGTTGGCATATAATATTAATAAAAGTGTTCCAAAATAATTTATTTCAATACAGAGCAGTTATGATTTCGATGAAATGCAAAGCAGTAGGTTACCTTGGCAGTTTCCAGTTAGGACGGTGTTCAGACTGCCGAGTGGAGCCAGCTCCAGAGCAAAGCACAGAGGATGGATGCTGATGCCAATCAGGGAGACGATGCAAGGGTGTTGCAATGAGTGGAGCATGCTGGCCTCTTGACGAAATTCTGAAAAGTTTCTCATAGCATCCATGGCCTGCAAGTGCTTGAACATTGTATCTGTATAAAAAGATGGTACAGAAGGTGAGCTGAATACTGAAGAGCAAGTCAGTGCCCTTATGATCAGATTGGGAACAAACATTTCTGGCCACAGACACGCGCGCACACGCAGTAATCTTAACCCTTAGTGTGCAGACTAATGTTCTCTATGTATTACATAAGAATGACTACTATATACCTTTGATGACATCAGCAGAGGTCCGATACTTCTTAATTTGGAACATCTTTAATGCCACTGGTTTATGTTTGTACACAGCTCTAAAAATGATGGTTCCGCTTCCCCCTTGTCCGAGAATATTAGTGTTCTCTTCTGAGTATTCCAGGTCCTCAATATCAAGAAACAGCCTGAAATTGCACACAAATAACGCAACAGTAAATGGCAAATATGTAAACCAATATACATTCCCAAGAACTCATGTGAGGCTAAAATGCAGAGAGGCTCATGGTATCATTCCTAATCCACACAATAATGCCAATTTATATGTTGGAACTTGGGGTTTTACCTGGATGGAAAATCAGTCATAAAGATCTCAGGGACAAGTTCCTGCAGGGGAGCCGGGTCCTCAGGGTGATTGGGACATTCCAAATAGTCCTTGTCTACAGCAGCCAGCACGCAGTCCTCCATGTTGAAGTAGTAAGGCTCCTTCCCTTCCTCTCCAACGTCCTGGTGTGACAGAGCAGCACAAGAGTTGCAAGGGACATACTGTTCCATCAAAAGGGATCCATCACTTTCTGTAGCTGTCAGGGCTGCAACATACAAAGTGCAGTAGTTCAATAAAAAAAAAAATTAAACCATAGTGTTATATAATTATAACTATCCTTAACAAACCTTAACAAGATCATAAGAATTTATTCCTTCATTCTCATTTTGCCCCAGTTAATTATCCGATTCCCCCTATTTTAGATGTATTGGAAAACAACATGAAACGTCTACTATGTCTATATTTTACAATTATCAGGTCCCAATGGCATATAGGAAGATGATTGTATATTCCTCTAAGAGCCCCATAGTGTGATTGCATTAAACCTATACCTAGAGTGTTCCATTACCATAAACCAGGTGGGTGTGCTTTGGCATACTGATCTGACTTACTGTATAGTAATGTGTAGTCTGCTGCAATTTTCTTCACTATGGAATAAAGTAAAGTAGTGCATGACCTCTGGGTTTTCCAGCCCAAGATTGATTTTACAGGATAGGTCATCAGTATGTGATCTGACACCTGAACTGTGCACAAATCAGCTGTCATGGCAGTTTTCGGGTGCTGGAACCTTGGAGCTGCTAATGAATAGGGAGCCTAGTTTAAGCAGGGACAAATAGGCGCAAATTCCTGCGACCAGGAGGTTGTCGGAACAGCTGAGCTATGCAGGTTCCAGCTGTCGCAACCTCACAGGTCCCACCCTCCTGTGGATAACTCATCACAATGTAAAATCTGGGGCCAACTGAAGATTTTACTGAGATATATGTTGGCGAATACACGAACAAAAGCAGTAAACTGTGAACTGCACTTTACATGCTAATAGTGTATAATAAATACTGTTTGGAAATCATTTTATGGTTTTTAACTTTTAATTCCTCCATATTGGCCAAATTTACCTGGAAACCACTGATCAATCAGGGAGTTAACGTGGTCTGTAATGAATGCCATAGCAGAGAAATCTCTGACTTCCGATTGGCAAATGATCTTTATGCCTCCGCTCTTCTTCTTTTTCCAGTTAACATCAGAGGATTCCACACTGAGGATAAAATACAAATATCTGACATAAGAATAAGGCATTATCCTGACAATATCACCAAAGTTTACCACCTATGGTGGATACATGCATTGATGGAAGTGATGTATTTTTTTCCTATACACTATTTTTATTTCTTCTAATATTAGGTGCTCATCTGCAGTAAATATATACCTAGCCCAGTATTAACTAGGTATATGCTGAACTGATGTGCAATATAGCCTTGTTTATAGGGCTGTTGTCTCTTACCTGAGGTACCCGCCCTCAAAAGTAACCATCAGCCCCTCTTGCCAGTAGATGGTCTGGTTCCTCTTCACCCGGAAGGTGCTACACCGGTTGCGCTGGTTGCCTGTGAAGCTGTATACTGCAGATTTCCTGTTGCGTGGCTTTGCATTTTTCTTGTTCTCAAATAGCTAGTAAAAGGAAAGTGAATGAATATGTACAATATGAAAGCCACTACAGTAAGTAGGGAGATATGTTGTTAAACACCATTGGTGAGTGGGAGATGTTAGGACTCCTAAACTGACTACTGCTACCTTTCCTAACACCGCCATACTCGGATGAGTATTCATGTGCTGTCTAAATGGCGGGATATGCTGAGTGGTAGTTTATCATCCTTCAGAACAACAGGATCCTACATGTTAAAATCCAACAGCCTGAACTTGAACTCTCTGAACATCTGCTATTGGGAGAGAGTACACATTAGATGGTTGACTGATCTTGCCATTTTGTCAGACTCAAAACATTAACCTAATATGTATAATTATCTTAAGATATATCACACCGTTTACTAGCTTTAAGAAGATGGGCATAGTCTTACCTGAAGATCCATCTCAGACAAACTGATTAACATCCGAGCTATGAATCTTTGCCAGAATCCTACAGGTACAAAACTCATCTTGAACAACCTCTGAACAGTGTTCCCAGTAGACTGCTGTAAGGAGTGGATATCCAGGCCTGGCTTGGCTGGAAGGAGGTGAGGTAAGAGGTAGCTGTGGGATACAATACATACATTATTAATATTGCACGATTACAAGGCAAGCCTTTGGAAAAGTGTTTTACTATTATAGTTTTCAGATCATTTCAAAACGACATCCACCATTGCAACCAATTACCTATTGTTAACTATGCATTAACATGTTGTTATTTTATCTTGCAGCTCAATCTTTTTCCATCATTCTTAAATTTTTTCTTAAATATATTTGGTAGGCTACATAGAGGGGTTAAACTGGAATTGAAAGTGGAATTGCAATCCCACATCCCTAAATGACACGCAGACAGACAGGGCTAGCTGACTACGTGTATGATCACATGGCTGAATTTAGCGATGATACTGAGGCAAATTTTGTTTCAAAATCAGTCCTCTGAATCTGCACTCCATTGAAAAAAACAAAGTGTCCTGCTCGATCTTGACATAGACCCCCCCGACGCTGATCAGCCACAGTGGAAGCCACTCAGCTGATCAGTCCCATTCATCTGGAGATGATAGCCAGTGAAAGCCATGGCAGAAAGCCAGACCTTTGCTTTGGGCTCCCTCAACTTCTCCTCATTCTGAATGGGCCCGTGTAGTGTATGATATCCAGGCCCAACAACAAACTGAAGCAACCATAGAATTATTTCTATAGGTAGATCTAACACTTCTATCAGAGAAGTAGATACTGTATACACTCCACGAGAAGCCACTCTTAAATCTATGAGTCATTTTTAACAATGGGTGTTCCTTTGAAGCTTTGGAAATTGTGAAGCGGGACATGTGTCCTTTGTTATCATTCCGATTCTTTTCCAACTTCAATAAAATGTTACAAGCAACATCACAAAATGCAGTCGCTTTGGGCTGAGGATTCTTCTTTTCCAGGACATAAAATTTCATTGTTCTTAAATGTCACTAGCTTTCAATACAAAATGAGTCCCAGAATTTCACGATAAAGATGAATAGAGGCCAGAGGTTCGACATAACACATTTCCCTGCTGCATTTCTCAAGATTAAGCATAAAAAAGGACACAAATGCTAATTTCATTACAAATAAAGCCTTCTGGTCTTTATACAGTTCCCCAATCTACAATCTGACTTCCAATGGTGCAATGGAGCTTTTTCTCCGATAACACTTACAATCTAATAAAGGAGTTGTCCAAGAGGTTAATAAATGAAACTACCTTTAATAAATGTTATAAAAGACCAAACATTACAGATTTATTCGATGCTCCTTCACTCCATCACCAATGCTCCAGTAATGCCCACCAGCGCTTGTTTATTTCTCTGTAGTGATGCCGCTGAGGCCAGTATTTAGGTGTAGGGGTCACATACACAGCACGTCATCTTTCTAGGAAAATAAAGACTGGCGAGGATAGACGGAGTATAGGGGATGGAGAAGTGAGGATTTACGACATGAGTAATGTTTGGCTTTTTATTTAATAACATTTTGGCAGAGGTTATTTCCTAAACTCTTGGACAGTACGTGACATTTTCCTTTGATATCAGCACACACAGATCTTTCTCATGACAACTACTGATGCAGTTATGCAAATTGTTTAGCTCACTAGAACTGCGCGGCCCTTATAACAGGAGTGCGATGGTCTACAGATTACTAAATGTGTCAGTTCTGGACTCGAATTCTACAAATATCTCAACTAGTTAAATAAATATTTATCCTTCTTGTAAATAAGAGGCCATAGCAGATGTGTTCTAGGAAGTGACACCAGTGGCTTATGTTGGGATATGAACGATTCACATGGTGATACTAATAACATACATGTAACATATGGCAGTAGCAGCTAATCTCCTTACACCCAAGTTAAGAAGATCACCAAACTTGAAATTGTTCTCAGTTGATAATGAAAGTAATAAGGAAAAGATAAAGGGTCTTATCAGAAGTGGTGATATTTGTGATTAAAGGAGTTGTCTGGGGAACAATCATTTACATATCTCGTTCTGGGAATCTCTGATGATGGACCTGGGGGTTCTGGTGATGTCACAACCTCCAAGGTCATGTGAGGCAAAGCAGCATTTGGCGTCCCCCGGTTTGCTCCACGCACTCCTGCCCCAATCTCACTATGAGGGTTGGCTTTACTATAGTGAGCCAGCTCCCATAGCACAGGTAATTAGTTATCGGGGAATTGCGGGGGGAGGGGAGGTGAAGCTGCATCGGATCACATGACCCATGGGTTGTGACATGGATGAAATTTCCATCATCAGCAATCCCTGGAAACAGACAAGTGAATTACTCTGTGGAAAAAACATTTAAGTTCTAAACATTGAATGGTGTTTCGGGACTTACATACTGATGACCTATTTCTAGGATATATCAATATGTGGTCATAAGGTCCAGGAACCAAGAAGCCACAAAGCTCACAGGCACTTTGGCCTCTTCCCTGTGGCGATGATGTTAGGGTCCATTCCCATGGAGGAAAATGGTGAGGAATTTGAGCGCTGGAAAAAAAGGAATCCCATTGAATTCAAAATTTTTCTGCTAGTAAAAAAGCAACCCTTTGAAGTCAATGGGAGCCTTTTTTTCAGCGCTGAAATTCCACACCAAATTCATCTCCATTTTCCTCCATGTGAATGGACCTTTACATTTATCAGTTATCTGGTGGAGCAACAACTCCATTGAAATGAATGGGGAGGTGTAGCAACACCAAGCACAATGCCTACACAACATACAACATTATGCTTAGTATTCAGTGAAGAGGTCGCAGTGTTCACCCAAACACTGTAGTCTCTTCAACCAGCTGATCCGTGGTGACCCTGAGTATCAGACCCCCCACTGATCATATATTGGATAGGTCATCAATAAACAAGTCCCAGAAAACTCCTTTAAAACAATTGCCTGGTAGGTGGAACCCCCCCCCTCCAACCCCCCCCCCCCAAAAAAAAAAAACAAAAAAAACAAACCAAAGAGTACCTCTTCAGTTCTCAGCTCAGATGGGTTAATGGTCTATATGTACAAGCTGTAATGATGTGCCATAAGGACACATGACCACTGCAGCCAGTTATTGGCACCAGCATTCATGTGCCATATTCATTGGCATCACTTCTGAGCACTGTAAATATGTCATGTCAATAATGAGCCTGTATATGAGGAGACGGCTGCTGGATTGAGGCAACCTCTTTAAAGGAATTACGGAACTTCAGGAGTTTTCCTAAATACATTGCTTAGCAATGATGCTTTGTTTGCCTGCTATGATAGATTATTTCTTTCAATGGTTACACAGCATTTACATGGTGCACGGCCTGTATCAGGTCATATATTTGCAAATAAAGGCTCTGGGAGCCCTGTCTGTTATCTCTTTATGTAAATACAAAGATTCTCTGTAGAAGCATGGTAAGTCTTATAATATACATGTACTGTTTATATTCTCTGATCTGCATTTATATTAGATTTCTAGTAATCAATAATCATAATAATCTCTTATGGTAAAGGCAAAGTTTATATCTTCATAGTGTCCTGTTCATCAAACAGTCAAAGCTGCCTCCCACCAGCTTGCTGAAGAACACAGGAAGTGAGAAGAGACAGCAGGCAAAGCTGCTGAGAAAACCCCTTTAAGGCTACATACAGCAGAAGACCTGTGAGCATTGTATAATAATATACTGAGCATGGTTATAAGCATGAAATTACAGACATAGATCACTAAAGATTATTAAAAAAAAATCTGTATTTTTTGCCTTTTTATAATCAGTAACACACTTGGTCATAGTCTGTGTCTTGTGTCTAATACTGCAGATCATCTGCATTCAAGTTAACTGCAGTACCAGTCACGGCCAATAGACAACAGTGATGCTATTTCTGAAAAAAAAAACAAAAAAAAACACCCACACCCTTCTTTTAAATACCAATCATCCCCATAAAGTTGTGCCTCTTCTATATAAAGAATGAGAAACAACTAAACAACTCAAGTTGCATTACATGTTTTACATAGAAACATAAGACTTATAAAGATCTTATTCAATCATAGCAATGCAACTCTCAGGGATGTAGACAGAATATTGGGAACTAGTGTTTCTGACAATCCTTAGAGCTACAGCACATAATAATCTCGGTATTATATCATCCTTTCCTTTTTCTCATAGGAAACTGAACGGTCAGCGCTCTACTCTGCTGCTGGCATGCGCTGCTTGCCATAAAAATGCATCCGTATTGGAAAGGATAGTTGGAATCATTTAGAAAAAATTGCTAGAGCATAAATACAGATCATCTGCAAAGTTGCTTCATGTGATTGTGAAAGTATACATATAGTGTTTGAGCATGTGCATTGTACTACGAGAAAATAAAACTAATACAGATGACCTTATACTAGTCCTTTACTCCACCTGTAAGCCAGGCCATATGATGCAACATACATTTACAATATATTCACCTATTGTTTGCCACAGGAAGAGCAATCTCAAACTTTGCCAAGAACTGAAAGTACTGTTCTTCTGTCTGCTTGGTAAAGCCGGTGCCTACTAGCAGCATCCGGAGGTCCTCCGCTTTGATGACCCCATTTCTTGCCACAGATTTGGAGCTTTTAATGTTGATGATTCTCTCCAGACATTCAGAGAGCCAGACAGGATCCAGGAAATAGAGGTTCCTTAGTCCATGACTGGTGTCTGGAAAGTGAAGCAAGGTGCCTGTCTCTATGAGAAACCCAATTGCTGTAAGGAACAGAAGAAAATAAAATGTAAGACAAAGAATAATGTTCTAAATCAGTGACGGCAAATGTTTTAGAGGCTGAGTGCCCAGACTGCAACCCAAAACCCACTAAATTACCACAAAGTGCCAACATGGCAATTTAATCTTAATACTATGCGGATCCACAATTATGGACTCACAAAATACAGTCGTGTGAATGAGGCTTTACAGAGCTTTCAATTATACAAAGAACTTTGTACTGCATTTGGTATAATATTGAACAATTAATGTTCATCATTTACTATAGGTTTGCCATCATGGTTCTAAATGCTTCTAGACTGCCACTGAAACATCTTGCACATTAGATGAACACTTGCCAAACCTGACGGTTTAAAGGGGTTGCCCCATAAAGCAAAGTGAGCAGGACCTTTCTTGTGCTCCTCATTCAATCTGAGAGCAACCTGGCTGAACGTGGGCAGGACTGGCAGTGGTCAGTGCTCCCATTCACTTCAAAAGGAGGGGCAGAGATAGCAGAAGTACAGCACTCAGCTATCTACAGCACTCCCATTTACTTCAGTGGGAGATACTTGAGTGCTGTACCAACTGAAGTAAATGGGGTTGTCAACCATCACCAGTCCCACATTCAACCTGTCTGCATTATGGTTGAATGTAGAACACCCCCTTTAAGAAGAAGTAGCTGAACAAGGTGAATAAGGGTTGTGCTGAATCTTCCATGACAATAGATGATGGATTTTGTTCTCCACTACCAAAGGTGTCTGATAACGCCTTACTCCCCTCTCATAGTTGAGAACATGTGCACAATTGGTTAATGTGACACAAGTCAGTAGTAAAAGCTGTTTGGCTGTCAGCTGGCTTAACTTGATTTTCCTACCTGCTTGCATGTCCTCATAGTCTTGGATGTCATTTCCAGGGCTCTGCTCTATGATCTGCTCGATTTGCTCGTCCGTCAGATATTGTACCTCATCCTCATGAGCTCTTATCTGCTGTTCTCTCAATACTGCTTCCTGCAGGTTCAAGTAGCTTTTGGGAATCTGTATGAAGAAGATGAGTACATTTACATTAATGTTAAATGCAGATCGGGATAGTACTAAGCTACAGTTTAACAGGTTATCTTAACCATAGGATTAGCCTATGGGACTTTCTAATAACATATGTACAGTTTGTAACAGTGTACATTTCTTTGTTGGAACTGATTTATCACTAAAATCGTCGTCACAAATCAGCTTATGATATGGTCAAGTTTATGAGAAATGGAAATGGTTTATTAAAAAAAAAAGAAAAAAAAAAAGTTTATGAGAAATCATAGGAAACTACCAAAAATTCTCTTAACAGACAAAACTAGTTCAGTGAAAATTAAGCGGCATCTGTCATCAGACCCTAGCATATCAACCCGGCCCTGCAGATGAACAGGTAAGGTTTATCTGAATCAAATGGTGTTTTCCATTTGTAAATTTTTAGAGCAATGAGAGCGTTATCATTGCTCCAAAGAGGTAAATGGCAATACCTTTGTTGCTCCCAATAACTCTTTTGCATTCTGATATTTAGGCAATGAAGGCACCAATTCACAAGGGAAAGAAAACACCATCTGATGCATCTGACCTATCTGTGAGGCTGGGTTGATATGACAAGTTCTGGAACATTTATAGTCGGTAGCAAATTGCTAGTGCAAGAATTGGCTTTTTACCCTAAATGCCTATTTGAATTAATTTTGTATTAGAATATATTAAAGAGGGTTCATAGACACCCCCTTCAGTAAGATGCCAGAAAGGTATAATGACAGGTATCATCCTCTAGGTGTATCTATTGGCCTTAGGGCTCGTTCACATCTGCGTTCATGGGTCCTTATTGCAGGTTTCCGTTTCCTGCATAAAACAGAGGCAGGAGACGGAAGCCTGCAGGAGACTTTCTCACCCATTCATTTGAATGGGTGAGAAAGCTGTCCGGCCGTGCGCGGCAGTGAGCGTTTTGCGCTCTCCGCCGCGAAACCGGGTTTTATAATCCGGACACAGAGTCGGACATGCACTACTCTGTGTCCGGATAAAAAAATCTGGTTTCGCGGCGGAGAGCCTAAAACGCTCACCGCCGCGCACGGCCGGACCCGGTCTATGGTTTCCGTCTTCTGCCATGCAGAAGACGGAAACCATAGTACGGAGACATGAACGCAGGTGTGAACCCAGCGTTACAGTTCATACCTAATTTATAGCTATATGGATAGAACCGTACTGGTACAAAACAGCTTTAGGTAACAACTTGGCCACATGTATAGGCATATAAATATTTGCAGAAAAAATCAAGTACAATGAACAGGAACAGGGTGATTCAATGTACAAAAACAATAACAGAAGAAGAGGCAGAATAAAGTAAAGGAATTAGTTGATAAAACTGAATTACCACCTTACCAGCCTCCCAACCAGTTTCTGGGACCCAATTGTACTGCCCACATCTTTCATATTGCAGGCGGCATAGAATATCAGTTGTCGTAAACCTTCTAGGCCTTCCAGTGTTTTGCAGGAGAGTTCACTGTGAGCAAAACAAATGATGCAAGCAATGGATATGGTTACGGAGATAATATAGGAAATCCAACAATCAATTTTAGTCGGGCACCTGGGATGCATACCAGAAACTCTTTTGTATGTATATACACACACCTTATTAATAAAGCAAAATCACATTGTATCTAATGTCCAATATATATCATGAATATTTAATTTAGTTCTATAAGCCTAATCTAATGTGCTATTAAAGAACTGCGGTTATTTGTCGTCCATCAGCTAAAGGATAAGAATTAGATATAAAAGAGCAACTATAACCTCAGCGGGGTCTACTAAGGACAAAGAACAAGAGGCAGTACAAGCAATACTCACTGCAAGTGCTTGATGGTAATATCTGGGAATCCTGTGGCTCGGGACCCAGAAGGAGAGCGGCAAAGAGCCAAAACATAGGCACGAAGAGTGGCAATCCGCTCTAAACGGAACTTGGTTTCAATGAAGTCCAGATGTGTTCCAACTACTAGAACCACAGCATTTGGTGCTTTGGCCTAAAGAAACATTATACACAATAATGTATGTTCTCTAGAATATTATTTTTTTTGTACTGAATACCTGTGTATGGGATAGCGCAACGTACTGTGCTGTTCTATACTGCAAATAAAAAGGAATGTGCAGCAGCCCAAAGAGACAATCTGGGTGAGTAGGAAGTCCTGTATAAGCAATTGATACTTTTGACAAAACATGCAAGTATTCTAACTCCTCTCATCCCAACCTTTACAATAATTTCTCCTTACCTCGATATTAAGAAGCCAGTACTGAAGATTAGATACAGCCTCTTCCCCCAGAGCCAGGTTCCATACCACAATGTACAAGGCCTTGTCGGTGAAGAAGCACTGGTTCACTGCCGACATTGTAGAAGAACCTCCCATGTCCCAAACATGAAAGTGCACAGAATCAACCTACTTAAACAAGAAAGGAAATAAAGAAGGAATAAAGTAATCAGCAATCCATTAAAGAGGTAGCCCCATCTCAAGGATCCTATATAAACTACCTAGTGCAACTCCGATCAATCTCAATGACTTTTTTTGCCTAAAAACATAGTTATACAGATTTAAAAGGGATTTTTGAAGTGATTCGATACCCAGGCAGCGACGAAACGGAGCAGGCACGGAATCAGTGAAAGTGGGGTAAAATTTTCTAACGTTAGAATGATTATTCTAGATACTAATATATGCATTTATTAATTGTTAGAAAATTAATCTAAAGCTATATCGTCATAGTCCAAGCACTCTTGTATTTTGCATCTGTCCATAATTATCTAAGATGGAAAAAAATAGCAGGGAGGACTTCTAATTGTCTTGTAACAACTAGTGTTCCCTCTTTACTATATAGATTTATACTTGCTTGATATATAACTTTTAAACATAAGTTTTCTTCTATACCATCAGTAATAGCAGAGTACTCAAAGTCATATAAGCCAACAGACAGGCAGTGTAAGTTATTAACAGATTTGATATAATGAACACAAGGGAGCAGAGTCTAAGAGATAATCCCTTAAGGGATTATCCTTTCTTTACCCTTAACCCCCTCAAGGGCGTATGGACTTTCCCAAAGGGAATCCCTAAGTTGCGTTCCTGAAATAGTAATCATTGGTGACATCAACAGCTGACATGTAGACAGGATGGAAAATAGCAGCGCAGAACCAAAACAAGAAATGCCACAGACACACACAGGGACAGGAATGCACAGATGACAAATGGTTACCTTTGCCTTAGTCCCCACAGGTTTCTGTAGTTCCCATCGGGTAGTTCGGATAGTACTTTCTCCTTGCATCTGCTGGGACACTTTTCCAGTCTGCAGGACCTCAAAAAGTGTAGATTTTCCTTGGCGCGGTGGTCCCACAATGATCATCTTTACAAGTGGACACCTCTCTGCTTTTCTGAGCTGAGCACGTAGATATGCCAAGATGGTCACAGGTCCTTCACATAACAAGATGTGTGAACATACACGCCGAAAAATAGTGATTTTAACAACTAAAAATAATACACTAACCTTCTTTCCTGATCTCTGTGGGTAGATTTGTAATGGTTAGGTCTTCAAGGTCTAGCTGCCATAAAGATGCCAGCTGGCCAAGCTCAGGAGGTAACTCTTTTATTCCCGGATTACTATGTTAGGAAATGAGAAGTTATTGCAAGATATACAGTTTACTTTACAAAAATTTATTATAGAATTTGCCCTGTACTGTGCTGCAAGCAGAACCAGTCACTAGATGATGTATACTCCAGCTCAGCTTTGACACAGAAAAACTTCATATGGAAAATTCTTTAATTGGTTAATATCAAGCAATCATAATCTGTACTTTATTGTATCACTAACAGCTAAGATTGCTACACTTCACATTAATGTTTCCATAAGATTGAGATAAGCAGTGTGATCACCATCTTACCAAAGGAATTAATCACTGGACACAATTCCAAGAAGAACACAAGATCTACGTAACAGAAATAAAGAAGTCTCACTTGACCCTATTTCATGACTTACTTCCCCAAGTACAGCTCTGTAAGGCTCTTCAGCTGGCACACCGAATGTGGAAAGGCATCTAGTTGATTATCATTGAGGTATAAAACTTCTAGAGATTCTTTCAGACACAAAGGAAACTCCACAGAGAAACCTAGAACAAGAACATGACATAAGCCGCCATCCTAATCTTATGTCATTTACATGTCATGTTACCGTATGTACCTGAATCTGTCCCCGTTCGTGTCCTATATTTGGTAGAGAAAAATGGAACCCGTCTGGTCTTCATCCCCTCCTCATTTCTGTGAAGCAAGGGAGTAAAGTTTCATTCGTAAACTTTAAAAGTGACTATATAAAGTAGTTTGCATCAGTATTTCTCAACCATTTCAAATGAAGTACCCCCTAGTGAGAAAATGTCCCGAGTACCCCCAAAGTAGTGATCACTTATAAATATTAATATAATAAGGCCTTGTTTGGAGCTTTCATTAACAATTATGTAATGGCCCCCTCCGTGCATTCCATAGCCAGTAAAATGTCCTTCTCAGCAACCCCACACGTAGTATAATGCCCCCTCAACACCCTCACACACAGTATAATGGCCTCTTCAGTGACCCACATGTAATATAACATGCCCCCACGTGTAAAATAGCAACTGTCACAGTGCCATAGCGGCCCCGTACAGTATAATGTCCCATAGTGGCCCCTCCATATAGTATAATATCCCAAAGTGGCCCCTACAATAATACAGTTAAAAAATTCTACATAGGGATTTTCTAAAAAATTTTGTTTTGTCACAATTCCAGAAATTTTGGGGGGCTCATCACTTCAGACCTCAGAGTATATTTAGTGGAGGTTCAGGGAAGGTGAATAAATATAACAAATAGTGTTACTCAAGTTTCTTGGGCTCCAGCACTGCTCCCTTCTCTCCTTCTGGCGTCTAAAGATGATGTCAGCTTCAGTGGTCATTAGGATACATGACCGCTGGGGCACAATCACAGGCCTCAGCGGTCCCTGGCATCATTTCTGGAGGCTGATGGAGCAACACTGGAGCCCAGGGGACTGACACAGTTTTAATGCTTGATCACCTCCCCTAGACTTCTGCTTATTATACTCTCAGAGTCTGAATATAATAGTAGTTTGTGGGTGAGGAACCCCACAAACTGTTATTGGGGTGGAGTGGTTGCACTTATCACTGCGCATACCCCCAGGGATAGTTGAAGCAACCCCCATGGGTACACGTATTACGCCTTGAGAACCACTGGTACAAATTACATAATGTAAATACAATAAGAAGAAATTAGAGTAGAATTTTTTGAATTTTTATTTTAAGACTGTATTAAGACTTAACCAACCTTCCGAGCTGATTCCTGGATAAATCCAAACACTTGAGATGCTTACATGCCCAGGTGTCAGGAGGTGGCAGTGAAGTCAGCTGATTCCCAGACAGCTTCAAAGACTGTAAAGCCTGAAGGAACAAACAGCAAAGTCAGAGACTTTTTTTTTGTGCTTTTTACTACTGTAAATCGAGCTAAATCCCTACTTTAAAAAAAAAAAAAAAAAAAAAAAAAAAAAAAGGCTTCTTCATAATTCTAGGTCTAGGGAACTTTCTAAATACTATTGGCAAAATACATACTAAGATCGCCCTCTTGTGGTGAAATCTATGAACTGCAAAATTAAAGAGATGGATGGAAAATTTATAATGCGTCAGTCATTCGGAAACTATGAGCAGTAAGCTGCTAAAGCCATTAGAACAATGGATAATATATTACGGAAACCAAGATTTCTAATATATCTTAAGTTACACAATTTTTTAAGAAAATAACTTTGATGTCTAGAGTATACTTTAAGAAGAAGGGCTTTTAAAAGTGAAAGGGACAACACTAAAATACTTTGCATTGCCATATACGGCGTTTACAAGTACTAACCAGCCAGCAACTCTAAGCAGACAATGAAGAAGCTGCAGAGTTTGCACAATCTATATGGACAGGCTCTCAATTATAATAAGCTGGATACATCCTTTAACTAGAAATATACACTTTTGTAATGAGCCATGTAATATAGTAGTAAGTTGGAAATTCAGGTTATTAGGGCATGAACTACTAAAATTTTTTGGACTACAATCGAAAAAAACGTGGAAGATTTACTAAAAGTGCTGAAAACAAAAAGTGCAGGAGTTTCCCCATAGAAACCAAACAAACCGCGGCTCTCACTTTCCAAAATTCCTTTAGAAATGGACCAGTTTAATCTGGACAAGTTTTAATAAATTGCGCTCAATATTTTATCAGCCTTTTCAGTACATAATACAATGCATAATGTCCAGTGAATACACAGCGAGACCGGTTTTTAGCTGAGGTTTGTCACACATCTTTACTAACACTGGACAAGAGACTTATAGGGAGCATTCACATGGAGGAAAATGGTGAGGAATTTAGTGTGGAATTTCAGCGCTGAAATTCCACACTGAATTTGTCACCATTTTCCTCCGTGTGAATGGACCCTAATACACAGCAGACCATATTACCTCCAGTTGGAGCAGGTCCCGGGGAACATCCCTCAAGGCATTGTCTGAAAAGTCTACTTCTAGCAAGTGATTCCTCCAAAAAATAGTCAGGTTATCTGGAATCATCTCAATACAATTTTTAGAAGCTTTACAGTATTTCTGAAAGAGACAGAGAGAGATTGGAAAACCATTACAGATAATGAACATATTAAAAGAGGGGGAAATACAGAAGTGTTCTTATAAAAACAGGAACATACTTCAATGAATACTACTACTACTCCTACTACTATTACTACTCCTACTCCTCCTCCTACTACTACTCCTACTACTATTACTACTCCTACTACTCTTATTACTACTCCTATTACTACTCCTACTCCTCCTACTACTCCTATTACTACTCCTCCTCCTACTACTACTCTTACTACTCCTACTACTACTACTCCTATTACTACTCCTACTACTACTCCTATTACTACTCCTATTACTATTACTACTCCTACTACTCTTATTACTACTCCTATTACTACTCCTACTCCTCCTACTACTCCTCCTCCTCCTACTACTACTCTTACTACTCCTACTACTACTACTCCTATTACTACTCCTACTACTACTCCTATTACTACTCCTATTACTACTCCTAATAATAATAATAATAACAACAACAACATGCATTGGATTCCAGTCACACTTACCAGTGGGCAGGCCCAGGGCTCCGGGAAGATTTTGAGCTTATTTCCGGAGACATTCAAACTTCTCAGAGATTTCAGGCAATGCAGGACAGAGGAGGGGAGCTCTGAGAGCCTGTTGTCAGACACATCTAGATCCTGTAATCTCCGCAGACCAATCCAGTTGATTCCTAGGGATGAAATATTTTTGTAGTTTAGGAATGCCATAAACCATAGATGTTCAATATGGCAGAGCCGACTGCGCATGTCCAGGCCGCCATTTTCTGGTGGTCTGTTACAGCGCTGCGAAAGGTAGTAGATATGGAGAAGAGGAAGAGGGGAGCAAACACAATGAGCTAAGGGGCGGTAGAAAATTATGACACAGAGGGAGTTTGGAGCACTGGGAGAACGACCCCGATGCTCCATGATTGTAATTAGCATAACAGAAGAAACGGATTATATCATAAATGGCGGGGAGAATAAAACAATGGAAGGTAGGAGTAGAATAGCCTTTAGCTTTTACAGTTAAAAAAGGTGTTTTTCTAATGACAGACTCCCCTCCCTTTAAAGGGAACCTGTCACCATGAAAATACAGTCAAATTACTCATTTATTTCTCTGCTCAGAAGGAGTAACTGAGTCCAGTGGGTGGTCCCAAATGTGAGTGACAGCTATCTCCATATGCACATACACTGATCGGAACACCCACCATTATTCCTAAGCGGGGTAAGAACACAAATAAATGGATAAATGACAGGTTAGTCTGAATCTTTTCCCACAAAGCTATATATCAATCTTCACAGCTTCTCGTGCGCTGTAACATACCATTGCCTTTAAAGGTTGTGTATCACCTGTAAACTCAATATCAAACCAGCTGCACTACATTGTAGGGGACATGAACACTGCCATACCTTCAGGGTAACACATACCATTTACTTGAAAAACTTTTTTTTTTTTTTTATAAATATGCAAATGTAGTTCAAATGCCTTTTTCAAGGTAATGCATCAACTGGACTAGTTAAGGCTGAGTTAACACGTAGTTTTTTGGTCAGGATTTTGAGGCTGAATTCGCCGCAAAATCCTGACCAAAAAGTCGCCTCCCATTGAAATCAATGGGAGCCGGTCAGCTCTTTTTTCCGGGAGCCGTTAGTTCCGGCTCCCAGAAAAAAGAAGCGACATGCTTATTCCTCAGGCAGATTCGCCTCACGTATCGGCCTGAAGACACTCCCTCTTCCCAACAAGGCCCAGTCATTGGGCCTAATCCGGAGAAGAGCGCCTGACTGGTTGCCAATGCACTGCAGCGTAATCAAGTCATGGCTACCCATTTTTTTTGGTCCGGGAACTGAGACGGCCTCCGCCTCAGTTTCCGAACCAAAGAACCCCGTGTGAATTCGGCCTAAAGGTATGATGTGCTCTGCATAAAGTCCTCTACAATGCACTGCGGCTGAGTGGATCCCAATTTTCTGGTGACAGGTCCACTTTAAAATGGCGAACAAAAGAGAAACAGCTTGAAGAGCACTGGTAAAACAGATGACTTGTGTACTAGTATATGTATCAGCATAGCGACAATGGAGTCTAATTCAAGGCAGTCTCCTCCAACATGGTAGAAATGATCACTTTATTAGTAACCATCATTAATATTTCCCTCCTCCATATTGACCATGCTCCATACTAATCCAGGTGCAATAACATTTGTATAAACATGAGGTTGTGAGGTCAGAATCTGATCATTATACAGTGATAAGTGGTGTTACATAGGCACCGCTCATCTCTTCCTACAGAATCATTGTGTCACAGATTGCTTTTGCAGTCATTTCCTTTATTAGTGCCCACCACTGACTGGCGGACATGTAGTGCTCCCTCTCTCTGGGTCCCTGTTGGGGTTGTGGAGTCTGTGGGCCTAACCAGAGCCCATCATCCTTCTGCTGCAAAGCATCATAATACAGAGCTCAGTTGCTGCAGGCCTTATTTCTGAAAAGGATGATGGTGATGGTCAGAATATTATCTGATATATAGTTGAATGCATATAGATGGCATCCTTTACATTACTTATAAACTAACACAGGGGCCTGATAAATACAGCTTCACATAGATGCAGGTTATAAAGTTGCAGTACGTTCATACCGTCTTCTTTAAAGAGATTCACCAAGTAGTTCTTGGAGGCGCAGAGTTTCTGAAGTCGACTCAGATGAAGGAACCCGGGGGGCAGACATGTCAGCTTGTTATTAGAGACATTAACTTCCAGCAGTCTGAAGACGAGAGGGACAGAGAGATAAATCCCATAGCCAATCACAAAATGTGTCAGGGCCAGAATACATTGACATACAGACCTTGAGCAGATGATTTCCTCTGAGCTTTGGACACTGGGTAGATCACATAACTGGTTGTCACTTAAATTCAACTTCTGTAAATTGAGAAGCCCCCAAGGAAGGACTGATGGAAGGGACGCCAAGCAATTAGAAGAGATATCCAGCTCTCTTATCTGGCAGGAGATATCTATAAACCAATCGAAATCTACCCAGGGCAAGCGAAGACTGGACCACTTCACACAGACGTTCTGCTGAGAGACCAGAGTATTGCTGGATCATCACCAAACATTTATATATCTTAATATTCTGCATGAGATATACTATGGCCATCGACAGGAAAAGATGTCAGATGTTCTGATCTATGGTACCAGATAAATTTAGACAAAATAATGGAGTACTGACTACATAATACAATTAAGTCTGCGGCCACTCTAGCGTTGGGTGACCATTTGGGGAGTCTGTCCCCCATTTTGCTTAAAATATGCAGAAATGGGCGGAAACCAGGTGGACCCCAGTATACTCTATAGGGTCCATAGGTTTTCATGAGTAACCACTTTTTAAGCAGATAGGGTTTCCATTTCCCAGGTTCCCAAGCGGACCCAAAGAACGTAAACCCAAATACTAGTGTGAACCTAGCGTTACCTGAATAATATTTCCCTAGGAGACAACAATGCTTTTCATTTAACCCCATAATGGCCTGGCCTGTTTGGGCATGATCGTCTTGTTTATTTTCTACCTGTTCATGCTGCACACTGAATAACCGGTTATATTAATCCTTTCGCTTATTATTACCATAGTTTGGATAAGTATTAGCTATAAGGTGGTTGTTTTATGCAATGTATGAACAAGACAATGTATCCTATACTAAATAATCATGCTTATTAGGGGATTAGTGTCTTACATGTTTATTTTACACTTATAATACTTACTTATGTATTAGTATTTGGACTCCTATACGCCAAGTCACTATAACCAAACATGCCATGTTCTTACATTGTAATGTATTAATATTAGGCTTAGTGTACGCACTGCACCGGGGTCAGACAGTTCTTTATTGTGTCACTGTGAGAGCTAGGAACCTGACCAAACTGGAGTCCATAGAGAGTTTATTCTCCATCTCCAAAAACCCCTGCTCGGTAGAATAAGACCACTGTATTACCACTGTAAAACCACGCATGGGAAGATGTCAAGGGATTGTCTCATGAAGACCATCCCTCTCCATAGACCCGAACTATAACATAGAGCATTGAGTTCCTTCTAAATAAAGGATCTCTCTCGGTTGAACCTGTAGAATCTGAATATTACTTGGTCGGGCATTTATCTGATACAATACATTTACATTTGTATTGCCAGACGCAGCATCCTTAAGAGATAACACTCAGGGCCACTTTAACCACAAGGCCCTGTAGCAGGCCTTAGGGCAGAGGGGTACCCTCAGTCACAGCACATTCAGTGGAATAGTCCTGCATTCCAGGTGCGGTCCCACTGGGTGACAACTCCTGATTTCAACTCTATACTAAAAGTAAAACAACGGTGGAGCACCGAGCTTATTAGCTTCATGCTCTACCATTCCAGCTACAGCTGATAAATGTCAAGCTAGAAACATCACTACAGTCTGAGCCTGAAGGCAGCTCTGTAAGATCAGGGTTAGGGGAGTCCATTTTTTTTTTTTAATTTGTATGAAATATATTGATTGATTAAATGGTCAATGAGGTGGCAGGGGGTATTATCTGAGCGCTACTTAAGTGGGCACTTTATTGTGTGGGCCACTGGAGGAGACATTAAATTATGCTGGGGGTCACACTTAATAAAGCTTTTAATGGGGCCCATTGATGTGCTAAAGGGAGTCTGTCATCAGGGTGAAGCACAATAAACCAGCAACACAGGGGAGATAGGTCAGGCTAATGACTATTTTTCCACATGAAAAGTTTTGCCTCTTTTGCAATTATATTCGTTAATTTCACAACTTGCAAGTGAGCTGTCTGGAGCACCAAGGATGGCTCTGTTGCTCCAAATGAGGCTCTGTTGCTTTTATGCTTCACATTGTTCTAATACGCCGGCATAAACACAACAGCACAGAGCCATGGAATATTTCAGCATTGCTCCTTGGCTCTCTCACTCAAACAAAAGAGGGGTGAAGGAGCCCATATTATTGCAGTTTGTAGCATAGCAGCCTGTAGCAAAAGAACACCCTTGTTGCTCCAGACTGCTCATTTGCATATTGTGAAATAAATAAATATCACGGCAATGGAGACACAAATTTTTATGGGTGGAAAAGGTGTTGCATTAAGGAGAATGTGACCTACCCAACTGTATGGTTGGTTAAATATGCTTCACCCTGACAACAGGGTATGTTCACACAGAGTTTTTTGTAGGCGGATTTTGACGCAAAATCCGTCTGCAGAAAAAGGCTCCCATTGACTTCAATAGGAGCCACTCGTGTTTTTTTTTTTTTCCGCTGGCGGGGAACAAGAAGAGAGATGCCTTATCTTGCCACGGATTGTGCGGCTGAGTCAGGCACAGTGTCCGCAGCTGGAGACACGCTCTGATTAGGCCCATTCATTCGGGACTATTCATAGCAGGATACCGTGATGGGATACCAATGCTGCATCAGTATCCCGTCGTGGCTAGCTGCGTGGAAAGTTCACACGGCGGAAACTGTTTCTGCCACCTTTTCCTCCGTGAACATACCCTAAAATGGTATGGTGTCTAACAACACCTGATCAATGAGTTACAGATGACAACTCTCCATTTTTCGACCATCCAATTCTTTATGTCAAAGAACCAAAGACTTCCTTTGTTCTTTTCTGAATGACAAATCCTGTAGACATCTATACAGAAGTCACATCTGGTCTCCTTTCCTGTAATGTCCCTTATGATTATGCCAGTCATGGAGCACGGTATGTGTATTGAATGCCAAGGACTAGGCCAAGCTCACACATGGCACATTTGCTTCTGATTTTGAAATCAGATTCTATAGCAAAAATCCATAATAAATGTACAATACAAAGCCAGTGAATGGGGTTTTACAAAAAACTCACCTACAGACTGCAGGCTAAGTCAGAATGGATTTTAGAGTATAATGCAGACGTGAAGTAAATGCCAGGTAACACCCCAAGAAGCTTTCAATTTTTTTAAATGAAACATAACGTACACTTTAAGTCATTGCTATTATGTGACATGAGAACAGACTCTGTTGGGTCCTGTTCTCAAGAGAGATATTGATGCCCCATATAAAGGATCCCAGTGTCTGTATTCTGCTTATAATAATGTCCTCTATTACTGCCTAGTCTTATTCATTTCGCTGGCTGTAACAGACACACATTGCTACCACTAAGAGAATCTTCACACCAGGCTGTGAAAAGGCCAATGTGACTGGAGTAAATGTAATGGCACGGCTACCATTAAGGAAGTGAACGTACCACACTGTCTGGGACTTTCCTTACTTTCTATTTTTGACAACCTTGTATTTTTTGTATTAGATGCCTGATCTGAAGTGTTAAAGAGACAGGCTTTCTCATTTCTTGAGAACATGAGTAGTTCTTAAAAATTAAAAATTAGCGCAAACTATCGGCAGACTTCAGGGATGACGGAAGACTTCACTCTGCAAAAATTTAACTGGTCAGGTTGCAAAACAGGATGGCCATAACTGCACGGGTCTGGCATGATAGGCCGAATTTGAGCATTTGCCAGTTTCCTTAAAGGAATTGGCCACTTTCAGAACAATATTGAGCGACTAATGTTGTGGTTTGTATAATAAAACGTTGTACAATGTTCCAATATACTTTCTGTATAAATTCCACGCAAGATTCTTGAGCTTTGCTTTTATTTACTCATTCTGCTTATTCCAGTGGATAAAAATCCATGAGGAACACAAAGGTGCACAACCCATTACCAGGCAGATACCCTGAGTTCTGTGCTGTGACTGTAACAAGCTGTGCCCTCTGTTTTTGTGACATGACCATTGAAGTAACAGAATGAATGACAGCAAGCAGAGATCTAGAAAACTGTAAGGAATTGATACAGAAAGTATATTGGAAAATTGTATAATTTTTTATTATACAAACCATGAGGCTGAGTTCACTGAGTTTCTTGGTCAGGAATCCACCTCAAAATCCTCCTCCTCCAAAAAAAAAAAAAACACCTCACCATACAGTCCTATGTAACCTGCTTTTCTTTTTTTTTTCCCGCTAGCGGAAAAATCCACTAGTGGATTTTCTGCTAGTGGGAAAAAAATAAAAAATAGTTGACATGTCCATTCTTCAGGAGTTTTCCGCCGGAAAAAAAAAAAAAAAAAAAGTCAATAGGATGCAGAAAAACCGCTAGCTTTTTTTGGAGGAAGATTTTTTCACGTGGAAAACACTTCTAAAAACACTTAAAAAAACACTTAAAAAAAAAAACACTTCAAAAAACGCCTCAGGAATTTTCCTGAGCAGATTTTTTCTGACCAAAAAACTCTATGTGAACTCAACCTCGGAGTAAGTTCACACAGGGTTTTTTGGAGCGGAATCTGAGGCGGAGGCCGCCTTGGGTTCCGGTCCAAAATACGGATAGCTGCGACTGGATGCCGATGCACAGCATCCAGTCGCGCACTCCGCTCCCGATTAGGCCCAAATGAATGGGCTTAGTCGGGAGGGAGTGTCTTCAGGCGGATGTTGCGAGGCGAATTCACCTGAAAGAATGAGCATCTCGCTTCTTTTTTCTGGAAGGCAAGCGAACTACTCCTCGAAAAAAAAGAATTGATCAGCTCCCATTAATTTCAATGAAAGCCGCCTTTTTGGTCAGGATTTTGAGGCGGATACAGCATGCGCAGTACAGGCGGGTCGTCAGTGGAGGAGAAGATCTCGCACAGACACAGTACAGGAGGATGAGGGGCCGTTTCACAGAAAAATGTGTGGAGGGTAAATTTATATTATAGGTCGGGGGTTGGGCTGAGTAGGTACGGAAGAGCGGGATAGCTAGAGAGACAGGGAGGGGTGTATGGGAGGGGGGTGTGAGGAAGGAAGGAATGTAAGATGAGAGAGGTTTTATTTAACCCTGATTGTTCCTAAGCAATAAATGCTATTAGTTTCTGCACCAAATATGCAAATTAGACTCTTTACTGTCAGGTGGGCGGCCTGCGTCCGTCTGTCACAGCACAGGACTAACCACTTAACAGGGAGATTAATTAGCATATTGGATGCAGAAAATTCTCAGCATTAGAATCAGCAGTGACACATATTGAAGGAGGCAAAAAGCTGGAATTAGTAAAGTCCTCTGTAACTGAGGGTATTCAGATTGTGAGTGTCCGCTGTAAATTGTGATACATGTGATGTGCTACAGAATATCAAGGGGCTAAATAAGTGACAGGAAATTAATGAATACTCAAACAATTTAGAAAAGGATCCATAAATCAACATATACTGTACATATAGTATAACGTAAAAGGCAAAAACAAAAAATATGTCGAAATCAACTGATTAGTATTATTTATCTATTTACCTATAAGAACAATGCGAGAAACATTGGTTCAATCCATATTTTTTCCCCCCAAACCCACATTTAAAGTAGTATGCATCACACCAACTATACATACCAGCCCAAATACTTACTGCAGCGGCCTGGTCCTTGGGCATAGAGGGGTCATTAAGGCTTCTCTTCCTTAGAAGTTTTTTGGTAAGTTCTGGGTTATCCATTAATATGTACGAACAGAAACCAGCTCCGTTCTGAAGTAAGAACTCTGCAATGTCTTCATGTCCTGGAACAGTCACCACAATAACAAAGCTTTTAGTATAAGCGGCGACACTCTTCCTTTTCACAGACGTGCACAGTCAAAAAGGGAACAAAGGAAGCCGCATTTCTTCCCATAGAAGAGCAGTGGCAATAAACCTGCAGGACACTACTGCGCTACCTTGTGACAATCTGCTTTTTATATCACTGGCTCTCTATAGATATAACAGGTGCAAAGGGCGAATATAAACGTTATCTCTTCTAACAAAGCAAACACATACCTGTAGTGCTGTCCATTCCATGTCATAATGAATATATACCGCTCTACAAAATGTGCACGACATTGGTGACGTCAATGCACTTAGGTAAACCAATCTGGTTTATTTATCCTAAATACTAAACTAGCCATAACATATATTATCTGGTATCTTATCCTTACCTGAGAAATGGACAAAACTTCCTCTGTACAGGCACTTATTATCTCTTACCTCAGCTACTGTAAATCTCTACAAGTCACCCTGTCATTGAGTAGGCTGGCTCTGTCATAAATGGAGCACTAACCTTTCTTCTCTTTTCTACTTGGTCAACCAGCAAAGTGACAATCTCATGCCAAATTCAGCAAATAATTACATGTAGCACAAAATACCTACACATAAGCCTCAAACACCATAGAACAGCATCACTGTTCCTTCAGATGGATTCCGCCTGCAAAAGCCAACACAGTCAATGGGAGGCTGAAATTCTGCCAAATCTGCGCGGAAAAACCGTGATGCCCCAAAAAACTCCAGGCGTTTTTTTAAGCGTGGAAAAATACCACACCAAATTCAGCACCATTTTCCTCCGTGTGAATGCACCTTAAAGCTACTGCCCCATGTTGCAAACCGCAGCGCTTGCACAGAAAACCTGTAGTTTTATCCTCTGCGGACTTTCTGCTTCAATTACACCTATACGGAAACTACCAACGTTTCAGTCGGTAAAATTGACATGCTGTGATTTCCAAAAACACAGCATTTTTGCAAATCGCAACAGTTCCGCTGAAGGTATTTTTCTGCAATGTGTGGATGGGATTCGTTGGGACTGTAAAACTCCATGTTTTTTGCTGCGGCATTTACGCCATGTGAGGCTTCAGCCTTAGAAAGGGTTTTCTAGTTCATAAAAATGTTTAGAAAAAGCTAGGAAAGTTTGAGAGAAATCAATTTCCCTCCATAAGCAATATACTCTTAATGCAACAGTAGCAGGGAGATATTCTCTGCAAACCTTTGCTACAGCAGCAGAAGAATCATGGGTCTATACATTACCTGCCATACAGGTGGCATAAAGAGGCAACTTGCGGAGAACCGGGAACTCATTATTTCTTGTTGCATAACAATCGGGGTCGGCATGATAGGTTAGGATCAGGAGTTTCACTAGGCTAAGATGACCCTGTTCACAGCAGGTGACCAGAAGCCAGTTCAAGAGAGGTTTGTGGCTGGATGCATCTGCAAAACAAGAAAAGTAATATCAAGACAGAATGAAGTTCAGTATTTACAGAAACTTTACAGTCCAACTCCACTTGTATACAATTCATCCTGAAATTTCATCATAAATGCTCGTATCTGTGCTGCTGTTTGCAGGACTTTAAGGTCACTGGTAAGTTTATTTCTCTGTTAAATGTAGAATAATATAGCTCAGCGTCCTAATGTTTTGTCTCTGTTTTTGAAGACATTTGTGACTCCATGGTAACAGACTGCAAACAAAATCAATGTAGTCTGATCCTGCAGTCAATCACTCTTCCATCTATGTACATTTCATATTCAGTATGTCAGCAAGACTTAGGGTAAAGATGGCAGAGTGTATGACTGAAGATGAAGACTACACAGGATTTGTGTTTTGTTCAGATGAAGAGTAGAAGGAAATAATCTATTCTAATATTTCAGATTGACCCAATTTAACTTTTTTTAAAGGCACAAGGCAAAAAAAAGGTTGTACAGTGTACACAACACGTAATATGAGATGGGAAATGAGATAACATTTACTGATATGCCTAATATCTTATGTGAAACCACACAACAGAAAGAAATGTACCGCAAGCTGATCTTCAGACAGGAAATGGTAAAGTTGATAAACATTACACCAGTCCAATATCAAAAGTGAGATTCTACAAGTGCCGCTGCTCAAGAATTGCATTCATACTATGACAATACGGGAGAGACTACATGGGGCAAAAATTTAACATAGGTGATCTTGAGGAAAACTTGTGACTGATTTTGCTGTGGATTCACCACAAATGTCACCCCTACTTCAAAGCAGTAAAATCTGCAATGAAAATCCAAGGCAAAGCCACATTATAATTCACAAGCTGTGGATTTTAAAATCTGAACCACTCAGGGTCAGTGCACACAGAGCTTTTTGGTGCTGATTTTGATGCTGAATCTGCCTCAAAATCAGCCTCCAAAAAAGCCTCCCAAAAGCCTCTATTGGGAGTCTTTTTTGGAGGCTGATTTTGAGGCGGATTCAGCGTCAAAAAACTCCATGTGCATTGACCCTCAGGATAAGTTCACACAGATTTTTTTTGCAGGTGTTTTTTTTTGGGAGGCCATCCTACTCTCCTACCTGCTTTCCTGCAGTGGATTTGTCAGCTAGAGGAAAAAGTGCCATGACCTTCAGGATAAGGCCCCACATAGCGAGCCACAGCTGAAAAATACTGTGGAAAAGAACACGGCAGAAACGGGTTGCAGTTTCTTAGCAGAGTTTTTCACAGAAAGTCTGCAATTGTTTTTGCAAACACTGCTAAAAAGCAAAAAGATGTTCCAAAAACCACCTGCGTTGTTTTCTGCCTCCAATTCATTTCAATGGACTTTACGAGGCAGAATCCGCCTGTAAATGGGTCATGACACTTCTTTTTAACTCTAGGTGAAAAATCAGCTAGAAGAAAACATTTGCTACTGACTCTAAGGGCTGATGCGGCGAGCTGCGTTACTCTCGGGTCAAAACCTGCCTGCCATGACAGTCGCAGCTTCCCCCTCCGGAGTCGGCTCAAATGAATGGCTCAAATGCTCCGGAGCGAGCCACGGAATCCACCTGAAGAAAGGGTGGCTCTTCTTTTTTCCGCTAACGGCAACATGCCGCTAGTGGAAAAAAGAACGCTAGTGGTCTCCATAGACCACCATTGTATGGAGGCGGATTTTGAGGCGAAATCCGCTGTCAAAATCCGCCTCCTTGCCCCCGTGTGAATTAGCCCTAAGGCTCCGTTCTCACGGAGTAACGCGTCGCTCATTTAGACACGTAAACATGTGTCAGAGCGAGGGCTTCAAAACAGATCCCATTAACTTCAATGGGTGCCGGCTTACGCGCGCTATACATTGAAATCAATGGGAGGCTTTGTAACCCATTGATTACAATATGTAGCGCGCGTAAGCCGGCACCCATTGAAGTCAATGGGATCCGTTTTGAAGCGCCTCGCTCTGACACATGTTTACGTATCTAAATGAGCGGCACGTTACTCTGTGAGAACGGAGCCTTAATGAAATGAATGGGAAAGTTGGGAGGTATTTTTTGAGGCAGATTTTGATATGGATTCTACCACAAAGTCTGCTGGCAAATTAAGTCAGTGTGAACATATCCTTAGAAGAAATCTGTCAGTGTGTGGACGACATTTGTAAGATTCATCTACTTGCCTGGTGTTATAATTCATTGCAGATTTTACCTCTGCAAATACACAGGCAAAAGCCAAAGCGATTCCATCCTATGTGGACCCTTTCATTGCAAAGATTATATAAAAACCAACCAGCGATGTGGAGAAGACTGCTGTACTGGTAAGAAGGCAAGTAGACAGATTACATCATATTGTTATTCACCAGTTATTCCACACCCTGCACCAGTTTAGTACAATGTCTCTGCTTCATTAACTCCCTCTGTAGATTTGTGATACATAAATGTACTGTCTGTCATTCTAAGAAGCCAGGAATAGTAACAGCATTGTGGTATCTCAAGCTCTCGCTTCCTGAACATCTGGCTTTTTCTGAAGAAGTTTAACTTTTTTTTTTTTTAAATGAATTTCTACCCGCCAAATAATACAATACTGTAAATGCACAAGTTAATTTGATCCTTTTGCATTCTACGGCAATTTAATACATAAATAAAACAATTAACATAATATGTTTTTGTACCTGCCAAAGAATCAAGTAACAATGTTACAGCATCTCCGTGTCCATAATGAGCCGCCATAACAACTGGATTGTCGTCGCTGGGGTCAGTGGGTAAAACCACTTTCGCCTCGTGGAGCAGGTAGCGCACGGAGGGCACATCACCATAAGCAGCTGTGATTCGCAGGAGCTGAAGCTGCACAAAAATACAAAATAGTTACATTAATTTAAGTGACTGTGTAATATATTTTATTAGGTATTAGTAGGAGCATCCTTATATTTATGCAGGGGGTCCTGGGCCTCCAGTCTCTGCATATCCACAGTCAATATCCCACTGTTTTGTGTTTGGGTTTTTTTTAACAATGGTTAGAAACTGTACTTAACTTCAGTAAAAACGGTTTTAGGCTGGGGTCTTACTTTGCAGAAACGCAGCTTTTTTTGTTGCAGATTTTGTTACGGTTTTTTGAGCCAAAGCCAGGACTAGATTGAGCAGAAGTTAGAAGTATAAGGGGCATTCACACTCGCATCAGAATATGCGCAGAAATAAAGCCTTGCATTGATTTCACAAGGTTCAGTTTTCCACGTGGAACCCATTGAACTCAATGGGGAAAAAGCCTCTCATTGATTTCAATGGGTTCCGCGCGGAAACCGGAACCCATTGAAGTCAATGGGAGGCTTTATTTTCGCGCGGATTATGACACAAGTTATCGCGTTAGAATCAGTGCCAATTTACTCCATGTGAATGCCCCCTTAGAACTTTCAATATAGTTCCAATTCCATTTGTAGCCATTTGGCTTTGGCTCAAAAAAAACACAAAAAACAAAACAAAACACGCATTTCTGCACCGTGTGGCCTTAGCGTTAAAGGGTGTCTTATTGTATATTTAAAATGCGCTTTTTGAAACTGAAAAAACTGCTCTGAAAAATGCCTCATCTGCATCCAACTGTTATCAATGGGAGACCGCGACTGGCACCTTTTTCCCCTTCACACTAAAAATTGGTGACCCCATGCAAGGTAATCGGCGTGCACCCGCAACAGAAACTGTCTTGATTTTCTGTTGCCCTTAATAAAATATCAGTTTGCCTTATATTAAAATAAAGTTCAGTAAACTATTGGTTAGGCCAAGCAAGGGAGAGAAATGCTTAAAGGGGCTCTATCACTGGGAAAAGTCATTTTTAACTAATCACATCCTTGCATAGGCTTTAGAAAGGCCATTTCACACCTTTAGTATGTAGATTGCCTCAGTGGTTTCTGAATAAGTCCGTTTTTATTCATATGCTAATTAGACTGTGTACGATACATCGTGCACTCCTCTCCTGTTGTTTCCTATGGGAGGCTGCTGCTGCTGCTGATGATGACTCAGCTTCCTGTTTGCCTCATACACATAGAAGATAATAGGAGAGAGGAGGCTGCTGGGAACTTCCTGAGCTGGCTGGAGGATCATTAGCATATGAATAAAAACGGACTTATTCAGAAACCACTGAGGCAATCTACATACTAAAGGTAGGTGTGGAATAGACTTTCTAAAGGCTATGCAAGCATGTGATTAGTTAAAAATGACTTTTCCCAGTGATAGAGCCCCTTTAAAAACATTATGAGAATAAAAGGATTAGGAATTCTGGAATTTAAAAGGGAGTGTGTCACCAGGGTTAAACATATCAAAACAGTAGTTAGGTTCATCTGAATGAAGCACCTTTTTCCTCTTAAAAATGTGCGCCTCCATTGCTGAGATATTCATTTATTTCACAATATACTGTACAAATTAGTACAAAAAAAACAAAAATTACACTAACAACCCATAAGAAACTTTAACATTGCAGTCTGGAGAAAGCAAGGCGGGACCATTGCTCCAAATTGCTAGCTTTGAGCGACATGGCCCTGTATTCTTGTGTTTGTGCTGACGTATAGGAGGAGTGTGGGGTGTAGTAGTTTGGGGAAATGGAGCCCCTCTCAGTGCTCCAAATTACATTACATTAAATGCATCACCCTGGTGACTCCCTTTAACAAGTCTCATTCTTCTCTCCCTTGATGAAAGACTCAAAAGCTGGCCGTACACATTACATGTGTATTGGCTAAAGCCACCAATTTTCACACTTTCAGAGGACCATCCAATGAGTATGGGGCTTCCTGACACTCCCTCAAGCTTACAATTGCCTGGTCATTTTTATTCTCAGGGAAATAAGCCTCTGACAGAAATGTCTGGAATGAGCTTTCTCCCGTCTTCCAGTTCAGTGCACACACATTAGGCTGAGGCTCCACATTGAGGAAATGCAACTTTTTTGTTGCAGATTTTGCTGAGGTTTTTTGAGCCAAAGCCAGGAGTGGATTGAGCGGAAGGTAGAAGTATAAGAATTTGCTATATATTTTCCATTCCTTCTGTGGCCACTGCTAGGTTTGGCTAAAAAAAAAAAAAAAACAAAAAAAAAAACACAAAATCTGCGTTTAGCCTAAGGCAAGGGCCCCACGTTGCAGAAACGCGGCTTTTTTTGTTGCAGATTTTGCTGCAGTTTTTGAGCCAAAGCCCGGAGTGAATTTAGCAGAAGGGAGAAGTATAAGAACTCCCTTGATATTCTCCACTCCTTTTGTAGCCATTCTTGGCTTTGGCTCAAAAAACACAGCAAAATCTGCAAAAAAAAAAAAAGCTGCGTTTCCGCAATGTGGGGCCTCAGCCTAAAGGGGTTTTCCCTTCAGGAGAAGTTATCCGCTGTCTGCAGGATTGTGCCCGAACTACATTGTTCGACTATCTGTGTTGCTCCCATTGAAATAAGTGGGATAGAGCACTCAGTGTGTAGACACCACTCCATTGACAATGGAGACCAAAACATCCTATTTTCCTGATTTGTGGTGGCCTGAGCGTTCAGATCTCCACCAATCTGCAAGTTATCCCCTATCCACAACCCTTTTAATGTGAATAATCCCCTTGAACCCACTTACTAATACAAATAAGCCAACAATCCTTTCCTCTGCTCCAAAGATCAGTTCTTATAAACTAAAGGGAAAGAAATTGTAAGAACTATATGAGTATTATAATTTATGTATATTCCCTGGTTCCTGTTACACACTGTGTATGACCAAACCTCCCAAGATGTCACAGAAAACGTCACTTCAACTCTAATTTGTTTATATGTCCAAGAATATACACTGATACTTCCTGTAGCACCTGCTTATGTTCTACACATAGTTAGCTCTAAACTGTTCCTATAAAGACAGAAGTAACTTAACAAGTGACCACATATAACCCTCCTTCTCTTTGCTAAGAAGTGAGCCCAAACTGACCAACTTTTCTTCAGATCTCCAAGCTATTTTTTGGGGGGAATGTAACTTATAGGATGTGGATGTAGAAGTGGATATAACGCTTCTAGAATATTACAGCAATATTGTAATAATGAGTCATTAATGGGGCATTATTACATTATTAATGACCAATGTAGAAAGTATAGATATGTTAGAATCACATCCTCCATCTTGTATTTTGGCATCCATCTTTCTCTATCAAAGATAAGTGGTTTGTCTCAAAAAGGAATTGGTTAGACTAATTAACATGGAGATGCTATGGGCTACAAGGAAATGGAATGCTAATGATTCCTTATCTAGCTGATCATTTCAGGGCTGCACTTTTGTGTCAATGTAGAAGTGTGTAAACAGAGGATGTCTATAGTCTATTGAATGTTAGATCCAAGAAGTGACACCAAGCCTTTGATCCCTAATTATCTTCGGAGCCTTGAGATACACATATACAGTGACTGTGGGGGATAGCTTCCTGTTGGAATGTAATAATTAGATGGAGATTACAGTAGGCTTTAGCCAATGGATAGAGGCTACTCTTCCACATCCAATCCTGGTATGTTATGTTATAAGTCCAACCTGCTTTTTGTCTGTATAAAAACTACCTCTCTGTAACAATAAATCAGAATCCATTTTGATACACCACCATCTGTGTGTTTGTGGTTCTCCAGGCTAAAGGATGGGTCAAGCCTATTCAGGCCTGTTATTTAATTTGAAACTACAACAACATAAGCTCTGGGGGTCTTGTGCCCCTAACAGATATGTGCTCCAATAATGAATTATCACTCCTGTCTGTGGGAATAAAGTGCAACCAAGTGTAAGGGCTAGTTCACACGTGAGTATAAGGGGAGGTTTTTGACAGCGGATTTCGCGTCCAAAACCTCCCCTTATAATGGTGGTCTATGGAGACCGCCGGGCTTCTGTTCTCCGCTAGCGGCGAGCTGCTGCTAGCGGCGAAAAGAAAGGACATGTCCTTTCTTCAGGCGGAAGCCGCGCAGGCTCAGCCGCGCGGCTTCCGCCCCCGGCAGCTCCCTCCTATGTCGGCTCATTCATTTGAGCCGACAGCAGAGGGTTAAGCCGCGACAGCGATGGTCGCGGCGGGCGGGTTTTGACAAGAGAGAGACGTGGCTCGCCGCGTCTCTCTCTCTGTCAAAACCCGCGCGGGCAGTTCACGTGTGAACTAGCCCTAAGATAAAACTGAACCTATGAAGCTTTTCCTCACATTTCCTGCAGAAGGCCTAAATTTCAATTTTCATTTCTATGTTCACAAAAGCTTTGAAAATTCATACCTTTTCAGGCCGGGGAAGGTTTTCTTCACAGGCACTTTTGACCAGGTCCTGTGCTTTGTCACTCTCCCCTTCAAAATACGCAGCCTGGATGTCGGCTATCACAGGGCTCTGGTTCACCACTAGCTCCCCGGGAATGGTCTGCTTGTTTCCCATACCTGTGGAGCCTAAGGCAAAAAGAAATGTATAGAAAAGGTTCAGAATACGGCAGGCTCGGTACAATACAACAGAATTATCTGACTTTCAATAAGTGGTTTTATTCAAAATAATGTTTGATTTCACTTTTGCAGCCTTCACTTACTCTCATACAGTGCAAGCTGCTCTTTCCTCGTCTCCCAGAGATGAGACTGAGAAGATGACTGGAGTTGGTTCCATGAGTGTCATCTCTGTTGTCCGTTTGGTGAGATTTCAGTTTATGAGCAGTTAGGCCAATAGAGATAACGCTCACAGAACGAAACACTAGTCAGCTTATAAAACGGATCTCTGTGAGATGGGATAAAAGTAGCTTGCGCTATATAAGAGCAAGTAAAGGCTGCAGAAAAAAAACTGAATTTTTAATAAAACCCTATCTGAAAAATGTTTTCGAGCCAGTAACACACACAATGCAGTAATAAAAAGAAACAGCCATGAAGGTGTACATTGCCTTTAAAGCAATCAGTTTACAGATGTGATATCTATATTACAAGAGCTACCAAAATTGGAGATGACCGTGCTGATACAAAGACGACTTTGGGGCTCTATCACTTGTTCGCCCAGAATCAATGCTGTAACTACAGCGAGGTAGATGTTACATTCTCACATTGGCCCCAATACTTGAGTTGGCCCAAATACCTAGAAGCAATCCATGTAACATTATGTGGCCAGAACCATTTTTTGTCTATGCTCAGAGTTCTACTTTGAGTTAAGTTATGTTTTTCAGACCGTACTTTGGGAGAAACAGATTCTGACAGATGGACATTTACTTGGTGCTTATTATACAAGTTAAATATAGAAGTGAAAAGTCACAAGAATGTGAAATCAGAATATGTCTTATCATACAAGAACAAGGCCAACTGGAAAATACTGACAAAACAGATAAAAACATAAGGGCCGGGACTTAAGAAGCAGCTAAATCTTGTAGACTAATGAAAAGGGTCCGAGGACTTCTAGTGCTGGAAATGCAACTGCTGAGACGTCCAGAACAGGAAACCGAAGCTTTCTTCTACTCCTCAGCCTTCCATAATGCAGACAGATTCTGACTATTGCTGCTTGTTAATTATTCAGCAAACTTCAAGTCACCAAGACATCCGAGAGGACTCCTGAGGTTTATATCAATAGCACCGCAGTTTCTCAGCCTCTTCTCCCAGTTCTGAAGGACAAATTCATTCTTAACTCCTTTGGCGCTCAAACACAAGAACAACTGCAATTTCTGAAACTGCCCCTTTAAAAAAAAAAAATTAAAGCAGCACAAATACAATAATACATTTCATTTTGGTGTTAATCCTACTAATATTATAAGTGTGAAAGTTTGTGTGTTTGGATGTTTGGATGTTTGTGAGTTTGGATGTTTGTTCCTCAATCACGCTAAAACGCCTGGACGGATTTGCGTGCAATTTTCCACAAACATAGTTTTCCCTTAGGATTGAGTCACAGGCTACTTTTGGTGCCACTAAACAACATGGCTTCCTAGCAGGAGACTCACAAAAGCAGGACTCCTAGCCCCAGCTATAGACTCACACACACTGCCTGGCATTTCCTGCCTCAACCTGCCTGCACACTCCTTACTGTCACCTCAGGAATAGCCCTCACTCTACTCACTCACATAACACATCACATTGTCTGTATCACTACATACACAACACATCACATTGTCTGTATCACTACATACACACTCACACACACTGCCTGGAATTTCCTGCTTCAACCTGCCTGCACACTCCTTACTGTCACCTCAGGAGTAGCCCTCACTCTACTCACTCACGTTTACATATAGCTTTCCACTATATAACACATCACATTGTCTGTATCACGACATACACAATACAACACATCACATTGTCTGACACAATACAACACATCACATTGTCTGACACAATACAACACATCACATTGTCTGACACAATACAACACATCACATTGTCTGTATCACGACATACACAATACAACACATCACATTGTCTGACACAATACATCACATTGTCTGTATCACGACATACACAATACAACACATCACATTGTCTGTATAACGACATACACAATACAACACATCACATTGTCTGTATCACGACATACACAATACAACACATCACATTGTCTGTATCACGACATACACAATACAACACATCACATTGTCTGTATAACGACATACACAATACAACACATCACATTGTCTGTATCACGACATACACAATACAACACATCACATCACATTTGCTAGCCCACCAAACTTTTTAAAGCACTTTTACAGTTTCACACGTCTGTGTCCGCCCAATTCTCCAATCACCGCAGACGAAGTCGCGGGTAAAAGCTAGTAATAATAATAATAATAATAATAAAATATTTGCACATTTCCCAGCATTTTCTAAATCATAGGGTTCATATACAGACAAACTGAGACATTACAGAGTAATAAATCAATTTACACAATACGAGAGGGTCCTGCTCACAAAAGCTTACAATCTATGAGGTATACAAGAGGTAGAAGGGACTTCTATGGGATAAATAAACAAAGCTGTATAAACTGGTCCTAGCTGAAGTCTTTGTATGCACAGCGCTGGGGCATACAGGGCTAACCTTACATAAAGACATCATTATTATTGTTATTTGTACAGCTCCAACAAGTTATAAAAGATTAAAGTTAAAAAGTTATTATTATAACTCCATAGCTCCACTGTATCTCCAATAAATTATTTTATAAAAAAACAAAACAAAAAAACCCCCCAGTAAATAATATGATATATACACATTTCTGAACCAATGTACACATAATGTAACCTCACACGGGGTACAGAAATTCTACTGACAGGAGTATCTATATAGGCTTCCTATGTCACATTCTGTACAATTCCAATAGGAAAAAAAAATCTTGCCATATTTCACTGGATGTTATATCACAGAGTTACCATATCTTGGCAATTTTCATACAGACCTATCCTCAGGATAGGACATCAATATCAGTTTGGTGGGGGTTCTTCACCAGGAAACTGCACCGATCAGCTGTTCCAGCCTGCCTTAGTGTACTGGCAACTTTACAGAGGACACAGCCAGAAGCAGATGGCTAAGTTTGAGTAAGGCCACTTTCGCACAACTAAAACTGTCTGTGTACAGGCCAGAATTTCCCAGACTGCACTCGGCTGTATAAATTGAACTCATTACATTATAGAGAGTTATGACAGCTTTGTGTCTGTTCTGTACAGAAAACCTCAGGGTCTAGAGGATAGTTCATCAGTATGAAAATTGCCCCAGAAAACTCATTCATTCACACTAAGTATACGTTGAGCTGATTCTGAATGTAAAGCACGTTCAGAATCAGCAAATACAAAGCAGATCCCATTCATTTCAATGGGAGCCGGCATACGAGCGCTCCCCATTGAAATGAATGGGCTGCTTTTTTCCCTATTGGTTTCAATGTGATATGTGCGTATCACATTGAAACCAATAGGGAAAAAAGCAGCCCATTCATTTCAATGGGGAGACCTTGTATGCCGGCTCCCATTGAAATGAATGGGATCTGCTTTGTACGCGCTGATTCTGAACGTGCTTTACATTCAGAATCAGCTCAGCGTATACTTCATGTGAATGCACCCTAAAAGACTGAGGCCCCGCATTGAGGAAATGCAGCTTTTTTTTTGTTGCAGTTTTTTTTTTTTTTGAATTCAAAGTTTTTATTGCAAGTTTTTATAACACACAATTTGTTGCAGATTTCGTTGCTTTTTTTTTTTTAACCAAAGCCAGGAGTGGCTACAAAAGGAATGGGAAATATAAAGGAAGTTCTTATACTTCTCCCTTCTGCTCAGTCCTCTCCTAGCTTTGGCTCAAAAAGCTGCAACAAAATCTGCAACAAAAAAAAAGCTGCATTTCCGCAACGTGGGGCCTTAGCCTCAGACTTCGAACCATTGACCCAAGCAATGCAGTCAACAAGTAAAGGATACAATTTCATTTATATACGTCTCGTGCTCATATAGTGCCAACATATTCCATAGCTCCTTAAAAGTATTGTCTCCAGTATGGCTCCAGATATAAATTCTGTATCAGTATGTCTTTAGGATGTGGGAGGAAATCAAAGCACCCAGAGGAAACCCACACAAACATGGGAATAACATGGAAACTCCATGCTGATGTTGCCCTTGGTCAGATATGAAGCCAACGCAACAGGGCTAACCAGTGAACCACCATGCTGACTACTGGACTCCTGGGCTAAACTGAATATATTAAAAATATACAATGCAAAAAGCAATGTACTCACCAGCTACACATCATGGACGTAATATCTCACTTCTTATGCCACATGCAGAAATAACTTATGGCTTATAACCTGATGCCTCTGTACAAGTCTGCTTACTCCACAGCAATGCATGGGAAGAAAATGTGTGCGATTACAGAGCTTACACAGCGTTCATGCAGAAATCCTCAGCTCCTTACACAACGGGAGCATGTGATGAATACCATGTAATACAGGTAGCATGGAGGAAAACAACTGACCTTTTCATCATGTGGACGCATCAGCTGGCTGAACTGACTACATAGAAATAAGTATCCTCCACTACTGTCATAGTCTCAGGATGGATGCAGATGACCTTCCTGCAATAAAAGCATCTGTGGATGCAAGGACCTTGTGTGGAGACTCGCTCACCTCAGACAGGCGGAGATATCAGGGGAGAGGGGAGGAGGAGACAGCTTGGTCTGAAACCTTCCTGGCAATATTCAATTCCCTGTCCCATTAGCGTAACATAAGCTTCTGACTCTTCAGAGAGGAGAGTGCGGCTGGGGAGTTCCTGTATTGTCAGCGCTATTTTTCAAGTGGTGCATCCCAGGTATTTTGCATCAAAAGAGTCCATTCCAGCATGGTACCCTGTTGTCAGAGCCCCTGGCCAATTTCATGGAAGTGAGATGAGAACAACAACCCAGAGACACCTAAACTATTCATTTTTCCCTCAATAGAGACAAACAAGTGGCGGACAAATCAGACTGTATCTGATAAATATCCAATGTCCATAAAGACCTGAAATATCCCACTCTGATCTATCAAAACTATCTTTCAGTATAATTCTATTATGTTTTGCATAAGGTACTGAAATATAAGAGGTGATGAGAAGTACAGGATATTGGACTTTTACTAGTCTCAAATACCTACAAAACAAACATCCATGTGTGCGGTACAAGAGTACACGTACACACATACCTGTGCTGGGACGGTCACGTCACTCTTCAAACAAGAATGGACAAAGTGTAGAAAGGAAAACATATAAAATGAACATTTTCAGCAGTTATAAGGTGGCTCCACACCAGTAAAGATCTACCACATAGAGCAGGTGATAAACCCCAAATATCTCTACTGCGTGTGATAGCACCGTTGTACAAGAAGTCTCATAAAACGCACCCACATTACTGGGGTGTCTATTACATCCCATAAAACAAGTATTAATCATTTTCACTGGTGTAACAAAAATACTGCCTGCGTTACCATGAATAAAAGCTCGATATGGGAATATGAGCATAAGAAACGGACAATGGCTGCGTGCATGTGAATCATTTAGACCCGGTTCACATCTGCTTTCGATATTCCGTTTGGGGAGTCTGCTTGGGGACCCCCGAACGGAATGCCGAATGCATTAAAAAGTGGTGAGCAATGAAAGCACACGGACTCCATAGACTATAATGGTGTCTGTGTGTTTTCTGCACAAATCATGCGGAGAGGAAAGTAGTTCTTGAAGTACATCCTCGCCTCATGACTCGTGCGGACATAGCGCGGAAAACACATGGACCCCATTATAGTCTATGGAGTCCGTGTGGAGTTCATTGCTCTCTGCTTTTTAATGCGTTCGGTATTCCAGTCAGGAGGCCCCCAAGCTTTGGAGTCCAGGGGCCACTTCTTAAGGCCTTTTTCAACTCTGTGGTTGCTTCAGCCATCTTTTTCGGTGTGGCCTGCTAGGGGAGCAGTATATCAACCAGGGACAGAAATAGACTTGACAGGGTGATCAGAAACGGACGGATCAGGAGGGCCAGCTCTGTCCTGGGGAGCCCCTTGGACCCAGTACAGGTGGTGGGTGACAGAAGGATACTGTCTGTGGTGACCTCCATGCAGGAGAACAAATCCCACCCCATGTATGAGACCTTGATGGGACTTGGCAGCACTGTAAGTGACCGTCTGCTTCACCCCAAGTGTGAGAAGGAGCGCTATCGCAAGTCCTTCCAAACGTGGTCAGGCTGAATAATCTACATCAGACCAAGCGAAGATCACTCCGCACAGAAAACTAAATGATCCTGAAGTCTTCTTTCTTTCTTTCGACTCCTAGTATATCTTCTCTTCTCAGCATATGTGTGTCTACTTCCGTAATATATTACTGTGTATTATCCTGTATCTGTATTACTATGCTGCTGTAACATACTGAAATTTTCCCACTGTGGGACTATTAAAGGATTATCTTATCTTATGTAGAAAAACTAGTTTGATTCATGAAGATCCCACCTTGTAACTTCCAGGTTTTAAAAGAACTGCAGCTACTGTTCATTTCTCGATGGGTCAGAACTGTTTTGTGTAGGGGACCTATACAATATTAGGCAAGTAGTTATAATGTTATGTGTGTGGAAGAATCTGCACGGTTGTGAAGACCAACTCAATTTTTCCACAACCCAATGCCTGCTCTGACTCAGACTTCTTCATAAATGTCTGACAGCCATGGTCAGTCAGAAGCTGTAAAAATCATCAAAAATCCTCATTAAAAAGCCAGTTATTGAATCCCTAACAAAGTATACATGCAACAAACTATGCATCTACTTAATTATATAATAATTTTATAGTTTAAATTAGAAAAAAAGTCATTTTATTTTGAAGCCAAGTCAGAAAAAAAATTCACTCTATCCCCACCAAAAATTGTTCCTGACCCTGAGCCCACAGCCCGAGGTATTAGGTATATATGGATTGGTACATACAGCCGTTAATGGGCAGTATGACCACAAGAAGATTGCCTTCTTTCATTATTGGTTCCTAATTATAGAAACTTTTTATTTCTTTTTTATTTTATATATATATTTTTTTAACAGAATAAGATTTATGGAGGATAAATATGGTAAAACAATATTGCCCATTGAATTTCACTGCCTCCTCACACAGACAGATCAATACCCTGTTTCTAAGAAGCTTCTTCTACCACCAAGTCCAATTGTAAAAAGCAGGACTGAGACAATAATTTATCTCATGTCTTTACATTATTGGCATGAAGCATAAACACTTTACAAGCCATCTTTCCATCATCAAGTCGCTCATGCTGGGTAGCTATTTGCTGCTTATAGATAAATACACAACGAGGGGATACACATGTACCTGTTATACATCCTGTTGTATCTGAACATTTCATTCACTTAGTTTTAGGTCTACAACAGTTGTCAGAAATATTTGTGTGAGATTTTCTATTTTGTGTGTTGATCACCAGTTATCTATATGATGTGTATAGGCGCCTCCGCACTCTTCTCTGGGGGAATTATAAAATTCAACATTCCTGATCCTTTCTTACCCAACAGAAAAGTCACTATCAGAGTGACAGCAGCCAATAAAATGGTCAGTATTTAAGCTAGATGATCGTGTCGCTGTGCAACTCCTTCACGATAGTAAATGGAGTAACATGGGAACTTTTTCAATTACAGTACTCTCAGGGGTTACAATGCAACTCCACTCCACACTAACATAAGTGAAGGAGACGCAGGGAGACCCAGTGATCTTTGGTAACATGATTGGATTCACAGCCAAATTCGCCATGGGGTCCTAGCCGAAAAGTAAAAGGGCAATTTTACAATGAAATTTACAGACTAATTAAGGTGATAGCAAAAAATCTCCTAAATTTTACCAAGCCACAAGGAAACAGAAGGGAGATAGTCTGTCTCCAGAGTGCAGAGATGCAGGCTGGTAGGGACCAACTTCCAGCACCCCCACTGATCAGCTGTCTTCAGTGACCATAGAGTACAACCAAGTGCACTGCGTGGAGGCCAGTAAGGTCACTACAAGCACAGGCTCATGGACTTAAATACCAGTATACAGAGCCACTACACACTGCCAGTACAGGCTTAATGACATAATTACATAGTGTTTAGTGACACTACACAGTGTACAGAGCTGTGGTATTTCTGGTGTACAGTGGCTGCTGCAAATAGACCCCATTAGATTGTAGTTGTGATAAGAAGAGTACTGTGACTCCCAGCAATCAGGAGAACGGGGACCCAAAAGTTTGCCTGAATGCTTCATGCAAATGGTACACTAGTGCAAATGTATGTTGGGCCCCCAGTGATCAAACCCGTATCCCCTAACCTATGGATAGGGAATAAAGTGTCATTAGTGGCACATCCTCTTTAAGGCTTCGATGTTAAAGGTAAATAGGAGCTACTGACTGACATAATTTCGATAAAAGCAAGTACATACCGTAAGTCAAAATATCTTTATAAACCAAGTGCGTGACAAAAATTAAACTCATAAAGTACAAAAACAAATATATAGAAGGGTGTTGTTTCTTCTGAAATGCTAACCATCTGCCAGAGAGCTATAACTCAGCGAATGACCTCATATAGCATAGAGAAAGCGGACATGAAGCTGCATGTCCACATATAATGTCCTACTACAGTGGGCCCATTTTCTAAAAATGCCATCCCACTAGAAAACCCCATCAACATATTTATTACAAGTGTCTTGACAAAGACTATGTAATAATAGTATTCATTTGTATCTATTGACTGCAAGGATTTAGTGGAGTGGTATTTGCGACCATAAATGAGAATAGTCACAGTGTAACACGTAAGCCCTGAATGTTCCAGTGTAACAGAGGAGGCGATATTGGCTGGTATGGGAAATCTTCCTTTAGAATTGGCGTTATCACAGAATGTGTTTCTCTGGAGAAATATGTTAATGTAATAATATCCTGGAATTGAAACTAACAGAACAAATGTTCCCTGTACTGTTTGTCACATTCATAGTAAAAAAACCTGTAATATTTTCCCTTCCCAGAAGTCTATTTTAGGAACTAGACAGTGTGGTACAGCATCCACCCCAAGGCCTCAGATATCTATGTCAGAAATGTTATTAAAGGCTCAGTACGGTTTTTTATCTTCACTTTATTTTTTTCTGCTCTTCCATTCTGTAAGCTACAATCCACATTAAGCCTGCATTTTACAAGGCGCCAGGACCACAGACAAGATGTCTACTCTCCGGCACAGACAAGGGCAATGACGTCACAGCATTGCTCCTCCTGTGCTGAGACACAGATATCCTATCTGTGCTTAGATGCCTTGTATATGGAAGAAGAGGAGAGACAGTGGTAGAGACAGCAAGGGATAACAGGCAGGCGAGTGTAACTTGTATATGGGGAAGATCATTTATATAAGGGCACACAAAGAATATAAGGGGTCATCCTATTAATATTATAAATGTGAAAGTTTGGATGTTGGTGTGTTTAGATGTTTGTTACTCAATCACGCAAAAACGGCTGAACGGATTTGGATTTAGATGAAATTTGGCACATAGATAGTTTGTAACCTCGATTAAAACACAGGCTACTTTTTATCCCGGTAAATGATGTGGCTTCACGACTGTTATGAATTTATGTTCACATACTATATTACACTGCTCTTGCAGCAGCTTATCTCACGTTCTGATAAAGCAAGGTCTGTTATCTCTCTGTGTAAACCCTCAGCTAACTCTCAGTCCATTCTGTACATGCATTTGAATATTATCTGATCTGCTCCAGGCAGTGCAGACACGCTGGATTGGAAAACACCTTTAATCCAAATTGACCGTTTGCTAATTTTAAACATGCCAGGAAAAAGAAAATCTAATTTGTTGCAAAATTCTAAAACAATGAGAGCTATGAAGGTAGCCAGAATTCAACAGAATTCTCCTCAAAAGGGGCTCAGGGGGATCATCAACGCCAACAACACACTCATTATATGGTGTCCCAGCAAGCTGTTGAGATGCAGGAACAACATAGGCATGGTGCGAGCAAGCCAGCTTGAGAGCTGCTGAAACACCGGAGCAGGCGGATCATCGACACCAACAACATGCTTATTATATGGTGTCACAGTGACGCTGGGTTCACACCAGCGTCTGGACTCCATTATCAGGTTTCCGTATTCTGCATGCAGAAGACGGAAACCTGTCATGCCGAGTCCGGCCGTAAACGCCAGTGAGCGTTTTATGCTCTCCGCGGCAAAACTGTTTTTTTTCTTAAATCAGACACAGCTTACTGCATGTCCGACTCTGTGTCCGGTTTTAAAAAAAAAATCGGTTTCTCTGTGGAGAGCATAAAACGCTCACCGGCGCTCACGGCCGGACACTTTTCAAACCCATTCAAATGAATGAGTTTGAAAGATGCCTGCAGGTTTCCGTCTCCTGCCCTGTTCTGTGCAGGAAACGGAAACCTGCAGAACGGAGTCCCAAGCGCAGATGTGAACGAGCCCTGAGCTGTTGAGATGCTGGAACAATCATAGGCACAGTGTGAGGAACGAGTTCAGCAGCAGGCCAGCTTGGAGCAGGCGAACCATCGACGACAGCAATTTGCTGAACATAGAAAGGCTACTCTTCTCTTACCTTTATTATTCTGATCCGCGTCGCTGTTCCTGAGAAATGTCTTCTTTCTTCATATGTAAATGAGTTCTCTCGCAGCACGGGGGGTGTTCCCCTATGCTCAAATAGCACTGGGGGCGTCTCCAGTGCTGCTTGAAAATTCTCCAGCGATGCCCCTATCTTCTTCTTCGCCTCTTCTCTCGCACTCCCATCACATCTTCATCCAAAAGCGCCAACTGCACATGTCCGTTGGCCATTTTCCTGTGACCGACGGGAGAGGCCACAGGAAAATGGCTGACGGACATGCGCAGTCAACGCTTTTGGACGAAGACACGATGGGAGCGTGAGAGAAGAGGTGGCCCAGAGAAGGAAACAACGCTGGAGAGTTTTCAAGCAGCACTGGAGACGACCCAGTGCTGTTTGAGCAGAGGGGAACGCCCCCAGTGCTGCAAGAAAACTCATTTACATAAGAAAGAAAGAAGATATTTCTCAGGAACGGCGACGCGCACATAATAATAATAAGAATAATAAAGGTAAGAGAAGACTAGTCTTTCTTAAGGCTATTCCTACGTGTATTTAGTTTAAGAAGGGTATTCTAATGATAGAATCCCTTTAAATTGTCTGCAAAGCTTGTAATTACTACTTGTAATTCATACATGACTATTGCGGCAAGGCACCCTTAGCGCTCATTCAGGATTTGTCTCTCTTCTAAGCCTTCCCTCAGAGGGATATGTCTGAATATCCAAAAACGTTATTCAGACATATCCAACAGCAGACCCACTGACTTTAATGAGGCAAACGAAAAACATGGACAGACAGAAAACAGAGGAAAATGTGACTTAACATTAGTTTGCTCCATTACTCAGTCAATGGGCCTGTTATGGAAAACATCTGAATATAATTTTCAGGACAAACAGATACATTTGAACATCATATTTGGGTATTCAGGCATTTCCTTAGGGGAAAGTTCAGCAGAGAGCCAACTTGTAATGTGAATTGAGCCTTATCTGACATTTCTTCTCACCTCTCTGATGCTACTAAAGATTAAAAATAATAATAACAATAATAATAATAAATAAATATAAATTAAATAAAATAAAACATAATAGAGAAATAAATAAATATAGGTTCAGTTACCATTGTGTGAATCCATGCTTCCGGCACGACTTCCGGCACATGCTTCTGCCCCCACACACCAGTACATCGTCTACAACCAGCTTGTTGGCACCGCAATGGGTTCAACTCCAAATCACCCAGAAGTTGTCTTGCTGTAAATCTCCATCTGTCAGTAAATAATAGACCAGATTAGAATAACCACATAGTCAAGATGAATGTTATTTACTAATCTAAAATTACAATAATTTTTGGGGAGTATTTTGCTGCAAATTGTTCATCTGTATATCATTCATAACTAGAGATGAGCGAGTACTGTTCGAAACAGTTCGAATAGCACGCACCTATAGGAATGAATGAGCATGGTAGACTTTGCCAGAGGCCGGCTGCTTAACCCCATGCGTGCCGGCCGTTTCTTCATTTCGAATAGTTTCGAATAGTACTTGCTCATCTCTATTCATGACCAAATATTTAAAGCAGAAAAGCCTTTTTAAAAAAAAAATGGATAAGAAAAGCTCGCAAAGATGGCAAAAAGTTGGGAAATGTGACAGTAATGTATCATGGCGGATGTATGAAGAGATATATCTCTAGTTCACAAACAGGAACAAATCAAATTACTATGAGGGAATGTGCCTAATGGGTATAGATCGCAGCTTGTCGAGCACTCAGATGAATTATTCATGCTCCTAGTTCTCTTGGTTGGGAACAGAGAAAGGCTTGTCACAGTCAAGGTTAAGTGTTTCATCACCTAGATTTACCCTTTTTAACAAGTGAACTCGGGTTAGGCTGCATCTACATCTTGCTTGGAGCCTACATTTGGCATATACTCTGGGGAATGCTCCATTCATCCAACTGAGTGTCCTCCATCTGGTGGGTATATTTCCATAGACTTTCATCAGTTTTGCGACATGAATAGTCAGAACCACACATCAAAATTTGTCATAACTTATCTGTACGCCACTTTCCTGAAAGGCCATCAGCCCCGCCAAATTTACCATCATTTACACCAGTTTGCTTCATAAATGCTAAAATCTATACCAGTTACAAGATGGCGTTGATTTCAGTGTAGGCCAGAGGATGTGCCTATATTATGAGGAATCCTGCACCTTGTGATAAAATAGGTGCCTTCTCCAGTACAGCAGGGATGATCAAGACCGACAAACAAAACTGCACATGGATGGGGTTTACGTCACCTTATCGGCAGACATTGTGGTGAAGAACCTGCAGAAAATCCACCACTTCTGAGCTTGTCCTCATCTAAATGGCACAACGGCACAACCAGATATATTGCATTCAAGACTTGGACTCCCTCAATATTGATCCCATATAGGTCTACAATATTCTGGTCGTGGTTGATTTTTATTGTAAGCGATGTAATAGCTAATAATAGAAAATGAAAGAACGAATATAAATGAGCGGCAGGCACATAACAGGTACACGCCCCGAGTATCATAAAAGTTCCCCTTTTCTATCTTGGTTTCAGATTCCACAAGTGAATGACAGAAGGTCGGCAGATAAACAGGGCCACAGACAAGTTACTACACAGCACCTTAATAAACTCACTTTATGGATTATTTGCTGTTGAGGTCTATAAAACGTCTTATTTCTGAGACACTGGAAGGTCAAACTAACTCCTAAAGTCTACTGTATTTAACCCATCGCATACTGTAGACAAGAGAACTGCATACAAACCAGTATGATCCCGAGTGACCGCTCCATAATTTGACAACTACCACTGCGCTCCAGGAATATTATTATTATTATTTTCATCAATGGAATTGAGTGAGGTCTTATTTTTTGTTGGATTGATGCCATTTTTGTAACATTTTTACGGTGGCAAAGAATAGCAATTCTAGCATCATTTTCAGATTTGGTTTTACACCATTCACCATACAAGTGAAATCACATGTCACTTGTATTACTTAAGAACATTATGGACATGTATATACCAAATGTGCGAGTTCTAGTCTTATTGTTTATTACACATTTTGAGATGGGAAGGGTTAAAGTATTTTTACTATTTTTAATGATTGTGGGGGGGTTTATTAGCTTACAATCATTTGGTCACTTGGAAAATCCATTGCACAACCTTGTATAGTCTGACAGGCAGTATATTAGGCCTTCTATAGGACTTTAGAGAAAGCAACCATGAGGTTTTCGTTAGGCCTCTCACTACCATGTAAAAGGTATTGGACCCCAAATACATCAGTGGGCACCCGCCTCTGGGAGTGCAGATGTAGTGCAGAAGTCTATATTTCCGTCACTAATGGGTTAATGCAGTTTTTAAGTAGGTTGTGTTATTGTGTATTATTTACACATGGTATCCTCTGTGCTGCGGACTGCACTATATATGATCTTTGCACACCTGTATCTATTATTTTAATATTGTTTTTGTGTGTGTGTAACCCACAGCTTGGATGTGAGTTTTGGGTGAAAATGTTTATTTTAAAGAATTTTTTAAATTTCTGTTTGTTGCAAACATTCATTAAGATGTATATGGTCTGTCAACAACCTGACAAGGAAACATATAGGGTTTATGGCCACAGTTCTGCAACTCCCAGGTTGTAACTTTTTATAAAGGAGTCTATCACGACCAAAATGGTTTTTCTAGGGCCGGTTACAGACACAGTGAATATGTTGTACATTTTTTGTGTTGAAGTACAAACCTGCTGATGAGAAAATGTACTTTTATTCCATGTGAAAATGAGCCGTTTGTATATGTAGCGCATAGAACTTCCTGTTCAGACATTGCCATTGTTTTGCATTTTTATGCAAAATTACACTGTGGTGCAGAATTGCATGAAGGTGCTAGTGTGTATAGAGTGGCAGAAGTATATTATCATATTATGTTGGGGGTTAATACTGTATTTTTTTTTTTATTTTGTAAGACTAGGATCACATCTGTGTTGGAAATCTCCTCCTAAAATCAGTCGTCATGTTAAAACAGTGGAAACCCGATGGACACGCAGCTCACCCCACTATAGCATATGGTGTCCACTAGTGTCCTCGGTTAACCACTATTTAAGTAGACAGGTTCACTGTCTTTCAGGTCCCCATGCAGACTCGAACGAAAGAGCCAAACACTAGTGTGAACCTAGCACAATGTAGGCTTTTACTGTACATCTGAAAAAGGTTGCAAAATAACCTCCGACAGCAAAGGGGGCAAATATAAAGCTATGCATTTAGGCCTTATTCATACCTCTGCAGATTCTGCACAGAGAATACAAAGTAAAAGTTGATTTTAATAGGCGCAAGATGACTTTTGTGGAAGAAAAACCAAAGCCACTGATTTGCTAAGTGCAGGTTCACATCTGCGCCCCGATCTCTGCTTTGCAAGAAACTGGACAGGAGACGAAAACCGGCAGTCAGATTTCAAACCCATCCACTTGAATGGGTTTGCAAAGTGACCACCCGTGAGCGTTTTGTGCCTGGCCACTGCGAAACCGTTTTTTCTTAACTAGATACAAAGCTGGACATGCAGGACTTTGTGTCCAGTTAAAAAAGAGGCAGAATATGTTCACGGGCGGACACTGACTGCCAGGTTTCCATCTCCTGTCCAGTTTCTAGGGCAGAAGACGGAAACCCACAAAGCGGAGACCGGGCGCAGGTGTGAATCCGCCCTAAGCCTTCAGATACATTTCATTATGTAAAGTATATCTGTATCTTCATGGTTTAGTTTATAATTAATCTCTACATTCGGCTAATTTGCTATAGCCCCTTTCCAGCGCATTGTAATAATGTAGGACAATGTACAGTGAGCGATGCATCATCGGGAGCTTCATTCACTTTATACACCTCCAGGGTCCTCTGGCTGGTCATGTGATTGGCATGTGGACCTGCGGATTCACCAACCATAAATCACTCTATGTATATTATACTTTCATAGACTTAGAACCCAGGGTCTCCTGGCCTCGTGCCAATCACATGACCAATATAAAGTGAACAATGCTAGACTATAGCCATGGCATCCAAGTGGTTAGATTCAGCTGCAGTTTTTGAGTTTCTGCTCACCCTTCCTATAAGACAGTATGGAGACACATATTCTGGATCCTTGTAGGCCATCGAACATGTCGGGTTTTGCTGTCCACTTGAAAAGTCAGACATCTTTGGGAACGGACACTTAAGGACACCCACGGACAGTAAAAGAACGCACCTGATGTCCATTTAAATCAATGCAAAATGTCACAGACACAGCTAGTGTCTGATGCTAATGTCCGCACAAGATTTTTCACGGACATTAGCAGTGGACACTAGCTGTTGGACATCCATAACATGGATGCAAACTCCACAGAATGATTAATATACAGCAGCAGGTATCACCCTTACAAAGCTGTAAGAATGGAGCATTCAATATATCACGGGACATGCGCAAACCTCTAGGGCCACCAGCATGGACCAATCACATGGTCAGTATTATGTATGGTGGTTGTACTGGGGCCCTGTCATACAGGACGCTGAATGTGTTTCTGTAGCATTTATACTGCTGGTTATAAGACATATTTATAGCACAATGTATTTATTAAGCAGGATATTTCAATGTATTTTCTTACTAAATCTGGAATGAATCATGAAGCAATATACGATGATATCATTTGGCGTAGAAAAAGGCCCAAGCTGAAAAAAAAAGTGACTTTGGCTTTTACCACAAAGCATTCCAGTCTGACATACCAATTGTTTGCATCAGTTGGGAGTGAATGTAGCAAAACAGCAGTGTATGTGAATGGTTTACAGACCAGACCCGCATCCTGATCAGTTTAGTGCCCTGGAGTGCACGCTGGTTTTATCCACATAACTTGTTAGATTTCCCTTTGCTCACATATTACATTAATATCACAACCCCAATATTAGCCATTAAAAGGCATCCTTTAAAAGAAAAATCATGAAAAATAAGTCCAATAATATGGAAGATTATAGAGCAGGCCCTATTCTGCTCCGTGTTATTGAAAAGGAATAGATCCAGAAGCCCCACAGACATGAATGCATTACAAAATGCACTTAGATGTCACTCATGACTGGATTACTTGGATGCACACTTGGTTGTGTGCATGGGCCCTATAAAATATCTGAATGTCCTGAATGTCCTCCATTAGATTGTAGTCAGGAGAGAATTTGCAACTATAATAAGATCTGTGTAACGCAGACATAATATGGCCGTGTGAATCCAGCCTAGCGCTTCATGAACATGACCATAGTTGTGTGCAGGTCCATGAAAAACGGAAAATATAGCAGATAGATGGAACTCCATGGGACCTTTGGGCCCTATTATCAGAATAGACAGACCAAGCCACAAAAGGCCTGCTTTATAGTTTGTGGTTTTGTCCTACGGCCATCACATGGATCTGTAAAAGCTACCAATGTGAAATGAATATGCAAGAATGGACCAAGTTGTCAATTTGTGATTACAAATCCAGGACAAGAAGGACCCGCGCTGATAGATGTAGGTGAAAAAAACGACTTTATTGGAACAACAGACTATGCGTTTCGGGCATACACTCTGCCCTTCTTCAGGTGCAATGGTTAAAATTGGTGCTTGTGAAGCTCTTTAGCTTTTCTCCTTGTATTGTGTAATATTTCACATCTAGGTAAGATGAATATATTGTGTTTCCATTTGCATTGCAGTCACTATTTGCACTACTGCAGGTAGCAAGATGAAGATGTACATGTGAATGGCCACCAATAGGTGGTATTAACGTGGAACCTTACAAAGCGTTGATCATGTCTTTCACAGCGACAGGAGAAGAAACATTTGGATGTCAGTTGGAATGACCTGAGGCAATGTTCTCTCTACTGCGCCACAAATACTCCCAGATCTTGAATATGTTAACTATAATCTCATGGCTTACAAAGGCAGGTGCGGCTATGGAAAACTCCTAGGTAACTACAATGGCCAAGCATGTGACTGCAATGCAAACACAATATTTTCATCTTACCTGGATGTGAAATATTACACAATACAAGGAGAAAAGCTAAAGAGCTTCACAAGAACCAATTTTAACCATTGCACCTGAAGAAGGGCAGAGTGTATGCCCGAAACGCGTAGTGTGTTGTTCCAATAAAGTCGTTTTTTTCACCTAAATCTATCAGCGCGGGTCCTTCTTGTCCTGGATTTGTAATCACAAATTGACAACTTGGTCCATTCTTGCATATTCACACACCCATGTGGTGTGAGGTACCTCGCAGCTGTACCCAACTATAGGATCCCTGCTTGGTGATCTTGTTGCTTTGTGAAGTGTTGTGTATCCACACAACTCTTGAAGGTGAGCCTACACTGTTATTTCACCAAAATTTTAACTATACAGATCTACACTACGGTTTGCTCGGTGTCTTCTTTTTTCTTCTTTTGAAATGTGAAATGAATGGGTCATATGCTATCTTATTATGGATCTGCTATAACAGGTAGTACACAGTCCAATACTATAGTAGTGTGTATGGGGCCATAAATAAGTTATCCAAGACTATAAAGAAATAAAAATATGAGCCTGCACGGAGAACAAGTAGACAGCACTGTTTTGGGGTTTCTGCTCCTCATTAATACAGTGTAGGGCTCTGGTTGGTTGTGTGACATGTTTGACATCGCTGTTGGAATGTAAAGGTTAGGGATATGTTAGGATACTCTACAGATCTCATTATGGTCAATGGGGTCCGATGGAGTCCCTTGTTGTCCATTTTTATTGTTCAATCCGTCCTTCTGGTCCTGCAATGCACCAGAATGGATTGAACTGTCTCCCCCTCTCCTTCTGTCTCTACCCCCTTCCCCCATAGATTGTAAGCCCTCACGGGAAGGGCCCTCTACCCCACCGTGCCACTCGCTCATTGTTAGTATTATATCTACCTGTATATTCTGTGTATTATATGTAAACCCCCAAATGTAAAGCACCATGGAATTAATGGTGCTATATAAATAAACAATAATAATAATAATAAACAATGCAGATGTGAATGCAACCATTTCCTTGTGAAGACACAACTAGTGTAGGAAGTCTTGCAGACATCTCCCCAGGTAAGATTTGCCTATAGTTGACATTAGGAATACTACTTTCTTCTTTCTGGTATAAAACTAATCTGCATACATGGCCCTGCATCTGTGCAGCTCTTCTTCCCAAATCTCCAACTCATGATATAACATCCAAGCAGTATATTGCACTCACAAAATGTGTAACGTTACATTAGCGTTATTCTTCAACAAAATAGATACCGTAAGTTAAAGGATCTGCAAAAGTGTAAAACCAAGACTGACCTGTCACACCACAAACTCACAGAACACAAAGCATCGCAAACGGATGTTGTCATACTCAAGTTTTACTGCAAACTCTTATTTTTAACTTTTCAAAGAAAAGTCCTAGTAATATCGCCAGTACAGCTTTTATGGTACAAGGAGGTCACATTACCATACGTAACACAATATGGTGATCTGTCTTGCTCTTCTGTTCCTACCACAGGAGAACGGACCAAACAATGCATAGAACAACCTAAGACCCAAACCTGCACTGTTTGTTTTCAACCTGCAAGGTCTCAATTTTTGCTGCAGGTTTATCATGTGATTTTCAACCTTTATGAGAAATTAAACATAGATCAGTTATAAAACATTAGTACCAATATGTTTGATTCATGTCAAACACATGGGGGAAATTTTCAAAAACATCCTAAATAAATTGTGTAAAAGACAGGATACCAAGATCGGAGTTATTAAAATACAATACCAAACAGGAGAACACTCGGGTACCCCTGGTTGTCACATACAACCCCCACCTGGAGACGCTGAGAGGAATCACACACAAATTACATCCACTACTGCAAAAAGACAACCGTCTAAAATCCATATTTTCTGACCCCCCTCTCCTATGCTACAGACAGCCACCAAACCTCAGGAATATGATTATTAGCAGCTCTCTGTCACCTCCAACTAACAAAGGAACATTCCCATGTGGACAGAAGAGGTGCAAAACCTGCCCCCACATACTGACCACTGACAAGATAGAGATACCAAACTCTAACAGGGAATATAAAATCCCAGGTACGTTCACCTGTAACACACCTAATGTGGTGTATTTGATCATTTGCACCAAATGTTCCACTGAAAATCTGTATGCTGGAGAGACCGGTCAGAAACTCAGAATGAGAATTAATTCACATCGCCATACAATCAAACAACAGAGAACTGATCTTCCCGTGCCAAATCATTTTTGCCAGGAACACCACAGCATCATCAATGACATGAAAATCTTGATCTTAAAAGGGAACTTTAAATCAAGGAAACAGCGACTGATTTATGAGTACAAGGCCATGACCCTATTCCAGACGTTGGACAATGGGATGAACATCTCACGTGGGTTTATGTCTTTTTATACACATCATTAAGACAGCCATTAAGATAAGAACTGGGGGATCTGGCAATTGATTGTTTGTTGTTATAAGTATATAGTAATAAGCCTCTTCCCCCCTCCCTCCTGTAATTCTAGCCCTGTGTCCAGTCATAAATATGCAGCCTCTACAGAGTGTTTTTTAGTTATATCTGAAGAAGAAGCTCAGAGGAAAGCTTCGAAACGTCATATTCTGTCATCATTATGAGTTAGCCATTAAAAAAGGTATCACCTACTGAAGACTTGCAAAGTTTTTTTTGTTTTTTATAATTCAAAATTACTTAGCGATGTCATTAATAAGAGACAATGTACGCCCTCTTAAACCTGGGTGTAATGGTGGAGGAGGAGGAGGAAAAGATAAGATAAGATAATCCTTTAATAGTCTCACAGTGGGGAAATTTCAGTATGTTACAGCAGCATAGTAATACAGATACAGGATAATACACAGTAATATATTACAGACGTAGACACACATAAGCTTAGAAGAGAAGATATACTAGGAGTCCATAGCAGCTAAGGAATAGAGATGAGCGAACACTGTTCGGATCAGCCGATCCGAACAGCACGCTCCCATAGAAATGAATGGAAGCACCTGGCACGCAGACTTTGCCGGCGGCCGGCCGCTTAACCCCCTGCGTGCCGGCCGCTTCCATTCATTTCTATGGGAGCGTGCTGTTCGGAACGGCTGTTCCGAACAGTGTTCGCTCATCTCTACTAAGGAAGACTTCATAATCATAATCATTAGTTTTCTGTGCGGAGTGATCTTCGCTTGGTCTGATGTAGATTATACAGCCTGGTCGCGGTTGGAAGGAAGGACCTGCGATAGCTCCTTCTCACACTTGGGGTGGAGCAGACGGTCACTTACAGTGCTGCCAAGTCCCATCACGGTCCCATACATGGGGTGGGATTTGTTCTCCCGCATGGAGGTCACCACGGACAGTATCCTTCTGTCACCCACCACCTGTACTGGGTCCAGGGGGCTCCCCAGGACAGAACTGGCCCTCCTGATCAGCCTGTCAAGTCTATTTCTGTCCCTGGTTGATATACTGCTCCCCAGCAGGCCACACCGAAAAAGATGGCTGAAGTAACCACAGAGCTGAAAAAGGCCCTAAGAAGTGGCCCCTGGACTCTGAAGGCCCTCAGCCTCCTGAGCAGGTAGAGCCTGCTGTGGCCCTTTCTGTGCAGCGCCTCCAGGTGATCAGCCCAGTCTAGTTTATTACTGAGGAGCACACCCAGGTACTTATAGGCCCTGACTATATTAACTACCTTCTACTCTACGGCATTTACACAAGAAAATCCAATGACCCATGATTATTACATATGTTATTATGATAATATAAGCTCTCCAATACATGCCACCTCTTCAACCCAAAAAGAAATTCAAAATAGTGAAATAGAGAATTTGCTGGGTCCAGATGGCATACACCTCAGAGTTCTGAGGGAATTATACACAGTGAAACAGACCCTTATATCTAAATTTAAGGATTCAGTAATAACTGGGTCTATTCCAAGGACTAGAGATAAAGAGCAAAAGTAGACGGCACTGCTCACTCCAATGATGTCGGCAAAAATTAGTAATACACTGTTTTTTGTAAGTCCTTATGGATCGGAAACACTTCTGATGGACATTGGTGCTCACAACCCTTAGAAAAAAAGTTGAAAATGTAGAACAATAGAGAAGTATGGGTGGGCACTCACCAATCAGTAGAAGGCATTTTCTTTCTTTATATAAAATAATACTTTTATTTGAATGCAGTAAAACAAGTCCTCAGGGAGGGAGAGATGACATAATTGGCAGAAAAAAACAGGCAACAGCCGTTTCGCGTTGTCAAACGCTTTTTCAAGCCTAATATGCATATTAGGCTTGAAAAAGCGTTTGACAACGTGAAACGGCTGTTGCCTGTTTTTTTCTGCCAATTATGTCATCTCTCCCTCCCTGAGGACTTGTTTTACTGCATTCAAATAAAAGTATTATTTTATATAAAGAAAGAAAATGCCTTCTACTGATTGGTGAGTGCCCACCCATACTTCTCTATTGTTCTACTATTCCAAGGACTGGTTCTTAGAAAATGCAGGGACAATATTCAAAAAGGGGTCAACACTGTAGGGTTATAGGTTGGACTTGATGGACCTGTGTCTTCATCCAACCTTATTTACTATGTAACACCCCACTTTTGTACATAAGGCTTGATCAAACACCAAAAAGGGTTTTCCAGTCATTGACATTTATGAGAAGTCTTCAAAGTTATATCACAAGGGTTATAACATTAATCTACTCTATCCAGCCATGTTTTATGACCAGATCTGTAAATGACACTCTTTATTTCAGTAATGTCCTTTATCAGTTAAAGGGGTTGTCTGAGAATATCATAAATGATAGCATTTAAAGGAAATGTTATACAAATTCAAAGAGGGCCTGGACGCCTTTCTTGAAGAGAAAAATATAACAGGTTATGGACTCTAGATTTTAAAGACACGTTGATCCAGGGTTTTATACTGGCTGCCAGATTTGGAGTTGGGAAGAAATTTTTTCCCCTGAAATAGGGCAATTGGCATGAGCCTCATGGGGTTTTTTGCCTTCCCCTGGATCAACACTGTAGGGATTGTAGAGTTATAGGTTGGACTTGATGGACTAATGTCTTTATCCAACCTCATCAACTATGTAACTATGTTATACAATAACAAACCAACCATTATTCACCTGTCAAATCTAGCAGTGTCGCTCTGCTGGTCCTACTGGTCTCTGTTTACATTCGCTGCAGCAGTGTTAACAAGGGCATAAGTTATGTCTTTACTACAGCAAAAGTGACCATCAAGTTCTGAGGCTTTGGCATGTGACTAATAGTTTAGTTTTTTTTCTAATATATATATATATATATATATATATATATATATATATATTGCAGATATTTAAATTTACGATATTCTCAGACAAGCCCTTTAACTCATTTGTGCCATGTGTTCCTCCGTCTATACAGTATATACAGAAAAATATGTCTAAAGACCCCCTTATATTGGAACCATTTCATATTGTATTTCTTTATTTAACAGACATTCCATCATGCACCCCCCCCAATCATATACTGGTTGCAGTATACAGTACAGGAGATTGCTTTTTGGTCACTTCATTCTGCAAGACTTTATGACGAAGATTTCCGAAGAGTAAGTTCACACAGGGTTTTTTGGTCAGGATTTTGAGGCCGTATTTGCCTTCAATGGGAGCTGGACAGGTGTTTTTTTCCGGGAGCTGGTTTGTTCTGGGTCCCGGAAAAAGAAGCGAGGTGCTCATTCTTCAAGCCGATTCGCCTTGCGATTCGGCCTCAAGACACTCCCTCCTCCAGACTAGGCCCATTCATTTGGGTCTAATCCAGAGCGGAGTGCACAAATGGATGCCGATGCAGTGCACCAGCTTTCAGTCGCAGCTACCTGTTTTTTGGATCGGAGCCTGAGGTGGCCTCCGCCTCAATTTCCGGTCCAAAAAACCCTAACGCTTGCATGGGTGTAACTCCATCCAATATAATGAAGAATCTCGGCACTCACCTTTCCAAAAGTTTTATTCATGGTCTAGATTTATAACTCTGTTTTGCGCTCCTGCCCTGACATAAGGTTGTACATGTTGCATCTAGATTTTGAACAAAACTTGCACATGGAATAGTGAGCGCTGAGAGTCTTCTTTATCTTCTTGGATGTGTCTCATTGAAGTTGTTTGTCATCTCAGGAACACTTCCGTAGGCTTCGAGCAGGGTTCAAGTAGAAGGCAAGTTTTGTAGATGAAGGTGCCAATCTGCTTTTCTTCTGTTATTTTCGCCATGTGTGACTTTACCCTTATCCATCTACAGTTTGCAGGCTGCCATTTGCTCTCAGGCTATATTCCTATTTGTATCAGAGTCTTTACCTGGTGACTCCATCACAGACCATCTAAACTTACAGATGAAAACATCCTCATCCTGAGCCTTTTCATTTGGTGAAATTAAGCTTGTTCTTCTATACCTAGGACAAAACTAAAAAAAACACACTACACCATGCAAGTGTGAACCCAGCCTTAGTCCTGATGCACACTATTGTAGGTTGTATCTGCAATTGCGGATAAAAGTATGGTCCTTACATCTCTATGGACCAAGACACATGACCGCAATGTTTGCAGCCGTATGTCCATGCCATATTCAAGGACAGCTAATTACGAATCATGTCCTGTTTTTGACCCCATTTTCAGCACGTCATGTGTAAGGGGGTATGTCCGACTTTGTGTCCGTGCAAAAAAAAAAAAAAAAACCTTTCACATTGGAGAGGCTGCAGGAAACCCATCCAAATAAATGGGTTTTTAAACTGACCGCTGGCAAACCGTCCCCAAGCTGTTTTTCCCAGAATTTTGGTGGAATCACAGCGGGCCAACGTCAGTGCAAGTGTGAACGCCCCCTTAGGTTCTGTTCACATCTGCAGTGATGTGACACTACATTACATGCAGCACTATTTCTTCCAGCAAATGACGAACACCCCAGCAGGATCTAGTGGACCCCATTTTAAATCAATAGTGTTTGTTGGACACCACTGGCACTATCGTGAGACAGACCTGGTACTGTGTAAGTTTCTGTTATAGGAGGAAACCACAATTTATATAACCTCAGCCTAACAATGCAGTAGTATAAGGTACCCGCTGAAGGATATAGGGGACCACCTAATAGATGGTGCACCCTCTCCTCTGTAGCTCTTGGCCTTGACTGTGCAGGATAGAAGGGGGATCCCTGCACCCCACACTAGTAATAGGGTATAAAGTACGGGATAAATCAATCTCTGCAGAATTCACCCAATCCTACTGACATATAAACTTGTGACCTGGTTGTAAGCCTCATGTACATGGTGCCTATAGCCGCACACAAGTCGCCATACAATGCTATCAGACGGCTCCGGTATCACAATTTAGAGGTTTCATGCAAACTCTACATAATACCATGTGTCATGGCAAAAAACACTATTTTGTGTAAACTTTTGCAATATGGCAGCACAGCCTCCTATAGGGGCTGCCATATACAGATGAGTTGTATAGACAAGGCAGTGCATGAGCCCTCAATCTAATAATCTGTAATCCACAGCTGGTTGCAGGGATTATCTCCTCATGTAACCCCACAGTACACGGCTCCTTGTCACCCTGCAATGTCTGCACTCACTGACCTGCCATGTACTCCTCCGCTCGGGATGGCGGGACGTCTCCTCCCCGGTCTGCTCCGTAGCCGGTCGGTCAGTCAGTCCTCCCAGCAGTGTGTCCGTCACCCCATCTTCTCCGTACCGGACTCAGACTTACTTCCTCAATCCTCTCGGGGAGGAGCGAGTGTCGCGATTTCCTAGAGATGTAGGAGGGAGGGCGGCGAGGCGGGAGCCGGGGCTGCCTGGAGGGGAGAGCCGCTATGAGGAGCCGCCAGGGCCCGCCGTCACCCGCGATATAGGAAGGCTATCGCGACATCGTGACTATGTCCAGACCGATAAAAACCATTGCTAGAACACACTATCGTGCGCATAGACTCTTCAATAGTAGTCCAATCATATTGATCATAGACAATATTATCTGTGTATGTGACACTGACTGACATAGGACATATTCACATGTGGCAGTTGAAAAACCACATCTGAAAAACCGCATGTGGCTTTAGGCAGTTTGCCAAGTTTCTGAGGGATTAACCTTGTAACTTGTGTTTCACCTGTAAAAAACCAATATGGTCAATTACCACATAGCAAAACTGTGGAAAAAACGCAACCGCTAGGTGTGAATATAGATCTAAAGACCCACCTACTATACTAAGGTCTAATTCACACACACTTCTCCTTACCTTTTTTATGCTATGGCTACACTTAGCAAAACACTTTTTGCAGCATTTTTTTCTGTATTATGTGGATAAGAATAACTAAAATCTCATTCATTGGTGCTGTAAGGGCCAGTTCACACGGGGTTAACGCACGCGTATTCTGGCACGTATACACGTGTCAGAATGTGAGCGCTCAAAACTGATCCCGTTCATTTCAATGGGTCGTTACAGGCGTATAATGCGCGGAATTTTGTGGCTGCAAAATTGCACGCATTATATGCCCATAACAACCCATTGAAATGAACGGGATCAGGTATACATGCCAGAATGCGAGCGTGTTAACTCCGTGTGAACTGGCCCTAAGGCTCAGTACACATAGTGGGAAATAAGAGAAATTCCTCTTCATTTTCCATCGTGGTATTCGGCCGCGGGGTTAAAGGGCATTGGCAGTCCATTGGCAGAGACTCCTATTAGAGATAGTCCTCCATGAGTAGTCCTCCATTTTGTATCTGTCGTCCATTTTGTATTCGAATATATATACTAGCAATTATTTATAAATGCTACGAGTTGAGGTTACTCTGAGTGTGAAAGGATGTAGACCTGGACATGTCTGTAAACTGCTGATTCTTATCTTGGAGGCCTCATTGTGAGAGGACACATCTGTGGCCTGTGTATTGTTCTTACCTTTTTTCTGTCAAGGAGCCCTACACCTATTAATCTTGTAGGTCTAGGGTTAAGGGGATATCGTCCCTCCTTAGGGAGAGACCACCATTTAGGTGTGTGGAATCTTATTAAACCATTTTGCACTCCACTGTGCAAAGGAACATGGGAAGAATATGCAAATCTGTCTTCCATGATGTAATTAGGAAGACAGTGCCTCAGTCATGCAGCCCACCAGGGGGCGCTGCCTGAGGATATGCAAATCTGTCTTACATGATGCGCCGGGCTGAAGAGATCCAATCAGATCGAAACAGCTGTCCTTGGCTGAGCGACTGTACTCTATTGGTGTGCATGACTGAGGCACTGTCTTCCTAATTACATCATGGAAGACAGATTTGCATATTGTTCCCATGTTCTTGTAGGTCTAGACACCTTCCCAGGAAAGCACTATAAGAATTGGACTGATACAATTAGCAGAATTCTTCTGATTCGTAAGCAGAGCTGTGTATGAGATGATTTCTCTTCAGATCTGAATAATATAACTCAATTTGGAACTCTACAGCGTACTCTATTCAGGGAACCCCTTGTTGTCCCTAACACTCCCGGAATCTATGGCAAAAGTCAAGCAAGGCGCTGACTTTTTCCCCTGTCCTACTTCAATCTCTACCTCCAGTTGAAGCAATGGGAGGTATATTCAGAATGGAATTTGCCACGGATTGGGGGCAGAATCTGCTCCTAAATCTGTCAGAAACGTGGTACCAAACTGTGCACACTCTATATAATGCACACTAAATAATACAGTAAGTGTAGAGGTAGTACCAAACATCACTATGCAAACGCCATAAGACAGACAGTCAGCTCTTTGGTAACTGAATTAGCATCTGCCCACATACTTCTCTCTTTTTATTCCTTCCTATATTTCCATTTCTTTATCTCTTTTGTAACCCTATTGTATAAGTTTCATAAATTTGAAGAAATCCAAGCCTTTGTCCTTTGTGTTACTCATTTACCTTCTTCAAAGCAGAACTCCGGCCCTCTCCTCTTACTGAGACTTATTTGTGTTAGTATATGTGTGGAAGTTACCTATTCTGTTTCTTTTGTATGCATGGGGAATTCAGTAGTTGACATCTAAGGCGTGGTTCACATCTGTGTTCAGTATTCCATTTATAAGAAACTGCGCGGACCCCATAGACTATTATGGGGTCCGTGTGATTTCCGCTCGGTGTCTGCACGAATCATGCGGAGAGAAAAGTACTGCAAGAACTTTTTGAAGACTTTATCACCGGATGCGCTGAAATTTGGCAGAGAAAACGTTTTGCTACATGGTAACCTTAGCCTTAAAGGGGTTGTCCAGACAAAAATGGACAAACCTTTTAAGTATTAAATAGGTGGAAGTCTCAGCCACACGTGACCACTGAGGTCAATTAGTGGCCTCAGCAAAGGGCTTGAGATGTCATTACCTGTGACATCATGGGTCTCTTCCTGAGGCCAAACAGCTGAAGGGATCTGTGACATCACAGCCAGTGAACAGTTTCACTTTGAAAAGGTGCCAGAACAGAAGGTCTGGAACGCACCGGAAGGACACAAGAGCATCGGGGACAGGTGAAAATTATTATTATTATTTTTTCACCTCACCTGGTTGTCCAGGCATTTAAAAAAAAAAAAAAAATCCTGGATAACCTCTTTAACCTGATTGCTCAGGAATGGTGGGTACTAGAGAAAAAAACATCCCTCTGTGCTGGAATCAGTGCTATGTTAGAAAGCCCCCTTAGTATTGGTGCCTAATATATTAAATAGTTTCTCTGCTGGGTGGTCTAGTGGTAAAGACGACATGGGGGCATGATTTTGATCTCTTTCATTGTCTGCCTCTGGAGATTGTGAGAAAGCTCTGACTCACACCCCTTTACCTGTTCCCATCTGACACCTACCTCCTGACAGGACAAAGCCTAATTAGCATATCAGGCATCAAAACTAACAGCACTTATTGCTCAGGAAAAGTGGAGACTGAAGAAAAAATGACAACTGCATCAGAATCAGTGGTGCAGTGACTATTAAAGGGATTCTACCACTAAAACACATTTTTTTCTAGTTAACACGTTGGAATAGCCTTTAAAAAGGCTATTCGTCTCCTACCTTTGGAAGTGCTCTCCGCCACGCCGTTCGTTCAAAATACCGGTTTGTATCGGTATGCTAATTAGTTCTCTCGCAGCGATGGGGGCGTCCCCATTGCAGCTCGAAAACCGACCGCAGCGCCGCCTCTATGGTCTTTGGTATCCTCCCCTTCCTTCTTCAGCGTCTTGTCGGACGCCTGCGCAGTACGCTCTATTCGGCGAAGATTGCCGAACGTACTGCGCATGCGCGAAATTGCGGTGCCCGCACTGCGGCGCTGCGGTCGGTTTTCGAGCTGCAATGGGGACGCCCCCATCGCTGCTCCTGCGATGGGGACGCCCCCATCGCTGCAAAAGAACTAATTAGCATACCGATACAAACCAGTATTTTGAACGAACGGCGCGGCGGAGAGCACTTCCAAAGGTAGGAGACGAATAGCCTTTTTAAAGGATATTCCGACGTGTTAACTAGAAAAAAATGTGTTTTAGTGGTAGAATCCCTTTAAGGGATTCAAAAGCCTGCAGGCAATGAGAGGTTGTCCTTAAAGGGGTTGTCGCATCACAAGGATCCTATCTATACTGCTTGTTAATGTGGATGTAAGACTTTTCCTAAATACACTGCTTCAGCAAAACTGCTTTGTTTGTCCACTATCTTACTTTATTCATTTCTTTGTTGACACAGCCCTTGACTTATCTGCTCAAAAGTCAAGTGATGTATCTGCCTACTGTAAGGGGGGAGGGAGGAGGGGCTAAGTGCACGGGAGCGAGCCTGGAGGGGGGGGGGGGTAGCTTACACTTTGGGAGAAGGGGCCACCAATACAGACCCAGCATCCGCTGTAATAGAGAGGCGAATGCCGGGGAGGGTTAGACGCCAGCACAGGTGCCGGGGCCTGCAACATCGCTACGCTCCTGCCCTGCATGAAGCCAGCAGCGGCAGGAGCGATGCTACTATTCCGGAGGGGGGGCGGAGGAGCAGAATAGCAGCATCGCTCCTGCCGCTGCTGGCTTCATACAGGGCAGGAGCGTAGTGATGTCGCAGGCACCTGTGCTGGCGCCTAACCCTCCTCGGCATCCGCCTCTCTATTACAGCGGATGCCGGGTCTGTATTGGCATTGTGAAGGCTGGGGAACTGACTGGTCTCACTATTCGCTGTACGTCCGATGCCTAGCTGCATCGGGAGCGCGCACACAGGGCCAGCGGCATAGAAGCGACTTCATCTCGCCGCTGGCTTTGCATATGTAACCCCGCACACCAATGACGCAACAAAGCAGGAAGAAAGAAAATTTTACAGCAGCGAAGACTGGTGAGTATGCGACGTGGGAATACCCCTTTAAGGCCTAGTTCACATCTGCATTTGACATTCCGTTCGGGGAATCTGCTTGGGGACCCACCAAATGGAATACCAAATGACAATCAGTGAGCTTATGGAAGCACATGGACCCCATTGACTATAATGGGGTCCGTGTGTTTTCCACTCGGTGTCCGCAAGGAATATGTGGAGAGAAAAGTACTTCATGAACTACTTTCCTATCCACATGACTTGTGCGGGCACCGCACAGAAAACACATGGACCTAAACACAGATGTGAACCAGGTCTAAGGATGTGACTAAGCAAGGGTTCACACTGGCGTTGGATTACATTATGATGGTGTCCGTTTAACAAAAAAAACAAAAAGCTTACACCTATCATAACAGACAGTAACTGATGCCTATCAGTTACTGTCTGTTATCTGTCCGTTGCCCATAGACTTCAATGTTAAAAAAATAATGGACACTTGCCGACCGTTTTTTCTAATTTTCAGAAAAGTCCTGCATGTAGGATTTTATAGTCCACTGGAAAAGAACAGACATGGTTGTAAACGGACAGCAGATAAAATGCCATTGATTTTAATAGAAATTTTAATGGATTTCTGACAGTTCAGTCAGTGTCCGTTTTAACGGACAATAGCTACGGATGTAATGTAATGTTAAGTAAGTGTAATGTACGGTAAGGTAATGGATGTTTGGGTATTCTTGTGTATGTTAATTAGCATTTTATTTATATTTTTTTAACATAGAGGGCAAAAACATCAATACCATTGTTTCCTATTTCCTGCATGATGGCAGTGCACTAACTTCACTGCACTGTGAGTCTACGACCTCTTCACAGCGCCATATAGTTATGGCATAAGACAGGATGTGGTTAAGCAGATTCTGGTTTGTCACAAAGATAAAGAAGTCCTGTAATCTGTGCTGAATGAGGAAACTGATTACCTTTGGATAAGACCTTTGATGTTCTTTCAGTGGCATTTTTTCACTGACTTTTTTATGTTACTGCTTTAAATAGTCACAGTGCAGAGGGATCTACCCTATTCTCATTAGCACAAGGAAGTACAAGAAGTAGAGATGAGCGAACAGTGTTCTATCGAACTCATGTTCGATCGGATATTAGGCTGTTCGGCATGTTCGAATCGAATCGAACACCGCGTGGTAAAGTGCGCCATTACTCGATTCCCCTCCCACCTTCCCTGGCGCCTTTTTTGCTCCAATAACAGCGCAGGGTAGGTGGGACAGGAACTACGACACCGGTGACGTTGAAAAAAGTAGGCAAAACCCATTGGCTGCCGAAAACATGTGACCTCTAATTTAAAAGAACAGCGCCGCCCAGCTTCGCGTCATTCTGAGCTTGCAATTCACCGAGGACGGAGGTTTCCGTCCAGTTAGCTAGGGGTTAGATTCTGGGTAGGCAGGGACAGGCTAGGATAGGAAGGAGAAGACAACCACAACAGCTCTTGTAAGAGCTAAATTCCAGGGAGAAGCTTGTCAGTGTAACGTGGCACTGACGGGCTCAATCGCCGCAACCCAGCTTTCCCAGGATCCTGAATGGAATACACTGTCAGTGTATTCCCGTATACCCGATATATACCCCCGATACCCGTTCCAACGGTGTGCCCCCCCACCTTCACCCCAGAAATACCCTGCAAGTCCCCTAGCAATAGGATTGGGGCTATATACACCCACTATTTTTGCTACTGCCATATAGTGCCATTGTCTCACTGGGAATTCAAAGAATATATTGGGCTTACATATAACTTCAATTCCAGGGAGAAGCTTGTCAGTGTAACGTGGCACTGACGGGCTCAATCGCCGCAACCCAGCTTTCCCAGGATCCTGAATGGAACACACTGACAGTGTATTCCCGTATACCCCATATATACACCCCAAATCCCCGTTCCAACGGTGTGCCCCCCCACCTTCACCTCAGAAATACCCTGCAAGTCCCCTAGCAATAGAATTGGGGCTATATACACCCACAATTTTTGCTACTGGTATATAGTGCCATTGTCTGACTGGGAATTCAAAGAATATATTGGGGTGACGTGCACCCACAATTTTTGCTACTGCTATACAGTGCCATTGTCTCACTGGGAATTCAAAGAATATATGGGGGTTATGTGCACCCACAATTTTTAATACTGGTATACAGTGCCATTGTCTGACTGGGAATTCAAAGAATATATGGGGGTTACGTGCACCCACAATTTTTAATACTGGTATACAGTGCCATTGTCTGACTGGGAATTCAAAGAATATATGGGGGTTATGTGCACCCACAATTTTTAATACTGCTATACAGTTCCATTGTCTCACTGGGAATTCAAAGAATATATGGGGGTTATGTGCACCCACAATTTTTAATACTGGTATACAGTGCCATTGTCTGACTGGGAATTCAAAGAATATATGGGGGTTATGTGCACCCACAATTTTTAATACTGGTATACAGTGCCATTGTCTGACTGGGAATTCAAAGAATATATGGGGGTTATGTGCACCCACAATTTTTAATACTGGTATATAGTGCCATTGTCTGACTGGGAATTCAAAGAATATATGGGGGTTATGTGCACCCACAATTTTTAATACTGGTATACAGTGCCATTGTCTGACTGGGAATTCAAAGAATATATTGGGGTGACGTGCACCCACAATTTTTGCTACTGCTATACAGTGCCATTGTCTCACTGGGAATTCAAAGAATATATGGGGGTTATGTGCACCCACAATTTTTAATACTGGTATACAGTGCCATTGTCTGACTGGGAATTCAAAGAATATATGGGGGTTACGTGCACCCACAATTTTTAATACTGCTATACAGTTCCATTGTCTCACTGGGAATTCAAAGAATATATGGGGGTTATGTGCACCCACAATTTTTAATACTGGTATACAGTGCCATTGTCTGACTGGGAATTCAAAGAATATATGGGGGTTACGTGCACCCACAATTTTTGCTACTGCTATACAGTTCCATTGTCTCACTGGGAATTCAAAGAATATATGGGGGTTATGTGCACCCACAATTTTTAATACTGGTATACAGTGCCATTGTCTGACTGGGAATTCAAAGAATATATGGGGGTTATGTGCACCCACAATTTTTAATACTGGTATATAGTGCCATTGTCTGACTGGGAATTCAAAGAATATATGGGGGTTACGTGCACCCACAATTTTTGCTACTGCTATACAGTTCCATTGTCTCACTGGGAATTCAAAGAATATATGGGGGTTATGTGCACCCACAATTTTTAATACTGGTATACAGTGCCATTGTCTGACTGGGAATTCAAAGAATATATGGGGGTTATGTGCACCCACAATTTTTACTACTGGTATACAGTGCCATTGTCTGACTGGGAATTCAAAGAATATATTGGGGTGACGTGCACCCACAATTTTTGCTACTGCTATACAGTGCCATTGTCTCACTGGGAATTCAAAGAATATATGGGGGTTATGTGCACCCACAATTTTTAATACTGGTATACAGTGCCATTGTCTGACTGGGAATTCAAAGAATATATGGGGGTTACGTGCACCCACAATTTTTAATACTGCTATACAGTTCCATTGTCTCACTGGGAATTCAAAGAATATATGGGGGTTATGTGCACCCACAATTTTTAATACTGGTATACAGTGCCATTGTCTGACTGGGAATTCAAAGAATATATGGGGGTTATGTGCACCCACAATTTTTACTACTGGTATACAGTGCCATTGTCTGACTGGGAATTCAAAGAATATATTGGGGTGACGTGCACCCACAATTTTTGCTACTGCTATACAGTGCCATTGTCTCACTGGGAATTCAAAGAATATATGGGGGTTATGTGCACCCACAATTTTTAATACTGGTATACAGTGCCATTGTCTGACTGGGAATTCAAAGAATATATGGGGGTTACGTGCACCCACAATTTTTAATACTGCTATACAGTTCCATTGTCTCACTGGGAATTCAAAGAATATATGGGGGTTATGTGCACCCACAATTTTTAATACTGGTATACAGTGCCATTGTCTGACTGGGAATTCAAAGAATATATTGGGGTGACGTGCACCCACAATTTTTGCTACTGCTATACAGTGCCATTGTCTCACTGGGAATTCAAAGAATATATGGGGGTTATGTGCACCCACAATTTTTAATACTGGTATACAGTGCCATTGTCTCACTGGGAATTCAAAGAATATATTGGGGTTATGTGCACCCACAATTTTTACTACTGGTATATAGTGCCATTGTCTGACTGGGAATTCAAAGAATATATGGGGGTTATGTGCACCCACAATTTTTGCTACTGCTATACAGTTCCATTGTCTCACTGGGAATTCAAAGAATATATGGGGGTTATGTGCACCCACAATTTTTAATACTGGTATACAGTGCCATTGTCTGACTGGGAATTCAAAGAATATATGGGGGTTATGTGCACCCACAATTTTTAATACTGGTATATAGTGCCATTGTCTGACTGGGAATTCAAAGAATATATGGGGGTTACGTGCACCCACAATTTTTGCTACTGCTATACAGTTCCATTGTCTCACTGGGAATTCAAAGAATATATGGGGGTTATGTGCACCCACAATTTTTAATACTGGTATACAGTGCCATTGTCTGACTGGGAATTCAAAGAATATATGGGGGTTACGTGCACCCACAATTTTTAATACTGCTATACAGTTCCATTGTCTCACTGGGAATTCAAAGAATATATGGGGGTTATGTGCACCCACAATTTTTAATACTGGTATACAGTGCCATTGTCTGACTGGGAATTCAAAGAATATATGGGGGTTACGTGCACCCACAATTTTTGCTACTGCTATACAGTTCCATTGTCTCACTGGGAATTCAAAGAATATATGGGGGTTATGTGCACCCACAATTTTTAATACTGGTATACAGTGCCATTGTCTGACTGGGAATTCAAAGAATATATGGGGGTTATGTGCACCCACAATTTTTACTACTGGTATACAGTGCCATTGTCTGACTGGGAATTCAAAGAATATATTGGGGTGACGTGCACCCACAATTTTTGCTACTGCTATACAGTGCCATTGTCTGACTGGGAATTCAAAGAATATATGGGGGTTATGTGCACCCACAATTTTTACTACTGGTATACAGTGCCATTGTCTGACTGGGAATTCAAAGAATATATGGGGGTTATGTGCACCCACAATTTTTAATACTGGTATACAGTGCCATTGTCTGACTGGGAATTCAAAGAATATATGGGGGTTACGTGCACCCACAATTTTTAATACTGGTATACAGTGCCATTGTCTGACTGGGAATTCAAAGAATATATGGGGGTTATGTGCACCCACAATTTTTAATACTGGTATATAGTGCCATTGTCTGACTGGGAATTCAAAGAATATATGGGGGTTACGTGCACCCACAATTTTTGCTACTGCTATACAGTTCCATTGTCTCACTGGGAATTCAAAGAATATATGGGGGTTATGTGCACCCACAATTTTTACTACTGGTATACAGTGCTATTGTCTGACTAGGAATTCAAAGAATATATGGGGGTTATGTGCACCCACAATTTTTAATACTGGTATACAGTGCCATTGTCTGACTGGGAATTCAAAGAATATATTGGGGTGACGTGCACCCACAATTTTTGCTACTGCTATACAGTGCCATTGTCTCACTGGGAATTCAAAGAATATATGGGGGTTATGTGCACCCACAATTTTTACTACTGGTATACAGTGCCATTGTCTCACTGGGAATTCAAAGAATATATGGGGGTTATGTGCACCCACAATTTTTAATACTGGTATACAGTGCCATTGTCTGACTGGGAATTCAAAGAATATATGGGGGTTACGTGCACCCACAATTTTTAATACTGGTATACAGTGCCATTGTCTGACTGGGAATTCAAAGAATATATGGGGGTTATGTGCACCCACAATTTTTAATACTGGTATATAGTGCCATTGTCTGACTGGGAATTCAAAGAATATATGGGGGTTACGTGCACCCACAATTTTTGCTACTGCTATACAGTTCCATTGTCTCACTGGGAATTCAAAGAATATATGGGGGTTATGTGCACCCACAATTTTTAATACTGGTATACAGTGCCATTGTCTGACTGGGAATTCAAAGAATATATGGGGGTTATGTGCACCCACAATTTTTACTACTGGTATACAGTGCCATTGTCTGACTGGGAATTCAAAGAATATATTGGGGTGACGTGCACCCACAATTTTTGCTACTGCTATACAGTGCCATTGTCTCACTGGGAATTCAAAGAATATATGGGGGTTATGTGCACCCACAATTTTTACTACTGGTATACAGTGCCATTGTCTCACTGGGAATTCAAAGAATATATGGGGGTTATGTGCACCCACAATTTTTAATACTGGTATACAGTGCCATTGTCTCACTGGGAATTCCACAAATAATTTGGGGATTCATTCACCCTACATCTCAGGCTCTTGCCATATTCACCCAGGTTGTCAGTGCTGCACCAGCTCGTTCCCAGACAGCTCGGCCCGAAAAACACGTTACCTATATAGAGGATTTGGACAATGAAGACAACATGTTCTAAATCTAATGTCTGCACCTTCTCCAGAATTAAAATAAAGGCAGCGTTTAACTTTCAAATAGCACTGCACAAAGGAAGAGCTTATCAGCTTGTCTCATGACATGCTACTGAAAAGTTTCATTTGTGTATCTTAATGTAAATATAGTTGTATAAGCTTTTTGGGTTTTAGGCACTGCCAAGTTATTTATTACCACCCGCTCCCTTATAATGATGATGACGCCAAAGTCACTGTGGGTGTTCAGAGCTCACAGCTTTGGGTGACATTTGTCTTGCTCTCTGTCGGTACCAGCTGTCTTTTTGGATACCGTAAAGTTATGTTGACTTTATTAACAGCTATAGAAGCTTTAGCCAGGTTGTGACGGTGTGTAACCCTAACAACACTAAGTGGGATACACATTAATAGTCAGTCTATGTACGCTAAACGTATCACTGAAGTAATTTTTTTTCCCTCTCCCCTAATATAAGAAAGGAACAGACATTAGACCTAGACCGGGGTTCGAGGCTTGAAAAAATCCAGTATTATTTGTTCTTCATGATGTGAAATATGTGTTGAAAAGCAACCCAAGATGAAGTCAGCCATGTGTGCCAGTGTGTTACTTGGCATGCCTTTGCTGGCCCCAACTGTAAGGGTCACTCTCCATTTCCTCCATTTTCCACTCCCCTTCACACCATTTGTGGTGAAGCAATGGGATGCACTGAAGTGCACCCTCTAGCCTCGTGTGGGATAGGGACATCAGATGCCACTCCAACCCCCTCGTCTTCCTCCGCCAGCCAACGGTGCGAAGATGAGAGGAGTGTGCTCTGAATGTTTTCTGCCTAGCAGAGGCTAGTTCTCACTTACGAAAATGGCCCCACTTTGACCTGTATATCAGGCACAATGGTGTAGGTTTCAAAGAAACATGGCACCAACAAGTTGGAAAACGTGGGCCATGCGTGGACCGTGTTTGAGTCTGGCAAGCTCCAGATCTGCTACCAGGTTCCAGCCATTATCACAGGCGCAAAAATGCCAGGCCCCAGGTGTAGCAGGGAAAAAAAAATGCCATCTCAGCCAGGATGGCATCCCTGACCTCGGAGGCACTGTGCTGTCTGTCCCCCAAGCTGATCAGTTTCAGCACGGCCTACTGACATCTCCCCATGCCAGTGTTACAGTGTTTTCCGCTAGTAGCTGGGGTGGAGGTTGCAGCTTCGTAGGGTTTCAGTCTACTCCTGCCATGAATTTTGGCCTGGGAGAGGAGATAGGCCACCCCAGTTTGCACCCGGGGAACAGACTCCACCACATTCACCCTGCCTGTCATTAAAGATAAGCACTGCAGCATCCCTGACCACAGGCGCTTGTCCATGTGTCGGTGGTCAAGTGGACCTTGCAGCAAAGCGCAGAGCTCTGGGCCCGACTGATGTTATGGGACACATGCAGGCGCAAGGCAGAGACAGCACACCAAGAGAAGTAGTAACGGCTAGGCCCAGCATAGGGAGGTGCCCCAGCTGCCATCTGCTGACGGAAGGCCTGGGTCTCCAGAAGCATAAACAAACACCAACATCTCCAGGGCCAGCAGTTTATCGATGAGGCTGTTACAGGCTTGGGCATGGGGGTGGGTTGTATTGTACTTCTGCCTGCAATGAAAAGCTTGGGAAATGTGGAGTGGCTGGGAAGAGGCGCATGATGGTGCAGGCCAAAAGGGCGCATGAGGGTGAACTCCCCAATGTGTCAGAGATAGGTGTGTAGGTGTCCTTGCATCATATACTTGCACCATATTTGGCTTTGGAAGTTAATTTTGTGCCAAAAAGTGGTTAAGACAGCGATCCCTCAGCTACTCCCGTTACACTGTCTATTGAAGTTACCATCTGTGGAAGTGGACCACCATTTCTAAGATCCCAAAGGAAGCAGGCAAGAGATGTGCAGTTCAGAAAAAAAGATGAGAAAATAAGTTTAGGCTGTAGAGCACAGAGGGATCGGAGAGGACAGAGCTGGTGTCGGCCAGGTATTCCCACAACATGCGCCTATACTTGTCCCTCCTGGTGACACTAGGCCCCTGAGTGGCAGTAATTTGTCCAGGGGGGCCATTAACGTGTTCCAGACCTAGGAATAAGTCTTCCAACAGGGTAGAGTTTTGCATGCCTTTGCTTCTACCCACTGTTTTTGCTGCTTAGCTTCCCTCCACATCTACTCTGCTTTCACCCCTAAACATCACCCCAGTTTATGCCTTTGCTTCTACCCAGGTTTTTTGTTGATTTAGCTTCCCTCTACATCTACACTGCTTTAGCCCCTAGACATCACCCCTGTCCATGTGGGGTCGGTGGCCTCGTCATCCACCAACTCCTCTTCCAATTGCGCACTGCCCCCTTACTGCAAACCGCACATGACCACAGCTTGCCTTGATGGCAACTGTGTCTCATGATCCCCACTTAGGTCCAGACAAGTCGGTGGCGGGTCCAAAACCCCAAAATTGGAAGGAAATGGCAGATGCTGCAGTATTTCTAACACCTGTTCCTGGTGCTCGGGCCTGGTCTGTGTTGTACCCTGCACCCTGCTTAACGCATCTGCCATATCCGAAGTTGTGCTGAGCGCATGCTAATGTTTCGTGTCCAGTGCAATGGATGGGATGGGATTTCACATAAGTCTGCCACCCATGGCCACTCATGGTTGAGCAACTGAGGGAGTTGACTTTGACGAACCCGAGGGTTTTGGAGTTGGAACTACATCAAAGGTCTGTGCTGCTCACACACTCTGCTCAACACATGATATGTTTAGTGCCAGCAGTGTGGAGACGTCGCACAACAGCCGTTGTTCCAGCAGGTACAGGCGTTGTAGGAGTGCATAGAGGCTAGCAGCGGCAACTATACACTTTAAAAACTATCCGCACAAGCGCCACACTTTCACCAGTAGCTCAGGAACATTGGGGTACCTTTTTCAAAAGATTAGCAGCAATGAGTTAAAAACGTGGCCCAGGCATGGAATATGTTGCAGGCTGCCAAGCTACAGAGCCAATCCCAGGTTACGGCCATTATCACACATGACAACATGCCTGGGCCCAGGTGCAGTGGCAAAAACCACATTGCCGTCTCATCGAGGATGGCATGACTCACTTTGTAGGCAGTGTGCTGTCTGGCCCCCAAGCTGATGAGCTTCAGCACGGCCCGCTGACGTCTCCCCACACCAGTGTTGCAGCGTTTCCAGCTCGTAGCTGGGGTCAATTTAACAGCGGAGGAGGGTGGTGTTTCAGCCCTCCTCCCAGGAATGTTGTGTGGGGAGACAAGTCAGGCCACCACATTTTGCGACCCGGTCCACGCCTCAACTACATTCAACCACTGTGCCCAAATTGAAAGGTAGCGTCCCTGTCCGCATGCACTTGTCCATTCGTAACTGGTCACATGGAACTTTAGGGCTAAGCGCTGAATTTAGGGACCGCCTCATGTTTGGGGGAAAGTGCTGGTGTGGACGGCACAGTGCGGTGGCGCAGTAGACACTCTGCCCAAAAAGGGCAGAGTGTCCCCCAGCCGGGATTCCAACATCTCCTGGGCCAGATTTCTTGAGATGAGGCCGTTGAAGCCTTGGGCATGTGGGTGGGTTGCGCTGTACTTTAGCATGAAATGAAAGGCTTGGGAGATGGGGAGTTGCTGGGAAGAGGCGCATGATGGCGCGGGCAAAAGGAGAAATGGCAGGAAAAGGTGAGGATAAGGGTGAACTCCCCAAAGTGTCAGAGGCAGATGTGGAGGTGTCCTGGCTCCTGGTCTGGACTGCAGCGCCAGCCCTGTCAACAGTGGAAGAGGCAGTGGCCGCCAGGCCAAACGACGATTATCCTGCGCTTGCTCTCACCCACTGAGCCCAGGGCTTGCCTTCCAAATGATGGCACCCGCAAGAGGTGGTGAGATTCCTCTCCGCAGATCTCCAAACCATCTTGGACTTGCAAATTGCACTAAATTTGTCATGTAACTGACATGTATATGATGAGTCTATCCATTGTCTGTTCATTTTGGTGAAAGTCAGCCTGTCAGCTGACAGACAGCTGTGCTTGTCAGTGATGATGTCACCGGCTGCTTGTACCCCCAGTTTTTGCTGCTTAGCTTGCCTCCACATCCACACTGCTTTTGCCCCTACACATCACCCCTATCCATGCCTGTGCCTCTAGCCATAAGTCTGCCACCCATGGAAACTCATGGTGCAGAAAGTGAGGGAGCTGACTCTGAGGAACCCTTGGGTTTTGTAGCTGGTACTCCATCAAAGGTCTCTGCTGCTCACACACCCTGCTGAACATACGGTATCTAGGGTTAGAGCGTGTGGTGACCTCGCACAACAGTAGGTGCTTCAGGCAGATGTAGGCCTTGCTGGAGTGTATTGCGGCTAGCTCCAGGTACTGTAGACTTGGGAAAGTGGGTGTCCAAGTGCCGCACTTTCACCCTTAGCTCAGCTAATTTGGGGTATGTTTTTAAAAATCATTGCACCACTACATTGAACATGTGGGCCAGGCATGGAACGTGTTGGAGGCTGGCAAGCTCCAGAGCCCTCCAACAAGCTAAAAAACCTGGCCCCAGGGGCAGCGGGGATAAACAAATTGCCATCTCATCCAGGATGGCATCCCTGACCTCAGAGGCAGTGTGCTGTCCGTCTCCCAAGCTGATGAGCTTCAGCCCAGCCTGCTGACGTCTCCCCACACCAGTGTTGCAGTGTTTTCAGCTCGTAGCTGGGGTAAATCTAACAGCGGAGGAGGAGGAGGGTGGTGTTTCAGCCCTCCTCCCAGGAATGTTTTGTGGGGAAACAAGTCAGGAAAATTCTTGAAACGGGAGAGTTTTGCATCTTTGCCCTTGCTGCCTATGGACATCCCTTTGCCTCTAGCCACCATTTTCCCTGCTTTGCTTGCCTCCACATCCACACTGCTTTTGCCCCTAGACATCACCCCAGTCCATGCCTTAGCTTGTACCCCCAGTTTTTCCTGCTTAGCTTGCCTCCACATCCACACTGCTTTTGCCCCTAGACATCACCCCAGTCCATGCCTTAGCTTGTACCCCCAGTTTTTCCTGCTTAGCTTGCCTCCACATCCACACTGCTTTTGCCCCTAGACATCACCCCAGTCCATGCCTTAGCTTGTACCCCCAGTTTTTCCTGCTTAGCTTGCCTCCACATCCACACTGCTTTTGCCCCTAGACATCACCCCAGTCCATGCCTTAGCTTGTACCCCCAGTTTTTCCTGCTTAGCTTGCCTCCACATCCACACTGCTTTTGCCCCTAGACATCACCCCAGTCCATGCCTTAGCTTGTATCCCCAGTTTTTCCTGCTTAGCTTGCCTCCACATCCACACTGCTTTTGCCCCTAGACATCACCCCAGTCCATGCCTTAGCTTGTACCCCCAGTTTTTCCTGCTTAGCTTGCCTCCACATCCACACTGCTTTTGCCCCTAGACATCATCCCTATCCATGCCTCTTCCCCTAGCCATAACTCTGCCACCCCTGGAAACTCATGGTGCAGAAACTTTGGTTGCTGACTTTGAGGAACCCTTGGGTTTTGTAGATGGAACTCCATCAAAGGTCTGTGCAGCTCACACACCCTGCTCAAGATATGGTATTGTAGGGTTTCAGCGTGTGTGAATGACGGACAACAGCCTGTGTTTGGACAGATGTAGGCCTTGCTAGAGTGTTTTTAGGCTAGCAGCGACTCCTGTGCACTTGCAAAAGTGGGCGCACAAGCGCCGCATTTTCAACAGTAGCTTCGGTACATTTGGGTATGTTTTTAAAAAACTTTGCACCACTAGGTTAGACGTGGGCCAAACATGGAACGTGTTGGAGGCTGGCAAGCTCCAGAGCCGCTACCAGGTTCCAGCCATTATCACAGGCGTAAAAATGCCAGGCCCCAGGTGTAGCAGGGAAAAAAAAATGCCATCTCAGCCAGGATGGCATCCCTGACCTCGGAGGCACTGTGCTGTCTGTCCCCCAAGCTGATGAGCTTCAGCACCGCCTGCTGACGTCTCCCCACACCAGTGTTTTAGCGTTTGCCGCTAGTAGCTGTGGTGGAGGTTGCAGCGTCGTAGGGTTTCAGTCTACTCCTGCCATGAATTTTGGCCTGGGAGAGGAGATAGGCCACCCCAGTTTGCACCCGGGGAACAGACTCCACCACATTCACCCTGCCTGTCATTAAAGATAAGCACTGCAGCATCCCTGACCACAGGCGCTTGTCCAAGTGTCGGTGGTCAAGTGGACCTTGCAGCAAAGCGCGGAACTAAGGGCCCACCTGATGTTGAGTGACACGTGCTGGTGCAAGGCGGGGACGCCACACCGGGAGAAGTTGAGACGGCTAGGGACGGCATAGTGAGGTGCCACAGTTGCCATCAGGTCCGGGAAGGCGGGAGTTTCAACAAGCCGGAACGCCAACCTCTCCTGGGCCAGCAGTTTAGCGATGTTGGCGTTCTAGGCTTGCGTGGGTGGGTGGTTAGCGGTGTATTTCTGCCGGCGCTCCAATGTCTGAGAGATGGTGGGTTGTTGTAAAGAAGCGCCTGATGGTGCCTTTGATAGTGCAGGAGAAGGAGATAAGACAGAAACAGGGGAGGATGAGGGAGAAGTCAACAAAGTGGCGGAGGCAGATGAAGTGATGTCCTGGCTCGTCCTCTGGAGTGCATCGCCAGCACTGTGAGCAGAGGCAGTGGCATGAACGGCGGGCGACGTTTGTCCTGCCGTTGCTGCCTGCCACTGATTCCATTGCTTGGATTCCAAATGACGGTGCATTGAAGTGGTGGACAGGTTGCTCTTCTCAGGGCCCCTACTCGATTTCGAGAGGCAAATTGTGTAGACGACACTATATCTGTCCTCGGCGCATTCCTTGAAAAAACTCTACACCTTCAAGAAACGTGCCCTCGATGGGGGAGTTTTTCTGGGCTGGGTACAAAAGGGAACATCTTCGGACATTCCGGGTCTGGCCTGGCTTCGGCAAAGCAGCTGACCTCTGCCTCTGGACATGTCTCTGCCTCTAGCTACCCTTTTTGGTGCTGCACCTGCCTCAACATCCACACTACTTTCCCAGCTTGACATCTGCCTTGTCCAGGTGGGGTCGGTGTCCTCGTCGTCCACCACCTCCTCTTCCAACTCCTGTCTCGCCTCCTCCTCCTGCACAATGCGCATGTCAACTGGCTGCCCTGACAGCAACTGCGTCTCATCGTCGTCGATGAGGGTGGGTTGCTGGTCATCCGCCACCAAATCGACCGGAGATGGAATGGAGGAGACTCTAGTGTTTGAGCATCTGGACACAGATACTCGTCTGTTAGGTCCGTGGAATCGCGAAATGGAGGGGCAGGTTGCGGTACAGTCAAAGGAAGGGAGAACAGCTCTGGGGAGCAGGGACAGTTGGGGTTATTGTTCTGAGAAGATTGGGAATTTTGGGTGGAAGGAGGACAAGACTGTTGGGTAAGAGGAGGTAGAGGCTGACTGGCTGGTGGACAATGTGCTTTAAGCGTTATCCGACAGCCATTGCAAGACCTGTTCCTGGTTCTCGGGCCTACTAATCTTTGTACCATTCAGCCTAGTTAATGTGGAACTTTTGTGCAAAGCGCAGAACTTAGGGCCCGCCTGATGTTAAGGGACACACGCTGGTACAAGGCTCAACTCACCCTAAGTGCCAAAAACACTGCTGGTGCAAGGCTCTACTCATGCCAAGGGCCTCAATCTCTGCTGGTAGCTCAGCTTAAGGTCATGTAACTTTGTTTGGAAGGGCTCATGTTAAGGGCTAGAAAAGTGAATTTTGGAAGGTCTTACCACATCACACACACACACACACACACACACACACACACACACACACACACTCAAAATGACAGTTAAGGGTGAGGGCTTTTGGAATTCCCATTGCCTATTCCATTTGTGGTTGTCATGGGGAACGTGATTTAAAGGGGTGGTTGTTACTGTTTGTTGAGCTTAAATTGGGGTTTGTGTCCATCCATTTGGGGAGTAAAGAAGGTTTCCAGGTATTTTCCCACTTTGATAGAGGTTTTTTTGAATGTGGAAAGTGTGTAGTTGTTAGGCAGTGATGTTGGGGTAATAGAGGGTCTTTGGTGTGTTAGATGCCCCCAGGCATGCTTCCCCTGCTGTCCCAGTGTCATTCCAGAGGTGTTGGCATCATTTCCTGGGGTGTCATAGTGGACTTGGTGACCCTCCAGACACGGATTTGGGTTTCCCCCTTAACGAGTATCTGTTCCCCATAGACTATAATGGGGTTCGAAACCTGTTCGAACACACGAACATTGAGCGGCTGTTCGAATCGAATTTCGAACCTCGAACATTTTAGTGTTCGCTCATCTCTAACAAGAAGCAATGGGATGAAACTAAAGGGAAAGAGATACAGATTAGACATTAGGAAAAACTTTCTGACAGTGAGGGTAGTGAGAGAGTGGAATAGGCTGCCACGGGAGGTGGTGGGCGCTCCATCAATGGAAATCTTCAAGCGGAATCTGGATAAACATATAGCTGGGATGATTTAGGAAAACCTGCACTCGCAGGGGGTTGGACCCGATGGCCCTTGAGGTCCCTTCCAACTCTACCATAAGAAAAAGAAATTTGACAAAATATTGCTTTACAGTAATCTGCACCAAAAATCTGCAGCATTGGTGTAATGGTAAGGGGTGTATTAAGGGTACCATGAGCCTTAAAGGGGTATTCCCATGTCGCATACTCACCAGTCTTCACTGCTGTAAAATCTTCTTTCTTCCTGGTTTCTTGCATCATTTGGTGGGCGGGGTTTCACATGCAACCTGCTGTTTAGCTCCGCCCCAAATTAGCATGTAGCTCCACCCGCCGCATAGCGTGATCCTATGGGGCGGCTGAAGGGCCTGTGATGTCATCAAAGGTCCTCAAACAACACTATATGTACAATATTATTGGACTATGAAGTACAGGCAGGAGCAACTCCATTCTGTGTTACATACAGAGACTGCCTGTCTCTGCCACAATGAACACAATTTAATTAGCTAGCCTGATAACTGGGAGAACAGAAGACAGTTCAGAAATGAAAGCAGCTCCTCTCCCCTATCTGATAGCAGGAAGCTAGGTCACGTGGTGCAGACACAGGAATAGCTAGAAACACAGGCTGGCTCCCTGCACTTAGCCCCTCCTCCCTCCCTGACGAAGCCATCCGTGGTGAAATGCACGTTGGGCGTTCTGGTCTTTGGTAGGCATATTCATTATTATTTTTGCAATATATTGTGTTCAAAGTTGTTCATTCGTTAATCTTTGTGTCATGCCTTACTTGTAATGTCTTTTCAGCCTTGCACTCACTTCATTATTTAGCTACCATGCTTCCACTTGTGTATATAGCTACATGTGTGTATTCCCTTATGCACCTACACTGAGTTCTATCTCTATTTAGGGGTATTGCTACTATATTTATATTTATTTATTTTATTTTTTTTGTGCATATACTTTTCAGCTAGCTGACACATTATTATAATATTATTGTTTTATACACTTTGTTACACTTTTGCATGTTTATATTTTATTGTTCATTGTTGCCTGCCACTCACCGTATTTTGTGGTGTGTTGGTCCTCCTATATTTAGCCAATATTTTTGATATTTATATGAACTACAATTTTGGTGTGTTTTTTTTTTATATTTGATTATAAATAAATACAATGTTTTTATGGTGATCCTGTCTTTTGACAATTTTTCCTCAATCACAGGCTCATCAAGTCCCTAATATTATTCAGGCCTCAAGAGGACAGGCTGGAATTCATGGAAGGTGATGTTTGTTATGTTTGCTCACCTTCTTCCCCTGGGCCTCTGTATATTATACTATGAGGTCTGAAGAGACCCCACAGTATAATAATGGCAGTTCTGATTTGGATGTGTACAGTCCGAACGAAACTGCCAGGCAAATTGCCCAGCATGTACTCACCTGCAGTAGACTCCTGTGCCACGCCATGATACAGTTGATTACAAGCACGGATTATAATGCGGTAAATGTACAATTGCCACTGGGTTTATAGCCTCAGGCCCAGGGTAATCACACATATTATAATCCACCCCTGCTCATACCTCCCAACCGTCCCGATTTCCGCGGGACAGTCACGATTTGGGTGACATGTCCCGCGGTCCCGGTTGGAGGGAGGTATGTCCCGATTTCAACTCAGATCTGCGTCCAGAGGACGCAGATCTGAGTTGAACACATATGCGGCTGAAGCAAGGAGCTGACACACGTCTTGTAGACGCGATGTACAAGCCAGGAGCCGGCGGCAGCGGCGAAGCGAGGAGCTGACACAGGTCAGCTCCTCGCTTCAGCCGCATGTGTCAGCGAGAGAGAGACGCAGCGGCGAAGCGAGCACGCGAGCAGCTTCAGCCGCGTGTGTCAGGGAGAGAGGCGGGCAGCGGCGAAGCGAGGAGCTGACCTGTTTCAGCTCCTTGCTTCAGCCGCATGTGTCAGTGAGAGAGGCGGGCAGAGAGCGGCGAGGGAGCGGAGGAGAAGGTAAGTTTAATGTGGAGGTGGAACGTGAATCTGGGGGCAGATGAAGGAGAGGACGGCATGACACTGGGGGCAGAGATGGAGAGGACATGAATCTGGGGGCAGAGATGTGGGGACATGAATCTGGGGGCAGATATGGAGGGACATGAATCTGGGGGCAGAGATGGAGTGGACATGAAACTGGGGGAAGAGATGGGGGAGATGAATCTGGGGGCAGAGATGGAGAGGACATGAATCTGGGGGCAGAGATGGGGGACATGAATCTGGGGGCAGAGATGGAGAGGACATGAATCTGGGGGCAGAGATGGAGGGACATGAATCTGGGGGCAGAGATGGAGGGACATGAATCTGGGGGCAGAGATGTGGGACATGAATCTGGGGGCAGAGATGGAGAGGACATGAATCTGGGGGCAGAGATGGAGGGACATGAATCTGGGGGCAGAGATGGAGTGGACATGAAACTGGGGGAAGAGATGGGGACATGAATCTGGGGGCAGAGATGGAGAGGACATGAATCTGGGGGCAGAGATGGGGGACATGAATCTGGGGGCAGAGATGGAGAGGACATGAATTTGGGGCAGAGATGGAGGGACATGAATCTGGGGGAAGAGATGGAGGGACATGAATCTGGGAGCAGAGATGTGGGACATGAATCTGGGGCAGAGATGGAGAGGACATGAATCTGGGGGCAGAGATGGAGGGACATGAATCTGGGGGCAGAGATGTGGGGACATGAATCTGGGGGCAGAGATGGAGAGGACATGAATCTGAGGGCAGAGATGGGGGACATGAATCTGGGGGCAGAGATGGAGAGGACATGAATCTGAGGGCAGAGATGGGGGACATGAATCTGGGGGCAGAGATGGGGGACATGAATCTGAGGGCAGAGATGTGGGACATGAATCTGGGGGCAGAGATGGAGTGGACATGAAACTGGGGGCAGAGATGGAGGGGACATGAATCTGGGGGCAGAGATGTGGGGACATGAATCTGGGGGCAGAGATGGAGAGGACATGAATCTGGGGGAAGAGATGGAGGGACATGAATCTGGGGGCAGAGATGGAAGAGGGACATGAAACTGGGGGCAGATGAAGGGTGTATATGAAACTGGGGGAGAGATAGAGGGGGGACATATAATTTACGGGTGACTGTAGGAGGATTATACTGTGTGCGGGCACATGAAAAATTAACGAGTGGGCGGGGCTAAATTTGCCGCGGCGCGCTACGCGCGCCACACATTTTGTCCCTCTTTCGGTTCTTCAAAAGTTGGGAGGTATGCCTGCTGTAGGATTATGTATATAACCACTGTCCCAACAAATACCAACAAGTGTAATCCCTTTCCTGTCAGCTCCTGTAACCCCATAAATGCCAGTGTCCCTTAAAGGGGTTGTCCCATCACAAGGATCCTATCTATACTGCTTGTTAATGTGAATGTACGACTTTTTCTAAATACATTGCTTCAGCAAAACTGCTTTGTTTGTCCACTTATCTTACTTTATTCAATTATTGTTTACACATCCCTTGACTTATCTGGTCAAAAGTCCAGTGACGTAGCTGCTTGCTGTGAGGGTGGAGGGAGGAGGGGCTAAGTTCTCGGGAGCGTGCCTGTGTCTCTCTATTTTATTAGTTCTCCCCCCCCCCCCCCCAGGGGGCTTGAACCTGCAGTCATTTGATTGCAGTTCCCATAGACGTCAATACAACTGTATTGTAGTCTATGGGACTTTCTGTATATTACTATTACGGCTGGTCATAGACCCAGCCGCAATACTAATGTAGCCGTGACAGGCCTGGGAGCCTTCATTAGGCTTCAGTAGGCTATTACAGCGGATGCCGGGTCTGTATTGGCATTGTGAAGGCTGGGGAACTGACTGGTCTTCACAATGCTGCATTGGGAGCGCGCATGCAGAGCCAGCGGGATAGAAAGCCACTGGCTTTGCATATGTAATGTCTTGCCAAACGGTAAATGAAGCCAGCTACATCCAGAATGTATATAGAAAATTCCGCGGCAAGCGTAGATAAAATATAACTTTTATTCCATACTTCCAATAAAAAGGTTACAAAGCAACCATGGTGTCAAGTCTATGAATAAAGCGACGCGTTTCGGGACACACGTCCCTTCTTCTCGGCTCAAACATATGACTACACACAATCTATTTAAACCATTACAGAGGCTTGACTACACCCACTGCCCTTACGATTAACTCTTACATTGCTGTGCTTGTTATGTGTTATATATCAAAAAAACTTATTATTAAAATAGCTATAATACAAACACTATGCATATTAAGAACTAATACTCTCACAATTCATTAAGGGCAGGATAATATCTGATATACATATATTAACCATCATTAACGTAGCCGCTTAAAACATACAGATTCTCATAACTATACATAATTCATAAGGGCTACCTGTTCTTTGAACAAAATGTCGGAAAAGATATTATCAGTTGTGGAATAAGATTGTACATGATCATACATAACATCACTATCATCCTTCCTATCTTCTACTGTTAATGAACTATTGATATTATCATTACTGTAAAAATGTCTTTTGACAGTTAATGTTCTAATAAATTTATTGACATCCAAAACTGTGGAGAAAACATCAAAGTCCTGTGTGGGGACAAATTTCAGTCCCTTGGCCAAGACCGTCAATTCTTCTTGCATTTTGCATATGTAACCCTGCCCACCAATGATGCAACAAAGCAGGAAGAAAGAAGATTTTCCATCAGTGAAGACAGGTGAGTATGCGACGTGGGAATACCCCTTTAACTAGTCACCACTGAAGTTGGAACTGATATCTATCTAATGTATATGATGGTCACCCAGCATATTCCTGAAGGATTGGGCGTGTTGGTTTTGAACATGGCCATTCCTTAGTTAGTGTATAAAATAAGCTGCTGCCATAACACTAGCAGTAGTTCATTCCTGTCTCCTCATAGAAAATATATGCACACTGAACCAAGCATGCGTGTGTGGGGGAGTTGGACAGAATAATGGCTGCCTACTAAAGAGTATTCAGCCAGCAGTCACTGTAAGTCTATGGACAGCTCAGAATCAACAACGTGAAAGATAAGCCTAAAGAGAAGTGTTTCTGTCTTCTAGGCTAAATAAATTGTAAGCATAACGGCATGAAGTTATTGCACTCAGTTCTCCATTATAACACATATCACAAGACTTATGGCTCTTCCTCACAGAAGTGTTCTTGGAAAATGTTCTGTTAGCTATTATCTGTATAATTAGGAAAAAAGGGAAGTGGGGAGGAGAAGAAGACAGAATTAATGAACATGAAGTGACCAATAGTGAATAAGGATTTATATTTCCTCAATACACTAATATACCCTAATATATTCCTATTACTGAAATTGCTGACTGTAACTTGTGGTTATAAACTGAGACCTCTGATGGAGAATTAATGGATTTGCCTTTAAGGGGTGCAGCATCTGTGTAGACTGCATGTGAGATGGAGTAAAACAGAACTCTGACAGCCTTTACACATTGGACAGTGGTGGATTTACTAGCGATTAACAATATAGCAAGTTGATCATTGAGGAATGATCACAATTATATATGACATAAAGGGGCTATACACTCTCTAATCAATATTAGATGTGACAACCGGGACCCTCACAGATCAACTGTTCAGGTATTGTAACATCTCTGCCTGTTCGGGCCTCTGCGCCACCCTCTGCTCGCATGCTGCGGCGCCGGAGGCGTGTGCAGTTTGATAATCTGCTTAAGGTTTTTAGTTGCACTGTGTGAACACGGCTCTAGTCCTTAACCCCTTAGCGACCCTTGACGTAACTGTACGTCATGGGTCGCATGGGGATGTATGGAGCGAGCTCACACGCTGAGCTCGCTCCATACACGGCAGATGCCGGCTGTATAATACAGCCAGGACCTGCCACTAACAGCAGCGGTCGGTGCCCGAGCCGATCGCTGCTGTTAACCCTTTACACACAGGCCTGGGAGCCTTCATTAGGCTTCAGTAGGCTATTACAGCGGATGCCGGGTCTGTATTGGCATTGTGAAGGCTGGGGAACTGACTGGTCTTCACAATGCTGCATTGGGAGCGCGCATGCAGAGCCAGCGGGATAGAAAGCCACTGGCTTTGCATATGTAATGTCTTGCCAAACGGTAAATGAAGCCAGCTACATCCAGAATGTATATAGAAAATTCCGCGGCAAGCGTAGATAAAATATAACTTTTATTCCATACTTCCAATAAAAAGGTTACAAAGCAACCATGGTGTCAAGTCTATGAATAAAGCGACGCGTTTCGGGACACACGTCCCTTCTTCTCGGCTCAAACATATGACTACACACAATCTATTTAAACCATTACAGAGGCTTGACTACACCCACTGCCCTTACGATTAACTCTTACATTGCTGTGCTTGTTATGTGTTATATATCAAAAAAACTTATTATTAAAATAGCTATAATACAAACACTATGCATATTAAGTACTAATACTCTCACAATTCATTAAGGGCAGGATAATATCTGATATACATATATTAACCATCATTAACGTAGCCGCTTAAAACATACAGATTCTCATAACTATACATATCTGAACATAAGTTTATACAATTAACAACAACCACTATAGCCTCATCATAAATAACTTTATCCATAAGGAAAATGTATATAAAGATAAGTATGAACTTACCCGCTGCGCCGTTATATAGCTGTACAAGCCTGACAGGTTCCTATGGTTTCCCGGTCACCTGTTAGCATCACGTGATAAACTGAATCATGTGATAATCTCCCGTGCGGAATGAACCGCACTGTGGAGCGCATTATACTTCCGTATTGCCTAATTCTCATAGATAATCCATAGTCTCATGATGATTACTCCCATGAGAGATGAACCCTGCTGTAGGAAGCATTCACTACTATACCTAGCTTATTTCTCTGGTTAACCCATAGTTATATAATATTACTGATATATAAGATGTGCTGCATGGTGAAACATGCTAGGTTGTTCTAAATAAATATAAAAATGTTTTATCAACAATATTTGAACTATAATAAACCTAGATTTAATAAATATAAGCAATGTCTGATCTCATGTTGAGACCTTCTGGATATCTAGTTTTTAATCTCATTATCCAAAAGGCCTCCCGAAGGAGAACCTTCTTCCTCCAATCGCCTCCTCGTGGAGGTCTCGACACATGCTCTATGGCATAATATCTGAGAGTGGACACATTGCCCTGATGTCTTTGAAAAAAGTGTCGAGACACCCCCGAAGCGCTCTCATGTTCTTTGCTACTACCTGTAACGTGTTCACTAATTCTGATTTTGACCGACCTTATTGTACAACCTACATACATGAGTCTGCACAAAGTGCATTCTATAACATATATGACATGGTCTGTGTTACAGTTTAAAAATGACGAAATAGTGAAACAACGTGTATTATCAGAATTATGAAATGTTTTGGTTTTGTTGACATACTGACATGCATTGCATCTGCTCATGCCACACTTAAAAAAACCACGAAGATCAAGCCATGTCGCAGATTGTTTACTTTTACTGGAAAACAGACTAGGAGACAGCTGACTGCCCAACGAGCAACCTCTTTTCGCCACCACCTGTATACCATCCTTAAGTATCTCACGTGTGATGTTATCCTGTAAAAGGATAGGTATGTTCTTCAATATAATGGTCTTAATTTGTGTGAATTGTCTCGAATACGGGGTGGAAAAAACAATTTTATTATTGGCCCTCTTCAAATCAGTTTTAGTTTTATTAGCCAGCAGTGACGTGCGTGTTCTATCATCGGTCAATCTAACTGCCCTTTTCAAACTCCATTCGGGGTATCCACGCTCCCTCAATCGAGTTAGGGTAATACATTTTTGATTATGATAGTCCGCATCATTTGAACATGCCCTACGTGTTCTTAATAATTCTCCCAAAGGCACCGATTTTAGAGTGTGCCGTGGGTGTAAGCTGCTAGCAAGCAGAACATTATTGCCTGATGTAGGCTTTCGATATAAGCTAGTTTCCACTTTTTGTTGACTCACATTGCTATAAAATTCAATGTCTAAGAAAGAGACCCTAGACACATCATATGTATATGTGAATTTCAAGTTCAAATTGTTCTGATTTAAATAAGTCATGAACTCAGGAATAGCAATGATGTCACCCTCCCACACGATCAAGAGGTCATCTATATAGCGACCATACCACACGATGTTGCTGAAGTAGGGATTTTTTAAAGAAAAAACAAAATCCTCCTCCCACCAAGATAAAAATAAATTTGCTATCGATGGGGAAAAGGGGGCCCCCATAGGAGCCCCCCTAATCTGCAAATAAAAATTTCCATCAAAACTGAAAAAATTATGTTGAAGTAAAAAAAGTGTAATTTCAGAAATAAACTCACATAATTGTAAAGAAAACTTACTATATTTCAATAAATGATACTCCAACGCCACAACAGCAACATCGTGTGGTATGCTCGAATAAAGCTGCTCCACATCACCCGCAATCCAAACATATTGCGATTTCCATAGAAAATTTTCAAAAATTTGCAATATAGCCTTTGAATCCCGTAGGAAACCAGGTGTACGCCAAACAAGAGGCTTCAATAAATCATCCAACCATGAACATAGTGCTTCACTAATGCTACCGATACCCGCCACAATCGGGCGTAATGGTGGAGGAAATCGTTCCTTATGCGTTTTCGGCAGGCCGTGAAAAATGGCCATAATTGGATGACTAGGTATTAAAAATTTAGCCTGTTCCTGGGAAAAAATTCCTAAATATACACCTTTGTTCACAATGCCTTCCAGTTTTTTACGTACAGTATCTGTTGGATCACTTTCCAATTTTTTATATGTAGTCTTATCCTCTAAAATTTCAAGACAACCTTTTAAATAATCGTCTCTGTTCATTACAACTACCTTTCCATCCTTGTCGGATTGCTTGATTACAATATCTTTCCGACTTTTCAAATTTTTTAAAGTTTTTTGTTCCGTATTAGATAAATTGCCGTTATATTGATTTTTATTCCTGGTAGTCTGGATCGATTCCCCCAGAGTCTCGAGGTCCGCTTCCACGGCCTGCTGGAACAGACCGTAGACCGGAGCCCGAGACTTCAGGGGATAAAAACTGGGATTGGATCTCGTGACCCCAATCCTATGAACAGAGTGATCATTATGTGGGACATTTTCATTTTGCAAATCCATCAAATTCATAAGGGCTACCTGTTCTTTGAACAAAATGTCGGAAAAGATATTATCAGTTGTGGAATAAGATTGTACATGATCATACATAACATCACTATCATCCTTCCTATCTTCTACTGTTAATGAACTATTGATATTATCATTACTGTAAAAATGTCTTTTGACAGTTAATGTTCTAATAAATTTATTGACATCCAAAACTGTGGAGAAAACATCAAAGTCCTGTGTGGGGACAAATTTCAGTCCCTTGGCCAAGACCGTCAATTCTTCTTGCATTTTGCATATGTAACCCTGCCCACCAATGATGCAACAAAGCAGGAAGAAAGAAGATTTTCCATCAGTGAAGACAGGTGAGTATGCGACGTGGGAATACCCCTTTAACTAGTCACCACTGAAGTTGGAACTGATATCTATCTAATGTATATGATGGTCACCCAGCATATTCCTGAAGGATTGGGCGTGTTGGTTTTGAACATGGCCATTCCTTAGTTAGTGTATAAAATAAGCTGCTGCCATAACACTAGCAGTAGTTCATTCCTGTCTCCTCATAGAAAATATATGCACACTGAACCAAGCATGCGTGTGTGGGGGAGTTGGACAGAATAATGGCTGCCTACTAAAGAGTATTCAGCCAGCAGTCACTGTAAGTCTATGGACAGCTCAGAATCAACAACGTGAAAGATAAGCCTAAAGAGAAGTGTTTCTGTCTTCTAGGCTAAATAAATTGTAAGCATAACGGCATGAAGTTATTGCACTCAGTTCTCCATTATAACACATATCACAAGACTTATGGCTCTTCCTCACAGAAGTGTTCTTGGAAAATGTTCTGTTAGCTATTATCTGTATAATTAGGAAAAAAGGGAAGTGGGGAGGAGAAGAAGACAGAATTAATGAACATGAAGTGACCAATAGTGAATAAGGATTTATATTTCCTCAATACACTAATATACCCTAATATATTCCTATTACTGAAATTGCTGACTGTAACTTGTGGTTATAAACTGAGACCTCTGATGGAGAATTAATGGATTTGCCTTTAAGGGGTGCAGCATCTGTGTAGACTGCATGTGAGATGGAGTAAAACAGAACTCTGACAGCCTTTACACATTGGACAGTGGTGGATTTACTAGCGATTAACAATATAGCAAGTTGATCATTGAGGAATGATCACAATTATATATGACATAAAGGGGCTATACACTCTCTAATCAATATTAGATGTGACAACCGGGACCCTCACAGATCAACTGTTCAGGTATTGTAACATCTCTGCCTGTTCGGGCCTCTGCGCCACCCTCTGCTCGCATGCTGCGGCGCCGGAGGCGTGTGCAGTTTGATAATCTGCTTAAGGTTTTTAGTTGCACTGTGTGAACACAGCTCTAGTCCTTAACCCCTTAGCGACCCTTGACGTAACTGTACGTCATGGGTCGCATGGGGATGTATGGAGCGAGCTCACACGCTGAGCTCGCTCCATACACGGCAGATGCCGGCTGTATAATACAGCCAGGACCTGCCACTAACAGCAGCGGTCGGTGCCCGAGCCGATCGCTGCTGTTAACCCTTTACACACTGCGGTCAAACGTGACCGCAGTGTGTAAACGGCGCCGGCGGCATGGGCGCCGCCATGTTTCCCCGATCGCCGCCCTCCTGAACGTCACAAGAGGGCGGTGATCGGTTGCTATGACAGCCGGAAGCCTATTGAAGGCTTCCAGGCTTGTCTCTGCACTAGATCTATTAGACGATGCCAGAGGCATCGTCTAATAGAAGTGCTGCGATTTTCCTATTCACTGCAATACTGTAGTATTGCAGTGAATAGTATGAGCGATCAGACTCCCTAGGTTTCAAGGTACCTAAGGGGTCTGATCATAAATGTAACAGAAGAAAAAAAAAAAGTTTTTAAAAGTATTAAAAAAATAAAAAAAATATAAAAGTTCTAATCACCCCCCTTTCCCTAGATCAGCTATAAAAGTAATTAAAGAACATTAAACATAAACATATTAGGTATCCCCGCGCTCCAAAATGCCTGAACTATTAGAATATTAAAACATTTATCTCGTACTGCGAACGGCGTAGCGGCAAAAAAAATAAAAACAGCCAAAAAGCGTTTTTTTCAACACTTTGCCTCCTTTAAAAAATTGAATAAAAAGTGATCAAACCATCGTATCTTTCCCCAAATGGTATCAATAGAAACGTCATCTTGTCCCGCATAAAAAGACACCACAACCAGCTCCATACATGGAAATATGAAAAAGTTACAGGTGTTAGAACATGATGACACAAATTTTTTTTTCTATTTTGCAAAGTTTATCATTTTTTTAAAAGTATCAAAAAATTTCAAATACTATATAAATTTGGTATCACCGCGTTTGTACTGACACGTAGAACACAGGTAACATGTCATTTGTACCAAACAGTGAATGCTGTAAAAATTAAACCCATAAGAAAATGGCGCAAATGCATTTTTTCTCCAATTGCGCCTCATTCTGAATTTTTTTCCAGCTTCCCAGTACATTGCACAGCATATTGAATGGTGCCATTACAAAGTACAATTTGTCCCGCAAACAATAAGCTATCATGTGACTCTGTGAACTGAAAAATGAAAAAGTTATGGCTCTTGAAATGTGAGGAGGGAAAAACGAAAATGCGAAACCAAAAAATGGCCTGGTCCTTAAGGGGTTAATTGGATTTGAACCACACCTGTCTTCTGCCAAGGTTGCCTCTGTTCATTAAGTGGTTAATCTGTCTTGCCTGTGATTGACAGCTTTCCTTCCTGTCAGGTTCTGGGCGGGTTCTTCCTTCCCTATTTAGTCTTGGCTCACAGTCACACTGGTGCCGGTTATTGCCCTTGCTTTCTGGTATCTCTTGCTGTTATTTACTTGTATGCTAATCCTTGACCTCTGGCTTTCCTACTGACTATTCTCTTGACTCCGATTTGGCACTGCATCGCTCTCTTGTTACCGAACCCTGGCTACCTGACCTCCCTTTGTTGTTGTACGTCTTGTCTGCGTTTTGTGTTTCACGTATTCAGGGCGGGTTTGTCCTCGTGGTTGTCGCCTATTACCTAGGATAGGGTCTGGCAATAGGAAGGGCAAGTGGGGGGCTTCAGTTTAGGGCTCACTGTCCCTTGTGCCCCTTCCTCCAGGGTTCACCAGCAGCTTCTGGGGAATTATCATCTGGCTATTCCCTAACAGAATAACCGGCCTGAAAAAACCTACATCCATTGCTTCCCTACTGATAGCATGGATCCTATCCAGTGCCTTGCAGCAAAGTTGGAGGGATTGACAGGCCTGGTAGCTGAGCTTGCTAAACAGGTTCAGACCCTAACTGATGCTGCTGCACCATCCCCAGCTGTTTTGGCACCTTATAAGGTCAAGATGCTACTCCCAGACCGTTTCTCAGGGGACCGTGCAAAATTTGAAACTTTCAGGGAGTCTTGTCGCCTGTACTTCCGTGTTAATCCACATGCTACTCAGGCCCAAATGGTGGGAGTGGTTATATCTCTTTTACAGGGGGACCCACAAGCTTGGGCCCTTAAACTCCCTGCTGAGGCTGAGGAGTGGGTTGATCTGGAAAAAAATTTTAAGTCCCTGGGCTCTATCTATGCTGAGCCAGACCACATCACTATGCGGCAGGGAAAACGCTCTGCAGAGGAGTATTGCTCTGAGTTCCGTAAGTACAGTGTAACGGCAGGTTGGTGTGAGTCCGCACTAAAGGCTCACTTTAAACAAGGGCTATGTGATCGTGTTAAGGAGCTCTGGGTTGGTCACCCAGATCCCCCGACTCTTGAGAAGGCCATGACTTTGGCGGTCCGTATTGACCGCAAGATCCGAGAAAATTTAAAAGAGAGAGTAGGGTCTGTTGCTTCCAAGTTTTCTGTCTCTTCCTCTCTCTCCTCTGATAAACCTACCTTTCCTCCCGTCACTTCTGGTGAGGAACCCATGCAACTGGGAGCTGTGGACGCCAGAACACGACGAGAACATCGTCTCAGGAATAACCTGTCCTGTACTGTGGTTCCTCTGGTCATGTCATCCGAGACTGCTCAATCAGACCCTTGTCACCTGCGAATAAACTTCAGTGCCTGAGTGGTAATCAGAAGAACCACTCAGGCAGCCAGGTATTTGGTGGAAATAACAATAAGATGATGTTATCTGTGTCTCTGTCCTCTGGGGACAGATTTGTTGCTGGCAAGGCCCTAGTTGACTCTGGGTCTGCAGCAAATTTTATTAAATATTCAGTTGTTGCATCTTTGGGCATTGAGCTTTTGCCACTGGACTCGCCTATGTCTGTTACTGGAGCGGATTCTACTCCACTGGCCAGGGGTAAAGTCAGTTTTAAAACCCCCTTGATCTCTTTGCAAGTGGGTTCTACACATTCAGAGGTCATAAGCCTTTTTGTTATGGAGAATCTCTCTGCTGATGTTATTTTGGGGTTCCCCTGGCTGAAGCTCCATAACCCTATTTTTGATTGGGGTAAAAAGGAGTTGGTAAAGTGGGGAGATCAGTGCTCATCCCACTCTATTGCTTTACATTCTGTTGATTGTGTCAGTGAGGAGAAGGTCTCAGCTACTAAAAGTTGGGAGCGCCCCTCCGGTATTAAAACCTGGTGGTATCAGAAACGCCAGGTTAATAAAAAAAATGTTTGCCTGGTTCTCAAGCATCTGTGGTTCAAGCAGAACCAAAATACAAGGCAGGGAAAACTCAGAATCCCTCTAGAACTGGTTTGTCTGGTGAGGGTCCGGTGGCCCCTCATAAAAGGGGGGGTACTGTAACATCTCTGCCTGTTCGGGCCTCTGCGCCACACTCTGCTCGCATGCTGCGGCGCCGGAGGCGTGTGCAGTTTGATAATCTGCTTAAGGTTTTTAGTTGCACTGTGTGAACACGGCTCTAGTCCTTAATTGGATTTGCACCACACCCGTCTTCTGCCAAGGTTGCCTCTGTTCATTAAGTGGTTAATCTGTCTTGCCTGTGATTGACAGCTTTTCTTCCTGTCAGGTTCTGGGCGGGTTCTTCCTTCTCTATTTAGTCTTGGCTCACAGTCACACTGGTGCCGGTTATTGCCCTTGCTTTCTGGTATCTCTTGCTGTTATTTACTTGTATGCTTATCCTTGACCTCTGGCTTTCCTACTGACTATTCTCTTGACTCCGATTTGGCACTGCATCGCTCTCTTGTTACCGAACCCTGGCTACCTGACCTCCCTTTGTTGTTGTACGTCTTGTCTGCGTTTTGTGTTTCACGTATTCAGGGAGGGATTGTCTTCGTGGTTGTCGCCTATTACCTAGGATAGAGTCTGGCAATAGGAAGGGCAAGCGGGGGGCTTCAGTTTAGGGCTCACTGTCCCTTGTGCCCCTCCCTCCAGGGTTCACCAGCAGCTTCTGGGGATTTATCATCTGGCTATTCCCTAACAGGTATAGTGTGGCTTCCAGTAAGGTTGTATCATCATTTTGTTCATATTTTGTTGCATTTTTTAAGCAGTGGCTACAAAAGGAATGGGAAATATATAGGAAGCTTACTGACACTGATAAAAAATGGCGTGGGGGCATGCGCAGTAGCCGTAGTAGAAGCAGCATGCTACTGCGCATGCACCCGTGCCATTTTTTAACAATGTCAGTTAGCTAGTTAGACGGGACCCGAGGACATCGCTGGAAGAGGAGGCGTGGCTGAAGTAGACGGCGGACCCTGAATGCCCGCCCACCGTGCACGATGGGTAAGTTGATCATATTCTGTTTTAGGGTTTTATTTTAAAACTGGGGGGTAGTTTAATATAACTTTAGCGGTGCCTGAATAGCCTTTTTAAAGGCTATTCACACATATGTGGGGCTCTATCAGCATAATTTTGCTGATAGAGCCCCTTTAAACCCCAATTCCAGGAATGCTACAATAAAATGAAACCTCAGTCCTTGAAACATTATATAGTATTTATTTTGCACTATGAAAATACAAAAACATAGTTGATTAATTGCTTTCTATTCCATAAATATATCATCTTTATATTTTACTGGTTCATAGAAAAAAAAAAGCGGAATACAGTCTATCTTATCACAATATAAAATATTCTGTACCCAGAATTTACATATAACAGCAACATAATGGATATTTAACAATATTGCTGGTGGATCATATACATGTCTGCTGGCGATATGGTGCAGCCTGTTTGGATGGCAGGAAATTTATTCTCGCTTTTGGATCTCTTCCCAATATTCCCTTGTAAAATAAACAGTGTTATAACTGCACTATAACCAGGCCCTATAGAAGTGATTCCATACGTTTATAGTACTGGAGATAAGTTGACCATCTCTACATTTGGCTGGGCACTTTGCTAGCAACAGTGAGCTCTGCTTCTGTACAACATCCTTGTCCAGTGGTCATCGCTCATAACACCAGAACAGGAAGTTACATGTAACAGTCATTATAAAGTATGGTCATATGTAACTTCCTGGCTGCTTACATTGAGAACAGTGTGGAAATGTGGAACAGGTAAGCCTATGTGCTTTACTATATAGGAAGCACTATATGCTGTACTGACTGGCATTATTGGTAGACTATGGGCACTGTTATAAAATATTGTCAGTATTTAGGTGGTATGACCAGATGTTCTGATTAAAATATTAAAGGGTAAGACTTACATCTGGAAAATACATGCAAAATATGTGCAACATATACTCAGTCCTCTTTGTTATTTTGTGTTGGGAAAGGGTCTAGTAGCAGAAGATTTAAGGTGCCTTCACAAGCAGAAGATTGTATTGCAAAAATCAGCTCATTCAAATGAAGTGACTTAACAGCACGTACCTGTACATTCAGATGAATGGATCTGATTTTCAATTGTGGAAATATTTGTAACAAAATCTGCCACAAGAGAAGGCATCCTTTGGTAAACTGTACATACAGTCTGTACATTAGCTGTATTTCCCAGACTGCACTGTCCTGAGACCCAAACTCACTGTATTACAGTTATCTAAGATCTACTATCCCATTATGATACAGTAGTCCAGCAGTGACTTACAGAAGATGATACTAATACAAGCAAGGAATGGGGCCAGAAATGGACAGAAGTGTACACAAGTTTATATGCTGGGCAGATGAAGTAGAAATATTCTCACATTAGTTCTCAAAATAGTTTATCCAATTTGTGAGGAACAGTAGAGTTCATTCAGTAAGCAAGTAATGGGTATGTTTGGTTATGAAGTCCATATTTTACAAAGCTGTGTCCATGTCATGATGAGGCGCTCAGATGGCACATGCTCCATCCACATATTCTCAAAAATATTATATAGATGTCGTACACTGTGCTGAAGCACAAGGATTAAGATACTTCCATAGCCAGGGGTCAGATTGGTGAAGACATTTCTGGAATGTATTGAGTTCTTTATAGCTTTGTGTCCTGCTGGAGCAGAATAGCGTACCCACTCCATGTTATTCTGTCCGGTTTTCTTCACAGCGTCTTCGGTGATAATTTGATTGTCACAGTTTTAACTTCTGTGTACTCTGCCAGAGCATATTCACCACTGCAAGGAAAATGGTTGTTAGTAAGAGTATTGTGCACCCCAGATATCGATGTCCACATGAGAATACACAGCTAAGAACCAGTTATCAATAAGCACTGTCCAGATTCCTGAATGCCATTGTGCTTACTGTACACACATGAACAAGCTCAGATATACATAGTGTGCAGCACTTGGACCTTAATGCAAAATATCAATCAGGCTCTTCTCAACCATCAAGGACCATATTTGGTCCAGCAGACCTCTCAGGTTTCAGACGGACCTTTCAAGCAAAATATTACTGCAACTTTGTCAACCCTTGTACATATACCAGCATTGTGCACTACATATATTAAATGATGGTGGGTTCTGACTGCTAGATTAGGTGAGGGTTACATGGAGTAGTCGAAGAGCTTGGGCCATACCATCCCATTCAAAGTCTATGGCAGAGATAGAACTTGTGAGACTTTAAGTAAAGGAGCACTTTTTGCTTGAATTATATATTAGCATGAAAATGGAAAATTAAAATGTGATGTCAGATATTACAATAAAACACTTACAGTTCTCTGCCATTTCCTGACATTTTGAAGCCTCCAAATGGGGTCTGTGCATGGAGAGCGTTGTAACAATTAACCCTACAAAACAAGATAGAAAGTTAGTTTACAGGCTTATTCACCTCGCCAACCATGGTAGCTTTGCCTCACCATCCATTGTGTAAAACATATAAATTCACATTTCACCCTTGAAGTGGTTGTCTCTTGAAGACAACCCCTTTCCAGGATGATACCTACAGGGCGATCATCTGATTGTATAGATCCAGCTTTAGAAACCTCCAATAAAAAAAGATACAGCCAACCATACATTTCCTCCTTGAGCGGACAACATATACTATTTCATTCCCGCCACTGGAATGAACAGATGCTCATGTATTATAGACTGGCGAGGTCCATCATAGTGAGCGCCACTGTATGTTATTGGCCCTCCATCATAACAAATTAGTACCGTAGATAGGCAAGTATATTTTACAAGGGTTGCCTTGTTTACTCCACATTAGTTCGGCATGGAGATAGAAAAGCAGTTTGGTGTGAAGACCTTGCTGACGAACAGTCAATGACCCAGATTTACTAACATTGGTATATTTTATAACAGTATCGAAATTTATGCCGTATTTCCTGAGTTGACTATTTGAGCCAGGTCGAGGTTCCCACGTAGCATAAATGCCACGTTTTTGCTGCAATGGAAAAAAATGCAGCACCTGCAAAGTGGATGGGATTCTGGCTAATCCCATCCACACATTGCAGAAAAATATACACAGTGGATATGCTGTGCTTTCAAAAGCCGTCGCATTTTTGTAAATCGTGGCATGTCAATTATACCTATGGAAACAATTATACAGTATAGGTGTAATTGAAGCAGAAGGTATACAGAGGAAAACTCTATAATAATAATAATAATAATAATAATAAATTTAATAAAGTATAGGAAAAATATTCCATATATGCCACATGATATGCCATATACATACCATACTGTTCCAGACTGCAGAGCAGAGGTGATGCTGAGCGCTTTGTCTAGGTTTTCTGTGAACACGGCAGCTGTCAGTCCATATTCTGTGCTGTTTGCTCTCTTTATCACTTCTTCTATGCTCTTGAATTTCAGGATAGACTGAACAGGTCCAAAAATCTGCAGTAAGCACAGACATAAACTTAAGCACAAACATAAACCAAGTCTTTCCAAACGTTCTTCCACTTCTTCAGAATAGGCAATTTAAATGGGTTTCCTAGGAGTTCAATATTGATAAACTATTCTGGGAGAGGTCCCCAATAACTAATTGGTGGGGGACCATACCCTGGGACCCCTCAGATCAACTGTTCAAAGTTACAGTGGAGCTCAGGAGGGTTCTGCTTCAATTTCACAGACCAGTGATGTCACATACATTCTTCATATGGTCTGTGTGCAGCTCAGTCTCACTCAAGTGAATGGGCAGAGGTGCAATACCTAGAACAGCTTTTAAGGAATGCACAGCGTTGTGCTTGGTATTCAGTAAAGAGGCCATCACCCAGGAATCCACCAATCTGATATTGATGACCTATCCTAAAGATCACCAATAATACAAACTTGAAAACCCCCTTTAAAATTAGGCTAATATAGGGAATTCTTGAAGATAGTTGACCCCACATTGTAGAAATATACCATAACTTAATGTTATGTTTGTTCTCCTGGTGAGCTTAGATGCAGACCTTGCATGACTATTGTTATTATAGCAGGCACTAATAAAAGGGTCTGGCAAGCTCCACTATTGGAACAATATGTGCCTGCATGTCTATATGGTCATCAATTGTGTGACCATCAACTATGCCTATATTCATTACACCAGCCACAGACTACACTAAGTTACCTCTTCTTTTGCTATCCTCATGTCATCGGTTACTTCAGAGAATACGGTGGGCTTAATAAAAAATCCTCGTTCTCCCACGGCAGAGCCACCACACTCTAACTTTGCACCTTGGTCCTTCCCGCTCTGTATATATTCCAACACCTTGTTGAACTGTTCTTCATCAATCTGTGGATTATAGAAATAGATATGGTCAGATCAAAGTCTATCTACCTAAAGTACATATTTCTACAAATATAGCAACACTTTTGGAAAGTATCATTATCAATATAATGTTTTTTTTTATTTCTGTTCTCGATTTAATATAGTAATATAGTGAAGCATTTATATCTGGTCACAATACATATCAGATACATCATTGCTCCGAGCATGTACCTGGGGACCCTGCTCAGTTTTAGGATCAAGAGGATCTCCAAGAAGCCGTCTCTTTGCATAATCCACACTCCGTCTGACAAATTCTGGATACACGGATTCCTCTACAAAGACCCGGGAAGCTGCTGTGCAGCACTGGCCTTGATTGAAGAAGACGCCTTGATGGGCACATTCTACTGCCAACTCCACTGCAAGAAACATAAATAGGATTCTTAACACAACAACAGCGCTGGGGAACATGACGGTGCCATATAAGTAAGGAACATAAATGAATGAAATATAGATATTATATTATTATATATAGATATTAGAGAATGACATTCTTCAGTGAAAAATAAGTCGAATCCCACTATTGTTTATCTTCTGAATTCACTATATCATATATAAGTTATAAGTATTCCAAAAGCCGTCCAAAGTCAGTGAACATGATAAAACAAGAAGTTCACTAGTTTAATTCCCCGCCACTTCCATCTGTAGAGTTGGTCCTTGTAGCACTGCAGCAATGATGTGCTCAATACCCCCCATCACCACAGAAGCCAGTGACCCCAACAAAACCTAGTGGTAAGGGCCAGAACTGCATCAGTGAAGGAAGAAGCGAGAGTGAACTGTGGACTATCACTTCTTTTATTTTATCATATTTATTCACTTTGACCAATTTGGCAGCAAAATGTAGGTAACATCAGAATTTTGTGATAGCCATTTTCAACATGGAGGATGCATGTGTTCTGTTAAGCCAATAAGCATTTGTCTACATGGGATGTGTACACTTTTTTGTGTGGGCAGAAAACACTTATTGTAGCAGCACACAATACCACACAGGGGAGGATTAGATATGTGTGTCTGCACACAGTACCACACGACCGAGGGTTAGATATGCGCGTCTGCACACAGTACCACATGCCGTAAGATTAGATACGCATGTCTGCACACAGTTTCACTTGCCGGAGGATTAAATACGTGCCTCTTCACACAATACCACAAGGGGGAGGATTACATACGCGCATCTGCACACAGTACCACACCAACAAGGATTGGATACTTGCATCTAAACACAGTACTACATGGGGAAGGATTAGATACAGCTTTACAGTTATCCATAACAACTGATCACCGGTTTTTCACTGATATCCAAAATGAGACACACATAATCACATGACGCTTATGGACATTCACACAAACTACATACAAAATACACCAGTGCAAAATTGGACAATTCTTATGGGGCCACTACACAAACATAAAATGTAATATACCCGTGTGAAGCCGGGTCCTCCCTCTAGTATTTATTTAAAAAAATGTATGTCAATATGTATAATTTCATACTATTTATGATGAATATAAAGTTATTAATTGAGGGCAAAAAGGGTACAAAATAATTTGCAATGTTTCACAATACATTAAAACTTACAATCAGCGTCAGCAAAGACAATACAGGGGTTTTTACCCCCGAGTTCCAGAGTGACGCGTTTCAGATTGCTGGCAGAAGCTGCTTCTTTGATCAGTTTTCCAACCTGAATGCAAAAAAGCACAAATAAGGTCAAATTTCATACCTTTTACAACCATTATGTTCATTATTATGCTTTAGAAGCCCTAGATGGCGCCGTAACTTCACACTCAGACTTTCATCATGTTTTATTACTAAGAACTACAAATAAATAGGAGATTAAAAAAGCAATCCTGATATGACTCTGTTGTATTCCACATAAAATTTTCATTTTTGCAATTATATACAAAAACAATTCTACTAACACTATTAATCCCATGCTATGAAATTTAGCATTTGTCCTGAAAGACATAAACTGTGCATTTTATTTTGGCAACTAAACTAAAATCCTAATTTCAGTATATTTCCTTTTACCGGGCCAATTTGTATTCCATGAACATGACCATGTACACATGGGCATAACTTGAGAGGGTGCAGAGGGTGCAGTCACACCAGGGCCCAGGAGCCATAGGGGGCCCATAAGCACTATTGAGATTGCAGCTTCCATCTGGCCCATAAACCAAGGAGACCCACAGATTACCCTAATCCTTAGGATGATTAAACTCTTTAGCTCCCGTAACCATCACTATCAAGAATTCACTGTAGGGATGAGCTAGGGGGCCCGGACAAAAGATTACACCGGGGCCCACAAGACTTTAGTTACACCACTGATTGTACAAGAATCGTCCAGAAAACAATGAAGTCATTACACAATATTGATTTATAATACGTGGTGCTAGGTTTAGGTTGATCATTCCCACTACTTACTTCTGTAGAACCAGTAAATGCCACTTTGTCAATGTCAGGGTGGTGAGATATGGCGGACCCAGCTGTGGGCCCATAACCTGGCACTATATTAACTACACCAGGAGGGAAACCAGCCTGCAAAAGGAAAAAAAAGAATCCATTTACAATTCACGTCAACTATATTACCAAAGCATATCACAAAACGATCAACCCCAAAACTAATTTCTAACGTACAACAAGATAACCCATCAAGATCTTTCAGTTTCGCAAAATGGTCAGCTGTGATCTACTTGTGTAATATTCCATCATCTTGCTTCAGGTATCTAAGGTGTAGCCTTGTAAGGCATTTACATTGACATATACAGACATACAGGCCTACCTCTTTAATTAAAGATCCCATATAGAGCGATGTAAGTGGAGTCTGTTCTGCCGGCTTTACCACCAAAGTGTTACCACAGCATAAAGCTGGGGCCATCTTCCAAATCAGCATTAGAAGAGGAAAGTTCCACTGCAAGGATTATATACATTGAAATATTAGCAAACACAATGACCTGACATATCACCACAAGACCCTATAATACCTGGAGTTATTTGCCTATGGAGAGAATACTTACAGGTGTGATGGCTCCGCAAACTCCAACAGGTTCATGTACGGTAAAGCAGAGATAACTTTCATCTAAAAGAACATAATAATATATTATAATACAAAGAAATCCTCACTCCTATAAAGCTCCGCACTTGTGATAATAGTTTGTGAATGCCTGGCAGGAGATAAAATCTGCGACCATGTATGTTCAAAAGTAGAGATGAGCGAACACCATTCGATCGAATAGGTATTCGATCGAATATCAGGCCGTTCGATGTATTCGTTCCCAATCGAATAACACGTGACATACGCAGTAAAAATTCATATCCCCTCCCACCTTCCCTGGCGCGTTTATTTGCACCAATAACTGTGCAGGGGAGGTGGGACAGGAACTACGACAATGGACGCGGTGAAAAAAAATTGAAAAAACCCATTGGCTGCCGAAAACATGTGACCTCCCATTCATAAGAACGGCCGCCGCCATATTTGTGTCATTTCGCGGTGACAGATAGGAAGAGAGACATATCTGCTGAGGGCTAGATAGGCGTGCAAACCAGCTTTTATTAGGGGTGTCCCCCACAAAATAGCAGGAATCCACAGCAGTTACTTCTTGCTATATACATACAAACCAGCTTTTCTTTGGAGTGTCCCCCCCCACACACACACACACAAATTTGCAGGAATACAGAGCAGTTACCTCCTGCTATATACGTGCAAACCAGCTTTTATTAGGGGTGTCCCCCACAAAATAGCAGGAATCCACAGCAGTTACTTCTTGCTATATATACGTGCAAACCAGCTTTTCAGGCAATGTGTAACCCCAAAACAGGGATACAGAGCAATTAGGTCCAGCTATGTACGCTCAATCCAGATATCCAGGGTGTGTACCCCCAAAACCTAGGTGGGAGACACCAAAATTCAGTCAGGCTATGTACGCTCAATCCAATTTTTAAGGGTCTACCACCCAAAGCTAAGTGGGAGACGCAGCAATTCAATCAGGCTCACACACCCTGCTCAACATACGGTATCTAGGGTTTCAGCGTGTGGTGACCTCGCACAACAGCTTCTGCTTCAGGCAGATGTAGGCGTTGCTGCGTTCTGATCTACATCTAAAGTACTGGAGCATGTTGTTTGGACTATTAACACCTGATCAGAACCCTGTAGAGGTAATGCAGAGTCCGATATTAGAGGACCGGTAGTAGTGGTTGCAGCCAATTCTCCCCCTTTGTGGTCCTCTAAATAAAAGTTACCCCCAGGACTTGATGCCAAAATGTTATCAATTTCACAATCAAAATCAAGGTCAATGTCTGGGTCCTCAGTCCAATCCACTGCATCAATCCAACACAATGAGAGTGATGGTTTTGGACCCACCATTTTAGGGGCTAAGAGTTTTAAAGGAGCTAACACTCTGCTGGTGCAAGGCTCAACTCACCCAAAGGGCAAAAAACTCTGCTGGTAAGAGGCTGAAGTCACCTAAAGGGCCTCAATCTCTGCTGGTAGCTCAGCTTAAGGGCCTCTAACTTAATTTGGAAGGGCTCACGTTAAGGGCCAGATAAGTTAATTTTGGAAGGTCTTACCACATCACACACACACACACACACACACACACACACACACACACACACACACACACACACACACACAATGACAGTTAAGGTTGGGGGCTTTTGGATTTCCCATTGCCTATTCCATCCGTGGTTGTCATGGGCAACTTGATTTAAAGGGGTGCTTGTTAATGTTTCTTTAGCTTAAATTGGGGTTTGTGTCCATCCATTTGGGGAAGAAGGAAGGTTTCCAGGTATTTTCCCACTTTGATAGAGGTTTTTTTGAGTGTGGAAAGTGTGTAGTTGATAGGCTGTGATGGTGGGGTAAAACAGGGTCTTGGGGGTGTTAGATGCCTCCAGGCATGCTCCCCCTGCTGTCCCAGTTGCATTCCAGAGGTGTTGGCATCATTTCCTGGGGTGTGATAGTGGACTTGGTGACCCTCCTGAGTGGAATGGTGGGATCCCCTGAAACGAAGAATTTTTCCCCATAGACTATAATGGGGTTCGATATTCAATCGAGTAGTTGAATATTGAGCGGCTATTCGAAACGAGTAACGAATATTGAATATTTTATTATTCGCTCATCTCTATTCAAAAGGTGTTCTTTTCATATAGCCTGTAGTTCAGTTTCTCACAAGTAGGGGGAGTGTTCCTACCATCAAGGGAGTAAAGTAGAGCCCTTGTTCTAATCATATTACCACGTAACAATAGTTTGCCTTTTTTCTGGGAAAATAATCTCTTGGCAAGACATTAAAACAAAATGCCACACTGACAATATGGTGAGAAGAATGACTATAAACCATTTCTATTATTATATTGTCAGTTCTTCACTGTCTCCATACTAAACCTATCAAAGAAGCAGCCTGGAAATGGTTTTCTATGATTCTCTGGTAATATTAAAGTACATTTTTAATCGCCCTCACTATTTATCCTCTGTGAAAAGTTTTAATATGTAACTATACAAGACATACAATCTGCAGGAGTCCAGGACTCTTACACTGAGGTTTCGATAACTTAAAGGCTAAAGGATTCATCTATGTATTAGATGCGGTCTCCATGTTTCAGTGTCTTCAAGTTGCAAGTAGTCATGATTGTATACGGCATTAAGATACTATAAAGTTCAGATGTACAAGACATCTACAGAGGTATTGATTTACTGCTGACCAAAGATGGATTTAGGAATAAGATGTAATCAATGACAGTCCAATGAATCTTTATTTTTCACTTGATCACTGCCTATATTTACACTCGAACAAGCAATTATTGACCCCTGTAAGGGTAAGGTCCGGTTCACATCTGCATTAGGCCATTCTGTTCTACTCTCCGCATTAAAAAATCCTGCAAGCAGAACTTTTCTCTCTGCATTTTTCGTGCAGAAACCACATGGTCCCCAATATAATCTATGGTGTCCACAGTTTTCCTAAAATAACCGCTTTTTTATGCATATTAGGTTTCCATTCAGGGGTCCCTAAGCGGGCTCTCCAATCAGAAACCCACGCGCAGATGTGAATTGGGCCTTAGGCTACACAGTAACTTTGGCCACAACGCCTTTGACGCAACCAAAGAATGTTATGCCCTTCTCTCATGTAAGAGAATGGAGACACATTGCAACCCAAGGGTCCTGCGACTTAAACGTCTAATGGCAAAAAGATTGCATAGTCTTCAATTTATTTTGTGACTGGAAGTTGCGACATCCACTAGTACACTAGGTTGCAATGCAACTTTCATCACGTACATTAGTCAAGTGGTCACAAGGTGACACAGTCATTCTTAGTCATGCAATAAGATTGGTGGCCAAAATCGCCTTGTAGCCCCAGCGTAAAAAGGCCCTAATGCAATGAAGATCTTCACTGCCACCCTTTGCAATACATTACAATAATGCAAATGGAAGATTCTTCAGCATAGAGAAAAGAAAGCCTCACAGTAAACCAAAAACCAGAACGTACCCACGGGGATTGTCCTTCCCTGAATTTTGTCAGCCCATCCAGCAAAGTAACGCAAAGTCCGGATACAGCCCTCAAGGTCTATCAGGAAGGCATGAAGAAATGGTTTTCCAGTGTCCATCGTCTCTAAAGTCTGCAAAATAATTGTTGTGGCTATAAGTAAAATATGGTAATGTCATAAGATAAGAAGTATACAATTATACGGGTTGTCTTATGAAGACTTATGGCCTGTCATCCACTCATTTCAATAACAGGTTTTCACAGCTTAAAGGAGTTGTTCAATTATAGACCAAAAGTAGGGGACAAATATTATTGATTAAATAAAATGCTGTATGATGAATGTCATGGGAATTTGACAGGTCCTCTCTTTTTTGTCTTTCCCAGAGTATATCTTACAGGTTACATCCCACTGTTATATATAATATTCCTTGCAACAGTCTATGAACAGAACTGAAATAAAATTGGTATGTAATAAGTGGTCTTACAGCCAGAATAACTCTGTCTCGCTCCAAAAGATCAGCTAGTTTATGAAGAAGCTTCCCTCTACCACTGGCATCCAGTCTCCTCCATGGGGATCCTTTATTGAACGCTGTTCTTGCCGCTTCCACTGCTTTGTCCACATCTGCCTGTTAGAAAACATCACAATAATTGTTCATATGATACTCACGCCTTGCTGGCCTCCTCAGAAGTTTTATCATTAAAGGGATTCTACCACTAAAACAACATTTTTTCTATTTATCATATTGGAATAGCCTTAAGAAAGGCTATTCGTCTCCTACCTTGCAGAGCTCTGCCAGTGACACACAAGTAGAGCCAACTGCACAGGCGTCGGAGTTGACCCAGACGAGAGAAGGGGAGGATGCAGCTGAAGATGGAGGCGTCGCTGGAGAGAGTTCTCTGGAAGCAGTGGGGACGCCCCCATTGCCGTTTGAGCGCTGGGGCCCGCCCCCATTGCTGCGAGAGAACTCATTTACATAGAGGTAAAAAACGGTATTTCTACAGAATTGCGGGCCGGAGGCGACTGAGCAAGGTAGGAGAAGGATAGCCTTTCTTAAGGCTATTCCAACGTGGTAAATAGAAAAAATGTTGTTTTAGTGGTAGAATCCCTTTAAGTGTAGGACAGAGAAGAGCCCAATAATTTTTATGGCATAGGTTTTATAGAAGTCCTGGAGTTTTGCAAAATGTCGTAGGTACATAGTGGAGATTATAGATTTAGGTCATATGTCCGAGTCTAGCAACATGATGTGGTACTTGTGGAAGAAGATCCTGTAATTGACACTATTTATGGTACTATAGATCCTACAGAACCTCCAGTGGGGTTTGCTGGGTTGCGTGAAGGAGATTGTATGAAAATATATTAAGAAATTGGTGGAAGATAAAACACTGTATCCAAAAAAGTAATAGCTAAATGCTGGGTGCAACATACTCTACCCAATATGACTGAACTGGTTTGATCATCTACTAATGGAGAAAGAGGTTTACACTAATCTAAAGCTTCCAAACAAGTGGGTAAAGTAACTGCATAGTCTTGGGTTAGTATTGGCAGAGCTGGTGAGGGACAGAAGCATGGAGATGTATCTGCTAGGAAGATGGTAGCTGAACCTCTCCAGACTGTTGGGAGGAAATGGGAAGATGGCAAAGGACTCATGTTTTCCTTAAAGGGTGAGCACTGTCAATATAAAAAGGTATTGACAGAGCATAAATAAAAAATATAGGGTAAGTGGTGGAATCTCTGGAGAACATGACTGCCATACAGTCTACTGAATCTGCTGCTCTCATAGATACTTCAGCTCAGTTCTTCAAGAGTGTTTTGGCAATGAGCAACCATGAACAAAGCTAAACTGTTCTATGTTAGCAGACGTCTGTATTCCACTCTAAGCTGATTCTCCATCCAAGTGCTGATTTGTATCATGGATAAAAGGAGAGAACTGAATACAGTTGACATGTGCAATTGAAAACTGATAGCTGATCTGTCCATGGAGAGCATAGCTGTTTCTCCAAGAGGTAAAAGTACCTTTGTGTTATTAAAAAACATACAAGCACATGAAGCGAGGATGACAGAGCGCCGCTACATTGTGATCACTATATTTCTCCTAGCAACCTCTCTGGAAATAAATCAAGCAAGGACTATGTTCAGACTCTGCAGAAAGTTATTATACCACTCTTCAATGTGCTTCAACTTCTCTTTCTTAACAAATGATGTGTCAAAGCAACAAGGACTACATGTGTTCAGACTACATACAGTACATAGAAGATAAACATGAGTTAGTTTAGTATTAGAAACTGGGTCTAGACTGGAAATTCTGTTTTTAATAAGAGGTGGATCCATCTCTTATTCTAAAACTGTATTCTCCTGAGGCTCCTTAAGACAGCTCAGACTTTCTTCCCACAAGTTATTCCATGTCACAACACTGTCTCCACCTGCACAGCGTGGCCTCATGAACTGCCTTGTTATATTGAAAAAGTTAATATTCCCTCTGATAGATACTACAAGAGCCAGCAGAAAAAGCATTTATTTATACAGATGCATTTGTTCTGTGCAGGTGTCAACAGGGTTGTGTTCTTAGGGATGCAGGTGGAAAGAAATTCTGAGAATTCTGCATCATGGGACTTCAAGTAAATAAAATGTCTTTGGTAAACCTTAAAGGCCATGTCCATCTTTTCAACCATATTTTTGAATTGCTCCATTGCATCTAAGGCCTTGTTCACATCTGCATTGGTAATCCGTTCGGGGGAGTACGCATGGGGACCCCCCGAACAGGATACCAAACGCATTGGCAAGCGGTGTGCAGTAAAAGCACACGGACCCCAAAGATTATAATGCGGTCCGTGTGCTGCCCGCACAAATCATGTGGACATGAAAGTACTTTGTGATCTATTTTCATGTCCGCAAGATTCGGGCAGGCAGTGCACGAAAAACACACGGACCGCCATTATAGTCTATGGGGTCCGTGTGCTTTCATTCATTTAAATGGCGATCGGTTGCGCTCTTTTACACTCCGTGCCTGTCCTTAAGTGTCCGTTCCTAAAGATGTCCAACTTTTCAAGCGGACAGAAAAACCCGACATGTAGGTTTTTTCTGTCCACTTGAAAAGTCGGACATCTTTAGGAACGGACACTTAAGGACAGGCACGGAGTGTAAAAGAACACACCCGATCTCCATTTAAATGAATGCAGAATGTCACGGACACAGCTAATGTCCGCTGCTACTGTCCACACAAGATTTTGAACGGACACTAGGAGCGGACACTACCTGTCTGAGACTGACGGTAGTGTGAACGCTCCCTAACATATGCAAAGTTGATTTATTTTTTACTTTTTTTAAAGAGTGAACATTAGGTAATAGCCTTTAGGTAATACAGTCCTATGAAAAAGTTTGGGCACCCCTATTAATCATTTTTAGTTCTAAATATTTTGGTGTTTGCAACAGCCATTTCAGTTTGATATATCTAATAACTGATGGACACAGTAATATTTCAGGATTGAAATGAGGTTTATTGTACTAACAGAAAATGCGCAATATGCATTAAACCAAAATTTGACCGGTGCAAAAGTATGGGCACCCTTATCATTTTATTGATTTGAATACTCCTAACTACTTTTTTTACTGACTTACTGAAGCACAAAATTGGTTTTGTAACCTCACTGAGCTTTGAACTTCATAGCCAGGTGTATCCAATCATGAGAAAAGGTATTTAAGGTGGCCAATTGCAAGTTGTTCTCCTATTTGAATCTCCTCTGAAGAGTGGCATCATGGGCTGCTCAAAACAACTCTCAAATGATCTGAAAACAAAGATTGTTCCACATAGTTGTTCAGGGGAAGGATACAAAAAGTTGTCTCAGAGATTTAACCTGTTAGTTTCCACTGTGAGGAACATAGTAAGGAAATGGAAGACCACAGGGACAGTTCTTGTTAAGCCCAGAAGTGGCAAGCCAAGAAAAATATCAGAAAGGCAGAGAAGTAGAATGGTGAGAACAGTCAAGGACAATCCACAGACCACCTCCAAAGAGCTGCAGCATCATCTTGCTGCAGATGGTGTCACTGTGCATCGGTCAACAATACAGCGCACTTTGCACAAGGAGAAGCTGTATGGGAGAGTGATGAGAAAGAAGTCGTTTCTGCAAGCACGCCACAAACAGAGTCACCTGAGGTATGCAAAAGCGCATTTGGACAAGCCAGCTTCATTTTGGAAGAAGGTCCTGTGGACTGATGAAACAAAGATTGAGTTGTTTGGTCATACAAAAAGGCGTTATGCATGGCGTCCAAAAAAACAGCATTCCAAGAAAAACACTTGCTACCCACTGTAAAATTTGGTGGAGATTCCATCATGCTTTGGGGCTATGTGGCCAATGCTGGCAACGGGAATCTTGTTAGAGTTGAGGGTCGCATGGATAGCACTCAGTATCAGCAGATTCTTGAGAATAATGTTCAAGAATCAGTGACGAAGTTGAAGTTAAGCCGGGGATGGATATTTCAGCAAGACAATGATCCAAAACACTGCTCCAAATCGACTCAGGCATTCATGCAGAGGAACAATTACAATGTTCTGGAATGGCCATCCCAGTCCCCAGACCTGAATATCATTGAACATCTGTGGGATGATTAGAAGCGGGCTGTCCATGCTCGGCGACCATCAAACTTAACTGAACTTTGAATTGTTTTGTAAAGAGGAACGGTCCAAAATACCTTTATCCAGGAACTGATTAAAAGCTACAGGAAGCGACTAGAGGCTGTTATCTTTGCAAAAGGAGGATCTACTAAGTATTTATGTCACTTTTCTGTTGAGGTGCCCATACTTTTGCACCGGTCAAATTTTGGTGTAATGCATATTGCACATTTTCTGTTAGTACAATAAACCTCATTTCAATCCTGAAATATTACTGTGTCCATCAGTTATTAGATATATCAAACTGAAATGGCTGTTGCAAACACCAAAATATTTAGAACTAAAAATGATTAAGATTTATAGGGGTGCCCAAACTTTTTCATAGGACTGTACATAGTGATACACAGAACAGTACATTGAACACCTAAAAGTATTTGTATAAAGTTCTCTTTGGTTCTATAAGGTAATGGAGTACTGACACATGTAATAAAATTAAATGATAGGAACACGTTATCTTAAACTACCACCATTAACTCTTTCACCATCCCAAGCTACCTGTGATGTTATGTGTTAATAACCAAACATTAGCATATTACTGGACAGTACATATAAGGAGGTCATTTTGCCATGACCACCATGGGAACTAACACACTTCGAAAAACGATTAAAAATTAAAAAATACATCTTTTCTCTATGTACATGACCCTCCAGGATGGCGCAGACTAGAGGAACATATTGAGGTACATCTTGAGTGCCTCATTACAACTACATGTAGGGCTGTGAATGTCCATATTCTATCATTCATTTCTCCTATATTCCAACATCTGCTCTCAATACGTACTGCCTTTTCTATAGAGGCATCTGCTATCCATTAACGTTTGGGAAGATTTATCAACTCACCTATGCTAGTTTTCTGGCTTAAATGGATGTTAATGTGGCACATCTTTAGTGCATGGACCTTTATGAGCCAAAGATACCCCACATCCACTGTTCCGTGCCTAACATAGCTTTGTACTGTCAGATGGGAAGGTTCCTTACAGTTCAGCGTCACCACTGGGCGGTAGGAGCGCCCCCTCTGACTGTACAAGGCTGTGTCAGAATACAGTTGGGGGAGCTTTCCACAAACCCCAGCGATGACGCTAGGCTGTAAGGCAGTGGGGAGATGTGAGTACTGAAACGGCACTGATATCTCCAGCACTGGGGCACATACCGGGAAAATCGACAGTGCGCTGAATTCACTGTTGGCTTTCTAGTAGTATATAAAACCGCACATTGATGAGGACATGAAAGATCTTCTTTAAATCTGCTCATTCTGGGTTTAGGAGTCCAGTGGGCGGTCCTAGTAATGATCGATAGGCCTCCCTGTGTGAGTGTGCAGACTGTTAATCACTCAGTATGACCGCCTACTAGACTCCTAAGCCCTGAATCAGCAGAGAGCTAATTGAACAAATGACATGTTATACTGACCTACAACACTATATTTATTATAATGTTATATTATTCTAAATCAGATATATTGCCTAGAGTTCTATTTCTCCGTTAAAGTAAATCGGTGAAGGATTGCATACTGTATTCGCTATTGTTTCTCACCTTGTCTGCCTCCTGCACATCACAGATCTTCTTGCCAGTGGCCGGGTTATGCACAGGGAATGTTCTTCCACTAACAGATTGGTGCCAGTCATTGTTCAGGAATATCTAAATGAATGAATGAACAGACATGATGGCTCCGTAATATACCGTGTAGCAATATATAGTAACAAATATATGAGATAATCAGGATTTTTAATACGTATAGGAATATAGTCATGACATTTATGAAAGAGCCCTGTATACACTACTGAATACTAAAACCTTTATTACACATGCAATAACAAGACATTGACATGTTATGTATCATACATGAGAAAACTGAAAAAAAAAATGAAGGAATACTCAACATAAATTAGAAAAATATAAAAAATAAATATAAAAATAAATATATATTATATATTAAATATAAATATAAAAAAACAAAAACAAAAACTTGATAGTCTTCAGTAGTTGATACCTTTTTAATGGCTAACTAATAATGATAATGATAATACGGTCAGTTAGCCATTGCTATGATCTTGTCACTGTATGTTAGTGTACACCTTTGATATCTACCCTGTCATTGGCTTTTAGGATTAGGGGTGACCCACATCTGTCTGCTGGTTACTTTCCTTCCCAATTTTAATATGTTACCAATAAAGTTATTATTTTTCTAATTTATGTTGAGTATTCCTTCAGTTTTTTTCCAGTTTTCTCTAGTTTTCCTGTATTTGGAATACATGGTTACGATGTGACCCATACAGAGAAAACGTGGTATACGATTTGTATTTTATGTTCTCATTGATGTTATATTTGTTGTATATGTATCATACATGGCACAATACACACTCAGTCTGCCTGCTTCCATATAATTATGCAACTTCTGTCATACATGTATCACATAATGCCACCTGTACATAATGTGAATTCAACCAAAGAATGAAAAAGCATCTGCATTAATAGTCACTTGTCTCTTGGAAACAGACAAAGACATGACAATCCACCTTGGATATAAGAAATGACAAAGTTAGCTGTTGACTGCTTGGCTTTCCAATATTATAATGTCCAATTTTGGCAAAACTGAAGGCACATCTTAGGCCAGGACTCCATGGGACAGAAATGCCGCGATTTGCCATGGCGTTTTACAGTAAGGGCAAAGTGGATGGGATTCTAGCGAATCCCATGTCCACTTTGCTGTAAAAACTGAAGTGCAGTTTTGGAAATCGCAGCATGTCAGTTAGACGTCCGGAAATGCTGGCGGTTTCCCCATAGGTATAATTGTAACAGAAAGTCTGCAAAAGAAAACTCTGAACTTTCTGTCTAATGCGCTGCCTGATAAAACATGACTATGGAAGAGGTTGTCCATCTCAATATTAAATGACCTATACCGACAACGCCCTAATCAGGCTATGAATAAGGAGAGAAGTGTCTCCGAAACGCGTCAGCCAGATGCCACTATCCATCATGGACATACTTGTTGTTTTTAATTCCCTTTTTGTTAAGATGTTTTCCTAAATTAAAAGTTATGTTTTAAACTGGATGGGATCGACTGCTGGAAGCTTTTCTCTTTTTGCTCTAAGTTTACACCTCAGGCCAATGAGGTTTAGTAATCCATGCATCTCCTCTCCACTCAAACAACAGATCAAGTACAGACCATTGACAACATTGGGGATTACTGTGAGTGGGCTGTTTTTTCCTTTTTTCCCTTTTCCTATATTGTTGACTGTACACCAATCAGCCATAACGTTCAAGGGAACTTCTCTGTTCCACTTATATTTAGTACCATTTCCTCAGCCTACCTATCAGTGATTGTCTCCACTGGATAACCATCAGTATCTGATCAGTGGGCTCTGACACCCAGACCCTGTACCTACCAGCTGATTCAGCTGTCTTTGAGAACAGAAGCTATAGCAGAAGACACCACTATTATAGTGATAGGACCAGAGCTGCAGTACCCCAGTGACAATGCTATATAATGGACAGGGCTCTAGTTCTGCACCTATTACCTAAAGGGTTTGGCCACTTTCGACCAATATTCAGAGGCAAATGTTACATTTTTATATAATAAAACGTTAAACAAATTTCCAATACATATTCTGTATCAATTCCTCACTGTTTTCTAGATCTCTGCTTGCTGTCATTCAATGTGCCTACTCCCAGTCCATGGTCATGTAATATACGTTCCATGGTCATATGATGACCAGAGGCAGCTGGATCAGTTGTTCGATGTGACATCTAGGTGTCAGATCCCAAGTGATCATATATTGATGACTTAATCCCTAGTAGATCTTCGGCATGAAAAACATTGGGGAGGCCTGGAAATTCCATATAAGAGCAGGTTCACACATGCAGGACATGCAGGACTTTGTGTCTGGTTAAAAAAAAACTGGTTTCACAGCGGAGAGGCACAAGACGCTCACAGGCGGACATTGACTGCCAGGTTTCTGTCTCCTGTCCAGTTTCTCAGACAGAAGACAGAAATCCACAAAGCGGAGACCGGGCGCAGGTGTAAACTCGCCCTTATAGCCTGGAGAAAACATGACAAATTTGCAGCGTGTTAGCCATGGACGCATTGCCAGTGGATAAACTGCTCTAATATACAGTAACATGGCATTGGATAGGATTTAAACAAGTACTATTCAGACAGTAAAGTGTCTTGTGCTGCGGGTTTTGGACGCCCAGCATGTGCTGAATGTGCTGAAAGCCAAGCCAACCCCCTAGGGATCAAGGTTCAAAGCTAATTGTGACCTTGTTTTTGCCACATACCAGTCTTCTACAGGCTATCCACTGCAGAAATCGCAGTGGACCATCCATGTGTAGCCTTAGTCTCAAACAGCAGTTTCCCAATATAGTGCCAAAATTGAAATCATTCCCTTTGAAAGCCAGGCAGCTACAAGAAGTTCACCACTTCCAACATTGTTATGTGATAACCTCAAAATAATATAGGCTGTTGCTTGCAGCAGCCTATACTCTGTGTATGAAGGAGCAGACGCAGGCTGTCATAAAACTGTGTGACAGCTTTCTGGCTGTTAAGAAAACCATAGATAATCTGTATACCCTGAAGTTTCTATAATTCATTGCCAGACTAAGCCCATTTGTCATAGGATTTATTCTGATAATAAACGAGCATTATATGAATTTGGTGTCAATGCCATACCCTGAGACAGTGCATTGGTATAGGTATAGTAAACCTATACTTTGCAAGGTTTGGGACAAGCATTCATGTTGCTTGTTAAGCTATATATATATATATATATATATATATATATATATATATATATATATATATATATATATTGCAGATGGTATGCATTTAACCTTTCTACATATATGATATACTGATGTTTGCTATATGTTTATAGTCACACTGATCTGTATAGATATAACATGAGGTTTAACAATATTTTGTCATTTGTATAGGATGGAGATACAAGTTGACAAGTGCTTCTCTCTATTAAGTACATAGATAAGCATTCATACCTGGTCTCTATGCAGTACATACACCTACGGTTACAACACATATATGTTGCCAAAATCTAGTTTATTAGTTTATTATAGGGGAAGTCCATCTGTCCAAGCATCTGTTTGCCCATATACCTGCCTGCAATGAGACAGTTTCCTATGCAGAGCTGAATATATAATTATTGTATCATATACAATTCTGAATGTAGGAATCCAATGTAACAAATAACACTATTACTACAGTCTACGTTTACACATGGATTTTGCATGCCATATATATATGTTTCAATATATATATGTTTCAATCTACAGGTGTAGCAGGGCTGAGTTGTGGCAGAGCTCATCTTTTTACTTGCTATAATTCATTGAGCTGAGCTGTATTCATAGTACAGAAATGGTTTATATGATACTTTGCATCTACTACCTATATGTATCCCATGGTAGTATTTTAACTATAGACTGTAGACTGCTGGTAGTATCTTAGTTTCTCTCTATCTTATGTTAACGTTATTATATGTAAAGTATATTTATATTTGATCCATCTATCTATTATGTTACTGTTAATATATGCATATAACATAGATATATTAACAGTATGCAAATATAAATAAAATATATGACTGCTGTGGTTTCTATCTATGAAATATAATTGTAAAGACAAATCCTTTGTGTATAGAAGGGATAAGGGAAGTATATATTATGTTGCTGTTATTATAGGCATAATATATATATATATATATATATATATATATATATACAGTATATATTATCCAGATATAGATGATCTGTCTATCTATCTAAACAAATTAGATGGCACTCTACAGCTAAATAGTATAAAAAATGTGATGATTTATTGCCCCATACTACCTATCTATCTATCTATCTATCTATCTATCCAAATTAGATGGCACTCTACAGGAGAATAGTAAAAAAAAGTGATGATTTATCTATCTATCTACCTAAAGTTGCTGTTATTATAAGCTTAGTATAACTATATATGATCCAGATCTGTTCATCTGTCTATCTGTCTAGTGTTGTTATTATATGCATATATTTGTATATGATCGCACCATCTATCTATCTATCTATCTATCTATCTATCTATCTATCTATCATATTGTCACTGTTTTTTTATGTGTAGTATGTATAATCCAGATCTATCTATGTCCTAATTTATTTATCATTATTTCTTAATATAGATGACACAATGTATCTATGTATTATCTATAACAATAACATAGTTATATATGATGTAAAGTAGTTATCATCACACATACTACAAGGAGCAGCTTACACTACATCAGGTGTCATCATTGTGCTCATACAGTATATAAGATACAATATAACACAATGGTAAGTGATGAATGGGTCAGTAGTATGTCCCCTGTAGTCTGTATGATAATACCCCCACTCTCCAATATTATCCTCTCTAGCAGTGTGACTAGTAATGGTGCAGATACAGCTTGTAGCCTGCAGGTGTTACCTGAGTGTGCAGGACCTCCAGGTTGGGGATGGGTCTGGGCAGCAGTGGGATTTTCTTGTCGGCCAGTCCATTCTCTATAGTGCCATTGGTTGTCATGATAGGCAGCAGGCTATGTGTCCTTATCTCCCTGTACAGCCTGTGTTGCTGGGTTCCTGCTCTGTGGACTGTAGGGGAGCTGCTCTCCCTTTAATAAGACAAGTTCAGAGGCATCCTGACATAGGAGGAGGACAGGGATGTGATTGGATGGAGGAGCTGCCCCTCCACACCCCCACCAGCCCCTCACAACTTCCCAATATCACACTCATACACTATATATGACAGTATACCCTGGGATCCCTGTGTGCTGGATGTGCTGCTGGGATCTAGTGTGATCACAGTCTGGAAAGACAAGAATCTCTCCCAGGATTTCCATGTAGAGCTGTATACATACACAGGTCTGTATGGGTCTCCTATAAACCTCACAGATTTACCTCCATACATAACTTCATTCATTTATGTAGTCATTTAGCTGTGATATTCCCATACCAGGCTTGTGGACACTCACTGAAGAATCTTAACTGTGAACACAGAAGTTTTTACATGCATTGCACCAGCTCATATTGCCTTGTAATATGTTCTAGTAGCCTATCCTCAACAGATCTAAGGGCAAGGACACACGTCAAGGTTTTGTTTGAGCAGTTTTTGAAGACAATACCAGAAGTGGATTAAAAAAAAGATAAATACAGCATTGTGCAAAAGTTTTAAGCAGGTGTGGAAATAATGATGTGATTTAGATTTCTCTTTGGTTCATTCGTATAATATTGTTAAGGGATAAAAATAAACTTATATTTTTAAAAGCATGCTTACTCCGCATTGTTTTTTTTCACACCTCTGCATCTGGTTTTGGCTCAAAAAACAGCTTCAACAAAACCTGAATATGTGTCCTTACTCTATGGGGCTGAGACGCTCACTTCACTGTTTGTCAAGGCAAATAAATCAGATATCAGGCACTGCCACAAAGGGACAAACTGCTGTACCTGGAAATCATTTAAGGGAGTCACTGCTCTCTAAGGGTGAATTCACACTGAATAAACGCTAGCTTATTCTGAACGTAAAACACGTTCAGAATAAGCGGCGTCTAAAGCAGCTCCATTCATTTCTATGGGAGCGGGGATACGAGCGCTCCCCATAGAAATGAATGGGCTGCTTCTTTCACTCCGTGCAGTCCCATTGAAGTGAGTGGGGAGTGCCGGCGTATACGGCAAGCTCTGCTCATGCCGGAGCGTACACGCCGGCACTCCCCATTCACTTCAATGGGACTGCACGGAGTGAAAGAAGCAGCCCATTCATTTCTATGGGGAGCGCTCGTATCCCCGCTCCCATAGAACTGAATGGAGCTGCTTTAGACGCCGCTTATTCTGAACGTGTTTTACGTTCAGAATAAGCTAGCTTTTACTCAGTGTGAATGCACCCTAAGGCTGAGGTTCCACTTTGCGGAAACACAGCTTTTTTTTTTGTTGCAGATTTTGTTGCGTTTTTTTTAAAGCCAAAGCTAAAAATGGCAACAAAAGGAATGGGAAATATATAGGAAGTTCTTATACTTCTACCTTCTGCTCAATCCACACCTGGCCTTGGCTCAAAAAACTGCAATAAAATCTGCAACAAAAAGCTGCGTTTCCGCAACATGGGGGTTTAGGCCGGGGCCCCACGAGCCGGAAACGCTGCGATTTGCCCGTGGCGGAAACACCACGGGAAAAAATTGCGGCGTTTTACAGTACTTGCAAAGTGGATGGGATTTATGAGAATCCCATCCCCACTTTGCAGAAAAAATCGCAGCGAGACACGCTGCGATTTCCAAAACCATTGTGGTTTTGAAAATCGCAGCATGTCAATTATATCTACGGAAACGTGGGCGGCTTCCCCATAGATATAATTGTAACAGAAAGTCCCCAGAGGAAAACTGGTGAACATGGGGCCTTAGCCTTAAGCTAATGACACACAACCATGTGCTCACCGCTTGCCATGACGGCCTGTGCCGCGGCCAAAGCACAGCCACAAAAAAAGGATTGGGATAGGAACCTGCCTAGAGTTGTGTGGCCCAGACTGTCAGTCCGCACACTGATCTGTGTAATTCTGGCTAATCCCATCCACACATTACAGAAAATAATCCTCAGCAGAAAGGCTGTGATTTCAAAAATGCTTGTAGCATGTCAATAATACCTATGGAAACGCTGGCAACGCATCACAGTTTTTTCCAAAGCGATTTTCATAGTAAGTTTGCATAAGTAGAACAGGTGCGTTATGTTCCCCAGTCTGAATAGTAAAACACCTCATTTTTGTGATCAGTGCTGGTTATATGTAATTTATTCCCTATCCTTTAGTTTGTGGAGATGAGAAACCTCTTTAAGTACAGTATTCTAAATAAAATTGTTTTATACCACCTAACGGTAGAGAATATATATATATGTGTGTGTGTGTATATTCTTACAACTGTATCAACCTGCTTAATAGAATATGTAGAAGGTGACTAAAATGTAAATTTGCTTGTTACAGTGACATGTTTAATGTTTTCACTGGTAGGGGGTCTGAGTCCTGAGATCCCCTTCCAATCGCTGAGACAAAGAAACAGAAATAGTGAGCTGAGCAATGTGACCCTTCAGCTGTGTTGGCTTTGCTTAGCTAAGGCTGTACAGAATCAGATGCTGCGCTGACTGCTCTGCTTGTGTCTCTGTAGAGAGCTGGAAAAACCGATCACAGCTAAACATTGATGCAATTTAGATTTCTCTTTTGTCCATGTACCTTATTTTGTTAAAGAGGACCTTTCATCAGATCGGGCACATGCAGTACTATATACTGCTGGAAAGCTGACAGTGCGCTGAATTCAGCGCACTGTCGGCTTTCCCGATCTGTGCCCAGTGTAAAGCGCTATCGGTCCCGGTACCGTAGGGCTTTACAGTCAGAAGGGCGTTTCTGACACTTAGCCAGGGACGCCCTTCTGCCCAGCAGCGCCTATCGCGCTGTTCTTTAAGACTGGGGAGGAACGCTCCCCTCCCCTCCTGATAATACTCGTCTATGGACGAGCTGTGTGAGCAGAGGGAGGGGGCGTTCCTCCCCGCTCCACTGTACAGCGCGATAGGCACTGCTGAGCAGAAGGGCGTCCCTGGCTAACTGTCAGAAACGCCCTTCTGACACAAAAGCGCTACGGTACCGGGACCGATAGCGCTTTACACCGGGTACAGATCGAGAAAGCCGATAGTGCGCTGAATTCAGTGCACTGTCAGCTTTCCAGCAGTATATAGAACTGCCTGTGCCCAATCTGATGAAAGGTCCTCTTTAATTGATAGATATAAACTAATACTTCTATTTTTGAAAGCTTTCTTACTTTGAGGCATTTTTCCCCACATCTGCCTAAAACTTTTGCACAGTACTATACTCCCTCTCTCTCTATCTCTCTGGACTGGTACTAAAGTGGATAACACCACCTTTTTGTGCTAGCATTGACAACTGGCCTGAGCTATATGTAGACTTTCTCATACTGTTTATGAACTACAAGCATTTACTATACCGTACATGTCAAGACCATTTCTTTCCTGTTCTTCTCTATCTGGCCCAGTTTGGCATATTGACTTCCACAGGCAAATGCAGGTTTTGCTGGCAATAAAACTTTCGCCTCTTGCTTCTAAAGCCAACAACATTTTCTATATTAACAAAAATTGAGACTAGACCGCCTACAAAATTACAGACTCCAGAAAGGACTAAGGCTACGTTCAGATGACAGTGAATAACAGCCATGTGACATTTGTTTTTTAATGGATAATTGACGTTTTTCACAGCCATTTTGTACATCAGTCGTCTGAATGCAGCCTTATACAGACCCCAGATGCGGACATAGAAGCTTACACTCCTTCTCTGCATAGTCTTGATGCTCTGCTCTGACTTGAGGAGACACAGTCATGTGACTATATCTTTTTTTTTTTTTATGTAGATTATGAGCCCCATATAGGGATCACAATGTACATTTTTTTTCCTATCAGTATGTTTTTTGTAGAATGGGAGGAAATCCACGCAAACATGGGGAAAACATACAAACTCCTTGCAGATGTTGTTCCTGGTGAGATTCAAACCCAGGACTCCAGCGCTGCAAGGCTGCAGTGCTAACCACTAAGACACTGTGTTGCCCCAGTCACATGACTATGTCTGTGCAGATATGTCAATAATAACAACACCTGCACACATGTGGTTCTATGATAGTGTATGTGCAGGTTCTTCTGCAGGTCCTGCACTATGCATTTCTGTTGTGGTTTGTAATACCACACTAACCCTACTCCCATAAGTTTATTGCCTGGTGATAACCTTTTAATCTATCCTATCACATTCAACACGTCTTGCCACCTTGAACTCAAGAACACCCATCAAATCAGCTCCTTTCTCACCCCTGAAACTACAAAAATGTTAGTCCACGCCTCATAGTCTCCTGCTTAGACTACTGTAAGGCCCTTCTCCATGGCCTGCCAGCAAATACTGTTGTCCTGACTTCAGTCCAACCTAAACTCTGCTGCTGTCTTAGGCCGGGGCCCCACGGGACGTAAACGCTGCGATTTGCTCGCAGTGGAGACGCTGCTGGAAACATTGCGACGTTGTACAGTGCAAGCAAAGGGGATGGAATTCATGCGAATCCCATGCCCACTTTGCAGAAAAAAACACAGTGCAGACACGCTGCGATTTGCACAGCCGTTGCGGCTTTGCAAATCGCAGCATGTCAATTATATCTACGGAAACGCTGGCGGCTTTCCCGTAGATATAATGTTAAGAGAAAGTCCACAGAGGAAAACTCTGTGAACTTTTCCTTAAAAGCGCTGCGGAAAGAACCGCAATGCGATCATGCAGCGGTTCTTCCCACAGTGCTTTATCACTGCCTTTACAGCCCGTGGGGCCTTAGCCTTAATCTACTTCTACCTATTTTTCATCAGCCGTTCCACTCTGCCAATTCCTTCACTTGCTACCCCTTGCTCAGTGAATAGAGTTTAAAATGTTAACACTGACATACAAAGCCATCCACAACCTGTCCCCTCCATATATCTCCAACCTAATCTCCCGCTACCTGCCCATACGCAACCTCTGAACCTTTCCAGACCTTCTCTTTTGTTCTCTTACCCACCTCCAAGATTACTCTCGTGCATTCCCCAGTCTCTAAAACTCACTACCAAGACACATAAGGCTGACCCCCACAATCTTAAGCTTCAAGAAGACCTTGAAAACTCATCTCTTCAGGAAGGCCTACAACCGCCAATAACACTACCGTCACCACACCACCATCTGAACAGCTTCTACCCTCACCTATGGTCTCTATTCCTTTTCCCTCATAGATTGTAAGCCCTTGCGGGCAGGGCCCTCTATTCCACTGTACCTGTTGGTCACTGTTAGTATTGTACTTGGTGTATTTTGTGTATTGCACATAAACCCTCAATTTAATGGTGTTGTAATAATAATAATAATAATAATAATAATAATGTTATACGTAACATAACCAAAAACAACACTGCAATGTGTATCAAGCCCTTGAGTCTTTCTGGAGCCTCAAATGTGGTTTTATTATAAAGTGTGGACAGGACCTTCTGCAGATCGTACTGATGACTTCAGAAACCATTTTTGTTGTGGTTTTCACCGCTAAATATGACATAACCCACAACAAAACTGCAATGTGGATCAAATCCTTAAACATACAGAAACTTGAGCTCCTGGAGCCTTATACGGCTACGCAAACCACCACTGAGCACCTTTGGCTCTCATGATGCTGTTCAGTGCTCCTTCCTCCAGATACAGTCCTATGAAAAAGTTTGGGCACCCCTATTAATCTTAATCATTTTTAGTTCTAAATATTTTGGTATTTGCAACAGCCATTTCAGTTTGATATATCTAATAACTGATGGACACAGTAATATTTCAGGATTGAAATGAGGTTTATTGTACTAACAGAAAATGCGCAATATGCATTAAACCAAAATTTGACCGGTGCAAAAGTATGGGCACCTCAACAGAAAAGTGACATTAATATTTAGTACATCCTCCTTTTGCAAAGATAACAGCCTCTAGTCGCTTCCTGTAGCTTTTAATCAGTTCCTGGATCCTGGATAAAGGTATTTTGGACAAACAATTCAAGTTCAGTTAAGTTAGATGGTCGCCGAGCATGGACAGCCCGCTTCAAATCATCCCACAGATGTTCAATGATATTCAGGTCTGGGGACTGGGATGGCCATTCCAGAACATTGTAATTGTTCCTCTGCATGAATGCCTGAGGATTTGGAGCGGTGTTTTGGATCATTGTCTTGCTGAAATATCCATCCCCGGCGTAACTTCAACTTCGTCACTGATTCTTGAACATTATTCTCAAGAATCTGCTGATACTGAGTGGAATCCATGCGACCCTCAACTTTAACAAGATTCCCGATGCCGGCATTGGCCACACAGCCCCAAAGCATGATGGAACCTCCACCAAATTTTACAGTGGGTAGCATGTGTTTTTCTTGGGATGCTGTTTCTTTTTGGACGCCATGCATAACGCCTTTTTTTATAACCAAACAACTCAATTTTTGTTTCCAAAATGAAGCTGCCTTGTCCAAATGTGCTTTTTCATACCTCAGGCAACTCTATTTGTGGCGTACGTGCAGAAACGGCTTCTTTCTCATCACTCTCCCATACAGCTTCTATTTGTGCAAAGTGCGCTGTATAGTTGACCGATGCACAGTGACACCATCTGCAGCAAGATGATGCTGCAGCTCTTTGGAGGTGGTCTGTGGATTGTCCTTGACTGTTCTCACCATTCTTCTTCTCTGCCTTTCTGATATTTTTCTTGGCCTGCCACTTCTGGGCTTAACAAGAACTGTCCCTGTGGTCTTCCATTTCCTTACTATGTTCCTCACAGTGGAAACTGACAGGTTAAATTTCTGAGACAGCTTTTTGTATCCTTCCGCTGAACAACTATGTTGAACAATCTTTGTTTTCAGATCATTTGAGAGTTGTTTTGAGTAGCCCATGATGCCACTCTTCAGAGGAGATTCAAATAGTAGAACAACTTGCAATTGGCCACCTTAAATACCTTTTCTCATGATTGGATACACCTGGCTATGAAGTTCAAAGCTCACTGAGGTTACAAAACCAATTTTGTGCTTCAGTAAGTCAGTAAAAAGTAGTTAGGAGTATTCAAATCAATAAAATGATAAGGGTGCCCATACTTTTGCACCGGTCAAATTTTGGTTTAATGCATATTGCGCATTTTCTGTTAGTACAATAAACCTCATTTCAATCCTGAAATATTACTGTGTCCATCAGTTATTAGATATATCAAACTGAAATGGCTGTTGCAAACACCAAAATATTTAGAACTAAAAATGATTAAGATTAATAGGGGTGCCCAAACTTTTTCATAGGACTGTATATCTGGGGAACACTCCTTAGTTGCTCCCCCGCCAGCAATGCCCCTGCCTTATTGTATTGCCAGTTGGAGGATACTGTGATAGGCCAGTCCAAGCCTTTGTACATCTGTTGCCAATTGATGAAGTTAAGACGCATGAGAACTGTGTGGCAATGTTGCCAACGGCCTCGGTGATGATACCCTCATGCTCCAAAACAGCCAGCCATTAAGTAGTTTGGGCAATAGGTTTGTTAATTACAACAAGAGTCTATGAGAGATTCAATGGAAAAACATGATGTGTCCAGATGGATAAATTGGAACAAATAAATGACGCCCATGTTTTTGTAGATATATGCCAATGTCAGTACATAATGAGAAGAGGGCACGGTTTAGGGAATTCAGGCAATTAGTATATAGCAAATCAGGACGGAACCAAACTTTACAGTCGGCTAATCACAGGCTATATGCTAAAATACCATCGAATACAACAACAATCGGATTTGGAGTTGACAAGTATCAGAATTGGGTTTGACAGGCTAAGGATTAAAAACCCTCACACATTTGTGATAATCGCACTGATGAAATTCTGCTTGAGATTTCATGCATCTCCCTGTGATGTTGCAGAGCTCCCTGCATTGGCGTTGGAACTGCTTCTTGTTTCCAAGTTTTTTTGGACATAAGTGAGAAAACAGATCTCATGAGTATAAATCAACAAGATAAAAATTAGCTAGGAAGGAAGTCATCGTTCTCCTTTATTTTCATTCCAAAATACACCTGCTTCCTAATTCCAGCTGTTTTCATGAATTCGGTAGCATCTGGTCTTGTCAGATCTATGTGACCTCCTGGCAGAACAGCTTGAATAACTAGGTTGCCCGCTTTTATATAATAGTTCACGTGATATTTTTCATGGTTAACAGGAGAGTTAATGGGGTTCTCAGGGTAATCTGTATAAACAAAGCTGAAAAAATACAGCTCTATACTTACTGTGATTTCTTAATATACTGTATGTTAAAATTCTGTCTTTCAAGATTGATATTGGTACTGTAAGGGAGGACATGTGTACATACTCCACCCTCTCCAAAACAGCCCTGCCTGCTTTTCTCCTAAGGTCTGCAATTGGTGCCTTCCAAGATTACCTTGTCCTGGTGCTGCTGGTCCCTAAGTAGTCTTCTGGTTCATGGTTGCATCTTGTGTTTAGGATTTTGCTTGACTCTAACCTAGCTTTCTTTTGTTTGATTATTTCACTTATAAGCCATTTTGATGTGGTTAGAAGTCCAGCCAGTCACTACAAACTAAACGCCGTCCCTTACGAGGAACTATTTGATGGACCTTAATGGCATCCAACTGGAAAAGCCCATACTTCCTTACAGAATGTAATGGTGTTATGCCACCAAGAATATTTATTGTATATCCACTGAGACTCACACCAATCCTGAAAAGAGGGGGTGTTTCCCCCCACATTATGAATTGAGCCTGAATGCCAAAGAGTGCTGTACTTCATCTATTTTCCTTGATCCATCGAAGTGATTGATCATAAGGTGTGAGGGTCTCAGTGGTCAGACCCCCACAGATCAACTATTTATGGATAGAGGATAAATATTCTTGGTTGCATAACCCTTTTAAGGGATAGTCCAATAATTCTAAACTACATGATAACAGAATAACTGTTGCATTCAAACTGGGGGTACATGAGACCTCTATCATGATCAGTGGGAGCACCAACCCTCACACCCCCACTGATCATGACAGAGATCCCATGTACCTCTTGTATGAATGCAGCATGCACATGTATCTCTATGGGACTGCCGAGGATAGCCAAGTACAGTGGCTGGTTACCTCCAGCAGTTCCATAAGGGGTCTGATGGGAATCCCACTAATCACAAGAATGCAAATCCCATGTTCCCTGTATGAATGGAGCAGCAAGTCACACATGCATCACTATGGATCTGTCGAAGGTAGCTGCGAACGGTGATCAGATATCTTCAGAAGTCCCATAGAATATAATGGAGCATCTGATTGCACATATATGACTCCTTTACTTGTGTTCTGTGGAGGTCCCAGTGGTTGGACCTCAAACTCAATCACTTGGCTATCATGCATTTAACAGAATACACCATTTAAGTGTGAAGAACAAGAGATTATTAGACATCCTGCTCTTTGGCCAATTTAAAGGGGATTAGAAAAATATACAACCTACAACATTCAACCCACAGTAGCTTTGGTTCTGTAAGAACACATTCAAGGCAATTATCAAAAAAATCTTTATTTTAAAATCAGCTTTAAACTATATATTTCCTGTTGCTTACATATCGCCAACATATTCAGGTGAACTGTACAAAGATTATCACAATTCGCTTCAATCCATATCCACAATTAGACCGACAATCTAATTTTCCCTATGTCAAACACATATGCTAGGGTCAGAGTCAAAGGATGTAATTTAACCTATTGATATGTTTTTGGAAATTAGGAGGAAACCAAACACAAGAAGAACATGACTTCAAGAAACGAATTATCAAAATTCTAGATTCTACTAAAAATCTACCTGTCCTATACAGTGATCCCTCAAGTTACAATGGTCTCAGGATACAATATTTTCAACATACAATGTTTTTTTCTGGACCATTGTCACTGGAAACCAGACTAAATATACAATAGTTTGCCAGAGGTTCTAGCAAATCCACATGGTCATTTCTGTGCCAGAATGAGCCGCTCCCGTGGACTCATGGTGAGAGCAGACCAATGTTATTTTTTGGGTATACTGTGTATACTTTTCAGGACCCTGAAAAACTCCTGTCAACATCTTAGAAAATTATTTACATCTTCTAGCAGTGACTTCCGGTTTTCATGCATAAGGATTTGTTACTGCTATATTGGTTATCTGCTGAGCTTTCTTTAATCTCTATTTTTCATATCTTTGATAATTTTTTTGGTTCTTTTCTACCTGTTACAAGTTTCCCATGGCCTCACGTTACAATGGGACCAACTTACAATGGTTATCCTGGATCTATTTAATATATATATATATATATATATATATATATATATATATATCTGTTGTAATTTATGCGTAAATATATCACTGTAGTTTAGATTGGTTACTTACATTGGCTTTACAGCCGGTTCACATCTGCGTTTGGGATTTTTGGGATTTCATTCGCGGACTCCACTTGGGGACCCCCGAACAGAAACCTAGATGCATAGAAAGGCGGTTATTTGGGAAAACACGTACCCATAGACTATAATGGGGTCCATGTGGTTTCTGTTCGGTTTCGCCACAAATCATGCAAAGAGAAAAGTACTGAAACTGAGCGGAAACCACATGGACCCCATTATAGGCTATGGGGTCCGCATGTTTTTCCAGGTAACCACTTTTCTATTCTATGTGTACAATTTCCATTTGGGGACTCCCCAAGCAGACTCCACGAACGGAATCCCAAACGCAGATGTGAATTGGGCTTTAGAACTTTTCTGTTTTTATTTCCTTTATTGAATGTGCTATACTCTATTTGTATAACCAATAACATATATTTATGTTTAATTTTATGCTGAAATTTCATAAATAAAATAAAAAATATACAAAAAAATAGAGCTTCCATGACATGCTTATTGGTGCCATGACAGTCTTGCCTCATCATCAGCATCTTCCTACTGTGTTTTCCTGAATCTGGATTGGATGTGGTTGTCCACTGGAGGGATTGGGTACAAGAGCTTGGTGCTGAAAGATGTTGGCACTGGCGAAGTCTAATATGGTTTACCACATGGAAACAAGAGCTTTTGTCCCTAGTCACAGAGCTTTTCCCAGCGTAGGATCTGTCCTCACACACTGTTCTCATTGTTTCCCCTCCATTGCCTCTTGTCACTTCTCCTTGTCAGAGTTTAATTAGGACAACGAGCTTTCACAGGCTCATTTGTCACTTCACCAGCTTTCTAACACTTCCTAACGATGGGAGGTTTAGAGAGCCCTGTGAGTGTGCATGATGATGAGAGTTGGGAGCCATACAGGAGAGCTTTATATAGAAGGGGGCAGAGGGCGCCACTTAACAGGGTCACCAAGGTCGATTATCAAAGTCTACTAACCGCACAACTTCTACCACCTGCATTCTCTTCATTCATTCTTTGTATTTGCATTCAAAATAAAAAAAAAGTCACCAAAACAATGAGAAAACAATGGATCAGAGTTTATTCCATCAGAATATATTAACACATTTTCCATTATTGGAGCTGGAGCATTACAACATATTCCATTGTTCTCACTACTGTATGTTATTACTAACAAGGGGAATGGATCCCAGTCTAACCAAGGCAGGGCACATTCTCAAACCTTATATTTGGGAAACTCTTCTTTTTCCATAGGACCATTACCAATTTTTGGTGAGGAAATACTTAAAGGAGAACAGATCTCTCTAATGCTAGCCTGGGGATTAGTGTAAGGTCACATTTTTGTGTGTTACAGAATAATGATATTAGTTCTTGTGTTACTTGTGTTGTATTGTACATGGTATGTACGCCACTAGAGCAGAAATCTGTTCTCCAGAGCTGCTTGTCCTATTGTAGTTGTGGGTGGAATGTTATATCCATAGTCAGCATTATCACCCAGTCATCCATATATCTTTGCCAGTCTTGTGTACTTGTAAGGGGGTGAACATCACGGTGTTGGTACAAACCATTCTGAAAACAAATGCTTTTTTATATATCACTGACATGGACATGGTGGGAGCTGCTATACACTGTCTACTAATAAGTATTTGGAGACCCAAGGAAATGAAGATATCTGCGGCCGTGATGTACGTCACGCCTTCTGCCGTTAAATAGGAAACAGCATTGGCATTAGTCACATGCAAGATACTACGAAGTGCAGAGTTGTCCGATTTGGAGAAAGGGGTAATTGTGGGGTACTATAGAAATGGCTGACCCTTAAGGGACATAGCAAGCGAACTGAATTATCCAAAATCGACAATGGCCTACTGTATGTGATTATGAAGTGAAGGTGAATGGTGATTGTCAGAATGTACCCCAAGTCGGCAAACCCCCGAGACTGGGAGATAGAGACCGACGAGTGCTGGCCAGAGAAACTGCACCCAACCGATAGCTCACATACACCTGGAGTTTCATCAGACATCCGGGAGTATTGTGCCAATCAATACCATCCATAAGGAAGCATCTGCTGGACTCTACCAACTATTGAATAGGAATAAATGTTGTTCTTCTATTCTACCACAGATGTCCAAATACTTATTGGTAGACAGTGTATAAGGTGTCAGTTTTCCCTCCTTCCACTTCGCCCGTCAGTCACATCACATTCATTTGTTATATGTCCTGTTTGCAGCTCAGTCCTATTCAAGTAAACTGGGTTGAGCGATAATACCTTGCACAGCCCCTCTGTAATATACAGTGCTATGCTTGATGTTCAGTGAAGAAACGATAGCACTCACCCGAAAACTGTGGTCTCTTCAAACAACTGATCCAGGGTCAGACCCCCCAGATGATATATTATTGGATAAGTATACATGTGGTGTTGACATTCAGCTCTCTTCTGTTGCTACAGACACCCATCCAGGGTGGTCAGTCCCAGGCAGTGAGGGAGACTTGGTACCATAGTGCAGGTCTTGAGTAGACATCGCTGGGCTCAAGTCACCAAATTCACCTTAAACAGGCAATGCCACCAGTGCTCATATACTTTTATATCTGATGCGCCATGGGCCTGTTATGTCAATGACACTGTATTAAGAAGCAATGGTTTGCGGAGCAACACAGTGGCTCAGTGGTTAGCACTGTAGCTTTGCAGCGCTCGAGTCCTGGGTTTGAATCCCACGGGGAAAAACATCTGCAAGGAATTTGTATGTCCTCCCAGCGTTTGCATGGATTTCCTCCCTTTCTACAAAAAGACATACTGATAGGAAAAAAAAAAAGTACATTGGGATCCCTATATGGGGCTCACAATCTACATAAAAAAAAAAAAAGCAATGGTTTGTATTCTGACATTGGCATTGACAGCTGGTAACTAGAGATGAGCAAGTACTATTCAAAACTCCAGTTTCGAATAGCACAAACCCATAGGAATGAATGGACATAGTTGGCACACAGGGGGTTAAGCGGCTGGCCGCCTGCAAAGTCTACGTGCTGGCCTATTCCATTCATTCCTATGGGTGTGTGCTATTTGAAACAGCCGTTTCAAATAGTACTCATTCATCTCTACGTGGTAACCCAAAAGATGTCCTTTATTCCACACTATACCTAAGAAGGGAAGTGACACCCTCAACCACATAATACATATGCAAACACTTTTACATAGGAGTTTAGAGACATCTGTACAGTCCACATGTGTCTTGCAAGCTTACAATGCAAACCACTGCTCTTAATGTCATAATCCAATAATAAGGATCGAAAAACTAAAATTTTGTTAATTAGGATATAATTTTGATCAGTGATTCACCCATCTTTGGACACTGGTCTAACCTGAGTAAGGGCTGGTTCACATCTGCGTTGGTATTCCATCTGGGGGGAGTCCACATGGGGACCCCTCCCCGAACGGAATACCAAATGCAATTGCAAGCGCTGTGCAGTAAAAGCACACAGATCCCCATAGACTATAATGGGGTCCGTGTGCTTGCCATCAGATTTCCGCACAGAACTTGTGAACAGGAAAGTACTTCACAATCTACATTCCTGTCTGCATGATTCGTGCGAGCAGCGCGCGGCAAGCACACAGACCCCATTATAGTCTATAGGATCCATGTGCTTTTACTGCACAGCACTTGCGATTGCATTTGGTATTCCATTCGGGGGTCCCCATGCGGACTCCCCCGGACTGAATATGAACGCAGATGTGAACGAGGTGTAACAAGTAGCCACAGCTCTGATTTATCAGTCCCTAACCTTTTCTGTGCTACAGTTCCCCAAGATGGGTTAGGCTCTGATTCTGGGTCCAATGTGATATGCAATCACCTTCTATGGTGGGAAAGCCCCATTAAAATGTTTTTCAGTAATATTGAAACTACACAGCAATGTGGAGAACACTTACACAATATTATAAGCCATACAAGCTGAGGTTCATCTGTCAAGAAAGTCAGAATTAAAAACCAAAAGTAATCTCTGTAATATCCAGGAGCTCGGAGTAATGTAAACTGTTTAGGTGTCTGTGGGTTATAGCCAGCGATTTCCCACTTTCAGTCTTTCAATGAAAATGCCTTTGGATTTCCTCACAGTTCTAGGGAACTTCCATGTGATTTTGTATTAGATTTATTGCCGTTTCCTAAAATACTGAGTCATCCAGCTGAATCGAGGTATAAAATGTTGCTTCATGTTACAGTAAATCTAAAAATCAATGGGATATAGAGGTAATGATAAAAACAAATACAGATTGTCAAGCACTTTTTCTGGCGAATGTATCTCAGGAAAATTATCTATTTTATACTAATTCTGTAGGGTTTTCTTTTGGTAGCCCTTGAAGAGCCTAGGGTTTTGTTATATATATGCCTCCTAAGTGTTTGTATGTGATGCCTCCATGTTTTTTCTTTTACTCACTTCACCTCTCCCTCCCCCGTCGCCTTCCTTCCTCTTTTCGCGCCTTTGCGGAGGCTTAGGGGGAGGGGAGGCGGAGTCAAGGCGGTTCAGAGGCGGAGTCTCGTTTATTTAACACGGGTACGTGGGGCGTGGCCTGCACCTCCCTGCCCACAAGTCCGATGTCCAGCTGTGGGCAACCTCTGGGAAGTCGTACAAGAAGAAGGCGAGGCATGATGGGGTTGTTTGTTAATGTTTATGATGATTTGTTTAAAGAAAGATAATAAAATTCGCTGTGGCCAATCCCAGCTTTAACCACACCTATGTCTGAGTTTGTTTAATGAGGCGGCTATAGGAGGAATGGGTGTTCAGGTTTATTCACATCCCAATAGTCTCAGCAGTCCCTTCATTTACATCACAAACAGGACAAACAGGTTTACAATAGAAGATAACACAGTGATAGATAATACATGACACCCATCATTGCATCCACTATTGATGATGTCACAGCTTATCTACTCCTCTTCTCTGCACTGAACAAATCTAGAAAACTCTCCCATAGGCCTCAATGAGCCAACTCCAGGCTATTGCTGACTATGGCCATGACTGTGCCATAAAGCGAATCAGTAAATACTATTAACAGAGCAGAGGAGAAGTTGCAAGATGGCAACCCTCATAATCATGTATAGAAAACAGAGTAAAAAAAAATCTGAAAATAAAAACACTTTAGAAAAAATGATGTATTTATATCTTATTTAATAAATTAAAAATAAAAAGAAATTGGGGACACATTCCCTTTAACAAAAAAAAAGGGTTCTGGACTTCGATGCCAGAAATCCCCAGGTTGCTATTCTAGGAGTAGTCTCTGTTAGCAACAGTTGATGTGATCTGAGCATTTGTCATAGATCATACAATGGACAGGCCATAGTAAGGGCCAATGCTAAACAGTGTTAGGGGGCATTCACACGGAGTAAAGTGGCACTGATTCTGCCACGATAACTTGCAGCAGAATCAGTGCTGATAAAAAGAGGAACAGATTGAACTCAATGGGAGTGTTTTTATCAGCGCTGATTCTGCTGCAAGTTATCGTGGCAGAATCAGCACCAGTTTACTCCATGTGAATGCACCCTTAGGTGAGGATAAGCAACAGAAATAATCAAAGGACAAGCTGGGTCAAATGCTAAGAATATGGAACTAGAGAACACCTTTGCAACTTCTGGTACTGAAGGACCTTTTTCTCAGGCACAGGAAAATGGCGGAAGGGTCCCTATTAAAACTGTGATAGTTTAGCATTGACCGGAGAGAAGATGCATTAGTATGTGCTGGCAATTTATGAACCAAAGTCAGTGTGTGCGATGTGTATGTGTGTTTGGAACTATAGTGGAATACCTAAAAGAGATCCAGTGGGGAGAAGATAGTGGGACACACAGCTCCATGAGTTTGGCCAAAAAGAGTGAAATATTGGTCTTCGTCCATATAGCCGAGGGATGACCAGCAGAGACGTAACTTGAAGTCCCTTGGCTCCAATGCAAAATCTTATATGGGTTCCCTACCTACTATGTCCCATTCAGAAGAGTGGTATGTTTAATATGACAGAGAAACCTTTCGGACCCCTCAGTATCCAGGGCTCAGTAAGAGGTGCTACCTCTACGCCTCCTATAGCTACACTCCCGCTGGCCAGGGAAGTGGGACACTGGACATCAAGGCCCCAAGGTAGAGTATGAAGAGACCCCCTGTAGTAGTTGTTATGTACAAAGCCATCATACAAATATCATATTTACAAGCAGGCTACATGAAATATATCACATTTTTGGAATGAACTTGTTACCAAAGATATAAAAGTCAGACACAAGAGACAAGGAATTGCTACTGTCTACAATGGTGTTAATACAGTGCCTACAAGTAGTATTCAACCCCCCTGCAGATTTAGCAGGTTTACACATTCGGAATTAACTTGGCATTGTGACATTTGGACTGTAGATCAGCCTGGAAGTGTGAAATGCACTGCAGCAAAAAAGAATGTTATTTCTTTGTTTAATTTTTTTTTTTAAATTGTGAAAAGTTTATTCAGAGGGTCATTTATTATTCAACCCCTCAAACCACCAGAATTTTGTTTGGTTCCCCTAAAGTATTAAGAAGTAGTTCAGGCACAAAGAACAATGAGCTTCACATGTTTGGATTAATTATCTCTTTTTCCAGCCTTTTCTGACTATTTAAGACCCTCCCCAAACTTGTGAACAGCACTCATACATGGTCAACATATGAAAGACAAAGGAGCATTCCAAGGCCATCAGAGACAAGATGGTGGAGGGTCACAAGGCTGGCAAGGGGTACAAAACCCTTTCCAAGGAGTTGGGCCTACCTGTCTCCACTGTTGGGAGCATCATCCGGAAGTGGCAGGCTTATGGAACTACTGTTAGCCTTCCACAGCCTGGACAGCCTTTGAAAGTTTCCTCCCGTGCCGAGGCCAGGCTTGTCCGAAGAGTCAAGGCTAACCCAAGGACAACAAGGAAGGAGCTCCGGGAAGATCTCATGGCAGTGGGGACATTGGTTTCAGTCAATACCATAAGTTACGTACTCCACCGCAATGGTCTCCGTTCCAGACGAACACGTAAGGTACCTTTACTTTCAAAGCATCATGTCAAGGCTCGTCTACAGTTTGCTCATGATCACTTGGAGGACTCAGACAGACTGGTTCAAGGTTCTCTGGTCTGATGAGACCAAGATTGAGATCTTTGGTGCCAACCACACACGTGACGTTTGGAGACTGGATGGCACTGCATACGACCCCAAGAATACCATCCCTACAGTCAAGCATGGTGGTGGCAGCATCATGCTGTGGGGCTGCTTCTCATCCAAGGGGCCTGGCCATCTGGTCCGCATCCATGGGAAGATGGATAGCACGGCCTACCTGGAGATTTTGGCCAAGAACCTCCGCTCCTCCATCAAGGATCTTAAGATGGGTCGTCATTTCATCTTCCAACAAGAGAACGACCCAAAGCACACAGCCAAGAAAACCAAGGCCTGGTTCAAGAGGGAAAAAATCAAGGCGTTGCAGTGGCCTAGTCAGTCTCCTGACCTTAACCCAATTGAAAACTTGTGGAAGGATCTCAAGATTAAAGTCCACATGAGACACCCAAAGAACCTAGATAACTTGGAGAAGATCTGCATGGAGGAGTGGGCCAAGATAACTCCAGAGACCTGTGCTGGCCTGATCAGGTCTTATAAAAGACGATTATTAGCTGTAATTGCAAACAAGGGTTATTCCACAAAATATTAAACCTATAGGTTGAATAATAATTGACCCACACTTTTATGTTTAAAATTTATTAAAATTTAACTGAGCAACATAACTTTTTGGTTTGTAAGATTTATGCATCTGTTAATAAATCCTGCTCTTGTTTGAAGTTTGAAGGCTCTAATTTACTTGCATCTTATCAAACCTGCTAAATCTGCAGGGGGTTGAATACTACTTGTAGGCACTGTAAGTATTCTAGAAGCAGATTGGGATTCTGGGTGTGTAATTACTTGTCCATATTCCCTGTATGCAGTCCCCAGGATCCGGCCTCAGCCATTGGGTGGGAGTGGGGAAATGCGCTTGTGTGAAGTGTGAGGCTAGTGATACTTTCAGTGTGTGAAGCAATTAGTAAATATTTGAAATTGAACCAATATAAACACAAATACACATCCTACGCTCTCTAATTGGGAGGGTCCGGGATCAGCCAACTATTGTTAGGGGTTAATGGCAGGATGAAACACTCTATTATTCTGTTAATTAAAAGAAATTTCTTCTGTGTAGAGCCATAACTAGCCCAGGCTGGAGCAAAATGAGGAACAAACCTATATCGGAGAATATATATGTATACGAGCATGTTCAGACTGCAAACATGTACAAATAAACAAGCGTATAACTTTACAGAGATATAAGAATGCACATACACCATTTCATCCAGAACAGCCCAGTAGATTATCATGGTATTATCAATGCCATACAAATATACAGTATGGATACACACCAGAATGCATATACCAGTGAATGCAAATATTTCAGTCACATCTAAAAGTTATTAAAGTTCTGTACATTGTGTACTGAGCTGTCCCTGTTTTAATTAATATTACTAATTTTTTTTAGAGAACAATTAAATTACCATATTGTACAGTACATATGATAAAGTTCCACATACATAATGCAAATGCAAACTGCAATAAACTAGCATAGTGACCAAGTGGCACAGACAGATAGTGGAATCTGTGCACAAGAGCTTACTATCTAAAAGGGAAGGAAGAACAAGACAGTAGGTGAAGGTAAAAGCTATTCAGATGATGGTGTAGTGGCAGCAGGGTTACTGGAGGTTGTAGCCTTTCCTGAAGAGGTGAGTCTTCAGGGTCCTCTTGAAGGATGTGATTGTCAAGGACAGTCTTATATATCATGGTAGTGAGTACCAGAGTATAGGGAATGCACAGGAAAAATCAGGGAAGTAGTTGTGTGAAGCTTGGATAAGAGTGAAGAAGAAATCAGAGATTACCTGTTGGGGTGGTGGGAGATTAGGTCAGATGCATTGAAGGCTATCCACAGGTCAGGGTGGTCTGTATTAAGCAGGGTTCACACTAGCATCGGTGTCCGAGAGCTAGTGTCCGATGCTAATGTTCGCGCAAAATCTTGCGCAGACATTAGCATCAGACACCAGCTGTGTCCGTTACAATTTGCATTATTTTAAATGAGACATCATGTAGTGTTCTTTACTGTCTGTGTCTGTCCTTAAAGGGGTTGGCCACTTTCATACCAATATTGACAAACAAATGTACAATAAAAAGATATATAATTTTCCAATATACTTTCTGTATCAGTCTCTCACAGTTTTCTAGATCTCTGCTTGCTGTCATTCATTCTGTTACTTCTAGAGGATGAAACTCTGACCATGGTCATGTGATTTACGGTCCATGGTCATGTGATGAGGACACTGGTGTCGCTCGTTAATAGTCACAGCACAGTAATCAGACATCTGCCTGGTAATCAGCTGTGCACCTGTGTGCTCATCACATGACCATGGACCGTAAATCACATGACCATGGTCAGAGTTTCATCCTCTAGAAGTAACAGAATGAATGACAGCAAGCCGACATCTAGATAACTGTGAGGAATTGATACAGAAAGTATATTGGGAAATTGTATATCTTTTTATTGTACATTTGTTTGTCAATATTGGTTTGCATGTGGCCACCCCTTTAAGTGTCCGTTTACAAAGATGTCCAATTTTTCAAATGGACAGTTAAATCCTACATGTAGTGAACACCCCTTTAGCACTTTAAACTCAATGCACTGGGCAATGTCTGACTACCCATTGCCCAGCAAAATAGAGTCAAAAGGGAGAGGCTGATGAAGAATGAGGAGAGAGGTGGATTAAGTGACCAGCTGAATTCAGGGTGGACTGGAGGGGAGCAAGAGAATTTACAGGGGCACCACTGAGGAGGGTGTTACAGTAGTCTATGTGGGAGATGATAAGGGTGTGGATTAGCATTTTTGTAAACTCAGGAGTGAAGAAGGAAGATATTCGAAAAATGTTTCTGAGTTGGAGGCGTGAGGAGGTCTGAAGGCTCGGATGTGTGTTTTAAAGTACAGGGAAGAATTAAATGTTGGCAGCGGCTGGTGCATGACATTGGGCATCACCTATCTGCTATAGATGACCTATTCTAAGGAGAGGATATCAGTAGTAATGTCCCAGCAAAACCATTTCACTTTTTGGATAGTGTCAGTTTGCAGCTGTCACTGGATGAAGTAAGGTGAACCTACAACATATATTGATAATCAGTAGTGGTGACTGCAAGTAACCAGAATATTGTCATATAACCCTACGGTATGACTACATTGAGCACTTCGCTATATGTTACACTGAGCTTCAATCCTAGTAATGAAATAGAAAGTATTTAACATTTAGTGTTTGACCTAAAACCAGGTGTTAAAAAGTACAGTAGTCAGAATTGTAGTCATTTTATGGAGTCTACCACCACTTATATACTGTGTTAGGGCCGAACTTTCCTAGGAAACTCCTTTCCTTATTATAGTTCTGCTTGTTGTCCTGTATAAAATGGTCCTATCTGTCACTATGATAACTCTGCTATCGGTAACCAGATCACTAAGATACCTCTGCTATCTGTCACCAGATCACTATGATAACTCTGCTATCAGTCACCAGATCACTATGATAACTCTGCTATCAGTCACCAGATCACTATGATAACTCTGCTATCGGTAACCAGATCACTAAGATACCTCTGCTATCTGTCACCAGATCACTATGATAACTCTGCTATCAGTCACCAGATCACTATGATAACTCTGCTATCAGTCACCAGATCACTATGATAACTCTGCTATCGGTCACCAGATCACTAAGATACCTCTGCTATCTGTCACCAGATCACTATGATAACTCTGCTATCAGTCACCAGATCACTAGGATAACTCTGCTATTGGTCACCAGATCACTATGATAACTCCGCTATTGGTCACCAGATCACTATGATAACTCTGCTATCTGTCACCAGATCACTATGATAACTCTGCTATCAGTCACCAGATCACTATGATAACTCTGCTATCTGTCACCAGATCACTATGATAACTCTGCTATCTGTCACCAGATCACTATGATAACTCTATCGGTCACCAGATCACTATGATAACTCTGCTATCAGTCACCAGATCACTATGATAACTCTGCTATCTGTCACCAGATCACTATGATAACTCTGCTATCAGTCACCAGATCACTGTGATAACTCTGCTATCTGTCACCAGATCACTGTGATAACTCTGCTATCGGTCACCAGATCACTGTGATAACTCTGCTATTGGTCACCAGATCACTATGATAACTTTGCTATTGGTCACCAGATCACTGTGATAACCATTCTATAGTTCGCCAGATCACTATGATAACTCCGCTATTGGTCACCAGATCAATATGATAACTCTGCTATCGGTCACCAGATCACTATGATAACTCTGCTATCGGTCACCAGTTCACTATGATAACTCCGCTATTGGTCACCAGATCACTATGATAACTCTGCTATCGGTCACCAGATCACTATGATAACTCTGCTATCGGTCACCAGATCACTATGATAACTCTGCTATCGGTCACCAGATCACTATGATAACTCTGCTATTGGTCACCAGATCACTATGATAACTCCGCTATTGGTCACCAGATCAATATGATAACTCTGCTATCGGTCACCAGTTCACTAGGATAACTCCGCTATTGGTCACCAGATCACTATGATAACTCTGCTATCAGTCACCAGATCACTATGATAACTCTGCTATTGGTCACCAAATCACTATGATAACTCTGCTATTGGTCCCCAGATCACTACGATAACCATTCTATAGTTCACCAGATCACTATGATAACTCTGCTATCGGTCACCAGATCGCTATGATAACTCTGCTATCGGTCACCTGATCACTATGATAACTCTGCTCTCAGTCACCAAATCACTATGATAACTCTGCTATCGGTCACCAGATCACTATGATAACTCTGCTATTGGTCACCAGATCACTATGATAACTCTGCTATTGGTCCCCAGATCACTACGATAACCATTCTATAGTTCACCAGATCACTATGATAACTCTGCTATCGGTCACCAGATCACTATGATAACTCTGCTATCGGTCACCAGATCACTATGATAACTCTGCTATCGGTCACCTGATCACTATGATAACTCTGCTCTCAGTCAACAAATCACTATGATAACTCTGCTATCGGTCACCAGATCACTATGATAACTCTGCTATCGGTCACCAGATCACTATAACTCCGCTATTGGTCACCAGATCACTATGATAACTCTGCTATCAGTCACCAGATCACTATGATAACTCTGCTATTGGTCACCAAATCACTATGATAACTCTGCTATTGGTCCCCAGATCACTACGATAACCATTCTATAGTTCACCAGATCACTATGATAACTCTGCTATTGGTCACCAGATCACTATGATAACTCTGATATCGGTCACCAGATCACTATGATAACTCTACTATCGGTTACCTGATCACTATGATAACTCTGCTCTCAGTCAACAAATCACGATGATAACTCTGCTATCGGTCACCTGATCACTATGATAACTGTACTATCAGTTACCAGATCACTATGATAACTCTGCTATTGGTCACCAGATCACTATGATAACTTTATCGGTCATCAGATCACCATGATGACTCTGCTATCGGTCACCAGATCACTATGATAACTCTGCTATCGGTCACCAGATCACTAAGATAACTCTGCTATCGGTCACCAGATCACTATGATAACTCTGCTATTGGTCACCAGATTACTTTGATAACCATTCTATAGTTCGCCAGATCACTATGATAACTCCGCTATTGGTCACCAGATCAATATGATAACTCTGCTATCGGTCACCAGATCACTATGATAACTCTGCTATCGGTCACCAGTTCACTATGATAATTCCGCTATTGGTCACCAGATCACTATGATAACTCTGCTATCAGTCACCAAATCACTATGATAACTCTGCTATCAGTCACCAGATCACTATGATAACTCTGCTATCTGTCACCAGATCACTATGATAACTCTGCTATCAGTCACCAGATCACTATGATAACTCTGCTATCTGTCACCAGATCACTATGATAACTCTGCTATCGGTCACCAGATCACTATGATAACTCTGCTATCGGTCACCAGATCACTATGATAACTCTGCTATCAGTCACCAGATCACTATGATAACTCTGCTATCTGTCACCAGATCACTATGATAACTCTGCTATCAGTCACCAGATCACTGTGATAACTCTGCTATCTGTCACCAGATCACTATGATAACTCTGCAATCGGTCACCAGATCACTATGATAACTCTGCTATCAGTCACCAGATCACTATGATAACTCTGCTATTGGTCACCAGATCACTGTGATAACCATTCTATAGTTCGCCAGATCACTATGATAACTCCGCTATTGGTCACCAGATCAATATGATAACTCTGCTATCGGTCACCAGATCACTATGATAACTCTGCTATCGGTCACCAGTTCACTATGATAACTCCGCTATTGGTCACCAGATCACTATGATAACTCTGCTATTAGTCACCAGATCACTATGATAACTCTGCTATCGGTCACCAGATCACTATTATAACTCTGCTATCGGTCACCAGATCACTATGATAACTCTGCTATTGGTCACCAGATCACTATGATAACTCTGCTATTGGTCACCAGATCACTATGATAACTCCGCTATTGGTCACCAGATCAATATGATAACTTTGCTATCGGTCACCAGATCACTATGATAACTCTGCTATCGGTCACCAGTTCACTATGATAACTCCGCTATTGGTTACCAAATCACTATGATAACTCTGCTATCAGTCACCAGATCACTATGATAACTCTACTACTGGTCACCAAATCACTATGATAACTCTGCTATTGGTCCCCAGATCACTACGATAACCATTCTATAGTTCACCAGATCACTATGATAACTCTGCTATCTCTCACCAGATCACTATGATAACTCTGCTATCGGTCACCAGATCACTATGATAACTCTGCTATCGGTCACCAGAATACTATGATAACTCTGCTATCAGTCACCAGATCACTATGATAACTCTGCTATCTGTCACCAGATCACTATGATAACTCTGCTATCAGTCACCAGATCACTATGATAACTCTGCTATTGGTCACCAGATCACTGTGATAACCATTCTATAGTTCGCCAGATCACTATGATAACTCCGCTATTGGTCACCAGATCAATATGATAACTCTGCTATCGGTCACCAGATCTCTATGATAACTCTGCTATCGGTCACCAGTTCACTATGATAACTCCGCTATTGGTCACCAGATCACTATGATAACTCTGCTATTAGTCACCAGATCACTATGATAACTCTGCTATCGGTCACCAGATCACTATTATAACTCTGCTATCGGTCACAAGATCACTATGATAACTCTGCTATTGGTCACCAGATCACTATGATAACTCTGCTATTGGTCACCAGATCACTATGATAACTCCGCTATTGGTCACCAGATCAATATGATAACTCTGCTATCGGTCACCAGATCACTATGATAACTCTGCTATCGGTCACCAGTTCATTATGATAACTCCGCTATTGGTTACCAGATCACTATGATAACTCTGCTATCAGTCACCAGATCACTATGATAACTCTGCTATTGGTCACCAAATCACTATGATAACTCTGCTATTGGTCCCCAGATCACTACGATAACCATTCTATAGTTCACCAGATCACTGGTCCCCAGATCACTACGATAACCATTCTATAGTTCACCAGATCACTATGATAACTCTGCTATCGGTCACCAGATCACTACAATAACCATTCTATAGTTCACCAGATCACTATGATAACTCTGCTATCGGTCACCAGATCACTATGATAACTCTGCTATCGGTTACCTGATCAGTATGATAACTGTACTATCAGTTACAAGATCACTAACATAACTCTGCTATTGGTCACCAGATCACTATGATAACTCTGCTATCGGTCACCAGATCACTATGATAACTCTACTATCGGTTACCTGATCACTATGATAACCCTATCAGTCACCAAATCACTATGATAACTCTGCTATTGGTCACCAGATCGCTATGATAACTCTGCTATCGGTCACCTGATCACTATGATAACTCTGCTCTCAGTCACCAAATCACTATGATAACTCTGCTATCGGTCACCAGATCACTATGATAACTCTGCTATTGGTCACCAAATCACTATGATAACTCTGCTATTGGTCCCCAGATCACTACGATAACCATTCTATAGTTCACCAGATCACTATGATAACTTTGCTATCGGTCACCAGATCACTATGATAACTCTGCTATCGGTCACCAGATCACTATGATAACTCTGCTATCGGTCACCTGATCACTATGATAACTCTGCTCTCAGTCAACAAATCACTATGATAACTCTATCGGTCACCAGATCACTATGATAACTCTGCTATCGGTCACCAGATCACTATAACTCCGCTATTGGTCACCAGATCACTATGATAACTCTGCTATCAGTCACCAGATCACTATGATAACTCTGCTATTGGTCACCAAATCACTATGATAACTCTGCTATTGGTCCCCAGATCACTACGATAACCATTCTATAGTTCACCAGATCACTATGATAACTCTGCTATTGGTCACCAGATCACTATGATAACTCTGCTATCGGTCACCAGATCACTATGATAACTCTACTATCGGTTACCTGATCACTATGATAACTCTGCTCTCAGTCAACAAATCACGATGATAACTCTGCTATCGGTCACCTGATCACTATGAAAACTGTACTATCAGTTACCAGATCACTATGATAACTCTACTATTGGTCACCAGATCACTATGATAACTTTATCGGTCATCAGATCACCATGATAACTCTGCTATCGGTCACCAGATCACTATGATAACTCTACTATCGGTTACCTGATCACTATGATAACTCTGCTCTCAGTCAACAAATCACGATAATAACTCTGCTATCGGTCACCTGATCACTATGATAACTGTACTATCAGTTACCAGATCACTATGATAACTCTGCTATCGGTCACCAGATCACTATGATAACTCTGCTATCGGTCACCAGATCACTATGATAACTCTGCTATCGGTCACCAGATCACCATGATAACTCCGCTATTGGTCACCAGATCACTATGATAACTCTGCTATTGGTCCCCAGATCACTACGATAACCATTCTATAGTTCACCAGATCACTATGATAACTCTGCTATCGGTCACCAGATCACTATGATAACTCTGCTATCTGTCACCAGATCACTATGATAACTCTGCTATCGGTCACCAGATCACTATGATAACTCTGCTATCGGTCACCAGATCACTATGATAACTCTGCTATTGGTCACCAGATTACTTTGATAACCATTCTATAGTTCGCCAGATCACTATGATAACTCCGCTATTGGTCACCAGATCAATATGATAACTCTGCTATCGGTCACCAGATCACTATGATAACTCTGCTATCGGTCACCAGTTCACTATGATAATTCCGCTATTGGTCACCAGATCACTATGATAACTCTGCTATCAGTCACCAGATCACTATGATAACTCTGCTATCAGTCACCAGATCACTATGATAACTCTGCTATCTGTCACCAGATCACTATGATAACTCTGCTATCAGTCACCAGATCACTATGATAACTCTGCTATCTGTCACCAGATCACTATGATAACTCTGCTATCGGTCACCAGATCACTATGATAACTCTGCTATCGGTCACCAGATCACTATGATAACTCTGCTATCAGTCACCAGATCACTATGATAACTCTGCTATCTGTCACCAGATCACTATGATAACTCTACTATCAGTCACCAGATCACTGTGATAACTCTGCTATCTGTCACCAGATCACTATGATAACTCTGCAATCGGTCACCAGATCACTATGATAACTCTGCTATCAGTCACCAGATCACTATGATAACTCTGCTATTGGTCACCAGATCACTGTGATAACCATTCTATAGTTCGCCAGATCACTATGATAACTCCGCTATTGGTCACCAGATCAATATGATAACTCTGCTATCGGTCACCAGATCACTATGATAACTCTGCTATCGGTCACCAGTTCACTATGATAACTCCGCTATTGGTCACCAGATCACTATGATAACTCTGCTATTAGTCACCAGATCACTATGATAACTCTGCTATCGGTCACCAGATCACTATTATAACTCTGCTATCGGTCACCAGATCACTATGATAACTCTGCTATTGGTCAGCAGATCACTATGATAACTCTGCTATTGGTCACCAGATCACTATGATAACTCCGCTATTGGTCACCAGATCAATATGATAACTCTGCTATCGGTCACCAGATCACTATGATAACTCTGCTATCGGTCACCAGTTCACTATGATAACTCCGCTATTGGTTACCAGATCACTATGATAACTCTGCTATCAGTCACCAGATCACTATGATAACTCTGCTACTGGTCACCAAATCACTATGATAACTCTGCTATTGGTCCCCAGATCACTACGATAACCATTCTATAGTTCACCAGATCACTGGTCCCCAGATCACTACGATAACCATTCTATAGTTCACCAGATCACTATGATAATTCTGCTATCTGTCACCAGATCACTATGATAACTCTGCTATCGGTCACCAGATCACTATGATAACTCTGCTATCGGTCACCAGAATACTATGATAACTCTGCTATCAGTCACCAGATCACTATGATAACTCTGCTATCTGTCACCAGATCACTATGATAACTCTGCTATCAGTCACCAGATCACTGTGATAACTCTGCTATCTGTCACCAGATCACTATGATAACTCTGCTATTGGTCACCAGATCACTATGATAACTCTGCTATCGGTCACCAGATCACTATGATAACTCTGCTATTGGTCACCAGATCACTGTGATAACCATTCTATAGTTCGCCAGATCACTATGATAACTCCGCTATTGGTCACCAGATCAATATGATAACTCTGCTATCGGTCACCAGATCTCTATGATAACTCTGCTATCGGTCACCAGTTCACTATGATAACTCCGCTATTGGTCACCAGATCACTATGATAACTCTGCTATTAGTCACCAGATCACTATGATAACTCTGCTATCGGTCACCAGATCACTATTATAACTCTGCTATCGGTCACCAGATCACTATGATAACTCTGCTATTGGTCACCAGATCACTATGATAACTCTGCTATTGGTCACCAGATCACTATGATAACTCCGCTATTGGTCACCAGATCAATATGATAACTCCGCTATTGGTCACCAGATCAATATGATAACTCTGCTATCGGTCACCAGATCACTATGATAACTCTGCTATCGGTCACCAGTTCACTATGATAATTCCGCTATTGGTCACCAGATCACTATGATAACTCTGCTATCAGTCACCAGATCACTATGATAACTCTGCTATCAGTCACCAGATCACTATGATAACTCTGCTATCTGTCACCAGATCACTATGATAACTCTGCTATCAGTCACCAGATCACTATGATAACTCTGCTATCTGTCACCAGATCACTATGATAACTCTGCTATCGGTCACCAGATCACTATGATAACTCTGCTATCGGTCACCAGATCACTATGATAACTCTGCTATCAGTCACCAGATCACTATGATAACTCTGCTATCTGTCACCAGATCACTATGATAACTCTACTATCAGTCACCAGATCACTGTGATAACTCTGCTATCTGTCACCAGATCACTATGATAACTCTGCAATCGGTCACCAGATCACTATGATAACTCTGCTATTGGTCACCAGATCACTGTGATAACCATTCTATAGTTCGCCAGATCACTATGATAACTCCGCTATTGGTCACCAGATCAATATGATAACTCTGCTATCGGTCACCAGTTCACTATGATAACTCCGCTATTGGTCACCAGATCACTATGATAACTCTGCTATTAGTCACCAGATCACTATGATAACTCTGCTATCGGTCACCAGATCACTATTATAACTCTGCTATCGGTCACCAGATCACTATGATAACTCTGCTATTGGTCAGCAGATCACTATGATAACTCTGCTATTGGTCACCAGATCACTATGATAACTCCGCTATTGGTCACCAGATCAATATGATAACTCTGCTATCGGTCACCAGATCACTATGATAACTGCTATCGGTCACCAGTTCACTATGATAACTCCGCTATTGGTTACCAGATCACTATGATAACTCTGCTATCAGTCACCAGATCACTATGATAACTCTGCTACTGGTCACCAAATCACTATGATAACTCTGCTATTGGTCCCCAGATCACTACGATAACCATTCTATAGTTCACCAGATCACTGGTCCCCAGATCACTACGGTAACCATTCTATAGTTCACCAGATCACTATGATAACTCTGCTATCTGTCACCAGATCACTATGATAACTCTGCTATCGGTCACCAGATCACTATGATAACTCTGCTATCGGTCACCAGAATACTATGATAACTCTGCTATCAGTCACCAGATCACTATGATAACTCTGCTATCTGTCACCGGATCACTATGATAACTCTGCTATCAGTCACCAGATCACTGTGATAACTCTGCTATCTGTCACCAGATCACTATGATAACTCTGCTATTGGTCACCAGATCACTATGATAACTCTGCTATCGGTCACCAGATCACTATGATAACTCTGCTATTGGTCACCAGATCACTGTGATAACCATTCTATAGTTCGCCAGATCACTATGATAACTCCACTATTGGTCACCAGATCAATTTGATAACTCTGCTATCGGTCACCAGATCTCTATGATAACTCTGCTATCGGTCACCAGTTCACTATGATAACTCCGCTATTGGTCACCAGATCACTATGATAACTCTGCTATTAGTCACCAGATCACTATGATAACTCTGCTATCGGTCACCAGATCACTATTATAACTCTGCTATCGGTCACCAGATCACTATGATAACTCTGCTATTGGTCACCAGATCACTATGATAACTCTGCTATTGGTCACCAGATCACTATGATAACTCCGCTATTGGTCACCAGATCAATATGATAACTCTGCTATCGGTCACCAGATCACTATGATAACTCTGCTATCGGTCACCAGTTCATTATGATAACTCCGCTATTGGTTACCAGATCACTATAATAACTCTGCTATCAGTCACCAGATCACTATGATAACTCTGCTATTGGTCACCAAATCACTATGATAACTCTGCTATTGGTCCCCAGATCACTACGATAACCATTCTATAGTTCACCAGATTACTGGTCCCCAGATCACTACGATAACCATTCTATAGTTCACCAGATCACTATGATAACTCTGCTATCGGTCACCAGATCACGATGATAACTCTGCTATCGGTCACCTGATCAGTATGATAACTGTACTATCAGTTACAAGATCACTAACATAACTCTGCTATTGGTGACCAGATCACTAGAATAACTCTGCTATCGGTCACCAGATCACTATGATAACTCTGCTATCGGTCACCAGATCACTATGATAACTCCGCTATTGGTCACCAGATCACTATGATAACTCTGCTATCAGTCACCAGATCACTATGATAACTCTGCTATTGGTCACCAAATCACTATGATAACTCTGCTATTGGTCCCCAGATCACTACGATAACCATTCTATAGTTCACCAGATCACTATGATAACTCTGCTATTGGTCACCAGATCACTATGATAACTCTGCTATCGGTCACCAGATCACTATGATAACTCTACTATCGGTCACCTGATCACTATGATAACTGTACTATCAGTTACCAGATCACTATGATAACTCTGCTATTGGTCACCAGATCACTATGATAACTTTATCGGTCATCAGATCACCATGATGACTGCTATCGGTCACCAGATCACTATGATAACTCTGCTATCGGTCACCAGATCACTATGATAACTCTGATATCCGTCACCAGATCACTATGATAACTCCGCTATTGGTCACCAGATCACTATGATAACTCTGCTATTGGTCCCCAGATCACTACGATAACCATTCTATAGTTCACCAGATCACTATGATAACTCCGCTATCAGTCACCAGATCAATATGATAACTCTGCTATTGGTCACCAGATCACTATGATAACTCTGCTATTGGTCACCCAATCACTATGATATCTCTGCTATCAGTCACCAGATCACTATGATAACTCTGCTATCAGTCACCAGATCACTATGATAACTCTGCTATTGGTCACCAAATCACTATGATAACTCTGCTATTGGTCCCCAGATCACTACGATAACCATTCTATAGTTCACCAGATCACTAGGATAACTCTGCTATCGGTCACCAGATCACTATGATAACTCTGCTATCGGTCACCTGATCAGTATGATAACTGTACTATCGGTCACCTTATCACTATGATAACTCTGCTATCGGTCACCAGATCACTATGATAACTTTTCTATCGGTCACCAGATCACTATGATCCCTCTGCTATCGGTCACCTGATCACTATGATAACTGTACTATCAGTTACCAGATCACTATGATAACTCTGCTATTGGTCACCAGATCACTATGATAACTCTGCTATCGCTCACCTGATCACTATGATAACTGTACTATCAGTTACCAGATCACTATGATAACTCTGCTATTGGTCACCAGATCACTATGATAAGTTTATCGGTCACCAGATCACCATGTTAACTCTGCTATCAGTCACCAGATCACTATGATAACTCTGCTATCGGTCACCTGATCACTATGATAACTCTGCTATCGGTCACCTGATCACTATGATAACTGTACTATCAGTTACAAGATCACTAAGATAACTCTGCTATTGGTCCTCAGATCACTACGATAACCATTCTATAGTTCACCAGATCACTATGATAACTCTGCTATCGGTCACCAGATCACTATGATAACTCTGCTATCAGTCACCAGATCACTATGATAACTCTGCTATCGGTCACCAGATCACTATGATACCTCTGCTATCGGTCACCTGATCACTATGATAACTGTACTATCAGTTACCAGATCACTATGATTACTCTGCTATTGGTCACCAGATCACTATGATAACTCTGCTATCTCTCACCTGATCACTATGATAACTGTACTATCAGTTACCAGATCACTATGATAACTCTGCTATTGGTCACCAGATCACTATGATAAGTTTATCGGTCACCAGATCACCATGTTAACTCTGCTATCAGTCACCAGATCACTATGATAACTCTGCTATCAGTCACCAGATCACTATGATAACTCTGCTATCAGTCACCAGATCACTATGATAACTCTGCTATCTGTCACCAGATCACTATGATAACTCTGCTATCGGTCACCAGATCACTATGATAACTCTGCTATCGGTCACCAGATCACTATGATAACTCTGCTATTGGTCACCAGATTACTTTGATAACCATTCTATAGTTCGCCAGATCACTATGATAACTCCGCTATTGGTCACCAGATCAATATGATAACTCTGCTATCGGTCACCAGATCACTATGATAACTCTGCTATCGGTCACCAGTTCACTATGATAATTCCGCTATTGGTCACCAGATCACTATGATAACTCTGCTATCAGTCACCAGATCACTATGATAACTCTGCTATCAGTCACCAGATCACTATGATAACTCTGCTATCTGTCACCAGATCACTATGATAACTCTTCTATCAGTCACCAGATCACTATGATAACTCTGCTATCTGTCATCAGATCACTATGATAACTCTGCTATCGGTCACCAGATCACTATGATAACTCTGCTATCTGTCACCAGATCACTATGATAACTCTGCTATCAGTCACCAGATCACTGTGATAACTCTGCTATCTGTCACCAGATCACTATGATAACTCTGCTATCGGTCACCAGATCACTATGATAACTCTATCGGTCACCAGATCACTATGATAACTCTGCTATTGGTCACTAGATCACTGTGATAACCATTCTATAGTTCGCCAGATCAATATGATAACTCTGCTATCGGTCACCAGATCACTATGATAACTCTGCTATCGGTCACCAGATCACTATGATAACTCTGCTATCGGTCACCAGTTCAGTATGATAACTCCGCTATTGGTCACCAGATCACTATGATAACTCTGCTATTAGTCACCAGATCACTATGATAACTCTGCTATCGGTCACCAGATCACTATTATAACTCTGCTATCGGTCACCAGATCACTATGATAACTCTGCTATTGGTCACCAGATCACTATGATAACTCTGCTTTTGGTCACCAGATCACTATGATAACTCCGCTATTGGTCACCAGATCAATATGATAACTCTGCTATCGGTCACCAGATCACTATGATAACTCTGCTATCGGTCACCAGTTCACTATGATAACTCCGCTATTGGTTACCAGATCACTATGATAACTCTGCTATCAGTCACCAGATCACTATGATAACTCTGCTATTGGTCACCAAATCACTATGATAACTCTGCTATTGGTCCCCAGATCACTACGATAACCATTCTATAGTTCACCAGATCACTTGTCCCCAGATCACTACGATAACCATTCTATAGTTCACCAGATCACTATGATAACTCTGCTATCGGTCACCAGATCACGATGATAACTCTGCTATCGGTCACCTGATCAGTATGATAACTGTACTATCAGTTACAAGATCACTAACATAACTCTGCTATTGGTGACCAGATCACTAGAATAACTCTGCTATCGGTCACCAGATCACTATGATAACTCTGCTGTCGGTCACCTTATCACTATGATAACTCTGCTCTCAGTCACCAAATCACTATGATAACTCTGCTATCGGTCAACAGATCACTATGATAACTCTGCTATTGGTCACCAAATCACTATGATAACTCTGCTATTGGTCCCCAGATCACTACGGTAACCATTCTGTAGTTCACCTGATCACTATGATAACTCTGCTATTGGTCTCCAGATCACTACGATAACCATTCTATAGTTCACCAGATCACTATGATAACTCTGCTGTCGGTCACCAGATCACTATGATAACTCTGCTATCGGTCACCAGATCACTATGATAACTCTGCTATCGGTCACCTGATCACTATGATAACTCCGCTATTGGTCACCAAATCACTATGATAACTCTGCTATCGGTCACCAGATCACTATGATAACTCTGCTACCGGTCACCAGATCACTATGATAACTCCGCTATTGGTCACCAGATCACTATGATAACTCTGCTATCAGTCACCAGATCACTATGATTACTCTGCTATTGGTCACCAAATCACTATGATAACTCTGCTATTGGTCCCCAGATCACTACGATAACCATTCTATAGTTCACCAGATCACTATGATAACTCTGCTATTGGTCACCAGATCAGTATGATAACTGTACTATCAGTTACAAGATCACTAACATAACTCTGCTATTGGTCACCAGATCACTATGATAACTCTGCTATCGGTCACCAGATCACTATGATAACTCTACTATCGGTTACCTGATCACTATGATAACTCTGCTCTCAGTCACCAAATCACGATGATAACTCTGCTATCGGTCACCTCATCACTATGATAACTGTACTATCAGTTACCAGATCACTATGATAACTCTGCTATAGGTCACCAGATCACTATGATAATTTTATCGGTCATCAGATCACCATGATAACTCTGCTATCGGTCACCTGATCACTATGATAACTCTGCTATCGGTCACCAGATCACTATGATAACTCTGCTATCGGTCACCAGATCACTATGATAACTCCGCTATTGATCACCAGATCACTATGATAACTCTGCTATCAGTCACCAGATCACTATGATAACTCTGCTATTGGTCATCAAATCACTATGATAACTCTGCTATTGGTCCCCAGATCACTACGATAACCATTCTATAGTTCACCAGATCACTATGATAACTCTGCTATCGGTCACCAGATCACTATGATAACTCTGCTATCGGTCACCTGATCAGTATGATAACTGTACTATCAGTTACAAGATCACTAACATAACTCTGCTATTGGTCACCAGATCACTATGATAACTCTGCTATCGGTCACCAGATCACTATTATAACTCTGCTATCGGTCACCAGATCACTATGATAACTCTGCTATTGGTCACCAGATCACTATGATAACTCTGCTATTGGTCACCAGATCACTATGATAACTCTGCTATTGGTCACCAGATCACTATGATAACTCTGCTATTGGTCACCAGATCAATATGATAACTCTGCTATCGGTTACCAGATCACTATGATAACTCTGCTATCGGTCACCAGTTCACTATGATAACTCCGCTATTGGTTACCAGATCACTATGATAACTCTGCTATCAGTCACCAGATCACTATGATAACTCTGCTATTGGTCACCAAATCACTATGATAACTCTGCTATTGGTCCCCAGATCACTACGATAACCATTCTATAGTTCACCAGATCACTATGGTAACTCTGCTAATGGTCCCCAGATCACTACGATAACCATTCTATAGTTCACCAGATCACTATGATAACTCTGCTATCGGTCACCAGATCACGATGATAACTCTGCTATCGGTCACCTGATCAGTATGATAACTGTACTATCAGTTACAAGATCACTAACATAACTCTGCTATTGGTCACCAGATCACTATGATAACTCTGCTATCGGTCACCAGATCACTATGATAACTCTGCTATCGGTCACCTTATCACTATGATAACTCTGCTCTCAGTCACCAAATCACTATGATAACTCTGCTATCGGTCACCAGATCACTATGATAACTCTGCTATTGGTCACCAAATCACTATGATAACTCTGCTATTGGTCCCCAGATCACTACGATAACCATTCTATAGTTCACCAGATCACTATGATAACTCTGCTATTGGTCCCCAGATCACTACGATAACCATTCTATAGTTCACCAGATCACTATGATAACTCTGCTATCGGTCACCAGATCACTATGATAACTCTGCTATCGGTCACCAGATCACTATGATAACTCTGCTATCGGTCACCTGATCACTATGATAACTCTGCTCTCAGTCACCAAGTCACTATGATAACTCTGCTATCGGTCACCAGATAACTATGATAACTCTGCTATCGGTCACCAGATCACTATGATAACTCCGCTATTGGTCACCAGATCACTATGATAACTCTTCTATCAGTCACCAGATCACTATGATAACTCTGCTATTGGTCACCAAATCACTATGATAACTCTGCTATTGGTCCCCAGATCACTACGATAACCATTCTATAGTTCACCAGATCACTATGATAACTCTGCTATCGGTCACCAGATCAGTATGATAACTGTACTATCAGTTACAAGATCACTAACATAACTCTGCTATTGGTCACCAGATCACTATGATAACTCTGCTATCGGTCACCAGATCACTAGGATAACTCTACTATCGGTTACCTGATCACTATGATAACTCTGCACTCAGTCACCAAATCACGATGATAACTCTGCTATCGGTCACCTCATCACTATGATAACTGTACTATCAGTTACCAGATCACTATGATAACTCTGCTATTGGTCACCAGATCACTATGATAACTTTATCGGTCATCAGATCACCATGATAACTCTATCGGTCACCAGATCACTATGATAACTCTGCTATCGGTCACCAGGTAACTATGATAACTCTGCTATCGGTCACCAGATCACTATGATAACTCCGCTATTGGTCACCAGATCACTATGATAACTCTGCTATTGGTCACCAAATCACTATGATAACTCTGCTATTGGTCCCCAGATCACTACGATAACCATTCTATAGTTCACCAGATCACTATGATAACTCTGCTATCGGTCACCAGATCACTATGATAACTCTGCTATCGGTCACCTGATCAGTATGATAACTGTACTATCAGTTACAAGATCACTAACATAACTCTGCTATTGGTCACCAGATCACTATGATAACTCTGCTATCGGTCACCAGATCACTATTATAACTCTGCTATCGGTCACCAGATCACTATGATAACTCTGCTATTGGTCACCAGATCACTATGATAACTCTGCTATTGGTCACCAGATCACTATGATAACTCTGGTATTGGTCACCAGATCAATATGATAACTCTGCTATCGGTCACCAGATCACTATGATAACTCTGCTATCGGTCACCAGTTCACTATGATAACTCCGCTATTGGTTACCAGATCACTATGATAACTCTGCTATCAATCACCAGATCACTATAATAACTCTGCTATTGGTCACCAAATCACTATGATAACTCTGCTATTGGTCCCCAGATCACTACGATAACCATTCTATAGTTCACCAGATCACTATGGTAACTCTGCTATTGGTCCCCAGATCACTACGATAACCATTCTATAGTTTACCAGATCACTATGATAACTCTGCTATCGGTCACCAGATCACGATGATAACTCTGCTATCGGTCACCTGATCAGTATGATAACTGTACTATCAGTTACAAGATCACTAACATAACTCTGCTATCGGTCACCAGATCACTATGATAACTCTGCTATCGGTCACCTTATCACTATGATAACTCTGCTCTCAGTCACCAAATCACTATGATAACTCTGCTATCGGTCACCAGATCACTATGATAACTCTGCTATCGGTCACCTTATCACTATGATAACTCTGCTCCCAGTCACCAAATCACTATGATAACTCTGCTATCGGTCACCAGATCACTATGATAACTCTGCTATCGGTCACCAGATCACTATGATAACTCTGCTATCGGTCACCTGATCACTATGATAACTCTGCTCTCAGTCACCAAATTACTATGATAACTCTGCTATCGGTCACCAGATCACTATGATAACTCCGCTATTGGTCACCAGATCACTATGATAACTCTGCTATCAGTCACCAGATCACTATGATAACTCTGCTATTGGTCACCAAATCACTATGATAACTCTGCTATTGGTCCCCAGATCACTACGATAACCATTCTATAGTTCACCAGATCACTATGATAACTCTGCTATCGGTCACCAGATCAGTATGATAACTGTACTATCAGTTACAAGATCACTAACATAACTCTGCTATTGGTCACCAGTTCACTATGATAACTCTGCTATCGGTCACCAGATCACTATGATAACTCTACTATCGGTTACCTGATCACTATGATAACTCTGCTCTCAGTCACCAAATCACGATGATAACTCTATCGGTCACCTCATCACTATGATAACTGTACTATCAGTTACCAGATCACTATGATAACTCTGCTATTGGTCACCAGATCACTATGATAACTTTATCGGTCATCAGATCACCATGATAACTCTGCTATCGGTCACCTGATCACTATGATAACTCTGCTATCGGTCACCAGATCACTATGATAACTCTGCTATCGGTCACCAGATCACTATGATAACTCCGCTATTGCTCACCAGATCACTATGATAACTCTGCTATCAGTCACCAGATCACTATGATAACTCTGCTATTGGTCACCAAATCACTATGATAACTCTGCTATTGGTCCCCAGATCACTACGATAACCATTCTATAGTTCACCAGATCACTATGATAACTCTGCTATCGGTCACCAGATCACTATGATAACTCTGCTATCGGTCACCTGATCAGTATGATAACTGTACTATCAGTTACAAGATCACTAACATAACTCTGCTATTGGTCACCAGGTCACTATGATAACCCTGCTATCGGTCACCAGATCACTATGATAACTCTACTATCGGTTACCTGATCACTATGATAACTCTGCTCTCAGTCACCAAATCACTATGATAACTCTGCTATCGGTCACCTGATCACTATGATAACTGTACTATCAGTTACCAGATCACTATGATAACTCTGCTATTGGTCACCAGATCACTATGATAACTTTATCGGTCATCAGATCACCATGATAACTCTGCTATCAGTCACCAGATCACTATGATAACTCTGCTATCGGTCACCTGATCACTATGATAACTCTGCTATCGGTCACCTGATCACTATGATAACTGTACTATCAGTTACAAGATCACTAAGATAACTCTGCTATTGGTCACCAGATCACTATGATAACTCTGCTATCGGTCACCAGATCACTATGATAACTCTACTATCGGTTACCTGATCACTATGATAACCCTATCAGTCACCAAATCACTATGATAACTCTGCTATTGGTCACCAGATCGCTATGATAACTCTGCTATCGGTCACCAGATCACTATGATAACTCTGCTATTGGTCACCATATCACTATAATAACTCAGCTATCGGTAACCAGATCACCATGATAACTCTGCTATCAGTCACCAGATCACTATGATAACTCTGCTATCGGTCACCAGATCACTATGATAACTCTGCTATTGGTCACCATATCACTATAATAACTCAGCTATCGGTAACCAGATCACCATGATAACTCTGCTATCAGTCACCAGATCACTATGATAACTCTGCTATCGGTCACCAGATCACTATGATAACTGTACTATCAGTTACCAGATCACTATGATAACTCTGCTATCGGTCACCAGATCACTATGATAACTCTGCTATTGGTCACCAGATCACTATGATAACTCTACTATCGGTTACCTGATCACTATGATAACTCTGCTATCAGTCACCAAATCACTATGATAACTCTGCTATTGGTCACCAGATCACTATGATAACTCTGCTATCAGTCACCAGATCACTGTGATAACTCTGCTATCAGTCACCAGATCACCATGATAACTCTGCTATCGGTCACCTGTTCACTAAGATAACTCTGCTCTCAGTCACCAAATCACTATGATAACTCTGCTATCAGTCACCAGATCACTATGATAACTCTGCTATCGGTCACCAGATCACTATGATAACTCTGCTATCGGTCACCAGATCAATATGATAACTCTACTATCGGTTACCTGATCACTATGATAACTCTGCTATCAGTCACCAAATCACTATGATAACTTTGCTATTTGTCACCAGATCGCTATGATAACTCTGCTATCGGTCACCAGATCACTATGATAACTCTGCTATTGGTCACCAGATCACTATAATAACTCTGCTATCGGTCACCAGATCACCATGATAACTCTGCTATCAGTCACCAGATCACTATGATAACTCTGCTATCGGTCACCTGATCACTATGATAACTGTACTATCAGTTACCTGATCACTATCATAACTCTGCTATCAGTCACCAGATCACTGTGATAACTCTGCTATCAGTCACCAGATCACTATGATAACTCTGCTATCGGTCACCTGTTCACTAAGATAACTATGCTATTAGTTACCAGATCATCAATAAAATGGTCCTCTCTCCTAGTGACATCAGCAGATGACAGTGGAGAATGAGGATCTATTCTTTTCAACAGGTGCTTTTATAGACTAGAGCAGAAAGACAGAAAAAACAGCAATGATTTATTATTTAGTAGCCTCTGCCTGCAACTTCGTCTGCGTGTTGTTGGAGTGGATGATCCGCCTATATTTAGTAAATTGCTGCCGGCGATGGTTTGCCTGCTCCAGCGTTTTGGCAGCTCTTAAGCTGTTCTGTTGCTGAACTTGTTCCTCGCACTGTGCCTGTGATTGTTCCAGCATCTCAGCAGCTCGCTGGGATGCCATATAATGAGTGTGTTGTTGGTGTTGATGATCCACTTTTTCCGGCATTTCGACAGCTGTCAATCTGGCATGTCGCTGGGATGCCATATAATGAGCATGTTGTTGGCGTTGATGATCCACATGCTTCAGCGTTTTGGCAGCTCTCAAGCTGGCCTTTGCTGAATTTGTTACTCTCGCTGTGCTCGTGATTGTTCCAGCAGCTCGCTGCGATGCCATATAATGCATGTGTTGTTGGCGTCGATGATCCCCCTCAGCTACGCTTGAGGAGAACTCTGTGACTTCTGGCTACCTTCATAGCTGTCATTGTTTGCAATAAATTAGATTTTCTTTTTGCAGGCATGTTTAAAATTGCCAAACTGCCTGTTTGGATTAAAGGTGTTTGCTCTTGTCAGTTTGTCTGCACTGCCTGGAGCAGATCAGATAATATGCAAATTGTGTGTACACTATCCACTGAGGGTTAGCTATTGTTTACACAGAGAGATAACAGCCCTGGTACCTGAGATAAGGCTGCTGCAGGAGCAGTGTAATATAGTATGTGAACATAAATTCATATAACAGTCGCGAAGCCATGTCATTTACTGGGATAAAAAATAGCCTATATTTTAATCGAGGTTACAATCTATGTGTGCGAAATTTCATTCAAATCCGTTTAGGCGTTTTTGCATGATTGACTAACAAACATCCAAACTTTCACATTTATAATATTAGTAGGAAGAAGGAAACTCCAGTTTTCAAGGGAAACCCCCTTACATAAGAATTGTCATGGCTTAGAAACATTGCTCTTTAGATTTGGAAAGGCCTTTACAAGCGACCATTACTAATTTAGCACAAACATTGTATTTATATGACCTTCTATACATACAGGCTCTATAATGTCTCTTCTTGTGTATTAGAGGTGGGATGGGTTACCATCATAAATAAGAGGGTATTGATGTGGTTGAGTGCGTGATGCCAATTCTTTATATCCATGGAGAATATCTGTCCTAGATCTATATCCTACTTGGCAAATCTATCAGCGAATCAATGTCCTTTCAGCTTTTAAAGGGAACCTGTCCCACTGAGCATACAGGATGATCTGTAGGCAGCATTTTATAGAACAGGCGGAGATGAAGAGATTGGCGTATATTTTTGTAGGAAAGGACTAAATATAACTTCTCATTTTTTTAATTTTTTTTTTTTGCTCAATAGCAGTTAGCGGTCCAAGCCAAAACTACTCAGTGACTGACAGCTATCACTGTAGGCAGACATGTACACAGACAGAGCTGTCAGTGACTGAATAGGACCACCCACTGGACTCCTGAACCCTGAATGAGAAGTCACATAGATGAATAAATCACAGGTTATACTGAAAACCATATATCAATCTGTTCAGCTGTATAAAATTCTGCACTACATGTACAATGGGATTGTTCCCTTTAACAATTTTATCTCAGCTCAGCTAATAATATTCTATGATTCATTTTTATACTTCTAAATGGAAGACTGGAAAATATGGTGAAGATCTGACAATGAGTGTTATCTTCTGTGGTCAGTGAGGAGACCTACTGTCCATCTGTGAGACCACATAACAACCATGGATTTTGTACCAGTCCTCTGGGGACGTGCAATGGAAAGGAATAGTGGGAGCCCTGGTTTTGGCTGTGGTTCAGCCATGTTCTCCCATGCGTGTAGCAGCTGCTATACCCTCCGAAAAAACAGCCGCAGCCAGGGCTCACCCAGGTGTTTGGGTCCAGAACAAAGGACCTTTTCACTGTCCTGGGAGGATACTGAAGCCGTGCTGCTTGAATGGGTTGTTCCCAGCTGGTTGTGTTGCTGTGTATGTATACAGTCAGTCCTCTTGTAACAGACATGAGTAATCTGACTAAAATACTCATTGCTGTGAAACTAAAAAAGTAATGGGGATTGTTAACCCGTCTGCCACCTGGAGCCAGTCTAGTAATGTGTCAAATCCTCTGTATGTCAACTATTTCTAGTAGCCTATGGTAGGAGAATAGCGTCTGTGACCAGTCCTAGGAAATGATCTTACTACACTTAACCCCTTATAAGACCTGCCATTTTAGCCGGAATGACCAGAGGAATTGTATTGTTCAAGGCTATTCCTTTATAGACATTTATACTATGGGAGAAAAAAATAATTCTTTTAAATAAATGCTATAAATTAAGTGTTATTTTTATAAGATACCACATATATATGCTGTATATTTTTATTGCTATGTAAAATTCATTAATAAATGTCATGCCAAGTTTATGCATAATAATCTTCATAGGCAATTGTTGTATTTGTATATATAATGTATTATATTAAGTGTATGGGTAGTCATTGTTATAAGGACACCAAATCTACAGTATATACTGTATATTATTGACTGTCATGGTTCATTGATGCAATTTATGTGTTTAACATGACTGTGTCTGGCCTGGGAAAAATGGTTTATGTATTGGTTGCATTATCTGGTCACCAAGGATTGATGACCTATGCCAAGCATAGGGCATCATGACCAGATTGGTGTGCTCTAACGCCCAGCACCCCCCTTGATCAGCTGTTCTCAGCAGCAGATAGACAGAGAATGGAGCCGGAAGCAGACAGCTCTGCTCTCTGTGTAGCTGCCAGGCCAGGTTATTGCAGATCATCTCCCGGAGAACAAAGAACATAACTGTCTGTATTCCTGCTCCATTCTCTGTGTATCTGCTGCTGAGAACTGCTGCTAGATAATGGACAACACCAATCTTAATACCAATAAACCAATATTAATGGCCTATTCTAAGATTAGGTTATCAATATTTTTAGCCTGGAAAACACCTTTAAGCTAAGGCCCCACGGGACACCAGTGGTGGCAACATATCGCGATTCTTCCCGCAACGCGGAATTTCTGTTACAATTCTACCAATGGGGAATCCACCGGCATTTCCGTAGGTATGATTGACATGCTGTGATTTACAAAACCGTACCGATTTTGGAAATCGTGGCATGTCCACACCGTGGTGTTTACCGCAAAGTGAGCATGGGATTCCCTAGAATCCAATCCACTTTGCCCTTACTGTAAAACACTACGATTTTTCCTGCAGCATTTCCACCGTGGGCAAATAGTGGCGATCCCGTACTGTGGGGTCCCAGCCTTCAGAATAGTTCAGGCCAATATGGCAGGAATCCCTTTCTTTACAGGTGTGCAATTCCAATAAGAGGCATTCTTGGTAAAATAGAATTATGCTTATTGTACAGATTATTCTATATTCTCTATGATTTTTACTGCATGCTTCCTCCTGTATGTGATCGCTGTTCACACATACAGCATGTAATGTGGCTGAAGTGACCGGTCGTGGCATGGCTGAGGTGACACTGTAGATGACATGTACAAACCATTTTTACAGGGGCTCTTAGCACTAGCTACAACTACAATTCCAAAAAAGTTGAGACACTGTGTAAAGAAAACAAAAATGCAATGATTTAGAAATCTCATTTAACCATATTTTATTAACAATACAACACATATCAGAAGTTGAAGGTTAGCCATTTTTCCATTTCATTTGAAAAAAAACTCATTTAAAGATTGATGGCAGTGACACATCTCCAAAAACTCTGAACAGGGTTAACAAAAGGCTGGAAAAGTAAGGGTGCATTCACATGGAGGAAAATGGTGAGGAATTTGGTATGGAATTTCAGTGCTGAAAAAAAGCCTCCCATTGAAGTCAATGAGAGGCTTTTTTTCAGGGCTGAAATTCCACACCAAATTCCTCACCATTTTCCTCCATGTGAATGCACCCTAAGATTTACTAAAGGAGGGTTAATTTTCAACTAAGTCACATGATTGTGTATAAAAAAAAGCAAGTTTGAGAGGTAGAGTCTCCCAGAAGCAAAGATGGTCAGAGGTTCACCTGAGAAAAACTGTCTGAAAAGTAATGTACTCCGAAGTCTTGTCTTTTTATTTCCTTGAACTGCTTCCGGTAACCATCAATGAGTTTCTTACAATGCTCTGCTGGAATTTTAGATCATTCTTCTTTGGCAAACTGCTCCAGGTCCCTGAGATGTGAAGGGGGCCTTCTCCAAACTGCCATCAAGAGATCTCTCCTCCCCCACAGGTGTTCTATGGGATTCAGGTCTGGACTCATTGCTGGCCACTTTAAAAGTCTCCAGTGCTTTCTCTCAAACCATTTTCTAGTGCTTTTTGAAGTGTGTTTTGGGTCATTGTCCTGCTGGAAGACCCATGACCTCTGAGGGAGACCCAGCTTTCTCACACTGGGCCCTACATTATGCTGTAAAATTTGTTGGTAGTCTTCAGACTTCATAATGCCATCCACCCGGTCAAGCAGTCCAGTGCCAGAGGCAGCAAAGCAACCCCAAAACATCAGGACACCTCCACCATGTTTGACTGTAGGGACCGTGTTCTTTTCTTTGAAGGCCTCTTTTTTTTTTTCCTGTAAACTCTATGTTGATGCCTTTTCCCAAAAATCTCTACTTTTGTCTCATCTGACCAGAGAACATTCCTCCAAAACGTTTTTGGCTTTTTCAGGTACGTTTTGGCAAACTCCGGCCTGGCTTTTTTATGTCTCTGGGTAAGAAGTGGGGTCTTCCTGGGTATCCTACCATACAGTCCCTTTTCATTCAGACGCTGACGGATAGTACGGGTTGACACTGTTGTACCCTCAGACTGCAGGGCAGCTTGAACTTTTTTGGATGTTAGTCGAGGTTCTTTATCCGCCATCCGCACAATCTTGCGTTGAAATCTCTCGTCAATTTTTCTTTTCTGTCAACATCTAGGGAGGTTAGCCACAGTGCCATGGGCTTTAAACTTCTTGATGACACTGCGCACGGTAGACACAGGAACATTCAGGTCTTTGGAGATGAACTTGTAGCCTTGAGATTGCTCATGCTTCCTCACAATTTTGCCTCTCAAGTCCTCAGACAGTTCTTTGGTCTTCTTTCTTTTCTCCATGCTCAATGTAGTACACACAAGGACACAGGACAGAGGTTGAGTCAACTTTAATCAATTTCAACTGGCTGCAAGTGTGATTTAGTTATTGCCACCACCTGTTAGGTGCCTCAGGTAAGTAACAGGTGCTGTTAATTACACAAATTAGAGAAGCATCACATGATTTTTCAAACAGTCCCAATACTTTTGTCCACCCCCTTTTTTATGTTTGCTGTGGAATTATATCCAATTTGGCTTTCTGACAATTCTTTTTGTGGTTTTCCATTGAAGACAAATTAAATGAAGATAATAATACCAAAGAATTTGTGATTGCAATCATTTTCTGGAAGAAAATTAGTATTATCTGACAGAATTGCAGGGGTGCCAATACTTTTGGCCAACACTGTAAATTATACCAATGGAAATGCCGACAGTTCCCCATAGGAACAATGGAAGCAGAGGAAATCTCTGTGGACCTCCTGTGAAAAGCGCTGCCAAAAAAACAGCTTTTTCCTAAGTGGGGCCTTAGTCAAGAATGGGAAAATTCCAGAATTTGAGCTACTTTGAATGGGACATAGTCACAGGTGCTTGACTAGCCAGAGCCAATATTTAAAAAAAATTACAAAACTTATGAAATTTTCTTGAGCAGCAATGTTGAGAGTATACAGAGAGTGATGAGTGATTGTGATAGAAGAAAAACATCTAGCAAAAGGAGATCCTGGAAATGTAAACAAGCAGTCTAAGCAGGAGGCCAAGAATTGTTTTTATGAACAGTCAAGCTAACTGCGGCTGAATCCAATGCTAGTACCACAATTTACATGGGCTATAACAGCGGCCAACCAGCTCTAGTACTATCGTATTCCAAGGAAAATAGGCCAAGACTCTAGTGGGCAAAATAGCACAAAAAATTGTCTCTGCTGGACATTTTCCTGTGCTGGTTTTAGTTTTAAAAAGACAGACCCCATTATAGCCAATGGGGTCTGCCAGACTCCATATGTTACTGCTATTTTAGCGGTCCACCTCTCCGTTCCAACAGACCAGAACACCAGAGAGGCAACACTAGTGTGAACCTTGCGTACGTTTATATACTGTTACGAGCATACAGTGGCACGTGGAGTCTCTGTGCCTGTGTTATAGATTTGTAGGCAGTCTTTGTTCTCCATAAAGCATCATATACAGTACCTGCTTAATGCTAAGAGGATTTGAAGCATATCACAAATATATCTTATGAAAGGCAGAGGCGTAACAACTGTAGTAGCAGGGGGAGCAGCTGCCATGGGGCCCAGGATCCTGGGGGGCCTGGCGGCAGCTGCTGCAGTTATTTTCTTTTTTAATAGGCCGTACTCCAGCCGGTAATGGACCCTACTTACTTACCAATCCTGGTTCCTGCTCATGGCTGCCGGCATTCTCTTTCCGCTGAGGCTGTGAGCAGGAGCCAGGATCAGTAATTGAGGCCGCAGGTCTGCGAACTCCACAAACACCACTACCATTATACGTGGAGGGTCTTTTCAGAACCCCAAGTATAATGATCAGAGGCCCAGGGGAGGTGAAGAACATAAAAAACACAGTTACTTACCTTTCATGGACTCCTGAAGGCTTTAGGACTACTTGGTGACTTCACAGGCGTCATGTGGACCGACGTTATCATGCATTGCGACACAGGACTGGCTCAAGTGATGTGTGGTCCATCATTGAAGATGGATGACATCAGTGGGGAATGTGCCAGAGCCTAGGATAGATAAATAATAGTGTTTTTAATGTTTGTATCCTCCCCTGGGTCTCCGATTATTATACGCTGGGTTCTGAAATTATGGGGCATAATACTGTGTGCAGGGGCCACTATGGGGCATAATAGTGTGTAAAGGAATGTGGGGTGGGTGAAGGATCGGTTGGGGGGAGGGGTTTGGGGTCCATGTCAAATATTCGCATTGTGGCACCGCCATTCTCAGTTATACCACTGATTATAGGTTCTGTATATATAAAAGAGATTCACTTACAATTCACAAAAACTGTATATTAGTGTCCCTGCATGTAGCCATGGAAGTGAGAATGGCTGAGCCTTCCCACAACTGCTTTGCATCTGGGAACATTGCATGGTGCTGTACTACATCTTGGCAGGCAGACTGAAATTATTTTCTATTTAATAGAAAGCGGAGAGAGAAAAATGCAAAAATAAATAAATAAATAAATAAATAAATAAATAAATAAATACAGAAATAGAATAAAATAGTTTTAAAACAGAAATCCTTTGGATAGTTGCAGCAAAAATCACCATAGTTAGAGAAATCCTGCTGGTCCATCCATATGCAAAATTAAATAAATCTTGGACAAATAGTTGCCCTTTTAGTGCAAAAACCCGGGCATGATAAAACTTTAGGGGCATTCCCTGAAATCTGTCTCCACAGTGGTATTTAATGATACGGATTCCTCCTTTCCACATAAAGTGCGACCCCTACCTTGACATATTTTGTTGCTCAGAATGGGGTAATAGAGGAGGACAAGATAGTTGTTTTTAAGAAACAAATGAACAACAATATTCTGGTTATTATTATTCCTTCATATGGTCTCCAGAGGTTGAGTCTGTGGAATATTTTCTGATATTGAGCCAAGATTTCACTAAATTCATAAAAGAACAATAAATAATCTCTTGAACATTTTTTTAAGAAATTGATTCTTTTTTCATCCTTGGCAAATTAAAATGCATTTTAAGTCTATTTATTTCAGCATGATTCTTGTAGGGCTGGTAACGCCCAAGTTGTATGCTTTAAGAATGGTGCCAAAATGTTGTGCTCAACTCTAAGTAATGCAAATAGTGTCATCATCAATGTAATATGATCAAGGCTTTTTGTCTGATTTCAGTAAAGATATCCATGAAAAAAAATAGACAGAAAAGTCTGCATTTCATCCATGTGCAGCCTTTAGCTTCGTCCCATGGACATATTTCCCACAGGAGTTGTATGGTGGCCTTCTGACTCTTCCTCAATGGCAGATGCCAAGAAAAAGAAGAAGCATGCCCAATCCTTTGTTCCCTCTAGAGAAGTTACTGCCAAAGAAGTAGAATGTGCATATTTAGGTGGAATATGGAGAGATAGCCAACTGTTATTTCATGTGCATTGTCAACTTTACACTGCCATACACGTTTGAGGTTTATCCTCCAAACTCACCAATTTCAGTGAGACTGGCCATTATCTATGTGTATGGGGGCCTCCTGACTCTATAATGGAAGATGTTGGGGACAAGAGAATGGATAGGATGTTGAATTTCAGCATATCCAATCCTTTTGTTCTCAGACAGAAGTCACTGGCTCTCTCTTGGCCATGTGTTCACATTAGATCCTTGGGCTTTTGGACACTATGGCAGTATATTATGATATGGGCATAAGACTGGAGGAAAACTTCAAAAAAAAGTGCTATCCTAACTTGGGAGGTATGTTCCTGTCTTTAGCTGCCACTAATATGAAAGTTTTCAACCTGACTCTACCAATAAAAGTTTTACATTGTACTACAACCGTATCGTGTCCTACTTCTCCGAGGGAGAGCGTGCATCCTGGCAAATTTGGGAATTTGTTTCATAATATTCTCTCTGACTCCACATGACTCCAGATTATTCTGGTAAACATTAGCCAATGGTCGCTGCTCACTTCCACACTTGGACATCCAAGTGTCTTCTTTATAAAAAGCTCATGACCCACTTTCGAATTGGATGAGCACCCGTGCTGGTTACTCACCTACCGATTACCGTTTGATTCTGTTCCAAGGAGCGCGGCCTATCTTGGATTTTGTTTAGTTTTTTTTACAGCTTGACTCTTGTATACATAAGAAAAACAAACAGAAAATCACCCTTGCACAGGAATGCATTTCTATACATATTTCATACCATCAGTGCCTATACACCTGTGGTCCAAGTGGCACGAGTGGCAATTACAGCCTCAACCCTCTGGGGCATGCTGTCCACAAGTCCTTGTATGATGGATAGTGGTATTTTATTCCATTTGGCTTCAGAAGACAAGTAAGTTCTTTCACCCATTTTTGGACGGCTGCTGCACCCCTTAGTTCGATGATCCAACTCGTCCCAGAGGTGCTCAATAGGGTTCAAGTCTGGGCTCTGGGTGGGCCAGTCCAGTCGGTTAACCTGATTGTCACTGTACCAAGCCATGGTAGACCTCGCTACCTGATTTGCAATGCTGGCGTTGTCATCCTGGAAGTAACATTGTTCCGACCCATAGAACCGCCATAATGTAGGAAGCACACTGTTATCTAAAATAGTGCAATAGGCGCTGGCGTTGAGTTTACCATGCACCGGGACCAAGGGTCCCAGTCCATACCAGGAGAAACATCCCCAGACCATAACTCCACCTCCACAGAACTTTACTGGGTGTCCAAATACTTATTGGTAGACAGTGTATTTATATAGGCAGATAGTCCAGGATCTATTGAAGAACCTCAGAGATGTATTTTCATACTGTAGTGGCTTTCATTACGGTATACCTATGTCAAACAGAAGTCAGTGTATCAGCCATTGAATATATATGTCAATACATTACAGTGTAAAACTAAAGGTAAGTAAACTAAATCTCTCTATCAGTAGGAACCAGTATAATAGGTTTATCACTTTATGATCGGTCAATGTACCACGGCTAAGAAAGGGTGCAGTATGATGAGATACCTGGGAGAGACAAGAAGGCGCAGCTTTGATGTGAGACAGGATATTTTCCTTCCAATTCCCACATTATTGTGCAGGATATGTGGTGATTCAGTGAATGAGAGATGCCTTTGTCTCTACAGATCAGAGCAATTTGCAAACTCGGAGGGAAGGAGAGTTAATAAAGAGACTATGGATAACATGTCTGTCAGCGCCACAGACAGGAGTTTATGCACTGTTATTATCATTAACCATTTGTTTGCTGCACAGCATTTCATAAATGCACTTCCAACAAGTGCTTAATTGCCAGGTTATTATCCTGATCGCTGGGAATAAAGAGCCATTTAAACGGCAGTCTTTTAATGTTGAGTACTCTCCGAGAAAGTGCGTTGTCTTGTTCAGTGACTTATCTCAGGGCCTATAATGATATTTCCAAACTCAGATGCCTCCTAGATATGGTATAGTCATAACTACGCTAAATGTATGAACGTTGGCGTTATAATACATATAACATGTTACATGATTCACTTTTTAGGGCTTTGTATTACAATATGTCATGAGTGTAACCCCTCGTTCACATCTGCGTTTGGTAATCTGTTCGGGGGAATCTGCATGGGGACCCACCTGAATGGAATGCCAAATATATTGCCAAGAGGTGTGCAGTGAAAGCACAAGGACCCCATAGACTATAATGGGGTCTGTGTGCTCTCCGTGCGGTGTCTGCACGGAACATGGGGACAAAAAAATACTTCATGATCTACTTTCATTTCCACATGATTCATGCGGGCAGCATGGGGTAAGCACACGGGCCCCATTATAGTCTATTTAGTCTGCTTTCACTGCGCACCATTTGCAGTGTGTTTGGTAGTCCCTTCGGGGGGGGGTCCCCATGCGGACACCCTGAACTGATTACCAAATGCAGATGTGAACAAGGGGTAACCCTTTCTCACTGATGTCATCTGAAATCCAAAACTCCAAACCCAAATGTCCACAAAAGATTTGCATAAATACTATGGCCAACCCAAAAAACAATGCAACTATACAAACAATATCCATAAAAAGCAATAAAACAATGAATCAAAAGACCAACATCGACTAGTCAACACAGGGTGATCACTCAAATGCCATGTCAAGGTGGGACAGATACTGGGAGGAATTTACTAACCAATATTATCAGTTTTCTGATCTACATGGATGTAGATGTTGTCCATCTTTAGTACAGAGCCCTTTTTTGAACCAAAGATGAGACACATTGTTTGTTTTGTGCCCACTGTTTGGGGCTGCATGTGATCCCTGCACTATACAGTGTGTGGAGTCGGAAGCAGATGGCTCCAAAGTCAGAATACTTTCACTAACTGAGGTGTTAATCATTTATTTTGACAATTAACAAAGTGCAAAGTTAAAGAATAAAAGATAAATCTAAGTTACATAAATATTTGGTGCAGCCGCTCTTTGGAGAAGTCCTAGAAGTGATGGTCCGGCCCCCACAGAGCCTTAGGCTTAACTTTGAGTCTGTCCAGAATTATATTAGGAGACAGAAGGATTGGAGCAAGCCTAGATCCACAGAAGATCTGTGCTTAGTTCTCCAACCTCCCTGCTGAGTTCCTTCAAAAACTATTTTCAAGTGCACCAAGAAGAATTGATGCTATTGTGAAGGCAAACAGTATTGTCACACCAAATACTGATGGGATTTAGATTTCTTTATAGCTAATTCACTTCATTTTTACAAAAATAAACTATTAACACTTCTATTTTTGAAAGCTTTTTTTCCTCTAAAATGTAACACCAGCATTTTGTATTTTCTGGCATTCTGCCTTCCCAGCAGATCTAGCTTGCTGCTACCCCTGTGTGTGCTCCTGTCACTTTAAGAATTACATATGCCTACAAAAGAATCAACCAGAGTGAATGTATGTAGTCCTTCTGCAATAGAGTAGGGAAATAATTCATCACCCAATATACTAGTAAAAATGCCATAAATAAGTTACAAACATTTCATCTATATACTACAGTACAATTCATCCATATCTCATGGTTACTGAATCCATATAGCATATACCCAGTACTATATTGTTATAAATCCCTCATTGGCGTCACATATACGAAGTATACGCTGCATACTCGCAAACTATACTACTTCTCAGCCACATACAGCCAGATGAAACATACCCTGAAACAATTCCTTGATCAGCATGTCCCGTACGCAGGGCCAGGTTTTTATGGGCCCTTGAGCGACAGAGCCTCAGTGGCCCCCCTTGTGGAGGAGGTGGGAGTCGGGATACTGCGCGCTGCTGCGGGCGGACGAAGCGAGTGACGTCACACAGGAGCGCGGTGCCACCTATGCCATACCTCCCAACTTTTGAAGAGTAGAAAGAGGGAGAAAATGTACGGTGCGCAGAGCGCGGCGCGGCAAATTTAGCCAACTTTTATGTTGACTCCGCCCATTCTCATTCATTTTTCATGTGCTCCCACACAATATAATCCTCCTACAGTCACCTGTAAATTATATGCCCCCCCTCCATCTCTCCCCCAGTTTCATATACACCCTTCCTCTGCCCCCAGCTTCATGTCCCCACCTCCATCTCTGTCCCCAGTCTCATGCCATTCTCCCCCCTTCATCTGCCCCAGTGTCATGACGTTCCCCTCCCTTCATCTGCCCCAGTGTCATGCCGTTCTCCCCCCCCCTTCATTTTCCCCCAGTTTCATGCGCCCCCTTCATTATGTTCCACCTTAATGTTTAACAAAACAAACAGACTCACCTTCCAATGCTCCACCGCCACTCTCACTCCGCTTACATAGTTGTAGGCCTGATGTGACGTCATCACATCGTTCCTACAAATGCAGAAGCCGGACCGCAGCGTTAAAGCAGGAGCTGAGATGTGACAGCTCTTGCTTTAATCGCTTATGTATTCAGCTCATCGGCGTCCGACGGACACCGATGAGCTGAAATTGGGACAGGCAAGTGCTGGGGCAGGCAAGTGCCAAGGGGCCCCCAGCGACTCTGCGGGCCCCGGCACTTGCCCAACTATGCCGTGTGCTGACGCCGGCCCTGCCCGTACGTTTGGTGTCAATGCTTTCTTAGGAGGTGTCACTTAAAGAATTAGTATTCACCTGTTTAACTTCCTCCAGCCTATCCGTGTGTGTCTGGGTGTATTTAAGTTTTTTCTCTTAGGGTAAGTTCACACAGCAGAAGAATTCCTCTTCATTTTCCATTGCTGGTTTCTAGCCGCGGTCTAGCTGCGATGGGATGCGATATAGGGCATCGACATTCAGTTGCATCTTTCCACTGTTGTCACATGTCCATTTTTTCACTGTTGTGTGCAAGAGGCCTTAAGTTACATTCACACAACAATGATAAATGGCAGTGTGACGCGTGTTAAAAAACAACAGCAGCATTAAGTTCAATGTTAGTGAATGGGAATATTCACATGAAGCCATGGATCGAACCATCAAAATATAGGTCATGTCCTATTTTTGAAAGTCCTTGCAAATAGTTATTACTGCTGAGGAAAGTATTAGAAATGTGCGCTCACTATTAGGGTATGTTTACACAGTGGAATTTGTACAAGCTGAAAAATTCACCTTCACAAATTTGAAGCTGAATATTTCTGCTTGACCAAATTCCACCATGTAATATTCAAATTCTGCACAACAACTATTATTTTTGATGTTTTTCCAAATTAAGCAATGTGAACATACCCTAAGGCTCCCTTCCCCCGGAGTAACGCGCCACTCATTTAGACATTTGAGTTTTTTGGCTCAAAAAACTGCAACAAAAAAAAAGAAAAATCAGCATTTCCACAACATGGGGCATCAGCTATATATAGCTCCTGTTTAATATGAGGAACACTTAGGCTCCCTTCCCCCGGAGTAACGCGCCACTCATTTAGATACGTAAACACGTGTCAGAGCGAGGCACTTCATAACAGATCCCATTGATTTCAATGGGTGCCGGCTTACGCGTGCTACACATTGAAATCAATCGGAGGCTTTATAACCCATTGATTTCAATGAGTAGCGCGTGTAAGCTGGCACCCGTTGAAGTCAATGGGATCTGTTTTGAAGTGCCTCGCTCTGACACGTGTTTACGTGTCTAAATGAGCGGTGCGTTACTCCGTGAGAACGGAGCCTAAGTGTTCCTCAAGTTTAACAGGAGCTATATATAGCTGAGGCCCCACGTTGTGGAAATGCAGATTTTTTTTTGTTGCAGTTTTTTGAGCCAAAGCCAAGAGTAGGTTGAGCAAAAGGTAGAAGTATAAGAACTTTGTAGATATTTCCCATTCCTGGCTTGGCTCAAGAAACTGCAACAAAATCTGTAATGAAAAAAGCTGCATTTCCGCAACATGGGGCCTCAGCCTATCATAGCATTTTGCCATCTCTTTTAGTAAAACACTTGACATTTAGCCCAGGACTGCATTCTGTTTCTTTTTTCTTGGACGCCACTACTTTGCATGTGTTGTAATGACCTGGTACATTTGAGCGCTGTCTATACTTTCGCCATTATTCACCAGTAATGAGTGTATGCGCACATTTTATGCAGCGTTTTAATTGTTTCAGCCTCCAGACAGGTCACATCAGTTCATCCCAAATGACTATAACCACGGTAATCTATCAGCGATGTCCCATTCTCTGACCAGCTGAGATGTAATTATTTCCACACACAAGCGGATCATAGGGAGAAATGGGGCATGCAAATCATTGCGGGTGACATTACTCTCTTGTTTGGGCTCTGAAACTAGAAAGTACAACGACTTCTGCACATTCTGTAAGACTACAGCAAGGATTTACTAATAGAAATGTCTCAAAATTTGCCACAAAAGTAGAGCACATGTCATGAGCCAAATTTAGTAGGCCTCAGACACTTTTTTACACCTACCCCGAATGTTCAGAGAAAGAGACTAAGAGAAGTTGTGAAAGGCTCCACATTTATCAAAGATCTGAAAATGTTGTTATATGTTCCAGCTGTGAAGTGGTGTAAGTTCTATATAAGACCTGGTTCACATCTGCGATCGGTTTACCGTTTGGGAAGTCTGCATGAGTACCCCCCGAACAGAGTACTGAACGTATTGGCAAGTGGTGAGCAGTGAAAGCACACGGACCCATAGACTATAATGGGGTCTGTGTGATTTCTCCATGGAGTCCGCACCAGTCATGCGGACAGGAAAGTAGTTCATGAAGTACTTTCTGTCGGCATGTTCTGTGCGGATACCATGCAGAAAACACATGGACCCCATTATAGTGTATGGGGTCCTTGTGTTTTTATAAGCTCACCACTTGCCAATGCGTTCGGTATTCCGTTCGAGGGGCTCCATGTGGACTCCCCAAACGGAATACCAAACGCAGATGTGAACTAGGCCTAAGCGAGAGAGATAAACCAGAAACTACAGCGTGTGTAATTTGTATTTATCACAACTATGTGCATTTCCAATCAGAGTAAATTCTTAAAATGATGATAAATTCACCACTATCCATATTAGAAAGAATTAGATCTTACACCACTTCACAGCTGGAGCATATAACAACATTTTGCAGGTACTGTAATAGGCAACCAAAACACTGCGTATTTGCAACATGGGGCTCCGGCCTTAAAGAGGACCTTTCACCATATCCGGGCACAGGCAGTTCTATATACTGCCAGAAAGCTGACAGTGCGCTGAATTCAGCGCACTGTCGGCTTTCCCGATCCGTGCCCGGTGTAAAGCGCTATCGGTCCCGGTAGCGTAGCGCTTTACAGTCAGAAGGGCGTTTCTGACCATTAGCCAGAGACGTCCTTCTGCCTCGCGGCGCCAATCGCGCTGTGCTGTGGAGCTGGGAGGAACGCCCCCTCCCCTCCCTGATAATGCTCGTCTACGGACGAGCTGTGTGAGCAGAGGGAGGGGGCGTTCCTCCCCACTCCACAGCACAGCGTGATTGGCGCCGCGAGGCAGAAGGACGTCTCTGGCTAATGGTCAGAAACGCCCTTCTGACCATAGAAGAGCTACGGTACCGGGCCGTAAGCTCTTCACACCGGGCACAGATCGGGAAAGCCGACAGTGCGCTGAATTCAGCGCACTGTCAGCTTTCTGGCAGTATATAGAACTGCCTGTGCCCGGACATGGTGAAAGGTCCTCTTTAAGCAGGGTTCACAGTATAAATTCCCATCAGTATGTCTTTGGAGTGTGTGAGGAAACAATGCACGCAAACCCCAGAAGACATACAAACTCCATGCAGATGTTGTCCTTGTTCCAACTCAAGCCCAGGATTCCAGCGCTGCAAGGCAACAGTACTAACCACTGAGCCACCGTGCTGCATCTGGACATGTATAAGAAGATAATAAATAACATCTGGTCCTTAGACAATCTTAAAATTAAGTAAATATAACCTCAGAATCAGATGAACAGCACATGACAAATTACACCGTGTCATTATTAATTTAACAGAAATTAGACCAAAATGTGAGAAGCAATGTGTGAAATATCCTTACCGCTTCCATAGGAATTAGGAGGGTAGCTAGAAGCCAGGTACTGCCAATCCAATGTCCCAAATTAATGGATCATCAGCAAATCTGAGCACTTCCACATAGCGAGCTGCAGCCAAAACATAGGATATAGGTATATATAGGGATAATTGACATGCTGACATGACATATAGGAATAATTGACATGCTGTGATTTTCAAAAACGCAATGAGAAACGTCTCATTCATGTCAAATTTGTGGATATATTACAATTTTCGAGTTTTTCAAGTATCTACTAAACGAGTGCTAGATTTTACTTTTTCTCAGTTGAAATTACATTACATTATCTTTGTTATCTATGTGTCTTTTGTAGCTGTAGAGAAAAATAACTTGAAAGTCTTATGCAAATGAGGCAGTTGGTGCACCGAGGGGCGGGCCTTCAGCTCCCCAGAGCATTGCTCTTACCACTCAGATCCCAACCATCCCGTGCCTGCACCACTCCATAGAGTGAGATTTGCCCCCTGCAGTATTCTGATCTCAACTATCTTACTTAAGCAGCAAAAGCATTGTCAATCATATCATTTCATGCCGCACAGCCTCTCATGTTATCAAAGTGGACAAAGAAAGTGAATAAATTAATAAACATTAGCAAATTAATAGGATTTAAACATTTAGAGCCAGGCAGCATGGTGGCTCAGTGGTTAGCCTTGCAGGGCTGGAGTCCTGGGTTTCAATCCTGCCAAGGACAACATCTGTAAGGAAATTGTATGTTCTCTCCATGTTTCTGTGGGCTTCCTCACACTCGAAAGACATACTGATAGGGAAAAGTGAAAAAAAAATATTCACAGCCCATCTATGACTTATCTATGGTCACTCACACACCTGCTACAGAAGCACTATACATCACTTGGAAAAGACAGCAGCTATAGAGGGTTCAGAAGTCAGAGAGAAGAAACTTTAGGACACCTGGTTGCAGCCTGACAACAGCAAATTTGGCAACTGATGTTTTGAGTACTCAGCTGAGCAATGTGCCCTCTTGAGCTTATTGAGCCTTGGCATCTGCCTGGGTTTGCCAGGTGCTGATGCCAGCCCTGACCACTGCCATCACTCAGCCAGACATGTCCTGCGGCCTGGTCCATTATCACATTCTACTACAGCATACTATTGGTGCCAAAGTGTTGGCATTAAAAAACAAAACAAAACCGTTTTGACTTCATATCTGCTCCCATAAAGGGATAATTTTTATGACTTTTTCTTTTTTGAAAAGCCAATTCTTCAATACTCTTCAAGTGGCTCACAAATTTGTCTCCTAAGTAACACAAAGCATCAAGAGAAGCAAAACAGCAAAAACAACAAATTATTTTTATCTTGAAACTCCCTTGTACATCTCTACACCATTATAGAAACCCCACAGTACGAAAGCTATACCCTATGCAAAAACATGCAGTGACTCTTCTGTGTCCGTGAATAGGACATTCCTCCAGTTATTAGTAACCAGCATTTTCTGCCTTGTTTGCCCATCAAATACCAGCTAGACATTTTTGGGGTTATTTCAACATGATTGTCTAGACTGGACACAATGGAAGCAAACCCTTAGCAGTGAGTTGTATTATGCAGTGTTTTTTTGGCACGTGGGTGTCATTGAATAGATTTCTACCACTAATTGCAGGCGGAGACATTAAAAAAAAAGGTGAATTAAAACATAAGTGGAAGAATTTCTCATTAGAATGTAATTAAGCCTTTATTACATAAATCCAGAAAACCCCATTCATAACACAGGAAATATGTCTATGCATTTACTCCCAAACGTTAGATATCAGTAACGATTTTGTTAGACATATAATTATTAGAGATGAGCGAACAGTGTTCTATCGAACACATGTTCGATCGGATATCAGGGTGTTCGCCATGTTCGAATCGAATCGAACACCACGTGGTAAAGTGCGCCAAAATTCGATTCCCCTCCCACCTTCCCTGGCGCCTTTTTTGCACCAATAACAGCGCAGGGGAGGTGGGACAGGAACTACGACACTGGGGGCATTGAAAAAAATTGGAAAAAGTCATTGGCTGCCGAAATCAGGTGACCTCCATTTTAGACGAATAGTGGATTTCAAATCCGGGTCATATGAGAATGTGAACTTTGTGACTATGAGACAGGGATAGCTGTACAGGCAGGGATAGCTAGGGATAACCTTTATTTAGGGGGGAATGTTATTAAAAATAACTTTTTGGGGCTCTATCGGGTGTGTAATTGTGATTTTTGTGAGATAAACTTTTTCCCATAGGGATGCATTGGCCAGCGCTGATTGGCCGAATTCCGTACTCTGGCCAATCAGTGCTGGCCAATGCATTCTATTAGCTTGATGAAGCAGAGTGTGCACAAGGGTTCAAGCGCACCCTCGGCTCTGATGTAGCAGAGCCGAGGCTGCACAAGGGTTCAAGCGCACCCTCGGCTCTGATGTAGGAGAGCCGAGGGTGCACTTGAACCCTTGTGCACCCTCAGCTCTGCTACATCAGAGCCGAGGGTGCGCTTGAACCCTTGTGCACCCTCAGCTCTGCTACATCAGAGCCGAGGGTGCGCTTGAACCCTTGTGCACACTCTGCTTCATCAAGCTAATAGAATGCATTGGCCAGCGCTGATTGGCCAATGTATTCTATTAGCCTGATGAAGTAGAGCTGAATGTGTGTGCTAAGCACACACATTCAGCTCTACTTCATCGGGCTAATAGAATGCATTGGCCAGCGCTGATTGGCCAGAGTACGGAACTCGACCAATCAGCGCTGGCTCTGCTGGAGGAGGCGGAGTCTAAGATCGCTCCACACCAGTCTCCATTCAGGTCCGACCTTAGACTCCGCCTCCTCCGGCAGAGCCAGCGCTGATTGGCCGAAGGCTGGCCAATGCATTCCTATGCGAATGCAGAGACTTAGCAGTGCTGAGTCAGTTTTGCTCAACTACACATCTGATGCACACTCGGCACTGCTACATCAGATGTAGCAATCTGATGTAGCAGAGCCGAGGGTGCACTAGAACCCCTGTGCAAACTCAGTTCACGCTAATAGAATGCATTGGCCAGCGCTGATTGGCCAATGCATTCTATTAGCCCGATGAAGTAGAGCTGAATGTGTGTGCTAAGCACACACATTCAGCACTGCTTCATCAAGCCAATACAATGCATTAGCCAGTGCTGATTGGCCAGAGTACGGAATTCGGCCAATCAGCGCTGGCTCTGCTGGAGGAGGCGGAGTCTAAGGTCGCTCCACACCAGTCTCCATTCAGGTCCGACCTTAGACTCCGCCTCCTCCAGCAGAGCCAGCGCTGATTGGCCGAATTCCGTACTCTGGCCAATCAGCACTGGCTAATGCATTGTATTGGCTTGATGAAGCAGTGCTGAATGTGTGTGCTTAGCACACACATTCAGCTCTACTTCATCGGGCTAATAGAATGCATTGGCCAATCAGCGCTGGCCAATGCATTCTATTAGCGTGAACTGAGTTTGCACAGGGGTTCTAGTGCACCCTCGGCTCTGCTACATCAGATTGCTACATCTGATGTAGCAGTGCCGAGTGTGCATCAGATGTGTAGTTGAGCAAAACTGACTCAGCACTGCTAAGTCTGCATTCGCATAGGAATGCATTGGCCAGCCTTCGGCCAATCAGCGCTGGCTCTGCCGGAGGAGGCGGAGTCTAAGGTCGGACCTGAATGGAGACTGGTGTGGAGCGACCTTAGACTCCGCCTCCTCCAGCAGAGCCAGCGCTGATTGGCCGAATTCCGTACTCTGGCCAATCAGCACTGGCTAATGCATTGTATTGGCTTGATGAAGCAGTGCTGAATGTGTGTGCTTAGCACACACATTCAGCTCTACTTCATCGGGCTAATAGAATGCATTGGCCAGCGCTGATTGGCCGAATTCCGTACTCTGGCCAATCAGCACTGGCTAATGCATTGTATTGGCTTGATGAAGCAGTGCTGAATGTGTGTGCTTAGCACACACATTCAGCTCTACTTCATCGGGCTAATAGAATGCATTGGCCAATCAGCGCTGGCCAATGCATTCTATTAGCGTGAACTGAGTTTGCACAGGGGTTCTAGTGCACCCTCGGCTCTGCTACATCAGATTGCTACATCTGATGTAGCAGTGCCGAGTGTGCATCAGATGTGTAGTTGAGCAAAACTGACTCAGCACTGCTAAGTCTGCATTCGCATAGGAATGCATTGGCCAGCCTTCGGCCAATCAGCGCTGGCTCTGCCGGAGGAGGCGGAGTCTAAGGTCGGACCTGAATGGAGACTGGTGTGGAGCTATCTTAGACTCCGCCTCCTCCAGCAGAGCCAGCGCTGATTGGTCGAGTTCCGTACTCTGGCCAATCAGCACTGGCCAATGCATTTCTATGGGGAAAAGTTAGCTTGCGAAAATCGCAAACTGACAGGGATTTCCATGAAATAAAGTGACTTTTATGCCCCCAGACATGCTTCCCCTGCTGTCCCAGTGTCATTCCAGGGTGTTGGTATCATTTCCTGGGGTGTCATAGTGGACTTGGTGACCCTCCAGACACGAATTTGGGTTTCCCCCTTAACGAGTTTATGTTCCCCATAGACTATAATGGGGTTCGAAACCCATTCGAACACTCGAACAGTGAGCGGCTGTTCGAATCGAATTTCGAACCTCGAACATTTTAGTGTTCGCTCATCTCTAATAATTATCATTCTCTTCCTGGATTAGCCCAAACCTGCAAAAATCTAAAAAATCTACACCCAATATACAGCAGTCAAAGAAAGGGATTGCCTCCAATACATACAATGCCAGGAGCAGAAAACAAAGGAGGAACAATCCAAAAATGGCCAAGTCAATAAAATTCCTTTCGAGCAGCCACTGACAATGTTTCCAAACCATTTATGGATATTTGCATCATGATAGACTGGAGAAAGAAACATTGTCAGTTAATCCAGCCAATATGACATAATTATTAAGGTGCCCTACACATTACACAGAAATAGGTTGTTGGTTGCACCACCATTACATATCCCCTGGTGAATGATCAATTCACCTATTCGATACACGTTTTAGTCCATATTGGCCATTACAGTTGTTCAAACTGGTTATGAATAGAGTTGATTCGAATAGTATTCGAAACCTAGTTTCGAATACCTCGCTCCCATAGGAATGAATGGGAGCGGCTGAACAGCAAGGGGTTAAGCGCCAGCCGTGCACTGGCAGCTCCCATTCATTCCTATGGAGCGAGGTATTCGAAACTATAGTTTCGAATACTATTCGCTTATCTCTAGTTATGAACATGTTCATTGACACCAAGCAAAGGATATCAATCTTTCTGGGAAAGTTCCTTAAAAAAAACTAGTCTCCAACTATTGAAAGAAAATTTGAATCACTTTTTTTCCAGTCAATGATGGTTTGTGATCGGTCATCTAAAAAGATTGTTCATTGTTAAATTTCACCCAATGAATGTTGATTTTAGTTCAGATTTTCCAATTTAAACAAATTCATAATAATACATATGAACACCTTTACCCTTAATGGGATTTGTCATATACACAGCGTCTATTTATAGCCCGCCCACTATGACATCATTATGAATTAAGGAGGTATATGGTGGTCCATATGGGTAAATTTAATAGAGTATAACTCTGAGGACAAATGTCCAAACCATGATGGAATACTTTATCTCCTTCTTTGGGGTATAAATGGGAGAAGAGTCATTTTTAATGCTTAGCCACATGGTAGTAGGACTGGGAGTTGCCTAGTTCATACATAGAATTTTGCATGAGTTAATTTGTAACAGTTTACCTATTGTCTAGGAGGCGTACTGGAGGAAATACATAAAAATATAAGAACACTTGAATATCCATCTTCTACGCAGTACTTGAAGATGGAGCCAGCTATGCTATGCTATGGTTGTTCTGTTTTCCATTAAATTCAGTATTGACATTGACGTGTGCTGTAGAACTAAACCATCATCCATATTAGTATCTGAAAAGCGTTTTCCAGGATTTGTTATAATTGTGTATTGTTATATAATTGTGGGGGATGACACAACGGAGTTGGAGGCAGATGGCTCCGTACAATGTATAGTGTCAGTGAATAGGAACTGGGCTGTAATAATACAACTTGGCCATTATTGTAAGAAGCTACATGTGTAACCATAGATAGAAATACTGATCATCAAAATGTTCAATACATATAGACATGGATTGTCTAGTTGGAGAAATTCCATCAAAGAGGTTGTGTTAACTTACCATCCAGCCCATAGAAAGAGGTCCAGAATATGAGACCCACTCTATGATGTCCATGTGTCAAGTGTTATGAGAAAATATTATTTTGCTAGATGAGCAGAAGACGTCTTCTGGTAAACCTCAACGAGATGAACTTGGCAATATAGCCATACGTCAAAAATATCTTCAAAATCATTTCTATGTAGACCTTTAGAGTAACTAAATATATTCTTTATGATTAATATGATCACTATCCATATCAGAAATTGTATCCATGGGCAAAACGCATCTACAATGTAATGTTCACAAAAAAAATCTGAAAAAACATAGACAAGAAAGCTGCTATTGTATTATATATTTTGGTATATCATCTTGTTGTTTTGTGTTTTTCTCCATAGTAGAGGTGGGGTCTTGATGGCTTTGACACCTTTCTGGCACAAACATCATCAAATTGAGAGATTTCCAGACATGTGTCCTAGAGGAAGGGGCACTGCAAATGTGTAACCGCAATCAGTATCTCAGTGCACAACCCATCCATAACAATCTCCTTGAATGTGCCAAGAAGTGTCATGGCTTTGAGCAGCCTTAATGTATCCTGATCTGTTTTCCCAACTTCCCCACCCCCCACAATGACTCAATCTGATTAGGATCAGGGGGGAATCATTAGCCTATGCTCCAGCATCACTCTGTGCCATGTTCTAGGGCTGAACCATGAGGATCTCCATTCACTATCTCATAAGTTATGCATGAAGTGCCAGTAAATGGGTGTTACCCACTACCCTAGACGTATTACACTGTTGCATCATGTAAGATAATGGCTGATAATGTTTTGTCATCCGGTAATGTGCTACGTGCAGGGAGTGGGCTGTAAGAAGATACATTCCAAGTCATGAGCAACACAGACTGGCCCCTAAACCGGGCATCTTGCCATGAACTAGATAAGAAAGCCTCCAGGAATTCACAGCTAGACATACAATGCAGAAAGCAATGAACAAACCCCAGCGAGAAGCTTATGATAACGGGATATTTTTCAGCTTCTACTCACAAAGACATCATCATAGTTTCTAGTTTCATAAGAGTTTCTATTCTAACAGATCTCGGTAGTTTCATGAAAGCATGAATGTCATGCCAAGTAAAAGTGTGTTTGTCCTCAGTCTGAGGGTGACCCGTACTCCACCATCTTTAGAGGAACCCATATGCCGGCCTCAGCCCTTGTGTAGATATTAGTCATAGCTACAGAATAAATTAGACATAAAACACTTGAAAAGCAAGATGTATTTCATTACCATCAATGTGCCAACATTTTCACTAACTTCGGGGTTGTTTTGACAGCAATTGTAAAAGTTTTCACTGTGTCAATCCGGTGACATCATTTGTTAAGTCTTTCCAATCAATAGGAACATCATGGACTTTATTCATGAGAACAAAACCTTATTGCAAATTATAGCAAGATTTGTAACAACTTGAAGACGTCTCACCAGAGGAGTTTTGGTTGCCTGCTGTTAGTACAGTTCTTGTCCATTCATCTTACTGGACATCTGACAAATGACTTGGCCTATAGATTATAAGCTACACAATTGTTGATGAAGTTTACCCCACACAAGTTGTATAAGCCATTAGGGCTGGCCTTGAGTAGGATGGTGCTCTTTGGAGTTGACATCCCATCCATATAGAGCCTAAATAATACAATCCTCAATTCACAAAGAAAAGCTTTTACCTTTTAAGCATATGTTTTTGTAAGATCCTGTACTCCTTGTCTCTGCACCCGTCCTTATGGGACTGTTCACACAGAGGAATTTGCTGCTAATATTGAGGTGATTTCAAAATCTGCCACAAATGTTCTCAAGATTATGTCTCCCATCATTTTCAATAGGACACTGTAACGGAAGTTTCTTTTTTTTTCAGGGAAAAAAGAAGGGTACTGCTTGATTTTCCTGCAGAGTCCACATCTGAGGCCTGGTTCACATCTGCTTTGGTATTCCGCTCGGGGAGTACACTTGGGGACCCCCCGAACGGAATACTGAACAAATTGACAAGTGATGAGCTTATGAAAGCACATGGACCCCATAGACTATAGTGGGGTCAGTGTGGTGTCCACATGAATCATGCGGAGAGGAAAGTAGTTCATGAAGTACTTTTCTCTCCACATGACTCGTGTGGACACCACGCAAAAAACACACGGACCCCATTATAGTCTATGGCGTCCTTGTGCTATCATTGCTCACCACTTTTTAATGCAGTATTCTGTTCGGAGGCTTCTCAAGCGGACTCCCCAAATGGAATACCGTACGCAGATGTGAACCAAGACCTGCAGAACGAGCAACGTGACACTACCACTCAGTAGACCCATTGTGTCTGAGGCTAAGAACAGACAAACCCACAGTGGAAAGCCAAAGCTCTCCATCAGGTTACACAGGGCCAGAATTTGGAATGAAGTTATTCTCCAAACTCCATTGTGGGAACGAGCCCTTACATTGGATATTTATTTATTTCACTGCTTTATCTCCATCAGTGATATACATAAACCATAAGATGGTCCCATACCAAATATCATAATCAGATCCCCATTATGGTAATGAATTTCGCCATATAGGACATAAAGGTCTGCTGTTTTAGTCTAGGTACATTCCCATTCTATGACTCGCCACTCCTCTTTCACTTTCTGTACAAAGAGTTTTCCCTACCCAGTAAAAAGGGGTATGGGGCCACCCAAGGAGGGACCTCCTCTCCTCCAAGGCCCAGTAATAGACATAATCTACCTTTAACGTCTTGTACCCCATTGCCTCCAATACCATTCCAGACTGTAACAAAAGCTCAACTGCACTTTATAGATGACTTGATGCTGATGTCCTGCGACCTAATCCACAAATGTTTGATATCTGGGGCCAAATATAATTCAGGATGAGTAAATGCAACAGCAAGTAACGGTAGTCTCTGACTCATCAGGTACATCCACTACTTTGGGGTTCTAATTGTCAATCTTAAAGAAAGTTAAGAAAATAACTAGAAAATAGAAACAAAGAAGTATTGTTCTCCCTGTTTATTTTAGTTCAGTGGATATGCTGGGAAAGTGTTACTACCACATTATATAACTCCTGGGTATTGACTAAATAAATAAATGAAATCTGAATATATGATGAACTCAAGTCTCTTAGCTCCTTCCTTTATATGTAAATCACTGAGAAGCATGCTGACGTCTTGTGAATATATTACAGAGGTCAATGTTCTCTCTGAGTAATGTGGCTCCTATGTGATTCGCAGAGTCAAAATCAATTTTATTTTGTGAGACATCTTCCTTGGAGATACAGCGCAATGTTCAAGAATTACAATGGTTGTCAGCAACTAAACAATTACTTTTTTATCATCTACTCTTCAGGTTTTGACAGTTTTGGCAGAAAAATCTGAGCCAAGTAGAAACTGGATAATCATATGATTTATGTGGTTAAAAGAGTCCAGTTTACCCAATATATCGCTTTATCTATCTTGTCCATTTGCCAGATGCTACCGACTATGTCTTCTCAGTGTTAATAGCTTGTTGCCTAGGTTTCAGGCCACCTCTGCTCACTAGCTGCAGTGGTCAGGTTGGTGATCAGTCCCTGTTCCCAACCACCTCTATTCTCTTCAATGCAATTGACAGTTAACGGAGTCTTCTATCTGTCCTGCATAGTGATAAGGACTAGAACAGTGCTTTATCAGTATATCTGTGATCTCAGTACATAAATCCAGAGATAACAGTGTCTTGGAGTATAACACTGGCCTAAGCTGCAGATTACACAAGCTTGTCCCTGAAACTGAAAAGTGGAGGGAAGATGAGCAAAACCCTTTAAGGCGAATCCCTTGATCTCTGAAAGACAGTGAAAATCAGATGCCAATTTAGTCTACCCCCTTCCTACTCGACCCATAAATTGTTTGCTTAGAACCCAAATTTTCAAGGTGGCTGTGCACATCACAAATTGTATAAGTGACGAAGAGCAGGCCTCTTCTGATTTGGGGACCTGCTGCATGCCACAGAAAAAGGAATTTTGACAATTTCTGAAGGCCAAATATCCCTACCTGGGAATACTTTTTTCCTTATGGACAGGCAAAACATTAAACTCAAAGGGTGACCTCCGACTTATTGGACACTGACTGGACTCTGGACTGGAATCCATGCTAGTTATACATTTCTACACAACCAATAGACGACTATTCAGCCTTCTCTTGGTCTGTAGCTAAACGGCCAGTGGATCTTACTTGATCTCTAACTCTACAGGCCATGGAACATTCTTAAATGACTTTACCACTAGCCCACTTTGCAGAAATGTACCTACATATATAGCAATATCCATATATAACACCAAATGGGGGAAAATTTACAATTCCACCAAGGTGTTGGAAGTGCCCAACCCTTGAGGTGGGACTCCTCCTTTATCATTGCTTGTATTGCAAACATTATGGGATAAAACGATATCTTTCACAATTAAAAATACATAGCAAACTATGTTCAATAGACCCTGTATCGGCAATCTTCTTATACATAGAAGTGTCTCCCATCACTGCACTAAGAGTAGTCTTAAACTGCTCACCAATTTTGCAGTTACAGGGTGCAAAAGTATCCTCCAACCCCCAAACATGATTCATTTGAGGATGCCCCAATTCATTTTGTTTCCAGAGAAGCTTCACTTCGTATTGTGAATGGATTTGGTTGGAGGTATCGCCAAGTAAAAGACGTACAAATATTTGTAACAGGGTAAAGATTCCTTAAATTCAACATATAAGGTTTCATCAAGTAGCAGGCATAGTTTGCCAAGACATTGTATATTGGATTGAAGGAGTCTATCACCCAACCTAATGATTATTATTGTTTCTGAAATGCACATCTTGTCATTACCATTTCTGGAACACTGGTCACCAGATGGTCTTCTCACAGATTGTGTTTTTGTTGTGGAGAACCAAGAATGAGTCTTTTGCATAGATATTAAATATTTTGTTCTAAATCATTTAGTCACTGCTGGAATAGGAGATCTGAAAATATAGAGAATGGAGCCTGCAGCCATTTATTTTAATATTCAGTGACAGCCCATGTGGCTGTACTTCAGAAGTAGATATAACCCACTCGAGAAGCTTTCTGTAGAGAATGCCCTTTGTACAAAAATATATTTCAAAAACTTCAATCTCTTTTTGGGTATATTAAATGAGACCATATATGAGAATAGTTGTAACAATCTCTGCTCATGAAGCCAGACAAAAAGGTTGGAAAGGGTTAAGCCTGGGAGCTGGGTTCAAATCACCTATTCAATAGTTTCCAAAATTCCTAAATATGCCAGGACTCTCCCAAAATTTTTAAAAACAGTACCAACAAATGTTTGTTGTCCCTCAGAGGTGTGGCTCTATCCCTCAGAAGCTTGGCACTGTCCCTCAAAGGTGGGTAACAGGTTTTTTAGGTTGACCATTAGCTAAGTGATTAGCTCAATAGGTAATCAACCATGTTAGATAATTGTTAGGGCAGGCCAGGGCCTCTGCTGTACCGTGCGGAGGCTGCCGGCCTGCTCCGCATCCACCGGTGGTTATTTGCTATTCACAGGAATCAGCTCCTCCTGCGTTTTTTCCTGACTCATGTCCCTGAACTTCTTGACTGTCTCCTGTATGTGTATGACCCCAGCTTGCTTTATAGATGACCTCTTCTTGATCTCCTGATTTGGCATCTTCCTGACCTCCTGTACATGACCTTTGGCTTTCCCTGACCACTCCTGTCTGGCTCCTGTTTTGGCTACTCCGCAACCTCCTGTGTATGACCTGGCGCTCCTGAATACACTTCTGCTTCTCCCTCCTGCTACCACATGACCTCCTGTGTACTGACTCAGCTTGATCAACCACGTCTTGGATATCTCTGGAACCTGCATTGACCTCTGGATTACCAACTTGGCCTGTATGACTTCCCTACAGTGCTTTTGCTACCACCTGGCACACCTCAGACTACAGCTCTCCGTACTGACCAGTTTTCCTGATTTTCATCCACTGAGGTTAGTGTTTCTGGGTTTTCTGGGTCCTCTGTTTACTTGGGGTTTGCTGGGTGTGTGGCGCTCTATGGGTGGTTGCGCTTCTGGGTCACATATTTTACCAAGTCCAACTCCACCATCAGGAGCTCTGGTGAAGAACTCCGGGGCCTGGTGCCGCTCCGGTTAGAAGAACATAATACACTCAGGTCTGTTTTTACCTTGGTGCTTGGGGAATCTACTTGTCCAGGACTTACTGTTATTATTGTTGCATCAGGTACCTAACAATACTTGCTTTTCCAGGCTCCACCTTTATACCCAGCATTTAGAGTCTGGTGTTTTTACATGTGGACACAATCAGGGGTGGATCCAGGACCAGGCGAGCCGGGCAAACGTCCGGGGCCCCGCGGCGCGGCCCAGACTCAGCTCCGCACCTCTAATGGGGGCGGCAGCCCGGGCGATTTTTTTCTTTCTTTTTTCTTTAAACCAGCGCAGGAGAGCTGCCGCTCTCCGTGCGCTGGTTCAGATGTCTTTTCAGACCCCCGAGTATAATAATTGGAGCCCCAGGGGAGGTGAGGGAACATAATAAACAATGTTACTTACCTCTCCGGGATCCGATGTTAATCCTTGCTGGCTTTGAGAGAAAGCACTGGAGACTTGTAAAGTGGCCAGCAATGAGTCCAGACCTGAATCCCATAGAACACCTGTGGAGAGATCTCAAACTGGCAATTTGGAGAAGGCCCCCTTCACATCTCAGGGACTTGGAGCAGATTGCCAAAGAAGAATGGTCTAAAATTCCAGCAGAGCCTTGTAAGAAACTCATTGATGGTTACCAGAAGCGGTTGCTCGCAGTTATTTTGTCTAAAGGTTGTGCTACCAAGTATTAGGCTGAGGGTGCCAATACTTTTGTCCAGCCCATTTTTGGAGTTTTGTGTAAAATGATCAATGATTTGACTTTTTTCATTCTCTTTTGTGTTTTTTCATTGCAAGCAAAATAAATGAAGATATTAACACCAAAGAGTTTGTGCTTGCAATCATTTTCTGGAAGAAACTGAGTATTGTCTGACAGAATTGCAGGGGTGCCAATACTTTTGGCCAACACTGTGTATATATATATATATATATATATATATATGTGTATATATATATATATATATATATATATATATAGAGAGAGAGAGAGAGAGAGAGAGAGAGAGAGAGAGAGAGAGGGATTGGGTGCGTGGAGAAGTGAGGAGTCAAAGATGTCTGTGTTTCAAACTTTACAGAGTCAAGTCACAGTTGGAAGAAGTGGTCATGGCGGTCCAAAGGGAAGAGACGGGAAATGTGGGGAGACGTCTCCTGTGAGTATTACTGCATTGTATTTATTGTAATGTCAGAATGTAATGGCAGAAAATATGAATCGCATTTGAAAAACCCATTTTTAGGGCTAAATTTTTTCAAAAAATCCTGTGTGTGTGTGTGGGGGGGCAATTATTACTGAGGGGACAAGCTCAAAGGGCACTATTACTAAACAGAGGCACTACTGAGCAGAAGCACTAAGGAGACAAAGGGGCACTCTTCCTAAGTGGAAAAATCAAGGGGGTACTACTACTGAGCTGAAGCACTAAGGGGCCACTATTGTTGAATGGAAACAAATAGGGGACTTAATAAGGTGGCATTATGCTGTGTGAGGACCACTTAGGGTGCATTATACTGTGTTATTATACTGCTTGTCTCTCTTGGTTTTGACACAGTTTTACTATGTTTTAATTCTAGCTTGTGATTTGGCTTTGCCTTTTGATATGACTTCCTGATTCTGATCCAATTCAATTCCTTTACTTTGTCTGTTCCACTTCTCAGCAACTGCTAATGAATGCAGGATATTCCACCAACAGGGATCACGTAGGGTTTCTGGGTAGGTTTCTGTGTAAGATCACCCTTATCAGAGCGGTCATTGGAGTATAAGGGTATCCCAGGACAAGGTCTCCATCTCTTAATAAAAGAGACAGCTAGTGCCAAGTCTGGCAGTGGGTGTGAGGTTTGATGGACTGGTTATCTGTATCCTATCAGTTCTATTGCAATAATTCTCTAAAAATCAAGTGTACTCACTTTCCCCCTGTATTGTTACATTCACTTACTTTTCTTTTGCTGTATGTTGGGATACAGATAGATGTGTGGGTTTGCGAAAGGTCTGAGCATGTGAGTATTATGGACAGTGATTGATATGTCATTATTAAATGGGTTTTCTGCAACTTAAGCATCAATGGAAATGTATACACGTAGCCCTATCTAAGTAGTATCACATTTTATAATGATACGCAACACCTAGAAAAAGTCACATTTTTTAGAAAACCTCAGCCTATGAAATGCTAAAAGACAGCTTATAGTTAGAAAATAATAAGTAAAGATATAAAGAATATTTTTACAAGCTCCTTACCCAACATTTGGAGATCTGAAGGAAAGGGATTCATGTCCAAGTCCTGAGGCAGAACTACTGCTCTGGGGCAAAAGGGCATTATAATGTGTGTGGGGCAATAAAGCTCCTGTATCTATAGGGACCCAGTCAAAAATTTGCTATGGAGCCCTGTCTTTCCTAGTTACACCCCCTATGTAAGCGCCTGATCAGGTGTCATTATTATCCCATTAATGAATCATCCATAGGTCCCGATTACAGAACAAGGCTCAGTTTCACCAACAAAGAACCATCAGTACTCTCCTGGAATATGTCACTACAGTGCCCCACTGCCTCCCCATAACAGTGCCCATCACAGACCCTCAAAACAATGATAGCCAGCTAAAGTGCCCCAGCCATTATCTTAAGTACCAGCAGAAGTGCCAAAAAATTGGCAAACCAAGTCCAGTAGAGTTGGTAGGAAAAGAATTGAAATAAAACATGGAATAGACTGAAGTCTGTATTAATCATATAATGAATATTCTTATAACTTTCTACTAAATCCCATTAACAAATGTTGGTTCCAAAAATATTTATTTCCTGTGTTTGTTTAATTCTTGGAAAATTACTAGAAATTGTCATGAAACAAAATATTGAATGTCAGCAAATAACACATCCTAGGAGAGAATAACACAGGAGATTTATCAGGAGTGAAGTCTTTACAGCCAGTGGATTGTTGGGGTTTAGAATTTGTGCAATTATCAAATGTTGTACATTGTTTAATAAATTTTCTCCGTTGCTCAGGCTTTTACACCATTCCCTATCCGAGTGAGATTACAACAGTTTTTTGCCATTTACAGTAGGGTATATTAAATGACACCATATATGGAGATAGTGGTAATGATCTCTGCTCCTAAAGCCAGGCAAAAAGTTTGGAAAGGGTTAAGCCCAGGGAGCTGTGGTTCCCCATTGAGAGGGGGATCTGGTGGATGATTGGAGCAAATAGTAGCTGATGATGTGCGCCCATTCTCAGGGCGGCTCCTCTACAGACAGCTGTCAGGTCTTTTGAAGTGACATTTAAAAAAAACAGCAACCTCTCTGAGTAAATATGGGATAGATATGATGAGCCTCAAAAGCACCTGCCGTGTACAACCCAAAGAGGTATAAGCAGGATGTGGTTTGTGATATCTTACAATGCAATCCTCTGTATCTACCAGGGATTGGCCTTATTCACACATCTGTTTGGGCAGTGATTTGCATCAGTGGCTGAAAGCCAATATTAGGAATGGTACTGCTCTGTGTTTTTGTCTCACTCCTAGTTTTGGCTTACAAATACTACATTTACTATTGGCATAAATGTGGCACATTTCTGGCGCATCTTTGGCATATCTTGGCACACCCTTTCTGGGCTAAAATTTTTCGACTTGCTAGACATGTGAGTGTGGATTCTCCAAAAAAGGGGTCTGTTTTAAGTGTATCACAATGCATCAAAATTGTTTTGAAAAATTCTGTCTCAAAGTAAGCAAACTAAAACATGCTATAAACAAAGACTTGGCAGTCTAAGAGTAAGGGGGCATTCACATGGAGTAACGCCGGGCGTGTATCACAGCTGTACATGCCGGTGCTACGGCAGGCTGCCGAACACTTCCCATTCACTTCAATGGGAGTGCTCGTAATGGCGGCGTTACGAGCGCTCCCATTGAAGTGAATGGAAAGTTTTCGGCAGCCTGCCGTAGCGCCAGCGTTTACGGCTGTGATACACGCCCGGCGTTACTCCGTGTGAATGCCCCCTAAGGCTGCTTTTTCTTAAACTTATGTGTGATCTAATGCAGGTATTGAGTAGGCCTCAGCGCCAGGTGTGAGTCCTTGGCTCATTACTGGGCCAGAAAAAGGATGCAGATTCTGCATTCCAGGAGAGATTCAGGGAGTTAAAAGAGGCGTCTGGGTCTGTCCTGTAACCCTGAGTCCGCTGAGACAATATTGTGCTTGCTTTGTTCATGTGGCTGTAAGTAAGCCACACGTATAGTTAGGTTATCACTTCTGTTTAGCTAGTGGCTCAGACGAGCAAGTTGTTTTTTTTTTGTATTTTGTTTCTGAAGTCAAGGTTTATTTATTTTCCTGTTTTTTTTTTCTAAATAAACCAGTTTGCTGCATAGTTTGTCCCTGTTTTGACTGTTTGGGTCCGCACCACTGCTTCTACCGAGCTAGCTATACTTTACTATATTTTTTTTAAAGCTTCTTTTTTTCACTGTTTTATGGGAGATTCTATACATTACTATTGTGGCAGATATGTTTACAGCTTTGCAAAGCATCTGTGTTGAAGATGCAGAAGGCGAACTGTGGTTTTGGCACTTACAAGGACAACTGCATTTCCTGCCCATACTTGGCCTTGGACATGGGCAAAGTTTCCAATGTTTAGTGCTGAATATTAGTTTTCACATTGAACTTTGATCATGGACAGTATGTTCATCATATGCCTTCTACCCTGTTTCCCCGAAAATAAGACGGTGTCTTATATAAATTTTTGCTCCCAAAGATGCGCCATGTCTTATTTTCAGGGGGTGTCTTATTTTTTTCAAAGAAGAATTCACATATATTGCTAAATATAAAAAATTAACATTTATTAAATACTGTACAGTATAAAAATATTTTTATAGATTTGTAGAGCAGGCGATTTTGGACAGAAGGATACCTAACATGTACGGTATGTGTTTCACAGTATTTACATACTTTTATATGTGTTCTAGGGAAATGGGTTGATTTGAATTTTTAATACATATATATATATATATATATATATATATATATATATATATATATATATAATATTTTTTTTGCATTTATTAACCCCCTGTAATACATTACAGACAGGCAACCTGCCTTCAAAAGAAATGATGATTTTTTGCAATGCAATTGCAAAGGTCTGATCACTAATGCAATTCATTGCATTAGTGATCAGACCTTTGCAATGCAATGCAATTGCAAAGGTCTGATCACTAATGCAATGCATTGCATTAGTGATCAGGCCTTTGAAATTGCATTGCATTTGTAAAGGTCTGATCACTAATGCAATGAATTGCATTAGTGATCAGACCTTTGCAATTGCATTGCAAAAAAATCGTCATTTCTTTTGAAGGCAGGTTGCCTGTCTGTAATGTATTACAGGGGGTTAATGAATGCAAAATAATAATAATAATAATAATATATATAAAAATAGAAGTATTAAAAATCCAAATCAACCCATTTCCCTAGAACACATATAAAAGTATGCAGGATGCCGGGTGTTTAACTATGCCGGCCACCCGGGAGTCGGGCGGCCGCCATAGTCGCCTGGTGTCTGCTGGTGTCAGCAGACATCCAGCGCTAATGCCTCCGGTCGGTGCCCACACACACTCCCATAGAATGAATGGAAGCGCCCGGCACGCCGATTAACCCCCCGCTTGCCGGCTACTTCCATTCATTTCTATTCACTACGTCTTATTTTCAGGGGAGCGCCTTATATTAGGCAGGGCAGCAAAATGTCTGCCATGCCTTACTTTCGGGGTACATCCTATTTTCGGGGAAACCCGGTAGGAGCCAATTAAAGGGGCTACCTAACTGTGTAATTGCTTTGGAAAACCATCAAATATTAAAATAAGTCATGCCTCTATGACCAATCCCCCATCTATTCCATTCTGACCCTTCCCAGTCCCCCACAGCTCTGTGTATCCTTATCACAAGCAATGACATCCTAATGTGAACATATGATCACTGCCTGTAGTGGTGTCACTGAAGTCACCATTGAGTCCAATGACTGGCTGTAGTGGTCATATATTACCTATTGAAACGTCATAGCTGGAGTCCTGTATATAGAAACCAGCTGGGGAGCCTCAATCGGGAACGGGAGCAATGGGGAATTGGTACGGTGAGTATGATTTTTATATTATCTTAAATTTGGTTGACTTTACCTTTTAAGTAGTTTTCGAATATAGCTTACATGGCTGAACCACTTCTTTAGCAGTACAGATTTCATTGTATCGCTGAACATTTTGCTCTGCATATCACTATGTAGTTTTCTATGCCTATGTGCATGGGAGAAAGGAAAGTATGTGAATGTTTATAGCAGTTTGTATAATAATTAGGACGGGTAATGTATCAGATGTCTCAGTTGTGAAATGAACAAGGGTCATCTAAGGCTGCATTTACTAAGTGTCAAAATAGGCAAATGTCTAGGGCAGCACAATGTAAGGTGCAGCACAAAAATTGAGAAAATCTGCATTTAATCTTTTTCTTTTAGCACTTTGTACTTAGTTTTTTGGGCTTATAAAAAACATCTTCTCATAGACAACATTGTATAATGTTGTAAAGTAATATGTAGGGACAATTTACTAACCAGCTTTCTCTAAAATTAAGCCCTACTCCAAAAATACACTCTAGTTACAGTCACACTAGGTAGTGACACATGATGTCATGGAGACCTAGAATAGGCATATCATAGTTCCCAACCATCCTTGACAAGTAACCGGCTAGCTCCCACCATGGCAGGGCAAAAATCCATTCACCCGTTCCCGAGTCCTTCTTTAGAGTCCTGCCTCCTGCCTCCCGAGTCCGCCATCCGAGTGCCACCTCCTGAGTCCCGCCTTCCAGTTGTTACTATGCAATGGGCAAGCCTACGTGTCCAGACGTCAGGTGACACCGCTACTTGCTCCCACAGACACTGCCACCTCGCTTTTAGCATAAAGGAGAGGAGATATAGAGGATATGAGGCCACTGCCACAAAAAGTGTTTAGAGAGAGCGAGAACTAGTAAGTTTCTTTAAGACCCACTAACCCTGCACTATCAATTGTGAACATAAGTTAGGGTTTGGTTTTAGTAACGCAAACCATTTTGCAAGATTGGTCCGGAGTGAATCAGGAAAGATTCTGATTCGTTCTGGTGACAGAAAAATATGGCTTCCCCTGAAATAAGCCCTAGCTCTTTTTATAGAGAAAAAAATAATATAAGACCGCGTCTTATTTTCGGAGAAACATAGTATCGTCAAGTGAGTCAGAATCAACATACTAGTGCATCTCAGTAAATTAGAATATCATCAAAAAGTTATGGACTGTGGCTCAGTGGTCAAAGGTGTTTTCAGAGGAAAGTAAATTTTGCATTTCATTTGGAAATCAAGGTCCCAGTGTCTGGAGGAAGAGTGGAGACGCTGCTGTAACAATCCAAGCTGCTTGAGGTCTAGTTTGAAGTTTCCACAATCAGTGATGGTTTGTTGCGAGTAGGGAGGAACTGTGCAGTGTGAGCGGGGAGGAACTGTGCAGTGTGAGCGGGGAGGAACTGTGCAGTGTGAATGGTGAGGAACTGTGCAGTGTGAGTGGGGAGGAACTGTGCAGTGTGAGTGGGGAGGAACTGTGCAGTGTGAATGGTGAGGAACTGTGCAGTGTGAGCGGGGAGGAACTGTGCAGTGTGAGTGGGGAGGAACTGTGCAGTGTGAATGGTGAGGAACTGTGCAGTGTGAGCGGGGAGGAACTGTGCAGTGTGAGTGGGGAGGAACTGTGCAGTGTGAATGGTGAGGAACTGTGCAGTGTGAGTGGGGAGGAACTGTGCAGTGTGAGTGGGGAGGAACTGTGCAGTGTGAGTGGGGAGGAACTGTGCAGTGTGAGCTGGGAGGAACGCCCCCTCCCTCTGCTCACAGTGCTCATCCATAGATGAGTATTATCAGGAGGGTAGGGGGCGTTCCTCCCCGCTCACACAGTACAGCGCTATAGGGGCTGCTGTGGAGAAGGACGTTCCTGATAGACTGTCAGGAACGCCCTTCTGACTGTAAAGAGCTACGGTACCGGGACTGAAAGCTCTTTACCCAGGGCACAGATCGGGAAATGAATTCAGTGCACTGTCGGCTTTCCAGCAGTATATAGAACTGCCTGTGTCCCAAACCATGAAAGGTCTTCTTTAAAGAAAAACTTGAAAAGTTCACTCTATTTTTAATGACTCAATATAATAGATGGGTTTCACTTTTTCCATTGAATTACTAAAAAAAAAAAAATAATAATACTTTTTGATGATATTCTAATTTATTGAGATGCACTTGTATATAAGAAGTTAAAAAATATACTTAATGTAAAGTGGAAGTTATGAGCTGAATTCTACAGCCTAGAGACTTTGCATGGAATCTCCATGTGAAAAACATTTGCATGTGGCATGTCACTCTTCTAATCTTCTAATGACAGTATAAGATGCTGAGAGTTTATAAAAATATCTATCATATCACGTCTTGATAGATTAAGTTAAAAGGATGTTCATTTAAGGACCGGCCATGTCCAAAATAGCAGCTCTGACATATCTACTCTTAAAAATACCCAATTTGTCTTTGTGGATGGCACAATTTAGAAACTTTTTTTCCGGCTTTATTTATGGAAGAATTTACAAAAGATGCTGTAAGACATGAAATGTGCACTTGGTGTAAGTGTAATTGTATCTATAAGCATGTGCATTTCAGCTAGCAGGAGGGAAAAACTTCATAATAACAGGAATTAGTTGTGAATGTGCATCGGAAGAAGTGACTTTCATTAAGAGGTTAAGCATGTGGGAAAGTGGAGGAGTCCAGAGAAAGAGTGCATCATTGTAATCCTCTCCAGGATGAGTTTTCCATTAACAGACATGCGATACAACCACACAATGTAGACACACATCTACCAGTCGGCCCGGGACCATGGACATGATGCAACAGAGACTCCAGAAGGAAAGATTGAGTTACAAGTTTTCTTAGAGCAACATGTCAATTCAATATCCCACAGCTCCGGTGAAAACAGATCTTCTACAGTGTTCCTATGGCTGCGAGACTGTGGTGACAGCAGACAAACAATACATGTTAACACCTTAAAACAATTCCAGTATGGTAATTCAGAACATTTGCTGTCAGGCTTGGAAAACTGGAATAGATTTTTGGGTTATTATATATGGGAACAGGATGTGTTATAAGACTTGGAGCCATAGCATCCTAATCTGTAAACTCTACTGCCCTGGTGACATCCAAAATATGTGCAATGGAAACAGAGAGCGTGCATATCAGGCCGGTCTATGTAATGTTGGCTTTATGACATTACAAATTATTGGCCGGAGCCTAGGAGATAAAATAACAATCTCACCTAAGCATAGACTTTCATGATGAAGTCACTTATTGGCATCTTAAGATGGCAATATACAGTATACTTAAGTCAGCTGAACCTGTCGATTTCAGCAGAGCCAACCAACCATGAAATGTTTATGAAATGTTGAGCGGACATTTCTTTAGCAGATGTCATAAGATGGAAACACGTAGAATTTCCAGAACCTTTGTTCTCAAGGGAGAGAAGTCTGACAGGTGTCTGACAGCAGCTTATTCTATAAAAATACATGCACACCTGAGCAAACCAAGTGTGTAGTGTATGTGTACGGGGACTTCATTAGGAGTAGCTGTTTCACCTTAATACTTTAAAGCCTCCAATCACAAATGAATAGTGCAGGTGAATATAAGAAACTTTGTAATATATTATATTAAAGAAATATGTTTCCCTCTCCGCTTATTAGGCTGCTTTCTCCCATCTATTTCCCATCTGCTTTCTATCTATCTTCAGCCTTATATACAGAAGTCTATGGAAAGGGGAGGGAGGAGGAGACAGTTCATTGATTTATTTTCTCATTCTGTAAAGTGGTGAAGCATTATCTTGAATGATTTAACAGTACCAAAAGAGCTCTCTCAGTAACAGTGTAGCAGATTTTATTTATTTCATTTATTTGTCTTACTTTTGCTTTTGCTCTCCATAGACTGCTATGTAAAATTAACACATATAGAAGGAAACATATTTCCTCAATACGTTATATTATAACGTTTCTTATTTTCACCAGTAGTATTCATTTATGTAAAAATATTTTATAATTGAAGGTACCCATTAAAGCAAAAGTCGCTGAGCCTCTTAATGGATAATTCTTGATGTCAACTCAATCATTAGTTGGGGTCATCTCCCAGCCCTCTCTGATCAGGGGGCAGTATATAGTACAATTAAAAATGGGGACTTTCTGAGTTACTTCTCATAGTGACAGAGCCGTTAGTCAATACTTTCTACCAAAGAAAGCATAAGGCACCAATGGCTGAGAATTAAGGCAAGCTTTCACTTTTGTCTGAAGGTGCCAGTGTTATCATTATGATTCTCTGTACAGCCACTATCCCAGAGTACTATGTTCTTACATAGAGATGAGCGAGTACTGTTCGGATCAGCCGATCCGAACTGCACGCGCGCATTGAAATGAATGGACGTAGCCGGCCGGCGTCAAAGCGGAAGTACCAGGTGCTTCCATTCATTTCAATGCGTGCGTGCTGTTCGGATCGGCTGATCTGAACAGTACTCGCTCATCTCTATTCTTACAGCATTGTAAAATATAGGCCCTTAAAAAAAAATCACATTCTATGGGCATTGAAGGGTTAAATATTTATAGGATGATGTCTAAAGTCCATAGTCTTCATCCAATTGTTTTTATTCATCTTCCCCATGAAGAACATTCTGAAAACCAGAATACCCATCTTATGGGACTTTCACTCATTCCTTCTCCAAACACATGGTTGAACAGCTGTATTATATACTCCCCGGATATGCCTTATCTGATGTAGTAACTAACAAGCTTTTTCCAGCTTACCGGAACATCCAAGGAATTTATCATCATAACTGGTGAATGTATGAACATGGAGCCAAGGCTTTCGGATATAACAGTTCCAGCGATGGGGATGATCAAAGTTGCCGCGAGCTAGAATGACAGATTTACAAGCTTGTCAAATGTCTCCCTTTGATAATTTTTTATTTTCTTTCTTGAATTAATGTGTATTTTTTTATACATATGGGGTGTGTATTGTACGCTGGTCTTGAAGATTAGTCTGATTTCTGACAAGGCGCCGGACTAATTCTATATCGGGTGCAACCTCTACCAGGCTGTTTGCCTGACTGAAATCTCTACCAGATCTGGGTTCAGACATCATTCACACCATAAAAGTGGCATAAATAATGATGGCCCCACCCACAGCATGCCCTCACCACTCCCTATTTTTGGATAGGTCATTTCAACAATTTTTTATTAGATGTGCCATTTTATTGTCGCAAAACCAAACTTTTCTGACATAGGTGCTTAAAAAATGTATCGTATTAACTTTAACATTTATTTATGGGGCCAACTATGGGGGTGCCCAGAAGGTTTCAGGAGCATCATGTCTCCAGAGAATATAGTTTGTCAACCATATAAATTTGTCCATGTTGCCATTTGGACTCCAGGGCCACAAGGGCACATAGCTGAATTCAACTCACCACTTCTCCACCTCTCTTATTCCACTGGCTTACCAAATCCCGCCTGGGCCCAGTAATTATCACAACAGGACCAGAGTGAACTACATGCACTTGGTTGTGCAGTTTACCACGGTGCGTTGTACCAATACATTGTTTGCAGTGTATCCCATATGGTCCACCAATGAATACTATGTAATTGTATTACACCACAGCCACTTTTATTGTCAATGTTGAGTCACTGCACCACTTCTTGTTCTGCCACTTGTTTCTGGCATAGTCTGGAGAAGAGATGGGGTAATAATCCCCCTACAGGAAAAACTCTATTGCACCTATTGGTTGGGGTCGTTGCGGTGTCTTTTCCAGCCCTCAAAGTACTGCCTGTGCACACTGTGACTTCTTTCAAACTAGGGCAGAAAAAACCTCACTGTATTCATTTTCCTGAACTTTTCGGGAGTACAGTCCCCATTCTCAGTGGCGTGGCCATGGAGTCAGACCAGCAGTAGGCCCAAACCTTCCTGAAAGTTAGCAAAGAGAACTGAAGCGACAGCTTTGAGCAGCAGGGTCCAAGTGAGCTTGGCAGACATCCCGGAATGCTGCTGCGTTTCTGAGGGTCTTGTAACACTGATGATGACTGTGAAGACTGTTGTGTAACTATAATTGTGTCCTGCGAGTCTCTGGGCGCTTATTCTGAATGTGAGTGGGGTGCTAGCTCCCCAGATCCTTGGGTAGATGACGTAACAACAGGGGAACATCTGCTAAAGAAGAGTTACAGAACTAGCACGGTTTCAATTATTTCTCACTCATTTTCTTTGCATTGGCCTGTACATTCCTATTTGCTATATAGGTGAAATAGTTGGGTGACAGGACAAAACATGTATTGTACCACTGATTTTCTAAGTGGAAATGCACAATAATGACCTAAAAGTCAAGGGTTAAGCCAGGAAAGGAAGCTATTTGCTTTATGTATACAGGCTGTCAGCAGGGACAGTGAATGCATTTGGTATACAAAGGGAAGAACCTTACAAAATAGAGTTACTATCTATATTTCACAGTCAAATAAAGTCCGCAAGAAGACTTTGATGTCTTCTATAGTCACAATACATCAATCCCTCTGTCAGACAATAGGCGTCCGTGTATTATGATGGTTGGCACGACCTGTGACTTATAACATGAGAATAAGAGCGTGAACTGCCCCATTCCAGAGATGTCAACCTGGGAGTGCACAAAACAGGGGGATTCGCCAATCATGGAGCCTGACAAAAGTAGCAGTGGCCTCTTTAAGGGGCATGGCTTTTATAAAAGGGCACAAATAAAAGGGGACATACCCCATATAATAATATTGGACTCCAGACTGTTAGTGGTTACATATAAATGATTGCACCATTTAGTCATTACATCAAATAATGCGCAAATGTTATTGTGTAGTTAGTAATGGTTATGGCAACACCACGTGTGATTTCTAAGGAAATTATAGAGGGTATATCTATTTAAAATCTTACCTATTAGGTGTGATATGGGCTTTAAAACCTGGGCTATACCTAATGGTACAGTACAAAAGGCAGGTACTCTATTGTTTGAGCCACTGTCTCTTTCGCTGTCTAGCTTCTCTGACCAAACTTCAATAGTAAGCATATAGTGTTGAATTTTAGTAATAGGAAAAAAAAAAACTCGCATAGAAAGCAATGGAGGTAATGGCTCAAGCATAAGAGCAGCTGCCCTGTATATATCGACATTAGGTGTGATCCTGGGTTGAAAAACTTATGCCCTGTTCACATCTGCTTTTGTATTCTGTCAAGGGGAGAGTCCACATGGAGACCCCCCGAACAGAATACAAATAGAGATGAGCAAACAGTAAAATGTTTGAGGTTCGATATTCGTTTCAAGTAGCCCCTCAATATTCAACTACTCGAATCGAATACCGAACCCTATTATACTCTATGGGGGCAAAATGCTCGTTTCAGGGGTAGGCAACATTCGATCAAATTATACTTACCAAGTCCACGAGTGAGGGTCGGGCTGGATCCTTCGAGAAATCTTCTCCGTGAAGCGCCCCCGCGGCATCTTCCGGCTCTTCGTTCACTCTGCCAGGCATCGGGCCTGGGCAGAGCTGACTGCGCATGCCCGCACTACAAGCGGACATGCGCAGTCAGCTCTGCCCAGGCCCGATGCCTGGCAGAGTGAATGAAGAGCCGGAAGATGCCGCGGGGAAGCTGCACGGAGAAGACTTCTAAAGGTAGGAGAAGAACCAGCGTTGATTGGCCGACTGTATAGCATTCGGCCAATCAATGCTGGTTCTGCATCGAACTTTTACATTCAAACAGCGAGTGGTACTCGATCGAGTACGAGTATTTCGAATACCAAAGTATTGAATCGAATACCTACTCGATCGAGTACTACTCACTCATCTCTAAATACAAATTCAATCGCAAGCGCTGTGCTGTAAAAACACACGGACCCCATAAACTACAGCAGGGGTCTCAAACTCGCGGCCCGCGGGCCGCATGCGGCCCCCGAACAATTTTGTGCGGCCCGCACAAGCCTAGGGACGCCGGATCCAAGTTGAATCCGGACATTTCACCATTTTGCCCACAGGCAGTTCTATATACTGCCGGAAAGCTGACAGTGCGCTGAGTTCAGCACACTGTCGGCTTTCCCGATGTGGGCCCAGTGTGAAGAGCTTACGGTCCGGTACCGTAGCTCTTCTATGGTCAGAAGAGCGTCTCTGACACTCAGTCAGAGACATCCTTCTTCACAGCACAGCCAATCGCGCTGTGCTGTGAGAGCCGGGAGGAACGCCCCCTCCCTCCCTGATAATGCTCGTCTATGGACGAGTACTGCGAGCAGAGGGAGGGGGCGTTCCTCCCGGCTCTCACAGCACAGCGCGATTGGCTGTGCTGTGAAGAAGGACGTCTCTGACTGAGTGTCAGAGACGCTCTTCTGACCATAGAAGAGCTACGGTACCGGACCGTAAGCTCTTCACACTGGGCCCACATCGGGAAAGCCGACAGTGTGCTGAACTCAGCGCACTGTCAGCTTTCCGGCAGTATATAGAACTGCCTGTGGGCAAAATGGTGGAAGGTCCTCTTTAAACATTGAGGTGGAATGAAGGGGCGAATGACACTGGGGGCAGACGAAGGGAGGGGGGAGAACGGCATGACACTGGGGCAGAAATGGAGGGACATGAATCTGGGGGCAGAGATGGGGGGACATGAAACTGGGGGCAGAAATGGAGGGACATGATTCTGGGGGCAGAGATGGGGGGACATGAATCTGGGGGCAGAGAATGGGGGGACATGAATCTGGGGGCAGAGATGGGGGGACATGAATCTGGGGGCAGAGATGGGGGGACATGAATCTGAGGGCAGAGATGGGAGGACATGAATCTGGGGGCAGATGAAGGGTGTATATGTAACTGGGGGAAAGATGGAGGGGGGACATATAGTTTACGGGTGACTGTAGGAGGATTATACAGTGTGGGGGCACATGAAAAATGAATGGGCGGAGTCAACATAAAAGTGGGTGGAGCTAAATTTGCCGCGGTGCGGCCCGCCGACTGGCTGGGATCTTGCTCTGCGGCCCACATGCTGAGTTGAGTTTGAGACCCCTGAACTACAGTATAATGGGGTTCATATGCTTGCTGTGCACTGCTGGCACGAATCACACGGACATGCAAGCACACGGACCCCATTATAGTCTATGGGGTCCATGTGCTTTTACAGCACAACACTTGCAATTGCATTTGTATTCTGTTCGGGGGGTTTCCATGTGGACTCTCCTCGGACGGAATACAAAAGCAGATGTGAACAGGGCATTAGTGAAAAAATAAAACTTTAAATAAATCAGGGGACATCCCTGCAATCTCCTTATTAGCTTTCACTGCAATAAAGTTTACATGACAGGTGCTGCACTACTGTCATCTCATGCTAACTTTAAAGGTCCAAGCGCCATCCACATGTTAAAGGACACGACTGTTGACGGCTCATAAAGTTTTATGACAATAACCTCTATTACAAAATTGTCTGACCTCTGCATAAGCAATGCCGCCCCTGCTACCTCTTGTGTCACCCCCTCTACCTCATAGATTGTAAGCTCTTGCGAGCAGGGCCCTCAGTCCCATTGTGTGAAATGACTTTCTTTGTAATGTATCTTTCTGTCTCTATTTGAACCCTACAAATTGTACAGCGCTGCAGAATATGATGGCGCTATATAAATAAAATTTATTATTATTATTACTTACTTGCCATGCTTTTAGTAGAGGTCAAGCAGCTCAGGAGTTATGTCTGATTTTGTTGCAGCAGAGGAGCAATTGTACATTACTGTATAGCTGAGGCTAGGTTGGTTTTCCGTTCTTCGGTTCTGCATGGGGACCCGTATAATGGAAACCCAATCCGCTTAAAAAGTGGTTACCCACAGAATTCATAGACTATAATGTTTGCTGGAATAGGGGACGGACTCCCCAAATGGTGAGCAAGTGCAGATGTGAACCCAGCCCGACCTGTTGTGGATGATACAGGTACAGCTCCTTTGTCCGTACCCACCATACCTGTGACATACATTCCTGGCATTTAGCACTACCTGTATGGTGGAGTGCACCATGGAGTTAAGGCTACCACAGGGTTTCTCATGTAGTTCTCTTGCCAGTTAGACTATGATACAGTCTTCCTGCCATAATCTCTTATTATGGTCCTGCTGAAGCTATAGCAGTGGCCATATTGGTGGTCATCCAATAAACATACCTGAATAGAACTTTTCACACTTAGACAGAAGAAGCCCTCTGGACATCTGCTCAGCAGGACCCTCATTTATCCAAATGCTGCAGTATAAAACAATAAGGATTGTGTATGTGATGGGAAGGTGGGTGGAAGTGAGAGAAGAAAGCCGAATTCCACGACTCGTATTCATACGATGACTTTTGTCTCTTTTTAGCTTCTCTTTTTGTTTGGGCTCTATTTATTGTTCATGTTCCTGTCATCGTATATTGTGTCCTTTGTGTGTATTCCTAGCTGCAATGTACCTTTATACATTAAAGTAAAGCCACAAGATAATCTCCAGGAGCAAAAGCCAAGAAAGGTAAAAGCCCTAAACTAAGCAATGTCTCCTTTGAGGTGGCAGTGAATGCATTATTTGGCCCAGGGTAGATTAATGCATGACATAGTAAAAAGCAGGGGTCAGACCATTGCAAGCGGTTTACAGTGAAGTCTCTAGACACATTGTATTTAGATATGTGTGTAGGGGAATCCCACAGAATTAAGAGGAACAAGCAGAGAAATCTCTGTGTCCATGATAACGCCAGTGCGATGATGGATATGGTACAAAGTATTTCTGTAACACAAACTATCACCAACCAATGTTTTCATCATCTTGGAAATCTCTGGATTTTATTAAATGTTTTGGCTTATTTAGGTATAAACTTATTAATCTGTATCTTCGGGACTTTCCAGATGTTTTCTACTACAAGTCCTGGAATTATTAATAATAAATCCCAACTAAAAGCCTACATGCTATCGGCAGTCATGAACGTGCATACCATTCATAGGAAACAGTTACGGAGAGGCGATTCTCCATCTCTGAAAAGAATCATATGAGTAAAAATAACGCATAACACGCTTTTTACATGAGTAAATGTGATTATTTACTAGTGCTTGGCTCTAAGCGCAACGTTTGGAACGTGCATTGGAAAATTAATAAAACAACAGAATTGTAAAAACTGGGCACATTTATCACTGTTCAGAAAGGGAACTAGATGCATTGTGATAAATATCTAAGATACTTGGACAATGTAGATATGCTATATCCTGCTAAAATAGAGAAATAAAGAAATAGACAGAGTTCTATTTAGATGGAGGAACGAGACCCCAGTACCAGTGGTCAGACCCCTCCAATTAGATAGTTATCCCCAATCACAGTGATGTCATGTGACCACTGCTAAGGTCATCAATAGGGATTAGCAAACTGATTTGGATTGAATCAGATTTGAATTTTCTAAAAGTTTCATAGTAGATGAGGTTGGATGAAGACATTAGTCCATCAAGTCCAAACCATAACCAATGTGGACTATTAAAGGATTATCTTATCTTATACAGTCCCCTACAGAGATGATCCAGAGGAAGGCAAAAAATCCCCATTTCAGGGGAAAATAAATCCTTCCTGACTACAATATGGCAGTCAGTATAAAACCATGGATCAACTTTTCCTTAAAGGGATTATTTCATTCAGAAAACACATTTTGAGGTAAGCATATGCCTCCAGTTCCAGGTAAGCTATTCAGTGCTACCTCCAGTTCTTACAAAGCTCCCCTCCCTCGTTTTTTAGTAAAAGCGGGTAAATACTATATGCTAATGAGGCTCACTGAGCACCCTGGGCGTTCCCCAGGGCCAGTGAGCACCCCCTGCGTCGTACCTCTGAAACGCCCCTCCATTACTTGCACTCTGAAAGACCTCCTCTTCCACATGCCCTGTACCGCCTATATCTTCTGTTGTCGCTGTCACTGACCTAGAAATAAAATATATTGATTTATGTTTGACACTAATAAAACACTGGGCTGGCTGTGAGGAACTTTCCCCCTACAGTACTCGTCCATATACTTGTACTGGGGGCAATGACGCTGAGCAGTGAGGAACGCCCCCAGTACAAGTCTATGAACGAATACTGAGAGGGGACGTTCCTCACAGCCCAGGTAGACTACCAGGAACACCCTTCTGACAGTGGGAAGTGATCGGTGCCGTTAACTGCCGGTAACTAATATCTCCAGCCCTGGGGCACACAGTGCGCTGAATTCAACACACTGTTGGCTTTCTAGCGGTATATAAACCCACATGTGCCTGAAGACATGAAAGGTCCTCTTTAAGCCAAGCTGAGTATGTATACACATGGCGGATTGGAAGAGATAGCGGTTCTGTCAAAAAGTATGCTATGTGTATGGCCAACCCAAGTCCCATTGTGATGATAGCCCTATGGAAGTGCTGCATTGCTCTATAAATCCACAGTGCACATCTGCTCTATGTCTCTTATGTTCTCCTCCTTGCACCAGACAGATAGCACTGTTATTAGGGATCCTCAGCTAATGATGACCTTACTAACGAACATTTTATTACACCAATTGGTATTCATTATTGTAATAGATCCCGGTATTATCATTAGTTTGTATGAAACAAATCAGATAGGTCTATATATCGTGCCTTAAATAACAGTAAGATGAGGCATGTGGTGACTGTACTGTGCATGGTTTGTTTAGTTAGGGTAAGGACACACATTAAGGTTTTGTTGATGCAGTTTTTGAAGCCAAGACCAGGTGAGAAGTCCATAAAAATGTCATACCAGCCACAGTAGCCTAAAAGTGCCCTCTGTAATTCATCTTTTTATAGTCTTTGCTTATTTTACACATGAGCTATGAATAAACTGTTATTTTAATCAGGCTCAATTCATATACCGGAGCCCAATGAGTGGGAAATAGCGTGATTTTCCTGCAGCAGAGACTCCGCGGCGGTTTTGGAAATCATAGCATGTCAATTATATCTACGGAAATGCCGGCAGTTTCCGCATAAATATAATTGAAACTGAAAGTCTGTGGGTCGTCCCGTGGGGCCTCAGCTGTCTTGATACAGTTTTCTATAGTGATAATGGGCGCCCCTGACCCCATTTTATGGCCACAGTAAAAGGAGACATGGTTATGCATGCAAAGGTCTTTCCAGTCACTTGTACAGGCGTTCCAAAAATAGTCGAGCAAGCAGTCTCAGTGAACACAGTGACCTGTGCATATAGTAATCTCTCCCTTCACTGTGAGACAGGGTCATGGCATGTCTGTTCTCAAGATCTATTGGGATATTCTGTCCCATAGAGATCAATAAGTTGCCAGTGCACATGCTCAACCTGCTACTTCATTCTTATAAGGCTCAGGGGGCCCCATCCTATGATTTGACCCCCATTGGTTTCACACAAGTATTGGGGAATTAGTTCTTTTCAGAGCCATTATAACTATGAAAGATCAGTTTTTGAACGGATCCCAACAAATCTTGGTGGTTCACTCCATCATAATAGGCTCTGCCAAGTCTCCAGTGGGGTGTGAGTGTTTTGATGGATTTTTGATGAATTTTGCAACATCAACAATAGAGTAGTCCCTGTAAGAATGGCGAAACTGTCAATGCGAAAATGGCTGAAATTCCGTTTTCTTGCAATGTGCACCATATTGCTTCCTTCTCTTGTTTCTAGGCAGCATCTTGTAGAGATGATGGTAGTTAGAGACAATCTTGTTGACCCTATCACTGCCAGGATTCATAGGGGGGATTAATATCAGGCGTATTTCCCAGACATCTCCTCATCTTGCACCTCTCCTGTAAAAATAACAGAAACCTGAGCAGGTCACATTCCCTGGGGGAATCCAAGTGAAAGGTATTTGTTCTTTAATATTAGCGGCTTTTTGTGGCCTCTTTGCTTTTGGGTTCCTGTTATTAGGAGCTCTTGTGCAGACACATACCTGCGCCCTGGCCTCGGATCCCGGCTCATTAGATCATGTTTCATATTCCTCTTCAAACTTCTTATCTTACATAAAGACCTTTCTGTTTGGGAGCAAATAATTATGCGAAATTTGGACAGGACTTCAGTCTGAGATACCTGAAGCCATGAAGTGGTGTTAACTTGCAGGTAGCTGTCACTTCACTCACAAGAAGCATTTGTACTGAAAGCTTTTCATTACGGCCAGAATCGGAGCCCTATATGAAATAACCGGGGGATAAATATTGCTTGCAAATTGCTGCTGAGTGAAACTTCTCAGCAAGGGGCATTCTGATGTCTGGCTCTGCCAGTGACATGCACCACTGGCTGGGAAATATGTTTCCAACGTGAACAGGACCCGCTCTCGGCTTTATAACACCTGTTTTTCAATGAGAGCCCATTTCAGAGGTTCCTTTAAATAATCCAATATTATTCTACCTGTTACCATCACCTGTAGCGTAAGTCATAGTATCGCTGACAGGTAAGCCCGCAATGTCTTCCTTTATAATTCATATCTAGATAGTAAGTTTTCTGCTAAGGTATGTTCACATGCAGATTTTATTTCAGTGATTTCATAGTTGGATAGCTGCATAAGTTAAAAGGGCGGATAGCCAGAAATAGTTTTACTTAATGTGCATTCATTGGGTTTTGTCTGCAGTAAATATAACAATGTCAAAGCAGTTAAAAAGTACAGTACATTATAATAAGAGGATCTTATGATCTGCACCAGCATATGGGGGAAAATAACTGCTGACACATCTTCAGAGACATAACTAGAAACTCCTAGGCCCTGGTGCAGAATACCAGAAACAGGGCCCCAGCTTCATTTATACTGTAGTACTAGTGTTCTCTCATTTTCCAGCGGAGACTAAGGCTAAGTTCACACCTGCGCCTGGATTCTGTTCAGGGATACCATCCCTGAATCCACTTGAAAAATGTGTAGAGAAAAGTTTTTCCCATTTTTCCGATGGAAACCCAGTCCTTTTTTTGTGTCCCCAAGCAAACCCAAAGAATGGAAACCTGAAGGCAGGTGCGAACCTAGCATTAGGGCATCCTAAGGCACCAGCAGCCAGGTGCAACTGATACCTCTGCACCCCTATAGCCACACCCTTGAAAACCTCTTCATAATACAATCGAAAACAACCGTTTTAGGTTAAGAAGATTTCCAAACAAATTTTCAAAACTTAAAAGGCTCCAGTCATATTTAAAGGGTCAAGACAAGAATACAATGCTCCATCTCCTATCCCCTGGGACAGGAGTTACTGAAAAAGCCAAGTGCAGCTGTTCTATGCTATTTCCGTAATTGCTATAGAATTGGCAGTATGGAAACAGCGTAGCACACTGAGCTACACTGTTTCTGCAATTCTCAAAGTTACACAAGCTGCATAGTGTGCTCTTCTACACTGTTTCTGCAGATCCTATTCACCCCTCTGGAGAAACAGCCTAGAGCCTACTGCTGCCTAGTCTCTCCTTAGGAATTGGGATTTAGGAGCAGTTACTCCTATCCTGGCATTGATTTGCCAAAATGGAAATAACTCTTTAAGTTATAAGGTATCCATTCTTTTTGTATAATGAAAGTGTTGTGTTTCATTTTAGAATAAGGACATATCACACATGCTGAGATTGGCAATGTTGCGCAGGACTTGTCACTATTTGGAAAGTGGTGGAGCCAACTTCACAGTAAGCATGGAAAAATCAAGTAAGTAAAGAATAAGAAAATTACCAAAATTACCAAACTGATAGAGAAGACACTTATGTCCTAATTTGAGGATTGCACCAGGACTATGCAAACAGGTAACATTTTGGCAGGTCAATTCAATGGAAACCAGTCATCCTCTATGTTGGCAAATAGGCAAATCAAGTTCTATTAGAGGCGACAGTAGACTACTTTCAGAGTATACAGAACGTGGGCCAGAATTTTCACATAGGATGGATATCATAGCACAAAATACTTTCAAAATTTTCTATATTTTAACATCACAGGTATATGCATCAAATAAGGAATTGTCTTAACTGCATAATCTCTGTATGGACTTAATCCAAACAGAGGAGGTGGTACTACCCTTACACCATAAAATACAATAAATATGTCAGCTAAAGATATAGTGGATAGAGCTCACTCCATGGTGATTTTCTATAGTCATGTACAATTCCCCAAATGCTGCATTTTAGCTCAATGTATAGGGCTGTATGCTTATGTTCTTCGGAAAAAGGGCTCTTATACAGAATTTAGAACAAAAAAAAAAATTCTTGTAATATATTTTAGAAGAGAAACCAACCTATCAGACTAATTTCTTCCTTCCTCCCATTTTCCTTATAAATCCTTCCCTCACTCTAAGGGGGCATTCACACGGAGTAACGCCGGGCGTGTATCACAGCCGTACAAGCCGGCGTTACGGCAGACTGCCGAACACTTCCCATTCACTTCAATGGGAGTGCTTGTAAACGCCGCTGTTACGAGCGCTCCCATTGAAGTGAATGGGAAGTGCTCGGCAGTCTGCCGTAACACCGGCGTGTACGGCTGTGATACACGCCCGGCGTTACTCCGTGTGAATGCTCCCTAAAACCTCTGTTGAATCCGACTTGGTGTCCCAAAATGGACTGTTATCACAGTGACGTATCAAATTGCAGCTTCCAATAAAAGTTTATCAAAAATGGATAGGGAAAATGGGAGAAACTTTGACACAGAATTCTGAATATGTAATTTTATATTTTTCTTCACACTGATATCCCCTGCACTGGTAACCCCATGTGCATATGAGCTGGTTGATATTGGGGCAATACCTACTTGTTATTTGCAGTCAGAATTTATACAAATCATTTTCCTGTTTTATCTGGATTCACATTGGCATTGTAATGGCGGCGCAGAAGACCGAAAGATTTCCAGTTCTCCATCTTTGTATTTACAAGGCTTTGCCAAATGTAAAATATACTCCCATTGTAATTGAAGGGAGATGGTCACATCTTATTCCTCCAAACTCTGCAGGTGGTCACACAATGGATTAATTCTATTGTTCTCCATGTTCCTCGCCATGTTAGGGTTGGGTTGATGTAGCGGTTTACAATATGACTTTGTCAGATCACAATGGTCGCCAAGGTCCTCATTATCCGTTGTATTGCCAAACAAAAACGGAAGTCTTAAATTCAGGGAAGATGAGAAGCAGAAGAGTTTATGAGAATAGCGCAAAGGAATTCAATATGCAAATTGTACTAGAAAGAGCCAACTTTAAAATCAGCGAGAACGGCCAAAACCATCGGGTCTATTCATTATGGTCATTAAAATAACATCTTGTTCTCTAGTTGGAGCTTTTTTCTCCTTCTCTTCCCTAAATCCTGATTTCCCAAGAGGGGGTGAAAATTAAACAGTTTTCTGTATCATTACCAGATTATAACAACATCCTTCTTACTTACAGCATTTACAAGGCCATGTAAACTCATTTATCAAATTCTCCAGCCGCCAAACTGATTTAGAAAGAAAAACCCTACAAAGTGATACTTAGCTGCAGCTTGATCTTGATAAATGTGTTCTCATGTATTCTTCTTTATCCAGCACCGGTGTCCTGAAGTTCCTTCACCACACGGCTTTTACAAGTTATGTTGGATTTCACACAATAGACAGGGATTACTGGAAGTGGTTATATAGGAACAAATAAGGTTGTCCCATTAGATAGTTAGGGCCAGTGGTGAATCTAGCCTCTCTGCTGCCTGAGGCGGACAATCAAAAGAAGGGGGGGTGCTGTTCATCTTTCGATCGTCCGCCTAAGACAGCGGGGGGGAGGACTGTTGGGGGTGCTGACGGTAACATTACAATAAAATACAATGCAGAAATACTCACAGGAGACGTCTTCCCACATTTCCCATCTCTTCCCTTTGGACCGCCATGACCACTTCTTCCAGCTGTGACTTGACTCTGTAAAGTTTGAAACACAGACATCTTTGACTCCTCACTTCTCCAGCAATATTTTTGACCCTTGGGGTGAGTTGAGTCTTGTACCAGCAGTGTTTTTGGCCCTTGGGGTGAGTTGAGCCTTGTACCACAAATATCTCAAATACCGTAATATTCGATCAAATGCCTACTTGTTTGAACGGTATTCACTCATCTCTAATCGCTATCTATCTATCTATCTATCTATCTATCTATCTATCTATCTATCTATCTTCCATAAATCTACCTATCTATACAACACAGATGGAGAATGATGAGGCTTATGGGGAGGGTTGTGGTGTTAGAACCCTGTATAAACCGTGCTGGCACTTTGTGTTCTCTAAGCTTGTCTTCCATTACATTTGGATTGCAGATCTGAAACAAGTGATACATATATCAGTAAGCAGAGGGCTATTACTATTCACAGCACTGGATATGAATCAGCCGTCTAGTTCTATCTCTATCACACATCAGAGCACCTTCTATTCCCCGCAGGACACAAATGATTTTGTAAAGAAGTCACAATGGCGTTTTGTTTGTTGTGTTAGTCGGCAGCGTGGGACCTTCTTCTGACAATCCCAACCTCTCTCAGTGGAGCTGGCTGCTGTAGAAAGGGCAGGGTTGTGCAATGTAATATTACAAGTATGTCCGATCAGGAGGATGAAAAGACAGCTAAAACAATATAAATTAGCAGGGCGGCTGCTGATAGATGATCTAGAAACAGGAAAGAAGATCCCAAAGGATCCAACACGCTTGAGGTGCTTTACTGGAAAAATGTAACTTTTAATAGATTTTCCCTCAAATTATTACATTATCAAAAATAAGGGAAACGCGGAACAGGGTGGGCAGGGAGAACCGTCGTCATGTACATTGTTAACTATTGTGTGGTCCTATATGAATTGCTTTATATGGTAATATACTACAGTATATAATATATATGGATAGATACTTGGTGATGTGCTCTTATGGCACATATATGGTAAGAATTTATCACCCATATGAGAATTTACATGAGCCATTAAAGGGGTTATTGAAGATTAGAGAAAAGGGTCTGCTTTATTTACCAGGAATAGAAAGAATTTTTTTTAATTAAAATTTTCCAAACCCTTTTAAACCTTTAAGGGGTTATTTCACGACAGATGTTAATGGCCTACAGCTAAGATATCCATGCCCAATCCATGGGGGCCCGACTGCTGTGACCCATGCCAGCCATTAGAATGGAGTGACAGCAAGGCTAGGAAAGTGCTGTGCTGCCTTGTCTCCTGTTGGCTAAGTTTTTACCTAGTGATAGTCCATCAGTGTTTGTCATGAGACATCGCCTTTAAAGGGGCTGCCATTTTCAGTAAGGTTATTGTTTGTATATGGAAAAGTTATGCAATATTAAAGTATACTTTCTGTATCAACTTCTCATGGTCTTTTAGATCTCTGCTGTCATTCATTCTACCTACTTGTAGTGGTAGAAATCAGTCCATGGTCATGTAATGGACAATCCAGGGTCATGTGATGGACAATCCTTGGTCATGTGATGGACAATCCATGGTCATGTGATGGACAATCCATGGTCATGTGATGAGCACAAAGGTGCACGGCTCATTAAAAGACCTATGCACCTATTTGCCCATCACATGACCATGGACTGATTTTTAGCCACTAGAATTAAACAAAGTTTGACAGAAAGCAGAGATATATAAAAACTTGAGAAATTTACACAGAAAAGTATGGTATGGATATTGACCACATACTGGATACTGGATTTTCACTGACCAGATAAAGTGTACATATACCTTAAATTGTACATATACTAGCAAAGCCTGGGCCCAATAGCAATCCTTTGACTTGGGGCCCCCTGCACTCTCTACCTTGGCGCCCCCCACATGGCAGGAAATTCCCTTTCCTAGGCCCCACAGTATAATGCACCATTTATACACAATATAATATCTCACAGTGGCCCCTTCACCAAGTATAATGTCCTACAGTGGCCCCTCCACACAGTACAATATCCCACAGTGGCCTTCATACAGTATACTGTCCTATAGTGACATTTTCACACAATATAATGTCTCCCAGTGGCTCCTTCACTAAGTATCATGTCCCACAGTGGCCTCTTCACACACTATAATGCCCCATAGTGGACCCTATGATGTGCGTTATAAATTTTGCAAACATTTCTTGATCCCCCAAGAAATTTGGGGGGATCACCACTCACAAACTGTTATTATTCTCTGAGATCTCTTCAGACTCCAGAGTATGATTGGAGGCCAAGAGGAGGTGATCAAACCTAAAAAACAGTGCTACTCACCTCTCCTGGGTAGTAGTGCAAGTCTTTGGGCCACTTCAATGACATCACAGAACGCTAATGCCTATAATTGGGCCTGAGCAGTCATGTGGCTCACATCATTATGCGTCGTTATTGGGCCACAGCGGTCTGTGACGTCATTGAAGAGGCCTGAAGGCCCGCACCAGAGATAAAGAGAGGTGAGTAATACTAATTTTTATGTTTAATTAGCTCCTCTGGGCCTTTGAAGAGACTCCAGTGTATGATAATAGCAGGTTCGTTTTGGACACGTGTGTGGTCTGAATCAGAAGAACACTGAGCAAACCTCATGAGATGAATCTTGCAAGGTTCACCCAATAAATATTCTAAGTGCTGTGGCCTTACTGACTAATCCCCACTGCTTCCCACGGCCACCTCGGTCTCTCCCTTCAGGCTCCAGGGGTGTGCCGTGCTGAATAGAGGGTCTCGGGTTCTGTAGCAGCCTCTAAAGATGCTATAGCGGTAAGTTCCACCACTGTATACACCTTTTCATCCTTTGTTAAGGCTTTATTTAATCTGCAGTTAGGGTGGGTTCACACCTGCGCCCGGTCTTTGCTTTGTGGGTTTCCACCTTCTGCCTGAGAAACTGGACAGGAGACGGAAACCTGGCAGTAATTGTCTGCCCGTGAGCCTCTTGTGCCTCTCCGCGGCAAAACCGGTTTATTTAACCTGATACAAAGTCCTGAATGTCCAACTTTGTGTTCAGTTAAAAAAAAAAAAAAGGCACAAAACGCTCACGGGCGGTCACTTTGCAAATCCATTCAAGTAAATGGGTTTGAAAACTGACTGCCAGTTTCCATCTCCTGTCCAGTTTCTGGGGCAGAAGACGGAGACCTGCAAAGCGAAGACCGGGCGCTGGTGTGATCCTGCCTTTAGTTTACATGAAGAATTTCCTACCATTCAATATATATACCTGCTATGCAATCTCATACATCTCAATGGTAACAGACAACAAAGGTATCCTGTGTAGTCTAATCTCATACTCGCTTCCATTTGGTCCCTACTTTTCCAAACATGTGATACGAAGTAGGGACATTACGGATATTTGTAGGACATGGTTGTACACAAATATCCAGGTCACACATGGATTACATAATAAATAAGAGGTTTGCTGGAGGGTGCAAATGTCACACGCTGGTATTGTTCAGATGTGACACATTATTTTTTGTGACAATCCATTTCCCCCATAGTGTACTCTATCAGTGTTGTGCGTTGTAGGAGGTCAGTTTAGCTCTTAGGGGATGAAGCGAGCAAAATTTGGACTGCAGCTCTGGATGTGACTAAAGACGATGAGATAATGTAAGTCATGATCGTTACAAGATAAAGCTTTGCTTGAATCTATACATTACAAATACATCATATGTTGCGCCTCTATTGTTTTACATCTTACAAAAGTCCCTGGGAAACCCTTTTTCTATCTGTACATACTACAAATGTACTTGGCAAAACAATGTATTTGTCACTGATACAAAATACTTTACAAAATACATAGTGGAAATTCTGATTCCCGACCACCTGCTGGAACACAAACACATCCACCCTTTTAATATCAAGCCTGCTAAGAGTCCACTTACGGCATCCGGTTATTGCAGCTGCAGTCATCTTAAATCCCTCAGCCATAAAGAATAGTTTGTAAATCACTCTGCAAACTGATACAGAAAGTCAACTATTCTACTACTGACTCCAAGTTACCCGATAGAGTGTCAGACATGATCGGCTATAGTTTACACTTATGGCTACCTGCATACATAGCATGGCCTTACATCTGTCCATACAGCTTCTATGATGTCGCAAAAAAGATTGGGTTCACATATTTCATTAACAATGGCGTAACAAGTCTTGTGGGCCCCGGTGCAATCTCTTGTCCAGGACCCCCTAATTCTTCATAGTGATGATTACGGGTGCTAAGGAGTTTAACCATCCTTAGTGTGGTTAGGGGAATCTGTGGGTCTTCTTGGTTTATGGGCCAGATGGAAGCTGCAATCTCAATACTGATGCCAGTGCTTATGGGCCTCCTAAGGATCCTGGGCCCTGGTGTGACTGCACCCTCTGCACCCTTCAAGTTACGTCCCTGTTCATAAAACATAGTAATGGTAATGAATGTAATAAATGGCGATACAATGAGGGGAACGATTTCGAAGAAGAATTGTTCAAGTTGCAGTTTTCATGAAGTATATGGGGTTTTTTTGGATATGGCTTTAGTTTTCCTTTTCATTATTTCAGATAACAATTCCCACAGTGAAGCAAGAGATTCAAAGAAAACGCTGACTCCTCTGCTTCTCCTTCAAAGTAACTTACAGAAAACTAAACAAGACTCCAAAATTCCCTAAACAGCGTGTGATAAGGCTGCCATGTATTGCAAATACAGGAGGAGGTGGATTTATTGCACATAAATGGAGACTGGTCGAAAGCCAACAAACCGAGACAGCTGATGGTGTGGGAGCTATTAAATACAGATTTAGATGTCCTTCGGGTCTTTGTGTGGTCCATAATTTGGCGCCATTAACCTGAAAACAATTTGCTTTTATATATTCGTTATTATCACAAATAAACATGGAAAAATGCAACAGCCTACTATACTACAGATATGTATTGGACATTATCATATCTATAATGGACCTCCATATGGCTTAGATGTTATCTGAGGGCACACAGAAGTTTCATATGATTCCACAAGAATAAAACGTGGCATGTTCAAACACATAATGTATGGCGTTCAGCCCTATAGAAAAGAAAGGAACAGAAGAGTGTCTCTGCACCCTCCATTCAGGAGAGTTAACAAGGGATCTTCATTCGAGGTCCTTCACCAATCTACAATTTATAAGTTCATTTTATGGGGAAACCCCTTTAAGTTTGATGTCAACTAAAACTTTCCATGTCAGCGTTATCCAGAATCTACATGGATCATTCATAAATATATTAAAGAGAACAGACCCTTGTGCAACCCAACTAGTAACACTGATCCAGTCATTGATAACCACCTTCTGTTTTCTATTACTGAGCCAGTTACTTACCCACTTACATATATTTTCCCCCAGTCTGAGTATTCTTATTTTGTGGTACAGTATCTAATGCTTAGTGGAGTATGTGAGGTTGTGACTATTTTTGTGGCCAGTTTTTCTCCCTATAAAATAGTCCTGATAGTATATATAGGGGCAGCACAGCACCTGCACAACCAGTTCAATCAGACTGGAGCCATTGGAAGAAGGTGCCAAGTCAGGAAGCTGATCTGTGCTGCTCTGAATGACCTTTGTGTTTCTTTATACTCACTAGAAAGCCTTTGTCTATTCACTTTGTATTGTATGCTGCCATACCAGAACCATAGCATCCAATACACAACAGTAGCTCAGCCATTACAACAGCCAGAGATTCCCCCTGCTGCTGTAATGCTACATGCAGTAAGCTTGATAGTCAGAGTCACACGAGGGAGTATATCTGCAAACATACTGCAGGTAAAAAATAATGTTAAGTTTACGTTAGATCTTGTTTGGTTTTCACTGCCACCTTCTGCTGCTGTTTTCTTGTACATACACATGTAAACAGGCACATGTGCATGCAATGTATGTTCCTAATGTATATATCCATAATTACTGTATGTGTGTATATCTTATATTTGCCATTGTACATGTGAGTAATATGTGCTTATCAATATATGTGCGTAATATGTATGTTTATATATAATGTATGCACATTTTTATATATGTATTTAATATGAATATGTATATAATGTGTTTTTGTGTGTGTAATGTGTATACATGTATTTCTATGTGCATATTTTATATATGTGTGTATAAGCGAAAGACCATGAAAGGAAGGCCCAGACACATGTCTTGCACAGCACAGGTAAGTCTGCTGGAAGTGTCACCCCTTGAGAGCATCTGTCTCAAATGCATGTCTTGATTTAAATACATCAACAATTACAGGGCTATGACTTACTGTGACTATATATACTGTATATACAATACTGAGAAAGGTTGAACTTCATAAATGTGTCTTTTTTTAACTTACAGAAAGTAACCAAGTATTTCACCATATGCAGTGGAATAACCAAGAATGGTGAGTCCCCCTCCGACTGACCAACCTTTTACATCTTCCCCCTGCGTGCGCACAAACCACATTCCTCCACACATTATTATGCCCCATAGTGGCCCCTGCACACAGTATTGTGCCCCATAGTGGCCCCAGCACACAGTATTATGCCCCATAGTGGCTCCTGCACACAGTATTATGTCCCTTAGAGGCCCCTGCACACATTATTATGCCCCATAGTGGCCCCTGCACACAGTATTATTCCCCATAGTGGCCCCTGCACACAGTATTATCCCCCATAGTGGCCTCTGCTCACAGTATTATGCCTGACAGTGGCCCCTGCACAGAGTATTATGTCCAATTGTGGACCACCCATGAACAGTTATTAATAATCAGAGACCCAGAAGAGGATACAAACATAAAAACACTGTTACTAACCTCTACTAAGCTCTGGCACACTCCCCGCTGATGTCGGCCATCTTCAATGATGGAAGAGACGTCACTTGAGCTGGGCCTGCTTCACGACAACACCAAGTAGGCCTGAAGCCTTCCAGAGACAGGAGAGGTAAGTAACAGTGTTTTTTATGTTCCCTCACCTCTCCTAGCCCTCAGATCATTATCTTTTTGAGACCCCCGAGTATAATGATAGTGGGGTTTGCGGACCTGCGGCCTTACTTACCTATCCTGGCTCCTGCTCACAGCCTCCGCACAAGGGGAAGCGCTGGCGGCCATGAGCAGGAGAGTGGATCGGGAAGTAAATAGGTGTTACCAGCTAAGTTACTGCAGCAGGTAATGGCCTATTTAAAAAACAAAAAAAAACCACAATAACCGCTGCTACCCCGGTAGTTCTGCCCCTGATTATATGTTGTACAGTTCTTGAACTGCAAGTGGAGTTGCTATTCGTAAAAATCCCAGTCAACTTGAACAAAAACTTTGTGTTGTAATATCTTTCTTTTTCTCAGGTACATGAGGAATTTGAACTATTATAGGACAATAAGCCAGAAAGACCAATGCGCAGCTACTGGAACATTTATACATAGCCTATGTTTTCCCATCAACAATGTGACATTGTGAACATTCAAGGAAAATCCCACATTCAAGTGATCATGCCTGGGAAAAATTGTCATAACAAAATGAAGAGATTTTGCTAGTTGCACAAATTCTGGCAATGTGGGCTGTAATTATGTTTCGAGATAACCAACCGCATTCCTAAATATGTCCAATAGGCCTGCTAGGAATGAAAGTGATTCTGATAAAATGCACTTTTGGAACTTCCCTAATATTTTAGGGTTACAATGGTTTCTAAGGAGATTAGGAAAGTTGACCTGTCATTCCTCTTTGGAACGAATACATTGACAAGTAGGTTTACGTTTCTCCTTGTCAAAGGGGTGTGTCCTTACATACCCTGGTACTGACAATATTAGAATTGGACATAGTTAATTTTCTTAGTTCTTGATATAACTTGGACCAAGGGATCCCTGCTGGAAACAGGTTACTGGATCTGACAGCATATCTTTGATTTAGTATATGTCTGCAAGATAAAAACCAGGATTAAACTTTTTTTTGGCTTAAAGCGTACCTAAACTTTCAAACACCTTTTGATCTTTTGGTAGCATTTGTGTCATTAATAATTTGGCTTCTGGTTTCATATGCAAGAGGAGATTCTCATTTTTCATTTGACATAAAGTACTAGCTATATTAGACTAGCTGCTATACAATGCACACAATATCTAGTAGAGAATCTGCTCGATAAATATCTCTCCTTCATACAGAAAAAAGCCTCAAAATCATGCAGGGCTTATGTAGGGAGGTACAGAAATGGATGTGTAGTTTGGTTATGATAAAAAGCTCCTATGCAGCTCCAGCATCACACTATATCTGCATTTCTGCTATCTGTCTCTGTAACTGGTCACTTCTTCCACCTACACTCTTTATAGACCTATGATGCTGGAGGATTTCATTTTTCATCTTGACTCATCCAAGTCAACCAAGAAATGGCTTTAGAGATTAATGGATAATATCTATCTATCTATCTATCTATCTATCTATCTATCTGTCTGTCTGTCTGTCTGTCTGTCTGTCTGTCTGTCTATCTATCTATCTTTTTTTTTTTTTTTTTTTTGGTAGAGTTGGAATCTATCTATCTATCTATCTATCTATCTATCTATCTTAAATCTCCTTTAAACACCCTAAACAATGTTGAGTATTGTATACATTGCTGATTTATAGACTAGACTGCTTTTTATGGTTTTCCTTTATAGGTTAAATAATAATTAGTATTATATTGTCTAGACATCTATGTGTGTACAACTGGATATACAACTTCTACTATAACTATGCTATTGTATATAGATTGCGGAACAAGGTTAATCCCCATTACGGTTCCCTTTACCTTGTACTGTTTACATGGGGCATGAAACTGATAATTACAAGATCATATCCGGAAAAAACAATCCTATCTCTATATGACACACTATTGTTCTAAATTCACCCACAAAGTTAGTGAAAGACATCTTTCAATATGGGATGCTTACTTATTGTGTTGTCAATGTTTTGTAGAGTGATTGTCCATCCTAAAATGTCATCTAATAGAAACCTCTACAAAAATGCAATGGAAAACACTGCAGAAAAATAGGTGATGTGTTTCCCACCATTTTTTTGCAGCTTTTTTTTTTTCCCCGCATTTCCCTATGTGGGACTTTAGTCTAAATAATAATAATAATAATAATAATAATAATAATAATAAAATCCTAATAATTTTACTGTTATAGCAATTATGCCAAATATTTCTATAAGTCCTTTATACCGTATAGCTCATATAATGACAGCTTGTGTCTATCCTCTCTCTGTACATGGTGGCTACTTGTAGAGGGATAGATAATAGGGACACCCATAGGATATTAATCTCATGCAGAGATATAAGAGCATTATTGATCAAAGACACAGAAGAGAATTTGCACACCAAATACATGTCTAGAAACAAATTATAGATGTAAAAGTCAGTCTAGACCAGAGTGCAGATTCTTCAATGAAAGCCAATATGAAAGTACAGACGCCATAGACGAGGGGAGCGTTTAATGTATAAGGATATCAAACTTGGTGCAGAATGAATTTATAGCACAAGCAGGGTTGTCAAGGTCCAATATTTGCAAGAATAGTCCTATATACGAAACGCGCGTCGGGTTGTGGTACAGTCCTGCATGGCGGTATAGGTAAAGTTGCTGTGGGTCTGTGTGAGCTATCTACATGTTGGTTCCTATGTGCAGGGTATTGATGTGAGTTTTGGTGATGCTTAGTCTGGATATTAACTCCTGCACATGTATGGTTTTCTTATATAGCATAAGTGACCCTACTAACATTATACACTGGTACATGCCTACCTCCTCAGCACTGTACCTTTTTGGGTGTATCTGTTCCCCTGTATATGTAAATTGTATGTTATTTTGTTATTCTTTCATATATGTATTTTTATATTAATAAAATTTATACTTTGTTATATATTTTTTCCTGGTTTTTCTTCTGTATTCTGGATTCTATTATACACCGGGATATTGTTTATTTTCTTTTATGTAAATATTATTATTGACAGTTTACAAACCCAGAGAAATTTAGTGAAGGCTTTCGGAATGGAGGACAAAAACTCCTTAGGAAGGACCGCAAGGACCATCTGGAAGAAGTATAGTAATCTGGGGAGGACATTCATTTTCAGTAGGTTGATGCGGCCCAACCATAAGCGTCCCTTGGCATCTCATTTGGAGAGATCAGACTGAATCGAGTGCAGGAGTGGGAGGAAATTCCGCTCTGTACTTTCTTCAAAAAAATCACCATAATCAAAACCCAGACAGAAACCAATAACGCCAATGTGAAAAAATAAGCAATAAGGTCGTATTAATAGTATTCAGCCGGTCAGACATCATTTTTATGGGAACCCTTAAGAATAAATGTTTATGAGTAATAATACTTGTATAAAATTCTTTTCAGATCGCGGTTTCAGACTAATGATTCATAAGCCGTACTGCCAGCAGTGCATTACATGTCTGTGGTTTCACACAATGACACATTTTTTAGTATGCTAAAATGTTTCTGTTTATCATATTGTACCTGTAGGTGCTTTGTGCGATGGGCTCGTAGATTTCTAAAGGCGCCATATTACAGGTTCATTTCTCATGGATTCATTATACAGAGACAGTCGTGGTCCTGCCCATATTATCATTGATGGCAATACAATGGTTCACCAATTAATAAAAGTAAACTTATGTAATATTAGATTAGATTAAGTATGGGAAATATATTTTAGATTAATTGCCTTCTTAAGATTTTTTGTTTTTGTTGTAAGGGTGTGTAACAGTAGTGACAGACTTGGATGACAACTGAGCTCCTGTTATAACTTTTTACTAAAATGTCTTCGATACCATAGAGGGCAAGGGTAAGGCTTAAAAAAATCAAAAGAAGCCGGAAGTAACTTGTAATTTGTTGTAGATCACCAGTCCTCAGTGGCATCTGTGGGAAGGGAGCCTCCCATTCCTCCTACACGGTCACATTGACAACTGGTAGCCTAGTCTGCAACTCTCCAATTGCAGTTGTCAGTAGAATTATCTTAAGTGCAAGCAATGTTCTTCTCTAGGTATCGGTGTCTCTGTCCTCGCTATAGCCTAGTCTACATGCCACACTGGGCAAGATGGCGCCATTCCAGTCCATGTGAGTCTTCTGCCTGGCATGATGTGAGACGCCAAATGATGGCTTTAGCTCTACTAACAAGGTATTGAGAAAACAACTCAGAAGTGCAGGAAGCATGAATACTATCCATTTCTGGGCAGAAGAATGCATTAAACAAATACTAGAGCAGATCATAAACTGTCTGACCCCATAGTGCTACCTAAATTACTCAAGATCAAAATATAGTTTGGTTTCAGAGGTCACAATGGATCAGATCCAACTGCTTGGCCCTTCAGGTCAATCTGATCCAAACATAGTCTATCAAGGGCTGGTTGTGTTTAATCTTTCCCTATTATAATAATCTGTAAAATCTTCAAAAAAATATAAATAGCAAAAAAATTAAATATGTAGCAGGCTGTGGAGTCTGGTGATGAAGGGCATGGCTGTATTTACAGCTGGTGCGGCCTTAGGCACTACATCTGGATACACCCCCATTTAGCAGTTGTGCTGCATTTTTCAATAGATATGGTTGCTGGCTTTACTAGAAGTTTCCCCTGCTGTGTTCTTTCCACAATGAAGTTACATGGGAAGAAGGACACAGAAATATCAAGAATACATAAAAATCTGGAATATATAAGCAGATAAACTTTTTATCAGTGGACATTTGGTACCCAAAAGAGAGGCAACTTTATCTACAACCCTGTCTTCTAATGGTCAATGTCTGGCAGTGGCAGAGCTTATTAAAATAGAAATTCCCTATATTTTTTATACTTCTCAACTTGGGACATTTTTACATACATGAAATAATAGGCTGTATATTTGTATATTACCATATCACCAGCACAGAGAAGAGAGAAGCCTAGCCAGAATGTTTTCTGATAAGCGGCCTGACCATGCTCACCATTTGTTCTCTCTGCCTAACCATGGGCACTGCATTCCTTTCCGAGCTTGTGGTGTGCGCTGGTCCTTCTAGAAAGTCTAAACCTTGCCGTTACTTCCAGTCCATCTTTTGCACCTGGGGGCTATTTAGAGCAGCATCTTCTACAGGAAGCTGCCTGAGTAAAACAGGTTCTTAGCTTGCTAGTGTGCTGCAAAGGTCTTTTTCTGTACTCTATTTATTTACCTGCTTTCAGATCTCAGTTTCCCAAACCTGATTCTGCCTATCATGACTTCTGCCTGATTACCATATTGGATCTGTGCCATCTGTCCTGACTTCTGCCTGATTACCATATTGGATCCATGCTGTCTGTCCTGACTTCTGCCTGATTACCATATTGGATCCGTGCTGTCTGTCCTGACTTCTGCCTGATTACCATATTGGATCTTTGCTGCCTGTCCTGACTTCTGCCTGATTACCATATTGGATCCGTGCTGCCTATCATGACTTCTGCCTGATTACCATATTGGATCCGTGCTGCCTGTTCTGACTTCTGCCTGATTACCATATTGGATCTGTGCCGTCTGTCCTGACTAATGCCTGATTACCATATTGGATCCGTGTCGTCCGTCTTGACTTCTACCTGATTACCATATTGGATCTGTGCCGTCTGTCCTGACTAATGCCTGATTACCATATTGGATCTGTGCCGCCTGTCCTGACTTCTGCCGGATTACCATATTGGATCTTTGCTGCCTGTTCTGACTTTTGCCTGATTATCATATTGGATCTGTGCCGTCTGTCCTGACTTCTGCCTGATTACCATATTGGATCTGTGCCGCCTGTCCTGACTTCTGCCGGATTACCATATTGGATCTTCGCTGCCTGTTCTGACTTCTGCCTGATTACCATATTGGATCCGTGCTGCCTATCATGACTTCTGCCGGATTACCATATTGGATCCGTGCTGCCTATCATGACTTCTGCCGGATTACCATATTGGATCCGTGCTGCCTATCATGACTTCTGCCTGATTACCATATTGGATCCGTGCTGCCTGTTCTGACTTCTGCCTGATTACCATATTGGATCCGTGCTGCCTATCATGACTTCTGCCTGATTACCATATTGGATCCGTGCTGCCTGTTCTGACTTCTGCCTGATTACCATATTGAATCCGTGCTGCCTGTTCTGACTTCTGCCTGATTACCATATTGGATCTGTGCCGTCTGTCCTGACTAATGCCTGATTACCATATTGGATCTGTGCCACCTGTGTAACCTCTGCTTGGATTACTGTGATGAATGAATGCTCTCTGCTATAACTTCAGCCTGTATTCTTTGATGGCATGCACCAATGTTTTTAACTTACCTGAGTCATCTATCACTAACAACACTAGAGGTAGTGGTGGTCCCCTGCAGCAAAATCCAGACACCTATATGGGGTTTAAAGGGTGAATACTAGGGGACCACTTAGACAACACTTTCAAGAGTATCAAAAAGTCAAATTGGTTCAGTGACACTATCACTGCTGTGTGACACTTGCACACCTACCAAAGCAGCATTCAGTAGATGTCTTCATCTAAAAGGGTCTACTATTTTTACCTCCAATTTTGTCCTTGAGATGTACCTGTCATTGCAGGTCAGACCCATTCATGTGAGTTGCAATATCAGACAAATCCCATAAACCTGTGTTGCTGATTTACTGGTAACTATGACCCCGTGTTGTTAGAAGATTTGCAGACAGTTAAAAAGTAACTCAAGTCCCCACCACCCTTGGCATGGAATCCAATGTGCTTTATTGGACTTAAATATTCATTTACAAAGTGGAATTTATTTGGAAAGAATTTTATGGAGAGATGGAAGTCCTGGCTTGTCACAGTACTCTATAATGTAGAAGTATCCGTTACTAAAATCTATGAACATTTCTTAATTGGGGTTTTGTAAATTGCAACAAAGTCTTTCTATATAGATAGGGCTAACTCATTTTCCTCTATTAAATCAACCATACACTTGAGACATTTTCACGGTTTCCTGTCTGACACCACCCACTTGACATTAGGGAGTCTAGATAACATATCATACACCAATACTAACTGGACTGGCCGAGGTATTAACATTTCCTACGCAGTGGTTGAAAGCTGGGTTGGACAGGTGGGAATCATGTCGGAGAGACAATCTTACGATTAATGTCGGATATGACAAATCTGTTAGGATCTTATGGTGCGAGTTATAAGAACTAGATTTTACCAATGAGAGGTTAATCCAGGGATTTATTCCGATTGCCAAGTTTGGAGCTGGAAAGAAATTTTGTGTCTAATATGGGGTAATTGCGTCCACCTCATAGGGGTTTCTGCTTTCCTCTGGAGTAACTCTATATTTTGACTGGTTCTCTTTCCATCTTAGTCAGTCTATCCCCACTGAATGTTCCCATGTGGGAATGCTGTATTTTATGGGTCTAGCATTAGAAACCACAGGACACACAGCTTTTACAACGAAGCAAATAGATAATTATTGGCTGGGAAATGACAGGTAAAAATCAGCATTCCATGGTGGAATAGTAAAGAAATTGTGTCATCTTTTACTGTGATTCATCAACAAAAAATCCATTAAATTTCATACCAACATTTTCTCTTATGTGATTCAGAAGTGAGAAAAATGGTGATATCATAGGAGAAGAGACAGCAGGGAGTCGGAGCCATGGCTGCCAATCCTCGTAAATATTTCTGCTCTGACAGTAAGTTTACTGACACATTTCTTCTTTTAAGTCTTCTTCGATATTAAAAGCAAACAGAGGATAGTAAAAATGAAGAATACGTGATACAAAATAATAATTAGAACCACAGATATTGTCTTTCCATACATTGGCTGTAGTTTAGGTGCCATACCCTGCGAACCAGTGATCACCCCTACTGATCAGGTTATGAGGGCACCAACTTTGCCAGTCAATACCCATTCATGGTGACACAGTAGTCATCAGCTGTGATTCTCCACCAACAGTTCCCATTCTTGGTCACCTGGTAGAATTTAGGCTGGTCTTACACAACAGTAAGTTTAGTCCGCAAACTTTGCGGACACATTGTATTCAGTGCGGCCTCTTACAACACTGGATATTTTATCTGTGGTGTGCCGTGACTGAGGTCTGCACTGAATACCGCAGGTCCGCAAAGACCGTGAATTCACGGCACGGCATGGACTGTCCCATAGAACTCTATGGGCGCATGCGGCTGGACACGGACGGCTACAGAATGACCTTTTGGAGTGAAATTTTGTGTTGCTGATCAGCACATTGCGGACCGCAAAAACCACTACAGTTGTGTAAGACCAGCCTTAAAGGGGTTGTCCCATAACAAGGATCCTATCTATACTGCGAATTTATGTGGCTATAAGACTTTTTCTAAATACATTGCTTTATCAAAACTGCTTTGTTTGGCCGCTATCTTAATTTATTCACTTCATTGTTTACATGCGTTTCTATGACCAAGGCCCTGGACCATGGGTTTATCTGCTTAGTCACCAGTTGACGTAGCTGCCTGCTCTCGGGGAGGTGGGAGGGAGGGGCTGACTGCTGGGAGCAGCTCTGAGCTGTGTATGTCTCTGCCACAGACAAGCAATGGAGCTCCTCAGATAGGGGAGGGGGGAGGTAAGAGCTCTGGGATTTCTGAGCTTTTATCTCCTGCTCTTCCACTTATCAGTCAGTTTAATTTGAATTTGGCTGATAAGGGCTGAGATAGGGAGTCCGATACCTCTGTATGTATTACAAACTGACTCAAATCCAACTCTGTTACATCAGCTTCATACTATGGTAATTCATTTACAACCAATCCCTTATTACTGACTGCAAACATAGCAGATAGCAGAGCAAGTGAAACCCCACCCATCAATGTGCTGAGAAAACCAGGAAGTGAAGAGAGCACGCAGGCTGTGGAACAAGCGTGATGGGAATACCCCTTTAACCACATGAGGACCGCCGTACGTAAATTTACGGCCTCATGTGCTGGTACCTAAAGACCGGACTATTGCCGAAATACGTCCAGCCTTTAGGTACCTTTCTGGCGGGGGGAGGGGTGCGGGGGGGACAGGGGTTAGGTGTTACTAACACCTAACCCCTTCCTCCATAACGTCCAGTCGGAACTGAGTCCGACTGGACGTGTTAACCCTTTCGATCGCGCCGTCAAACATCACGGCGCGATCGAAAGGGATCCGCCGATAATTGAAAGTGATCGGCACCCCCCGCGGCGAGATCGGGGGGTGCCAATGTCAGTAAAAGGTAGTCTGGGGTCTGGCCAGTGACCCCAGACTACCGGAGCCCCCACATACCTGCTGCTTCTGCCCGGGCGATGGAGGAAGTGAGAGATGCAGCTCACTTCCTCTGCAGCTTACAGGACACGAGCAGGTTCATGTCCTGCTCGTGTCCTGTCTGCTATTGTGCAGAATCAGTTGATGCTTTCATCAAAGCATCAACTGATTCAAGTGTCCTAAAGGGACACATGAAAAAGTAAAAAAAAAAGTTTAAAAAAAAAAAAAAGTGTATGAAAAAAGTAATAAAGTTCTAAAGTCCAAAAATCCCTTTTTTCTATACAAAATGAATTTATATAAAAAAAAGCACTAAAAATTAAAAAAAGCAATGCATATTTGGTATCGCCGCATCCGTAACAACCTGTACAATAAAACTGAAATAATATTTAATGTACACGGTGAACGTCGGGAAAAAAAAAATGGAAAAAACTCGCCGGAAGTAATGATTTTTTGCCATCTCATCCTACAAAATATACTATATAAAGTGATCAAAAAGTCATATTCACCCCACAACAGTGCCAATAAAAAGCGCACATTGTCCCGCAAAAAATAAGCCCTCAACCAACACTGTCAACCGAAAAATAAAAATGTTACGCCTCTCAGAAGATGGCGATGCAAAAAACATTGATTTATGTCCCCATATGTGTTTTTGTTCTGCAGACTTAGTATCGCATAAAAAAATAACATAAATGAGGTATCGCCGTAACCGTACCGACCCGCAGAATAAAGGACACATGTTACTTATACTGTACGCTGCATGGCGAAAAATTTTAAATGTAAAACTCAATGCAGGATTTATTTATTTATTTTTTTTAATCCAGCAAGAAAGAGTTAATAAAATGTAATCAGTAAGTTGTAGGCACCCAAAGATGGTGTCATTACAAAATGCATCTCATCCTGCAAACAACAAGCCCTTATATGGCAACGTCACCAGAAGAATAAAGAAAATATAGCATCTAGCAATGTCAAAGCAAAACCCCCCAAAAATCGCCAAATTATTAGAACACAACTGGCTGCGGCAGGTAGGGAATATATAAGCTGTGCGAGCGAATATCAGGGGACACCCCAAATTTACAGCTTATGAGCGAAAAAACACCAGAAGTGACCCCCAGAGTGACTCCCCCAATCATAGGAGCTACTGGGACATAGTAGGGAATTTGGTGTCTGCAATGTTCTCCGCACAGCTTATATATTCCCTCTTCGCCATCCGCTGTGCAGTGAAGTCCGGGATACTAATACTCACTACACCCCCTGATAAATTCTTTGAGGGGTGCAGTTTTCAAAATGGGGTCACTCCTTTGGGGAATCCACTTTTCTGGTACCTTACAAGCTCTACAAACATGACATGGCGTCCAGATACCAAACATCCAAATCTGTACTCCAAAAGCCGCATAGCGCTCCTTCCCTTCTGCGCCCTGCTGTGCGCCCAAACTGCAGTTTATTCCACATGTATGACACATGTATGACACTGGTGTACCCAGGATAACGGACGTAATGTCATATGTGGGTATAAACTGATATTAGGGCACAGCCGCGCACAGAAGGGAAGAAGGGTTATTGGGTTTTTGGAGCACAGACGGTTTGGTTTTTGGATGCCATGACACTTTTGCAGAGCTGAAACACCAGTAAAGTGGAATCCCCTGATATGAGACCTTATTTTGGAAACTACACCCCTGAAGGATTCATCCAGGGGTACAGAGAGCATTTTTAACCCCCAAGTGTTGCTATAACTTATTATCCATAAATGAATACGAAGCTGATTGTGAGAGGTGAAAATGACAATTTTTCCAGGAATCCGTCATTTCTGTGCGTAACATGTTGTGCCCATCTTGTATCAGAGATGAACGCTCTGAAAGCTGTTGTGCCCGGGATACCCGCTTACCAGTTTTTGGAGTGTCTCTGCTGACATAAGTTGGGCACAACATATCAGGCACTAAAATGGCAAATCTCTGGAAAATTTTCATTTTTAACTTCATTATCAGCTGTGATTTCATTTCTGGAAACTAAATAAATGCAACACTCAGGGGTTAAAAATGCTCACTACACCACTTGATAAATCCCATGAGTGGGCTAGTGTCCAAAATGGGGTGACATGTCTGCAGATTCCACTTTATTGGCAATTCAGGGGCTTTGCAAAAGTGGCATGACTTCCAAAAACCAAATTGTGCTCCAAAAACCAAAATAGTGCTCCTTCCATTCTGTGCCCGGCTGTGCCCAAACAGCTGATTCTACCCACATATGGCATTAAGTACGTTATCCGGGGTACACCAGTGTCATACATGTGGGCATACACCGCTATTTGGGTACACAGCAGGGCGCAGATGTGAAGGAGCGATATGTGCTTTTGGAGTGCAGATTTAGATTCTTTGTTTTTGGACACCACGTCACATTTGCAGAGGCCCTAAAATTGTCCCTACAAAATGGGGTCACTTCTTGGTGAATTCCAGTTTACTGTCACCTGTGTAGTTTCTAAAATGGGGTCACAATGGGGGGTTTCCATTGTATTGATACCTTAGGGGCTCAGCTAATGCGACATGGCACCTGAGAACTATTCCAGCCCCATCTGCTTTCTAAAAGCCAAACAGCGCTCTGAGCCCCACCATGTACCCATACAGCAGATTATGGCCACATATGGGGTATTGCCGTGTTAAGAAGAAATTGTGTAACAAACTCTGGGATGCTTTTAATTCTTCAGCTACTTGCAAAATTAAAAATATGGCGCTAAATGGACGATTAATTGGAAAAAAAAAGTAATTTTTTATTTTTACGTTCCATTGTTAATAAAATCTGTGAATCAGCTGTGAGGCCAAAATGCTCACCAAACCCCTAGATAAATTCTATGAGGGGTGTAGTTTCCAAAATGGGGTCACTTTTAGGGGGTTTCCACTTTATTGGTACACTAGGGGCTCTGCAAATGCGACATGGCACCTGAAAAATATTCCAGCAAAATCTGCCCTTCAAAAGCCGAACAGCGTTCTTTCCATTCTGAGCCCCGCCATGTTCCCATACAGTAGATTATGGCCACATATGGGGCATTTCCGTGTTCAGGAGAAATTGTTTAACGAACTTTAGGGAGCTTTTTCTCCTTTATCCTCTTGTGAAAATGAAAAATTTGGGGCTAAATTGACAGTTTGTTGGAAAAAAAGTAAATTTTCATTTTCATGTCCCAATGTTAATAAAATCTGTGAAACAGCTGTAGGGTCAAAATGCTCACTCTACCCTTTGATATGTTCTGTGGGGGGTGTAGATTCCAAAATGGGATCACTTTTAGGGGGTTTCCACTGTATTGGTTCTCTAGGGGCTCTGCTAATGCGACATGGCACCTAAAAATTATTCCAGCAAAATCTGCCATCCAAAAGCCAAATAGCGCTCCTTCCATTCTGAGCCCCGCCATGTTCCCATACAGCAGAATATGGCCACATATGGGGTATTGCCATGTTCAGGATAAATTGTTTAACAAACTTTGGGGGGATTTTACTCCTTTAACCCCTTGTGAAAATGAAAACTTTGGGGATAAAGTGACATTTTAGTAATTTTTCTTTTACACATTCCAATGTTAGTAAAATCTGTGAAACAACTGTAGGGTCTAAATACTCACTATACCCCTTGATGAATTCTGTGAGGGGTGTAGATTCTAAAATGGGGTCACTTTTAGGGGGTTTCCATTGTTTTGGTACGCTAAGGGCTCTGCAAATGCGACATGGTGCCTGAAAATTATTCCAGCAAAATATGCTGTTCAAACACCGTGTCGCTCCTTCCCTTTCGTGCACTGCCATGTGCCCAAAAATCAGTTTACACCCACATGTGGGGTATTTCTGTGCACGGGAGAAATTGCATAACAAAATGTGAGATGCATTTTCTCCTTTAACCCTTTGTGAATGTGTTAATTTTAGGTCTAAATGAATGTATTAGTGAAAAAAAATGAAATGTCTAAATTTGACCTCCATATTATTTTTATTCTTATGAAATGCTTAAAGGGTTAACAAACATCCCAAATGCTGTTTTGAATAATTTGAGGGGTGTAGTTTTGAAAATGGGGTGATTTATGGGGGTTTCTATTATATAGGCCTTTATAATTCCTTTCAGAACTGAAGTGTTCCCTAAAAAATTAATTTGAGGAATTTTCTTGTAAATCTGGAAAATCTCTGTTACACTTGTAAGCCTTGTAACAGCCTAAATAAATTAAAAGACAATCAAAAGATGATGCCGATATAAAGCAGAGATATGGGAGATAATATTTATTCATGTATTTGGATGGTATGACTATCTGCCTGAAAAGCAGAGAATTTCACATTTTGAAAATTGCAATTTTTTCCAAATTTCCATCAAATTTGCTATTTTTTTTATAAATAAATACAAAAATATTGATTAGTGTTTACCACTAACATGAAGTATAATGTGTTACGAAAAAACAATCTCAAAATCACTTGTGTAAGTTAAAGCGTCTCAAAGTTATTGCCATTTAAAGTGACACATGTCAGTTTTGAAAAAAGAGGCCCGGTCCTTAATGTACTTCTGGGCCTGGTCCTTAACCGGTTAAAGAGAATCTGTCACCAGAACCCAACACATCCAAATACCTCCAAATATCGTAGGCTCACCTGAATCAAACAGTTTCCCTCTTGTGAATCCGTGCCTCTTTGTCAATATGTAAATTTGCTCTTTGGAGCAATGAGAATACTCCCGTTGCTCCGAACAACTGACAACGCATTCATTGCTTCAAATAACTCACCTGCTTATTGACAAAAGTAGCGACATCTTGGCAACAGACACAGCCATTCACAAAGGGAAAGCACCATCTGATTCAGGTGACCCTAACCTATCTATCTGCGGGGCTGGGTTGATATGCTGAGTTCTGGTGACAAACCCCCTTTAACTATGAAAAATATTTATAGCTACCCAATGACAGACCATGTGTGAAACTTTCGTCACTAGTCAATGATCTTTCTGTAAAAGAATGTTCCCACAATCTGAGACAGACCTCTCTTTCGTGACAATTGTACCAGCCAATATGGACTATAATGTGTATGACCACATCAGTGTTACAATTGTTCACCAGATGGCTGTTCAACTACTTCTATCTTTTGGGGATGTTTACCTGCAGGTCCCTTTATTTTTATACTCTATTAGGGCATCAAACAAAACCAAACAGGCACAGGTTATCCATGTACAGAAGATATCTGCGTTCTGCCAGTGATCGGCAATGACATCTTATTTTTATGTTTATGCTTGATCATTAATATCATACAAAAAGTTACATCCAAAATAAAGGGCCTAGGGTAGAATTTACAAAGTAGCCATCCCACCCCCTCATGTGCCACTGAGAGAAAAGTTGTCTTTCTTAAAGAGGACCTTTCATGAGTTGGGGCACATGCGGTGTTATATACCGCTAGAAAACAGTGTGCTGAATTTAGCGCACTGTTGGCTTTCACGATCTGTGCCCCAGGTGAAGAGTTAGCGGTGTCGGTACCTTTGCAGTCAGAAAGACATTTCTGACAGTCAGTCCGGAACACCCTTCTTCACAGCAGCGCCTATAGCACTGTGCTGTGTGAGCAGGGAGGAACGCCCCCTCCCTCTGCTCACAGTATTCGTCCATAGACGAGTACTGGGGGGAGTTCCTCCCCGGTCTCATAGTACAGCGCTATAGGCGCTGCTGTGAAGAAGGGTGTTCCTGACAGACTGTCAGGAACGCCCTTCTGACGGTGAAGAGCTACGGTACCGCACTGATAGCTCTTTACCTGGAGCACACATTGTGAAAGCTGACAGTGCGCTGAATGCAGCGCACTGTCAGCATTCCAGCGGTATATAAAACCACATGTGCCCCAACTCATGAAAGGTCCTCTTTAACCACTTCAGGACTGGGCTATTTTCAGGGGTTTTTCATATACACGAGCATACTGCGCCTGTAAGTGGCCACAGTAAAACGGCTGGTCAGACATGCGCAGTCAGCTCTGCCCGAAGCCTGATGGCAAGCCTGGCAAGCCTACCCGAAGCCAGAGCAAACTGCGCATGTGTGGAATTTAGATTCTGAATGCAGGCTTTCTGGAAGAAGACTGCACAAAGGACGCAGTGGAGAGCGCGGCTGTAGAAGATGGAGGCATCGCTGGAGAGTCTTCAGGGAGCACAGGGGATACCCCCTATGCTGTCTGGAGACTCAATTGTATACCAGGAATAACCGGTATATCAATGGAACGGCGGCGCGGTGCAGAAATATAAAGGTAGGGGATGAATAGCTAAGGCTTAAGGCTATTCCGACGTGATATTACCTGAAAAAGGGATTCTAATCATAAAATCCCTTTAAAAATGAAATGGTGGCCACTGTTGCCTCCATAAAATGTCTACTTTTGCAATTTTCTTAAGTGTGGGAGTTCAGCAGTCCCCAATGTAAGACAATTGTTACTAAGTCTCCATTATGGATCAAGGTCTTCCCTGATCTCCTCTTCACTTTTCACCTCTGCTCATCGTAAGTTCATCACCCCAGACCTTCAGTGATCCCTTTTTACCAGAATATGCAGATAATCCATGGTACCAGTTTTCTGAGATTTACAGAAAATGGAGAACAATATCTGATTGCCAAAATCATTTTGCATAATTCCTCATATCTAATAATCGCATCCCAGACATTGCCGCATATTGTTCTCTTTAGTTTTTTTCTTTTCTTACTAGAAGATCCAACATTCAGTTATTAGACACAACAGAAATAAGAAATAATAGGGCAGCTGCAATTAATAAGGACAATTACTTGGTGGAAATGGCATGTACTAAACAACATAACAAGTTGTATTGTGATATTTACTGGTACATGGAGGCTCCCTCCACATATGGTTCCTCATTACGAGTGTCACAAGGGAGCTGAAGCTAGGCTTAGAAATAAGGAAAACAGGAGATTGTGGAAGAGAAGGCATGCAGCCAGCCTGGAACTCTGGCACCGTGTCCTAAAGGTCTCTCTGGTCCAAGGAGGACACGTGCGGAATAGATAGGATACTGATATGCTGAGCAGATACACAAGATCTGCTGTTGGGCTATATACAGTCCTATGAAAAAGTTTGGGCACCCCTATTAATCTTAATCATTTTTAGTTCTAAATATTTTGGTATTTGCAACAGTCATTTCAGTTTGATATATCTAATAACTGATGGACACAGTAATATTTCAGGATTGAAATGAGGTTTATTGTACTAACAGAAAATGCGCAATATGCATTAAACCAAAATTTGACCGGTGCAAAAGTATGGGCACCTCAACAGAAAAGTGACATTAATATTTAGTACATCCTCCTTTTGCAAAGATAACAGCCTCTAGTCGCTTCCTGTAGCTTTTAATCAGTTCCTGGATCCTGGATAAAGGTATTTTGGACAAACAATTCAAGTTCAGTTAAGTTAGATGGTCGCCGAGCATGGACAGCCCGCTTCAAATCATCCCACAGATGTTCAATGATATTCAGGTCTGGGGACTGGGATGGCCATTCCAGAACATTGTAATTGTTCCTCTGCATGAATGCCTGAGTTGATTTGGAGCGGTGTTTTGGATCATTGTCTTGCTGAAATATCCATCCCCGGCGTAACTTCAACTTCGTCACTGATTCTTGAACATTATTCTCAAGAATCTGCTGATACTGAGTGGAATCCATGCGACCCTCAACTTTAACAAGATTCCCGATGCCGGCATTGGCCACACAGCCCCAAAGCATGATGGAACCTCCACCAAATTTTACAGTGGGTAGCATGTGTTTTTCTTGGAATGCTGTTTCTTTTTGGACGCCATGCATAACGCCTTTTTTTTATAACCAAACAACTCAATTTTTGTTTCCAAAATGAAGCTGCCTTGTCCAAATGTGCTTTTTCATACCTCAGGCAACTCTATTTGTGGCGTATGTGCAGAAACGGCTTCTTTCTCATCACTCTCCCATACAGCTTCTATTTGTGCAAAGTGCGCTGTATAGTTGACCGATGCACAGTGACACCATCTGCAGCAAGATGATGCTGCAGCTCTTTGGAGGTGGTCTGTGGATTGTCCTTGACTGTTCTCACCATTCTTCTTCTCTGCCTTTCTGATATTTTTCTTGGCCTTCCACTTCTGGGCTTAACAAGAACTGTCCCTGTGGTCTTCCATTTCCTTACTATGTTCCTCACAGTGGAAACTGACAGGTTAAATCTCTGAGACAGCTTTTTGTATCCTTCCGCTGAACAACTATGTTGAACAATCTTTGTTTTCAGATCATTTGAGAGTTGTTTTGAGTAGCCCATGATGCCACTCTTCAGAGGAGATTCAAATAGTAGAACAACTTGCAATTGGCCACCTTAAATACCTTTTCTCATGATTGGATACACCTGGCTATGAAGTTCAAAGCTCACTGAGGTTACAAAACCAATTTTGTGCTTGAGTAAGTCAGTAAAAAGTAGTTAGGAGTATTCAAATCAATAAAATGATAAGGGTGCCCATACTTTTGCACCGGTCAAATTTTGGTTTAATGCATATTGCGCATTTTCTGTTAGTACAATAAACCTCATTTCAATCCTGAAATATTACTGTGTCCATCAGTTATTAGATATATCAAACTGAAATGGCTGTTGCAAACACCAAAATATTTAGAACTAAAAATGATTAAGATTAATAGGGGTGCCCAAACTTTTTCATAGGACTGTATATATATATATATATATATATATATATATACGTGTACGGTGATAAACTGCACATACTATGGTGAGTTCGGTGTGTAAAAGAGAAAGAGAACGTAAAAAGGAGTAACGGGACATTATGTTGACCTAGATCAAGGACAAAAAGAAAACCTTAGATCGGTCTTTCCAACAATTCTTCCAAAAAAATTTGGTCTATTTCTTGATTAAGTTGTGACTGAACAGATAGTCCACCTTACCAGAGACCAAGGTCATACAAGAAACAATATTCTGTGCCCAAACTCTCTTGCCAATGGCTGCAGCCCATACAAGTAATGTATGCTTTTCATCGCTGGAGTATCTTGTAGATATGTGGTCACTTGAAACTTTAATCTTATTAGATATTTTAGTAAGGATGTTTAAAGGATTTTTATATTGATGACCTATCTGATAAGTTATCGATATTGTATTGGTGGTGGTCTAACAAGTGTCACATCTGTCAATCTGAATGAAAGGGCCAGTCGCTTCCACTGTCTCTTCTTCTGCCTGTGACATTACGGTCATGTTTCACATAGTCTTTAGCTATTTGTTAGGCATTAAAGAAACATCCACTGTGTCAAAATACAAGGTTTCCAAGCAGGGTCGGACTGGGGTGTCTAGGGCCCACCAGTGGAATTGTTTCTAGGGGCCCAACACCAGGACCCTGCAGATCAGCAGTACCGAGACACGACAGCGAAAGCTAATAACATGTCGGGAGCCATGCTGCTCACCCACTATACCATGTGCACTACCTAAACCTACTGCTACACCTTGTATGGCAAGTGAACAGTGCGGCTCCTAGAAATGTTACCATTACCTGCAGCTGCTCTGTCCTGGAAAAGCTGATCTTCATAGGTCCTGGCTGTTGTATGATCGCAAATGTAATATTGAAAGCCGGTTTGTTCCGGCTCCCAGAAAAAGAAGCAAGATGTTCATTCTTCAAGTCGTTTTGCCTAGCGATTCGGCCTGAATACACTCCCTCCTCCCGACTAGGCCCATTCATTGGGCCTAATCTGGAGCGGAGTGCGTGACTGGATGCTGGCAAAACCCGTGTGAACTTAGCATTATACCTATAGGGAAACTGCAGGTGTTTCTGTAGGTATAAGTGACATGCTGCGATTTCTAAAAAAAAATAAAAACAGTTTTGGAAATTGCAGTGTGTCTGCCATGTGTGTTTCTGCAATGTGTGGATGGGATTGCACTCACTATATACCTACACACTCAGGCCTGGTTCACATCTGTGTTCAGTAATCCAATTGGGTAGTCCCCATGGGAAACCCCCCCCCCCCCCCAAACAGACTACCGAACGCATTAGCAAGAGGTGTGCAGTGAAAGCACACGGATCCCATAGACTATAATGGGGTCCATGTGCTTTCCGTGTGGTGTCCGCAGGGAACATGTGGACAGAAAAGTACTTTTTGATCTACTTTCCTGCCCGCATGACTCGTGCAGACACCACATGGAAAGCACACAGACCCCATTATAGTCTAGGGGTCTGTGTGCTTTCACTGCACAACGCTTGCTAATGCGATCAGTAGTCCGTTCGGGGGGAGGGTGGGGTTCCCATGCGGACTCCCCGAACGGATTACCGAACATAGATGTGAACCAGGCCTTATACATATACCATATATACTCACACATATACATTCATATGCCATATATAAATCATATATATACTTATATGAATGTATGAATACTATATACTCACATATATACATACACTCACACATACACATTATTATAGCATACTGTATATACTCACACATACCTGTATACAAACATACAGTACTCACACAGTATACAAGATACATACTTTACACAAATGTACACATATATACACATATTAAACATACATATGTTACCAAAAGAATTTACTCACATATTCCAGCAGTGAAACATTGCAGCAGAAGGCTCCTGTCTTCCGCACACGCTACGATGTGAGAGACAACTCACTGTGAGGAGGAGTGGGAGGGGGAGGGAGGATGTCTGGGCAGTAGGGATGAGACTTCATAGGAAAGCAGCATAGCAGCTGCAGGTAAGTGAAGTAAGAGGCCATTAGCTGATGCTGAAGATGCACATGCTGTCCTCCGATATGTACAGCTTCAGCATCAGCTAATTGGGGCCCCTGTGTGTTGAGGCAAATTCATTGGTCAGGTGCCGATCGGCCCCGACCAATGCATCTGCATTGGTAAAATTAAAACTTTCAGTCAGGGTTCGGGGCCCACCGGGGGATTCACTGGTTCCCCGGTGGGCCAGTCCGACTCGGATTCCAAGCAGAATATTGCCTGCATCAATACGTGTTGCCATCATTCCATCCTGGTGGAGCATGCACATCTGGTTGCCATGTAGCCCTGGGTTCAAGTACAACATCTGCATGAAGAATGTAAGTTCTCCGTGTCTGCACAGGTTTCCTTCCAAAACCCCAAATATATGCTGACAGGGAATTTAGATTCTGAGCCCTATTTTGGGCAAGATTACGATAATGTGGTGCAGAATAGGTTAGTGCCATATAAATAAGTAAAATAAATAAAACATGACGTATCAGACCAGGCCATCTACTTCCTATGCACTATGGTCCTGTTGAAGCATACATGATCCATATTTAATAGCATGTAAGGTAGCTTTCTGAACAACCCCTTTAAGACCCTAGAAGTGAAATATGTAAGTTACTTTTATGCTTTTATTTAGACTCCATGACACATCACCATTTGCCATGTGTATATCTATCAGGAAGCTATGGAACAAGTAAAATTTGTGTGTGACGTCTGACATATAACAGTCACAAGTCAGTCTGCTAGAAGGCAGAATGATGACAAGGGTGTAAAACCAAACAAACACATGCTCAAGCCATCTGCAATTATGGCCGCTGCTTTGAGCAGTGAAGGGTGCACTGGCTGCAGAATGTGGTCATGGTCCGTAAAGGATCAGACGCCCTATAGTATGAATGTTATAATTAGGAAGGGATCAGGAGGCTTATGGAAAAGGTTGTGGTTTAGTTCCTCATCACAGAGCAGAGAGCAACATTCAGAGGAGGTGTTAAAGTGACAAGTCTCTTAAGCACATTAGCTACACTGCGTGAACACGAACAAAATGTATGGTGTGACTACAAAGTGGAGCATGACCTGAACATGACAAGCCTAACCGAGGACACAAGGCAGTAACACGGATGGAGCACTTACTACATACTATCAGCCAGGGGAGGCAGGCACACTATAGGGACCCAGACTTGCAGTTGATTTAATACGTCTTAAAGAGCTGTAAATGCCTGCTGATATGTGAACAGTGGCCGACGGATAAGCTTTCGTTAAAGGAGTTATGTGGGATTATAAGAAAGTTGGCTCAGAGCAGGACATGGTATAAAAAAAAGAAAATATATAACAAATACTCACCTGTTAAGATCCCTGCTGCCCCGCAGTCACATACATCATTCACATGATCTTTGTAGCCATAGACTGGCCTCAGCAGCTTGGATTCATGGCATGTGACCACTGAGGCAAGTGATTGGCCGTAGCAGTCACATGAATGATGTACATGGTATTACTGATAAGAAGCAGTGATGAAGCATACCTCCAGTTATAAAGAACTGTTCATTAATGAAGAAACTTTGTAATATATCTTACTAAGGAAATATGTTTCTGTCACCTCTTATTAAGATGTTCTCCTGCTCCTAATCCTCGATCTGACGGCTTGATTACATCATATTTGTCTATCTCTTGTGATGTACGGGGGATTCAGAAGCTCTGGTTTCTTTCCCAAAAACAGTCTTTATTGCAGCAGACAAGCTTAAAGGTACAGGTAGTGCTGCTCAGCAGCTCAAAACAAACAAATGAAAATCAAGACCTACGTTTCTCCGGCGGCTTACTAAACGAGTTATTCCCTCACTAACCAGGGAATAACTACTGCTGACCTCCTAACAAACAAGGTTCACAAGTAAACAAGGGGTACACATATCCGGCCCTTTAACAGCGTCCTTTTTGGCAGAGATTTCCCAGACTGGTTGAGTGTGTGTTTCAGTCTCTCTCTCTCTTCCTAACCAGCACACCTGTGCTACTTACAGAGCTCTGCTGGTTGGTTCCCAAGCCTGGAATGGATTGCCCTGCAGGACTGATCCGAACTTTACTCCAGTCCGGGACCTACAAGCTAAATGCCTGTGCATACTGCAACAGTCTTGGAGAAAAATAGCGGTTCTCCCACACTATACCTCTCTCCACTTCACACTCTGTATTCAGCGTCATACATATAACTCTACGGAGAAGGGAGAGGTGGAGAAGGATTCTCCTGCTGGCTAGTTAATAGATTTCTGTGCACTCCTAGCTTATTATCTACAACTTAGTTTTTTTAAAAAAAGTAAGGAATAACACACTGCAACAGTAGCAATCATCTGGGTATCTTTTATATCCACCTTCCCTCTTCGTGGACTAATATGTACAAAGTAACTGCCTGAAAATCGGAGAAGAAAACAGATTTCTTTAATAAGATATATTACAAAGTTTCTTATTTTCACTGGCACTATTCACTTATGAAAATGTGTTTAATTGGAGGTACACCTTAATAGGTTATTCTGTCGTATACCATTTGATCCTCTTTGGCAGCTTTCTTAATATCCCAGACAAACCCTTAAAGGCTGAGGCCACATATTGCAGGAGCATTTTTGTGTTTTATTGCAGTTTTTTCAAGCCATAGCCAAAAGAGGCTTCAAAAGAGATGGGAGGAATGGGGAAATATAAAGGACAGACTTCTATTTTTCCCTCCAGCTACATCCATTCAACAATAAAAAAAAACAATCTGCAAAAAAAAAAAAACGCAGCTTTTTGCACAACATATTGCCTCAGTCCAAACTGGTTTTCTGGGCTTGCTCATGAAAACCATAGGCAAGATTCCTAGCTGTCCTTGTCTATACAGCAGAAATAGACAACTTGTCACCAAGGATGATTGGCCTACATGAGGTCATTGATCAGACATAACAGACTAACCTAAATGTCTATTTATGTCTATCTATCTATGTCTATTTATGTATTTTTGGTGACTATCAACCATTTGTAACGTGAATCAAAGAAAAGCAAATTGTCCAAAAGTGAAGACGAACTTGGACGTGACTTCCCGCAGACCATTACATTTTTATCAATATGTTGGAAATAGCCACACAAGCAAGATGAGCTATTTGCCATTACTAAGAAATGACACATTCTGGGATAGAGGTATTCAGAAAGATATTTTGGTTTATTACAAGATTCATTGGTATGTATAAGGCCCCTCCTCGTACATATTATCAGGGAAAACACTTATTATATTGATGGTGCTCTGCCATGTCATGTCAGGAGCCAAGAAATGACATAAGTGATGATTCAGCTAGAAGCAGTATACTACTAGGAGGTACGGACTGGGTGGCGGAGGAGACTGCATTGTTTTCACTTACTGGGAAAGTCTATATCTCACCATTAAAATATTCCTTCTGTACGTCCCAGCCGTCACGTTGTTAAATAGAGAAGAATAAATCTGGGTTTTGTCCATCCTAAAATATGATGCTGAACAGAGGTCTATGCCGGAGTCTAGCCATAATAGTTCTTCCTACTTCAAACAGTATACAAGAGGTACAATGGAGTATATATGCAAGCACCATCTCACAAAGACTGCAGCATTTTACAAATGTCTGAATGACAATAGCAACTTTTTGCACACAGACTTAGCAGAGGTGATGTGCACTGTGACAACTTCCATGTGGATATACAGTATATAACCATATGTTATGTCCAAAGGTTGGGACAGTAAGCTAGGCCCTGTGCACACTGCACTCAAATCTTCCAAATACTTTGTACAATTAATTTGATGCCTGGTTTGTTCTAGATTTACTTTCTTAAGAATATAATTGAATGCAATGGAGGAGATTCACTGCATCTGACCGACCATGCACATCCAAACCCTCAATATCTCCTGCTGCCTCCAAATCAAGAACATCCACCAAATCCGCTCCTTCCTCACTCCTGAAACTACAAAGATGCTCGTCCAGGCCCTCATAATCTCCCGCTTAGATTACTGTAAATCCTTCTCCATGGCCTCCCTGCAAATACTCTCATCCTCCTCCAGTCCACCTTGACCTGTGCTGCTCGCTTAATACACCTCTCCCCCTGATCTTCATCCGCCGCTCCCTTCACTGGTTACCTGTTACCCAGCGAATTGAGTTCAAGCTACTAACGCTGACATACAAAGCCATCCACAACCTGTCCCCTCCATATATCTCCGACCTAATCAACCAGTACCTGCCCACACGTAACCTCAGATCCTCCAATGACCTCCTACTCCGCTCTGCTGTTATCTGTTCTTCACACAGCTGTCAGGGTTTGACCTACTGACTCCATAGCCCTATTTTTATTTTTTTTTCGGGCAGCAGCCCAATGTATAAGAGGTCTAGTCTCTTGTGCTTTCCTGTATAGTAAAAGGAAAAGTAAGCCAGCAAAAACAAAGTATCAGGAGACAAAAGTGCAGTCTTTTGGCCTCAGTCAGCTGGTAACATAGACATAAACCATGATAACCTTTCCAGGTGTATACATCAAACTTGGGGCTCAGGCGCAATGTGCATCAAGCCAAGAAAGTAGTATTGATGACTTTGACTTCACTATTTTCATTATGCTAGACTGACATCTGCACTAGGCTCTCCATTGTTTGGGTCCACTTGGGGACCCAGACGTCTGATAGCTGTACCACTAAAACAGCGGTTATATGGACAACGGTGGACCCGTTGACTACGATGGATCTATTGGTGTCAGCTGGGTTCTAACAATAAGGCAGAGAGAAAAGTCCTTCATAGTTTCTGCGACAGAGTATACAACGAGGATGTGTACTTAGCCTTACAGTATAAACCACTAACATCCATTATATACAAACCTCTACCACCGTGCAACACAAAGTGTAAAAAAAGACCAAAAAAACAAAGCACAAGCCTCACACTTTCTCAAAATGTGACTTTTATTAATTATGTATATAAATAAGACACCATAGCACCATACACATGAAAGAAAACAAAGTCACAGAGCGGAGGGAAAAAAAATAAAAATAAAAGTATGTTTAAATGCAAACATAATGCTGCCTAGAAAGGGTTAAACAAAATATATACTGTATGTTTCACAGCATGGTGATAAAAGAACAGGTATGACGTAACCAAGTTGCTTTGTTCTGCTGCATCATTCCCACAGAAAACATTTTAGAAAGAGTTGTTTTCTATGTGGAAATAAAATCTCCTGAAAAGACAGTCCTGGATATACGGGAGCGGGAGGAATCTGTAGAGGCGAATGCTTTAAGAGGAGTGAATAGGACTTAAAGGGCTTGTCCAGGATTGGAAATATATAGCTGGCTTCTTCCAAAATCAGCGCCACACCTGTCCACAGGTTGTGTGCAGTATTAGACTAAAACCTCAAGTAGCAAAACGCATTGCATCTTCTCTGTAGCATTTTTTCATTAAGTTTTTGCGGTGTTTTTCTGTTCCATATTAAATCTACGGGGAAAATTCTTAATATTCCATAGCTAAAATTAACATGCTGCATTTTTGTATGAGCAGCTTTTCCGCAGCTCTTTTTCCCCTGCAATGTGTGGATGAGAGTAACCAAAATCTCATTCACTTTACGCTATGTTTCCATAACATGACCCTTAGCCTTAGGGCTAGTTCACACGGGGATTCAATGTGTGCACATTCCGTCGCGGCTTTCCGCTCCGGATTATGCCCAAATGAATGGGCCTAGTCCTGAGGGTGCTGTTGTGAGGCGGACACCGGGGCTGAATCAGCCGTGGAATCCGCCTGAAGAAAGGGCAGCTCGAGGGGGCAGATTTTGAGGAGGATTCCGCGCCAAAATCTGCCCCCTCTGGCCCAGTGTGAACTAGCCCTTACAGAGCTGCAATACCAGACACATACTGTGAACAGGGGTGAAGTGTTTTTGAAAGAAAAAATTTGTGTTTATTTAACAATAGACAACCCCTTTAAAGTGTTATTCTATGTTGACCAACATTTCACAGTTTAAAACTCCACCAATACTTAGCTCTATTTGTTTGCCTTGTTTTCACATTATCACAAGCCCCCCCCCCAAATCTATAGGAATGCCCTTTATTCACCAGGGTTTGCCTTAAAATTGCTCCCTTTGTGGTCCAATTCATAGGATTGTCATAAAATTGTGGCTGTTGGCATGTATGTTTTCCATGTATTCACAATGTGAAATGTGACCCATCATGTCTGTGTAATGGTCATACGACATAAAGCAGTGATCTCTAGTCATGCCCTGTTTACATGACGTGTCCCAGACCAAATATCTCATGTAAAGTAACTGACCACCTAATATAGTGAACTAGTATTTTAATCTGCCAAAAATGTTCCCACTAAAACACAGGCAACCACCGTCAGATCAGGTACATATGTTTTCTGGGTCAAAACCCAAAAGTATACACATGAGCAAAGCCTGATGGGGGCACAAACTATCCAATAAATAAGTAAAGTATAGAGTTAAAACTGTGAAATGTTGTAAAACTGTGGTCAAGAAAGAATTAAAAAAAAAAAAAAAAGAAGAGGCGAGCAACAGTCCCGTGAGTGAGGAAGGGGCTCCTGCTGCTGTACCTATACATTAAGGTGTCAGCGGATATCATAGATCACAGTGGACTCTGTGTGTGGGCAGAAAAAGAAGACCTTTCACCACCTTCAACAAGTTCAGTTCTCTGTGTCATTTAATAGCTGATGATTCCAGCACAGTAAAATTTTTTCTCTAGCCCCCTCCATTCCTCAGCAATCAATGCTGTTACTTTTGGTGTCTGATATGCTATTTAGACCCTGTACTGTCAGGAGGGCGGTGTCAGGTAGGAGCAGGCAAGGGGTGTGATTCTGAGCTGTGTCACACCGCCTGACAGTACACAGCATATTAGGCTTTATATTAAAAGCATTGATTGCTCAAGTGGGGGGCTAGAGAAAAAATTCCAATTGTGCCGGAATCAGTGGCGTGATGGTATATGCTAAGAACTACAGTTGGCACAGATGGTGAAAGGTCCTCTTTAAATGCATATAGTAAAAGTAAAAAGTCATACCACTTTTGCACTATATGTTCCCACTGTGACAACACATGACATGTAGCATCACTACTAGGAGTCAGCACCATTATTATAGCCTCAAGTTCTATGGTGTGATGCCATTCTGCTGCACAACTTAAACAATGAGGCTAAAAAAAAGTTGCTGCCTTACATGTATATAAAGAGTTGGTTTGATCCAAAATGAAGGGAACCCAGTGTACCCAGATTGTGATCAGATTTGTGTCACGTAGGAAAGGGAAGAAATAAATTAAAGAGAAGTTTATAAAAGTGTATAAAGTAATTATTCAGGTGAAAATATGGACCGCAAAACCTGGACCCTTAAAATGTTAAGACTTTTTTGGGTCAATTTTTTATTGAAGGGAATGATAAAACCAAAAGTGTATACCTGCCTTCTGACTCCGTCCCACATCAGAGATTGCATAGGATATACTTGTGCAAGACAACAGCCTAACCCACAATTGGTATATTGACACTTAGCATTAGTCAGTCTCTTCTTCTGTGCAGCCACACTTAGATGTCATCAAATTTGTGTTTTAGGTAGTCCTTCATGACCCTGGCAATGGGGAGCTCATCCAGTAGCTTGAGGTTCTGCAGTCCAATACAGTAGCGAATTTTAATCCGGCATAAATCCTGCAAATATCGGGGTTGCCCTGTAAAGGGGAACAAATCCATATGTTAGGCGGACATCTGTTAAGTTCCTCATTTTTATAAACAAAAACATATGGCAAAGTAAGAGTACATGCATTCTTTATGACAGGCATTATTTTCCCTAGGAACAGAACGTAATAACCAAGTGATGGTAAAAAAAACAAAAAAAACAAAAAACAAAACAATACTTCCTTGCAAAAGAGCCCTGTGCTCACTTACCTCCTACACAAGTCTACAATACAAAAAACTGCATGCGGTCCTCACAGTCAACAAGTATGTCATACACACAAGGGGGCTTAGCACGCTCTACAAAAGGGCACTTTCTTGGTTCCAGATGTTCCCAGTACAGTTGTCACACTTAAAGTGAGGCCACACACTGTGATTTGCACAAAACTGTGTCTATATACAAGCCGAGACTCGCCTTACACAATTCTGATCTTTAAACGTGATTCACCAAGACTAACATATTCTACACCAGTCTTTATGTCCCCTGCGTTGGTGGAGGGCACGCTTAATTCATGACGAGATTGCTCCTCATTATGTGTAAGGCGTGTCCTCCCAGCATCCTAGAAATTCTAGGCCAGCCCTTCTGACTGAATAGTGTCAAGAGCGCTCAAAAGCATGCCCCCCCCCTACCTGACACCACCCACTTGATAATATAGTACCCAATTATCATATTGGGCACCAAAACTCACTGCATCAATTGCTCAGGAATGGTGGGGACTAGAGGAAAAAAATTCAACTGTGCCAGAATCAGTGGAGAGGCACCTATTAAGAGAGTGAAAGGTCTTCTAACCTGCAAATAATAAATGTTATCACCACATATAGACCATCTGGCAGCAGCACATGTGTCTCAATGAAACAAAACACTTTCTGTAACTTTACTACAGTCCCGTCAGCACCCAAAACAGGAAAAACAAAGTAAAAAAATTGCCTGAAAAAGGTTCATAGTAATATTCAAGGTTCTCTGGCTCCAATGAACAACAATAAGAGCCATCGTCATCATGTACAGAGACTCGGAGACTCTTCTCAGAAGTAGATGGTCTGTTGATAGTACTGACACATTGCAGGGAGACACGATACGTCTTGCCAGGCCCAGCTATAGTCTGTGCTCTTGACACAGAACAAAGAATGTTTTTTTGTTTTTTTTTTACAGGTTTCAGAAATCTTCCTCTACCAAAATAAAAACATTCAATGTGACACATATGTCACAATAAGAGACATCGAAAATAGACTATCACCATTCAGTCAATGCTTACACCTAGGCTGTGCTCAAGTAATATAGTTCTTCCGTATTAATAAGTGGTTCAGATTTGCATCAATATAGACAAGAGACCCGGACTGGGATGTAGCTTGTTGGCGGTTTCCACTAAAAAGTGAATAACCGCAAACAAGTAAAGCCATACAGAATGTTACAAAGATGTAGGATTCTCCTCGCAGCTTTACAAGGCTTTAGGACAGAACCGATAGGTTTCTATAGAATTTAGGAGACAATATGGCCGCTCTAGGAGCCAGTTATGACTTAAATTGACATTACAGAAACCATAAAGTTAGGACGTAGCAGCAAATATCTAGAACAAAATGTAAAATCCAGCATGCCCGAAAACCAGTTGAATAAGATAAAATGTAACTTTTACTTCATTTCGGTTAAAAAAGATCTTTGTGAGTTTATTATTCAAATCGTAGAATTTTTGTTGAAGCACAATTTTTTTATGTTTGATTCAAAATATTATTTACAGATTTGTGGGGCCCCTATGGGGTCCCCTTTTTCTCCCTCCCTTGCAAATCTCTATTTATCTTGGTGGGAGGAATCACATATATTTTCAGTGTCTAACCCTTATTCTTCATTTTTGCATTGGTATGGGCGCTACATTGATGACGTCTTGATCATCTGGAGGGGTGATGTAGCGCCCATACCAATGTTTATTGATTATATTAACACCAATAATTTAAATTTATCTTTTACATTTAGTTCGGAAAAGGAACGGGTTAATTTTTTGGACTTATGTTTGATTGGCAGCGCCACCACAGCATCTATACAAACTTCTTTGTACCGCAAACCCACTGCGGGTAACACAATCTTACTGGCCTCCAGTTGTCACCCCAAACACGTTATAAAATCGGTACCGGTGGGAGAGCTACACCGTACAAAGCGTGCCTGTTCAGTGGAGGCAGATTATAATATACAAGCAAAACAAACCTTGAATAGGTTGAGGGACCGTAAATACCCTAAATGGATTTTGAATCGAGCAGAAAATATTATTTCTAAGAGGAATAGGTCCGAATTATTGACAAATAAAAACTTGATTCCATCAAAGAATCCAAAAATTTATTTTTCAACAAAATATAGTGTTCAATACAATCAAATAATACAAATCATAAAAAACAACCTACCCATTCTAGAATCAGATACAGAAACTAAAAAGATTTTAAGTAATGGTATCAGGTTCGTTCCAAGTAAGGGTAGATCTCTGGCTGATGTTCTTTCTCCCAGTTTGTTCAACTCAAAGGAAAACACTACAACCACATGGTTGGAAAGCGTGGGCTTTTTTAAATGTGGTTTTAGTAGATGTGCGGTTTGTAGGTTTGTCAAAAAAACTACTGATTTTTGTGATGCAGAAAAAACCCATTTTTTTAAAATCTCAGAACATTTGAACTGCAACAGTAATTTTGTGATCTATGTGATAGAATGTAAATTATGCAATCTCCTATATGTAGGTTGTACCATCCGGCAAATCAAAATTAGAATATCGGAACATCTGGCAGATTGTTCAAAAACTGTTGCTGATCAAATGTCGAATGTTTCTAGACATTTTTCAACGCATCACGGTGGCGACACTTCATCTTTCATTTTTTATGCCATAGAGCATGTACCCGAACCTATACGGGGAGGGGATCACAGAAAGCTCCTCCTGAAGCGTGAAGCTTTCTGGATTTGGAAGCTAAATACCAGAATACCTAGCGGTTTAAATATTAGACAAGACCTGTCGTTAATCTACTGATAGTATTTTATAATTAAATGACACACTATGTAGGATGTCTACCATCTACATGAATGTGTCTAATACAATTTTTCCCTCTAGTTCATTTTTGGGTTTTTCTCATATACATATAATTTTGGAAACATATCATGCCAGCTAATGTTAGTATTCCTTCCTCCGATCATGTGACTGTTTAGATCTAGATCATGTGGTCATATCACGTGACCGCCATTGCTATGGGTACGTGACGGAGACGGAGGAAAACATGTCTGAGGAATTGAGGTAGGCTTTCCCTCTCCCCCCTTTCTTTCTGATGTCTAAAACTAATATTTATTCTTGTATTGCTTTGTGGATAGCATTGAGATACACATTTTAGTGTTCGTAGGGAGAACCTTTACTATGATGAATTGATGAAGGGTGTATTTTTGTAACAACATAATATCATCATGTCATCTTACTTTATATGACTTAAGTATGATCAATCATAACATTGATCATAATTTTTTGATCATCATTCTATAAGCTTGTTCACATACATGCGTTTTTGTGTATCTTTAAGGGTGTTTTCTACTTAGTCTGCCTACACATTTGTTTCTAATGAGACAATTAGAGGTGTGGTTTGTCAAGCTATAAATGTGTTCCGAAGTTTGTATTCTATATGCCATGACTAAGAGACCATGAACTAGGTCTCGAAACGCGTAGGCCATCTGTTTTTGTCTTCTCTGGATCCATGTTGTAAGATAAAAATTTTTTTGTCTTTTTTAACCGAAATGAAGTAAAAGTTACATTTTATCTTATTCAACTGGTTTTCGGGCATGCTGGATTTTACATTTTGTTCTACCATTGCAATCTACCCTTTAGCCAAAAGGTTTCCGTGCAACCCTTACCATTATAATACACCATTCCCAGTTTATTCCGTAAGGTTGAGCGTGGTTTTTTTCTGGACTCTCTTAGCAAATATCTAGGACCATGCTACCTGTGACTCCTGGGATTTGTCCTGTCCTCTTTGGGATTATTATACACTACATACAGTAGGTACAGTAGGATTTCTCACGTCCTGCAGTCAGATTCCCGCGCTCCCTTGGAGCCAGTATAATTCATCACCTATAGACTCGACATGAGAACATGAACAGGAAAGATGTGACTGCGCACAGAGTCATTCTGTAATCTCTGACAACAGGTTTTAACCCTAGGATGTCTATTTTTATAAGCAGACGTTGTGCAATCTCCGATCAGACCTTATGCCTCACACAGTAATTTGAGAGTATTTTCCAGGAACGAGTCGCCTCTCCAGGCTTAAGCCTTTATTATTACATCCAGTAACATCCAAAAGCCGAAGTCCCAAGTAGTGTGAGGTTCCTCAGAAGCCGTGTCAGGAGCACTTAGTCATTCTTGGTTGAAGATGAATGAAAGCAAATACGAGAAAACCAGTAAGAAGAGGAAAGGTCACTGGTAACTCCCGGTGCAGATGAATCCCTGTCGGGGTACATGCTGACTCACTACTAGCAAATATACATTGGGAGAGCAGAAGTACAGAGGAAATCACACAAGAAAGGAAATAAGAGAAGTCCTTTATTTCCTGCATTAAAATAGATGACAAAATCGCATGGTGTACTCGAGGGTCAATGAATCTGTAGAATGGAAGGTAGAACCATGCTTAAAGTCATCCTGTTTCGTGGTGGAGAGCATAAAACGCTCACCGCCGCTCACGGCCGGACTCGGCATGACAGGTTTCCATCTTTCGCATGTAGAAGACGGAAACCTCAGAACGGAGACCAGACGCTGGTGTTAACTCAGCGTAACTGCATACAGATGAAACCATGTTCAGATTCAGTGATTAATACCAGGGCTGTGGAGTCGGAGTTGGAGTTAGTTTTGATTGGAGTCGGAGTCAGAGTCGGTAGAAATGTACCGACTCAGACTCCAGCTTTAAAATAAAGTATTAATATTTCATAATTGAATTTTCATATGAATTTTATAAATGTTACTCAAATATATATGTTCTATCAAACGATGAACAACAGTGATAAGCAGTTCTGCTGGAGATAGAGACATTTCTTACTTCTTGTGTGTCACTGTTCTACACTGTTCTGTATCCTGACAGAGATGTTGCCCGAGTGGTTACTACTTTGCCACCAACCCAAGTTAGCGTAGAGAGGTTGTTCTCTGCTCTCAAAATAATTAGATCAGATTTAAGGGCATCCATGAAGGAGGATCTGACAGAGGCAATACTTTTTCTGAGGACAAATTTATAGATGTCTTCTTATTAACTGCATAACAGTGTTTATTGCATATGTACTTACAAGAGTTTATAAAAGTTTATAAAAGTTATTTGCTATATTCTAATTGTATTCTAATAAATATAGTTTTTGCTCTAAGTGGTCTGATTACTTATAAGATGGTGAGAAACTGAATAAGCACGATGTTAATAGTTTACAACAGTAAATTTATTGTTACAAATTGGCCATTTATGAAGGAGTCGGAACCTGATAAAATCCAGGAGTCGGAGTCGCAACTGTGGCTTACCAACTCCACAGCCCTGATTAATACCCCACACCCATTGACCACCGCAGCTGGACGGGGTTTCAGGCACAACATGTGTCCATACATTAATATCCTATTTAATACTGTGCTATAGGAGCCTGCCTCCTGTTTAAAGAGAACCTGTCATGTCCTGGGGCATATGCAGCTTTATATACCACTAGAAAGCCAACAGTGCCCCAGGGCTGGAGATATCGGTGCCATTATAACAGCAATGATCTCTGCCCACTGTCAGAAAGGTGTTCCTAATAGTCTAGCTGGGCTGTGAGGGACACCCCTCCTGACAGTACTTGTCCATGGCCCTGTACTGTCAGAGAGTGCGTTCCTCACAGCTCAGCGATGACACTAACCTGTGAGGAAAGCACCCCCCTTCTCCTCCGACTGTACTTGTCCGTAGACTGGTACTGGAGGGGGCGTTCTTCACAGCTTTGCGTCATCGCTGAGTGGTAAGGAACCTGTCTGACAGTACTGGGCTATGGATGAGAACTGTCAGGGGGGCATTCCTCATAACCCAGCTAGACTGTCAGGAACGTCCTTCTGACATTGAAGAGAGATCAGTAACGGCACCAATATCTCTTGCCCCTAGGGAACATAATGGAAAAGCAGACAGTGCGCTCGATTCTAGCGGTATATAAAACCACATGTGCCCCAGGACATGAAAGTTTCTCTTTAATTCGGACAATATTCATTACTTCACCAGTTTGTGTTTCAATAAAATGGCTATAACGGGTTTTTTTTTTAATGATTTTTGGCTTAGTTGTCTGTCTAAAAGCTAACATATAGCAAATGTTTGGTTAGGCCGAGACCCTACGTTGTGGAAATGCAGCTTTTTTCTTTTGCAGATTTTGCTGCAGTTTTTTGAGCCAAAGCCAGGAGTGGATTGTGCTGAAGGTAGATGTATAAGACCTTCCTATATATTTCCCATTCCTTTTGTAGCCGTTCTTGGCTTTGGCTCAAAAAACTGCAGCAAAATCTGCAACAAAAAAAAAATTCTGCATTTCAGCAACGTGGGGTCTCAGCCTTACAGGAATCTTCCAGTACATATTGTTAACAAATAAGATAGGGGCTGCATGGTGGCTCAGTGGTTATCACTGTAGCCTTGCAGTGCTGGAGTCCTAGGTTGAAATCCGACCAAAGACAACATCTGCAAAGGATTTGTATGATCTCCCTGTGTCAGCATGTGTTTCTTCCAGGTACTCCGGTTTCCTCCCATACTCCAAAGACATATTGCTAGGGAATGTAGATTGTGAACCCTATATGGGACAGTGGCTGACAACGTCCCTAAAGCGCTGTGGAATAGGTCACCAAACACCAGGGACCCAAACGGAGACTCTCTGAAGGTTCTCCAGCTGAACAGAAAGGTGAGCATATACACTTTTATTATTTTAGGTCTGGAACACGCCTATAAAGACATAACCTATGAATAAGTATGTATAATCATAATCTAATGGTCTTTAATGAGTCATCGGTCTGCTAGGTGTCCCTGCCAAAGAAACATCAACCTACCATATGAACAAGCTAGAAGGAAACAGAATCACATCCATGTGCCTGGGACTAACACGACGCAAACTAAGTTTTGGGCAGATTGGCATAACTTTCCATGACAACTCAACCATGAACATTACAAGAATTTATGACTTGTTTTCAGCAACAACAAGTATGAGGTCAGCCTGCGCAGTTTCTCAGCCTCACAAATATGCAGACTGATCAGCAGAATAGGATCGTGTATAACATAGCAGGTGCCACTGGAACACTTCCCATGGATGACCATTCCTTCGCTGGCACCAAACAGTTTTGGAAAGCTGTGTGGCTGGGATTTCCTGCAGAGACACAGAGCCTCCGTGAAAATCAACACGCAAAACACCTTCCACTTAGAGGGGCCCTCATGCCCATGAATGGGGCTATCCCATGTACTAGCAGACAGAATACTGCAGGACATCTGGCAGTGTTTGGGAAGCATGCGAGTCCTCTCAATCCCGATCACATGGCCGCCGTGTCTGCGCACAGATGTGAAATCTCTCTTCACGATGCTCTATTGTGATGGAGGATGTAATGTAATCTGTGAAAGATTAACTTCAGGACCCACATTCACGTCTCTGTAGAAATAATGACATCTGGGCTGGGAGAGAATTGCGTATACAGGAGCTATGCTTCTTTACCAGCATGCCTGCTCTCTCTAGGACCGCTTTTTGGCATAGACAATGTAGAAATAAAGCTTCACCTCTAATGACCTTATACTGAAGGAAACTGCATATCAGGCAATTCCTAACTTTATGTCTGTTAACAAAATCAATCCCTTCTCAAGGCAAGGTGGTCAGACTCCAAGCAGATACCTTTAAGTGTCCTTAGTTGGAAGCCCCCATACATTTCCAGGTATTCCTCCTGTCTCTGCAGGCATCCACAATCAGCACCCCCTTCACAGACTAACCTACGCCCCAGTAGTCTGACTGTCATAGTAGTCCCACTGTACTGGGAATGGTTAACACTTACTGTCCCTGCCGCACTGGCCAATCCGGGAGCATGATGGAGCGCCTCATAATACCAAAACACCATGAGCATAGGGTGGCCTGTGAAGCTGGTGGCCAAATGAGACCGTCACAGAAGGAATAAAAAGGAAGGCATAAACTTTTATTGACAGAGGGTCGCACTAATTCTCCAATGACATAAGGAGCCCTAACATGTCCTGAAAGCTTTGTATGTCACCCGCCAAAGAGCTGTGCTTAGAGCTTGGCCATAAATGCTAAGAGCAGTATGCATTTATTTATTTACCACAAAAAAACAGAATATGACATGTTTCCAAGCGTGAAGTTTCCTATACACTGATGGTGTTAGAGGGAGTCTGTAACCAGAACCCCTGTAGATGTATATGTCGGGGCTGTGAGTGGCGGTCGCAGTGGTAAGCACATGGATATACAATTGTTTGTTGTACTAGTTTTGTATATGGTGTCACTTTTATAGGTACTTTATCTCACACAGAAATGAGTCCATTTTGAGGTGTTTATAGGTGGTAACTTGATGCAATATATCCACCTCTTATAGTCCTACTACACCTATTTACTAGTAATGACATGTTGGTAGTTTGGGGGACCCTATATTTATATCATACCTCCCTATTAAGGAGTATGTCTGAGGGTTCCAGCTATTTTGGATTGATATTATATGACCTTACTAAGGACTATATTCTAAGTATTTGACATACACTCCAACCATGCATTAACCCCTTGGACACCTAATCTACAATTCACATTATAACCTCTGGTACTGAAGGTATCTACATATATATTTGATGCATACAATTGTATACTTCCTAACATCTAAACACTGTTGTTGTATTTGATTATTTATACATGTGTGTGACTACTTTATATTGTGCGGCAGTGCGACCTCCACTCATATCGATGCAATCTTAATTGTTTCTATAGTATCTCATTTTTTCTTTCTTTTGATGATTATAATAAAATGTATCTATTTATTGGAAATACTGATTTTTGTGGTTATATTTATTATTTGATACAGATACCAAATAGGTCCAATATGCTCTCTTTGTAGGTATCTTGTATGATATACAGTATACCCTAGTGTTGAGAGTTGGTAGGTTTAATAAAATGTATAGATTAGGTTTCCCCTTGTGAATTGATGTCTGTGTTGCTGGAATATCGCTGTTTTTGACAATATGAAAAAGCATTGCCGCTTACAATAGGGTCACACCTGCATTCAGGTTTCCATTTGGGGTGTACCCAATGCTTAAAAAAGTGGTTACTCTTGGAAACCTGTGGACACCATAAACTATAATGGGGTCCGGCAGGATTCTGTCTGGTTTGGAGCAATGCCAACACCCTCATTGCTCCAAATTGCTGCATATTGATAGAAGCTGCAATATGGCAGCAATGGCAACACAGTTTGATCCAGGTCATCCTAATATACCTATTTGTGGAGATGGGTTGATATGTTTGGGTCTCCCTTTAAAGAAAACCTTTTCATCAGCAAGTCCAGTTATTTACATTCTTTAATAAGCACTGTGCCACTCCTTTGTTTCCGATACAGTCAGAATTTCTTCCCCAGCCTTCACCATTCCTGAGGAATCAATGCTGTTAGTTTTGGTGCCTGATATTCTATTTAGGTTCTGTAGGTCGGTGTCAGGCAGGGGCAGGCAAAGGGGTGCGATTCTGGAACTGAATGTTTCTGGTTGGAGGTCTGAATCATGTCCCCTGCCTGACACTCCCCTCTTCTGACATTACATAGATTAAATAGAGCCAAAACTAACTGCACTGATTGTTGAGGGTTGGTAGTGGCTAAAATTCCAGCTGTGACGGAACCAGCGGGGCAGTGTAAGTTAACAGATACTATAAACTTGGATTGGTGGAGGTGGTGTAAAGTCCTCTTTAAAAGGGTTACCCATGTGGTGAAGTTGTCCCCTATCCAATCGTATTGTTAGGACTTTGACCACTGAAACCTCCACCAATCAGGAGAAAGGGATTTTTGGCCCCTGTTCTGAATGGAGCAGTGGTCGTATTTCATTTTAATGGAAGTGCCAAAGATTGCAAATGTACAAGACTCGGCTATCTCCAGTGTCCCCACTGAAGGCATGCTGCACAACCACTGTTCATAATGATGACCTATCCAAAGGATAGGGCTGTCAGTCATTTATGAAGGAGCTGAAGCAGGAGCTGGAACAGGCTGTGGAAGCACAAGAGTGGCCAGAATCAGGGTCGGTTACTTGGCCTACCGTCTCCACAGCCCTGGGTCTGCTTGGTTGTACCTCCACCATTCTGTAAGTTATCCCTTACTCTTTAATAGAGGCACCAAGCTTGGGCCCCCCTCCTCCACTATGTGGACATAACAGAGTGTGTGAAAACAGGTTTTGTATGGCAGGGCTACACTTTACTTATATATACCAAATATATAAAATCAGATGCAGTGGCTTGAAGATGCGGCCAGTTAGCATGGACACCATACTGAATGGCTGCGTAGTAGCGCCTCTCTACAGTCAAGTATGTTACATAATGTAGTGTTATCTACCTGTGCCAGGACAAAAACTGCTCCTAAGGACACCAGATGATGGCGGCTCCTCTTGTTATTATTGTTCATCAGAGGCCATATACTGCAATCTACCATAGATGTGAGATGGGCACCAGTAGACCATCGGGAACTCTTGCAGATCTGTTGCTGACATCAGAACTAGTAAAACTGTACCGGGACATCTGAAAAAGGAACATGCAAAAAAATGCCATGTGCCTTCATTTTGTCTTATATGGGGACTTCAAACCCAGTTACCAGTGTCCATAGTGTGATGGCCTCACCTTAAAATATAAGGATCAGCACTGTAACACGAGGGAGCTTATTTTGGACCCTTTTAATGGAAGACCTCAAGTCTTACAAGTCTATGACCGTCGAACAATCCAGAATATTAAATAAACCACTTAATGCCGGATTACCGGAACTTTAAGTAATGTCTTACAAAGTTAGGTTGTAGGGGAGGACAGGGTTAAACCATCAGTATTCACCCTATAGAAAGCTGCTGAGTGCGTAGAAATACATTAATAATGATCTTATCTAATTCTACAGTAAATTACCTCAGGCTCATTATCCTATGCTATTCCCAGCACTCTCTGATCTTATCCAAGATCTTCATCATCTTGAGGCTTCTTTATACTAAAAGTCACTTCTTTTTTTGTTTTCTTGCCCCTCTGTTCTTCAAAGAAATTTCATTCCAAGGGTCAGCACTCAATCCTCATTGGAGCGGTCAGGGTCTTTGGGAAAGATTTATATTCCCCCATTAAAGCAAACTTATGAAGATTTAATGCTAAAAAGGCCCGCTCCTTTGAACACTCCTGGCATGCTGCAAGCTAAGTGACGTGCTTTATTTAATGGCTTGCACAACCATACAACCTCACAAGTATAAGCACTTAATCCACCTCCTCTTAGCAGTTAGACATGCACGTCTGGTCTCCTAGTAATACCCAGATCTGGGGTTAGAGCCCTGCAATCTGTGCGGCTAAATCAAATACAGTAATAGCAGCTCTGGTAGCTATGGAGAGTACATGCTGCTAAAACAGCTCTGACCTGGCATGGACTCCGCAAGACCTCCTGTGGTATCTGGTACATGAGTCGCAGGATCCCTTAAAGAGGCCCTTTCACCACCTCGACCTACTTGAGCTCTCATTTCACCAATTCTGGTAAAGTTGGATTTTTTTCTCTAGCCCTCACCATTCAGTGCAATGTCAAGTGGGTGGTGGTCAAGTGGGTGCAGGGGTGAACCTGGGCTTTCTGCCGCCTGAAGCGGCGTCAGAAAGCCACCCCCCCCCCCCCCGGAGGAGGGGCAGAGCTGAGGGGGGGGCAGGGGTCGCAAGAAAGGGACAGGGCCGAGCGGAAGGGGGCATGGCCGAGCGGAGCGAGCGGCGTTCGCAGGCAGGGAGAGGACCTGCTCTCTGCCTGAGTGTGAGGGGCGGCCGCTGGAGCAGCGCTGCGTCCAGCAGGGCCGCCCCAATACACCGCTCGTTTCCCCTGTCGGGCTGCAGACACGGTGACGCTAAGACAGTCCAGGACAGCTTGTCCTGGACTGGCTTAGGTCAGCAAAAATGCCGCCCTCCCGAGGCCCTGGCATAGTGCCGCCTGAAGCGCTCGCTTCAGGTCGCCTCATGGGAGGTGCGGCGCTGAGTGGGTGATGTTACGCAGTAACAGGCAATGGAGTGTAATTTTGAGCTCTCACAATTTTCGCCTCTGACTAGCGCTCACTTCCCTTGCCTGACACCAACTACTTGACAGCATCCATTTGTCATATCAGGCACCAAAACTAACTACACTGATAGCTTTGGAATGGTGTGGGCTACAGAAAAAATGTCAACTGAGCTGGAATCAGTGGAGGTAGGGCTATTAAAGAACCCAAATCCTTAGTTTTGAGGTGTGGCTTCTATGGATCAGACTTCTATCATAGCACATCCCACAAAGCCTAGATCAGAGAGAAATCTGTGAAATGTAGTGGCCATCTCTGTCATGTTCCTCACATCAACCCTGAACAGTCTTTGCAGTATGGCTGGATTATCCTACTGAAAGAGGCCACTGCCATTATGGAGTAACACTATCATGAAGGGGTGTATTTGGTCTACCACAGTGGTTTGGTAGGTGGTACATGTCTAATAACCTCAACATGAATAGTAGGGGTCAAGTTTTGATGGCAAAACTTTTAACCCAAAGCATCACATTACCTCTGCTTGCTCAACTTCACCCCCTAGTGTACCCTGGTGCAATTTATTCCCCAGGTAAGCAAGAAACACACCTGACCTTTCACATGATGTAAAAGGAACCATGATTCATCAGGCCAGGCCTCCTTCTTCTACTATTCCGTGGTCCAGTTTGTTTTTTTTCAACTGTGATTTTTATTAAATTTTTTCAAAAAAAGAACAACCAACCATATACTAGAATCAACCACTAGAACAACAAAAACAGTCGAAACAAGCAATAATGCAATTAAACCACTGCTACGGTAGGGCAAAAGGTCAAAAAGAAGTGACAGAAACAAGGGAGAGAGAAAGGACTAGAGACAAGGAGGAAAGGGAGGGGGGATGGGAGGGATCAGAGACCACGTATAGAACAGTACGCGTTCCAAGGTGTCCAGATGGTCCAAAATTTCTCCACTGTATTATTCAGAGTGGCAGTAAGGAACTCCAGGCACTTAACATCTTTGATACGAGCAAGTAGAAAGGGGGCCGAGGGGGGTTGGGTACTTTTCCAGTGATGAGCTATAAGGGACTTAGCCGCAGTACAAATACATAAAAACAGCAAGGAAGGGAGTTTACCTAGGGGCCTGGGAGGTAAGATAAGGAGATAAACCAGAGGGTCCAGGGGGACAGCGCGAGGGAAGATTGCGTCCATTATGGACTTCACCTCCAGCCAAAAAGGACGGATCAGAGGGCAGTTGCAAAAAATATGAAAAAGAGTACCTGGGCCCAAAAGGCATCTCCAGCAATTAGAGGGAATATTGGGGTTTAATGTGTGAAGGAAGGCTGGGGTGTGGTACCAATGTAGAAGAATTTTATACTGGGTCTCACAATAAGTTATGTAGGTGGACGACTTAATAGCACGAGACCAGATGATCTGCCACTGAGCCTGAGAAATCTGCCTACCCAAATCAGACAATGAACGAGTCATATATTTGTGAATCAGAGGGGTCTGTCCATCCGGAGAGGATAATAATCGATAGATGTCTGAAATCAGACCCTTAGTAGAGGTGTTAGCACGGCACAACCTCTCAAAGGCAGTAGGGACGGAAACCCTCAGAGTCCCAAACGTAGTACACAAAAAGTGTGCAATCTGCTGATAGTGGAACCACTCCGATCTAGGCATGTGCAGGGTATTAATAAAGTAGTCAAAGGGCCTGAGCTCCACAAGGAACAAACCACGACTACCCCAAGGGTGCACCATACGAGGGCCCTGCCCCTCCGGGAGGAGTGGATTGAAAAGAATGGAAATCAAGGAGGAGTGAGGGGACGCAAGCGGAAAACCTACTACATGTAGTCCAAATAGATCTGGTAAACTGGATGGGACCCAGAAGGGGGATGGCTGGAGCAGGGGGTGAGTGGGACCACAGGAAGGCGTTGGGGTGGGTCGGCGCTAGCCACAATTTTTCAATTTCAACCCATCTGGTGAAAGCCCTTGATGCAGCCCAAAAAAGGATGCAACGCAGGTGGGTGGCCCAGTGATAATAAAGTAGATGTGGAACCACAAGTCTCCCCTCAGCCTTACCCGCCAGCATAACAGATCGATGAATATGGTGGCGTTTCTTGTTCCAAATGAACTGGAAATAGCCTTCTGAAGGGACTGAAGTTCAGGCAGGGAAAAGCAACAGGAAGAGTTTCAAAGAAGTATGGTCATCTTAACGGCCGTGATATGGCCTATGAGGGAGATGTGGAGAGGACCCCACTTATCCATAAGCGAGCACAATTCATGAAATAGGCGTGGAAAGTTAGCAGAGTACAAAGTGGAATAGGAGGAGGAGAGCTGAATACCCAGATACTTACGTGAGCGGTCACGCCACTGAAAATTGAAGTTTTGGTGCAAAAGGTGGAGGGCCGGGCCATGGATATTCAGGGGGAGAGCCTCTGTCTTTGAGGAATTAATCTTATAACCCGACAGGGAACCCATACTCCCGTAACAAGAGGTTGGGAAGGGTAGTGTGGGGATTCCGTGGTTCAGTTTTGAGGACCACATGCCGATTGTAGGCACTTCTAGAAGTGGACCAAGGTTAGTATGGGTACTCTATGCACACTGCCACTACACAGCTACACTTACAGCATGGTGTGATGTCCGATGTGTTCTGACATTTTTCTGACATAGCGAGCCGTAACTTTTCCAGCTATCTGCACTACTCTGTGGGACAGGACCAGATGGGCTAGTCTTCACTCCACACAAGCATCAACGGGCCTTCAGCAGCAATCATCATGTCTCTGGTTCACCAGTTGTCCTTCATTTGAGCAGTTTTGGAGGGTACTGACCCCTGCACACTGCGAATACCTTCACAAGAACTGACATTTTGGACATGCTCTGACCCAGTTAGGTATTCATCACAATATGGCCCATACCAAAGTTGCCAAGATACTTTACAGTTTTTCTTGCTTCGAACACACACACTTGAAGAACTGACTGCTCACTTGTCTAATATCTGCTGACAGGTGCTCCTGTTAGGCCCTGTTCACACGGTGGAATCTGCCTCTCATTGTTTTCAATAGGAGGTAGACATCAGATGAGCGCTGAAAAAATAAGTGTAAAATAAGTGGCTGGAGACTCCCTGCCGACTAGACCCATTCATCTGGGCCTAGCGGCGGAAAGCAGAGATATACGGTGACTGAGCCAGAGGGAGAAAACGAAGACGGATCCAAGGCGGATGTCCCCCTCTAATTCCTTTTCATTTTTCAACATCTGAACAGGCCCTTACAAGATAATCAATGTTATTCACTTCCCCTATGCATGTATAGTGTTACAGTTGATAAGGAACTACAAGTTCCAGCACAGCCTGAAAGGTGCTTGGGATTACACAGCACTAGAGCCGCGCCATATAACTGCCTGAGCGGCTCATATACTTACAGTAATAAACGCCTAGAAATGGGAACTACAATGACATCTGGTGGACAGAAAAGATTTCTAAATGGAAAAACACTTTATAGTTATTTTCCTGCTCTCTGCTCCAAGCAGACAAATGAGTGACATGCATCAGCACGAAAAGAGCTTTCTGGGATCGTGGAAAAAGGGGAATATCCTGAGTGTCCGACTTTGTGTCCATCCAAAAAAAAGCGGATGCCTGGCGGAGAGGCTGCACATGGACACCTGCAGACTGCTTTAAAAACCCATTGAAGTGAATTGGCTTTTAAAAGGACTGTTTGCAACCCGTTCCCAATCGGTTTTACTAATAAGGCGGATTTATGACAGATGGACGCCAGCGGCAAGTGTGAATGCCACCTTACTGGAGTAGTACTTTACGTGATTTTCTAACACACTTTTCCTTGCCATTTTCAAATTCTCCGCTGCCAGTCAGTGAACTCACACATCCTACTCAGACACTGAAACCATGCCCGGGTAATGTGCTGCTTACATAGGAGGACAGTTCATTACCACCTTCTTATGACCTGTACACCTACAGTATATAAATAGGATGGAGTAGAAGCACCTGAAGAGTTAAAGAAATAAATTCAGTGACTGCAGAGATCCTGAAGACTAAAGAGATACGCAAACTAAGAAAGATGCTGAACTTTCTAAGAAATGAAAAAAAATCTAGCTAAAAAGGGAGGAATTGCTATGAAGTAACAAAAAGACTCATCTAAAAAAATCCCAGCATCACCGCCATACTTCATTTTTCTTTAGTAGTGACATTTTATACACCAATATGATAGTTGCAGCCAGTCACTGCCCTCAGTGGTAGCCCCGGCATGTATGGCACAAGAGCGCTGAAGACAGTGATGGGCTGAATGGTCATTTCCTATATGCAGAGTGGGCACAGGAAACAGAGACCAGCGGGGCCTGAGCTGGGACTGGGACTGGCAGGATCAGGGAGAATCACTTGTTCTCATTTTTATGCTGTTCTGACAAAAAAAAGGGACAAAAAATACAATTGGACACTCCCCTTAATACAATACACTAAATAGAAAGGCCAAAAAACTCCACAGACATGTCAAGTATAAGACATTCAGCGTGTCTGAACACAGTTCAATGTCAAATTGATAGGAACAGCTACTATTGGCTCAGGTTGCATTACAAAACCCAGGAAAAGAAAAACTCAAACTTATGAGCTGTTCCAGTCATTCATGGTTGCTTTGGTTTACTACCCTGCAGTGACAATGTAGCACATGCACATATGACTGCTGAAGTCTCATTGGTCTTATACCATAGCGGACATCAGATACTGGCTGCAGCGATCACATGCAGATGTCCAGCACATTAACCGGCTAGAGAAGTAGACTAAGACCATGTGAACTACACACAAGCTTATTTATTTTATCACATTCCCTGCTTTCGGTCAATTTAAAAGGGAGTGATTAAATATTTACCTGCCCCATGTTCTATTTAGAATGAATTTCAGATTTCTGGGCTGGTTCCAACTCTATAACATGTGAGCAGAACCAACAGTGGGGTCAATTCACCCCCAACTCTCCCATGTTCATAGGTTTCTTTACTATTATAATGATCTAGTCTCCAAATACCCAAAGAACAGGTAGCTAGCAGTGAACGTAGGAGGCAAAATGTCCTGGGTGCTCGTTCTGATCATGTGACCCAGAGTTGGGGACCAGCCCGAAAACCTGAGGTACAGTCCAAACAGAATCCAGGAAAGTGTGCATTTAAACTCTTCCTGGATAACCCCTTTAATAAAGTGCACAAAGTATAACTATGTAAAATTCCTCATATACAAAAAAGTATAATTCAGTATTATGTAAAGCCACACTTATATATTTCCCAGGGAATTAAGACCATTATGACTTAGTTACTTACTTCGTACTTCCTGTAGGAAATCCAGACAAGGCCGGTTAGTTTCAGAGATGCTTAGTGAAACATCTAGTGGGGTCTGACCCTCATAGTTCCTAGTGTTCGTGTCTGCACCATAATTGTACAACATCCGGGCACACAGGACATCATCCCGGAGTGCTGAAATGTGAAGAGGGGTCTGTCCATCCTCCAGTCGCCCTAAGTTCGTATCAGCACCTCTTTGGAGAAACATGCGACAGTAAGAATGGTTACTTTTAAGCACGGCATAGCGTAGTAAGAACCCGTTTTGAATATCAATATTGGCATTATGGTCCAGAAGGATCTTCACACAACTGGATCTTTCCCGAATGATGGCAAGTTGCAAGGGAGTTGTACCCTTGTCACTTAAAGGGTCAACTTCAGCTTTGAACTCCAAAAGCAGTGTAACAAAGGAGTCTCTGCCATAGTGGGCGGCCACATGCAGAGGCGTCCAGCCGTCATTGCTCTTGGCGTTAATGATGTCACTGCGATGCTCTGACTCCAACAAAAGGCGTGCAATCCGAGCCCGTCCATGCATGGCAGCATAGTGTAATGCTGTGAAGCCACCAATCAGATCCTTCACCGTAGGGTCCGCTGTAACAGAAAACAAGGGGGTTAGAAGACGTACTTGTCACACTTGACCCATATGTGAAGCTTAACCTTAATTATACCGCAAAACCGCAGACAAACACAAACTGTAAGATTATATAGAAAGAGGTCACTGGTACCGGTTTTCCACAGACTCAACTGTAAAGTGGTATTCTAGAACGATGATATTTATTACAAGTCCTTACGATAGGTGATCAATACTGGATCAAAGGGGGTCAAACACCAAAAACCTATACAGAGGTGGGCAGGGGTCGCAAGAAAGGGACAGGGCCGAGCGGAAGGGGGCGTGGCCGAGCGGAGCGAGCTGGCAGGGAGAGGACCTGCTCTCTGCCTGAGTGTGAGGGGTGGCCGCTGGAGCAGCGCTGCGTCCAGCAGGGCCGCCCCAATACACCGCTCACTTCCCCTGTCAGGCTACAGACACGGTGACGCTAAGTCAGTCCAGGACAACTTGTCCTGGTCTGGCTTAGGTCAGCAAAAATGCCGCCCTCCCGAGGCCCTGGCATAGCGCCGCCTGAAGCGGTCGCTTCAGGTCGCCTCATGGGAGGTGCGGCGCTGATTACACTCCCATACAAATGAGGTATCTCCATCTATTCATTTATGTGTATAGGAATCTTAGAAGATCTGTTACTTATTACCATGATAGGTAAAAAATATGCAAATCTATTCTCAAGGATGTAATTAGGAGAACAGTGCACTCTGTATGCCGCCCTCTAGAAGACAGCATCCTTAACATCATGCATGACTCAGTTAAAAAGTCTACTATCATGATGCCGATTTAATTGCCAAATTAGTATTTCTATTCCAAAAGGAACAGATTCCCAGGGGAATATTTGGAATAGAAATACTAATTTGGCAATTAAATCCGCATCATGATAACAGGCTTGTTACATGAGTCATGCATGATGTAAGGATGCTGCCCTCTAGAGGGCGGCCTACAGAGTGCACTCTGTTCTCCTAATTCCATCCAGGAGAATAGATTTGCATATTTTTTGCCCAGAATCCCTAGCGGAGCAGGAATGACTTGTAAGTCTCCGTACTGCCTATGTAGGCACACACTCTCCCTGATGTGTACGATTATCCCCTGACCCTTATTACCATGAGTCACCGAACATTTTCGACTTCGGTTGAAGTCCCCACTTTAAAACCTACCTAGAAGCATGTGTTGGGGCAGGTACAGGAATCTATAATTTTCACCTAGTACTATATACTCCCTCAGTAACTTATCTATGAAGAGCCTAAGACCAGTGTGCCTTCTCTATTGTACGAGTCAGCAGCAAGACCACCATCTAGAGACCCTCTACAAAAAAGTTCTAATGTTTTCTTTTATGTCTTTTAGTATTCATATGTATATTTATGACATGGTCCAAGAGTAATTTTTGTAGCAGGGGTGCAAGTGAGAGACAAAGTATCCTTCCAGCATCCTGCAAGTAGCTGTATGAAACGTCGTATTACACAAATTCACATAAGAGGACTTTCCACCCCACTGTGTCCTCTGTTGCCTCCACCTCCTGAGCTTCATGTTCTTGTTATAAGAGAAAGCATGTGTCAGAACATTTGCCGATCAGTGGATTTCCTGTGGTCTGGCACGAGTGGTGTAGGGAATTTAGGTAACATGCTCCTCTGTGGCTTGTCGCCTTTCCAAGCAATACAACATACATTATTTAAGGGTCTTTTGGTACACTATGTTCAGTGTGCAGGGATTGTGCCCCTGCAGCTTATTTAAATGAAAGTGAAGGGACAGGAAGAGCGTAATGGAAATCTCTTTCCCTCCGACTATAGCTGGATTAATGGGCTGTTTGAAGTGGAATACATTCATCAATTACCTGTTTACAAAGGCAATGTCACAAAATCACAGCCGCGGTGACACCAGAACGAACGTGGGCACATATAAAGAAGAGCAGACACAGGAGGCAAGGGCATGACACCACCTGGCAGGATGCAATATAAACACCAGGGTGTCATCCTAAAAATGTAAGAAAATCCCACTCAGGAGTGCGGTAACCCATAGGTAACAAGTTAGAAATTTATACGCTACCTGAAAAAAGCGGATACCCACAGGGTGTGTTTACACATTCAGGTTCTCAGATGCAATGTGTTTTTTTTTTTTTGTTTTTTTTTGAAGGGCTGAAGTTCAAAAGAAAAAAAAAGCAGCACTTTTCCTCCATGGTTTCACGTCCTTCATGATCCACTCCAGGTTTTAGTTTCAAAAAACTGCATTTGAAAACCTGAACGTGTAAACACACCCTTATGGTTAATGGTTTTGGCCATAGAGAGCCACACAAAGCAAGGTGCAGACAAACAAATGTCTTACCCAAGAGGACACAGATTTTTATGTGGCACTGTTAGAGGACTGAATCTTTCCAGAAGGCCCTCTGCCTATAATAGGAAGCAGAATCTAAATTCTTGGGATTGATGGGTGTCCTAGCCATCATATTCCCAGTGATCACATCTTTATAGTAGTTTACATGTATATGAGTTATCGGCGCCTCCACAGGAAATATAAGGGCTAGTTCACACGGGGACAAGGAGGCGGATTTTAACAGCGGATTTCGCCTCAAAATCCGCCTCCATACAATGGTGGTCTATCTAGAGGGCTAGCTTTTTTTTCCGCTAGGGGAAAAAAGAAGCGACATGACCTTTCTTCAGGCGTTTTCCGCCTGAAGAAAGCAATAGAAGAGAATGGGAGGCCAAAAACGCGTGATTTTTCCGCACGTTTTTTTTCCCCCTGCAGCCCATTCACTTTACTGGAGAGGAAAACCGCCTGGCGTTTTTTTGAAGAAGTTTTTGCAAAAAAAAAAAAAAAAAAAAACACTCCAAAAAAAGCTCCAAAAAGTGCAGCAAGGTCCAAAAAACGCTTCCTAATTAGGAAGAGTTTTTTTTTTTTCAGGACCAAAATAAGCCACACGTAATTTACATGTGAACTAGCCCTCAAGCATTACATGATGCCCACTGGATTAACTGGCCTGTCCTTGTAATGACATGGACCTGGCAAGTCCTTTTTAGTAAGAGATGTTCTTGACAGATGGGAAGACCCCCACTAGTGACTTGGCATGCCTGTTCCTTTTGGAATAGATATACTAGTTTGGCAATAATCCTGCATCATGGTATAAGTCTGTCTGAAAAAGCCATGCCTGATGTTTAAGGGGCAATCCTAGAGGCAAAAAAAAGAGGTTTTCTGAATTACATTATGGAAAACAGATTTGCATATTCCCCATTGGCATGCCTTTACAGTTTTGACAACAGGTTTTGTAAACCCTTTTTGAGGTGCCATTCATGTGCCAATTTTTAGGTCCATTACTTTTTTTTTTCTTGCACCAGTGGCTGAAACTAAGCGTGGGTACAAAACACAGAATAGGTGTAAGTTTCTCCATTGCATCTTATTTCTGGGCAGGTTTTTCTCCTGGCTTTGACTCATAATCACTTACTACAATACTGACATGTGAATAAGGAGGAATGAGAATACCTAGTTCTTGTCAAACTCTGGGACTGTTGCTGCATATGAGTAGTTTTAGCATACAGGTTCTTACCATATATACTCGAGTATTACCAGAGTTTTTCAGCACATTTTGTGCGCTGAAAAAGCCCCCCTCGGCTTATACTCGAGTGAAGCAAAAGTATATGATCAGCCACAATAGTAAGGTATAAAATCTCCAATAAAATAGTGAAAAAAAAAAAAAGCTTTAAAAAAAAAAAAATATATATATATATATATATATATATAAAAAAGTTCTAAATCACTCCTTTCCCTAGAATACATATAAAAGTAGAAAATGACTGTGAAACACATACATATTAGGTATCCCTGTGTCTGAGAGTGCCCACTCTACTGAGTATAGGGTATCTGCAGTGCTCCTGTTCCGTCGGGAAGGGTTTAATAGGAGCACTGCAGATAGCCTATTTCAGACAGGCTGAATTGAAAGTAGGGGGAAAAAAACCCAGTCCTCAGGGAAGGGGCAGACAGACAACCAAAACACCCCTCCCCTTCCCCAGCACCCAAAAACTCTGACCATTTTAATTTTTGAAATTTTCCAGTAGCTGCTGCATTTCCCCCCTCCCCTTATACTCGAGTTAATAAATTTTCCCAGGTTTTTGTGGTAAAATTAGGGGTCTCGACTTATATTCAGGTCGGCTTATACTCGAGTATATACAGTAGCTCAAAAGCAGTAGTGTTTTCTCACAAAAGGCTGTAAGTTAAAACCAGGGCGGTGGAGTTATTTGGCCAAATCCCCAATTGTTGATTCCCCAATTTTTTATTTTTTTTTACCAGCCTCCAACTCTGGAGAGCCATTGTCAGACAGAAGAAATAAAGAACTTGTAAGTCATTAAAAAGCCAGCGACTGACTTCCTATGAAAGTAAATATATAATGAATGAAGCCTTTATTTAATTATATAATATAATATAAATTAATATATTAATTGTATAATATAACTAAAAATAATTAATTGCTTTATTTTGGTGCTAGAGTACATATTTCTTTTCCCCGAGTCTAAGTTCACACTAGCGTTGGTGTCTCATATGGATCAGAACAATGGAGAGTCTATCTGCTAAAAAAAAAAAGCAGTTTGTTAAGGTCTCTGGCGCTTTTGTACTGAAACTGTCGGAGAGAAAAGTCCTCCAAGTAGGACTTTTCTCTCTGTCGATTTTAGGCAGAGTCCTCCAACCTAACCCAACTCCAGCCAAAACCGACCCCAACTCTGACTCCACAGTCCTTTTTAAAATTAGTCTATAGATGGCAATAGAAGTTCAATAAAGGTCACTAAACAGCATCTGACTCCCACACACACAAAAAAAAAAAAATGTAAAAAAAAAATTTGAGATTTTATTTTTAGGTAATACTCCATACCCTAAATTCAGCGCACATCAACAACATAACATAATCGGTCAATCCCACTGAATTGGCAGACTTTTAATTTATGGACCCCTTTAATATCACAGCTGATATGGACTGACCCCCCCCCCCCCCCTAGTAACAATCCTCTAGCTCTGTTCTCAGGGCAGGAATTCCACATAAAATTCTATTAGAATCATAGAGCACTAGACAGACTGTGTTATTCCAGGTTCACGGACAAGAAAACTTAAGAAGCCATGTAATAAATCTCCTATATTTATGACCAGAGCCCTCTGAATGTTTCCAATTACTGTTGGAATTAAAATACATGAGGACATCACTTTCACATCACAAACCACAAGCTAGTAAAAACAAGATCTTTGGCAACTAAATCAGAGAAATGGGGACATCAGCGAATTGACATCACAGTAACGTCAGGCTTATCCACCATATGGATTTGTTCATTATAATCTTCATATACAGATTACATGGAAAGTATTAATAGGGCTGTTATGGAGTCTTATATCAAAAAGCATTAAAATAGTTCAGATAGTGTAAGATCAAAGGGACAGTAACATGTCCGAGATATACATTGTAAGCCTTACTGATGTTAGAGTTAAGTCCTCCATCTTTGTATTTTGGCAGCCATCTTGTGCTCTTTCACATATAAACTGATTTTTCTGCTTAAGTCAAGGAGGCCCTTTGTTAGACTTTAAGGAATGTGATAATGAACGTTAATGCAGAGGTTGCTAATCATTATCTCTCAAGGGCCTCATTTTGAGAAGATACAGCTGACTTTGTATATCTCTTACCTCCTTTACATGATGTATGGACACATAACCAACAAAAGTATTAATCTTATGGTATATGAAGGTCACTTAGAGTGTATAGACACAGGGTCTATGGAACATGTCATCTTATCTCTTTTGCCATGATATATACATATAGACAGTCTGGGATGTTAGCTCACCCATAAGTATTTTTAATCCTTCTTTGTTTCATGGGAAAGTCCATCCCAGTTTGGAAAATTATAATAAGATGCAGATTATACCAGGCCTCAGCCAATAGTCATGTGCCAGGCTTGTCTTATATCTCTATAACCAATCGTGTTGTACCTGATTAGAATAGCCAAGCCAGCTCTTTGTCTGTAATGTATTTAAACTACCTTTTTCTCATAATAAAATCAGAACTCTTTTGATACACTACCATCTTGTGTCTTTAATCAGTTCTCCAGGCTTAAACCAAAATGGCTGCAGTCCATCTAGGCCTGTTAATTAATTATCTAATTTGGAACTCTGCAACATACTCTTATGAGGACACTTTAATGTCCCCAACACTGAGAACAAGGCACGAGTGCTGTGCAAAACAGTGGGGCTATATAAGCAACATGGAATGAAGTCTTTGTAATAGACTTGGTGCAAATCATGTCATGCATATTAGGACTATGGCTACATGACAACTTTGGCCATGCAATGTAATATAATGATAGTGAATGTGGTCATGATAACTTGAGGATCACAAAGCAATCACATTCACAGGCCACTCATTGTAAATTAGCAACGTGACAGGTTTTACCACCTTAGTAGACAGAAAAGAATAGATACGTTTCAGAGGTGTTTTTCTCCCCAGTCTGAATCTATCAGTGGGCCCCACTCTACACCTATCAATGAGACTGCCCATACCCTTGAATAGGACTGGGCATGTCTTTGTAACCACCCCTCCATTTAGACTAGGGAGAGAAAAACCCCTATTCTTGGGGACAAGTTGCTAAGGTAGGAAAACTCCTAATGTTGAGCAGTCATTGTCGCCAATGTCACGTGTTTGATCCACCTTCAGAATCATATCAATAAGGTGATGAGTGATATAGATGTAGAGCGCTGTATATTTCACTAGTTACAAATGATTCCTTAAAGAATTGGTGATATACTGCTAGGATAAGTGAGGGTGAGAGCACTACCTTCCATCTACAGTTTGGTGTTATAACGTTCCTTAATAATACTAACCACTGGGTTAGATAAAAATACTGAACCATCCACACCCTGAACCTCAGAAAAGGGGCTTGCAAGATTAGAAAGACTCTGCACCGTATCTAATATCGCACATCTACTACTCTGGTAGAGAAAAAAATGATACTGTGGATTGTCATATAGCCCTTTGCCGTGAATCAGTTTTGTGGGCGCCACTGCACACACTAGTTTATCCGACGAATGATGCAGTAACAAATTGTATCATGTGCTGCCATCTGCGGGCCATGAAGCAAAATGGCATCAAACTGAATCAGAATGTAATAACTGGAACAAAACACATACTTTAGCATCAAAGAAAATCAGACTACATAAAAAAAGTCTGTATTGTATGTCAGGCAATATTTATGAAATCACAGATTGCAGACTACGTCGCAGTGTCAGCCTCAAAAACGAACAATAAGTTGAGAAAGCACAACTTTTCATCAGGCATTTCTAGTTAAGAAAAACGAACACCCACGCTGTGTTGGGGGCCCCATCTTGTCCTATCTGTGGAATTGGGAACTTATTCTTGATATCTTCTTTAGAGAAGGTCTTGTCTGAGTGGTACCGGGTTCCCTCTACGTTGTATAAGCTAATAGTAATACCATCAATTTTCTCCATTTGCTGGAGATGTGACGCTGCAGAAGGGAACTTATTGCAGGGTTTTTTGGAGCTATCTGACTTTGCACTAATTCTAGAGAGAGGTCTCAGAATAGCCTTGCCCTTCAGGGATTACTCAGTTTAGATCCTGCTTGATCTGTGTGACGTTCTGATCAAGACCTACCGCCCATCTCATCAACATGAAAAGGTTGTGCATTCCAGCTCTGCGGAAGAATTGGGAACCCCCCCCCCTTCTCTGAAACTGTGGTGTTAGAGGGTTGAGGATATACAAGCAATGGAAGCCTTGACTTCTCAACTGTATAACTGTGATGAAGCCTTTTACAGGTTCTAGCATTGTCGGCTTGTTTACCAGGACTCACCTGAATATAAATCCATAATGATCTTACCTGGCATTATACAGTCTTATGTGTTGGTGGCTGCCTGATCTGCTGTCCCCATAACGTACCCCACCCCCCTTTCTTTCTCCAGTAGATCAGAACAACAGACACCACAATGTTAGTGTGAAGCCTAGGGTTAGTATGCCAGTAAATCACCACTATTGACATCTGACACAGGAGAACCTGATAAACAGGCATGAAGCCATAAACTCTGTTTCTCAGGATACACAGAGCCAGAAGCGGTGTCAGAGGTGATGTACACACGTTAGGGCAGTTCAGTTACCTGAAAATCAAGGTGGTAAATATTATTTCCCTATGTAAATTGACAGGTTAATGACACGCTCCCTGTGTCAGAATCCTGATCGTTTCCATACAGAGTATCATAAAGCGACACACTCGTGTATGCGGTGCATTCAGTAGCTCGGGTTGTCACACTGCATTAGCTCCATCCTGTACTGTGACAGAGAACTAAAATAACAAGATGTGTGTCACTTAAAGCCTTGAAACCAGCTCTCATATTGAGCAGCGTTTCACAAATGGAAAAGTGCCGTTTCTACATTTGGGCTGTTGCTAGGGAACAATGCGACACCATTAATGATCTCACAGGATGTTTCTGTGCGGAGGGGAATCGGAGGCATGGAGAAGATGTGATCCGAGTCTTCTCTGCCCGTCTAGGTTACTTATACCACTAACCCCTTAGTGACATCCACCACACATGTACACATGGCTATATGTGCAGCAGATCCCAGTTGTGTGCAGGAGCTAAAAAAATAAAATTGCACAATGAAAGAATTGCTTCTTTCTCGTGGTTCACCTCCAAAAAGGAGGAGTAAAAAGAGATCAAAAAGTTTTATGCACCCAAAGTGATTCCAACAAGAACTACAAGTCCTCACACAACTTGATAGACAGAAAAATGAAAGAACATTAAGAGGTTGTGCAGCTATGGACAATTATCCCCCTCGTCCCTCAGTGATAAGGAGTACGCGGGGGCTGAAAGTCCTAAAAAAGATGAATTGTGTTGGAGTGCCAATGTGCTTGTAGGATTCGCGCTCCATTTACTGCTATGGGTCTGCCAGACTCTAGCAGAGTATATAAATGAATGGTGAGCTGGTCACACTGCCACTCCATTAACAAGGAGGATTTAGGAGGATTTTCGGTCCCCTGATCACTGGAAGATCGGCAGATGGAGCCCTCAGTGACCGACACTTATCCCTTATCCACAGCACAGGAGATAAGTGGCCATTATGGCACAACCATCTTAATAGGTGATGAACTCTGGAGACACAAAACAAGTTACAAAAAACATCCTTTTATTTAGTACAAATAAAGTCATAAAAGCTAATATTTCATTTGAACCGTACAGTGAATGCAGTAAAAACCTAAAAAACAATGTGGGAAATGCAATTTTGTACCCTATTCTAGTCCATAAATATATATTTTTTAAGTTTTATTATACAGGATATGGTCCATTAAAGAAATTTTCCCTTCATGTTATTCCCTATCCCTACAATAGGTGATAACTTGCAGATCGGTAGGGGTCCAATTGATCAGGAGGATGGGGGAGGGAAGAAAGTCAGGCAGCACACGGACTGCTCCATTCATTTTAATAGGACGGATGGAGATAAGTGAAGTACAGCTCTTGGCTGTCTCTGTGCTGCCTGACCTCACCTCCAAGAGAATGGTGGAGTTTTGTCCCCCAATCTGAATGATCGGTTAGGGCCTGAATGGTTGGACGCACACAATTTGCTATCCATAGCTTGCCGAGATGAGAATACCCCTTTAAATGGCACTGTCAAAAATCTAATTTGTCCTTTAAAAAAACAAGCCATTATATGGTTATGTAAAAACAAAAACAGTGTTATAGATATCTGTTATAGGAGATCAAGAATTAATATATACAAACTGGAAAAAATAAAATAAAATGGGGTGCCTCCTAAAAGTGTACCAGTCACATGGAGAATACATTCCAGGTACATGGTATAGAGCAAAAGGAGATAAGCAGAGCTGTAAATATATTTTGTAGGAAGTGATTGGGTGTAATTCGTCATTTATAGCTTTTCCCTTTCTATGCTTAGAATCAGTCATCTTGTCAAGGGGGCGGTCCTCTTAGTGACTGACAGCCCTTCATGTATCAGGGTACATACAGAGACGGTTGTCCATCACTGACAGGAAGACCCTATCATCTTGGGATTGTGGTGTTCTTTTTAAAATGTAGCGTGCCCTGGGTGTGGAACTCTGGAGTGTTTTCCACTACAGGAATTGTAAGAAGCATAAAAACAAGTTACAAATTCATATAAAAGCCACCTAAAAAGCATTATGACTCGTGTTCCATTTACTGCTACGATGCTGCCAGGAATATAATCTCTAACAGAGTCCACTGCCCCATGGAAGTGAATGGAACGCAAGTACACTGGAACTCCATTCAAAAGGAGGACTTTCAGTCCCCCCCCCCCGCCCCCAGATCACTGGAGGAGCCGCAGATGGAGCCCCCAGTGATCACAGCACAGGAGATAAGTATCCATTACACAACTGCTGCTGCCCAATTACATATATAACAATACAATGAAAAAAAAATCTGGTTATGTGAAGGAAAACATATTGGGAAACTGCAGCATGCTCTGTATGAGGGAAAAAAAAAAATGTATCTCACCTCCATGTTCCAGGAATACTCTGACACATCTTTCTTTCCCTCTGGCTGCTGAGAAGTGCAGAAGAGTCCATCCATTGGTATCACGGCCATTCGGGGAGTAACCCTGTTCCAGCATAGTGCGGACAGTGTGGACATCGCCTACGGCCACCGCCCCCTGGATCCGCAATTCCTCCTGTAGCTCAGGATTCCTGCGGCAGTGATGATGTAGCATCCTCCACGCTCTGCTCTTCCTCCACATAGATTCAAGTGAAGTTACCTGAGGTCCCAAATATACAGGTTTACGTCTGCAGGCATCGTGACTGATTTCTTACGAGCAGTTGTGTGTTTGGAATCGTTTTTGACAATCGAGCAAAACTGAAAAATTGTGTGGGACTGAGATTCTGCTCTTATGTATGCGAAAAGCTGCACGTGACGTTTACTCTCCACATCGATCACAAACTGTGTTATTACCATATTTTCAGACTATAGGACTCAATGCACCAATAAACAGAAGTATTACACTAGCAAAAAAATATACTTTTATTGTACATATCGTATGGGTATCATTCATTAGATCTAGTACAGTATGCACATGTCCTGGCAGAACAGTACCTGCACAGATTTACTGTCCGTATGTACACACGTCAGGAAGATTTTATAGAAGATTGTATGGGAGATGTGACTGTTCAGTGAGCAGATAACATATAATGTATATACAGTAGACACTGCTTATACACAACTACACTGCCAAGACATATACTCCCAACTCAGCCCCTACTGTTTGTCTCCTTTTATAATTCACATTTGAGTTTGGCTTCAAAAACCTGAATGTGTGAATATACACAAACAGTTCTCAAAATCGTAAACATATGGATGTTTGCAAATTGGAGAAGGTAAGCTAATGGCTTGGTTTCACATGCGTTCACAAGTGAGAATGATAGATTTTACTTCTAAAGTTCAGTAAACCAACCAGCAGAAGCTGCCTCAGTGATTTAAGGGCACATTCAGAGCTTAGAGTAGATCATCAATATGAGATCGGGGTGGGGGTGGGGTTGGGGGAGGATGGAGGGGGGTAGTCTAACACAAAGAACCCACTTATTATATTACTGGAGCCACAGGGCCAGAAGTAAAGTGTATGGGGCCCTAAAATCACAGATCTGTACTCTGTGTAGTGACCATGCCAGGTTATCGCAGATCAGCTCCTATTCTATGGTCTAAAAAAAGCCCTTTAAGGCTGAGTCTCCACGTTGCAGAAACGCAGCTTTTTTTGTTGCAGATTTTGCTGCAGTTTGTTGAGCCAAAGCCAGGAGTGGATTGAGCATAAAGTAGAAGTATAAGAACTTCCTATATAATTCCCATTCAGTTTGTAGCCATTCATGGCTCTAGCTCAAAAAAACTCAGCAAAATAAACTACGTTCCCGCAACATGGGGCCTCATCCTTAGAAAGGAAAAGAATTTTAGAGGCTACTAACTGCTATATACAACATGCACACTGTGTAAAATAGTAAGAGCAAAGTGTAGCTACAACTTGGTGACATAGTTTTCAACAAAATTCAAATAAATAAGCAGGTGAATAGAATAAAAATGCTGTAAGGCCCGGTTCACATCTGCGTTGGGTATTCCGTTGGGAGAGTCCACTTGGAGACCCCCGAACAAAATATTGAATGCATTAAAAAGCATTTAACTTAGAAACCACATGGACCCCATAGACTATAATGGGGTGTGTGTGTGTTTTCTAGACGAATCATGCGGAGAGCAAAGTACTGCTTGCAAGTACTGCTGGGGAGTCCTCAAGTGGACTCCCTGAACGGAATACGGAACGCAGATGTGAACCAGGCCTAATATATAATTTTTTCCATTATCTTGTACTTTTCCTCTTTCCCCTTCCTCCTAAACAGACATTCATTGTGAAATCTCAGCTGATTCTGACTTTGTAAAGCAAGATGCAATTTTTTCTGAAAGGTGATCCTATCTATACTGGTAGCTTTTGTAAATTGAAGCCTTTTTCTAAATATATTGCTTTAGAAATTCTGCTTTGTTTGCCTGGTATGTGAATTGATTCCTGATTTACACAGCGTTGCTATAACCACGGACCTGGGAGATAGGACAAGTGACATCACTCACTCACTGCTCTTGCCGGCTTCAGCTAATTGTACTTTGCTGATAAAGACTAGTCTGTTATCTCTCTTAAGTTCACACACAGATAACTGAGCCTGGTCTCTACAAGAATCTGCATAATATCTGACATGCAGAAATGTTGTTTGTCCCATTCAGTAGGAGGGGGAGAGAAATACAGGAAGTGAGAAGCAGACACTGCATCCAGCCTGGCTGATACACAGAGATGGGAGAACCCCTTTAAATAGGTCTGGAATGTAGCCTAAATCCAAAGTTTAAGAATATCTAGATCTTGAATCATAAGACATCACAAATAATATTTGACACAAAGATACAGTATTTGCCTTCAGAATTTTGGTAACATATAATGTGAAATTAACCAATTTCTGACAAGCATAAAGGTTATATATTTATAGGAAATATTAACCTCTTTGGGGGCGTTCACACTACCGTTGGTGTCCGCTCAGCAGTGTCCATGGCTATTGTCTGTACAAGATTTTAGTAACGGACACTAGCTGGTCCGTTTGCAATTTCCACTCATTTCATTGGGATTTTATCTTGTGTCCTTTAGTGTCCGTTTACAACCATGTCCGCTTTTTCAAGCGGACAAAAAATTCCTACATGCAGGACTTTTCTGTCTGTTTGAAAAAATGGACAGCAAGGGTCCTTTTTTTATTTTTTTTTTTAAATAAATTTTTAAACATTGGAGGTCTATGGGCATCGGGCATATAATGGACAGTAACTGATAGCCAGTTGCAGATTTTGCTGTGGTTTTTTTTAGCCAAAGCCAGGAGTGGATAAGGTAGAATTGTAAGAATCTTCCTATATAAGTCCCCATTTCTTTTGTAGCCATTCTTGGCTTTGGCTGAAAAAACACAAGAAATCTGCAACATAAAAAGGTGTGTTTCCACAACATGGAGCCTAAGGGCGGGTTCACACCAGTTCCCAGTCTCCGGTTTAGGCAATCCGGCAGGTTTCAGTCTTCTGGACAGGGGACAGAAACCCAGCAGTCAGTTTTCAAACCCATTCACTTGAATTGTTTGCAAAGTGTCCACCCGAGAGCGTCGTCTTCCTCTCTGTGGCGAAACCATTTTTTTTAACTGGACACAAAGTAAGACATACAGGACTTTGTGTCCGGTTAAAAAAAAAGTTTTCGCCACGGAGAGGCGGAAGCTGCTCACGGGTGGACACTTTGCAAACAATTCAAGTGAATGGGTTTGAAAACTGACAGCTGGGTTTCCGTCCACTGTCCAGTTTCTCAGGGCAGAAGACGGAAACCCGCTGGATTGCCTAAAGCGGAGACCGGGCACTGGTGTAAACCCACCCTTATCCTCAAAGATGCGACTAGTTGACCAACAATTCTCAAACTATCCCCCCAACACCTTCATTAAGTATAGAAATACCTGTCTCTCAATGCTGTGACTATTTCTTTTTTGAGCAGTGGTGGCGTCTCTCCTGGCCTGAGGTATTGAACCACTTCATGTCCCTGGAGTAAATGCTTTCACCTGATGTAGAAAAGACATGGTTAAAAAAACCAAAACACTCTATTTGTTGCATTTTTACCTGCTGTGGACTACTTCACAAATAGTTGTTTTTCTTATTGTAAAATATGAAGCATTTTTTTTCCTACCACTTTTCACTCCTAGATCATGCTGCATCTAGCAAATAATAAACACCAAAAACACCTGTCAAAAGCTACGAATACCCTAAAACAACACCAAAACAACCACCCAAAGGCTGGAGACACACACATGGTGTTTTTGTTGTTATGCTGATGCTCATTCAACTGGTGCGAAGCCAGGAGTGGAGTCAGCAGGAAAGTGAAGTACAAACGCTTCCTTTATATTTCCCTTTCCTCTTGAATCCACTCTTGGCTTTGGTTCATAAAATGCAAAATCTACACCAAAAAACAACAAAAACAAGCCTCTCTCTAGACTTAGTCTACACAGTCATTGCGTTTTTTCCTGCAGTTTTCTTCCCTATTAAATCTATAAAGAAAATGCTTACTTTTCTGCAGCTAGAATTGACATGCTGTTTTTTGGGTTTTTGTTTTTCTTTTGCAAATTCATGGGTTTTTGAATAATCATCTTTTCCACAGCCTCGCAGTGGAAGGCTTTAGCCAGAATCTCATCAATTACGGTACCGTAAAATGCAGTGTTTTTTTCACTACATCTCCACAGCAGGCTAAAACGCTATGTTACTGCAAAGTAGGGTTTTAGCTTTTGCTGAGGTTTATTGAACCAAAGTCAGTAGTGTAGGAAGGGAAATGTCTAAGGGCTTCTTTTATATTTTCTATTCCTTTTCAAGCCACTCCTAACTTAAGCTAAAAAACAAGCAGCAAAGTCTGAAACAAAAAATGCTACAACATGGGGCCGTACCCTTACAGCGGTTACCATTTTTCCATAGACTTCTCTGTAGCAAAAAAGGTCTGTTTGACAAGTTTCAACTGCTATATAGTAAGTGAGGATTATATCCCAACTGGCCACCATGGATGGCAACACTGTCCTAGACATTTAGCAAATAATAAGAATGACAATGCTGGTGCCGATACTGATGTGCACCACAAGCACTGCCATTCTTGACCAGGACAATAAGGTGGAGTGGCTCGTATGTGCAAAATTTTCCTCAAGGTATATAGGTGATGGTATAAGATGTTATGCCTCTCTGCCATAGTTTTGGTTTTTCTCATGAAAAGACCTCTAGTACATATACCATCTGTGAGTCAAAAATGATGAGAGCGGCTTCAATTATGCCAAATTCACAAGCATGACCAATGTGTAATACATTTTCCATGCAGTGTCCACTGGCTGCCATTTCTGCCAACCAAATCAACTAGGACAGGAGTGAGAGGATCATTTGATCATCTTGAGGCAACTGTATTCTAATAGGGGAGACAACCCCTTTATATGTACAACAGGATGTGGAAAATTTAGGACTCATGCACACATACATTGAAGAAAAAAAAAACAGATGTGAAAAATGGATACAAAGTCCAATTCTTATCTGTGGAGCATCTACTTTTCTGGATTTCAGTCTGTTAAAACAGACAGCCAAAAAAATAGACATGTGAATAGCTTCATTGTAATCAATGTGTTTTTACAAGTGACCACCCAAGGATGTTTTCCATTGTTGTGTGCACAAGGCCTTACCATTGAAAATATTTTCTATAGTGGATTTAAATAAATATATATATACAGTCCTATGAAAAAGTTTGGGCACCCCTATTAATCTTAATCATTTTTAGTTCTAAATATTTTGGTATTTGCAACAGCCATTTCAGTTTGATATATCTAATAACTGATGGACACAGTAATATTTCAGGATTGAAATGAGGTTTATTGTACTAACAGAAAATGCGCAATATGCATTAAACCAAAATTTGACCGGTGCAAAAGTATGGGCACCCTTATCATTTTATTGATTTGAATACTCCTAACTACTTTTTACTGACTTACTGAAGCACAAAATTGGTTTTGTAACCTCAGTGAGCTTTGAACTTCATAGCCAGGTGTATCCAATCATGAGAAAAGGTATTTAAGGTGGCCAATTGCAAGTTGTTCTACTATTTGAATCTCCTCTGAAGAGTGGCATCATGGGCTACTCAAAACAACTCTCAAATGATCTGAAAACAAAGATTGTTCAACATAGTTGTTCAGCGGAAGGATACAAAAAGCTGTCTAAGAGATTTAACCTGTCAGTTTCCACTGTGAGGAACATAGTAAGGAAATGGAAGACCACAGAGACAGTTCTTGTTAAGCCCAGAAGTGGCAGGCCAAGAAAAATATCAGAAAGGCAGAGAAGAAGAATTGTGAGAACAGTCAAGGACAATCCACAGACCACCTCCAAAGAGCTGCAGCATCATCTTGCTGCAGATGGTGTCACTGTGCATCGGTCAACTATACAGCGCACTTTGCACAAATAGAAGCTGTATGGGAGAGTGATGAGAAAGAAGCCGTACGCCACAAATAGAGTTGCCTGAGGTATGAAAAAGCACATTTGGACAAGGCAGCTTCATTTTGGAAACAAAAATTGAGTTGTTTGGTTATAAAAAAAGGCGTTATGCACGGCGTCCAAAAAGAAACAGCATTCCAAGAAAAACACATGCTACCCACTGTAAAATTTGGTGGAGGTTCCATCATGCTTTGGGGCTGTGTGGCCAATGCCGGCATCGGGAATCTTGTTAAAGTTGAGGGTCGCATGGATTCCACTCAGTATCAGCAGATTCTTGAGAATAATGTTCAAGAATCAGTGACGAAGTTGAAGTTACGCCGGGGATGGATATTTCAGCAAGACAATGATCCAAAACACCGCTCCAAATCCTCAGGCATTCATGCAGAGGAACAATTACAATGTTCTGGAATGGCCATCCCAGTCCCCAGACCTGAATATCATTGAACATCTGTGGGATGATTTGAAGCGGGCTGTCCATGCTCGGCGACCATCTAACTTAACTGAACTTGAATTGTTTGTCCAAAATACCTTTATCCAGGATCCAGGAACTGATTAAAAGCTACAGGAAGCGACTAGAGGCTGTTATCTTTGCAAAAGGAGGATGTACTAAATATTAATGTCACTTTTCTGTTGAGGTGCCCATACTTTTGCACCGGTCAAATTTTGGTTTAATGCATATTGCGCATTTTCTGTTAGTACAATAAACCTCATTTCAATCCTGAAATATTACTGTGTCCATCAGTTATTAGATATATCAAACTGAAATGGCTGTTGCAAATACCAAAATATTTAGAACTAAAAATGATTAAGATTAATAGGGGTGCCCAAACTTTTTCATAGGACTGTATATATATATATATATATATACACACACACATTTAATTATAGAAAAGAAGTAGCCTTACCTCTGGTCTTTTCCTTTCACTTCGACAATCTGACTGATAGAAAACCTATAACATAATGCAGAAATGGGGAACATAATGAGAACACAAAAAGGAGTTTTAACAACCAGACCAAATATCCTATTTCTAAATGTATACATCCAACTTATATTAAACCCAGGGGAAATAATGTATATGGTAATAATCTATAATTCTCAACTATAGATATTAGTATGCTGGTGTATAGCAATTTTATGTCCTGGAAACAAGGCAATGGGATCCATTAGAATGAAGTATAAAACTGATCAAAACATATTCATTATGGATCTGGTACCCCTGATGACCATGTCACAGATGACTAAATAACTAAATTATTGACTATTTGATATACAATCTGAATAAAGGTCAAAAGCATCATATGGACAGATTCTCCCACACTATTTTAGTGCATCCTTTATGGTTTTGTTTTATTCACAGTCGGGAGTCGAAGATCATCTTTTAGTAATAGCATTACATTTCTAATACATATACATAGATGGGGAGTGCTTTCCAAAATGGCAGATTTATACACCTTTAGGCCAGGTTTGTAGGGATAAAGTCGCAACAGATTACACTAGGTTAATACTTGCAGAATGGTCCCCATTGTTTTGGTCTGTCAGAGGACCAGAACAACGGACCAGTAAATTAGCAGACACAAACGGAGACTCTGAAGCAAATGTGAACGCAGCCTTAGGCGGTAACCCACTGCCATGTACAGTACCTTTAACTAAATGTCATCCACATGCTGCATTAAAAATGGGATTCTCATCCACCCATTCCATCGTGAATCCCATCTACACATTGCAGAAAAATAAACGCAGTGGAAACACTGCGATTTCCAAACTCGTTGCACTTTGGAAATCGCAGAATGTCCATTATACCTACAGGGAAACACCCACAGTTTACCTATAGATATAACTGAAGCAGAAAAATCAGCAGAGGAAAACTCTGAGGACTTTCTATGAATAGTGCTGCAGGAAAACACACTCCATTTCCGCCATGGTTTTTCCCACTGTGCTTTATGGCTCCAGCCAGCTACTTGGAGCCTTACCATAATGGGGTTTTCCCATCCCAATTTCTTATTATTATACTGATGTACCTGAAGGCTTCTGTAACAGCTGATCTCTGAGGGGTACCGTTGTCAGACCTCCACAGATGACAAACTGATGACCTAACCTGTGGACTATGAATAAACACTTTGGAGTCAGGGAACACCCTAAGATCCAGGGTTCCCACTGCTTTATGCTTTTCAGTGTCGAGTACAGGGAATACCCTATTTTCGGCAGTTTTTGCACTGGTGGCAACATACAGAGAACTTCAAAGATGATTTTTCCTGATGGAAAATCAGCAGAGAAGCAGTCCAATGAAATCCTGCCTTAAAGAGACTTGTCACAAGGTCTTAGAAGCTCGATGATATACCTCATCTGTCACCCCCAGCATTTTGGTATTTTGTTTTTCCAAATCCATTCAATAAACCCTCAAGTCTTTATGCAAATTAGGGTATATTTGCCAAGTTGGTGGTAAGAGCCAATTCAGACAAGAAACTGAGGAAAGTCACAGAAATTATTAGACAAATCTGCTATGTGTGAATTTAATTGTAGAAAAGTAGGGTCAACAAATCAGACACGAAGAAGATAGCTGCTGGCACCGAAAATGTATTCATATTTATTGACAGTTTCCCTGCCTGGCAGCTAAAAAAACATCCACCCAAATTCTACAGTATGGAGTTCACCCTGGTAGGAGTACCAGAATCTTTACCATAATGGCAATGCCTACTAGGCTGAAATGTTTCACAGGTAAAAAACAAAACTCAAAAGTTTGTCTTTTGCCTCCTGCTTGGAACTTCCATTCTTGGGGTGAGGTCACACATCAGATTTGCTGCAGAAATTTCTCTAAATGGAAATTAGTTAACTTGAATGGGGATGTTTTAGCAGCAAACACACAGATATTTGAAAGCCAAATTTAGATAAATGAAGCCTGGTTCACATCTGCGTTCAGGGAGTCTGCTCGGGGACATCCCAAATGGAAACCTATATGCATTAAAGAGTGGTTACCTTCAGGAAAACCTGCAGACCCCATACACTATAATGGGGTCCATGTGGTTTCCACATGAAATATACAGAGAGAAAAGCGCTGCTTGCAGGATTTTCATCTCTGCATTTTTAAAGCAGAATGAGGAATGGAATCCCTGAGCGCTAGTCTGACTCCAGCCTTAAACTCATCACACATTTTCAGTAGGATGCCGGTACTAGACAACCCACAGCTGACATGCTCGGGAGAAAAAATAATTGTCTTGTGTTCTGGGTTATATGCTCGGTCTCCTGTGCAGCTACATGGGTTTCAATCTTTGCAATGCAACTGCAGGAATAACCGAACTGCTGTGTGTTTCAAACTCACAGCACAATACACATATTGTGCTCCAAGCTTTTTTTCTGCAATGTGTAAATGACATTTGTTTAAATCCCATCCACTACTCGTATACTGTACTTCACAGCAGGTTAACCACAAGTGGCCTTAGCCTCAGAAAGGAAAAAGATATAATTAGCAAAAAGGGGGACAGATCTCAGATACAAGCAAACCCCACTGCAAAGAATACATGATATTAAGCTTAGTCACAGTTTTTGATGAACACACTGGAGCTGTTCTCATAAACTACTCTAAAAGTGGTAAATCCTATTTACATTGCAACAGCGCCAAATGAGCACATATTAATTACCATACGCACGAAATCCCTTAGGCAGTATTCATACGTGGCAGATTCGTTACAGACATCTCTATTCTTCTGCACTGGGCTGCAAAATCTGTGCACACGTTGCAGAAACAACCCCATTCAGAAGCATAACACAACAAATCTGTCATGTGTGAATTCACACTTATATTTACTGCAAGATTTGTAGTGAACAGAACTGTAATATAGATCTGAATCACTGGTGAAGGCCTACTTATAAGGAGAGTACGGACTAAAATGGTGTTAATTAACCATTTATTTGATAAAAATGACAAGGATCTCTTATGCATCTATACAGATCCTATTGTGTGTACACAAATCTAATCCAACTTCTTACTTATATTGGCAATTACTTCTACATCTGTGAGGGAAGGGGGCGCTGTATATATGGTCAGATCAGGCAAATGAAATATGTAGCAACACAATAACATGGTGTGGACGATAGGGCAGCTGATCATACTACACACCTTATATGAGCAAGCATATGGGCTCTGACTAGCTAGAAGAATGATGGAGCAATAGCTGATCTGCAGGCTATGTGAGCAGAGAGCACTGGGTATTGTTTGCAGCTCATACAATGGCCCCTGCGATGATAAAGTGGATTTACACGGTGGAACAAGCCAGGCAGACATGGCAGCACTATATCCAGCCTATAGAGGTGGACGTCAGCCGCACACGGCCACAGACACGGCCTGTACTGGGCACTTGGTGCTGGCTATGCGGGGCACAGCTGGCCATTGTTGCAGAGTAGTGGCTGCAGGGAACGGGCACTGGGTGTGAGGGCCTGACTGGGAAGTGGTGAGTGCAGGAAGGGCTTACTGAACAGAAACACACTCACCCCCGGGACACACCACTGCCCAGCGCCTCACACCGTTCTGTACTTCCCGGGGCCTGCCCCATAACCCTCCGCGTTAACGGGAAGCAGGCACTGAGAATCTCTCCACCACAGCCAATCAGAACACAGCACCGTAAACCGAGGCTGGAACGCTGCAAAAAGGAAAAACTGCGCCTGCGCTAATACAAAGGGACGTCAAGCGGCGCGGGCCGGATTCCACTGTGATTGGCTAAGGAAGTCTTAAAAACCCCGCCCCGATCCCCTCGGAGTCCCTAGTGGTTGCCAGGCAACAGCGGCCAGCTGCTGTAGGCGGCAGTTACCTCTGTACGCAGGCGCTGTAGCCCCAAAGACTCTAACGACTACATTTCCCGACGTGCTTTGCGCACATTTTGAAAACGCTGAGTTGTAGTTTACAAACAGCTCTGTTAACAGTCGGCTGAGCAGCCATGTTGTATACTGAAAGGATTAAAACACACATACAAAACTATGATGCAGAATGGAATGCTGTACACAAGCTTCTGTTGGGGCAGTGTGCAAGCTCAGGGTGGCCCTGCCAGGTGGGCCCCCAGCTCACTACAGCATGGAACATGGACACTGGTTGTATTCCATACAGCTTTGCCCAGCCCCATTGACAAAATAATGTCCTGTAGCAGCACTTCATGCTGTATGATGTCCCATAGTGGTCCCTCCACCACACAGTATAATGTCCAATAGTGAACCCTCCACACAGTATAATGTCCCATAGCGAACCCTCCACACAGTATAATGTCCCATAGTGACCCCTCCACACAGTATAATGTCCCATAGTGAACCCTCCACACAGTATAATGTCCCATAGTGGTCCCTCCACCACACAGTATAATGTCCAATAGTGAACCCTCCACACAGTATAATGTCCCATAGCGAACCCTCCACACAGTATAATGTCCCATAGTGACCCCTCCACACAGTATAATGTCCCATAGCGAACTCTCCACACAGTATAATGTCCCATAGTGACCCCTCCACACAGTATAATGTCCCATAGTGAACCCTCCACACAGTATAATGTCCAATAGTGAACCCTCCACACAGTATAATGTCCCATAGTGGTCCCTCCACCACACAGTATAATGTCCCATAGTGAACCCTCCACACAGTATAATGTCCCATAGTGACCCCTCCACACAGTATAATGTCCCATAGCGAACCCTCCACACAGTATAATGTCCAATAGTGACCTCTCCACACAGTATAATGTCCCATAGTGAACCCTCCACACAGTATAATGTCCCATAGTGAACCCTCCACACAGTATAATGTCCCATAGTGAACCCTCCACACAGTATAATGTCCCATAGTGGTCCCTCCACCACACAGTATAATGTCCCATAGTGGTCCCTCCACCACACAGTATAATGTCCCATAGTGAACCCTCCACACAGTATAATGTCCCATAGTGAACCCTCCACACAGTATAATGTCCCATAGTGAACCCTCCACACAGTATAATGTCCCATAGTGAACCCTCCACACAGTATAATGTCCCATAGTGAACCCTCCACACAGTATAATGTCCCATAGTGAACCCTCCACACAGTATAATGTCCAATAGTGAACCCTCCACACAGTATAATGTCCCATAGTGGTCCCTCCACCACACAGTATAATGTCCCATAGTGAACCCTCCACACAGTATAATGTCCCATAGTGAACCCTCCACACAGTATAATGTCCAATAGTGAACCCTCCACACAGTATAATGTCCCATAGTGGTCCCTCCACCACACAGTATAATGTCCCATAGTGAACCCTCCACACAGTATAATGTCCCATAGTGAACCCTCCACACAGTATAATGTCCAATAGTGAACCCTCCACACAGTATAATGTCCCATAGTGGTCCCTCCACCACACAGTATAATGTCCAATAGTGAACCCTCCACACAGTATAATGTCCCATAGTGAACCCTCCACACAGTATAATGTCCAATAGTGAACCCTCCACACAGTATAATGTCCCATAGTGGTCCCTCCACCACACAGTATAATGTCCCATAGTGAACCCTCCACACAGTATAATGTCCCATAGTGAACCCTCCACACAGTATAATGTCCCATAGTGAACCCTCCACACAGTATAATGTCCCATAGTGAACCCTCCACACAGTATAATGTCCAATAGTGAACCCTCCACACAGTATAATGTCCCATAGTGGTCCCTCCACCACACAGTATAATGTCCCATAATGAACCCTCCACACAGTATAATGTCCCATAGTGAACCCTCCACACAGTATAATGTCCCATAGTGAACCCTCCACACAGTATAATGTCCCATAGCGAACCCTCCACACAGTATAATGTCCCATAGTGAACCCTCCACACAGTATAATGTCCAATAGTGACCTCTCCACACAGTATAATGTCCCATAGTGACACCTCCACACAGTATAATGTCCAATAGTGACCTCTCCACACAGTATAATGTCCCATAGTGACCCCTCCACACAGTATAATGTCCCATAGCGAACCCTCCACACAGTATAATGTCCCATAGTGAACCCTCCACACAGTATAATGTCCCATAGTGAACCCTCCACACAGTATAATGTCCAATAGTGAACCCTCCACACAGTATAATGTCCCATAGTGGTCCCTCCACCACACAGTATAATGTCCCATAGTGAACCCTCCACACAGTATAATGTCCCATAGCGAACCCTCCACACAGTATAATGTCCCATAGTGAACCCTCCACACAGTATAATGTCCAATAGTGACCTCTCCACACAGTATAATGTCCCATAGTGACACCTCCACACAGTATAATGTCTAATAGTGACCTCTCCACACAGTATAATGTCCCATAGTGACCCCTCCACACAGTATAATGTCCCATAGTGACCCCTCCACACAGTATAATGTCCAATAGTGACCTCTCCACACAGTATAATGTCCCATAGTGACACCTCCACACAGTATAATATCTAATAGTGACCTCTCCACACAGTATAATGTCCCATAGTGACCCCTCCACACAGTATAATGTCCCATAGTGACCCCTCCACACAGTATAATGTCCAATAGTGACCCCTCCACACAGTATAATGTCCCATAGTGACACCTCCACACAGTATAATGTCTAATAGTGACCTCTCCACACAGTATAATGTCCCATAGTGACCCCTCCACACAGTATAATGTCCCATAGTGACCTCTCCACACAGTATAATGTCCCATAGTGACCCCTCCACACAGTATAATGTCCAATAGTGACCCCTCCACACAGTATAATGTCCAATAGTGAACCCTCCACACAGTACAATGTCCAATAGTGAACCCTCCACACAGTACAATGTCCAATAGTGAACCCTCCACACAGTACAATGTCCAATAGTGACCCCTCCACACAGTATAATGTCCCATAGTGACCTCTCCACACAGTATAATGTCCAATAGCGGTCTCTCCACACAGTATAATGTCCCATAGTGACCTCTCCACACAGTATAATGTCCCATAGCGGCCTCTCCACACAGTATAATGTCCAATAGTGGCCCCTCCACACAGTATAATGTCCCATAGTGACCTCTCCACACAGTATAATGTCCAATAGCGGTCTCTCCACACAGTATAATGTCCAATAGTGACCTCTCCACACAGTATAATGTCCCATAGTGACCTCTCCACACAGTATAATGTCCCATAGTGGACCCTCCACACAGTATAATGTCCAATAGTGGCCCCTCCACACAGTATAATCTCCCATAGTGGACCCTTCACACAGTATAATGTCCCATAGCGGTCTCTCCACACAGTATAATGTCCCATAGTGACCCCGACACACAGTATCATACCTCCCCACCGTCCCGATTTCCGCGGGACATTCATGATTTCGGTGACGTGTCCCGCGGTCCCGGTTCGAGGGAGGTACCGTATTTTTCGGACTATAAGACGCACCTAGGTTTTAGAGGAGGAAAATAGGGAAAAAAAATTTGAAGCAAAAAATTGTAAAATATTTAATATATGGGAGTTGTAGTTTTGCAACAGCTGCAAGGCCATATTGACAGGTGACCCTGCAGCTGTACGGGGACGCATAGAGTGTTTTTTTGTTTTTTTTTGCGGGACCAGATGTACTTTTTAGTTATACCATTTTGGGGAATATCTATTGCTTAGATCACCTTGTATTGAAAAAAAACCCGGCGGTTTAGCAATTGTGATTTTGACGTTCACCGTACAGGAAAACTATTAGTAGACCGGGCATTTTCGGACACAGGGATACCTAATGTGTATGTGTTTGACATATGATTTTCTACTGTTATATATATTCTAAGGAAAGGAGGTTTAGAACTTTTATTTATTTCATTTTTTTATTATATATGCAGTCATTTGATTGCAGTCACTGTATTGCCGTCTATGGGACATTCTGTATATTAGTATTACGGCTGGTCATAGACTAGCCGCAATACTAATATAGCAGTGACAGGCCTGGGAGCCTTCATTAGGCTCCCGGCTGTCACCCGAACAGGTCGGCTCCTGCGATATCGCCGCGCAGGAGCCGGACTGCAACTTTACAGGTATGGGGCCGGTGGGAACCGGCCCCGGGAGAGAAGGGGCCGCCAATACAGACCCGGCATCCGCTGTACTAGAGAGGCGGATGCCGGCAAGGGATAGACGCCGGCACAGGTGCCAGGGCCTGAGACATCGCTACGCTCCTCTGCCCTGCATGAAGCCAGCGGCGGGGGGACGGAGGAGCGGAATAGCATCGCCCCTGCCGCTGCTGGCTTCATGCAGGGCAGAGGAGCGCAGCGATGTCTCAGGCCCCGGCACCTGTGTCGGCGTCTATCCCTCGTCGGCATCCGCCTCTCTATTACAGCGGATGCCACATTCGGACTATAAGACACACCCTTCTTTTCCCCCCAAAGTTGGGGGGAAAAAAGTGCGTCTTATAGTCTGAAAAATACGGTATGTCCCGATTTCAACTCAGATCTGCGAGAGGACGGCATGAAACTGGGGCAGATGAAAGAGGAGACGGCATGACTCTGGGGGCAGATGAAGGAGGGGACGGCATGACACTGGGGGCAGATGAAGGAGGGGACGGCATGACACTGGGGGCAGATGAAGGAGGGAACAGCATGACTCTGGGGGCAGATGAAGGAGGGGACAGCATGACACTGGAGGCAGATGAAGGAGGGGACGGCATGACACTGGGGGCAGATGAAGGAGGGCACGGCATGACACTGGGGGCAGATGAAAGAGGGGACGGCATGACACTGGGGGCAGAGAAGTGGGGCATGAATCTGGGGGCAGAGATGGGGGGCATGAATCTGGGGGCAGAGATGGAGGGGACATGAATCTGGGGGCAGAGATGAGGGGACATGATTCTGGGGGCAGAGATGGGGGGACATGAATCTGGGGGCAGAGATGGGGGGGCATGAATCTGGGGCAGAGATGGGGGACATGAATCTGGGGGCAGAGATGGGGGACATGAATCTGGGGGCAGAGATGGGGGGCATTAATCTGGGGACAGAGATGGGGGGACATGAAACTGGGGGCAGAGATGGGGGGGACATGAAACTGGGGCAGAGATGGGTGGCATGAATCTGGGGTAGAGGTGGGGGACATGAATCTGGGACAGAGATGAAGGGGGCATGAATCTGGGGGCAGAGATGTGGGGACATGAATCTGGGGGCAGAGATGGCGGGACATGAATCTGTGGGCAGAGAAGGAGGGGACATGAATCTGGGGGCAGAGATGGGGGTATGAATCTGGGGGCAGAGATGGGGGGACATGAATCTGGGGGCAGAGATGGAGGGGACATGAATCTGGGGGCAGAGATGGAGGGGACATGAATCTGGGGGCAGAGATGGGGGGACATGAATCTGGGGGCAGAGATGGAGGGGGGACATGAAACTGGGGGCAGAGATGTCCCCCCATCTCTGCCCCCAGATTCATGTCCCCCATCTCTGCCCCCAGATTCATGTCCCCTCCATCTCTGCCCCCAGATTCATGTCCCCTCCATCTCTGCCCCCAGATTCATGCCCCCCCATCTCTGCCCCCAGATTCATGTCCCCTCCATCTCTGCCCCCAGATTCATGTCCCCTCCATCTCTGCCCCCAGATTCATGCCCCCCCATCTCTGCCCCCAGATTCATGTCCCCTCCATCTCTGCCCCCAGATTCATGTCCTCCCATCTCTGCATCCTTTTTCTGCAACATGCCGTTGGAAGAAAAAAAAACACTAGCGGTCTCCATAGACCACCATTGTGAGGGGGCGGATTATGATGTGGATTCCGCGCCATAATCTGCCCCCTCTGTGCCCGTGTGAACTAGCCCTAACTAGTACCAATTATGAACAACAATTTGTCTTACAAATATGAAGCCCTCAGTTATAGGTGGGGAGACAATAATGAAAATCAAAAAATGACAGCGACAGGAAGGGGTTAAATGAAGAAGCGCGCGGTAGGTGGTCTGGGCAGAGAAGGGGGCTCTGTAGTTCTCAGCCCACAACCTGTCACTGCTCTGGGGCAGCATCACTATTGCTATACTGGACACATCTCCTTATTACTTCCATCCACGTTATTAACCCCTGCCCTGATAGTTCACCACGACCCTCATCACTCTGCCAAATCTGCCAGCTCCCTCCTGTGCCACCTGATTGGCTAAGACGTCTAACAAGCCCCGCCCACTCCCATAGACGCTAGCGACTGCGAGGCAGATACCGGCAAGCCCTGGAAATAAGAACTACGCGTGCGCAGTAGCCACGATTCGCTTGTGAACTACATATCCCGACATGCTTTACAGCATATTTAGTCGTGAGACTCCTGTGCAGGGCATCTCCAGGTGTCTGTCATGACGTCCTCCCGTGGGTTATTGGCGCTAGTATGACGTCCTGGCTCTGGTAGGTAACGTGTTAGTGGGTGGCAGATGGCAATGACATGTATGCTGTGACCATCACTCTATGGAATCAATGGAGGTGACTTGGGGCGAACTGCTGCAGGGGGGAATTACCAAAAATATGTGAAGCCTAGCTGGACAGAGGGATCTGATCTGCCCATGGCTTATGTCAGTCATATGATGTATCCATCACTTCCATGTATCACAATGGTGATGTAAAGTGGCAAAACTAAGTGTGCCATTCCATTGGGAGACTGGCACTGCCACTGGGAATGGGTTTCTTGTTTCTTATTGGTCTAGTCCTGTATTCTATGTCCATCTCCACTTTTCTGTCTCCAAATCTACTGGCGTAGGTTTCCAGAAATCTGGCATGCATTATAATCAGCCTGGTGGGCACAGTAGTCCCTGGCCCAACCTGCTTCACCTATTTTCATGGAGTGGTGAGCAAGTTCTGGAACAGGAGATGGGGCACACATTTGGTGCATGAAATGGCCTTGCACCATATTTGCACCCCTATAGGCAAGAAAACTGGTGTAAATGGACAATGAATTTCCCTGCTTATGTCTGTCTACAGACATCTGTGCTATTTGGTGCAAGTCATTGACGCCTTTTTATTAAAGGGATTCCATTATTGCAGAAATGCATTTTTATAAATAAGCGCATATTCCAATATCCTTTAGGAAGGCTACTCTAGGCATACCTTTATTTCTTTTGCGGCAATTTTTGAATGGCTGGTGGCCATCTTTACTTTTCCTCTTGAATGTGCATACAGAGCATGTGTGAGCTTTTGAGCTTTGTGGTGTCACTTGCTGCGTGTTATGCAGTGAAGAGGATCAGTATGGGGGATCTCTTTCAAAAAAGGGGCATAGAAGAAAGGAGCCGGAGTTGTTCTTCAGGGGTGATGATGCAGTGCTTGGAGCATCGGGGTAATGCCCTCTGTCCTTGATTTGTATATCAAGAAATGCAAATTTATTCAAAAATGGCTGCAAAGAAAAAAAGGTCTACCTAGAAGAGCCTTTCTGAAGACTAATGGAGTACATGCTAATTTAAAAATACATTTCTGCAGTGATAGAACCCTTTGAAATTAATTTGCGCCAAAACAAGATGACCACTTACAGCAGAATCTAGTGCAACACCATTAGTAAATCTTGGCCTCTAGCTTCCACTAAACTAGCTTTATTAAGTGTGTGTATACCCTGTTGATAGATCAGGGAGCTGGGGCAAGGGAAGATGCCTTTAAGCTAAGGCCCCAAAGTGCTGTGGAGAAAAAAAAACCACAGCGGCAACCCATCACTGTTCTTCCCGCGGCGCTTTAAACAGAAAGTTTGCAGAGTTTTCCTCCACAAACTTTGTTACAATTATATCTATGGTCATACAAAAAGAGGCTAGATAGATATGGAGAACAGTATCAATCAGAAAAAAACCATCCACATCAGAAATTTCATATAAAATGCAAATATTTTATTGACCTATTAAAAGACATATAAATACATACAAAAAATGATGGGGAAAGAATATCCATAAAACACCAAATCACAACTCCAAAGGGTGGAGTGACCCAGGAATATATAGCCAAATAGACACATCATGGGGAAGTGAGGTAAAAAGTCAATTAGTCACAGAGAATCATATTAGAACTGATACAAAATTACTGTGCAAAAGGTAAGCAATAATACAGTATAATTAAGTGAATAGCAACCATGTTAAGGAAGCAAGTGCAAGGATCCATGGACCCGTAAGAGTAAGTAAGTGACAACTATGTTAAAGGAAACAAGTGATGGCAATCTCTTCTTATGATGTTCTGAAGATGTGATGACGTAGGACAATTAAGTGCATTGTGGTGTCCTTTATTGTTTAGTAGCAACATATATTGCAGCTAAGGATAAATGGGAAAGGCTCTGAGGGTTAAGTCTAGTTTCTCATGGGGTCTTGAATCATCAATGCCGTCTTTAGGAATGTTATGACTTAAAAAAAATATATATATATACACTTTTTTTTTTTTTTTAAGATTAGGCACTGGTTCCAATAATGATCTTCCATGTAACATATACCATTCAAGTGTCCCAAGAAGATGGAAAGACCATTGCCAGGCTTAAGGAGGCTGCACAACATATTACTGCAAGCTGCCCCCCTACATGAAGACTTACAAGCTGCTGCAGTTCTGTTAATGCCAAGTGACAACCCAGGTGATCCAGCTGTGTGCATGCTTGATCTGTGTTTTTGCTAAGTTGGCTTGTGCATCTGTGTCACGTATGTAACCAACACTAATAGTTTATGAGATGTCTGCCCATTGTTGGCCTGTCTGAGTACTGCACAATAAGTCCCTTACTGACTGATGGGCTTTCCAGTGCTGAAATCCCCAACAGTCCTGAGAATGAAGGCGCTACACTACTAGTTAAAGGAGTCTTGGGTAGGGGTGTCGCAGAAATCGTGCTCCATGTTTTTCTGATCGAAGGATCGCTCTCTAATGATTTATGGGGCCATTATGTCAAAACATTCACATGGTCTGCAGATTATTCCCCTTTATGGTTCTCATTGTGCTGATGTGTTAAAACTCTTGCAAGAGACCCTATGAGGCTTCTTAAAACCATATATAAAGTGTATTCACCATGTTTCCATGTCTGATTTGTTCATCCTCTCTCTCCTTTTAGCAATCCATGAGAATGCTGGGTGGGTACACCGGGATGTTACCTTGCTTCAACTGTCTCTTATCCAGCTCTTGATCATCAAAGCTGAGAATCTCTGCACTGAGCCACAAGTGAGACGTCAGTATTCCCGTGTGGTGGAGCTGCTGCAACAACATGGAGTCAACGCCACAATAGTAAGGAGCGAGCATAATCATTGCTAAGTAACATTTTTGATCTGATTTTATTAAAGTCTTCAAATATAACAGAAAAGACAAAAACAAAACAAAGGCATAGTGACTCGCAGGCCTAGCCTATGAGCAAGAGGACGGGGGTGAGACCCCAGGCAGCATTATAAAACATGCTAAGATAATAAAGGGATTGAAGGCCCAAAAGTAGGGGAACACGAAAACATGGATACAGATATGGAGGTGAAAACAAACGGACAAGGGGAACACACCTGAAGAACTGCATTCGGGCGAACATGTACGGGAAAAGAAAGGGGGGGGGGTACAATAGAGGGAGGGAAGGATAACTGCACCCTCCTCCAGGGGAGAGAGAGGAAGGATAAAAAGATACTACATCAGTAGAAAAAAAAGAGGAGAATTCAGTGAAATCCTGGAACACCACCCAAGGTTACCAGAGAGCCTAAAACTTGGAGGGGTCAGGGGAATTCCTCCACCATCAGGGCCTCCATACTCCTTATTAGGGGAAGCTCCTGTAGAAATTCCACCATAGAGTCAGAAACCGTGCTCTGCCAATGTCTGGGGATGACTGTTCTGACAGTCGTGAGAAAGTGTCGCAGGAAGTTCTTCTTCACTGCCAAAATCCTGCCAGGATAACTGAAAGAATAGCATAAAGGGTTAACTCCGCATCCTAGAAGGGCCTAAGAGCGGCACACTCCCACCAAATATGGTATAAAGTACCATAGCGCCAACACTGGTCAGTCACACAGGATAAATTCTGTGGCGAAGATGCTAAGTAAGATTTAAAGGGGGACTCTTAACTCTCCCCTTTATGAAGTCTGCGTCAGTAACTCATTATTGCCACCAACTGGCATCTTTACAATGACTCAGGTAATGCTTCTTGGTGAACTGCTTACTGGCTTGGGTCTTCTTACACTGCCATTTAGCTATCTGCATTTCATTTTGTTGTCTGGGGCATTATTTCCTTATTGGGTACAGAATTTCTTAAAGAGGACCTTTCACTACATCCAACAAGTCCAGTTCTTTAAATCTGTTAAGATGCTGCTACTGTACTGATTCTGGCACAGTTTTGTTTTGTTTTTTTCCCCCTAGCCTCCACAGTTCCCAAGCAATTAGTGCTGTTTTCTTTGGTGGCTGATGTACTATTTAGACTCTGCACTGTTAGGAGGGCGGTGTCAGGCAGGAGCAGACAAGGGGTGTGATTCTGAGCTCTGACACTGGCTTCCTCTGATCAGAGCTCTGAATTACACCTACTTTGACATTACAGCGCTTAAATAGAGCATCGGCATCAAAACTACCTGCACTTGTTGCTCAGGAATGGCGGAACCTGGAGGGAAAAAAAAACCTCCAACTGTGCCGTAATCGGTGCAGTGGTGCCTATTAACATAGGCTAAGAACTTATATTGATGAAAGGTCCTCTTTGAAGTCTTCCTAAAATTCAAACCACTTTTGATTTTCTGTTAGCGTTTGTCACTAGTAAATTTTGTAACATACACTATTGACAGATTTTTTTTTTTTTTGGCTCCTTTCCGTGGATTCCACTTCAGTCTCTGTATATTTCCCTTCTTACTGTGTTTCTAACTGGCGTAGGGATGTAATGCAGGCAAAGTGAGGCTTTCATCCAGTGATATCTCTGGAAATGATACAGATAGAAGTGTGATATTGGTGTCGTATGAAAGCTGAAAGTTTATAATGCCTGAAATATAACTGTTTGGAGTGACTTTCCCCAGCCTCAGCTTCCCTGCATACACAAGAGCCTCTATATCCATACTCCAGTAAGAATCCGTGTACAGATTAAAGTGGAGTAAAATAAAGAAGGGACAGAACTGGAAGTCAGTGCAGAGTTTCACAGAAAGTAGTCGAAATCCATAAAGAATAATAAAACATTTCAGAAATGCTGCCAGAAAATTAAAAGTTGCTCTGAATTTTCCATACACTTTCATATAATGTAGTGGATTCATTGATGGTATGCATGAGTGTTGTACATATGATATATTTTATTTTATTATAAATTTTTTATTTCCCCCCCAGATTAGACTGTTCTCCTCTTCAGATAAGGTGCTAGTACACATCTCCACCAAGTGCCTCTCTTGTTTGGTGCTATATCAACTTAAATTCCAGGTGAGCTCTCATTCTGTTCTACCTCTGTCATATATTCTTGTAGTTGTGACTGGTCTGTTATATTCTTAGTTTATTTAGTCCTGGGGACAATATCACTCCCTAAGGAGAGATCACCTTCTCAGGCGTATGGAGTCTTTCAAAAAGCCTTTTTAGCTCCATGATTTGGCGAAATCCCGCATCATGCAACAAAAGCTTCTTGAAAAAATCGGGCATGATGTTCAAGGGGGCTACCCATAGAGGGCAGCAAACAGAGGCACTGTTTTCCTATTTAGATCTTGAGGAAACAGATTTGCGTATATTTCCCATAGTTTACCGTATAAGCCGAGTTTTTCAGCACAGTTTTTGTGCTGAAAAAGTCCGCCTCGGCTTATACTCGGGTCATTACAGTAATTCAGCAATATCCTAGTTGCAGACCCAGCATCCGAACCCGGCATACAGACACCGGGGCGGGTGCTGGGCCGCAGCATCGCCACGCTCATAGCAGGAGTGTAGCGATGCTGCTCATTTCAAACTGCAGAAGTACTTACGGTACTTCTGCTAGCAGGGACGGAATACAGAACCCTCCCCTCCCCACACTCTATCACACGCCAGGTGATGTGGCCACATAAGGTCAGGCCCGCACCCGGCGTGTATCTGCGTTCCGGCCCTGCTAGCAGAAGTATCGTAAGCACTTCTGCAGTTTGAAATTGACAGTATCGCTACACTCCTGCTATGAGCGTGGCGATGCTGCGGCCCGGCACCCGCCCCGGTGTCTGTATGCTGGGTCTGTAACTATAATGGCGCCGCTTTGCTTCAGAGTGGTCACCATACCAACCAGCACCTTGGAGCTCCCTGCAATCATGCCTGCAATCACAGATTGCAGCCATGGGGAGCTAGAACATATCCACTGTAAGTGTTACAGCGGAGATGCTCTACGATGTCCCAGTACGAGGGAGGGAGCGGGCAATCCTAGGAACTGCGGCCGGCCGCTGGCAGAAGCGCTTCTGCCGGGAATTCCCCCTCAGTGCTCCTGCCGCTGGCCAGCTGCAGTTCTCATTCAGGTCCAGCCGGCTGGGGATTCCCTTCAGAGCTCCTGTAAAGGCTCCCCGGCTGGCAGTGCTTCTCTTTTGCAGGCTGCTCTATGGAGCCTGCAAAAGAAATGACAATTTTTGCAATGCATTGCATTAGTGATCACACCCCCTGGGGTTCAAGACTCCTAGGGGGTCTAATAAATGCAAAAAAAAAAAGTATTAAAAATTCTAATCCTCCTCCTTTCCCTAGCACACATATAATAATACTGTGAAACACATACACCTTAGGGTGCATTCACACTACGTTTCCTGAAGCTTATTCTGAACTTAAAACACGTTCAGAATAAGCGGCGTATAAAGCAGTTCCATTCATCTCTATGGGAGCCGGCATACGAGTGCTCCCCATAGAAATGAATGGACTGCTTCAGTAAGAGAAGTGCCGGCGTATACGGCAAGCTCTGCTCATTCTGAGCCGTACACGCCGGCACTTCCCATTCACTTCAATGGGACTGTTCGCAGTGAAAGAAGCAGCCCATTCATTTCTATGGGGAGCGCTCGTATGCCGGCTCTAATAAAAATGAATGGAGCTGCTTTATACGCCGCTTATTCTGAATGTGTTTTACGTTCAGAATGAGCTTCAGGAAACGTAGTGTGAATGCACCCTTAGTTATCCCTCTGTCCAAAAACACCCACCCTACATACCTATAAATATATTTTTCTGGTACGGTAAATGCCGTAGCGGGGAAAAATAACTAACTGCCCCTTCCCCGAGACTGAGTCCCCCCCCCCCTTGGAGTTCAGCCTGACTACATCCAGGTTAAGTATAGGGTATCGGCACGGCTCATATTGTGTCGGGAAGGGGTTAATAGAAGCACTGCAGATACGCTATATTCAGCCAGAATGAATTCCAAGTGGAGGGAAAAAAAAAACAGGCTTATACTCGGAGTCAATAAGTTTTCCCAGTGTTTTTTTTGTTTTTTTTTTTGTGGTAAAATTAAGGGGGTCTGCTTATATTTGGGTCGGCTTATACTCGAGTATATACGGTACTTCGTAATTCATTCACTTTCAGGAGCGTAAGCTCAGGCATGTTGAAATCCAACAGCCCGATTTAGTGTCTCTGCGCCTTCTGCTTGTGTAGAAATGTCTAGCACATCCTCCATACACTTGGAGGTTGGCCAGTCCCACTGAAGTTGGCAGGTTCAGCCGACCATTAATCTAAAGTGTATGGCCACCTTCATCAGGTGTATGATGTGACTTGCTGACCTGTCACTATGTCAAAACCAACAGTTCAGGTGGCTTTTCCAATTATTGCACTTGTTAGTAGTGGTTGTGGCTCAAATGGCTAAGTCCTCTAAGTTTAGGGCTGTCCTCGTACTTGTAACCATGGAGTCCATTACTAATTGTATCTTCCATTAAATGTGCTGCTGTTTTCCTAGAATGTGGTGAATGCTGAATGGCTTCAGTTCTGCCTAAGTAGCTTGGGTGAAGAGCCGGGATCCCACATCGGAATGCCATGTCTGATGTCCTTAGTAGCTGTTTGTAAAGGAATCCTTATGGATGAGAGGATCAGAAAAGCAGGTATGGCTAGTGTTGCAGTAAATGACTAAAGCTCTGTACACACTGGTAAGTTATCAGTAATAAGTGTTCCAGATTATTGTCCCATGTAAATAACCTGCATAAATGATGCGGTTTCAGGCCTAAAGCTGGCCGTACACACGAGAAGTCAGCTGCACTGCTGTAGATTGCTATATGGTGGGATACGAGACCGGCTCCAGGTTTGTGTGGGCCCTTGGGCAGCATCCATGGCAGATTTTTATTTATTTATTTTTTGTGTCCTACACTAATTTGTTAATGGGAGGTCAAATGAGGGAATAATCTGCTGCTGATTTGGGGGCAAAATCAGCACCAGATTCCACTATGTGAACAGGGCCTGATTCTGTTAACAGTGCAATAAACGCTTTCATCTTTATTAATGGAAGTGCTCAATGCAGAGACTGAGTTGGGCTCCCACAGATAAATGCATACATGTATAAACTTATACATAGGGTATAATATGTACAGGGATGTAACAAGCAAAGATTAGGCCTCATAATATAGCGCCCCCTTTCCTGGCTCCCACACAGTATAATGCCCTATTTAATCACACTATAATGTCCCACAGCGGCCCCTAGGGTGGTCCTTGCAAATATTGGAAACCTTTCAGAATATGTAGAACCCCAAATTATGTAGAACACACAAACTATTATATTTGGAGGAGGTGGCAAACAAAGTTACTTACCTCTCCCAGGCTCCGGCAACTCCCTGTTCAGTCTTCAGCCCTTTTAAATGACATTAAAGACGTGGGTTATGCTGGTGTCATTATACATCGCAACGCTGGCCTGACCCCACATGAGGTCATTGAAGGCTGACTGAGTTGCATTGGAGCCCAGGACAGGTAAGTAAATAGGGCCACAGTCAGCTGCAGCGTTCACCCCCTCAGGAGTTTGGGTTCTTGGCAATTGCCCAGGTAAGCTGGATGCTGACACCAGCCCTAGTGGCATAGCTAACACTAAAGATCTATTATGAACTAAACTGACAAGGAAAAAGGGCAGCAGTTTAGAAAAAATTCTGACTTTGCACAAAATTAAAACACGATTGGCAAAAAGTTCAATGCCAGGTATCCTTATGAAGCCAACTAGCACATTAGACCATAAGGGTTTTTCTACTAACTAAACTAGGAGGTGGAGGGCTTCTCGTCTGTCAGTGACTGGATGTAACCATAAGGGCTTGTTCACATTTGTGCCCGGTTTCTGTTTCCTGCACAAAGCTGAGCAGGAGACGGAAACCTGCAGGACTATTTCAAACCCATTCATTTGAATGGGTTTGAAAGATGTCCGGCCGTGAGCGTTTTATGCTCTCTGCCGCGAAACCGTTTTTTTAAAATTGGACATACAGTAAAAAACGGTTTCGTGGCGGAGAGCATAAAATTCTCACCTGCGCTCACGGCCGGACCCGCTCAGACAGCTTTCCGTCTTCTGCATGCAGAAGACTGAAATCTGAGAACTGACTCCGGGCGCTAGTGTGAACCTAGCATCACTGGTACAAAGATATAGGAATGTGTGCACATGAAGTAATAAACATTTGGGCAACCAAAGAAGGAACGTCTATACCACAACAGGGAAATATGTACATAGAACAAAGGAATCGGAAAGAAGGACTTGCATACGATATAAGACTAACCAGGATAAGTATACATGGTAACAAGGATAGATGGGATGTGTGTGTACACATAATAGAAACAGAAGTACATCAATAAGATATCCATAGGTAAACGGCAAGGGATAAATACGGACTGATCAGTAAGACATTAACACACATATCACATCAATAAGACACTATGATTTTTATGGAAAAACATGTTGCATTATAGCATCCTTTTCAGACTCTCACCACCCTTGGGGGGAAAAAAAATTGATACGAAAAGACACAAGAAGCCGTTTTGTTTTTGTTTTTTGTTTTTTTTTTTTTTCTTCTTGCACTTTCTGAATTTCCAGCCAGGTTGGCCCAGTAGATCTACAGGGCAATTGCCTTCATCAGACTTCTGATCAAACTTCTATCACTTGTGCTGTGACCTGATGTCCTATGTATGTAAGCCTCTGTAATGGATAATGTGTACTTGTATCTCTTCTAGATTATGTGCTGCAGATTATTGCACCGCTGGAAAAAGTATTTGAAGGCTTCTGCGCCACCTGGATCTTCCGTCTTTCAAACAGTGATTGCAAACCTCTGACACTAGATGGCGAGTCCAGCAGCCAGTTCTCCTGCCTCTTGGATCTATTAGAAGTCTTGGTTGCCTTAAGGATAGAACTGACATTAAACGTCTCCCTCTGCAAACATGTTTTACCTGTGATTCTTCCTCAGGCCTTGAACCTAATGGCCGCTCCTATTCCTTACTTTGTAAAGAAGCAGGCCATCCTGGTGCTAAAACGATGTCTCCTGTATAAAGCTGGTGAAGATTTCCTGCCTTCCCCGCACAGTTTATTTAACCAGCAAGGTGCAGCTTCAGATAAGGAGCTGGCTACCCTGGCCTCCATACTACTGGCTGCAGTAGAGGAATGCTGGCTATTCCAAGTGCCTTCATGTGACAGGTCAAACAGCTTCAGTGGTGCCAACGAAGGCTCGGAGCATGGTCAGGACCTGGTGTTACTGGGATCAACCTGTCTTTCTGTTCTCAAGGCTGTGGAAATTCAGTTCTGTTATAAAGCCTCCAGTAGTACGGGGTCAGGTAATATCTGTTATAGGTATTCACATTTTTTTTTACATGCAAATGTGTTGATTTTAGTACATTCATAGCAACCACTTATCAATAATCTTGTGTGGCGAGTGCATCTTGGGCACACGGATCTGCCGGGGGTGTTAATAATCACTGATCTACTGACCATAATGCTGATAGAGCCTCAACCACAAGATGGCGCCAGTTTTACAAACCATGCAATGGTAAATGTGCAAGATGTGCTTACATTTTGCTTGTAATTGTTTCATAGTTTTTTGGATAGCTGGTTGTTATGTGAATTAAGGTAGGTTCACACTACTGTCCTAAAGGTCCATTGCTCTCATCCATCAGATGAGAACAATGGACACTTAATGACAGCTACAGAGGAGCCCCCTCCATTGGGTGTCCGTCTGTATTCACCCAAGTGCAAATGATACATGACTGAAGCTTTCTTCTGTTATATATAATTTTATTTTTAATTTTCTAAAGGATGAGAATTTGTGCAAGCAGGTCCCCCCCTCCCCATTACAAAAGTAAATAAATGTGACTGAAGAACAGCTTCATACATACCTGACAGAGCATGTATGTTAATAGGAAGAGTGAGTATTCGCATGTGAGAACAAGTGATTGGTCATGTTTAAATCCGGCATGTCTAGTCATTCTTTCCATTAAGGAGAACTGGGACACCCCATAGATGGTTTGCTGGTTCTGCCAAGTTCAGCAGGTTTGGATGAGTTTATTCTAGTATTTATAGCTTCGATTAGGATTACCATTATTGCACAGTTTTCAGATAAAGCAATATTTGGAATTGCACCTAGCATGTACATAAGCCAGACTTGACTTGTACACTCGTGTCCTGAGTAACCTTCTCCATGCTTGGACACATCAGAAAGGAGAGGTGTCTGTTAGCAGGAAAGCTGCTTGAGTTTTGATGAAGGTTTTATAAAATGTTGAAACTATGATAAGTATTAGGACTTCTAGCTCCACATCTATTTTACTTGTCATTTTTGTGCTTTTGGTAAGTACTGTTATTTGGCAAGGTCTAGTGACATAAGTACAGTCACTTCATCTGCTTGACCCTTTCATGGCTTTATATTACCTCTTCAGCTCCGCACAGGATTTAAGTGTCTTTTAAGTATAAGCAGGAGGACACTTGGATTGTCTGGCTTAGTACAGTGAATAAATAAATTTAATTTTTTTTTTTCTCTCTTCTAGGGCATACTGAATTTTCCGAAATGCCTACGTATATGCCTGACTTACTGACTTTCCTAAAACTGCATCTTAAATGGAAGGAGCCAATGCACTACTGTGAATGGGTGTCCCTGATCTTTATAGAGCAAGATGATGACATGTTGGAAGTGGCAAAGAGTCTGCTTCATATGTACCTGCACAATCCAAGGTATGCAACTTTCTCACGGAGTCCTTTTGCACTTATGACTTTGCTCTTGTGACCATGTATCTGTAATCTATACTGTACCTTTGCATTACTGAATTTGTGCTGAAGAACATGGATGTGAAAGAATAGCAGCATACTGTATTAGACAGGCTAGTAAGGGCAATGTGTGGCGGGTCTGTGCAAATATTTTCAATGTATGTTGTGGGTGTGTGGCTTACTTTTTCAGGTAAGAGACTATGGCGACATGACTTATCACTTGCATGCTTCCTAGACCTTTTATGCATGGCATTGAACAATGAGTAATGTGAGGACAAATCAGCTATTTTATAATGGTTATAAGCATGTTTGTTTGTTTTTGTATTTCTTGGTTTAGACTGAATTCTACAACTAGTGATGGAAAGGACATTGGGAAGTTGCTATCACATGAGCATGGGATGAACCCGCACTGCATCTTCTTGTTCCTTTTGAAGAATGTATCGTTTGATTCTTCAGTCCTACTAGACTTCCTGATCTCCTCCGAGACCTGCTTTCTGGAGTACTTTGTAATGTATTTGAAGCTTCTGAAAGAAGATTGGCCTCAGTTTTGCTTAACCTGCACCTTCCATGACATGTCCTCCTCTGTCCTGTTCTCTAGTGTGGCCAATGTCTCTGTCTGTCCTCTGCAGATGAACATGCCACGTGCACAAGAATGCATTTGCAGTCCACATGTGGCTAAATCCACTGTGCCTGATCCAAAGAATAAGCAGTCACCACGTTCTCAGCCATCTGACTCTAAAAGTTCCTCCGCTTTAGGTGCTCTTCAGCGCCTTGTGGAATATGACAGCTCTGAAGACTCCGACTCAGAAATGTTAGTCACTGAACCATGTCCAGTCATGTCACACCGTGCAGGAGCTGACAGCTCAGATATAGATAAACACATGAAGGACCTGGAGCTGACAGCAATCTGTTCGAGATTCCATAACATGTCAGCAAGTAAGCCAGCTGCCCCAGTATACCAGGCTCGGGGCATCCAGCAGAAGTCAGCACAATGTCTGGCTAATCTTCAGGGAGCCATTGACAGGTTGCATAGAAAGAAGCTGTTTCCATACAACCCAACTGCTCTGTTAAAGCTACTCACCCATGTATGTGCACTAAGCAAAGAATAAAGCATTGAAATGTGACTCAGTGTAAATGCATTCAATCTGGATCCATGTGGAAACCAAGGAACACGTTCTCTAAGGTGGAAACATTAATGGAGTTTTGTAGCCAAAGCCAGGAGTGGATATAAAATGCAGAGGATTCAGTCTTTCTTGTATACCGATTCTTCTTTGGATCCACACCTAGCCTTGGTTCATAAAACTTCCACAAATGTGTGATTTCAGTCTTAGGCCATATTCTCCCTTCCACATGCCCCATGCCCAAGGTAAGGGACAACGCTCAGTCCTGCCTAGTTGCAGGACATCCATGCAAGATTAAAAAAAAAAAAAAAAAAAAAACGCCCCTGCCTTTTTTTTTTTTCAAAAAGTAGTTAAAAATTCTGCAGAGTTTTAAAGATTTTCTTCGAAGTCCTGGTTCACATCTGTGTTCGGAGAGTCCGCTTGAGGAAGCTTGTGACCGGGAAGGGGTGTTCATTTCACAAAGCTACTGCATGCACAGAGGTCATCCTTAGTGACATTTCTGACCCCATTGTCCAGGTCTGAGAATAATTCCCAGGCCATGATCTTCATGTGGTTAAAGTTACCCTGAACTGGTTGCACTATAAGTAATAGGTGCTGTAGCTCTGCTCGTATAGTCACTGATTCTGTTATCACTGTTGTACAGAAAGGTACCATCTGTACAGTGCCAGAACCAAATTCTTGTGGCTTGCTGTAATTCCTATTTGAAACAATGGGATGGCTTGTCTGCTATTTATGGAGATTTAATGTAGTCTTCAGGGGATTAAAACGTAAGTAAAATTAGTGGTGTTGGGGAAAGTTAAAAGGAGTCTGTAGGGCTGGGCGATTTATGATCAAGATTAGTCATTTTTTTTTTTACCTTAATGACAATTAGGCCACACCTCTTAAATTTTTAGTACGTTTTGGACAAACCTCACAAGATTTGGTCAATTTCGTTTTGGACCAAACACGGTCAAACAAACTATTATACTCTGGGGTTTCTTCAGAGACCCTGTGAGGCAATTAACCATAAAACCCGTGTTCCTCACCTCTCATGGGCTCTGGCACGGCTCCCTGTCCTCTTCATGTCTTCTGACTGATGTCAGGGCCTGCTGAGAAGACTGGATGAGAAGAGGAAGTTGCTGCAGAGCCCAGGAGAGGTGAGGACACTTTATATTTGATCACCTTCTCCAGGCCGTCCACATATTATACACTGGGGTCTGAAGAGACCTCATCGTAAAGTTACAGCAGTTTTGCATTGGACATGTTTGGACTGAATAAAACTGTGCTGGGATATGAATATTATAACCAAACCAATGAGATGACATCCATTATCCAGACTGATATTCTATGTTGGTTATGTTTCGATTAATTGCCCAGTCCTAGGAATCTGTCACCAGAACGCAGCCCCACAGATAGGTTAGGATCACCTGAATCAGTGTCTTGTCTCCATTATTGTAATGACACAATTTTTGTCAATATGCAATTGATCTCTTTGGAGCACCAGAGGTTCCACTACACAAGGGAGAAACAATGTTTGCTTCAGAATTTCAGGTTGCTGAAAAGTGACGATAGCATGTTCACAAACTAGGTTATATATACAATATGTATGTTTTAAGCTATGTTCCCATCAGACACACAAGACTAAAAAGCATAGTATGCCGGGCTTTTTTTGTTGAGTGAATTGAAGACCTAACCCAGGAGAACCCCAATAACCAAAGTATAATCATGCAGAATTTTATTCTACTGGGTTGGTTAAAAAAAAAAAAAAAAAAATTCTCTTTACCTTCATGTTCAACATTACAGGATAATAGGTTAAAGTAAAGTGACCCGATTCTTCTTTAGAGAGAACCTTTCACCACCTCCAACAAGTTCAGTTCTTCACATCGTTTATTAGACGCTGCTCTGTCCATTCTGGCACAGCAGGGGTGTTTTGTTTCCCCCTCCTTTCTAGTGCCCACAGTGCAGCAGCAATCAAGGCTGTTTGATTTGGTGCTTGATATGCTGTTTAGGCTCTATACTGTCTGGAGGGCTGGGGTCAGGCAGGAGCATACAAGGGGTTTGATTCTGAGCTCTGACACTGGCTGCCTCTGATTGGAGCTCTGAGTCACATCCCCTGCCTGACACTGCCCTTCTGACATTAGAGAGCTTTAATAGCACACCAGGCACCAAAACTACCTGCACTTGTTGCTCAGGAATGCGCTGGAATCAGTGGAGCAGCATCTATAAAATGCTATGTGTGAACCCTAGATTCTCAGATCTCCATTTATTTTTGTATTTGATGGTTATACTGGAAAATCTCCAGATTTATACCACGTTACTATTTACTACAATGGGCCTTTTATAGGAATGTGCCACAAAATACCTGCCAGGTGGATGCTAAATAGAAACTGTCAGGTTCATAGGGTCCTAAAAATACATTTAGTATACGTGTTAAAAAAAAAATTCACACTCCTCAACCATTGTGTGAACAGAACCTAATAGCCCAGTGTATGATGGTAAGGATGAACATTTTGGGAATACTTTTGTAGTCCCTTAGGCAATAGAAAAGAATGGCCGCCTGTTTCTTGTAAAACAAACGCTGCTATAGGCATTGTGCATGTCTGCCCATAGGACTTGGCCTGGCACCTGTTATGTTTTTGAAGAGATGCTACTTCAGACCAGCTGAATTTCCCACATTGAGGACATGTATGTTTGCTCTCCATCCGCTGAACAGTTTCTTCAAACTTCTTATCAGTAGGAGGTGAAGGAATGTTCTGAGCAGCAAATTCCTCAGGCTCCTACCGGCCGCAGCAACACCCATCTGTCTCTGCTGTGCTTGTCTCCATAGTTTATTGTAACCATGCTCAATGTCAAGTGCATTAATCGATACACACCAAGATATTAACCATTAGGTCTAGTTGATTTACAGAAATACATTAATATTGCAAGAGTGCTTGAGGCACCAGATTGTATCATTGCTTGTAACCAGCATGGATTAGGGGTGATTTTGCTCCACCAAAAACAATACAGAGGTTAGAAGTTATCTGTATCAACCAGATTTCCTCTCTCAGGTAAAAGATTTGGTCCCATTGGTTAGTTGATAATTGTAGGATCACTGGACGGCTCCCCAATCACTAGAGCAAGGGTTCCAAGCCAGCATGAGGGAACCAGGACATTAGAAGTTCTCTATAGTGATTGTAAATCTAGTCCTGAACCGGATGGGAAGTAAAAGCGATTAATGGAGTTATTCAGTTACGCAAAAAGACAACTTGCAAAACAGGCAGCACAAAACTGAAGAGATGAGTATTAGTTAGACTACCACTTAAAGGGATTGTCCCATTAAAGACATCTCTCTATCCTTTGCAGAGGGGAGACGTGTCAGATTACTGGGGATCCAACCACTATGTCCACCAGCCATATGGAGAACAAGAGATTGAAAATTCCCCTGCATCCTCCCTGTGATAGCTATGGCAGCTCTGTAGAAGTGAATGGAGCACTAGTCACTGTGCACTGGCACTTCATTACAAGGAGGGTGCAGGGAAGGGACTTTCAGTCTCTTGCTCTCCTGATCAATGGGGGAACCAAACAGTCAAACCCCCAGCAGTTCGACATTTATCCCCTATCAGTCTTTAATGGGACAACGCAGAAATTTTTGATACAAAGTGCGGCCATATCATCTTGCGACACTTGAAGTAGACAGAGTGGATGGAATCACAATGCGACTAAGGATGCTGGACCCACAACACTGAAGGTCGGTTCACATCTGCACTTAGGTTTCTGTTCTGGGGCGTCCCAAGTGGAGTGCCTGAATGGAAATCCAATACACATTTAAAAAAAAAAAAAAAGTTACCTTAGGAAACCCACAGACCCCATAAACTAGAATGTGGTCCATGTGGTTTACACTCAGTTTGGGCATGAAAAATACAGAAAAGTGAATGGAATGACCCGAACACAGATGTGAACCAGGCCTAAGTTGCAAGAAATTGATCAGTTGTGAATTTTTTTGCCACAGAAATCATGGTCAGAATTGCTGTGCGGCCCCATCTATAAAAACAAACACATTAACTACAGAATAATTAGTTATATTCTCTTCCGAATAACAACTTGCTACATGCCAAGTAGGTAATATCTCTCTGTAAAGGACTACAATGCTGATGAATCACCACACCCTACCAATAAACCAGGTAAAATCCGAGGATTTATTATGTTTGTGGTTTTATTTACACGTGGACATATTAAAGATACAAAATTAGTGTGTGTAAAGAAGGTATGGGACCAGCGTAACCCTTGTGTATCCAGGCCAGCCCAATGCAAACAACACTAAAAGTCTCTACCACAAATTCCCTCCAGATTTGGTCTTCATAAACTTGGCTAAAATAAACCCCATTGTGCAACTTGTTTTATTTTCTGGGAATACTGCAAATTGTAGAAAGTTCATCTACCGGCAGCGGATCCTGTTTTACATGTACAATAAGGCAGCACATAAACTACAAACTGTATAAAAGAGCTTCAGGAAAGAGAGCTAGAGTAGAAGATACTGTAAGACGTGGCTAAGTCGCCACATTCAGCAAAGGCAGATACAGGCTAGTAACTACTTCAGGCTTCAGAAATAGGCTGTAGTTAGAAAATATACTGTTATACGTATACATTAAAGCTATTAAGAGCGCCATCTCCTCTCTCTCAGCATGAACCACACGTCTTTGGATAAAATACAAAGTATTCATTGGCTAAAAGTCTTATAAAAGTTGCATATGTATTAAAAGACCTATGTCCTTGGGAGCAGGCACAGCAGTGATAAGTGTTAATGGCAAAAGGAAGTGCTAGCGCTTCTTGTGGTCATGTGTGGAATAGACGGGGAACGTTATCCTGCCACCCCCTCCCACACAACTCATGTATGCGGTCACAGCATGCGCACAGCTAATCTTGTGTGTATTATACACAGAGCTCCTCTTGTGTTCCCGTATGTGGTATAAATAGAGCCAAGGAGGAGGTGGGGATACAGTGTCATCATCTTCCGTGCACTGTGAAGTTAACCCTCTAGTGCAGATCGACAGGAACGGAGTGGGTCCAGGGCAACAGAGATTTAGTGCAAGTACAACTCTTCATAGCTTGTATCCGAAAAGTTAAAATGAGAATCTTTCCAAACTGCTGCTATGCTGCCATCTGTCGTGGATGGCGTCAGATCTGCTTGCCTTCTGGAATACACTGTAAGAAATCCTATCCCCACACAGACAAACTTTGTAAGTTACCTTCCAGAGGAGACACCGATATGTTAGAATACTGACTTGTTGTCTCTTCTGGGTTAAAATATGTAGTTTAAAAAGTTTCTTCTAAAGCATAAAGAACAAGCGGTCACTTTAGGTGGATGTTTTTTTTTTTTTTTCTTTTAAAGTTTATAGTATTTGGAACTGAAAATTGGCTGGGCCTTGTCTTATAGTTGGTCTTAAAGAAAAGGACCCCGAACCGTCCCATCAGTGGTGCCCATTCAGCTGTATTCCACTGCCCCCTGTTGCATATCTGACTAGAAGTCCCACAATAATGATGCTTTACTCTTTATCCTCCAATATCAGGGGTGGGGTGTGACTGCTTATAATGAGCTGCAAACCTAGTGGTCGTGCTGCCCATTTACGATACCCTTCTTGCCATCCCCATTGGATAATGGCTGCTCTTCATTTTCCCCACTGTCGTCTTCTTCGTTGTCACTACGATCATCTCCAGACATCTACACGTGGAAAGAAAGAATAGTTCATTACTTCAGTGATATCAGTGTTAAGCTTAATCAATAAAGTGCTGGAATACTGGTGAAAATGAAGTACCATAAAAGGATTGCTGACAATTCAAGCTTAAGGCTGAGGCCCCACATTGCAGAAACAAAGATTTTTTGTTGTTGTTGTTGCAGGGTTTTTTGAGCCAAAGCAAGGAGTGGATTGAGCAGAAGTATAAATACTTCCTATATATTTCCCACTCCTGGCTTTGGCTCAAAGAAACAAAACAATCTGCAACAAAACAAGCTGCTTTTCTGCAAAGTGGGGCCTCAGCTTAAGGTTAAGGCCCCACATTGCAGAAATGCACTGCTGGCTTTGGCTTAAAAAACTGCGACACAATCTGTAACAAAAAAAAAAAAGCTGTGTTTCCGCAACATGGAGCCTCAGCCTCAAGCAGTCTTCTAGGACTTAAATAGTGAGGATCTATTCTTAGGTAATAAGATAGAAGCTACCGCACACACTTTGAATGTCTTTAAGGTTCCAGTGAGATTTTTTTGCAGTGCAGCAAATGACATGTCCATCCATCCACCAGTAGGTGAAATGAAATACTAGTGACAATGTTTTGGTCAGCTCCTGGCCTTTTTCAAGTGATCTGTGGAAGTCCATATTAGAGAGAGGACTTGTCTCGAACATGGACTTCTACAGATCAGGCTTGAAAAAGGTCAGAAGCTGACCAAAATGTCTGATGGTACAACTAGAGTTCAATAAAACTTCAAAAATCATTCAAAGCCATTTCTAGTTTCTATGTTATGCTTTGGATCAGAGAATCCTTCCATTGAGCAACACAAACTTTCTGAGAGTGCAGTACCTCAGATTACCTGTATATTCTTAGAATAGGTCTTCAATATCAGATTGGTTGGGGTCAGACATCAGGCAGCCCTATCGACCACATATTGGAGGATGTAGCAGCATTTGGATGAACGCCGCTTCCATGTCACAAGTCAGTGAGGTCATACTTAGTAGTCGTATGGCTTGTTTGCAGTCAGTCCCATGCAAGTGAACGGTGCTGAGTTGCAATACCAGATACAGCCACAGTACTGACGAGTTTGGTAAGTAGAGAAGAGGCCAAAGGTTCATCCGAACACTACAGTCTCTTCAAATTGCTAGGTGTCATATATTGATGGCCTATCCTATCTCATCATAAATATAATTGGTATATTACTAAGATTTGCCATTAATGTCCAATCAGCAAGGTCCTTACTGTTGTGATTCCCCACCACCGATTTGAACAAAGAGAGTGGTACTTGGTCGTCAGACAGCTCAGCTCTGATTCTACCTAGCTTAGTCAAGGTTACATAATGTTTGGACATAGATTGAAAATCCCAGTAAAGTATCACCAATGTCTGATGAGACAACCCCTTTAAGTGAAAACGTCCGGCTTGATTGCCAAAATAGCTCCGTGCCACCATCACTTCTGTATATAAAATCCATGTGACCCAATGAAATACCCAGGTTGGGACCCGGCTCATGAACGCTATGCTTTCTACAGATGAGCACTCGGTTCCCGCAGAGGTTGCTGCTGAATGCAGAACATTCTTTTGTTCTTCTCTGAGAGCTGGTAAGTTTCCTGCTGGCAGTGCTTGGCTCGTGTAAGGTCTGTGGCTTATTGCAAAACTCTGCTTTTAAATCCTCACTTGGCACATACACAAAGAGCAAGAGCATAAGCCTCTGGATGCCTGCACATGCAGGGGGCTTTGTTCCACCAGCCCTGAAAATTGGCCCCAATAGAAGGGGAGGTTGAGTCAGTAAACTTATAATTTCACTTCAGAGTCACTTGATTCATTGAAAGACAGTGAACACATGCTGAAAAGAAGGTGGCTTGTTAACATCACTCGTGGCTACTAGTCACTTACTAGGCATTTTTGAGGAATGTAGTCTCACTGACTAAAATGGCTTTTTCCTGAGTTTGTAAAAAAATTGGCATAACGTAATAAGAGACCCACTGCTTCAATGGTTGCCGATAGTCTTCATTCACCTGAGCACAGTGGGACGCACCCATATGACGGGTTCTGTCAATCACTGAGCTCAGAGGCGCCTTGTCATACATCATTGGGGTCAGAGATGGCTGCAGTAATGTGTTTATAGGGGCACATCATCACTGCAGTCAAGTAAACCATGCCTGGTGCAGAGAACCACCAAAGCACTGGTACTACAGTACTGAGTCTTTTATTATTCCTCCCCTTGGCGTTTTTTTTTTTTAGAAATTTGGTGGTAATTCTTATACTGTGCACTTGTAAGGCTAAGGCCCCATGTTGCTGAAAATCTGCATTTCTTGTTGCAGACTTTGCAATGTTTTTTTTTTTTTTTTAGACAAACCCCGTACTGGCTACAAAAGGAATGGGGAATATAAAGGAGACACTTATACTGAATCTAGTCTTGGCTAAAGCTCTAAAAACTGCAGCAAAATATGCCAAAAAAAAAAAAAAATTATGCATGTTAGGCTAAGGCCCCACATTGTGGTAAAGTTTTACCACAATGTGGGGCCTTAGCCTAACATGCATAATATTTTTAGACAGCAGAGGGCGTAAGTGGCTACCAAACACCCAGAGCTTATCAATGGCAAACGCAGGATTGGAAGGGTTAAAATCATACGATTATTTTTTATTGGCAGACTGCTGTAAGAGACATTAAAGACATTGCACTCCAGATAAAAATCTAGTCAGTGTATCAAGCTTTAGATCTCAAGCACACAGCAGAGCTACCATTACGGATACATGGACAGATTCTAAGCTTCCATATGGTAACGCCATACAGCATTGTATTACAGAATATTGATAGTAGGTTACAAACCTTTAACATATGATCCATTGAAACTTTTGTACATTTCTTCTTATCAGATTCACATGGACACATACATGTGCCTCCACAATGAATCAGAGGCATCAGTTCCCGAGTATAATAATGATATTTGTGTGGCCCATGGCGTCACTTACCGATCCCGGCCAATGCCAGGATCGGTAAGTAAATAGGGCCCGTCACTGCCCAGAGTAACTCCAGCTGGTGACGGCCTATTAAGAAAAAAAAAACGCAGCGGTAGCGGCTGTCGCCGGGCCCCTAATGTCCCGGGCTATGTGGCAGCCGCTACCACTGCTACCCCAGTAGTTACACCACTGCTCACAGGTATTTAGGGAGTTTAGTGTCCCAAATTGCCCTGTTGTAAAGCCATCCGTGTCCAATGAGTGTGAGGCAAGTTTAAAGATTTTTAAGTGCTTCCATGGCCCCCTTCATTCATTGAATACGAGCCACGGAAGCAGGGCCTCAAAATCATACAGGAATGGGACCTGTTCCATATTTTGCAGCCTGGACTGTTGGCTTTAAAAAAGTTATAAAGGACCTGTGGTGTGATTTTAGTGTCCCAAATAGGCCTGACAGGTTCTCTTTAAATGTATAAGGTGAGCGAGGAAATAATAGACTCTAAATCCAGTGATTTACTTGGGCTGTGTTGTATCTGCTGCACAGGAAGACGAGGCTCAAGACACATGTTAATGCCAAGTTCGTATAGGGAGGTTGTTTGCAGTTTTAATGCATCATCTTTAGACCAGAGGAAAACTTGAACCCAAAAAGAGAAGTATCTGTTTTGTTTAAACACCCGTAGGATCCACAAAAAACGGCATCAAACTGCCCTGAGTGAAACCTGGCTGTCATATTTTTCCACCACCCCATTTTCCAGTTTCTTATTATGGAAACAACAGAGAGATTCTTTTTTGGTACTGCTATATTTGCTTACGAAGACTGGATTGTTATTATAATAACTTACTTTTCCTGAGAGCATTTTGCACACCATCCTAAAAATAAGGTATGCCCAGTATATATGAAGGAACTGGAGGATGAACATAACCATATTGAAGAAGTAGTAGAGGAAGAAGCGCGGGCAGTAGTACAGGGGATACACCACTGTTGCATAGATTATCCTGGAAAAGAAACACGCACAATGGAAATCAAATAGAAAGGATCTGTGATGCCAGAGTGAACAAAGCCTACAAACTAGTTTCAATATAAACAATGACGGACACATCCATCTCTATATTCCACTGTTAGACAATGTCAAATGGTCCCTCTAAGCCTTTGTGGCTAGTAAGTGGGTAGGCATTTGGTACCTAGGAACTGTACAGGGCAATACAGAATAAATATTAGCACACACCACCCTAATAAATAGCTCTAAAACATTCAGATATACATGACTACATATCATCCTAGAAAATAAGGTTAAACATCAAAGGTTATTATCTTCATCCCTGGTGGTCTAGGACAGAATAGGGTTTAATTCCAATTTCCCTGATCGTCTAGGTCAGTGTCCCCGTTAGTCTAGTGCAGTCAAATAGCTACAATTTAGATCCCTGGTGGTAAGCAGTGGAAGTATTAATACTGCATACCTGGGCTGCAGTGGGTTACTTACTACTCCATGTTGTTGTCCTGGCTGTATTTGGCTTCCCATTCTCACCATGCACTGATAATAGAGACAAGTACAGGGAAGAAAGGAGAGGACTGTGCAGCTGTAGTGGTATGACTGCAGAGTTCTCTCCATGATTGCACAGAGCGATTCAGGAGCACTCTGGCCAGTCATGAATGGGATAGATCAGAGAGCCTCCCATTTAGTAGACTTTCCCTGAGTGAGGGTAGTTGTACAACCGTGCTAACATATTCTGCAGCATTCACAGATACGGTCATTGCTCATTGTTCCAGGTAAAGCTAACAATATAAATTCCCTATCAGTATATCTTTGGAGTGTAGAAGGAAACCCATGCAAACATCTTATTAATCTTTCAAATATTTCATAAAATCAGATTTAAGAGGATGTAAGGATGAGAACTTACCAGAATGGGAAGAAAATGAGCCTACTGATAAAGAAGACAACTGCAAATACCCCAAAAAGGATGTTGCAGGACTTGCTCCATTTGGCGTAGCTACACATTTTAGCAGCCTTCAAAGAGAAAGAAATAACAAGAGATAACGCATTGTGCAGCGACCAACCCAGAACAATTATACTAGAAGACAAATCTGCTGCGGTCCTTTACTCTACCTCTAGCAAAACATCTGAGACATCGTGCATCAGCAGGGTCAGAGTTCCCACTCGGATATACTTGACTCCCCATGAAAAGTTTAAAAGGAAGATGGTGGCCAAGTGGTGAACAACCTGTACCTTGAAGTCCTGCAGAAGAAACATAAGACACAATGTACTAAAAGGTTATTATATCCTGTCCAAAGAGAAAGTTAATTATGACGCCATTATTAATATCAGTAGAGGAGAAATTCTTCAATTTCCTTCAGCTTTCCTAAAATTCATAGGACATTGCTGGATTTATATTCTTAGTCCTTAGAAATGTTTTGATTTCCTGTCTTTTCATTCAGCTTTGACGGACCCTAAAACACATGTATGATGCATTTGTGTCCACTGCTGCCCCATTTTTCACTGCACTGATCAAAAGAAATAACCTGCAGAGTGACTATGGAGAACCTCACGGTAATAACACAAGGACTCATGCAGTTATGTCGCCTTCTCTTACCTTCCGTCTAACATCAGAGGCAACGCTGAACAGCAGGGACCAGTAGAATCCCAATTCCATCACATAGTACCAGTACTGTGATGTGAGAACTTCCTAAAATAATACAGTGAGTGCGGTTACTGTATATTCACAGATGTTGCAGATTTCAGTATAGTTTTATCAGTAATGCATTCTGATTAGAACAGTTTCTAGTTGTCAGAATTTGACTCTTTTCATTTTACTGTGATCTTACCTGCTTAGGGTATCCTACCCATACTTCCCATACATCATGAAACCAAGGTTTCTGCAAAAGAAAAGCATATTATTACATATTAACTTATTAAATATTAATACATAATGCTGTATAAGTTCACGCTCTACTTTTAACCACCATCATTACTATAATGTCTCCTAAAGAACTGGTGCACCCCATGACCTGCCCAGAAATAGGACATATAAAGCAGTCCTCCATGTTATAAACCTAATTCTTACACTGCTAAGAGGAACACTTATCCACAGGGTAGTTGATCAATGTCTGACCGCTGTTGGTCCCTCCTCCAGGACTATGACTGACCAGGAGAACAGGGGCCTCCCATGACTTCTATTCCCCTTCCCTGAATAACACAGTGATGAGGAGGAGTATAAATGATATCACAGTCAGGCATGTGTGCTCTATATATTGGATACGGGATTGATGGAGACAGTAATCGGTTATTTCAGTCAGACAGAGATAATGAATGGGGTGACAGCATGCATGTCTGACCACTGCCTTATGCACTCTACTCTTTCACCCAATCCAATAGGGTGAAACCTGAAGTGAAAATGCAACAGATAAATTATTTTCCACAGTAATAGCTTTACTGGTATTATAAATGTAGTAGATTGTAAACCCACAATTCTGCAGCACAAAATCTGCATTGTATCCACCTTGTGTGGACATATCCCAAGGGTTCACTAAAAGAAGTATGGATTACAATGTTACATGAAGTTGTAACATAGTCAAAACTAAGGATAGCTGCTAAGTTTTAATCATTCAAGATTCATTTCTTATGGTTGCTGACCCTGCTGGATTTTGTAGTGTACCACAGGGATCTAAACTTTGAATGCTTTGCCAATGTCAAGCATTTGACATTCAATAGGGGACAAGGAAAAACGATATTAAAGGGGCTCTATCACTGGATTTTCGCTATTTTAGATAAACATATGCCTGAATAGCCTTTAAAAAGGCTATTCAGGTCCTACTAATCATTTGTTAAAAGACTCCCCCCCCCCCCCCCGTTTTAATGAATTACCTTTTAAACGTATATGAGCAAATGAGCCCTCTGTGCACCGTTGGGCGTTCCCGTGCACCCCTCACGTCATACTCTGTTCACGCCCTCCTCTCTTGGTTGTTCTATGCAAGTCCCTCCTTCTGCTTTCGATTCACCAACTCCAACTGTCTCTTCCCTGCTTCTGGAAAAGGACCTGTGATGACGTCTGCTCTGTGATTGGCTTGTCCCTGTAATGACGTCACTACAAGGTCCATCGTCGTCTTCTAAGTAGTGATGTATGCAGAGCAGGGGCTGCAGCTCCCTGTGTCTATGATAAATCTCTATGTGCCCTGTTATTGCGAGGCCTGCGACCCTCACCCTTGATTACTTTTATTTGGATTCCTTCCCCGTTTCCCCTTTCCTTGTATTCAAAAACTTTTCAATAAACTTTGATTAAACATAAATCTCCATGTGCACAGTAGATCTATGCTATGAGAGACACAGGGAGCTGCAGCCCCTGCTCTGCATAGATCACTACTTAGAAGACAACGAAGGCCCTTGTAGTGACGTCATCACAGGGACAAGCCAATCACAGAGCAGTAGTGACGTCATCACAGGTCCTTTTCCAGAAGCAGGGAAGAGACAAGCAGGAGGAGGGACTTACATAGAAGAACCAAGAGAGGGGGGCGTGAAAAGAATATGACGTGAGGGGTGCACGGGAACACCCAATGGTGCACATTTGCATATACGTTTAAAAGGTAATTCATTAAACTGGGGGGGGGAGGTCTTTTAACAACCGATTAGCAGGACTTGAATAGCCTTTTTAAAAGGCTATTCAGGCATTTATCTAAAATAGCAAAAATCCAGTGATAGAGCCCCTTTAATGCATTATGTATCATTATGCATACATGGTATGGTGCAGTTGTGTACCACGTCTGTCATAATCCTGCTAAATTACAGCTGGATTGACATTTTTATTGCTTCTTCTACTATTATTTATGCTACCTTCTGTTACAAAAACCTAGTTTTCCATGGTGTTCTTATAGGTCTGCACTATGTGCTGGTAAGCAGCCCACGTGGAACATTCTGGTTCCTCTTTACAGCATCATATTCATGGCAATGGTTTATTTCAACATCAATGTATTATTATGATCAGAGATCAAGGTATGTATTATAACTTACATCATAGAGGACAGCGAATCCCCCGATCAGAGCACACAGGTAGAAGGTGAACCTCCAGCTGGAGAGGAAACAAACGTGCATGAGTTAGTCTGGTATAAATGCTCTATACTAACTCCTATGTCTGCATGAAGCACAAGAAATAGTTCTGACTATATACAATAAATGTCCTGGCTTGTTAGGCTCTGTGCACACTCTACATGAGCCCTACTTTTGTAGAATAGATTGGGAAAAACCTCCAGACATTTTTTTGACCCAACAAAAGAGTTTCACTTTAGCCTCCATCAGGCTGGTCATAACTCGGTGTGTTCACATGGAGGAATTTGCTGTGGATTTGGGGACAGATTTCACCCCCGAATCTGGAGCAGATTCCTCCTCATACTATCATGTACAAAAGCCCAACAGGCTGTGTTTTCTGTGCAGTGGTCTACCTTCAAAACAAGTCCTGTATACTTTTTTTCTGCAATTGCAGTCAATGGTTGATGTATCCAACTTCCATCTCAGAGTCCGACTCAATCTATATTGTAATACTCTAGTTTAATATTTCACAAGGGGTTATTAACAGAAGAGGACTTAACCCCTGTGAGCCCACAGTAATGAGATTATAGCGGCTCTGGGCTGCCTGCTCTCCTGGGGATAGGTAATTACAGCCCCCGGAGAACCCCCACCACCTCTAATTACAATACATTAAAGCTGAGGCCCTTCATGTTGGCTAGTGTAATGGAACGCTTTCTAGCTAAATAGGGACAGCAGAATTCCTGGCTATCATGTCTAGTAGATTGTACACATCAGAATACATTTATTTTATAGTGAGTGTGGAGTCATGAACAGAGCCACTTCATGGGTAACCTTGTAACTATATAGACCCCGACCCATGAATTATCCTCAGTAGCAGACGTCTAATTACATATACAATCCAGGACACTGAAGACTACAGAGCTTTATGTAGAAAAATACAAGGAGCCTTCTACAAATTGCAGGGATAACGTTTGTAATGTAGACGTAGCAATGTTTTACTCTACGTAAATATGGCCGGTATATATGGCCTATAAGGAACATTCTAATGAAATGCACATATAATGTAAGGGGTGATGTGTTTACCAACCATAACTCTATAGTCACCTCACAGTGATAAATCGGCTATGTGATAGCGACTTTATTAAGTGTAATCAATTTTTATTGAAATTTTGCAAAGCAAACAAAACAAGGAAAAACAGTATCAAGACATAGTATATATAGAAAGGAGGTGATGCCCAAAATGGGTCAAGTCATTAGCTTGAACATAGTCTCGATAAGACAGCATAAAAAAATAAAATAAAACACAGAAAAACAACAAGGAAGGAGAACCCTAAAGGCCAAAATGACCCAAGGGAACTAATAGGAGCAATAAACAATGTAAATAAGACAACACCACAAGGACAAGACACAAGGGTGAAAAGGATGGGAGACCATGGTAGGCACAAGAGCAGGAAGAGTGATGGGGGTTCCCTAAAGACCAAAGAAGGAAGAAAATACTGCAGTTTCCTGGAACTCGACCCACGGCCGCCAGAGGGTCTCAAACTTAGATGAGTCCGCAGAGTCCACCATGACCAGAGACTCCATTCTCCTGATGAGGAGGAGCTCCTGGAGCCATTCTGTCAAAGAAGGCACCACGGAGCTACACCAGTGGTGAGGGATAACCGTCATGGCGGCCATGAGGAAGTGCTGCAGAAGGTCGCCCTCAACCGTGGAAACCTATCTCCCCAGGGATAAGGGAAAGCAGAGCTATCTGAGGGGAGGGAGACAGGTATAAATGAAGCAGAAAGTCCACAGAGGAAAGCTCTGCAGACTTTCTTTGAAAAATACGGCGAGGAAGAACTGCAATGACTTTTTTGTCGCAGTTTTTGCCACAGCACTTTTTTGCTGTGACCCGCTATGTGGGGCCGTAGCCTTAATGACATCAGTTTAACCGGTTAAGGACCGCCGTACGTAAATTTACGGCCTGCGGTCCAGGTACCTAAAGACCGGACTATTGTAAAAATACGTCCTGTCTTTAGGTACCCATTTCGCGGGGGGAGGGGTGCGGGGAGGACGGGGGTTAGGTGTTACTAACACCTAACCCCTTCCTCAATAACGTCCAGTCGGAACTGAGTCCGACTGGACGTTTTAACCCTTTCGATCGCGCCATGAAACATCACGGCGCGATCGAAAGGCATCCGCCGACAATTGAAGCTGATCGGCACCCCCCGCGGCGAGATCGGAGGGTGCCGATAGCAGTAAAAGGTAGTCTGGGGTCTGGCCAGTGACCCCAGACTGCCCGGAGCCCCCACATACCTGGTGATCCTGCCAGGACCTTCTGATGTCAGGCTGTGCGTCTACACAGCCTGACATCCTGCTACGGAATGCCATGTGGGACACCTGCAGGCTGTGTCTCACATGGCATTCTATATCAGCAAAGTATTGCTGATTGAAGTGTCCTAAATGGACACATGAAAAAGTAAAAAAAAAAATGTAAAAAAAATAAAATGAAGTGTATGAAAAAAATTTATAAAGTTATAAAGCCCAAAAATCCCTTTTTCTCAATAGAAAATGAATTATATAAAAAAAAAACTAAAAAGTAATAAAAACAATGCATATTTGGTATTGTCGCGTCCGTAACAATCTGTACAATAAAACTGAAATAATATTTAATGTACACGGCGAACGCCGGAAAAAAAAAACGGAAAAAACTCGCCGGAAGTAATGATTTTTCGCCATCTCACCATACAAAATATGCTATAAAAAGTGATCAAAAAGTCATATGCATCCGACAACAGTACCAATAAAAAGCGCAGGTTGTCCCGCAAAAAATAAGCCCTCAACCAACTCTGTCAACCGAAAAATAAAAATGTTACGCCTCTTAGAAGATGCGATGCAAAAAACATTGATTTATGTCCCCAAATGTGTTTTTCCTCTGCAGAACTAGTAACACATAAAAAAATACTATAAATGAGGTATCTCCGTAACCGTACCGACCCGCAGAATAAAGGGAACATGTTACTTATACTGTACGCTGCATGGTGTATAATTAAAAAAGTAAAACTCAATGCCAGGATTGATTTTTTTTTTTTTAAATCCAGCAAAAAAGGGTTAATAAAATGTATTCAATAAGATGTAGACACCCAAAAATGGTGTCATTACGAAATGCATCTCATCCCGCAAAGAATAAGCCCTTATATGGCCGCGTCACCAGAAACATAAAGAAAATATAGCATCTCACAATGTGAAGACAAAAACCCTCAAAAATCGCCAAATTATTAGAACACAACTGGGTGCGTCATGTAGGGAATATATAAGCTCTGTGAGCGGATATCAGGGGACACCCCAGATTTACAGCTTATGAGGGAACAGACACCAGAAGTGACCCCTAAAGTGACCCCCAGAGTGACTCCCCCAATCATAGGAGCTACGGGGACATAGTAGGGAATTTGGTGTTTGCAATGTCCTCCGCACAGCTTATACATTCCCTCTTCGCCATCCGCTGTGCAGTCACGTCCGGGATACTAATACTCACTACACCCCCTGATAAATTCTTTGAGGGGTGCAGTTTTCAAAATGGGGTCACTCCTGGTACCCCATGGAATCCACTTTTCTGGTACCTTACAGGCTCTACAAACATGACATGGCGTCCAGATACCAAACATCTGAATCTGTACTCCAAAAGCCGCATAGCGCTCCTTCCCTTCTGCACCCTGCTGTACGTCCAAACTGCAGTTTATGCCACATGTATGACACATGTATGACACTGGTGTACCCCGGATAACGGACATAATGTCATATGTGGGTATAAACTGATATTAGGGCACAGCCGGACACAGAAGGGAAGAAGGGTCATTTGGTTTTTGGAGCACAGACGGTTTGGTTTTTGGATGCCATGACACTTTTGTAGAGCTGAAACGCCAGTAATTTGGAATCCCCTGATAAAATTACCTTATTTTGGAAACTACACCCCTGAAGGATTTATCCAGGGGTACAGACAGCATTTTTAACCCCCAAGTGTTGCTATAACTTTATATATATAACTATAACTGTAGTGGATTGTGAGAGGTGAAAATGACCATTTTTCCAGGAATACGTCCTTTCAGTGCGTAATATGTTGTGCCCACCTTGTATCAGAGATGAACGCTCTAAAAGCTGTTGTGCCCGGGATACCCGTTTAACAGTTTTTGGAGTGTCTCTGCTGACATAAGTCGGGCACAACATGTTGCACACTGAAATGGCAAATCTGTAAAATTTTCATTTTTAACTTCTCTATCAGTTGCGATTTCATTTCTGGAAACTAAATAAATGCAACACTCAAGGGTTAAAAATTCTCGCTACACCACTTGATAAATCCCATCAGTGGGGTAGTGTCCAAAATAGGGTGACATGTCTGCGGATTCCACTTTATTGGCAATTCAGGGGCTTTGCAAAAGTGGCATGACGTCCAAAAACCAAACTGTGCTCCAAAAACCAAAATAGCGCTCCTTCCCTTCTGTCCCCGGCTGTGCCCAAACAGCCATTTCTACCCACATATGGCATTAAGTACGTTATCCGGGGTACACCAGTGTCATACATGTGGGCATACACTGCTATTTGGGTACCCAGCAGGGCGCAGATGTGAAGGAGCAATATGTGCTTTTGGAGTGCAGATTTAGATTCTTCGTTTTTGGACACCATGTCACATTTGCAGAGACCCTAAAATTGCCCCTACAAAATGGGGTCACTTCTTGGTGAATTCCAGTTTACTGGAACCTCCAGGGCTCTGCAAAAACATCATGGCGCCCAGAGGGTCCCTCTAAATCTGTACCCCAAAAGCTAAAACGCACAGTGGTCCTTCCCTTCTGAGCCCTGCTGTGTGCCCAAGCAGCAGTTTACACCCACATATATAATTTTTTGACCCCAGGGATGGCCCACTTAATAGTTTTAGGAGTGCAGGTCTCTGACAACACAAAGTGGGTGCAACGTATTGGGCACCGAAATGGCATATTTTTAAAAATTTCAATTTTCATTTTGTACATTAATTTTTGGGAAGCATTTTAGGCTCAAAATGATAATACACCTTGATACATTCCTTGACAGGTGTAGTTTCTAAAATGGGGTCACTTTTGAGGGGTTTCCATTGTATTGATACTTTAGGGGCTCTGCAAATGCGACATGGCACCTGAAAACTATTCCAGCAACATCTGCCCTCCAAAATCCAAATAGCGCTCTTTCCATTCTGAGCCCCAGCATGTACCCATACAGCAGATTTTGGCCACATATGGGGTATTGCCGTGTTCAGAAGAAATTGTGTAACAAACTGGGGGGGGCTTTTAATTCTTAAACTATTTGCAAAATTAAAACTATGGCGCTAAATGGACGATTTATTGGGAAAAAAAGTAATTTTTCATTTTCACGTCCCAATGTTAATAAAATCTGTGAAACACCTGTGAGGCCAAAATACTCACTCTACCCCTAGACAAATTCTATGAGGGGTGTAGTTTCCAAAATGGGGTCACTTATAGGGGGTTTCCACTGTATTGGTACTTTAGGGGCTCTGCAAATGCGACATGGGACCTGAAAAATATTCCAGCAAAATCTGCCCTCCAAAAACCAAATAGCCCTCTTTCCATTCTGAGCCCCGCCATGTTCCCATACAGCACATTATGACCACATATGGGGCATTTCTGTGTTCAGCAGAATTTGTGTAACGAACTTTAGGGAGCTTTTTCTCCTTTATCCTCTTGTGAAAATTAAAAATTTGGGGCTAAATTGACAGTTTGTTGGAAAAAAAGTAATTTTTCATTTTCATGGCCCAATGTTAATAAAATCTGTGAAACAGCTGTAGGGTCAAAATGCTCACTCTACCCTTTAATATGTTCTGTGGGGGGTGTAATTTCCCAAATGGGGTCACTTTTAGGGGGTTTCCACTGTATTGGTTCTCTAGGGGCTCTGCTAATGCGACATGGCACCTAAAAATAATTCCAGCAAAATCTGCCATCCAAAAGCAAAATAGCGCTCCTTCCATTCTGAGCCCCGCCATGTTCCCATACAGCAGATTATAGCCACATATGGGGTATTGCCGTGTTCAGGAGAAATTGTTTAACAAACTGTGGGGGGCTTTTACTCCTTTAACCCCTTGTGAAAATGAAAACGTTGGAGATAAAGTGACATTTTAGTAATTTTTCATTTACACATCCCAATGTTAGTAAAATCTGTGAAACAACTGTAGGGTCTAAATGCTGACTATACCCCTTGATGAATTCTGTGAGGGGTGTGGATTCTAAAATGGGGTCACTTTTGGGGGGTTTCCATTGTTTTGGTACTCTAGGGTCTCTGCAAATAAGGCATGGCGCTGAAAATTATTCCAGCAAAATCTGCTGTTCAAACACCCAGTGTCGCTCCTTCCCTTCCATGCACTGCCGTGTGCCCAAAAATCAGTTTACACCCACATGTGGGGTATTTCTGTGCACGGGAGAAATTGCACAATAAACTGTCAGATGCATTTTCTCCTTCAACCCTTTGTGAATGTGTTAATTTTGGGTCTAAATGAATGTATTAGTGAAAAAAAATGAAATGTCTAAATTTCACTGCCATATTATTTTTATTCTTATGAAATGCTTAAAGGGTTAACAAACATCTCAAATGCTGTTTTGAATAATTTGAGGGGTGCAGTTTTGAAAATGGGGTAATTTATGGGGGTTTCTATTATACAGGCCTTTATAATTACTTTCAGAACTGAAGTGGTCCCTAAAAAATTGATTTGGAGAATTTTCTTGTAAATCTGGAAAATTGCTGTTACACTTGTAAGCCTTGTGACGTCCAAAATAAATTAAAAGACAATCAAAAGATGATGCCAATATAAAGCAGAGATATGGGAGATAATATTTATTCATGTATTTGGATGGTATGACTATCTGCCTGAAAAGCAGAGAATTTCACATTTTGAAAATTGCAATTTTTTTCAAATTTCCATCAAATTTCCTAGTTTTTTTTTATAAATAAATGCAAAAATATTGATTAGTGTTTACCACTAACATGAAGTATAATGTGTTACGAGAAAACCATCTCAAATTCATTTGTGTAAGTTAAAGCGTCTCAAAGTTATTGCCATTTAAAGTGACACATGTCAGTTTTGAAAAAAGAGGCCTGGTCTTTAACATACTTTTGGGCCTGGTCCTTAACCGGTTAAAAAAAAAAATAGAACATTTCCTATTTTTTGACCATTTTTGCAGCCGTGATGGAACCAAGTCTATGGGGTCAATTTTTAACATCTGTTAGTTTTGCATCAGTGAAAAAACATGACGCAAAATGGATGCTAAAAGCTGACATATGGTCAGAAAACTGATGAAACGGAAAGATCCAGGCCAAGTTCACATCTGTAACGGGATGAACTGGCAGACTGCTACCATAGCTTATACATACAGACCCTATTATAGTCAATAACTTACTGCTGTCAATATTAGGCAACCAAACATCATTGATCCAGATGCTAAATCTGACTTCTTTATTTAGAGTATGGGATGTACCCTGCGGCCCCTATTAAAGGCATAGTGTATGCCTCTATGTGAAGGCCCTCCTTTCTAGGCACAGAGCTATTTGCAGTAATATAACTTGTGGTAAGCGTTGCTGACTCAGAGCTGGGCACCAGCACACTGTGCCAGCAGGGTGTGGTCATGAGAGTGCTCATATTTAGTGTCTGAGATTAATTGCAAAGGCGGGCAGATCGCTCATAGGGAAGTCACCTCATCACGTGAGAGTGAATTGCACACGCCTAAAAAGTTCATCATCACGCTGATATTTACAGGGACAGGATTCCTTCCAAAACAATCAGCTTAAGCACTAGCAAAATAAAAAACAGATGATCCAAAGTTAACCGACTTGTCTCCAGATGAAGGCAGCAGTCACATTTTTGGATCTCTCCATGGACTGTATGCACTTCTTAGATGCTGGTGAAAAACGCAGCTGCATATGGGATCACCGATCCCTGTGACAGCCACTCCTTTGTGTCCATGACCATTCATGTAGGAAAACTTTTCTCCAGCCTCAGAAAACTTTAAAGCTAGCCTATAAAGTCACCTAAATAAAGGTTAAGTCTATTACTGCAAAATAAGGCCCTGTTCACATTTCACTGGGGTATGCTATAAGAGTACTTCCCAATGTATTTCTATTTGAATGCATATAGTGGCATGTGGCCCCTATAGGTTCCTGCTATAAAAAGGAAATGTAAACCACATAGTTTTCACTTTTTTGGGATACCACAGTATAGTCTACCAAGCTACTGTACCCTGTACATTAGGTTATGGTGCACAATATGAGAATCTACAACATCAGGATAATTTTGGACCTGTAAATAATCCAATCTGCATTAGCACCTACCAAATGTTGTCTCCTAGTTTAAAGTCCCTAGGTCAACTTTATTGTCTTTTGGAGTGAATGCATACTTGTAATCCAAAATAGGGGGTCTCTCTGTGGATGGAAACTAGCTGCCATACACTGCACACAGTACGTAGAGGTGAATCTGCTCTATAACTGTCTCTCTCTCATTCATGATCATACAGGACAGACACAGAGAACTACTGATATAAACTAATGTGAATAAAGTACTTTGGTTCTGACAGAAAGCTTCATATGTAACTCCAGCATCAGACACAGCCTCTTTTATGCCATCTGTCTCCTTCACTTCCTACTCTATGCTCCTCTTTCCCCAGAATTCTGTAGGCATGAGTAATCCAAGTCATGTGGAGGAAATGCAGGGAAATTGTATGATAAGAAGAGAAAGTAGTATTTTTCTCATACAAGTTCCTAACAACTGCTTTAAAATTAATTTATGCAAAGATTGTTGAAAGAGAAGTTCCTATTTAAGTTTAATATCTGATCACCAGAGGTGATGATGTTGAAAATTAAAGTCTATTGTAAAGGTTATATAATGGTATCTGTGCAAAGACCCAGTAGATTTACCATCACTATGTTACAGCAGTATTTATACTCCCTTCTGTACACTCAATGTACTATCTTCAATTCCAATGTGTTATCCCCTTATAATAGACTTGCATTTAGAGATTGTAACTTATGACATTTTCTTACCAGGATTCCTGGAACTTCTTCATCACAGCTGGTCGGTCCTGATTTCTCCTCCTCCTGAACCATCTCTCGACCTGTACTGTTGTGCGGTTGCATTTCTTAGCCAGACCATAAACGTCCGTCTGCATGAGCAAAGATTGCAAATCATTAGATTAAGCTGTTAATTTTCCATTACATTATATTATATTATAATAAACACACAAAGTTGTCCATAAATTACAACTAAAGGGATGAAAGAGTCCTCATCTTTAGGTTATGTTACAACATCGAGCAACATGTGCTGTGCATTACCCTAGAAGTCCTTGTCCTCTACCAGCTGATCTTTATCCTACTAATATTATAAATGTGAAAGTTTGTGTGTTTGGATGTTTGTGGGTTTGGTTGTTTGTTCCTCAATCACAGCCAAACGGCTGAACGGATTTAGGAGAGATTTCACACATACCTAGATATTCACTAGGAAGGAAAGATAGGCTACTTCTTAGGTCCCACACTCACCCGGAATCCCGACCGGCGAACATTCTCTCTGCCTCCGCTGCAGGACCTGAGATGACATCATCACAGGTCTTTCAGCTGGGCTCCGATTGGTTGGTTGCAGTCCGTGGGCAGGCCGCAGGGGAAGCCAAGCGGCCTGATACGTTGGTGGCATTGCGTGGGTGGCACCACTGATCAAGTCCGTGCCGGAGAAAATGGCAGCTTCTTCTGGCTCCGGAGCGACGCCACCAAGCCGGCCGACAGCGTAGAGCCGGCATAAGTTCTGCCCGCGTCACCACACATTCGGCAGACGGCCGCATCGCCACCCGTAACTTGCCATCTGGATAAACACCCACGGGAGAATGGACACATACCTCCGCACCACCTCTTCAGTGACTACAGCGGCTCCAGGTAGGGGGTGCCGGCTACGGGGGATAGGGGCTTTCACAGTGCGTTGGAATGGGGGGGGGGACGTTGGGGGTCTGTGGAGGAAGAGGGTTGGTGGGGGGAGGGATGTTGGGGGTCTGGGGATAAAGTGGGTTGTTGGTGGGGGGGAGGGTTAGGGGGAAAGGGATGTTGGGGGTCCAGCGGGGAAAGGGGGCCAGGTGTTCAGGGGTGGGCCCGCAGGGAACTGTGGTAGGGGTGCAGCAGGGGGTGCTTTGCATGTCTTCAACAGGCAGGGGCCATTGTCGCGAGCTGCTGAGAGGGGCCGGTGGGGCGCATGGGCTAGACTGGCGGCAGAGGGTGCGCCACAGTGGGGGAGACACATGGGCGCGGGAGTGCCTGCGGGGGAAAGAGGCCAGGTGCATTGAGGACGGTGGGCCCAGGCGTGCACAGGAGGTGGGTTGCTGATAGTGACTTATATGTAAGGGCATTTTGGAGATCTCTCATCCAGTTATTAACTTTCTGCACAGTCACAGTCTCAATTACAATATTTTTCATTTACCATAGTCATGCTGGAGAAAATATCTTGAGGGCACACACACACACACACTATATCTTATCTGCATGACCTACATTATAACTGTAGTACATTGTTATATGTGACTATAGAAAGCTGTCCCCATGCACCATAATAGGCTCCATTACAGAGCACTGTATAACTTGTACAGCTCTGGGTTACTACTGTTATGATATACTGGAATTTTTTTATTTTTTTTCGTTAGTTTATGTACAATAAAGACCTAAAATATTTTCTGGCCAAAAATTTAATTTTGCATTTCCTTAACCACTTCAGTACCGGGCCAATTTATTTGTTTACAGATGACCAACCCTACTGTTCATTGTTTCTGGTGACAAAGAGACGCTGACCATGGCAGAGCAGAGTGTGATTTCTGCGCCAGATGAGATCAGAGCTATCTCATATCACATGCAGGGAGGTGGCTGCATAATAAATAGGATCAGCAGCCCATACATTAACATGAGCATAACATATATACCCTATCTTCCTCTATATTATACATATGTTCTCAGCGTAGACTGAGGTGAATGATCCATTATGTCGAGACTGAGTCATGTACACATGTAGTGCATACAAAGAGGACAGGTCAGCTCTCCTGACATGAACAAATTCTGGTATTCCTCATAATATAACAATTCTGGAACTTTTTTTCCTAAAACTCCTCCTGGAGATGTGTGAATAAACTGACAACTGGGCGTTACTCTGAACCTTGTCACTGAAGCATACATGCACACGACAGAGTGTGCAGACCGGGGTGCACTCGGATGACATCAATGTGTCAGTAAAGTGCCTTCTGCCCCCCACTGACTTCCATGGCGGGGTTCCTATAGATGTCACAGAACAGGATATGAACTGTTCTATAAACATTAGAGCAGAGTATCAGAGTCCTCATCACAACAGCCTCAGGCGGTATACTCTGTCATGTGCAAGAGGCCCAACACTGTCAAACCAGTTCTATGTGTACACAAAACATACATGCAGCACATTATCTGCCAATGTAGTTGCTGCCAACTAAACCGTTGCTCTGTACAGTACAAGCATAGTGAATGAGATTTTACTAAATCTCATCCATATGCTGCCACTAAACCTACAGTGCAGTGACCAATGTTAATGTTAATTTATCCACAGCGATTCCCGCAGGAATGGTACTAAAAATCCTCTCCAGTTCAGCTCCTTTTTTCCAGTGTTGCTTTACACAAAACCTACATAACAAAACTTCAGCAGCAGAATGTCCAATGATATGCATATATTTTACATAGGCAGTGGATGAACAAATATATAACCCATTTGTGCTAATAGCAATATGCAAATGAAGGCAATGCGAGCGGCCTGAGCACTCAATAGATGGCCATATAAGCGGCACCATAATCTATCAGTTCTTAATCTGAATATCATTTTCCCTAAACACATTACATTGTATGCTAATTACTATATTATGTATTAATGTGTCACAACACACAGACTTCCTGTTTCTGCCTTTTAACCAAGGTCACGCCTGATTTGCATGATCTTTTATGTACACGGTTTATAACTACACTAGAAGTACCCGCGACTTTGTCCACGGCCCCTTGTGCAACCCACCTCCTGCGCACGCCCGGGCCCACCGTCCTCAATGCACCTGGCCTCTTTCCCCCGCAGGCGCTCCCACGCCCATGTGTCTCCCCTGCCGTGGCGCACCCTCTGCCGACAGTCCTGCCTGTGCGCCCCACCAGCCCATCTCTGCGGCTCGCGACAATGGCCCCTGTCGTTTGAAGACATGCAAAGCACCCCCTGCTGTACTTCTACCACAGTTCCCTGCGGGCCCACTGCTCAACACCTGGCCCCCCTTTCCCTGCTGGACCCCCAACATCCCTTTCCCCCTAACCCCCCCCCCCACCAACAACCCTCTTCATCCCCAGACCCCCAACATCCCCCCCCCATCCCCACGTACTGTGAAAGCCCCTAACCCCCGCAGCCGGAAACCCCTACCTGGAGCCGCTGTAGTCACTGAAGAGGTGGTGCGGAGGTATGTGTCCATTCTCCCACGGGTGTTCGTCCAGACGGCAAGTTACGGGTGGCAATGCGGCCATCTGCCGAATGTGTGGTGACTCTGGCAGAACTTATGCTGGCTCTGCGCTGCCGGCCGGCTTGGCATCGCTCCGGGAGACGCCGCCATTTTCTCCGCCGCAGACTTGATCACTGGTGCCGCCCACGCAATGCCACCAACATATCAGGCCGCTCGGCTTCCCCTGCGGCCTGCCCACAGACTGCAGCCAAGCAATCAGAGCCCAGCTGAAAGACCTGTGATGACGTCATCTCAGGTCCTGCAGTGGAGGCAGAGAGAACGTTCGCCGGTCGAGGTCGGGATTCCGTGTGAGTGTGGGACCTAAGAAGTAGCCTATCTTTCCTTCCTAGTGAATATCTAGGTATGTGTGAAATCTCACCTAAATCCGTTCAGCCGTTTGGCTGTGATTGAGGAACAAACATCCAAACACACAAACTTTTTATAATATTAGTAGGATAGGATAAGGCTGGCTGGTTGTCCACACAGTATTTTTGTGCTATTTTTCGTAATGGACGCAACAGAGGTCATGTCATTCATCAATATAAAAAAGACAGATGTCTGTCACACAAAGGTTGCATTAGGTCTTTCCCTGTGTGTCTGCTATTGTCATGTATGTAGAGAAGGATATTATCAGAGTAATACATTATCTCTTTAACCTAGATAATCCAGCACACGCATACAATAGGCTGGATCTAGTTCTGTCATAGTTACTCCATTTGTTCTTAACCGTGCATTGTGTAAATGTCCTGCAGCACTGGGAATAATACAGCGCACAGCCCATCAGGCGACTTACTTTTCCATTACTGCAAAAATGACATATTTTACCTGATGAGAACATTTAATATGCCAGGAAACGCTTTGCATGTCTGGACAAAATGTAACATGAAGGATTTGCACAGGCAAATATACAGATATCATCATGATCCACTGTGGCATTTGACTAAGTTTTCTAAAATACATTTTATTTCATTGCACAGTAAATAGAGCGCTTTTACAGATTGGACCAATCACTTACTAGTTAGGGTAATTTATCACAGGATGGGTCCATGGGGTTGGATCCAGTAAAGAAGAGGAGTGTTAGGCTCGGCTCACGTCTGCACCCGGTCTCCCTATGGGCATTCTGTTCCCCTCTGTGCATGAAAAATCAGCAGCGCTTTTCTCTCTGCATTTTTCACCCTCTCAGGGTGAAAACTGAACAGAAACCACCCAGACCCCATTATAGTCCATAGGGTCCACAGGTTTCCTAAGGTAACTACTTTTTTATGCGGATTAGGTTTCCATTTGGGGGGTCCCCAAGCAGACTCCCCGAACACAAAACCAAGCTCAGATGTGAATCTAACCTAAGCTTGCCATGCACTTTAGATGTGCTCATGTGTATGGGGAAAAAGATGCTGTAAGACTACTCTGCCATAAGTTTATCTCCCTAAGGACAAAAGGATTGGGCAGTTAACTTCCAGATGCCTGATCCTTATCTCTACTGACAGGAGATGGAGGCCCCCAAAAATGGCTGGTCAAATCTTTTGAAATTGGAGAGTTTGACCAATGCAAGTCTAATATGTTTGGCCAGCTTAAAGGTTTTTGGTTTATACCTGAACTTTATGGAATATCTGAAAGGGGAAGGGCATCTGCTTGCTCTTCAGGGTCATGACCAGATTATAGTTCATAAAATGGGAATTAAAGCAGTAGTCATCATTCAATACCTATATATAGTACTATGCAAAGCTGTGGAGAAAATACTGCAAAGTAAGAATGCTGTCAAGTGTTAACAGATTACTTGTTGTGAATAAAGTTAAAGGGGCTCTATCAGCAAAATTTTGCTGTCAAAGCCCTACATATGTGTGAATAGCCTTTAAAAAGGCTATTCCAGCACTGCTAATCTTATTTTAAACCCCCATCCCGTTTTAAAATAAAACTATAAAAACAAGAGTCCTGGAAGTGATGATATGGTTCCACAAAGGCCTGATTATAACATCATCTAGTCTCTGGGATTACATGAAGAGACTTTGAGCAAAGCTAGATTCACAGAAGATCTGTGCTTAGTTCTCCAAGATGTTTGGAACATCCTTCTGCTGAGGTAAAAATGTATCAAGAATTATTGATGGAACGGGTGGTCACACCAAATACTGATGAGATTCAGGATAAGTTCACACGGAGTCTTTTGGTCCAGAACCTGAAGCAGAGGACACCTCAGGTTCCGGTCCAAAGACGGGTCGCCGCGACTGAAAGCTGGTGCACTGCATCAGCATCCAGCTGCTCGCTCCGCTCTGGATTAGGCCCAATGGATGGGCAGATCCTCGCAGATTTCTTCTGGGCACCAGGCTTGATAGACTTAGAAAAATGGGTGCTAGTTGTTTCTCAGGACAGTATCTGATTCTGTGATCTATTTTATCAATACAATTGGAAAAATTGGGGAAATAAAAGTGCATCAAAGGCATTTTGGATCCAAAAGGGGCAAAAGGACAGACAGGAGTTCAAGTGCATGAGGGGCTTGACTGCCTTTCTAGAAAAATTTAATATTACAACGTTACGCTAGGTTCACACCTGCGTTCGGGTTTCCATTCATGGGATCCGCTTGGGGACCCGATGAATGAAAACCTAATCTGCTTGTGAAGCATGGGATTTTCCAAAAAAATAATTAGTCCTTGATTGATGAAAAGAAATCCAAAAGGAGTTTATTCCCATAATCCTATGCAGTTTTCTCTATAAAACACTGGTGTTGCTGCAGACTTGCGTCTTAGGTCGGGTTCTGACAGGGTTTTTTGGGCCGGAATTTGACGCGGAGGCCGCCTCAGATTCTAGACCAAAAAACGGCAAGGCCATGACTGGATGCCCGTGCAGTGCAGCGCTGCATTCCGCTCCGGATTAGGCCCAAATGAATGGGCCTAGTCGCAAGGAAATGTCGAGAGGTGGACAAATGCGGCTAAATCAGCCACGGAATCTGCCTGAAGAAAGAGCATGTCACTTTTTTTTTCAAGCAGGAACAAACCGCTCATGGAAAAAGGAAATGACCAGCTCCCATTGATTTCAATGGGAGGCAGTTTCTTGAGCGAGTTCTGACGCGGATTCCGCGTCAAAATCCAGCCCAAAAAACCCTGTGTGAACCCGGCCTTATAAGGTCAGGGTAGACAAAGCCTAGTACCGCTTCACTTCTGCAGGGAAGTATATAAAACACTTCTTTATAAACCCATGTTGTTGTGAACATTTCCTTAGTTTTGGTACATTGCTCCCAGATGGCAAGACCAGAAATAGTAGTAAAATAGAGCATTAGGTGGCCAGTCTAGCGAGTCAGGAAAAAAAATATGAAGCAGTAAGAGAACCTTCTCTCTGCATTATTTAAGCATATTCAAGACTGAAAACCCCTAGTGGAGACTGAGTGCAGATTTGAACCTAGCCTTATAGGGAACAGATTTTGGAGAGGTATTACTGATGTCAAATAGAATAAAAAACACATTTTGTGTTTCTTTAGTGGTTTACATATTGTTTCTGTGTTGGGTTTGCACTGATAAGGCCCATTCAGTGTGGCTAGCCAGTGTGTGGTCACCCACCATAGTTCCAGCCCTGTTTCCGGCACTAAATCTATGGCATCTTCATTGTCACAGAGGAGAAGGACACATTTAGTTAAATTAAAGCAATTTAACAATATTAACATGTTGATGGCTTACCCTTGTGATCAGATTGGTGGGGGGTCCTACAACTAGCGCTCCCACTGAATATAATTTTGAAGAGGCAGCAGAAATTGGATGAACACAGTGGCTTTTACATCACAAACAAGCAGGACTAAGCTGCTATACCACAGCCACAGCAAAATAATGTGCTGCTCTATGCTTGGGATTGCATCTCAGTCCCATTTATTTGGGACTTAACTACAAACAGACCATGTGACTCTTGATTGTGACATCCCAGGCCAGTGAAGATGGGGCCTCCAAATGCCAAAACTGATAAAATATCAGCTCGGTAGTGGTCCGACACTGGGTATCCCCGCTGATCTAATATGGATGACCTATACCAATGATCCCCGAAATCCTCTAACTGACCTCCCTCTAACATACTCCTACGTCAAATACATGAGAAGAGTTAACCCGCAGCTCTTCTTGTTGCCTAGGTCATGTTTTAGTTGAAAGACCCAGCTTTCCCATCTTTAGATCTCTATTCCTGGCAATCTTCATTGACTATTTATATTTTTAAGCACATAAATATAGACTTCTATTTTTATTCAAAAAAATATGATCCATTTTAGTAAGTTCTCTGTGAAGCCTTTTCCTCTAGACCTATTCCACTGTACTCAGTACAAAGAACGCTAGTCTTCTGACAAAAACTGAACCTTTAGGCCAAGGCTCCACATAGCATAAACGCTGCTGCAAAAACAACGGCGTTGTACAGTCACTATAAAGTGGATGGAATTCTGGTTAACCCCTTCCGCACACTCTTTTTGGAAGTAGACAGCTTCTTGAGGCCTTAGCCTTAAAGTGTTTAAAAAAAAAATTCTGCCCGCCACAATTACACTTCCTCTTGGAAACCCAAAGATGTAGAGATTTCAGGGGATTTCCTGGGTCACTTCATGATAATCCCACTCTGTCTGGGCCTAAGGGTCCGCATGCAGGCACTAGTGATCACACAATTTTACCTACAAAATTATCTCTGAAGTGGTAGGAACCAGAATTATTCTATAGTAATTCAATATAGTCATTAATAGGAGGAGTGCGCAACCAACATGGAGGAAGTCAGTGGAGAACACTGCAAAAGATTATGCACAATAAGGATAGAATAAAACAGATTCCTATCTATCTTTAGTTCACTTTGTAGGCATAGGCCCAAAAGAATGCCTTCTATGTACAGGAATATAAAAAAACAAGAAAACTTGGCGATCTTCAGTAGTTGATACCTTTTTAATGGCTAACTCATAATGATGACAAATTACGACGTTTCGGAACGCTTGGCTCCTTTCTCAAAGTAAATTTAAAAACATTTTTGAAGGTATCAACTACTGAAGATCACCAAGTTTTCTTGTTTTTTTATATTAATTATATATTATATATATTATATTATATATATTATATATTTATATTTATATTTATATATATTATATTATATTATTATATTTATATATATTTATATTATATATTTATATTAATTATTATGGCTAACACGGTACAACAACGAACATTTTCCTTATTCTATGTACAGGTACACTGTGTAGTATAGGGACCCATCTGAGTAACCTTGTTGTGGTAGGTGGGCTCATTTGATCAAAATGCACACTAACCTACAATTTCCAAGTACAACAAATATAGTGTAGTGCAGCTTAGAATACTAAAAATATTATGTACAGTCCTATGAAAAAGTTTGGGCACCCCTATTAATCTTAATCATTTTTAGTTCTAAATATTTTGGTATTTGCAACAGCCATTTCAGTTTGATATATCTAATAACTGATGGACACAGTAATATTTCAGGATTGAAATTAGGTTTATTGTACTAACAGAAAATGTGCAATATGCATTAAACCAAAATTTGACCGGTGCAAAAGTATGGGCACCTCAACAGAAAAGTGACATTAATATTTAGTAGATCCTCCTTTTGCAAAGATAACAGCCTCTAGTCGCTTCCTGTAGCTTTTAATCAGTTCCTGGATCCTGGATAAAGGTATATTGGACAAACAATTCAAGTTCAGTTAAGTTAGATGGTCGCCGAGCATGGACAGCCCGCTTTAAATCATCCCACAGATGTTCAATGATATTCAGGTCTGGGGACTGGGATGGCCATTCCAGAACATTGTAATTGTTCCTCTGCATGAATGCCTGAGTTGATTTGGAGAAGTGTTTTGGATCATTGTCTTGCTGAAATATCCATCCACGGCGTAACTTCAACTTTGTCACTGATTCTTGAACATTATTCTCAAGAATCTGCTGATACTGAGTGGAATCCATGCGACCCTCAACTTTAACAAGATTCCCGGTGCCGGCATTGGCCACACAGCCCCAAAGCATGATGGAACCTCCACCAAATTTTACAGTGGGTAGCAAGTGTTTTTCTTGGAATGCTGTTTCTTTTTGGACGCCATGCATAACGCCTTTTTTTTTTTTTTATAACCAAACAACTCAATCTTTGTTTCCAAAATGAAGTTGGCTTCATTTGTGCTTTTGCATACCTCAGGCAACTCTATTTGTGGCGTACGTGCAGAAACGGCTTCTTTCTCATCACTCTCCCATACAGCTTCTCCTTGTGCAAAGTGCGCTGTATTGCTGACTGATGCACAGTGACACCATCTGCAGCAAGATGATGCTGCAGCTCTTTGGAGGTGGTCTGTGGATTGTCCTTGACTGTCCTTGACTGTTCTCACCATTCTTCTTCTCTGCCTTTCTGATATTTTTCTTGGCCTGCCACTTCTGGGCTTAACAAGAACTGTCCCTGTGGTCTTCCATTTCCTTACTATGTTCCTCACAGTGGAAACTGACAGGTTAAATCTCTGAGACAATGTTTTGTATCCTTCCCCTGAACAACTATGTTGAACAATCTTTGTTTTCAGATCATTTGAGAGCGGGCTGTCCATGTTCGGCGACCATCAAACTTAACTGAACTTGATTTGTTTTGTAGAAAGAAATGGTCCAAAATACCTTCATCCAGGATCCAGGAACTGATTAAAAGCTACAGGAAGCGACTAGAGGCTGTTATCTTTGCAAAAGGAGGATCTACTAAATATTAATGTCACTTTTCTGTTGAGGTGCCCATATTTTTGCACCGGTCAAATTTTGGTTTAATGCATATTGCGCATTTTCTGTTAGTACAATAAACCTCATTTCAATCCTGAAATATTACTGTGTCCATCAGTTATTAGATATATCAAACTGAAATGGCTGCTGCAAACACCAAAATATTTAGAACTAAAAATGATTAAGATTAATAGGGGTGCCCAAACTTTTTCATAGGACTGTATTAAGTCTGCAAATATCTCAGTGCCAGCAAAGTGCTACTGCTCCGTTATACACGTTCGCTTTCACATTGCAGTGACATTAGATTTGCGCCAGATCTTTTGTTTTCACTTTGTTGCTTACCATCTGTTCTGCAGCGGGGAGAATACATCTCCCCAAAAGTACTCTACACAATGACCCCCTATTTTAGCTTTAACACGTTTCCCTCTGGTAGATGCGTATCCACTATGAACAGGATTATGAATAAGTATCTGATAGCTGAATCCCCAGCTATCAGGAGAATGGGGCCCACAAGTGCTCGGAGGAGTTACGTATAAGCCTGGTCACTAGCCTCTCAATTCATTTCTAAGGGAGTGCTGTCCTCATAAATTACATATATACACACACTTTATGTTAAATATAATTGTAGGTTATGCTATATATTTATACATAGATACTCAAATTATAGGGGATATATATATATATATATATATATATATATATATATATATATATATATATAAACATAATTTGTAGGTACTGTTCAGTGCAACCAGTAAATTAAGGTTCTTGTAAAAAGCTTGCAGAGCTCACTTGTCTTGTGGTTGGCACACCAGACCCCTGGTGAGATAATTTTAGACAAGCCTCGTAGCTCATAATCATGTTCAGAAGAACATGAAAGTTAACTTTAGAAGTCCAACCTGTATACACTGTATATTGTGGTTTGTTCTGTGGCTCTGGCACTAGTTGTTAGAAGGGACTGTCTATGGGCTAGATATATTAAAGGAGTTGTCCCATGAAAAGCATCCTATCTATACTGCTAGTTTATGAGGATTTAAGACTTTTCCTTAATACATTGCTTTCTCAAAACTCCTTTCTTTGGCCGCTATCTTAATTTATTCACTTCATTGTTGGCACTGCCTTTCTATAGCCACTGGGCTTATCTGCTCATTTCCCAAGTGACCTAGCTGCCTGCTCTCAGGGGGGGAGGGGGGGACTGACAAGCAACGGAGATCCTCAGATAGGGGAGGGGGAGATGAGAGCTCCAGGATTACTGTGCTGTCTATCTTCAGCTTTTCCACTTATCAGCTGGTTTAATTGAATTTGGCTGACAAGGGCTGAGATAAGGAGTCTGTTACCTCTGTATGTAATGCAAGCTGACTCAAATCCAGCTCTGCTACATCAGTTTCCACATCACTGTGGTAATGCATTTACAACCAATCCCACATTACTCACTGCAAACATAGCAGATAGCAGAGCAAGTGAAACCCCGCCCACCAATGTGCCGAGAAATCCAGGAAGTGAAGAGAGCACAGAGCCTGCAGAACAAGAGTTATGGGAATACCCCTTTAAGCCTTAACCTATGCAGTACTTCATCAAAGTAAAATGCTCTAACTGTAGTAAACTCATGCCTATTATTAGACATGGCATATTTGGGGGTATATTAAAGGGGGACTCTAGCTAGTAGTCAACAGCTATGTAGAAGGGCCATTAATAACAGACAAATCCTGTGCTGTCACCAAGTTCTAACCCACAAATGCAGCAGCCCCTGTTGCCTTTGACCTCCCTAAAGCACTTCGAGGCCATATTTTTGTATACGCTGAGCATTGGAAATTGAGATTATACTATCCTGTCAACCTAATATCTGGAACCACTAGGACCATGCCCACCTTCTTCCTGTGGCATATTGTAGATGGAACAAACCAAAGGCAAGGCTGCACCTTCACCCCCACATTGGACGTCAGAATTTAATTTATTCCTCCTATGAGGTCAGATTTGCACCAACAATTGTTCTACTATGTGTCTTCCAAGACTTAATAAATTTGAACTTTTCTACTTTTGTTGAGTGTGGCATACACCTTGGGTTTTCTGCAACTTGGCACATTTACGGATGCAGATTTATTATTCCTTGTACGCCAGTTATATTGAGCAAACCGCCAAATTGTGTAAAAAAAATTTACATTTATTTTTTGCATTCTCTTCACCTCTTCTGAGAAAAGGGACATGGCTAATTAGCAACACTTATAGTAGAAATGAGCTTACATATAATTCTCCTCTCTACACACTGCCTGACAGAGGGTGTGCATTAAGTATGAGGCGGTATGTAATGGGGTTATGAAGACGGTCGTTGATAACATAAATCTGCCATATATGCATTTGCAACAATTTTTGCAGCTGCTTATGCCAAAAAGTGATGCAAATGTACTGTTAAATGTTTACCTATATGTTTTGCCTGCTGGGGTAATACTCGTCCTTTAGTGAGATAGGACCATTATACTGCTCTCCTTTACCAAACATCTGCTAAATCACTTACTTGAGATGGGTGTTTAGAGCTGGAGATGTAGAAATTTTCCAAGACCGGATTAAATGAAGCTTTTAGTCGGACTTTGCTCTTTATCCCCATGGCCCTGGCCACAGGTGTAGCAATGACCCTGTGGAAATAAAAGACACACAATGTAAATCAGACTTTGATATCCTACTGATAACAGAATTATTAACCCTGCACCGACAGGATATTGCCACAACTGATATTTGTCTTTACAGTTTTAGCCAATGGAAGCTCCAGTAATAATAAAATATATAAAGGCTTTTATCGTGGATTCCTTTTACTTGTGCAAAACAAATGGTTATTGGTAATGTAAAAAAAATAAGTACGCTTTGTGTGTTTTTTGCAAATGTATCCGATTATTGTCCAGATTAAATATGCAAAAATAAGTGCAGGTCAAATAAGTCCATTTATTAGCTAAGTGAGCTACAAATGGGAGGCTGCTAAATATTTATCAGTTTCTTATACTCTCCCAGTGTGATGGGAACAACATATCTGATCATCTTCTCACTTCCACATCAAGTAAATGAGATGAGGCTGCAATACTGCATATCACCACTAATGTGTAGACAACGTACAAGGAGATGGACCAGGAAACTAAACCTAAACGGAGAAGTGCTCCGACCCCGGTCGAGATCCAAGGAACATACACTGAGATAGTCAGGACCTCTAAGTATCTGGGTGTGCTCCTCAATAATAAACTAGACTGGGCTGATCACCTGGAGGCGCTGCACAGAAAGGGCCACAGCAGACTCTACCTGCTCAGGAGGCTGAGGGCCTTTGGAGTCCCGGGGCCATTTCTTAGGGCCTTTTTCAACTCTGTGGTTGCTTCAGCCATCTTTTTCAATGTGGCCTGCTGGGGGAGCATTATATCAACTAGGGACAGAAACAGACTTTACAGGCTGATCAGAAGGGCCAGCTCTGTCCTGGGGAGCCCCCTGGACCCAGTACAGGTGGTGGGTGACAGAAGGATACTATCTGTGGTGACCTCCATGTGGGAGAACAAATCCCACCCCATGTATGAGACCTTGATGACACGTGGCAGCACTGTAAGCAGGGCCGCCGATAGGCCAGTACTACTGCTACTGGCGTCAGGGGCCCGGCCAAATATGAAAATGGGGGGGGCCCGGGCCCCCTGGCGCCGGCAGCAGTCATTCTATGTCCGCTGTTTCAACTCAGATCTGCGTCCAGAGGACGCAGATCTGAGTTGCAGACATACGCGGCTGAAGCAAGGAGCTGACCTGTGTCAGCTCCTCTCTTCGCTGCTGCCGCCTCTCTTGCTGACACATATGCGGCTGAAGCGAGGAGCTGACACAGGTCAGCTCCTCGCTTCAGCCGCATATGTGTCAGCGAGACCGGCGGCAGCAGCGAAGAGAGGAGCTGACACAGGTCAGCTCCTCGCTTCAGCCGCATATGTGTCAGCGAGACCGGCAGCAGCAGCGAAGAGAGGAGCTGACACAGGTCAGCTCGCAGCAGCAGCGAAGAGAGGAGCTGACACAGGTCAGCTCCTCGCTTCAGCGCTACCGCCGGCTACCCGGCAGTGTAGACGCGATGTGATGACGTCACATCGCGTCTACAACTGTGCGCCAGTAAGAGAGAGAGGTGCCGAGAGAGCAGCGGGGGAACGAAGGAGAAGGTAAGTCTAATGTGGAACGTGAAACTGGGGGCAGATGAAGGAGAGGACGGCATGACACTGGGGGCAGAGATGGAGGGACATGAATCTGGAGGCAGAGATGGGGGGCATGAATCTGGGGGCAGAGATGGGGGGCATGAATCTGGGGGCAGAGATGGGGGGCATGAATCTCGGGGCAGAGATGGGGGGCATGAATCTGGGGGCAGAGCTGTGGAGACATGAATCTGGGGGCAGAGATGGAGGGGACATGAATCTGGGGGCAGAGATGGGGGGACATGAATCTGGGGGCAGAGATGGGGGGACATGAATCTGGGGGCAGAGATGGGGGGACATGAATCTGGGGGCAGAGATGGGGGGACATGAATCTGGGGGCAGAGATGTGGGGACATGAATCTGGGGGCAGAGCTGTGGAGGCATGAATCTGGGGGCAGAGATGGGGGGCACATGAATCTGGGGGCAGAGATGTGGGGACATGAATCTGGGGGCAGAGATGGGGGACATGAATCTGGGGGCAGAGCTGTGGAGACATGAATCTGGGGGCAGAGTTGGGGGGACATGAATCTGGGGGCAGAGATGGGGGGACATGAATCTGGGGGCAGAGATGGGGACATGAATCTGGGGGCAGAGATGGGGACATGAATCTGGGGGAAGAGATGGGGGGACATGAATCTGGGGGCAGAGATGGAGGGACATGAATCTGGGGGAAGAGATGGGGGGGACATGAATCTGGGGGCAGAGATGGGGGGGGACATGAATCTGGGGGCAGAGATGGGGGACATGAATCTGGGGGCAGAGTTGGGGGGACATGAATCTGGGGGCAGAGATGTGGGGACATGAATCTGGGGGCAGAGATGGAGGGACATGAATCTGGGGGCAGAGATGGAGGGACATGAATCTGGGGGCAGAGTTGGGGGGACATGAATCTGGGGGCAGAGATGGAGGGGACATGAATCTGGAGGCAGATGAAGGGTGTATATGAAGCTGGGGGAGAGACGGAGGGGGGACATATAGTTTACAGGTGACTGTAGGAGGATTATACAGTGTGCGGGCACATGAAAAATTAATGAGTTGTCGGAGTCAACATAACAGTGGGTGGGGCTAAATTTCCCGCGTCCCTCTTTTGGTTCTTCAAAAGTTGGGAGATATGGGTACTGGGGGCAATGGAAAGATGTTAGAGGGTGGACGGGGGAGGGGGATTGTTGGGACATCGGGTGTGCGGCACTGCGGAGAGGAAGCTGGGGCAATAATATATAATATATAAGTTTTTAGCTGGAGAACTACAAAGCACACAATAGCTCCAAAGCTATGTGTGCTTTGTATTAATAATGATGTAGGCTGCTATGCTACTAGCATAGCAGCCTGTTTGGGGGTGGGACTTTCACTTTAAAGGAGTGTTCACATTGCGTTTTTGGCCTCCCTTGCCGGGATACATTGGTAACCAGTCACAATCAGCTCCCCACTTATCCCTGCATGGAGAACTGCAGGCCCCCCCTTTTTTTTAATGGCCAGTTCTTTGTGCAGGGATAAGTTGACAGCTGATTCTGACTGGTTACCAACGTATCCCGGCAAGGGAGGCCAAAAACGCAATGTGAATAAACCCTGAGGATTTATTAGGAGGGCTCTTATAGATGGTGCTGGCTCTCTACACATAGTAGATGTTACCTGCAAATAGAATCTGATTAAGCCTTGTAATGCTGCTAAATAAAGGGAAATGTGATACAGAATTGGTATGTCGCAAAATAAGGTCGTTTTAAAATGGCGGGGGGCGGGCAGACACTTAGGCTGTATGGGGCCCCAAAATTCCTGATGGCGGCCCTGACTGTAAGTGACCTTCTGCTTCACCCCAAGTGTGAGAAGCGGCGCTATCAGAGGTCCTTCCATCCAACCGCGACCAGGCTGTATAATCTACATCAGACCAAGCGAAGACACTCCGCACAGAAAACTAATGATTATGATTATGAAGTCTTCCTTCTTTCTCTTCTGTTCCTTAGCTGCTATGGACTCCTAGTATATTTCTCTTCTCAGCTTATGTGTGTCTACGCCTGTAATATATTACTGTGTATTATCCTGTATCTGTATTACTATGCTGCTGTAACATACTGATATTTCCCCACTGTGGGACTATTAAAGGATTATCTTATCTAAATCAAAATTGTGCACTTTTCTCTATGGCCAATAGACTGAAGCTTCCTGTGCTGTACATTACTTTGCAGCAGCCGCCTCAGCGCAGATAGACTTATAATGATAGGTATAAATATAGATCAGAAAGAAAAAACTGCAAAAAGTAACACGTCTCACTATCTGGTTTAAATTAGTAGATTAACAAAAGTTAGAACAGAAGTAAATCCTGACAGGACTCCTAGGAGAGCCAGTGAGAGTCCTGATTACTCCGCCCACACACAGTGATTGATACAGTATACACAGAAAGCTGCCTAATCACTGTGTGTGGACTGAGTAATCGGGATTCTTCACATTCCCTCCCAGTACTGCTGTCAGGCTATACTCAGAAATCCAGCTTCCAATAGATGTTATGGGAAGCAAGAATAGGGCATAATTAATGTTTGATGTACAATCCTTTGTTCCTAAAAATTGGGCATACACATAACATACAGTACCTATCAAAATGAAGGGAACACAAAAGAACCCTCCAGTACTGGATAGAGCCGGTGTGCCAAGTTTCCCAGTCCTCAGGTGTTGGATAGTTCTAAAATGTATACACGGTCGGTTAATATACCCCAGTGGGTTTAACTCAGCAGTTTGGTCATACTTTTCTGCAGGGGTAATGAACAGTCACCGTACATGCAGGGTTTTTCTGTCCGCTTGAGAAGTCGGACATCTTCACTTGCGGAAAGGAAAGGACGGGCACGGAGTGCAAAAGAACGCACCCGATGCCCATTCAAGTGAATGACAGGTGTCACGGACACATGTAGTGTCCGCTCCTAGTGTCCGTGACAGATTTTGAGCGGACACTACATGTCGGACACCGACGGTAGTATGAACTAAATGGTGTAACAAGCGCACTAAGCAGGGGGAGACACCTACTGCCCGGAAACGCGTCAGACGAAGGCTGCGTGCCGAAAGGCGTGTCCAGGTTTCCGAGCAGTAGGTGTCTCCCCCTGCTTAGTGCGCTTGTTACATACTTACCTTTTGTTTGTTTGCTATGGTTCCTCATATGGTAAGGACACACCGCTGTTAGGGTTTGCCCAACTAATTAGGGGAGGTTTTAAATTTCATATATATCCTCTGTTGTGTTTTTGCATGCTCTGTTTATTGATTGTTCCTAAAATTATGAATAGTTTACCACTATTCCCCAACTCCTTACAACAGAAGAACGAAGATAAGGGGGAAAAAAAACAAATTAAAAAAAAAATGAAGCAGCAAACACGGACAGTGTGTTTTTTAAAAAAAACAAAAAAACAAAAACAAAATAATGGTATGCGTTTCCTTTTGTTTTTTAACAAATCCTTTTGTTTTTGTTAACAAGGATTCGCCATAGACGCATACTAGACACTACATCTGCAAATGTCAGTATTTTTTTCCTGAAGACACTGGATCTGTCATGGTTACCTCCGGAGGACCTATGACCTGCATAACTCATGCAAGTTAAATGAGGCCAAGTCTATTATACAGACACGCCTAAGCCAAGGATGCGACAGTGATGCCACAGAAGACACCGTGTATATATAACTCATTCTGTAAATGACATTATCCTACTACATAGACAGCCTAGACAGGCACTTACTTCTGTAACATCTAAAAATAGCAAGGCTTCTTAAGGCTACATGCACAAAGGAATGAACCCCATACTGATTTTGCTGTGCGTAGAGAACAGTAGTGCTGTATATTTGTGTAGTATGATGCCAACGCAGGAACGGCTCGATCGGAAAAACAGCTGAAACGCAGATCATATTTCCAGGCCTTAATATGACTGTGTGAAAGGAGCCCTAAATGGGAGTTAAGGTGTACCTAAATTTTCAAACAACTTTTGTATTTCTGACAGTATTTGTATCGTTAATACATTTTGTAACATACTTTATTAGGCTAAGACACCACGTAGCGAGCCGTAGCCGCTGGGGCAATGCATTGCAGTTTTTCTTGCAGCGCTTTTCACAGAAAGTCTGCAATGTTTTCTTCTGCGGACTCCTCTCTGTTCCTATTATAACTATATGGAAACGTCCAGCGTTTCCCTAGGCATAACTGAAATGTCACGATTCACAAAAACGCTCGTGTTTTTGAAATCCTAACATTTCTGCTTCAAATATTTTTCTGCAATGTGTAAATGGGATTACTCAGAATCTTATTCACTTTGTAGATATTGCAAAAATGCTGCAGTCAAATCACAGTATTTTCGCAATGTGGGGCCCCGGCTTTGATGGATTTTGTCTCCTTTACATGAAATCCAGCATCAAAATCCATTTTTTGTCCTCTGTTACTTTATTAGCATTAGAAATCCTCACTGCTTTTGACAGTAAGTCCGGGTGTAATACAGAGAAGCTGAAGAAGGGGGTCAATTCAAATACTTCTATGTCAGGCATTAAAGACATAAAAATATATATACAGATCCTATATCCAAACTGGGTTTCAGCTGGTGATATATTTGGAAATATGACAAGAATCACATTTCTATATCTTATAATACTTAATATATACGCGTTTGACGTGACCTCCCCTCCCCTCCCCTCCCCTGAAGCCTCAGCTTCTTTGTATTATACCCCTACTCCCCGGTACTCTGTTTCAGATAAAGAAACAGGGAACAGAAAGTGGATTCCAGTACAGAAAAGCACCCAAATCCATTAATAGAAATAAAATTGTTACAAAATCATTAGAAAAAATAAATTAATACAAACATTAACAATGCACATATGCTAGCAGAAGAACAGAGGTTGTCCAAATGTTTGGGTGCACTTTAAATACTCAGGAGAGGTGCTCAATATCTGGTCAGTGGGAGTCTGATCCCCTAGACACCCGCAGCTGCTCACAGTAATGGTGTCACTCACTGGTCAATAACAATACATTACTTTGTCACTTAGCCTGTTTGAAACTCAGTCCCATTCAAGTCAATGGGATACCAAGCACAGCCTCTAAACAACATATTCAGAGCAGAGGACACAGCCCTCACCTGAATGCTGCAGTCGCTTTAGTGAAGGTCCCAGGTGGCAGATCCAATAGATCAGATATAGATAGGTCATCAATATTACAATTGAACAAAACTCATTTCATCTACATAAAAAAAATCTGCATAACTTTCTAAGGCTCTATTCACACTAGCGTGATTTCTGACCAGCTACAACAGAGCATGAAAGAATCCATTAATGCTAGGTTAAGATCTGCGTTAGGGTTTCCATTCGTGGCGTGCGCTTGGGGACCCCACGGACAGAAGCCTAATCTAGGTAAAATAGTATCAGCAAATTGAAATAGTCTCAGCACACCGGATGATACGTTTTTTGTTTTTTTTAAAAAATTCCAAATTTTATTGTGGAGACATGCTCCAAGTTAAAAATATATATATATTGTTCTTGGAAAAGCAGCCGATGGATATTTCCTTGTGCAGACGGGACAAAAGGAAGAGTAAGCCGTCCTTCTGTCCCATCTGCACAAGGACATATCCATCCATATCCATCTCCACAATAAAATTTTGAAAAAAATTTAAAAAAACGTATCATCCGGCGTGCTGAGACTACTTCAATTTGCTGCTTCTATTGTGTCTGTGCCGGACATGACGTCCCGGGCATCCGGATGACTACAAGCACCTACTACTCCTGCATTAACAGTAAGAGACATTTATCATTTTTGTAATACGGGCTGAGACAATTTTTCTTCTTTGAATGTATAGGTAAAATAGTGGTTACCCACGGAAACCTGCGGACCCCATATACTACATGGTCTACCAATAAGTATTTGGACACCTGTGGTCTGAGCGGCAATTACAGCCTCAACCAAAAGTCCCAGTCCATACTAGGAGAAACACTCCCAGACCATAAACTCCACCTCCGCAGAACTTTACTAGGTGCTCAAATACTTGTTGGTAGACAGTGTATATATGGGATCTGCTGGGTTTCCACTTGATCTTAAGTAGATTTGTAAAAGGAAACCCTGAACGGACAATGGCGCAGGTGTGAAACTAGCCTTAATGATACAAAATCCAGCTTCTTTATGGCAAGAGAAGTCCTTCAGACTACAGTATTCTTGTTCTTAAAGAGGATCTGTCACCAAGTAGAAAATACTAAATAAAATACATCATTTCATTCTTTCTGTTCCCCTGAGCAACTTAGAGTTGTTGACATTTTTGTTTGTTTGTTTGTTTTATTCGGCCACCCATTCAAAAGATCTGGCTTCTGGAAGGTTATACGTAAACTAGTTCTGTCTCTCCAAGTGGGCAGTAACCTTATGTTTATCTGTGAGAAAATAAAACGCCCCCCCCCCCCCCTCCCCCATGGAATATCACAGCTAGTTCACATATAATCTTCTAGGAGCCATGTTTTTTCAATGGGTGGACAAATTTAAAAAAAAAACAAAAAAAAAAAAACACACACACACCCATCACAATACTGATGGTAAATAACAGTAGTGTGAGTTGACCCTTAATACTTTCTACGGCTTTTCTTATCCTGCAGTACTTCCTCTTTTACGACCATAAGGTGCAGCCATAATTCGGCATTCCTTATCAGTATACAGACTGCTCAGGTGGTGTGCATTGTGGGAAGAAAAGCCTTTACAAGTACTGTATGGGAAACTGAATAATAACTAACTCTTCTGCTGAATAATAGGTGCTCAAAGCAATGTACAGATGTCAGATATTACAAAATCTCACATCTTAATTCCCGAGGCAACATCTCACCGCAGCAGCAAGCTGAGTCATGTCATCTGCACACTACTGTTGAAATAAGTCTTTCTATTCTAAAGCCATCCCCAAACACCCATAATCCTCCCCTTTATTTAACTATTATTAACAGGTTGCCCAGGATTAGAAAAACAAGGTTGCTTTGTTGCAGAAACAGCACCACATTGGTCTATAGGTCGTGTCTGGTACTGCATTTACAATAAAGTTAATAGGGCTAAGCTGCAATACCACACACAATCTGTGGACAGGTGTGACCCTGTGCCTGGAAGAAAGCAGCCATATTTCTTGAATCCTAGACAACCTCTTTCATGTGTAATACCAAAGAGGGATCAGTCAACAAACTGGTCACTGGTTTCCAATGGCAAATTATGAATGGGGCAATGTAAAAGTTCCAGATAATCTGAGTGGAGATCATCTTTATGAGCAGTATTTCTATACAAGTCTCAGTGTTTCGTAGACTGACAGATACCGGGATCTCCATTAGTTCTGACTGCAGAAAGTTCAGTATTTTACCACACACAGCTCTCATCTATGTGCTGTGTCTTATTTTGTAGACCTACTCCATATAAAGGAAAGACTGAGCTGTAAAACCACATATAAAGCATAGATGAGAGTAGTGATGAGTGTGATAAAATACTTATTGTCCCAGGCTTACAAAAAAATAAAAAATAATCAGGTGAAATAAAATAAGGCACAGTAATTTCTTTAATCCCCTACCCCTGCTCCTCTGGTCGTATATTTCTGCTCGCTTATGGACAATGATGATGTGCTATAAACGCACAGCCACCTCCACAATGTCCATCTTCAGGCAGTTGTGCATACAGATGCCGACAGGAACCTCCTGGTTGTACAATATCATGTATCCTAGTTGTACCATCTGCAATACAAATATTCAGCCTGATGAAGGCCACGTGCCAAAACATTGCCACACTGGATTTTACATGGATTATTAAAGCATAAAGTCTGAAGTGCTGACCTATTCTTTGTTCTGTTACATGATATGGTGGAAAGGAGGTCTAGTCTCACCACCAATAAAGATCTATGCCTAGGTGTGGTATACATGCTGGCATCACTGCGCAGACCAGTGATTGGGTGCAATGGTCACATGTGAATGCATGGCACATCAACACTGCAAGACATATCAGTAATACTAGTGGAGACAACCCGAGCACTGGATCAGTAGGATGCACAGATGAGTCTTCGTTTTTCATATTCCTATTTTCTTTTGTAAATTCCAGAAAACTCTTTCAGGCCGGGGCCTCACATAGCGCAAATGTTACGATTTGGTCTTACAGTACCTGCACGGTGGATGGGATTCTGGCTTATCCCATCCACACACTGCAGAAAAATATCCGCAGTGGACACAATGCGATTTCAACAACCAGTGCGTTTTTGTAAATCAAAGCAGGTCAATGATACCTATGGAAACGCCGGCATGTTCTGTATAGGTATAATTGAAGCAGATAGTCCGGAGAGGAAAACTCAGCAGACTTTCTGTGAGAAGTGCTGCGGGAAAAAAAACAAAGCATTTCCACTGCGGTATTTCCTGCAGCGCTTTTTGGCGGTGGTATCGTGGTGCCTTGTCTTAGATTTGATGCGGAAAAGCTTTTTTTGTTGTTGCAGATTTTGCTACGTGTTTTTTATTTCTAGACAAAGCCAAGATTAGATTGAGAAGGAGGTAGAAGAATAAGTAACATACTGTTACTGGAAATCAGCCACTAGAGTAAACACACTAGTTAGCTTGTGCGGCCGCTTCCTTATGTCATAGCTGTGTGCTAAATCCATGGATGAATAGGTCCTTTAGGCCTCATGCAAATAGCAGAGGGACAGTGTGTGCTGCTGTACCACGCTCCATCAGGTGGTAGATACGGAGATATATATGGCATCCTATGGACTATCCACAACATGCTTTCCTGGATTAATATGGAAAATAGACTTTAAAAATTCTATAGGTCTCAAAAGTTGAGTTGACAAAAAAAATAATTCAAGCATCTTTTCTGCCTTTTGCCGTCATGTGACTTTTTGAAACCAGTAATAAAGTAGACGGTACCAGGTTTATTATGGGTTTTTTTGTACTTAAAAATGACAGCAGATGAAGGTGAGCCGAGGCAATCCAGTAGTGCGCAGAGAAAAAGGGCTATAGATAATCTTCATGTTGCAATATAGCCTGATCCTTGATCATTATCTTCTTTGTCTATGACACACTGGCTCCAGAGGTCGACTAGGTGTTCCATATGCACTTCGGAAATTTTCATACACAAAACTTTAAATGTACTTGCTCTGAAATCTGAGACTATAATAGTAAATGAGAGATATGTGCCAGAATACTGAAAATTTGAATCAGGCAGTTTCAGACCCAAGTACTCATCATGTAAACCTATGCACATTCAGTCACAATCCCAGGACTGTACCGTCAGTCCAATAGAAGAGCAATAGGATAAAGGCCCAAGTTGGACACCTAGGAAATATACCCCTCAACATTGAAGCTGCAACACCAGGAAGGAAAAGTTTTAGAATTAGGGAAACTACGGGATCGACAGATTCCAGCTCAGGGGGAAACAAGTCCAGAGACACTGTAGGCCACAGTACCACACTCAGGCTGCTGACAGCAGTGCAAAAAACATGGCCCCTTGAAAATCGTCACCTGGACACTTTCAAGAAATGACTTTATCACTGGTTCCACAACCAAATCTATGTGATGCCAACCAGTTAGTGTACCTGAAATAAAGACTAAAGGGGGCCTGGTACCACACACGATGCCACTCTACACCATAAACTAGGGAGCAGGACCAATGTGATACTCCCTTATGAAGGTCTCTTTAAGGAGTTGCCTATGCGGTCTCAGGACCAATCTCCTGCTGCCATTGTATCAAGGACACACCACTGAAGAGACTGTCAGAGAAATAAACCAAGGTCTCTCAAAGGATTCTGTCCTTCTTAGTTTGCAACCAATGATGACAAGTGGCACAGCAATGACCTGGAGTGATTGCACAATCATCCTACATCTCTTAACCTGATTTTTGAGGTTTCATGTAGCTAAAAAACTTTGCATTTATGCCTCCCTACATGTCACAGACTGGAGTTAGGTGCTTGAAAATGGCATCATTTGCAGATCTTCGTAACACCTGCAACTTCCTTATGGTTTGTCCTTCTTGGTATTACAATTTCAATGTTGAGGAGGGCAAATTTCTATGCATGAAAGTGATTGTACCGTTTCCTGACAGGGTTTTCAGGATTGTCGGATTGCATTCCCTCACTTTACACTGGATTATTAAATATGGAGGTCACTTAAGAGCCTATAAACAGCAGTGATCAGATAACCGCCCGACTTCAGCAATTACAGTGTGTACAGCCTGTGGTTTGGAGAAGAAATTGTCTCTTTAGGGCTTAGTTATATCATCCATTGTCTGGATACCTTATTGCTTTTAATGGATTTGCTGCGATGTCTGCAACAAAAAAGCCTGCAGTATGTGGACTCAACCATGAGTTAGTGTAAGGTCAAGCTTCACAGCCGGGGCTACAAACTGTTGTCACGTACTATAATAAGAGATTTTATGTCCATTTGACAATGCTGCACGACCAAAAACAAATATGGAGAAGTGGCCCATAGCTGCAACAAAATCTGTAGCTTTCCAAGGTTCTAATATTTTATGTACTAAATCTTCCCTTATGTAATGGCTGTGCAAAATGTTCTCTAAGGGTATGTTCACAAGGCGGAAACCTTTTCTGTCGTGTGACTTCTCCGTGTGGCTAGACGCAATGGGATGCCGATGCAGTGCACAAGCACCCCGCCATGACATCTGCTCCTAACTGCGCCCGATTGAATTTGCCTAATCGGGAGCGAGTCTCAAACCGCGGACGCTGCAGCTAACTCAGCCGCAGAACGATAGAGAATGTTGCTTCTTTTTCCTGCTAGCTGAAAAAATTCGCTAGAGGGGGAAAAAAAAGCGAGCGAATTGAATGGGAGACATTTTTGCAGGCAGATTTGGAGGCGGATTCCGCGTCAAAATCCGCCTGCAAAAAGTCCATGTGAACATACCCTGAGCCTTACGATGGGTACACACTAGCATCGGCCTATCATAGTTTCTGGTCCGTCGAAGGGTAGAACAACGGATAAGCAGAGCACTACAACAGTGGTAACATACAGAGCTGGACAGATCCCACTAACCGCTGGGCATCCGTTCTTTTACACTGGAACCAATAACTGAAAACGTCAGACTTTGCAGGACTTTTTCGTTCGGCGATTTTGGACGAACGTAGCCTGAAGATGAAATTCTGCTTTTCACATACTTTTATGGTATGTTTACTAAGCTTGTGATACTGTTTTTTCCTGTTGTCCACTATGTTATGCAGTTTATTCAGTACGCAGCTGTATTCAAAATTCTGCTGGTTTCTTTAGAAACAGACAGTGATTTATCTTCATTCTGCTGAGAGACATGAGCACCCATAATGCACTGCTCCCAGTAAAAGGAAACAAACAGATTTCTGAATTTAGCTTATATATATATATATATATATATATATATATATATATATATATATATATATATATATATAATGTAATCTAAGGTTTTGAAGACGTCTCGGTGCCTTGTATATTTCTATCTAGAATTAGATAATGTAGCAATATAAGCAAGGATAGGTTTTCAGACTGAATGCAAAGAACATGTTTCTATTCACTGACAGCAAGCACTTACCCTGAAAGTAGTAGAAACTAAGACACAATGGGAGAATTTATTAATCACTCTAGTTTTTTGGCAAAGAGGGGTAAAAATGTGTCCCATATATGGCACAAGGCTACACTTCTCCCATTCTGCACCTGACTCGCCACCTTCCGTGAACTTGGGTTGGTTGGCGGTGCCTCAGCCCAATATATTTATTATAACTTGCATCGGTTTTCTATCAGGACTTATATTGGAAATCTACGCCAGTTGCTAACTAGCACAGATCTCAATTCCGGTGCACGGGCCAGAGCGTCTTTGTATATCAGGGCTGCCTTGCACCCTGTCAGGTCCTTTATTAGGATTGGCACATGAAATTCTAGTCTTAATACATCCATCCCAATATACGGTTGGGGGAATCTTATGCCAGACTGATATGTAGCTGAATACCCTTTTCTTAGTGCTACTACAGCGTACAAACTAGAAAAGTATTTGTAATTTGGAGTCCATTACGGCTCAGTCACGGAGTTCTTCGCCTGCTTTTCAAGAGTGATGTGTTCAATCCAATAGGTCAGGGAGACATAACACTGTGTGCTCTCTACCTGAAGCCCAGGACACTGTACAATATTAACCTGAGATATCACAGCAGCCCCTGAACTAGTCTGGTCTTCCCTATACAATGGGCATTGGAGTGTGTGGAGGAGCCCACAATACTTCGGGTGGGTTCACACTACACTTCTAAGTCTGTTATGATAGGGTCAGTTTTAAAAAAATAAATAAATAAATAAATAAAAAGACCATCATAATGGAGGGTAAACAGACACTAATGGACTTAAATGGGTCTCTCTTTATTTAATGGATCTGTTAAATGGATTAGTTAAAGTGATAGCTAAAGGCGACAAAATCATCCATTAACATTCATTATGATACTGTCCATTTTTATTCATGGGGGGGGGGGCTTTTTGTGAGCAGGAAAAATAGCCGACACAAATAACGGACAGTATAATGGATGACCATTCATTATCATCCATCACCCATTACATTAAGGTTAAAAAAAGAAAGAAAGGATATGTAACATCTGTCATGAGCCGATTATTTTGAACAAAGTCAAAAGTCTTAAACCCCGTGTTATTTGGTACGACAAAACAATGGACCCATGATGGCACTGGCAAAAACGGACGCAAATGTACATTAGAAATCCCATTGAAATGAACAGGACTTGACAAATCTGTTTCCCAAATTAACAAACAGACAGTGGCGTAACTACCGCCGTAGCAGCAGAGGCAGCTGCCACAGGGCCTGGGACATTAGGGAGCGCGGCGACAGCCGCTACCGCTGTGGGTTTTTTTGGGTTTTTTTTTAATAGGCCGTTACTGGCTGGAGTAACGGGCCCTATTTATGTACCGATACTGGCAGGGCCAGGATCGGTCAATGATGTCGCGGGCCCCACAAACACTATCATTATACTCGGGGGGGTTTCTTTTCAGACCCCCGAGTATAATGATCGGAGGCCAGGGATAGGTAAGAAACATAAAAAACACTGTTACTTACCTCTCCAGGATCCAGCAGGCTTCAGGCCTAGTCGTCTGATGTCTCTGACATCACCTGACCCTGGCCTGCGTCTCAGGTCATCTGACGTCTGACGTCGTAGAAGATGGACTACAGCAGAGGCTGACAGCGGAGGACTGCAGCGGAGCCGGGAGATAAGCGAGTAACAGTGTTTTTTTTATTTTTTATCCCTCCTGGGTCTCCGATTATTATACTCTGGCATCTGAAAAGACCCCAGAGTATAATAATTGTGTATGGGTGTCCACAGTGGGCCATAATACTGTGTGCAGGGGCCACTATGGGGGATAATACTGTGTGTAGGGGCCACTAAGGGACATAATACTGTGTGCAGGGGCCACTATGGGGTATAATACGGTGTGCAGGGCCACTATGGGGCATAATACTGTGTGCAGGGGCCACTATGGGGCATAATAGAGCGCGCAGGAATGCGGAGGAGGGGGGCGGTCGAGTTCTTCGGTGTCGGTTGGGGGCCCCATGTAAAAAGTTCGCCACGGGGCCCTGCCATTCCTAGTTACGCCACTGCTTACAGATCTAAGCAATGGACACACACAATGCCAGAAGGCTATATAATAAGTGACCTATCAGTCCGCATGTTATAGTAGAACCTTATTTACACTCTACGGAATAATCTACTATAGACCATGCTATTCCGCGCAGCGTTGTACAGCAAAAAAAAAAAAAATTTACAATGTGGTGTTATTTTTTATTACTATGGTCCTATATATGGTGACAGTGTCACTCACCAACTGAAGCATACACAAGGAAAATCGGCTGACCTATACTTTCAATAGAAGGAAGTATGAACAGGGCCTAAGCTTTTTTTTTATTGCAGAAAAACAAACTTGGAAAAGTGAAATTCCATTTTTCCCAAGGAAATTTTGATTTATGTACGGAGCGAAAGTGTAGAACGAATGGAAAGTCTGACAACATCCCCGCACATGTTGCTTCAAAACAAGCAAGGGAATGCGAGACCGGCCACAATTGAAGTTAAAGCTTCAGTGGGTATACATGGATGTGTGTGAGCTCGGGGGTACGGCCTCACAGTTGATGTGTCTTTCTAGCTCTTCCTACACCCCCCAGTCTTCCTGATCGCCTGTGCCTGCTGAGCGATACACGGAAATGGCACTGACTCACAAGCCCCTCAAGAGACGTGGCCTGAGGCCTTTCAATAGTAGGTAGTGTGTATGGAGAAGACAGATAACTATTTGAAGAATAAGGAAGTGCCAGCTTTTGCACAGCTTAAAAAGCACACACACTATAGAGGAAACACCCGATACATAGTACAATATACTCAAAATACTCTACATCACTAAATACACAAAGCATATAAAGGTAAGAAATGTGCAAGGTAAAAAGAGGAAGCGCTTACACAACCCCACTATAACAGAGTTGTCATTCTGCAAAGTTTTCCAAAATCTCTAAACGGTTTATCTCATAAAATGAACCCCTGCCCTTATCCCTATTAGGGTATATAGAAGTCATAAGGGAGGACTGCTTAGAACCGCCCTCTAGGAGGGAGGACTTGAGCAGTCCATGTATTACTTGCTTGCTATAGCCTTTACACCATATTTGCTACGCCTCCCTCCATTAAAGGAGTTTTGCCATGAATATAACCATATATAAATCTGTAAACAATTAAAAGTTAGACATTTTTGCAAGTATAAATTAATAAGAATTTTGCAGAGTCCTAAAGATTTTCTCTAACCATCTTAGAGGTGACAGTATTTCGTCTTGATCAGTTGCCAATGGATATAGCCATGAATGCAGGAACCAGTCACGTGTTAGAAACCCAGCCATGGTTTCCTTATTATGGCTGGGTTATCTTATCATACATGAATTGTCCCTGACTGATAACCTGTCTACAATAAGGAAATCATGGCTGATATGTTGACAAGTCCCAGACCAGGCAAAGTTCCTGAATTCATGGTTGTATCCATTCGCAACTTATCAAGACAAAAGACACCATCACCACAGAAAACCTATAAAACACTCAAAATGTTTAAGGGCTAGTGCAGATGTGGGGCACCCGCGCAGGTTTTGACACAGAGAGAGACGCGGCTCGCCGCGGCTCTCTCTGGTCAAAACCCACCTGCCACGACCATTGCGGTCGCGGCTTTCCCCCCCTATGTCGTCTCATTCATTTGAGCCGACATAGGAGAGGAAAGCCGCGACCGCGATGGTCGTGGCAGGTGGGTTTTGACCAGAGAGAGATGCGGCTCGCCGCGGTGCTGATGCTAGGCGGAAGCCGCAGTCCAGTGCGCCGCGGCTTCCGCTTGAAGGAAGGACATGTCGTTTCTTTTCTTGGCTAGCAGCAGCCCACCGCTAGTGGAAAAAAGAAGCGCGGCGGACTGCAGAGACCACCGTTGTAAAGGGGCGGATTTTGAAGCGAAATCCGCTGTCAAAATCCGCCTCTTTGTTCACGTGTGAACGAGCCCTAATTATTTATATTTGCAACGATGTTTACCTTAAATACGGTTATATTAATGGAAAAACCCCTTTAAAAAGGACCTTTCACGTCCTCAGGGCACATGTGGTATAATACACTGCTTGAAAGCTGACAGAGTGCTGAATTCCACGCACTATCAGCTTACCCGTTCTGTGCCCTCGGTGAAGAGCCATCGGTGCCGGTACCGTAGCTCTTCACTGTCAGAAGGGCATATCTGAGTCAGTCAGGAACGCCCTCCCTCACAGTAGCATCTATAGTGCTATACTGTAAGAGGGGGCGTTCCTCACCATGCCATGGCGTTCCTTACCTAGCCATGATTCTGAGCGGTGAGGAACACCCCACTAGTAATAGTCTATGGATGAGTATTGTCAGGAGGGGACGTTCCTCACCGTTCAGCGTCATATTTTAGTCCACAAAACCGCATGTACCAAATAACACGAAAAAGTGTCTGGTCCTGAGCCAGGGAAAATAGCCTGGGCCTGAAGTGGTTAATCTTCTATGGCTCCAGAACCATCTCTTCAGTATTTATTCTGTGCAGGTGATCACGTACTGTCTATACATGTTAGCGCTGAAGTCAATAAGGGGGGCAGCAGTCTCATGCCAGACGAACAGATAGGACTGCTTGGCAATCACATATTACATAACAGTAAATGGAAACCTTCAGGGACCACAGGAAGGGCGGCGCTGAAGTAGCGGGTATTAGGCCGAGTTCACACCAGCGATCGCTCTACGTTCAAGAATTCCATCCCCAAATCCGCTAGAAAAATGCAGTGAGAAAGCCCTGCAAGCAAGAGTTTTCCCTCTGCATTTTTCGGGTGCAAACTGGGCGGAAACCCAACGGACCCCATTATAGTCTATGGGATTCACAGGTTTCCGCCGGTAACCACTTTTTAAGCAGATTGGATTCCCATTTTTGGTGTCACCAAGCAGACCTGAAGAACCAAAACTGGGTGCAGGTGTGAACCTGGAGTAAAATAAGTGCATTTTTTTTTAATTTTAAACCATTCTTTGTCAATTTTTATATCCAAGACAACCACTTTAAAAGGTTAGAAGAAAAGGTTAAAATGTGGAAGGTGGAACAAAACGCAAAAAATGTAGGAAAGTAAAGTAATGGAAAATACACAAAATACTAATTGTGTAACCTTATCTGTATCTCTACCTTCACAACAAGAAACGATATCGCGGTTAAGACATACAAAATTCCTTGTAGCCAATCAGCCAAGGAATCCTGCAGGTTACCCATCAACACCAAGACAAATACTATAGATTGAATAAGCAATATCCTAGATGCGGAGACTGTCTGCCCTGCCTTTGTTGTCCTAACATCTCTGAAGTTTTCTATTGTATCTTGTCTGGCCATCAGCAGGGACTATTATTGCACAACTTGGTGAATGACTGTAGTCTTCACATCAGCTGGCCATTGCTGCACTTCTCATATCTCAGGCCTCCTGTAAGGAAACCACAACATCCTTAAGTATGGAGGCTGCTGATGGTGGCGAGGCTTAGCGCCCGGGCCTGGAATTCAGGCTGCATTCTATCACCTCCCAGTGACACATGGCCTGTGTGCGACTAGACTTGTTGCTGCAGCTGTAGGCCACATTGTGCAGGAGTATAGGGCAGACCTGAGGATTACTCTGTGTGTACTGCTCAAGCCCACAGATACAGGCCTTTCTCCAGCCACCCACAAGGCCTAATCTGCCAGAGATGAAAGACGGGAATAGAACAGCCACCCACCCACTCACAAGAGCCTTCTCATTACATGGCATGAATCAAGCCTTTATATACCCAGTTATGCCGAAGTGCCCACTCCTGCCATCAGACCAGGAAGACATAACCTGCACTCACACTCAGTAAGTGACAGAGATCGCAGTAAAGTCACAAGTCCCAGATCAGGCTCTATGCACCATGTGTGTGTTTAGTGGTGTGTGTACAAAGCAGTGATCTGTAACCTGTGGCTCTCAGGATGTTGTGAAATGACAACAGGATATAATACACAGCTGCAGGAGACTACTACTCCCAACATAGGGCGACAGCATGCTTCGTACCCATGGATATATATATATATATATATATATATATATATATATATATATATATATATATATCAGTGTACTTGCAGGAACTATAGTGTACCAGGATTTTGAGTCTTTGAAGTGTATACAGTAAGTCTATGAGTGATGTGTCTGTAGTGTGTACAAATTATTATGTAATGTGTATTGTACTTTATAGTGTCGAGTGTCTGCAGTACATATATGGGTACGCACAGTGTTTAACTGTAGTATACGAGTGTGTATACACTATACATACTGTATATAGAAAACATGCACACTGTGTTGGACTGTAGTGTATACAGTATAATTACTGTATATAGAAAACATGCACAATGTGTTGGACTGCAGTTGGGTTTGTATGTTCTCCCCATGTTTGTGTGGGTCTCCTCCGAGGACTCCTTTTTCTTACCACACTCCAAAGGCATACCAATAGGGAATTTAGATTGTGAGCCCTACTTGGCACAGTGTTGGCAATAAGTAAGCAAAATAAATAACAAAAAAATACATAATTACTATATATAGAAAACATGCACAATGTACTGTGTATATAGTATAATTATTGTATATAGAAAATGTGCAGTGTGTAATATCAATACTGTATACTGTATAGGTGTGTGTGTAAAAGCGTAGAGTGATTTGTACGGTATGGTTACGTTCACATGGCGCTGCAGATTTGGTGCGTTTTCCATGGCAGAATGTGAATAAAAAAAAAAAAATAAATAAATACCCACATAACAGTCCCATTATTTTCAATGGAAAACAAAATTTTATTTTTGGTGTCTGTGGTCTGGAAACCACGTTGTGGAAAAAATGCAATGGATTTATGAAACCAGGCGGATGGCTACAAGCAGATTATCCCCTCTAAATGGCGTAACCCGGCATACAAACTACAAACCGGCGAAGACACACGAGGCAGAAATGTGCGTATAGTGTAGAGGGGGATGTAACAAAGTAGTGGGCGAAGGGGGAGCCCCGACCCTCAGCAACCAATGATACTGCTGCTTTCAGTTTCCAAAAAATGATAGCTGGAATTTGACAGGTTGCTATGAGCAACGGCCTCAGTGCACTAATGTGTGTAGTGTCTGCACACATGTTGTATGTCTATGGAGTACAGCACGTGTCTATAGTATGTGCACAGGCGGTTGTGGGTCTATACTTTGTACACACAGGATGTTGTGTGTGTGTAGTAAGTATAATATGTGTCTACATGTGTGCACACCCATATTGTGTGGCCACAGGTTGTTGTTGGTGTATAGTGTGTGCACAGGCTGTGTCTATAGGTTGTAGATACAGGATGTTGTGTCTGCCGTGTGTGCACACCCATGTTGTGTGTCTATAATATGTGCCCACAGGTGGTTGTTGATGTATAGTGTGCAGACAGGCTGTTGTGTGACTGTAGTGTGTAGTCACAGGCTGTTGTGTGACTGCAGTGTGTAGTCACAGGCTGTTGTGTGACTGCAGTGTGTAGTCACAGGCTGTTGTGTGACTGCAGTGTGTAGTCACAGGCTGTTGTGTGACTGTAGTGTGTAGTCACAGGCTGTTGTGTGACCGCAGTGTGTAGGCACAGGCTGTTGTGTGACCGCAGTGTGTAGGCACAGGCTGTTGTGTGACCGCAGTGTGTAGGCACAGGCTGTTGTGTGACTGTAGTGTGTAGGCACAGGCTGTTGTGTGACTGTAGTGTGTAGGCACAGGCTGTTGTGTGACCGCAGTGTGTAGGCACAGGCTGTTGTGTGACCGCAGTGTGTAGGCACAGGCTGTTGTGTGACTGTAGTGTGTAGGCACAGGCTGTTGTGTGACTGCAGTGTGTAGGCACAGGCTGTTGTGTGACTGCAGTGTGTAGGCACAGGCTGTTGTGTGACTGCAGTGTGTAGGCACAGGCTGTTGTGTGACTGCCGTGTGTAGGCACAGGCTGTTGTGTGACTGTAGTGTGTAGGCACAGGCTGTTGTGTGACTGCAGTGTGTAGGCACAGGCTGTTGTGTGACTGTAGTGTGTAGGCACAGGCTGTTGTGTGACCGTAGTGTGTAGGCACAGGCTGTTGTGTGACCGCAGTGTGTAGGCACAGGCTGTTGTGTGACTGCAGTGTGTAGGCACAGGCTGTTGTGTGACTGCAGTGTGTAGGCACAGGCTGTTGTGTGACTGTAGTGTGTAGTCACAGGCTGTTGTGTGTGTGTGTGTGTGTGTATAGGGTGCAGGGCTGCCGTCTTACCTCTCGAAGCCATTTCTGAGCAGCATGAAGAGCAGGGCCAGGGGGAGGGTGATGAGGAGCTGGGACGTGGACGCCGCGCCGGTTCCCTCGCTGTTCTGGAAGTCATCCCAGGTGTAGTTACAGGGCAGCCAGATCCTCTCCCACCAGAACCAGTCACTCAGGGTCTGCAGCGCCATCCTGGAGGGGAGAGAGGCGGCGGCACAGGGTTAGCACGGAGGAGGCTGCCTGCAGCTACAAGACGAGTCCTGTGACTGGCACACTGCGCTGCTGCTGCTGCTCGGAGGGGAAGTGATTCATTCTGCTGCTGCCGCTGGGATGTGTTCTCTCTCTCTCTCCCTTTCCCCCTCTTCACTTCTCTGCTTTTTTTTTTTTTTTTTTTTTGTACTTCTCCAGCTTTATAAGAGGCCCGGTCCTAGCTGTGGTCACAGAGGATGTGGAGGCAAGGGCTGAGCTGGCACATTCTGCTTACCAGACTCCTATACTTCAGTAATCCTTGTATATGAAGTCAGCAACCTGTGGATCTAGCACGATGAGAGTTGTAGTATCCCAGCAGACAGGGATCCTCAGGTTGCTGACCTCTTCTGCCAGTCTCTGCATGTGTACTAGAAGCCCCTGGGCCCCTGTGCACAGTCTGTAATGGGGCCCCTAACTACCTTGGCCATTTAGTTATATATTTTATGGGGCAGAGAAATCTTTGGGGTCCCCATTAGGGTCCAGGTCCCATTAGAGACTGCTACCACTACACCCCTACATCTGTACATTCACTAGTTTCAGGGCACACCCATGTTTTTTCTTGCTATTGCTAGGTCTGCACTTCATAGCCCACTTTCCACTGCAAGGTACCAGATCACCTCATCTTGTATCGGACCACTGTCGTCATATCGGATCACCTCAGCTTGCATTGGACCACGCTTATCATGTTCAGCTGCAAAAAAGTACCGCAAAGTACTTGGTACTTTTTTAATAAGTACTGAAGGAACTAATTCCCAGGTAGTGGCCTATCCACAGCTAGCTAGCACAATTTACAATAAGGAATGAATAATGCAAGGTTCACACTAGTGTTCGGGCCTCCAGTCCGCTTGGGGACCCAAAAGACAGAAACCCTATTCGCTTAAAAAAAACAGTTACATGCAGAAATAGATTATAATGGGGTCTGCCCGATTTCCACCAAACACCTTACAGGACTTTCCTATCCGCCAATTTTAAGCGCAATGTAGGACGTTGTCTCGTACAGAAACTCGAACGCTAGTGTGAACATAGCATCAGTTTATTCAATTCGCAGTGTTAACATATATAGCACTTGGATGTATATCATGGAATTTATATTAGTAGGCTCTCCTACTCTGTGACATTACTGGTACACATTTTTGTTTGATTTCCATTGATCTTAAGACAGGAGCAAACAAAAAGTTATATTTTAACACTGAATAGAATGAAACAAAGTGGTATTAGAAGGTCATGTGTCTAAATACTGCGCAGATATGGTGATAACCAGCTACTTGAAGTGGGTACTTTCTGCAGTGGAAAATAACTACATAGTGCTCAAACCAAATCATTTCAGTGCTATCCTGGGGAAAGTGACTTACAAATGTCTCTTACAGACACACTAGGGAAAGACCTCTCTAGAGAATGCCAGTTAGAATACACATGGTGGAATATTCATTAATTCCAGTTGTAACCCTATGATAAATGGGTCACAACTACTCAAAGCCATTTTTCAGCCCATTTTAGTTACACATCAAGCCATGTTTCCTCTTTCAGCACTTTATATGTAGGGGGACTTGGTAAATATAGTCATTAACCTAAATGTCATCCGTTTCAATACAATTGGCCTAAAATAATAGTTGTATTGATAACTATGTCCTGGTAAAGTATGTGCCATATTAACTGGCAAGGAGAACAGCACCCTCCTTCTGGTGAATATGGTGCAGGAACAGGGAAAAGCATTAGGGAAGAAGATAGCTGATGACCAAGCTGACAGCTATCTATTCCCAGTTTTATTTTTCAGACATCTTCTGTCCAAGTTCACCCCAATTCTATTGACTTTAAAGCTGTAGCCTGCTATGGTCCATTACACAGACCTATCACACCCAGTGATGTATGTTGAAATGAAGTGAGTAGCGTAACTACCAGGTCTGTAGTGGAGAAAATGACAGTGGTTGGAGATGACAGGAAATTATGATTTCTGTATCGGTAATCCAGCCCTCCTGAATGCTTGCCATGGATTGTTTAGGTGTAATTATATGTGATCTCGAGTAAAACTTTCCTAGTTTTCAACCACACTCAGTAAATGAATACTGGAATCCTATGAAATCCACCGTAATGCTCATGTGAGCACAAGGGCAGTGTAATGATGAGGGCCATATGTTTTTATATAGAGAATGTAAATGTTATATACAAAAAGTGAAATACAGTCTCTATATTACTCCTATTAGCCGGCTTCATTATATCACTCATAACCTACAAAAGTACATAAATAAAATATAGTATCACTCATACTAAACTACTAAAAGTAAAATACATAGATAACATAGTACGATATTACACAGAAGTCAAATACATAAAATACTACTATGCTACTCATAATAAACTACTAAAAGTAAAATACATAAAAAATATTACAATGTTACTCGTAATAACACATTCTTATTTCTCAATTTTCAGACTTTTACCTGTGTATCATGATGACTTGTTTGTATATTTTGCTGTGGCTATCACCCTATACATTGCAAAGGGTGAAAACCAGGGTTCTGAGGATTCAGTCATACCCAAGCCCGGGACCCTTAGGGGGCCCATAAAGTGTTTGTTCCCAATATAAAAAGACTAATACTATAATACATATACTGTATATATTTATAGGAAGGCTTGCTGACAACACAAGTGTTGGCTCTAACCTAGCGTTCGGGTTTCTGTCGTTCGGGTCTGCATGGGGACCTAAAAAGACAGAGTCCCTGTCTGCTTAAAAAGTGGTTTACCCGTAGAAACCCATAGACTATAATGAGGTCCACCGGCGGTTTATGCTGAAACCGGAGGAGAGAAAAGTATCCCTTGCAGTCCTCCTATGCCGATTATAGGTTGATTTTGCCGTGGAGTCGGCAGTGTGAACCCAGCCTTAGTATTATCTATCTCCTAAATGGTAAATTTGCCTGGTGAAGCAGTCACAGGAAGCTGGATAGCAGTGTAAAGAGAAATTGCAATTTCTGTTATACTGGTTGTCATCCATCTTTCCCAGAAACAAATATAAAGTTTGATACAAAAGGACATCTCATGGACACATTTATAATTCACTTCTTTGATTTTATAGAGGAATTCTCTATAATACTGTAGTATCCCTTGTCTCTGCAACACAATTACTTGTATCAGTGTTGCATCTTGTGTCTAAAAGTGACCATAATCTCTGACAAGAACAGCTTTGGCAACTAATGTATGCTGGATAAGTAGTTTAGGCCTGTTAATGGCAAGACTCCAATTCTCCCGCCCCTTGTCCCGTCACAGCAAATGGGAACTGCTCATGACCGTGTTAGAAATGCACAGCATGCAGTGGCCTGTTATTTTACTGCTGATGTTAGTGACTCAGAATTAACCTAAGCATTTCTCATCATAGACATATCTTAATTATACAATGTCATCTGTTATATCTCTAATTCACATTCAGTTAGTATGTTACATGCCATGTACAGAGAAATAAGTTCTGGAATTTGTTAAAATGTTGCCATTTTAAGAAGCGAATCAGCAATGAAGTTATTGATGCACCATTCTGTAAAGAATTATCTATACATCTGATGGGTTCCATTCGAATTTGACTTCTACTATGCCATGGATATGTGAAAAGTCACAAGTCTGCGACTTCAGGTATACAATGCTTCCATAATAAAAGTGTTCTATGACACTACAGGAGACCATATACATTTCAGTTACCTCCACCAACTATACATTTTAGATGCAGAAAGATAGGGCATATATTTGATTTCAACATGCCTGATCCTTTGTTCTCATAAGAGAAACTGTACAGAGAAGCATGGTGGTTTATGATGCTTTGACAAATGAGAACACATACATGATGGGCCAAGTTTGCACATGTATGCTGGATTTGGAGGCATAGCTGTTGACCACATACTGGTATCTAAGGTGTATGGGTACAATTAGACTCTTTGTCAATGTGCAGGATGCTGTTACTGAAAACCTGACACAACATCCTAATGACCCTATGATTAGAAAATTGCATCAGATGTTCTGCAACAGAAATCTCTGAGCAGTGCCAAGGGGGTTTAGCTCTCCATAGAGCCTTTTTATGCTAGAGTGTGATCTCACATGTAGCTCTTAAATTCTACTTTATTTAGGGTGCATCAAGGGAATAAAAGGTGTTTTGTCATTATAAATACATCCCCTCTGGAGTATGGCCAACTCAGTTTGGAGTCGGCCCTCTCCCACATTGATCCCTCCCTGCGTGCACTCTCGACTATTTAGAGTATTCTCCTTCGAGATGCCACTCCTGGGCACCCCTTGTATACAGGCTCCTGGGAGTCAGACCGCCATGCGGACTTTCCCCTGCCGATTCGGATAATCTTTCCTGTTTACATATAAGCTACCATTACCCTGCAGTGCGCAAGAAAAGAACTTTAAGATTCTGTCTTGGTGCCACCAGTGTCCTGACCTTCTCCACAGGATTTATCCTGCTGTGACTGACCGGTGTTGGCACTGGGCTCCGAGAAAGGTTTGTTGTCAATGTGACGCCCTTAGGCCTTTCTGGGACACTGTGTTCGCCCTGTATACCAAGGTGTGTGGCCGCACCAACACAGCAACACCCAACTGGCACTTCTTTCAGTTATTCCTGGCAGGATCTCAGTGGTGAAGAAGGACCTCCTGCAACACTTCCTCACGGCCGCCAGAGCCGTCATTCCCAGGCATTGGCGGAGCACTACTACGCCCTCCCTGGTTACATTTTTATAGGAGCTTCTCCTCATAAGAAGAGTGCAGGCCCTGATTCTGGAGGATTCCCTAGATTCCTCCAAATTCGACGCTCTCTGGTGGCCCTGGGTGGTGTTTCAGGAATCATCCGAATTTTCCACTTTCTTCTTCTAAACTAGAGGTACTTTCCCGTTTTTTGGATTTTTTTTTGTCCTTGGAAGTTGCTGGTTGCTTTCCGCTTTCTCTGACATTTTCCCTTCCCCTTCTCCTCTCCTTTATGCGTCTTTTTGGTCTTTGTCCCCCTGTTTGTTTTTCTTGTCTGTTTCTTATGCCTATCTGAAGTTATTGGTTTTATGATCATGAGGCCATAGATACCTAGGCCCTTGTACTTTTGTCATTGTATCATGCCCTACAATGCTGTGTGGGTCCTCCCCTGACCTCTTGTCTATCGGCAAGGCCTGCGTGCCTTCTGTTTGTTTATATTGTGTTCCTTATTTTTTTCCCCCTCATTGTTATTGAAAAAACTTTAATAAACTTTGATTACACAGGATATGGGGTAGGTCTCATGCCAAATCACTGAGGGTCTAACTGCTGGAATGAAATTCTTCCAACATCCTCCATGTGAATGAAGTGCCAGTATGCTTATCTAACCTACACTCCTCTGACTTCTACACTGTCTACCAATAAGTATGTCACTGCTCCTGTTTGCCTCAAAACTGCTTGAGCAACACATCCACTCCGAACTCTCCTCCTATCTCTTGTCCAACCTGCTCTTTGACAGACTTCAGTCAGACTTCAGACCCCGGCACTCCACTGAAACTGCCCTAACAAAAGTCACCAATGACCTGCTAACCGCCAAAGCCAAGCGCCATTACTCTGTCCTCCTCCTCCGCCTTTGACACAGTCGACCACTCTATCCTGTTAGAAATTCTCTCATCCCTTGGCATCTCAGACCTGGCCCATTCCTGGATCTCCTCATACCTCACCGACCGCACATTCAGCGTCTCCCACTCGCACACCACCTCCTCACCACGCCCTCTCTCTGTAGGTGTCCCCTAAGGCTCCGTCCTAGGACCCCTCCTGTTCTCCATCTACACTCTTGGCCTGAGCCAACTCATAGAATCTCATGGTTTTCAATATCACTGCTATACCGATGACACCCAAATATAATCTCTGGACCAGACATTACCTCCCTGCTGGCCAGAGTTCCAGATTGCTTAGCGGCCGTAGCCTCCTTCCTCTCCTCCCGCTTTCTCAAACTAAACATGGAGAAAACGAAGTTCATCATTTTCACCCCACCCCGTATGGCCCCTCCACCTATCAAAGTTAACGGAACCCCACTTTTCCCAGTCCCACAGGCACGATGTCTTGGAGTTACCCTGAACTCCGACCTATCCTTAAAGTCACACGTTCAAACCCTCAACACCTCCTGCTGCTTCCAGCTCAAGAACATCCATCGAATCCGCTCCTTCCTCACCCCTTAAACCACTAAGATGCTCATCCAGGCCCTCATAATCTCCCGCTGAGATTACTGCAACACCCTTCTCCATGGACTCCCAGTAAACACCCTCGCCCCCCTCCAGTCCACCTTAAACTGCGCTGCTCGCTTAATTAACCTCACCCCCCGATCTTCATCGACTGCTCCCCTCTGCCAGTCCCTCCACTGGCTACCCATAGCCCAGCTAATTGAGTTCAAGCTACTAACGTTAACATTCAAAGTGATCGACAACCTGGCCCCTCCATATATCTCTGAACTAATCTCCCACTACCTGCCCACACGTAACCTCAGATCCTCCAACAACCTCCTACTCCGCTCTTCTCTAATCCGCTCCTCACACAACCGCCTCCAAGATTTCTCCTGTGCATCCCCCATACTCTGGAACTCCTTACCAAGACACATAAGACTGACCCCCACAATCACAGGCTTCAAGAATACCCTGAAGACTCACCTATACAGGAAGGCCTACAACCTCCCATAACACAATCACCGCACTGCCATCTGTACAGTCTCCCCCTCTCCTTCTGTCTCTACCCCCTTCCCCCATAGATTGTAAGCCCTCGCGGGCAGGGCCCCCTACCCCACCGTGCCAGTCGGTCACTGTTAGTATTACCTGTATATTCTGTGTACTGTATGTAACCCCCAAATGTAAAGCACCATGGAATTAATGGTGCTATATACTGTATTATATATATATATATATATATATATATATATATATATATATATATATATAAATAATATTTGGACACCTGTGGTAGAATAGTAAAACAACGTTTGTTCCTATTCAATAGTTGGTAGAACCCAGCAGATGCTTCCTTACAAATGGTATTGATTGACACCAGTGGCGTAACTACCGTGGTAGCAGCTGCCACAGGGCCTGGGACATTAGGGGCCCGGTGACAGCCGCTACCACTGCTATCATTATACTTCTTTTGGGACCCCCGAGTATAATGATCGTAGGCTCAGGAGAGGTAAGCAGGGCTGGCGTTAGGGGGGGGGCAAACTTGGCTATTGCCCAGGGCCCCAGCACTTGCAGGGGCCCCTGTTGGTGGAATACTTAGAGTCACTCATATGTGAGACATATGGGGGTAATAATAATGAAGATACTTTATTATTACCTCCATGTCTCTCACATATCAGTAACTCTTATGTGAGGTACACAAGGGTTAATGGGAGGGACATGATGGGGTTAACTGCTATTAATATGAGGCACATGGAGTTACTAAATTGTAATGCACATGACCAGACTTTTTATCCACAATTGTCCTGGTATAGCGGTCAGCGGGTGACGTGACAGTATTTAGTCCTGTAGGGGCCACTGAGGGACATAATAGTGTGTGCAAGGGCCTCTAAGGAACATAATACTGTGTGCAGGGGCCTCTAAGGAACATAATACTGTGTGCAGGGGCCACTATCGGGCATATTAGAGTGCGCAGGAATGTGTAGGAGGGGCTCGGTCGAGATCTTCGGTGTCGGGGGGGAGGGGGCCCCCCCATGTCAAAAGTTCGCCACGGGGCCCCACCATTCCTAGTTACGCCACTGATCGACACAATACTCCCAGATGCCTGGTGAAACTCCTGGTGTATGTCAGCCATCAGTTGGGTGTGGTTTCTCTGGCCAGCACTCGTCGGTCTGTCTCCCAGTTTCGGAGGTCTGCCGACTCAGGGCACATTCCAACAATCACCATTCACCTTCCATTTCGTAATCACAAAGGCTATGTCCCTTAAGGAACAAATTGAAGTAGTCTCAGCATGCCGGATGATACGTTTTTTTTAAAAAAAATTCCAAATTTTATTGTGGAGACATGCTCCAAGTTAAAAATATAGATATATTGTTCTTGGAAAAGCAGTCGATGGATATGTCCTTGTGCAGACGGGACAGAAGGACGAATAAGCCTACGCGTTTCGGGGATATGACCCCTTAGTCATGGCTTAGTCTGCAAGTATGTGCTTATCATATATATATATATATATATATACATTAAAAGGTAAAGTTAAAAACAGGACCCCTCCCGTCTGCACTTGGACGGAAGTTTATATCAAGACAAGATTATACAACAGGTGATAGAGCTATACAACCAAGGCAAATATACACCAGCAACTTAGCATAATGTAGAAACAAAAACAAAAGTTATACATAGTCAATGTTAAGGTAAGTATGTGGATACAATCAATGACAAATATATATTATTGCAAAAAACATCTTGTTTTCTTTGGAGTTTTTATATATTATATTATAAATCTATTAATATTAGGATAGTTCATGTTAAAGAGACTATCAATCCAGTTTTCTCTATATCATTTCTCTATATCATGTATAAAAAAGCTATATTTGAAAGTTTTAAAAAAGTCCTATTCACAAGTTGGACCCAATTCACAAGTCCCGGGCATCCGGATGACTACAAGCACCTACTACTCCTGCATTAACAGTAAGAGACATTTATCATTTTTGTAATACGGGCTGAGACAATTTTTTTCTTCTTTGCATATGTCCCTTAAGGATCGACCATTTCTGTGGTACCCCACAATTACCCCTTTCTCGAAATCAGACAACTCTGCACTTCGTGGCATCCTGCATGCAATTAATGCCAATGCGGTTTCCTATTTAGGGGCGGAAGGCGCGACGTACATCACACCACCAGATATCTTCATTTGCATGGGTGTCCAAATACTTATTGTTAGACAGTGTATGAGGCTTCTCGAGATTGCAGTCCTGGAAGCTCCATAGAAGTGATCAGTGTATCGGTCAGGCAAACGCACTAGTGCACCATTCATATGGAGGATTCAATTGGACTTTTGGGCCCCTATTCTGCTGATCGCAAAGGGGTTCCAGCAGTCTGACACTTATCCCCCACCCATATGATAAGGTATAAGTGTCTATAAAGACAAAACCCTTTTAAGGATATTTTTCCTGGTCCACAAGTACACGCGTTGAGTATATTGTTTTCTATTGGCCGGATAGACATCTCTGTTGCATTGATACAGATATTAGGTTATGCTCAAACATGGCATTCTTTGGAAAAATGTCACTGCCATTTTTGATTAAGTTCTTTGAACCAAAGCCAAAAAATAAATCAAGAAGAAACAAAATATGTCATTGCTCTATATTTCCCATTTTTGGCTTTAGCTCAAAAGACAATGAAAAACTAGCACAAAAACGAGTGTTTTTCCAAAGAAACCAGCACACAGGCCATGTACATCTGGCTGTCAAGTCAGGATTTCCTGTCAGTCAAGCCACTATTAAAGTATCCTCTATCCTTGGCAGTTGCTTCATTGAATGATTCTCGAGTAGATTTATTTCTTTTTGCTGTAGCTTATAATGACCACCAGTGCCGCACCTCCCATGAGGCGACCTGAAGCGACCGCTTCAGGCGGCGCTATGCCAGGGGCCCGGTGAGGGTGGCATTTTTGCTGACCTAAGCCAGTCCAGGACAAGCTGTCCTGAGCGGTGACACTCAGGCAGAAAGCAGGTCCTCTCCCTGCCTGCTCTCTGCCTGCTAAAGACGCTCGCTCTGTTCGGCCCCGCCCCCTCCGCTCCGCACCCTCCTCCGGGGGGGGGGGGGGCTTTCTGACGTCCGCTTCAGGCGGCAGAAAGCCATGGTTCACCCCTGATGACCACCTACAGTTCAGCATAGAGCCTTTGCCCACTGGCATGGAGCTTATATAGCAGTAAAGGCCTGTTTGACTCCATAATATAGCGCCATACAGCCTCAACTGGTATACAGACACTGTTGCACTCTATGCATGCAGATATTTTCCTCTAGAAATCCTGACTTGATAGGTAGATGTGCATGGTGTTTTTGGGTTTAGGCTTGGACTGGCCCTGAAATGAACAGGTGAATCCCCCGAGCTTATTAGGCCCCCAGATCACCCTGCTATGGCACAGTATACTCATTGCAGCATATATATGTATATACACACATATACATACACACTATGCACTGGTGCAATATACTAGGTAGATTATTTACCAGACTACCCAGTTTATTTTTTTTATACACTGAGGAACGAATGTGTAATATTATTTTAAACTTTTGACTTTCAGGCTCCATATCTCACCATCTACTACAGCTTCGAACATGAAACTACCATCACTTTATAGTCATCTTGGCGATTTCATAAATAAATTTGACTTGCAACTATTTAGCATATGATTAGTTATGCAGATTCTTGCCACGTAAATGCATTGTTACGGTTTTGCTCCTGATGGTGGTAAAAAATCACATTGTGTTCTCACATTGCCTAATAGCTCAGTGCATTATTAGGTTGAGTCAAAGGTTACCTGTTCAAATCAAGGATCACCCATGAAGAAGATTTCCCAAGAAAAGAGAAACTGCATCATCCAGCTCACTGATAGCGGTTTCTCAGCCAAAAAAATTGCCAAACTGCACCATGTGAGATTTAGATATCTGTGACACTTGAAAGAATATGAAATTAAGTTCGTCCATCCATTCAAAAGCAAAGAGATGTATGTCCATTCAAAATATTGGAGTCAACAAGAAGGCTCATCACAAGGTCTATCAGTTCTTGTGCGACAAACACGGCAGTAGGGATGTGTCGTCATAGTGAGATCACAGACTTCCATGCAAGCACTGTGCGATGCACATTACACAAGTCTAAAATAGTGGCCCTAAAAAAGGTGAAGCCTCACCGTCAATATCGTCACAAGAAGCGTTGGCTCAAGTTTGTAAAAAAAAAATTTAAAAAAGGTATGAAAAGTGAACCGTAGAAGATTGGAGTGATGAGACGAAAGTCAGTAGGTTGGGCTCTGATGGGTGCAAATTGGTCTGGAAGAAACAAGGGAAAAGGGCTAATGGATCAAGAAATTGAAGGGACTGTCATATTTGTTGGAGGAAGCCTGATGATATGAAGTTGTTCCACAGCCAAAGGCATTGGATACTTGACCAGGATCGATTGTGGTCTCAACGCTGAGCTATATGTGATTATCCTACAAAAGAGTTACTTTGTACACTCAGGTCCTACGGATATAAAATGGATGACCGTGTTTCAGCAGGACAATGGCCCGATTAATATGTCGAGATTAGCGAAGAAACGGTTAAATGAAAGTATTGGTGCTGGATTGGCCTCCACAGTCCCCAGACCTCAACCCAATAAGACACTTGTGGGTAATGTTGAATAAAAAGCTGTATTCATACCAAAGTCAACAAGTATGCACCAACATTTGGAATGTGTAGAAGAGACCTGAGATCAGATTTCATTTGAGATATGCTTCAATATGATTGAGAGAATGCCCAGATTCAAGCAGTGTTGAAAGCCAAAGGTGGATTTACAAAATGCCAACAAAATAATAAAAATTCAAAGAATCTAAATAACTAATCATATGCTAAATAGTTGCAAGCAAATTTATGTATGAGATAGCCAAGATGATTGTCTATAAAATGAAGGTAGTCTCGAAGCTGTAGTAAATGGTGAGATGTGGAACCATGAAAATCAAAAGTTCAAAACATTGTTACCCTTTTGCTCCTCAGTGTATACTGTACACATTGGCGGGCTGCAATGACATCTAGGTGCAGGGTCAGCCCAACCAGTATCCTTCCTCCCTGCACCCCATCTTCTCAATGACACTGCAAGGGGCGCTTATAGTCATTCATCTAGCAGTTTCCTTAGGTTTACTGCTGTGTGGGCACATATCTTCAGCTCACAGAGCTAAGCGGGATTTAGTTCAAGACAAGAGTCAGGCAGTAGGCTACCTCCAGGGCCCCAAAGCAGAAACAATTAAAGGCAAGTACTGAAAAAAAATTATATTGACAATTTAGTAATTTGCAAATGTGCTTTAAGTAGCAGGTAGCTGTAAAGTGAGTCTTACTAGCGGGTCCTAGGCACCCTAGTCCGACAGTGTTTAGGCCCATGCACATGGGGCAATCCAGATCAGAGAATCTGAACTGTACATCAGTCGGATTTCCCAGTCCTCACCTAGTTAGGATGTGAGGCTTCTTGCAAAAAAAGTGACCCTGGTCCATCCTTGCCCCTGGCTTCAATGTGTGCGGCACTGCGGAGAGGGAACTGGGGCAATAATATATAAGTTTTTAGCTGGAGACCTGCAAAGCACACAATACCTCCAAAGGTATGTGTGCTTTGTATTAATAATGATGTAGGGGCTGCTACTAGCATAGCAGCCTGTTTGGGGATGGGACTTTCACTTTAAAGGAGTGTTCAGATTGCGTTTTTGGCCTCCCTTGCCGGGATACGTTGGTAACCAGTCACAATCAGCTACCCACTTATCCCTGCATGGAGAACTGCAGGCCCCCCCTTTTTATTTAATGGCCAGTTCTTCGTGCAGGGATAAGTTGACAGCTGATTCTGACTGGTTACCAACGTATCCCGGCAAGGGAGGCCAAAAACGCAATGTGAAAAAGCCCTGAGGATTTATTAAGAGGGCTCTTATAAATGGTGTTGGCTCTCTATAGGCGCAGTCACACGTAGCAGATTTTACCTGCAAATAGAATCTGATTAAGCCTTGAATCTGATTAAGCGGTTAAAGATCTGATTACTTTTTTAGCACACAGAACATGGCTTGTACATAGGTTGTTCATACATGGTAACGAAGCCCTATAGGTATTGTTCCTCCTGTCCTATAAAGTACTGACACCTGGCATCTGCTGCTGACAGGTGATGAACAAACATCTTGACAGATCTGGTTTATGGAAAACAACAGTCACGTTCACCTCCACACACTCCCCATTCTCCTTTTCTCTGTTAGGTGATGCTGTTCAGGCCATAAACACGTTATAAGTGAAGATAATCCTCCACAATCTGCAGCGGCCATTGCATTACGCGTTTTGCACCCTTTCTGGGAAAATGAATCTGCAATGTAGACTGAATAATTTATTGCACTAAAGAGCTCTTACAAAGGCCTCTTCTATCCTTCTAGAACAGAATCATTCTGATTCATTACCAAAAGTAATTAAAATAAAAAAGTGACCATTTCCCTTACTTTTATCGACCGGTGAAGCCTTTGTGTTCCTATGATAGACAGCTATTGATCAGCCCGCCATTTGATGTGAGAAAATGGCTATACTGTTGTATTTTATAGTTCAGAGTGTGTTTATTCTATTTCAGTAAATACATTCTTTAGTAGATGATATTGGCCTATGGATCCTCATTACATATGCAACAAAAGAAGCACTATATTTGGCTGGGGCTCCTTAGCAATTGCAAGTTTGTTACGGGATGGTGTGCAGTAATAAATTGTGCAAAAAGAGTGTCATGAAGTCATTTGTATATGTAACTTGGCATTTTTAAAATCCCTGTCCCCAGTAAAGAGTAGGATTCATTTTCCATGTACGCTGTGCTGACATCCATTCTCATTTGGATTATTTACATTGGGTATATATATATTATATATATATTTTTTTTTAATAATGGAGACTCCTGACCTGGTACAAGACCGATCACTCCTGCTTAGTATCAAATAGAAAACATTCTTTTGGTTTATAGAAAAATATAGCTTTAGATCAATTACATAGCAAAGCATTGCTTCTTAGTTGAATAGAAGAGGAGATGACTGGCTTTTTAAAACAGAAAAATATGACTTTTTAATACCCTGTCAGAAGATATCTATCCTATGTCTACCCATATTCGAGTGGCCTGCTGCTGGGGGAGCAGTATACCAGCCAGGGACAGAAATAGACTTGACAGGTTGATTAGACAGGCCAGCTCTGTCCTGGGAAGCCCCCTGGACCCAGTACAGGTGGTGGGTGACAGAAGGATACTGTCCTGGGTGAGCTCCATGCTGGAGAATAACTCCCATCCCATGTATGAGACTGTGATAGCACTTGGCAGCACTGTAAGTGACCAAATGCTTCACCCCACGAGTGAGAAGGAGCACTATCGGAGGTCCTTCCTCCCAATTGCGGTCAGGCTGTATAATCAACATCAGGCTAAGTGAAGACTCCGCACAGAGAACTAAATGAATTCTTTCTTTTTCTTCTTAGTTGCTAAACTCCTAGCATCTTTTCTATCTGCTATCTGTTCTTTCTTGAATATAGTACTATATTAGTGTATAATCCATTCTGCTGTAACACACCAAATGTCCCCATGGTGGGACTATTAAAGGATTATCTTATCTGTGGATCAGATCTGGATCTGTCTATGTGTGGCCACCTAGTGATTAAGCTGTGAATTTCAGCCTGTCCTGAATGGGGTGCTAATGCAGGTGATGATCCATGTGCCGCCCATGCTGTTCAATCACATGTTGACAACACTTACACAGTAGTTATAAGCCTCAGCACATTGAATATGGAGAATTTCACTGCTACTATTCCCAAGCCTTATTGGATTAAATATGTTTTATAGACATATTTTTATTTCAAAGGTCATATCTCTAAGATATCAGATAAGATGTGTTTTTCTTGCCAAAAGCATTCGTCCAAATGTTGTACCATTATTCTGCTGAAGTCTTTTTTATTCCAGCAGTTATGGGGAACATAAACGTAGACTAAAGTTGAGAAATTATGAAATGTGATCTTCAGAGGAAACTGGCAATGAGCACATCAAAGAATATCACATGGCAGGAAATCATGTCCTCTAATGTCTTACATCATCTCTTATGTCATATTCTTCACTATATTGCAGAGGTCAAGTGCTTGAGGATAATCCGGTTTGTTTTCTCCTACATGTCCCTGACTTGTACCTGAAGATGCTAAGGATAAAGGGCCATTGTTCTATTTCTTTCAATACCCATTCAGTGGTGGTTGGAGATTTTTGCAATACAGGAGAATAAGATGCTGCTGTATACAAGGTGGTGTAGAATGTGGAGCTGGGGAGATTGTAGCTTATTATTTTTCTAGGGCAGTTTAGAAAGGTTTATGGACAAATCCTACATTTGTGCAACTCATGCGTTTATTGCATCATTCTTTGCCTCTTATCTGCAACTTAGCAGTGTTAAAAGAGCTTAGGCCTGGTTCACATCTGTGTTAGCTAATCCGTTCAGGGACTCCGCATGGGGACCCCCTGAACAGACTACGCATTAGCAAGTCGTGAGCAGTGAAAGCACATGGATCCCTTAGACTATAATGGGGTCCATGTGCTTTCCAGACGGTGTCCGCACGAGTCATGCGGACAGGAAAGTAGATCATGAAGTATTTTCCTCTCCGCATGTTCTGTGCGGATACTGCGCGGAAAGTACACAGACCCCATTATAGTCTATGGGGTTCATGTGCTTTCATAAACTCATCGCTTGCCAGTGCGTTCGGTAGTCCATTTGGGGGGTCCCCATGCAGACTCCCCAAACGGACTACCAAACACAGATGTGATCAAGGCCTTAAGAGTAGCAGAATGTAGTAGCAGCAATTATTTGAGTAGTTTTTCTTGTAGCAGCATCTCATTCCCCCTCACCCTCTTCATAGACTAATATATAGAAAGTAACTCTTCCTAAAAAGTGGAGAAGAAAACATTTTTGTTTAATAAGATATAAAACAAAGTTTACTATATGTATATGTACTATTCAGTTATGCAAAGATATTTATAACTGGAGATACATTTTAAATCCACCCAGTGCATGTCCAAAGTTTGCAAGATGCACCATCCATGAGCTGGGAACTGACCCCCAAGCATATTCAACTACCACCACATGTTACAAAGAACTTTACAGTGATAAACTACAAACCTTTGTTTATGTATGTCACTTTTGTAGATTCGGAGCAAAACTACTTTGAAGTCTTTTGAGGCCATTGATGCACTGGGGACGGGCCTTCTGCTCTCTGGAGCTCACTTCTATTGTCAATCAGACCCCTACCATCTCCTAGCTGCACCACACATCATACAGTAGAAGTGGATTCTCCCTCTGCTATAACATGCACCCATCCTAAATGACAGCACAGCATTGATATGAAAAATAAAAACTTTTAATAAACCAGTTAAAATAGACAAACCCCTAAGAGCTAGTTCACACGGGCACAGAGGAGGCGGATTACGGTGCGGAAGCCACGTCATAATCCTCCCCCTCACAATGGTGGTCTATGGAGCCGCTAGCATTCTACTTTCCGCTACCAGCTTGTTGCTGCTAGCGGAAAAAAGAAGCAAGCTGCCCACTCTTCAGGCGGAATCCGCGGCTCGTTGAACCGCGGCACCAACCTCCAGAGTCGGCCAATTCATTTGAGCCTACTCCAGAGGGGGGGAAGCCGTGACAGTCGTGGAAGGCGGATATGGCCCGAGAGTGATGCGGCTCCCCGCGTCACTCTCAGTGCCAAAATCCGCTCTCCCGCTGCCCGTGTGAACGGGGCCTAAAAAGTTAAATTTATATATGTAGCTATATGTAGAGCAACTACCTGCATACAGGCAAGTATGTCTCATGTATATCAGACTTCAAAATGTATATCAGACTCCAAAAGTGTTACATAGTGGTGACACAGTGGAGGTGAATATGCTTGGGGAGGTGGTAGACTCCCATTAACTTATGGCAGGTGGTATTTTGACAATAATATAACCCATCCTTTGCACTTTATTCACAAACAGAATGGTGTATTTAAATGTAAGAGAATTTGCTGACAGCAAAGCAATGGTAAAGCAATGGTAAAACATTGGTAAATACAATGGTAAAACATTGTTGTATAGCATACATTAACTAGACACTACTAGAATTTTATGAGCCAATAAAATTATACTCAGGTTTCTAGCGTTTCCTAATGAAATATGATGTGATTTTACCGGGAAATAACACTGAATAACTTATTTAGCATTATTGAGACCTTGCAGGTTCTGTTACCAGTTGGGAAATGACAACTGTTGCCTAAATACAGGGAGCAAACTGCAGGACACTAGGGGATCTCCACATTCCTGGAAAATGGGGGCAAGCCAAGCTTTGGAGGTAGATTTCCTCAAAAGCTGAAATTTACACAAATTATAAAGGAAATGTGAAATCAGTAACTTACTAATAGTGTTCATGATGATGCACCTAGGTGAGCTGCAGTTGCCGATGCTGTTCTTATCAGGAAAATACAGAAGCTATTTAAATTAGTCTTCTGTAAGGATCGTTCCAGTGTCTATTTCCACATGGTAACAGGTTCACTTCACTCTCCATTCCAATACTGCAGGCGATGTATTTGGCCACTCATATGGGAGAATTCAGGAATTAGATGTTTATAAGAGGAATACTCATGATGTCATTCAACATATGGTATGAATCAACATCTTGCTGGTCACCTTTCATATACACAAGTACTGGTCGCAAGTATCGCTGGCAAGCTACCAGCACTTCTATTCTTTGCATTTTGCAGCAGAAGATGGCAATCCCAGCCTACGTCTAAGCCTACATGGAAGACTTTGTCGCGGAGGATTCTCCTAACTCCTCTAAGCAGCCCTCTGGCAGCCATGGGTAGTGTTTCGGGAGACATCTGAGTTCTCTAACCTCCCCTCCCCTCTGCCCTGTCCTCTCATTTCCCCCCTTGATATCTGTGTGCCCCTTGGTGTCTTTTTGTCTACCCCATCCATCTTTCTCTTACCCCGGTTTTCTCCTTCCTTGCCCGTTTTTGGACTTGCGTTTCCACTAGCACACATGCTTGTAATGATCTTTGCACCATTGCTTGTATGCTATACTGTGCATTTACCCCCTTTTTTTTTTCTTTTTTTTTTATAAAACTCAATAAAAACCGATTACACCTAAGCCTACATGGAAACTTTGATCACAAAAAAAAAAAGTGTGTAATTTGTATGTAACTTACAGTTGTGAGGCTATTATAGAAGTAAAATAAAATTAGAGACCAAACCACTGACATGTCAAATTTGAGTTATAGCAGCATGCGACACTGCCAAAGTCACAGGCAACTTGCAAAAATCCAACAGCTTTACGCTAGGTTCACACCTGCATTGGGGTTTCCGTTCTTTGGGTCCACTTGGGGATCCGACTAGAAGAAATCCAATCCACTTAAAAAGTGGTTACCCAAAGAAACCAGTAGACCCCGATAGTCTATAAAGGTTTACACCCGAAAAATGCTCTCATTTTTCAACTAAAATGGGAGACGAAATGCCCAGTAACCCAACGCAGGTGTGACCATAGCCTTAGATTGTTTGTGACTGTCGTATCACAGTCATATTATATCATGACCACACTGACTATCTTTAGATGCCATATTGCAATCTGATGTGACCTTCACTTTGATCACGCAACTAAAGTGTCTGTCTAACTAGTCCTAGCCTAAGGAGAGCTTCATACAGGCTTAGTTATGTGTAAAATACAGAACATATGTCGGTCCTGTCATGAAAGCACAATTACAGTAGCTTGGATTCTTGCTCAGCGTTTGGTCCAGGAAATAAATGGCTGACATACAGTCTGTCCATAGTCCACAGACCAAAAACACCCTTGTGAACTGTGTCGGACTGGGCTACCTGAGGCCCATTAGTAAAGCCCATTCTGGGAGCAGCCTCCTATTCAGCTACATTAAAATATTACCTGACACTCATTCACAAATTCTTAAAATGTCACCATAGAACATGCTGTAAAAAAAATTTCAGTAGTAGCTTGCTGTCTAGTCCTCGACTATGGTTGTTTCTGTCTTGGGACTCTGTCACTAGCTGCTCTTGCCTTGAACTAGGGCCCTCTTAGCTCTGTCAGCACGGCAGCCATGGGGCTCAGGTGGCAGTAAGGTGATTGGTGACTGGGGGCCCTTGCAGACTGATTGAGAAGATGGTGCCCAGTATACTGGTTGGCCTGACTCTGCACCTTGATGTCATCTCAGCCTCCCATTGTGTATGCAGTATATAAATGATGCATTGCTTTGTTAAGATGCCCTATGATAAATGTCTGTATGACGTAAAATGAGTGCACTGTGTTGTGCCATAGTAAGCTGGGGGCCCACCTGATTCAGGGGCCCAGAAGGTAATTCACCAATTCACCGGTAGGCCAGTTTGAGCCAGCTTGTGAAACAGAACTTACGGAAGGGGTGCAAGTGTGATCGTGAAAATGATGTATGAATACTAGTACATAGTAACTGGAGAGGAATTGCCCATAGCAATAAGGTCATTGATTTTATTTTCCATTAGGAACTTCTAATATCTTGATATTAAAAAAAAAGTCCTATTCAATGCATAACTGCTCCCCTCCTCACACCATGTGCATATTCACAATGCGGAGACTTTCAGGGCATGAAAATATAAGCAATGTTGCTTCAGATTAGGTAAAATTGTATGGGCCGTTTTATCCATTGTAGCCACCGTTAGGCTGATGATAATAGGGCAATTTTTCTGCTTTTCACCCTTTTATCTTTATTGAAAACTTCAGACTGTGAAATGATGTGTGCTCTGGCTTTGGGGGAAATTTGAGGCAGAAAATCTGATGTTCATGGTGAAAAAAATTCCACACTGGTAATGTACTGAATATAATCTATTCAGAGCCACAGCTATAAGTAAAACTGACAAACTAGATGGACCAGTTGTTCTTTATAACCAGGCACTATGTTATGTTCCTATAACCGCAGTAGTGCATCTCTCTCTCTATCTTTTTTTTTTTTTTTAAATGTAGATTGAGCCCCATACAGGGATCACAATGTACTTTTTTTCCCATCAGTATGTCATTGTAGAATGGGAGGAAATCCACGCAAACACTGAGAGAACATACAAACTCCATGCAGATGTTGTTCCTGGTGGGATTCAAACCCAGGACTCCAGTGCTGCAAGGCTGCAGTGCTGCCCACTGAGCCACCGTGGTGCCCCCATATCTCTCTATATAAATGTGTAGCTGGTTTGGCATCTCTTTGAAATTGAGCCCTTCAGAGATAACATTTTTGTCTATCAAATGGCTTGTTCACACAATGTAAAAAACATGTCAGAAAAAAGATACAACAACTCTCTTTACTTTGGTAAGAAATCCAAGGCAAAACATTAGGTTTCTGCCATGGGTCTGAACACTGATCAGCATCAGTCAATATGATCTGTCGCAGTTTCTTCATTGCAATCATAGCAAAATAGGGCAGGACACTTTTTTTTTTTTTTTTTTTTTTTTTTACATAAAAAGTACTCTGACTAGTGTGAAACCTTTTCACACTAATTCCAATAATTTCCCCAGTCTAAATCAGCATAAAAAATATAAAATGCTGTATGAGCATACCCATAGCGACCTTTAACATGGGCATATTATCAAACTGGCATTTCCTATTTTCTCAGCTGATCACAGGCATACAGAATTTACATGGGGCAATGGTCAGAGAAGGAAGGTTCATTCTCATGTTCATTCACCCACTCATCAGCCTACTATGTAAAAGGGCACTAACTAGGACAATACCTGGATGGACTTTGTTTATAATGATTTGTGTGTTCGTGGATTTCCTGTGAATATACCAGTCTTCTACCACTTAAATAGGACCTTTTACCACCTCCACCAAGTTAAGTCATAGGCGCCACTCCACTGATTCCAGCACAGTTGGATTTTCCTCTCTAGCCTTCACCATTCCTGAGCAACAAGTGCAGTCAGTTTTGCTTCCTGATGTGCTATTTAACCTCTGTAATGTCAGAAGGGAGGTGTCAGGCAGGGGGCGATTCAGAGTTCCAATCAGGTAGCCAGTGTCAGAGCTCAGAGTCACACTCTGTCTGCTCCTGCCTGACACCACCCTCCTGACAGTATAGAGTCTAAACAGCATATCTGGCATCAAAACTAACAGTATTCTGGAAAGAAATGACTGTGAAAAATGCACGAGGCTGTTTTTCAAGGCTGTTTTCTATCTATCAGGGACTCCGTTTCACAGAGAGTATCATTTACACCGCAAAGTGTCATAAATGACGGCAAATGCAATAGTGCTACAGGGAATGATGCAGCTGAATCTCCCCCAGCGAGTTTAAAAACAGCCGTTTTTTCCACTCGTGAATAAGGCCCAAGACAAAGTTCATGCTGCCTTGTCTGTTTACGTTCCATCAGTCCAACCAAATGTATAGAGGAATGTTTTGTGCAGTCTATAATTCTTATATATAGTTGTACTGCGCCTATTTATCCAGTTAAGATTGGAGTTACCCTTGTTGCAAAAAGTGGAGGCTCACTGTGGGTATCCATTTAATACAATCATAAGTCAGAGCTCGTTCACATCTGTGCCCGATCTCCGTTCTGCAGGTTTCCGATTCATGCACAAAACTGAGCAGGAGACGGAAACCTGCAGGACCCATTTGAATGGGTTTGAAAGATGTCTGGCCGCGAGCGACGGTGAGCGTTTTATGCTCTCCGCCGCGAAACCGGCTTTTTAAAATCGGACACAGAGTCGGACATGCAGTACTGTGTCCGATTTTTAAAAAAAAAAACGGTTTAAGCATAAAACACTCACCGCCGCTCACGGCCGGACCCGCTCTGACAGCTTTCCATCTTTTGCATGCAGAAGACTGAAAGCTGAGAACGGAGACCCGAACGCTAGTGTGAACCTAGCGTCACTGTAATTTTGTCTGTTTTATATCCTGGTTTATATAACTACAGGTAAGTATTACTACATTCAGATTTAATAGCCAATAAAATCATGGGTAGAAGCCATTAGATATGAAATCTAAAGATAGGAATATAGATGTATTTGTCAATACGCTCCGCAGTCTCCACCCATTCATAGTAAAAGCAACACATCTAACATAACATCTTGTGATCTGTTGTCAGGGCTGCATTTATGACATAAGCCATAAAAGACACTTCACCCTATATAATTCAGGTAACAACCTGCAAGGCTCATTGAGGAATGGTTTTCTTCTGGTTACAGCGAAGGTTAGCATAATATAAGGTGTCCTCACATGTTTTTATTAGCTTAACTCTTGCTACAAGGAATTCTGGAAAAAATGGAGGAGCAAATGTTGTAAGACAAGATGTGACATGTAGAAGAGAACGTGGTACTAAAAAGAAGAGACGGGACCATCTTATGTGGTGACAACTAGGACAACAGGGCCTCAGGGCCAGCAGGGCCTGCCTCTGCTTCACACTCATTTCATGAGCCTTGCTGCAAATTATGTCATGTGTGGTCTGGGCAATACGGTCTGTGACGGCTGCATTTCCTGAACCAACCATGACTTGTCTGAACTGGCCTTACTGCATCATAGTGATCAATGTTGTTGTGAGATCCAGTCTGACCACAGGTCTACTGTCCCATGTTCACAGCATTTCTGTATGAGACAGTAGACCCGCAGTCAGTGGAGTCAACACCCCAAGTCACCAACCCAAAAAATTTTGCCATCTCACGGACCATATTACCCGCACCACACACATCTGTTTGATTTCTCCCTTTGGTCAGTCAACAGTATAGTCCTGCAATGGAACTTCCATAAGGAAGAATTGAGTCATGCTTCTGTTCTGATCACACCAAAGCTCACATTTACCCTGGAAGCAATGAGGACAGAATTCACCAGAACTGGAGGCCCATTTTCTACAAGAGTCTAGTGAACTGCTGATTAATTTATTACTGTAATGTCTCATGTTGTCTGTGTATGTACAATCTGCTGCAAATTATGTTGGCGCTATATAAATAAAAATTATCATCATTATTTTAGTATCAAGAGAACACTGGGGTAGAAAAACAAATAACAGAATTCTTTTATAAACTGGCATTCTGCATTCATGCTTTACACACTATTTTCTATATTTTAAATACTAAAGGGGAAGTTCACATTACCATTGATAATGTCCTTTGCTGTCTTCCATCATAGGATGACAGTAATGGACATTAAACTGTCACAGAGAAAGTCACAGACTGATTTTTTGTCTGTTCCCATTGACACTAATGTAAACAACATGATGGAATCTAGCTTCTGTCATATTTATTTACTTTTGTAAAATGCTGCACACCCTGTCCATCTGTATATGCCAATTAGCGTTTGGACAACAGCTACAGTATATCTCCTCCTCCTGTGTTTACTAATGTAGTGAGCTGTAACTTTACACACATAACGTGCTTCAGCATCATATTGCATCACCTACCACTTCAAAACCATTGAGAAAGTCAAGTTAGGGGGCGTTCACACTTGCGCCCGTGTCCAACCGCCAGGTCTCCATCCTATTCCCCTAAGCCACAATGGCTTTGCAAATCGCAGCGTGTCCGCGCTGCGATTTCTTCTGCAAAGTGGGCATGGGATTAGCATGAATCCCATCCCTTTTACTCGCACTGTAAAACGCCGGACCCAATGAAAGCGAGGAGTTCGGCACACATACGTTAATGTGTGTGGCCATATTAAATAGGTGCACACATTTTTTCATACCTCCGGTCAGGAATCCCATAGAAGAATGCTAAAAGTTTTCCCTGCCCAGTGAAAAACAATAGAACAATGGATTACACTGCAAAAAATATGGAGATAAGATCGGCCTAGCGGTACTATCTCTGCTGGTGCAATGACCCATTAGCAAATATAACAAGGCCTATGCAGTAACAGCGTCTCCTCTATTTTGCAATCCACAGGTGATTGAGGGGAAAACACAGTGTCCAAGGTTCAAGCTAAAATGTAGGTTAACAAATTGTGACTGTGGCAGCTGAGCCAGCACCGCAGGATTGTGTAATTCATCCAGCCTGTGAAAGCCAAGTCTGAGGGGGTTGCGATAGAAACCTTTCACATACATTACGAGCTTTATTCCACAACATTCAGCAGAGAAAGAAAATTCAAGGAGTCCAGCCAGAACTGGAAATTGCAATAGACTTTAACTAGAGTCTGCCAGGATCACCAGAAGTGTAAAAAATAATAATAGTGAATGGTAGAAGAGTTTTTCAGCAGAGGTGGTGCTGGCGTATAGAGTAGAAAATGAGAATAACTTGGGTTAAGCCTGTGGATCAAATATCATCTGCTGTTCTGCATTCACTTGGAAAAAATGTCCCTTTTGGAATACAGGCTTGTATGAATGGACATGGGGAATGACTTACTTTTTTCCTTCATGAGCAGCCTTCTCCTGCCTTGACTAGCGTCCGAGCTCTGCAAACACAAAAGGAAAAGGCACATCAGGGCAGCTTTGTTCCTGGATTATCAATGTATCTGCAAATCAGTAACTCTGCTTGGTAACCATTGGTTGTAGATGATTAAATTGCAAGGATGAAGAACAAACTTACTGAGTGGACGTTACATCCGCACAAAGAAATACTGCTTGAAGGTCGTGTAGGTGCAGTTGTAATGTACATCAGATACTGTACCCTTGGCCTCTCAATTTACACAGTGCGAGCAGAGCAAACTCGAACACTCAAGAGCGTTGACCATTTATTTGCTGCATTGGGTGAGGCAGATTCCAGGACATGCCTTATAAGAGAGCTCATCTGGAGGAAGTCCTGTAGACTGTAGGGTAGATTTACTAAGGTTATGTTCACATTTGCGTTGAAGACTCTCACAATGTCCACCTGAAATTAGCTGATCAAAAAAAGTCCTGCATGTGTGGCTTTTTTTGTCCATCATTTTAATACTAAGGCCCCTTGTTGCGGAAATGCAGCTTTTTCTGTTGCAAAAATTGCAGCATTTTTTTTGAGCCAAAGTCAAAAATAGCTACAAAAGGAATGGGAAATATATATAGGAAGCTGTTATACTTCTCCTTTCTGCTCAATCCACTCCTGGGGTTTGCTCAAAAAACAGCAACAAAAAAAGTTGTGTTTCCACAACGTGTGGCCTTAGCCAAAAGCCCCACGTTGCAGAAATGCTGCTTTTTTTGTTCCAGATATTGCTGCTGTATTTGCTGGAAGAAGTTTGGAGGATTGCACTGAAAGTTATGACCTGCTATGGCCTCGTCCACATCTGCTTTGGTATTCCATTCGGGGGAGTCTGCATGGGAACCCCCGAACGGACTACCGAACGCATTTGCAAGCGCTGTGCAGTAAAAGCACACGGACACCACAGACTATAATGGGGTCCGTGTGCTTGCTGCAAGATCTCCGCACAAATCATGCGGACAGGAAAGTAGACTGTGAAGTACTTTTCTGTCCGCATGTTTCCTGCGGAGACCGTGCAGAAAGCACACAGACCCCATTATAGTCTATGGGATCCATGTGCTTTCACTGCTCACCGCTTGCAAATGCGTTTGGTATTCTGTTCGGGGGTTCCCATGCAGACTTCCCCGAACAAAATACCAACGCAGATGTGGATGAGGCCATAGCAGGTCATAACTTTCAGTGCAATCCTCCAAACGTCTTCCAGCCCTACCATCACTTTATAAAAATATTCTCACATCCAAGTTTCTTATTGTTTTCCCAATGTAAAAAGAGTAAATTTTTTACATTGGGAAAGACAGTAAAATACTTCTATGTATGAGTGAGAACATTTAGGTCAGTGATCTTGGTACAAGTAGTCTGAGATTCCTTGAACATATACGAGTTAAACATAATAGTGACTGTTGGAAATTATTAACGCCTTGTAAAATGGAGGAGATTGCGACAAGAAGTTGTTAAGGAAAGAAGTGAGGTGAATTCTTATGACAAATGCCTTAGTGCCTTTGGGATTAAATGATCGATATGATCTAAGTGTATTTTTATAAACGGATCTATTTTTCACAAAGGGGGTTTGGAGTGTACAGTATTGCCCTGTGTAAGTATAGCCATGGTTGCTACACACTGTGTGTCCCCTGAACTCTCTGGCATGGTGACGTCATTTGTAGCCACTCTTATTTTTGCCTCAAAAAAAAAAAAAAAAAAAAAAAATGCATGAAAATCTGGGACAAAAAAAGCTGGGTTTCTGCAACATAGGGCCTCAGCCTTAACCCTTAGGCCCCGTTTCCACAGAGTAACGTGCCGCTCATTTAGACACGTATACACGTGTCAGAGCAAGGCGCTTCAAAACAGATACCATTGAAATCAATGGGTTATAAAGCCTGCCATTTATTTCAATGTGTAGCGCGCGTAAGCCGGCACCCATTGAAGTCAATTTGATCTGTTTTGAAGCGCCTCGCTCTGACACGTGTATATGTGTCTAAATGAGCGGCGCGTTATTCCGTGGGAACAGGGCCTTAAGTACTATCATGGTGTCTATCATACACCATTATCACACACATTATAGACACCATGATAGTACTAAAGGCTGCATTCACACCGAGTAACGCCAGGCGTCATTTGTGTGTAATTTGTGTGTCTTTTACGGCCGTCATAAAACGTTTACATAGAGTTCTATAGGAAAAGACGGCCGTCATTTACAGCCGTCATTTACGGCCGTCATTGTAATGACGGCCGTAAATGACGGCTGTAAATGACGGCCGTCTTTTCCTATAGAACTCTATGTAAACGTTTTATGACGGCCGTAAAAGACACACAAATTACACACAAATGACGCCTGGCGTTACTCTGTGTGAATGCAGCCTAAGAGTTAAATGTGCAGGTAGTGGCGACTATTCTGTGGTTCATCAAAATGTCCATTCTTTTTACTGATGCATCACGACAATGCAAGTCTATGGGTCTATGAGAAAACATAGAAGAGACCTGGATTTCATCCATTTTTTCACGAACTCAAAAACTGCATTTTAGAAAAAAAAAATTGCCTTGACAATCAAGGGGTATGCACGTTTCTGTCAGCCATCTAAAAGGTGGTATAAATTTAGAGAGGTATGTATAAGTAAGGGTAACTTTTAAGATGGAATCTGTATTACTGTAATGTGTGCCAATGTATCAAATGGGTGATAAATTTGGAGCAGATTTAATTTTAGCAATACTTTCTAGGTTATCTTGTTTCTGGAGGAAATTACAATTTTTGTGACTACATAAATTGGTACATAGGTCAGACACCTCCACTATTGCACTTGCCTTTCAAAAGTAATTTGAATGTTGGAAAAATGCAAAAGTCAAACATGGAGTGAAAACCGCAGCATTTTACAGTCACAGGAAAGTGGACGAGATTCTAGAGAATCCCATCCCTACTTTGTGGAAAAGTACAAGCAGCAGACACGCTGCGATTTCTAAAACAGTCACAGTTTTGGAAATAGCAGCATGTCTATTATACCTACGGTGATGCTGGCTGTTGCGCTATAGGTATAATGGAAAGTGCTGCAGTTAAAATCATGATGTGCGGCCATTGTGGTTTTTCCCGCATCCCTTTGTTACTGCAGGACACTACATGGGGCCTTAGCTTAAAGGTGCTCCAGAGTTATTTTCAAGCATCAGCCAATGGTATAAATTGGCGCATTTCACGGCTGTCTAGTATTAGGCTAAAGCCCCACGTTACCGAAACGCAATTTTTTTGTTGCAGATTTTGTTGTGGTTTTTTTGAGCCAAAGTCAGGAGTGGATTGAGCAGAAGGTAGAAGGTGAAGAACTTCCTATATATTTCCCACTCCTTATGTAGCCATTCTTGGCTTTGGCTCAAAAAACTGCACCAAAATGTGCAACAAAAAAAAGCTGCATTTCTGCAACGTGGGGCCTTAGTATAAGAGGGGAATGTATAACAAGAGTATTTAGCGAGGGATACAGTAATCTTCCAGAAGTGAAGTAAAGGTCCCAACCCGTCTTGCAATATAAAGAAGAACTTCACGTTTATAGGTGCCAAATTTTTTATTTTAAGTAAAGTCAAGTGAACGTTTTCGGTCTCATGGACCTTCATCAGACTCTGTTCATATAAGAGTAATCGTATCCCGTAATACGGTGAATATCAGGAGAGGATAAGCACTCCAAACCAGTCTCCAGGAGACCGGACCGTGCCCGCAATAGATAACAAGAGATCGTTACAAGGTAACAACGCAGTGTCTCAGCGCTTAAAGTAAGGCCTATGGCTAAAGAATGGCGCGCCATTCTTTAGCCATAGGCCTTACTTTAAGCGCTGAGACACTGCGTTGTTACCTTGTAACGATCTCTTGTTATCTATTGCGGGCACGGTCCGGTCTCCTGGAGACTGGTTTGGAGTGCTTATCCTCTCCTGATATTCACCGTATTACGGGATACGATTACTCTTATATGAACAGAGTCTGATGAAGGTCCATGGGACCGAAAACGTTCACTTGACTTTACTTAAAATAAAAATTTTGGCACCTATAAACGTGAAGTTCTTCTTTGTATAACAAGAGTAATTTCTTAAATGAGCAATGATAACTTTCTCCTTGCTGCAAAGAGCTTGTTTGCATATTGACAAAAAGGCGTTATTTCGGCAATAGAAGCACCGATTCACCGCAGTACACCCTGAAGTATCACAATGAAATATTTTATATTTATTGACTTGTAAAAAGCCTTGTGTGTTTTAACAGACATCATATTTTCAATCCCTTCTATTGCAACACTACAAGGAAACCTCTTTTTAGGCATTTATTGCCCTAGACTTTTAATGTATTAAAATAAAAAGAGGACCTTATGGAAAACAGGACCCAATTAGCAACTTGGTAAATGGATTCTCTGACCAATAATGAAAAAAGGGTCAGATTGATTAAAATAAAATTAAAAAAAAGCAAGTTCTAATATCTGACTGCTGCCGTCTGGATGCTCTGATGAAGCAAATGCAAAGAGATGTGAGAGGCCAAAGGTGTCCATGCAGCAGCTAGAATATGCATATATACTGGCATATTGTTGAAATTGAATTGTTTTTCTCTATATTTTTGGGCTATAAATAGTTACAGATCGTGTAAATCATATGTGCATAGTGTGTTCCTGGATGCATGATGTTTAGATTTTAAGTGTTCCCAGAGGTGCCCATAAATCTTCAATATCTGATGGTTGAACACTCAGTTGGTTGACTATTCCTTCCAACCCTCCAGTGTTGTGTGTGCTCTAGTCAACTAAGCATGCATGTGTTGTCATTTGGCGGAAGGGAGTGACTTAGTAATTTGCAGTCACCTCTACTGCAACTTACAGTATTTCCGCTGGGAACCAAAGCATCAAGTACTGATGTTCAGTAGAGATGAGCGAACACTAAAATGTTCGAGGTTCGAAATTCGATTCGAACAGCCGCTCAATGTTCGTGTGTTCGAACGGGTTTCGAACCCCATTATAGTCTATGGGGAACAGATACTCGTTGAGGGGGAAACCCAAATCCGTGTCTGGAGGGTCACCAAGTCCACTATGACACCCCAGGAAATGATGCCAACACCTCTGGAATGACACTGGGACAGCAGGGGAAGCATGTCTGGGGGCATCTAACACACCAAAGACCCTCTATTACCCCAACATCACAGCCTAACAACTACACACTTTACACACTCAATACCACCTCTCTGACAGTAGGAAAACACCTTGAAACATGTGTATTTGGCACTTGCAGTGAGGAGAGCTTGTCACCAGCAGTGAATTTGGCCCTTGTAGTAAGTTGAGGTTGGCACCAACATTTGTTTTGAAAATCAGGGTGGATTGAGCCTCTAACCAGCAGAGTTTGGGCAAATTCATGGTGGAGGGAGCCTCTAAAAAACCCAGTTTGGACCAATTCATGGTGGAGGGAGCCTCTAACCAGCCCAGTTTGGGCAAATTCATGGTGGAGGGAGCCTCTAAAAAACCCAGTTTGGACCAATTCATGGTGGAGGGAGCCTCTAACCAGCCCAGTTTGGGCAAATTCATGGTGGAGGGAGCCTCTAAACAGCCCAGTTTGGGCAAATTCATGGTGGAGGGAGCCTCTAACCAGCCCAGTTTGGACCAATTAATGGTGGAGGGAGCCTCTAACCAGCCCAGTTTGGGCAAATTCATGGTGGAGGGAGCCTCTAAACAGCCCAGTTTGGACCAATTCATGGTGGAGGGAGCCTCTAAAAAACCCAGTTTGGACCAATTCATGGTGGAGGGAGCCTCTAAACAGCCCAGTTTGGGCAAATTCATGGTGGAGGGAGCCTCTAACCAGCCCAGTTTGGACCAATTCATGGTGGAGGGAGCCTCTAAAAACCCCAGTTTGGACCAATTCATGGTGGAGGGAGCCTCTAAAAACCCCAGTTTGGACCAATTCATGGTGGAGGGAGCCTCTAACCAGCCCAGTTTGGGCAAATTCATGGTGGAGGGAGCCTCTAAACAGCCCAGTTTGGGCACATTCATGGTGGAGGGAGCCTCTAACCAGCCCAGTTTGGACCAATTAATGGTGGAGGGAGCCGCTAAACAGCCCAGTTTGGACCAATTCATGGTGGAGGGAGCCTCTAAAAACCCCAGTTTGGACCAATTCATGGTGGAGGGAGCCTCTAAAAAACCCAGTTTGGACCGATTCATGGTGGAGGGAGCCTCTAACCAGTCCAGTTTGGACCAATTAATGGTGGAGGGAGCCTCTAAACAGCCAAGTTTGGACCAATTCATGGTGGAGGGAGCTTCTAAAAACCCCAGTTTGGACCAATTCATGGTGGAGGGAGCCTCTAACCAGCCCAGTTTGGGCAAATTCATGGTGGAGGGAGCCTCTAAACAGCCCAGTTTGGACCAATTCATGGTGGAGGGAGCCTCTAAAAAACCCAGTTTGGACCAATTCATGGTGGAGGGAGCCTCTAAACAGCCCAGTTTGGGCAAATTCATGGTGGAGGGAGCCTCTAACCAGCCCAGTTTGGGCAAATTCATGGTGGAGGGAGCCTCTAAACAGCCCAGTTTGGACCAATTCATGGTGGAGGGAGCCTCTAAAAACCCCAGTTTGGACCAATTCATGGTGGAGGGAGCCTCTAACCAGCCCAGTTTGGGCAAATTCATGGTGGAGGGAGCCTCTAACCAGCCCAGTTTGGACCAATTAATGGTGGAGGGGGCCTCTAAACAGCCAAGTTTGGACCAATTCATGGTGGAGGGAGCCTCTAAAAACCCCAGTTTGGACCAATTCATGGTGGAGGGAGCCTCTAACCAGCCCAGTTTGGACCAATTCATGGTGGAGGGAGCCTCTAAACAGCCCAGTTTGGGCAAATTCATGGTGGAGGGAGCCTCTAAAAAACCCAGTTTGGACCAATTCATGGTGGAGGGAGCCTCTAACCAGCCCAGTTTGGACCAATTAATGGTGGAGGGAGCCTCTAAACAGCCAAGTTTGGACCAATTCATGGTGGAGGGAGCCTCTAAAAACCCCAGTTTGGACCAATTCATGGTGGAGGGAGCCTCTAACCAGCCCAGTTTGGGCAAATTCATGGTGGAGGGAGCCTCTAACCAGCCCAGTTTGGACCAATTAATGGTGGAGGGAGCCTCTAAACAGCCAAGTTTGGACCAATTCATGGTGGAGGGAGCCTCTAAAAACCCCAGTTTGGACCAATTCATGGTGGAGGGAGCCTCTAACCAGCCCAGTTTGGGCAAATTCATGGTGGAGGGAGCCTCTAAACAGCCCAGTTTGGGCACATTCATGGTGGAGGGAGCCTCTAACCAGCCCAGTTTGGACCAATTAATGGTGGAGGGAGCCGCTAAACAGCCCAGTTTGGACCAATTCATGGTGGAGGGAGCCTCTAAAAACCCCAGTTTGGACCAATTCATGGTGGAGGGAGCCTCTAACCAGCCCAGTTTGGGCAAATTCATGGTGGAGGGAGCCTCTAAACAGCCCAGTTTGGGCACATTCATGGTGGAGGGAGCCGCTAAACAGCCCAGTTTGGACCAATTCATGGTGGAGGGAGCCTCTAAAAACCCCAGTTTGGACCAATTCATGGTGGAGGGAGCCTCTAAAAAACCCAGTTTGGACCAATTCATGGTGGAGGGAGCCTCTAAAAAACCCAGTTTGGACCGATTCATGGTGGAGGGAGCCTCTAACCAGCCCAGTTTGGACCAATTCATGGTGGAGGGAGCCTCTAACCAGCCCAGTTTGGGCAAATTCATGGTGGAGGGAGCCTCTAAACAGCCCAGTTTGGACCAATTCATGGTGGAGGGAGCCTCTAAAAACCCCAGTTTGGACCAATTCATGGTGGAGGGAGCCTCTAAAAAACCCAGTTTGGACCAATTCATGGTGGAGGGAGCCTCTAACCAGCCCAGTTTGGACCAATTCATGGTGGAGGGAGCCGCTAAACAGCCCAGTTTGGACCAATTCATGGTGGAGGGAGCCTCTAAAAACCCCAGTTTGGACCAATTCATGGTGGAGGGAGCCTCTAACCAGCCCAGTTTGGGCAAATTCATGGTGGAGGGAGCCTCTAAACAGCCCAGTTTGGGCAAATTCATGGTGGAGGGAGCCTCTAACCAGCCCAGTTTGGACCAATTAATGGTGGAGGGAGCCGCTAACCAGCCCAGTTTGGACCAATTAATGGTGGAGGGAGCCTCTAAACAGCCAAGTTTGGACCAATTAATGGTGGAGGGAGCCGCTAAACAGCCCAGTTTGGACCAATTCATGGTGGAGGGAGCCTCTAAAAACCCCAGTTTGGACCAATTCATGGTGGAGGGAGCCTCTAAAAAACCCAGTTTGGACCAATTCATGGTAGAGGGAGCCTCTAACCAGCCCAGTTTGGACCAATTAATGGTGGAGGGAGCCTCTAAACAGCCAAGTTTGGACCAATTAATGGTGGAGGGAGCCGCTAAACAGCCCAGTTTGGACCAATTCATGGTGGAGGGAGCCTCTAACCAGCCCAGTTTGGACCAATTAATGGTGGAGGGAGCCTCTAAACAGCCAAGTTTGGACCAATTAATGGTGGAGGGAGCCGCTAAACAGCCCAGTTTGGACCAATTCATGGTGGAGGGAGCCTCTAAAAACCCCAGTTTGGACCAATTCATGGTGGAGGGAGCCTCTAAACAGCCCAGTTTGGGCAAATTCATGGTGGAGGGAGCCTCTAACCAGCAGAGTTGGTGGAAATCAGGGTGGAGGGAGCCTCTAACCAGCAGAGTTGGGGGAAATCAGGGTGGAGGGAGCCTAGTATTAGCAGAATTGTGCAATGCTTATGGTGGATGAGTATGAGGATGCGGAGGAATTGGAGAGGTTGAGTACAGACATGGAGTTTCATGTTGGGGTGCTTTACACAGGTGGGCACAAAAATGACGGCTCTACCCAGTGGTGGTTCATTTTTATCAAAGTGAGCCGGTCGGCACTCTCAGCTGACAGACGGGTGCGCTTGTCAGTGATGATGCCACCGGCTGCACTGAACACCCTCTCAGATAGGACGCTGGCGGCAGGACAGGACAGCACCTCCAAGGCATATAGGGCAAGTTCAAGCCACAGGTCCAACTTCGACACCCAATACGTGTAGGGCGCAGAGGGGTCGGAGAGGACAGGGCTGTGGTCGGAAAGGTATTCCCACAACATGCGCCTATACTTCTCACGCCTGGTGACACTAGGACCCTCCGTGGCGGCACTTTGGCGAGGGGGTGCCATCAAGGTGTCCCAGACCTTAGACAGTGTGCCCCTCGTTTGTGTGGACCGGTGAGAACTTGGTTGCCTACTGGAGGAACTGCCCTCCCTGCCGCCAACGTCACATGCTGGAAACATCTCCATCATATTCTGCACCAATTGCCTGTGGCAAGCATTGATGCGATTGGCCCTCCCCTCTACCGGAATAAAAGACGAGATGTTGTTTTTATACCGGGGGTCAAGGATAGCAAAGATCCAGTACTGGTTGTCCTCCATGATTTTGACAATACGCTTGTCGGTTGTAAAGCACCCCAACATGAACTCAGCCATGTCTGCCACAGTGTTAGTTGGCATGACTCCTCTGGCCCCACCGGAAAGTTCAATCTCCATTTCCTCCTCATCCTCCATGTCTACCCATCCGCGCTGCAACAATGGGACGATTCGAAGTTGCCCGGAAGCCTCCTGTATCACCATCACATCATCGGACAACTCTTCTTCCTCCTCCTCCTCCTCCATTAAACGCAGTGAAGCGGACAGATGTGTGGACCTACTCTCCAGCTGTGACGGATCGGATGCTATCCCTAACTCCTCTGTGTGATCTGCGTTATCCCTGATGTCAATCAGGGATTCTCTCAGAACACACAAGAGCGGGATTGTAAGGCTCACCATCGCATCCTCAGAGCTCACCCTCCTTGTGGACTCCTCAAAGACCCGTAGGATGTCACAAAGGTCTCTCATCCATGGCCACTCATGGATGTGAAACTGAGGCAGCTGACTTTGTGGCACCCTAGGGTTTTGTAGCTGGTATTCCATCAAAGGTCTCTGCTGCTCAACCACTCTATTCAACATCTGAAACGTTGAGTTCCAGCGTGTGGGGACGTCGCACAAAAGCCGGTGTTGTGGCACATGCAGGCGTTGCTGGAGAGATTTTAAGCTAGCAGCGGCTACTGTCGACTTGCGAAAGTGGGCGCACATGCGCCGCACTTTCACCAGTAGCTCTGGAACATTGGGGTAGCTCTTTAGGAAACGTTGCACCACTAGGTTGAAGACGTGGGCCAGGCATGGAACATGTTGGAGTCCGGCAAGCTCCAGAGCTGCTACCAGGTTCCGGCCGTTATCACAAACGACCATGCCTGGGCCCAGGTGCAGCGGCTCAAACCATATTGCCGTCTCATCGAGGAGGGCATCCCTCACCTCGGAGGCAGTGTGCTGTCTGTCCCCCAAGCTGATCAGCTTCAGCACAGCCTGCTGACGTCTACCAACGCCAGTGCTGCAACGTTTCCAACTCGTAGCTGGGGTCAATCTAACAGCGGAGGAGGAGGCGGTGGCGGAGGAGGAGGCGGTGGCGGAGGAGGAGGCGGTAGAGGAGGAGGAGGAGGGGGGTGTTCTTCTCGTGTCCCTGCCAGGAATGTTAGGCGGGGAGACGAGGTACACCGGGCCAGTTTGGGAAGCAGTCCCAGCCTCAACTACATTCACCCAGTGTGCCGTCAGTGAAATGTAGCGTCCCTGTCCGCATGCACTTGTCCACGCGTCGGTGGTCAAGTGGACCTTTGTGCAAAGCGCGGAACTAAGGGCCCGCCTGATGTTGAGTGACACGTGCTGGTGCAAGGCGGGGACGGCACACCGGGAGAAGTAGTGACGGCTTGGGACGGCATAGCGAGGTGCCGCAGTTGCCATCAGGTCCAGGAAGGCGGGAGTTTCAACAAGCCGGAACGCCAACATCTCCTGGGCCAGCAGTTTAGCGATGTTGGCGTTCAAGGCTTGCGCGTGTGGGTGGTTAGCAGTGTATTTCTGCCGCCGCTCCAATGTCTGAGAGATGGTGGGTTGTTGTAAAGAAACGCCTGATGGTGCCTTTGATGGTGCAGGAGAAGGAGATAAGACAGGACCAGGGGAGGATGAGGTAGAAGTCAACAAAGTGGCGGAGGCAGATGAAGTGGTGTCCTGGCTCGTCCTCTGGAGTGCATCGCCAGCACAGTCAGCAGTGGCAGTGGCAGAGGCAGAGGCAGTGGCAGAGGCAGTGGCAGTGGCGTGAACGGCAGGCGGCCTTTGTCCTGCCGTTGCTGCCTGCCACTGATTCCAGTGCTTGGATTCCAAATGACGGCGCATTGAAGTGGTGGACAGGTTGCTCTTCTCAGAGCCCCTAATCAATTTCGAGAGGCAAATTGTGCAGACAACACTATATCTGTCCTCGGCGCATTCCTTGAAAAAACTCCACACCTTCGAGAAACGTGCCCTCGAGGTGGGAGTTTTTCGGGGCTGGGTACGAACTGGAACATCTTGGGAGATTCCGGGTGTGGCCTGGCTTCGCCTAAGCTGCTGACCTCTGCCTCTGCCTCTAGCTACCCTTTTTGGTGCTGCACCTGCCTCAACATCCACACTACTTTCCCCGCTTGACATCCCCCCTGTCCAGGTCGGGTCAGTGTCCTCATCATCCACCACTTCCTCTTCCAACTCCTGTCTCATCTCCTCCTCCCGCACAATGCGCCGGTCAACTGGATGCCCTGACGGCAACTGCGTCACATCATCGTCGACGAGGGTGGGTTGCTGGTCATCCACCACCAAATCGAACGGAGATGGAGGAGACTCTAGTGTTTGAGCATCTGGACACAGATGCTCCTCTGTTAGGTTCGTGGAATCGTGACGTGGAGAGGCAGGTTGAGGGACAATGAAAGGAGCGGAGAACAGCTCTGGGGAGCAGGGACAGTTTGGGTTATTGTTCTGTAAAGCTTCGGAATTTTGGGAGGAAGGAAGACAAGACTGTTGGGTAATAGGAGGAGAGGAGGCAGAGTCTGACTGGCTGCTGGACAATGTGCTGTAAGCGTTCTCTGACAGCCATTGCAAGACCTGTTCCTGGTTCTCGGGCCTACTAAGGTTTGTACCCTGCAGTTTAGTTAATGTGGCAAGCAACCCTGGCACTGTGGAGTGGCGCAATGCTTGCTGCCCCACAGGAGTAGGCACGGGACGCCCTGTGGCTTCACTGCTACCTTGCTCCCCAGAACCATTCCCCCGACCTCGCCCACGGCCTCGTCCACGTCCCTTTCCGGGAGCCTTGCGCATTTTGAATTCCTAGTTAGAAATTGGCACTGTATACCAGTAGTAAAAATTGTGGGTGCACGTAACCCCAATATATTCTTTGAATTCCCAGTCAGACACTGGCACTATATGGCAGTAGCAAGAAATGAGGGTATTTGTATTCCCAATATATTCTTTGAATTCCCAGTCAGACAATGGCACTGTATACCAGTAGTAAAAATTGTGGGTGCACGTAACCACAATATATTCTTTGAATTACCAGTCAGAAACTGGCACTATATGGCAGTAGCAAGAAATGAGGGTATTTGTATTCCCAATATATTCTTTGAATTCCCAGTCAGACAATGGCACTGTATACCAGTAGTAAAAATTGTGGGTGCACGTAATCCCAATATATTCTTTGAATTCCCAGTCAGACACTGGCACTATATGGCAGTAGCAAGAAATGAGGGTATTTGTATTCCCAATATATTCTTTGAATTCCCAGTCAGACAATGGCACTGTATACCAGTAGTAAAAATTGTGGGTGCACGTAACCCCAATATATTCTTTGAATTACCAGTCAGAAACTGGCCCTATATGGCAGTAGCAAGAAATGAGGGTATTTATAACCCCAATATATTCTTTGAATTCCCAGTCAGACAATGGCACTGTATACCAGTAGTAAAAATTGTGGGTGCACGTAACCCCAATATATTCTTTGAATTCCCAGTCAGACACTGGCACTATATGGCAGTAGCAAGAAATGAGGGTATTTGTATTCCCAATATATTCTTTGAATTCCCAGTCAGACAATGGCACTGTATACCAGTAGTAAAAATTGTGGGTGCACGTAACCCCAATATATTCTTTGAATTACCAGTCAGAAACTGGCACTATATGGCAGTAGCAAGAAATGAGGGTATTTGTATTCCCAATATATTCTTTGAATTCCCAGTCAGACAATGGCACTGTATACCAGTAGTAAAAATTGTGGGTGCACGTAACCCCAATATATTCTTTGAATTACCAGTCAGAAACTGGCACTATATGGCAGTAGCAAGAAATGAGGGTATTTATAACCCCAATATATTCTTTGAATTCCCAGTCAGACAATGGCACTGTATACCAGTAGTAAAAATTGTGGGTGTATATAGCCCCAATTCTATTGCTAGGGGACTTGCAGGGTATTTCTGGGGTGAAGGTGGGGGGGCACACCGTTGGAACGGGTATCGGGGTATATATCGGGTATACGGGAATACACTGACAGTGTATTCCATTCAGGATCCTGGGAAAGCTGGGTTGCGGCGATTGAGCCCGTCAGTGCCACGTTACACTGACAAGCTTCTCCCTGGAATTTAGCTCTTATAAGAGCTGTTGGTTGTCTTCTCCTTCCTATCCTAGCCTGTCCCTGCCTACCCAGAATCTAAGCCCTAGCTAGCTGGACGGAAACCTCCGTCCTCGGTGAATTGCAAGCTCAGAATGACGCGAAGCTGGGCGGCGCTGTTCTTTTAAATTAGAGGTCACATGTTTTCGGCAGCCAATGGGTTTTGCCTACTTTTCTCAACGTCACCGGTGTCGTAGTTCCTGTCCCACCTACCCTGCGCTGTTATTGGAGCAAAAAAGGCGCCAGGGAAGGTGGGAGGGGAATCGAGTAATGGCGCACTTTACCACGCGGTGTTCGATTCGATTCGAACATGCCGAACAGCCTAATATCCGATCGAACATGAGTTCGATAGAACACTGTTCGCTCATCTCTAATGTTCAGCATTTCTGACCTTTCTACATTACCTGTCAGGGGAGAGTGATCAGACCCCATCATATAATATATTTGCCCATTCTAACTTAGATCAGTGGATTCAGTTGACTTTGTTCTAATGTGTATTCAGGCCTATAGATTTTGCTGATGTCAATCAAGTATAAGGCTATGATTAGAGATGAGCGAACACTAAAATGTTCGAGGTTCGAAATTCGATTCGAACAGCCGCTCACTGTTCGAGTGTTCGAATGGGTTTCGAACCCCATTATAGTCTATGGGGAACATAAACTCGTTAAGGGGGAAACCCAAATTCGTGTCTGGAGGGTCACCAAGTCCACTATGACACCCCAGGAAATGATACCAACACCCTGGAATGACACTGGGACAGCAGGGGAAGCATGTCTGGGGGCATAAAAGTCACTTTATTTCATGGAAATCCCTGTCAGTTTGCGATTTTCGCAAGCTAACTTTTCCCCATAGAAATGCATTGGCCAGTGCTGATTGGCCAGAGTACGGAACTCGACCAATCAGCGCTGGCTCTGCTGGAGGAGGCGGAGTCTAAGATAGCTCCACACCAGTCTCCATTCAGGTCCGACCTTAGACTCCGCCTCCTCCGGCAGAGCCAGCGCTGATTGGCCGAAGGCTGGCCAATGCATTCCTATGCGAATGCAGACTTAGCAGTGCTGAGTCAGTTTTGCTCAACTACACATCTGATGCACACTCGGCACTGCTACATCAGATGTAGCAATCTGATGTAGCAGAGCCGAGGGTGCACTAGAACCCCTGTGCAAACTCAGTTCACGCTAATAGAATGCATTGGCCAGCGCTGATTGGCCAATGCATTCTATTAGCCCGATGAAGTAGAGCTGAATGTGTGTGCTAAGCACACACATTCAGCACTGCTTCATCAAGCCAATACAATGCATTAGCCAGTGCTGATTGGCCAGAGTACGGAATTCGGCCAATCAGCGCTGGCCAATGCATTCTATTAGCCCGATGAAGTAGAGCTGAATGTGTGTGCTAAGCACACACATTCAGCACTGCTTCATCAAGCCAATACAATGCATTAGCCAGTGCTGATTGGCCAGAGTACGGAATTCGGCCAATCAGCGCTGGCTCTGCTGGAGGAGGCGGAGTCTAAGGTCGGACCTGAATGGAGACTGGTGTGGAGCGATCTTAGACTCCGCCTCCTCCAGCAGAGCCAGCGCTGATTGGCCGAATTCCGTACTCTGGCCAATCAGCACTGGCTAATGCATTGTATTGGCGTGATGAAGCAGTGCTGAATGTGTGTGCTTAGCACACACATTCAGCTCTACTTCATCGGGCTAATAGAATGCATTGGCCAATCAGCGCTGGCCAATGCATTCTATTAGCGTGAACTGAGTTTGCACAGGGGTTCTAGTGCACCCTCGGCTCTGCTACATCAGATTGCTACATCTGATGTAGCAGTGCCGAGTGTGCATCAGATGTGTAGTTGAGCAAAACTGACTCAGCACTGCTAAGTCTCTGCATTCGCATAGGAATGCATTGGCCAGCCTTCGGCCAATCAGCGCTGGCTCTGCCGGAGGAGGCGGAGTCTAAGGTCGGACCTGAATGGAGACTGGTGTGGAGCGATCTTAGACTCCGCCTCCTCCAGCAGAGCCAGCGCTGATTGGTCGAGTTCCGTACTCTGGCCAATCAGCGCTGGCCAATGCATTCTATTAGCCCGATGAAGTAGAGCTGAATGTGTGTGCTTAGCACACACATTCAGCTCTACTTCATCAGGCTAATAGAATACATTGGCCAATCAGCGCTGGCCAATGCATTCTATTAGCTTGATGAAGCAGAGTGTGCACAAGGGTTCAAGCGCACCCTCGGCTCTGATGTAGCAGAGCTGAGGGTGCACAAGGGTTCAAGTGCACCCTCGGCTCTCCTACATCAGAGCCGAGGGTGCGCTTGAACCCTTGTGCAGCCTCGGCTCTGCTACATCAGAGCCGAGGGTGCGCTTGAACCCTTGTGCACACTCTGCTTCATCAAGCTAATAGAATGCATTGGCCAGCACTGATTGGCTAGAGTACGGAATTCGGCCAATCAGCGCTGGCCAATGCATCCCTATGGGAAAAAGTTTATCTCACAAAAATCACAATTACACACCCGATAGAGCCCCAAAAAGTTATTTTTAATAACATTCCCCCCTAAATAAAGGTTATCCCTAGCTATCCCTGCCTGTACAGCTATCCCTGTCTCATAGTCACAAAGTTCACATTCTCATATGACCCGGATTTGAAATCCACTATTCGTCTAAAATGGAGGTCACCTGATTTCGGCAGCCAATGACTTTTTCCAATTTTTTTCAATGCCCCCAGTGTCGTAGTTCCTGTCCCACCTCCCCTGCGCTGTTATTGGTGCAAAAAAGGCGCCAGGGAAGGTGGGAGGGGAATCGAATTTTGGCGCACTTTACCACGTGGTGTTCGATTCGATTCGAACATGGCGAACACCCTGATATCCGATCGAACATGTGTTCGATAGAACACTGTTCGCTCATCTCTAGCTATGATCACATGGTCATGACTTGAACATGATGCGGACAAAACCTCAACCTGCCACCGTATCCCATTACAATTTATTACAGATTGATTGTTTATTGATGATGCAAGTAAATAACAGTATAGTTTTACAGGTTACAACACAACCATTAAAAACCACAAAACAATCAGTTTGTAATAACTGTGCCATGATCGGGCCAACCGTGTGGTTTATCCTTGTTGCCAGAATTGAAGCCTATTGTGTTCTAAATCTCCATGGTGTAGGCAATAACATTGCAATTTCAGAGTGTCTGCTGATACCTTTCACTGTAGCAGCGTCCATTTTGTTACCCAGTCCTTCCATGTACTCGCCATTTATAAGTGTTATGGCAGTGACACTTACATGTTGTATCATTATATTCTAAAAATCCTATAAATTATTGCTTCTTGTACATTAAAGAGGTTGTCCCGGGTGCTCCAGTGTTTCCCAGTGCGGTCCAGTCCTGCTTTCCCGATGTCTTCTTTTGCAGGAAGTCCTCACGGTCTTTGTCGTTTCGGGTCCCTTCCATTAGGCTGCTGACTGGCTTCAGCGGTTGCGTGCGGCAGGGACTTTCACTGGAAGACAACAACAGAGCTGCAGGAACGGACCATGCTGGGAGACACCTGAGCACCAGGGGCAAGTGAATATATTTTTTTTCCATTTTTTTCACCTCCTCCAGCCTAATTTAAAACAAAAATTATCCCAGACAACCACTAATACTTTTTTGCACAACCTATAAACTTGGGATTCTAGTAGCAGATTATATGGCTATTAGAGATGAGCGAGTAGTATTCGATCGAATACTACGGTATTCGAAATACTCGTACTCGATCGAATACCACTCGCTATTCGAATGTAAAAGTTCGATGCAGAACCAGCATTGATTGGCCGAATGCTATACAGTCGGCCAATCAACGCTGGTTCTTCTCCTACCTTTAGAAGTTTTCTCCGTGCAGCTTCCCCGCGGCGTCTTCCGGCTCTGAATTCACTCTTCCAGGCATTGGGCCTGGGCAGAGCCAACTGCGCATGCCCGCTTGTAGTGCGGGCATGCGCAGTCGGCTTTGCCCAGGCCCAATCCCTTGCAGAGTGAATTCAGAGCCGGAAGATGCTGCGATGGACGCTGCACGGAGAAGACTTCTCAGCGGATCCAGCCCGACCCTCACTCGTGGACTTGGTAAGTGTGATTTGATCGAACGTTGCCTACCCCTGAAACGAGCATTCAACCCCCCCCCCCATAGAGTATAATAGGATTCGATATTCGATTCGAGTAGTCGAATATTGAGGGGCTACTCGAAACTAATATCGAATCTCGAACATTTTACTGTTCGCTCATCTCTAATGGCTATACATTAAATTCAGACTCACAAATTCCTCTGAACCAACCATCATGTGGCCTGAACCTTGTGACAAGTAACTCATCAACGTTGTGTTAAAAATGATCATTCCCCACATATTCCTAAAAAAAATTCACTACATTCAGCAAAGGTGCCACGTCATCTCTTACAGGTATTCCCTACAGAAGCTGTTGTCTCTGGACATGGTTCACAATATCCGACATTCTACTATATCTAAAGTTGTGCTAAGCACATATGCTACCATGTAAGCCTTGTTTCTAGGGAAGAATATCTATAGAAAACCATTGTGTGTTTATGTATGGGAGGTATATTAAAGTATAAAAAGTCCTATGTGAGTGCTGTGCATTGCAAACAGGGAAAGAATACGGTTTTGACATGGTAATAATGTGGTAGGGTAGACATACATTGGGCCCTTTTGATCCTGACAGGATTAGGATTGGCATTGGCATGCACCAAGACTGGCTCCTTATAATGTTTATTCTCTTCTGTGCAAATACCCGCCATGTAGTACTTGAAGAGTCCGGTAATGTGCTCCAGTCTAGTGTTTACTGACAAATATTGCAGAAGGAATGCACCTTGGGGTGATCTCGGAGCTCAACTGCTCAGTATTCAATTAATATGAAACATTCCTTACATCATAGGTTATACAATATAAAAGTGAGAGGAGAGGGCTGGGGTTTGTTCAAGGGGTAGGGGGTCTAATGACACTGACCTCATAGGGGAATCTGGCAAAAAGGGAGTGGAACAGTTGGGAAATAGCGAGCTGATATTGGAGAGAATGGAGGGGGAAGGAGAAAGGAGGCTTGAGGGAGTTGGGTTTGATTCTTAGTTACAGGAAGACAATGACAGATAAGGTTAAGACAATGTTAACTACTCCCTATTAAGCCTACTGTACCTGGTCACAAACTTTCAATTTGTACACTGTTTTGAGCAGTTTTACCAGAATTTTTTCCACTGGACAACCCCTCTCCTGTGACCAGGACGGCTGCCTAAGCTGTCCGGGTCTTGACCAGGCGTGGTGCACACGCTCCTTCCTCCTTCCCAACTCCCGGTGGCTGACGCTGCCCTGGGCGGGGTTTGGAGAAGGGGCGGGGCTTGCCAGCCCTATTTAGGCTCCGGCGCTGGGCGGGGACTTCCTCTTTGATCCCCCGCCAGCGTCGGAAAAAGAAGACGACGCCCTCCCTCCCCATCTTGGGCAATGTTTGTTTTGCGGTTGGGTTTTTACATTGGGTTTTGTTATTTATTTGGTTTTGCATTTCCTTTGATTGTTATTTATTCTTTGTTTTCCTTCAGGTGTCACAGCTGGCATGTTGGCGGGACCTTGCGCCTCCCCTTCCCCCCTTTTGGTCATCTGGTGTAGACGATGAGAGGCGCGTCACCAGCTGAACATCACGCACATGTACACTGCAGGCGGTGGCAGGGCATTCCAGTGACACGCTTGTCTTGGCCTAGAAGGGGGGTAGCAGGGTTCTGATGTGTTTATTTAATAAAGCTGTGGCCGACCCCCACATTTTCACCTAAGAGAGTGTTCGTGTTTTGTTACGTTGGGTATTTCATCAGTCGCATGGGAGGGTTGGTCCCAGGTATCCACATCACATTACGCTTGGTCTCATTTCATACTTTTCTCTCTTCGGACAGAGATCATATAGAAATTCTTCTCTATAAGATATGTATATAGAGTGTACTAAAACATATAGTTAATGGTGGACCAACAGCAAAGGGTCCCTGAACAAAAACAGTGTGGGGATCCTTGATTGTTCATGGGTTTTAACAGTGGAGCATAACTGTGTGTAAGGGCCACCATGGGGCATAATACTGTGTGCAGGGGCCACTATGGGCATAATACTGTGTACAGATGCCACTATGGGGCATAGTAGTGTGTGCATGGGCCACTATGGGGCATAATAGAGAGCGCAGGAATGCAAAGGGGGAGGAATTCTGTCGGGGTCTTCGTCGGGAGTCAGTCGAAGGGAGGGGGGGGCCATGTCATAATTTCGCCATGGGGCCCCGCCGTTCCTAGTTATGCCACTGGGTTTCAGAGTATAGAAAGTTTCTGTTTTCATTGTCGTATCCACTTGCAACCGATTAAGACAACAGATTGTCACAGCTAAGATGTTCTTTAAAACTCTGCAAAATGTTTGTTTATATTTGCAAAACTATTTAACTTTTTGTTCTCTACAAATTTTAATATGGCAATATTGGATTAATTTAATGGTAAACTGATACTAGCAGGCTATTACAGTAGCGAACCTGACTAAAACAAACTGGTGATGTCATAGCAGGCATAAGCATGTTTGTGATGTCACTGGCAGAAACCCACTTATGATGTCATACAAGCATACAGTATATGAGAGATGTTATAGCAGTATACCTGATGCAAACATCCATGTGATATTAGTATACATGATGGAAATACACTTGTAATGTCACAACTGATTACCTGACCAAAGACTATTTGTGATGTGACTGCAGCTTACCTGTGTAAAATCCACTTTTGATGTTGCAATTGATCATCTTACATCAATATAAATTTGGGTTGCCATTTCTATTGTATGGAACAGAATAGCCGTGAGGGTCCAGAGCCCACAAGATAGGGGACATTCTGCTATCCTTCTGCATGTAGATTTATTTACTGAGAGTATTTGTATGTACTGAATGTATATGTGCATGTATGTTCATATGTAGTTAGTATACTGTGTATATACATATGCACAGTAAATAGTAAATGTGTATATACGTATGCAAAGCAAGTATACTCACTTGCATACATTTGTAGGCTGCTGTCATTTGCTAGCCAGAGTTGGTTATGGCCAGTTTTGCCCTGATGGTAAGTATACAGCAGTGTATAGCAGGGCAAGTAGTCTGTACAGCATCTTCCTAGCGAGCCATACAACCAATGTTGGATAACGTGTATGGAGATATATGGTATACCTCTATGAACAGTATTTTATATTTAGTCCAGTGGAGTATGTTTACATTGGAAAAAAAAACATATAAAATCAGGGGCATATATCAGAATCCTAAGCTCCTGGAATCTGTCCACATTCATGAGCTCTTGATGTCATTTTTATTTGCAATATATGTATATCTGTATATTGCTCTGTATACAGTATATCTGTTGCGTAACTCTGCTTATGAGCTTGTACATATGACACATATTATGTGTAATGTGTTGTGAGGTTTGGCTTAAAAAAACTAACTTTCTGAGGTCAAAGGTAACCAACATGAGACTCAAACAAAGGACAAAGTGAGTCTCTCCATGTGTCATCATGTTTTTGCATAGAACTGACACTCCCTGTGGAAATTTTATGAGGTTGAGCCTAGCAAACACGAGCTACTGACCATAACATGAGGAAACCAGGTAGAGATCAGCTTACAAATCTTATCTCTGATACATATGATGACATTGTAGATCATATTAATGGTAATGCACTGGAAATAATGTGCGGCCTCTGTCTATGTCACATGCAGCCCTGAATCACACTTCCTGTAGCGCCTCCCTCACACAAGGTCAGTGCTCATCTCCTCATGCTTTATTATCTCATCTATTTACTTACTACTTTATTGATCCCTGACTTTAGTAGACATTCGGCTCATGGTGCAGTGAACGCTCTCAAGACATTTACACAATTCACTGTTAAATAAAAACCAATATGGAAAATGGGAACCCTGTTTTTGCCATATGAATCAAGCCGCAAACTGCACAGACAAAATACAGTCACAATTCAGATGAATGGAGGGGCAACGTCCCTGCTTAACCTGCCACACTATTCATAAGTGCAGTGAAATGGGACCTTGTTCTTTGGATACGTGAGGGTACTCAGTAGTCAGAATCTGACCCATTAGCAAGTTAACAACTATCCTGTAGATAGATAACAAGGTTAACTACAGCTAATCCCTTTAAAGGGGTTCTCCTGGAATAAGTCAAAAATTAAAAAAAATGTCAGGGGTACCTGCCTGGATACCTACATCCTCTTAGTAAGATGCGGGAGCTTGCTTTACCTCTAGAGGTAAGATTGTTGGAAAAATGGCCACCACTCTGTATAAACCCATGGGTTCTTTGATGTTGGAGGGACAAGATTGAGGCTGGGGAAGTCATGTTGAGGGCAGGGATTGTATTTTCTGTTCAGGCTATTGATCAGGCGGAGATGATTTCTGGGGAAGTGAGCATGGCTGCACTAATGCTAGAAAATAGTGGAGCAGCTGAGGAGAGACATTATTTCAAAAAACATACCATAGAGGCAAACACGTTGCTGCATTTGACTAAAGCTAGGTTCACACCTGTGTTGGGGTTTCCGTTCGGCGGGTCTGCTTGGGGACCTGAAAAATCAAAACCCAATGATCTTAAAAACTATAATGGGTCTGCTGGGTGTTTCATTCCCAGGTCTGTTTGCAGAACTTCCCTCTCCACATTTTTCAAGCGAAATGAGGGACGGAATCCCTGAACAGTCACCGAGCACAGATGAACCCAGCCTAAGAAAATGCAGGTAGATATCAGGGCAGATATCCTGACCTTTTTATAGTTTTTATTTTTTAGCATATTCCCAGAGAACCCCTTTAGGCTAAGGCCTCACGTAGAGGGTGACAGCCAGAAAGTGCTGTGGGAAAACTCTGGCAGAAATGCATGGCATATTTCCCTGCAGTGCTTTTCACAGAGCTTGTGGCTCAGTCAGTTCAGTAACAGCCTTGCATACACTTCTTGGGTTCAAACCCTGGCTCACACCTAAAGAACAAACTAAATTCATCGAGGGTCCCATGGCAACCTCCTCAAAAATATTCACTGTCACTGTGCAGTACATACTTATGATACTGAAAGAGACTATTCATCAGGAGACTTGGTGAGGGGACATGTAAAATGTCAATGAATTAATTTTGTGGTGTCCTTTTTGGGACAATTTTTGTTTTCTTGTTTAAAAGATAGGAAAATATTTAGTGCATAAAAAGAGTCTGTTGTGGTTAATAGAGGGGGGAGAAGCTGGGGAAACCCACCAAGAGGAACAAAAAAGGGAACATTAATAGTAGACATTACATTGTAGCTCTCCTAGGGATATGTGTTGTGCTATGTAATTTTTGAAGGTAGCCTGCACACACTCTGACACTAACCTGTTGGGGCAGGTTTCATACTGCCTGCGTGTTAGCATCTACATCTAATCCTACTTCAAAGCCAGGCACATTTTATAACTGCAGACTGGGGCGCCTTGCTTCTTATTTTAGTTTTCTGCTTTTAATTGGGAACATGACATCATTTGTGACAAGAGGGGCCGAAAAATGCTGTAAAGTAACATTTAAACACGTTCTTGGCATTAAAGGCTCTATCTTAACTTCTCATTAATAGGTCCCCTTAAGTACACAGTATGGGAGCCTTCACACGGAGTAAACGCGCGTGTATTTTTGAAAAATATACGTGTAAAAATAAGACTCTCATTGACTTCAATGATATTTTTTACGCCTGTAAAATGTCATTGAAGTCAATGGGAGTCTTATTTTTACACGTGTATTTTGCAAAAATACACGCGCGTTTACTCCGTGTGAAGGCTCCCTAAAACATACGGTGACATGCAGCAGAATTTCTGCCATGTGGATGAGGATGATCTAGGTTAGTGAGGAGCAAAGGGGGGGGGGGGATATGGTCATTCCCCCATAGCAATATTGCAAATAAATTTCTTCTGAAGAATAGGTTTCTGGGTCATCAATATCAGAACAGTGGGAATCTAAAACCTGGCACCCCTACTGATCATCTCAGTTCAGCAGACATGACACTTGCAGAAATACAGTGGGAGGAATTTATTATCCCGTCAATGCCAGTTTTGTGGGGGTAGATAGGTGGCAATGTGGCGTGTCTTGGGCACAAGGTCCATTCTGCACTTCACTCACTACTTTCCACGAAGGTGGTCAGATTGGTTTGGATAGGGAGAAGATGCCTCAGCCCAACATTTATACTGTAAGTCACGCCAGTTTTCTAGAATGAGATACCGTAAGCAGCCGTAAGCAGACAAAATCCTTGAAAACCCCTTTAAGACAAGGGCCCCAAGTGGCATAAACGCCGCAGGAAAGATTGCGGTGTTTTACAGTGAGAGCAAATTGGAAAAACCGCGCTGCAGACACGATACGGTTTTGGAAATCACAGCATATCAAGTATACCTATGGAAACACCGGCGGTTTCCCCATAGGTAGAATTGAAACATAAAGCTCTGTGGGAAGAACCGTGGTGCGATACCGCCGTAGTTTTTTCCACAGTGCTTTTTTGCTGTGGGATGCCACGTGGGGCCTTAGCCTAAAGCTAAGGTCCTATGCAACGAATGTGCTGCAAAAAAATATATAGTAAATCAGACTTATAATATCTAATCACAATTTTGCTTTTTCAGGAAATATTAGGCTAGGACTACAAAAACAATTGTGTTGCAACCGGGCAATGGGACAGGTGTATATAAATAATGTCTGTATCTCCCACTGGCCAGACATCCTCAATTTGCACAGCCCACCCCGAACAGTGCAGGGCTGACGAGAAGTAGAATTGTCCACCTCGCTGTATAAATACAATGTTACCTGCTTAACCCTTTCAGTACCACAGATTTTTTTTTTTACATTAGATGTGATGAGAAATACATTTTAAATACAGCATTTCTTTTCCCCTATTTTACATGTACTTCTTGTCATCTGTCAAGACCACTGATTCATACTACATTTCATTGTATTTTTAGAATCATATTGCATTCATTATAAATGGTAGGAAATCCCCTCGCCTATATAGCAGCATTTACTGGCAACTGGATGTTGCTAACTGCAAAGAAGGCCCCAATTTGGAGATTCACAAAATCAAATTTAGTGGAAAAAAAAAAAAAAAAAAACCCAACAACTGGATGATAAACCATCAGAAACTGAGGTCACGTTACAGTAAAGATGTTTTTTTGCTGCAGATTTTGCTGGGGAATTTTGAGTCAAAGTCGAGAGTGGGTTCAAAAGGAAGCGCCATAGCCAAAAAACGATGTATATTACAGTACCTGCAAAGTGGGTGGGATTTTGGCTAATCTTAAACACACATTTAAAAAAAAAATAAATCTGCAGCGGAAATGCTGCGATTTCAAAAATGCCTGACGACCCACAGTCAAAAAGCGCTGCGGGAAAAACAGTGGCAGCAGCACATCGCAGTTCTAACTTTTTTTTTTTTTTTTTATGTAGATTGTGAGCTCCATATAGCGATCACAATGTACATTTTTTTTCCTATCAGTATGTCTTTTGTAGAAAGGGAGGAAATCCACGCAAACACGGGGAGAACATACAAACTCCTTGCAGATGTTGTTAATGGCGGGATTCAAACCCAGGACCCCAGCACTGCAAGGCCGCAGTGCTAAGCACTGAGCCACCGTGTGGCCCCTACACATCGCAGTTCTTCCAACAGCGCTTTAAACAGAAAGTTTGCAATGTTTTCCTCCGCTGACTTTTCTTACAATTATACCTATGGGGAAACCGCTGGCATTTCTGTAGATATAATTGACATACTGCGATTTCCAAGCATGTCCACACCACAGTTTTTACTGCAAAGTGGGATTAATCCCATCCACTTTGCACTTACTGTAGAACTCCGATGCTGGAAATCTTTGTCAGCTATGAGCGTCATATATGACACCAGCAATGTGGTTATAAAGACTGGCATAAATCTTCCCCAGTGTATTTACATTACGCTGTAATTCTACCTCCCAATTATCAGAAAACAATTTAATACCGTTTGTCTACTATATATTAAACTTTCAAAGAACTTTTGATTTTCTGGCAGTATTTGCAACATTAATAAGTGTAAAAGTATATTTATTTATATAGCACCATTAATTCCCTGATTCTGTACATTATTATATCAATTCCATGGTGCTGTACATTATATCAGTTCCATGGTGCTGTATATTATATCAATTCCATTGTGCTGTACATTATTATATTAATTCCCTGGTTCTGTACATTATTATATAATTCCATGGTGCTGCACATTATTATATTAATTCCATGGTGCTGTACATTATTATATTAATTCCATGGTGCTGTACATTATTATATTAATTCCATGGTGCTGTACATTATTATATTAATTCCATGGTGCTGTACATTATTATATTAATTCCATGGTGCTTTACATTTGAGGGTTTGCATACAGTACACAAAATATACAAAACAAATATAATACTAACAGAGACCGACTGGCACAGTGGGGTGGAGGGCCCTGCCCGCAAGGGCTTACAGTCTATGAGGGAAGAGGGATAGAGACAGAAGGTGAGGTTAGAGGCTGTACAGATGGTGATGTGGTAACAGTAGTGTTATTGGAAGTTGTAGGTCTTCCTGAATAGGTGAGTCTTCAGGGCCTACTTGAAGCCTGTGACTGGGGGTGTCAGTATTATGTGTCTTGGTAAGGAGTTCCAGAGTATGGGGGATACACGAGAGAAATTTTGGAGATGGCTGTGTGAAGAACAAATAAGAGCAGAGCGGAGTCTTTGGAGGATCTGAGGTTACGTGTGGGCAGGTAGCGGGAGATTAGGTTGGAGATATATGGAGGGGACAGGTTGTGGATGGCTTTGTTTGTCAGCATTAGTAACTTGAACTCTATTTGCTGGGCAACGGGTAATCAGTAAAGGGATTGGCAGAGCAGAGCGGCCGATGAAGAACAGGGGGAGAGATGTATTAAGCGAGCAGCACAGTTTAGGGTAGACTGGAGAGGGCAAGAGTATTCGCTGGGAGGCCATGGAGAAGTATGCAGTCCTGGCACCCCTGAAATAGCTTAGGCATTGTTTAGCTAGGTCTGTAATAACATATCAAAGGTTTTTTAAAAGAGTCATATTAACATTTCCAACCAGGAATGTCAATAGGAGTATTTGGACAAATGTGGATCCAGGGAGCCCACATATTGGAAAAGGGGTGAAGCCTGTTGTTTCTATTTCTTTTCAGAAATACAGTGTTCTGTCATAATATCAATCAATGAAAGGCGAGTTGGGGGGGCATTGAGATCTCCACCTCCAAGCCACTAGTAGCTTTGTGGAAAACAAAGATGTCCCACTAATGGTCTATATTTAAGTCGATATTCATTGTGCCCAAGCAGAAGGAAGGATACAGGAGCATTGGGAGTAACATTAACATCGGTCAACTATACGACTAAATGTGACTCAGGGATCAGATAAGATTGGACAACTTCAAATAAAGTATATGCATACAATTATTACTTGTTGGGCTAGGTTCACACCTGCGCCTGTTCAGGACTTTTCTCTCTGAATTTTTCAGGCGGAAATCAGGCAGAAACCTAGCGGACCCCATCATAGTCTATGGGACCGGTGGGTCTTCACACGTAACTGCTTTTTTTAAGCAGGTTATGTTTCGTTTTTTTGATCCCCAAGCGGACCCAAATAATGGAAAGCCAAACGCTAGTGTGAACCTAGAGTAACATGTATGTTCCATTCACTAGTTATAGAGCTGGCTACTTTATGCAGAATGACAACCTCTATAGCTCTAAGACACAAAAAGCATAAGATGCAATCCATTAATGAGTTGTAAAACGTCTCGGAGATTTTTTTCACAGATAATGGATTGTTAATTATGTAGCTGTGACATTTCTTTGGCAGTGCAATGAGTTGTGTGCAGTCATTTACATTACACGTAATGCTTAATGCTGAATCAGGTAGTTAAAATAAATAATTTGCATATTTGTCATGAATTATTTATTGGATACTTGGTTGCTGTATTTCAAATTGCTGTAGAGCTTATAAAAGTAATAGCAATTTATTAATCAATGTGGCAGATTACTTAAAGGTTTTTTAGGGCTTTTGATATTGAAGGCCTACTCTGAGGATAGGTCATCAATAGCAGATAGGTGGGGGGTCTGATATTAGGTATCCCTAGCGATCAGCACCAGAACTATAGACTGGATTGCTCCAGAGGCAGAAAGCTCTGTCCATTGTGTATTGGCCATGGCAGATTACTACTACTACTACATCTCATAACATGGTAGAGCTACTCCGTATACTGTGTATTTGATGGCCGCTGATGGTAGGAGGTGCTGGGTTTCAATTATGAAATTTTGGAAAGCACCTACCAATTATTCTAGGTTCCTTTATCATACGGGACATTGTTATACTCATGACGGTCTTTACTCCAATGTAGTGACTAGGATCTTCTTTCACTTAACATCACAGACGTGAACGTGCCACCGAATTCACTCATAGCAATTGCTCCTGATCTTTCCTTTATAAAACTCAAAAATGTTATTTATTTCAGATTCTTTCATCAATGTATCCACAAATACGCACTAACAGTCTACGTTCAAAGTCACTTTCTAAGCAGGGAATCACATGAACAAAGTATCCTGTTTTGTAAGTTTGCAAACTCTCCCCTACCTGTGTAATGTCAGACCGGTGGAGGTAAGAGCACAGCCGGCAAAGCTCACAGAAACAGACCAAATGTAGAAAACTGCAGGGAAGAACAGACAAACAGCTCCCGGACCTGATCTCACAGGTGAGGATTCCCATGTCAGGTGGACACACCCTTATTCTCTGACAGTCCCACCCCAATACTGTCTGGCCCTACAGAGGCTTACGCAGCATTCCATACAATTACTTTGTCTTCCACACTGTATACATAGTCTGCCAAAATGACAGATGACCTTATTGTACCAAAATATAGAAAAGGTCATTAGAAGTCAGGGGATTGTATCTGCAATATCAAAGAAGCACTGACATTATTTTAGCTACCTGCTTACAAAATGCATGAAACAGTCGTAAATGTGTGGTCAAGGATTCTGGATGCTGTACTTATTGGACTCTGATTCTGAAATGTAACTTTTTTTCAGATTCATTTTTTAAAAAGTCTTCTTTGTAACAGCAAAATGAGCCTTTTAAAGGGAATCTGTCAGGTTGTTTCAGACCATTAAACTGCAATCATGACATTAATGGGATTGTCCAGGAATTAGACAATTTACAGAGGACGCTGGGAAAGGTGTAGCATAAAAAAAAAATTCATAGATGGCATTCACACGGAGGAAGTTGGAGCTGAATCTGGCACGATAATGGGTTCCGTTTTCTGCGTGGAACCCATTGAAATCAATGGGAGTCTTTTTGTCCCATTGATTTTTACACTAAGGCTGAGTTCACACAGAGTTTTTTTGGTCATGATTTTGAGGCCGTATCCGCCTCAAAATTTTGACCAAAAAGATGGCTTCCATTGAAATCAATGGGAGCTGCTAAGGAGTTTTTTCCGAGAGCTGTTTCTTCCAGTTCCCGGAAAAAAGAAGCGACATGCTCATTCATCAGGCTGAGTCAACTCGCGATTCGGCCTGAAGACATTCCCTCCTCCGGACTAGGCCTATTCATTGGGCCTAATCCAGAGCGGAGTGCGTGGCTGGATGCTGGTACAGTGCACTGGCTTTTGGTCACGGCTACCCAGCTTTTGAATGGAGGCCGCCTCAGGTTCCGGTCCAAAAAACTCTGTATGAACTTACCCTTAGGCTGAGGCCCCACGTTGCAGAAACACAGCTTTTTTGTTGCAGATTTTGATGTGTTTTTTTGAGTCAAAGCAAAGAATATCTACAATAGGAATTGGAAATATATATGAAATTCTTATACTTCTACTTTCTGCTTAATCCACTCCTGGCTTTGGCTCAAAATACCGCAAAAAAATCTGCAATTAAAAATAAAAACAAAACAAAAAAAAACTGCAATTCTGCAATGTTGGGCTTCAGCCTTAGGCTAAGGCCACGCTGCGGGAAAAACGGCGGTTGGAACGCATCGTGGTTCTTCCTGCAGCACTTTGAACTGAAAGTTCACTGAGTTTTCCTCCGCGGACTTTCTGTTACCATTATATTTACGGGAAAGCCTCTGGCATTTCTATAAATATAATTGACATGCTGCGATTTCCAAAACCGCGCCGCAAAGTGGGCATGAGACTCGCATGAATCCCATCCACTTTGCAAGTACTGTAAAACTCCGCGTTTTTTCCCGCGGAGTTTCCGCCGCAAGCAAGTCACGTCGTTTCCAGCCCATGGGTCTCTGGCCTTAGGGTCCATTCACATGGAGGAAAATGGCGCTTAATATGGCGCTGAATTTTCAGCAATGAAAAAAAGCCTCCCATTGATTTCAGTGGGTGCTTCTAGTGGAAAAAAAAGCTAGCGGCACCCATTGAAGACAATGGGAGGCTTTTTTTTTTCAGCGCTGAAAATTCAGCGCCAAATAAAGCACCATTTTCCTCCATCTGAATGGACCCTAATGCAGAGGGTTGTGACCCTAAATTCTGGCTGCTTACCAGTATTCTTCCATTAAATATAACTATGTGGGGAATTGTGGGTGGCAGGGATGTACATACAAGTGAGAACATGTAATAAAAATCAGAAAAATAAGTCTACCTGACATTGTAATCTCTAGTTTCTAGACAGGGCAATTTATAAGGTTTTTTCATCCTCCCCACCTTTTTTTACAAGACAAAAGCACTGAGGCTGTCAGCCTGGTTCCTCACCTCCTATTTGCTTGCACGGATGGTGGAAACCCTGCACAGGTTCATACCACCCATATGAAATAGATATAGGCGAGTTGACTGGTCCATTCCATTCCAGGAGGGAGTACTCTTTTTCCATACCATTCCAAGTAGGTGTAAGGAGTCTTTTAAGCAGTGCAATGAATGTCTGGGAAAAAGGTTTGCAAGGTAGCCCTCTTTCTAAAAACGAAAACTGCACCTCTAGCATCACCTATCAGTATGTAGCTCCCTGTAGGTGGCGCTAGAGGCACAGCTTTGTTTTCTGTATAAAAAAAAAAAAGGTTTTTTTTGCAACTCCATTTATTTTCCCATTTATGCCAGTTTTGTACCTTAGATGGATGATAATGTGACGCATCTTTAGTGCAAGGCCCTTTCACATCCCTTGTTCTGTGCCTCACTCACCATAGTCTTGGAAAGTGAGCAGAACTGGGCTGTCTGTGGCAAGGACTCCTCAGACTGACAAATTTATTATATGCTAGAAATTTGTTGTGAGTTATACAGGAAACTTATGCCAATTCCTGACTGGTGTAGAATTCCAGGGAATGTGCCTGATTTATTCAGAATCTTAATTCAGGTGCAGATAGCATTTATTTTTTCCTATCAGTATGTCTTTGGAGCATGGGATGAAACCCACGCAAACACGGGGAGAACATACAAACTCCTTGCAGATATTGTCCTTGGCAGGATTCAAACCAACAGCACCAGTGCAGCAAGGCTGCTAATCAGTGAGCCACCGTGCAGCCAGTCAGAGCCTTTATTAAGACTGGTGTAATAAATTCCAGTATTAATATATTCCCCTTAATGTTGGTTTTCACAGGGCCATCTGCAATCTGTTTCTGACCCCGAGTTATGGTCTTATTCATTTCAATGAGAGCGCCAGAGATAGATCCATGTGGCTATCACCATATAGATGCAAAGTAGTGTTTATTATACCGTGAATGTTGGAGACAGGATTTATACGCCTCTATATACAGGTTCTAGGCCTTATTTTAATTTCACAGTAATATCCAGAGACTGTATACTGAAGAGACAGTATATCTAGACTTATTATGCGTTCTAACAGTTGTATTATGATGTCTTCATTACATTTTTTGAGAGGGGCATAGGATTTTGGACTTTCCCCTGATCTTTTAAGATCCTAGCACTGCTCCTGAAACTAATAACTACTCATTTTAGATACCCGTATAGCCATATATTTATCAAATACACTACTTCTAGTAATTGTTACTATGATAAAACATCTAGCAGTCAATAAAAAAGGATAAAGCGCTAACATCTCACCAGCATAGTTTTTTTTGCAGTTTATAGAGATATTTAATTATAAGGCCACTAGGGGGCAATAATGTCATCTATTCACTAATGGACCCACAAATTGATATGCCAACAACAACAAATGTCATCTCTGGTTTATTCCCATTTGCAAGGGCTAATGGCTCCCTGGAGCCTTGTTGCACATTTTAATTTGATGTATTATTTATGCATTTCTTTCCAAAGAGAGGTTTGTACAAAACCTAATTGGGATATTTATAAAACCCATATTAATTATTCACGCTCATTTGTTTTCAACAATAACAAGCCAAAACCTCAGAGATTTAAGACCTCAACCTTTTTTATACACTAAGAAGTTAAGTCATGTTCATAATACACATGCTGTAAATAGATAATGTAAAAGTAATGTCATGTACATACGCTTAACAATATAGACATGTAAATATGGAAAGATACGTATATGATCACACATATATCGGGTTATTTAATGGGTCATGTGTGATGAATGTAAAATCGTAAAGTGATCAGAACAATTTGTATCTTCAACTTCGCTACACTTTTGTTTTGTGGTTGTGGTGGGGGATAGTGGGGACGGTGGAGATGGTGGGACGGTGGGGTGCCAAGACAGATTTATTTACTCATTTTGTTCTATTTCTATATAAATTAATGAATCCACAGAAAAGTAAATCAGATCCAGATGTTAATTGGTATGTTCACACAGAGGAATCTGGAGATGATTTTTTTTGTTTTACAAATATCTGATAGATGCAGGTTGCACTTCTGGGAACCATAGCTATCTCTAAAATGAACGCCCTCTCCCTACCCCTTCCCATCCCTCAACTCTGTGCCTTGGGTCTTACTTCACCACCACCCCTCATCACCACCATCTCCAATCTCCAGCTAATTCTCAATATGGGACTAAACTCTTGTGATTTCTGGAAAAGTGTGGGTCTTTAATGCAATCGAATGAATAGGACATGTACAATACCTGGCAGGCTTTATGGTTGCTTTAGTGACTGTCCTGCCTGACATGCTCCAGCATCTTTCTACACCTTATTAGAAGTTCCTCACTGTTTGCTTACTGTAAAGGAATGGCCCTTTGCTAAACCAAGCCTTCCGGCCTGACCGCATGCCACTCCTGTCCTAAAAGAGACTGCTGATGGTGAGTCTTGTGACCTGGCTCGCCTATTAGTAATCTCATGCTATCTCTATGGTAACACTCAGCTCTCAGGCACTCGTTTTCTGGACATCCAGTACCTAATAGTAAATTGCCTATATGTCCATTTCACATATATCTGTCAAAACTATCCATGAAGTGATCGACAGAAGCATGGGGCCTCACATTCTCGCCCAATCTATTACCTGCCATCCTTGGCTTGTTTGTGACCTTACTGAAGGATATCATAGATAGAGACATGTTAATAGGTTTGGGGGAGCTATTAGTTGTCATGTAACATTACTGATGATTGATATTTATGATACATATAGTGCTAAACCATGTATACAGGACTTGTGCGTATCTATGTGTAGGCCTGTACTGTGTACTAGAGGATCCTGTGGTGGACCCAGGAGAAGACACCCAAATTTATAGGATATTATGGTCTATTTCCTATGGATTGTTGGAGGCTGGGCCCCCAGAGTACCAGAGTCTGGTGGACCTAAGGAACCTCAGCCTGACACTGAACACAAAGATCTAATAACATATAACATTTGTGAATTATCCCATTAAAAATAACCCATAGTGTCAACCCCAAGTGGCTCCAATGCCACCTCCAAATGGGATTGTCTTCTACTGGACCATTGGGGCCCATTATTATGTCTCAGAGATTGCCCCCCCCCCGAGGATCCTATGCTACTCTTCTGTGCCAATGCCATATATCAGGATGGGGACCTACATATTCTGAACAATGTCGCTGGATACAGCTGTCCTATTGATCATATTATTACATTTACTGGCACATTTACGCTAGACAACTGTGCTCAGCAGATTGAGATGTAAAACACACATGTTTAGTTCATTTCAGTATAAACTAATGGACAATGTTGTGTTCTGGAAACTGTAGAAAAATCCCCTATCATGTCCATTTTCCAGTGAAGCACACTACCATAGGGAATTTACAGACTGTGGTTCCCGGGATGAGGAAACAGCTGTCCATGCAGAGAAGGTAGAACTTATTTATTAGTGGCAAATCTGCACAATGGTTGTCCAAGTGCCAAAAGGAGGGGAAAGTATAGGTTCATGGCAAACACGTCATGTAAGACTGTATAGAAACCAATATACAGGGCATTTATTATATTAAAGGGGGTTCTCCAGGAATTACAGCACTTGGGCAGGGAAGGTGAAACATTAAAAAAAAAATTCATACTCACCTGTTAAGCCTAAGGAAAAGAACTGGTGACAGATGTGAGTGACATCATCGCTTCCTTTGCTGTGACCACTGCGGCCCCTGATTGGTCTCGGTCACATGCGCCGAGGAAAAATAAACCCTCATGCAAAAAGGCTTTTACTTTGCAAAAGTAGTGAAACTAGCAAAAAATTACACAAATTTATTAACCTAGTGAATAAATTGATCAGGTTAGTTAAGCCACTTAGTGAATGGCGCAAAATTTATAGCATAAAAAGGCAGTGGAAAAATTAGGTCTTTTTTCTCTTACTTCCCATTAACAATTAATAAAAGTTTATCAATAAGGTATATCTACCCCAAAATAGTGTAATTAAAGGGATTCTAACATTAAAATATTTTTTTTTTTCTCATTGACAAGTAGGAATAGCCTTAAGAAAGGCTATTCTTCTCCTACCATTAGATGTCTTCTCCATGCCGCCGTTCGGTAGAAATCCCAGTTTTCGTCAGTATGCAAATGAGTTATCTCGTAGCACTGGGGGCGGGCCCCAGCATTCAAACAACACTGAGAACTCTCCAGCACCGCCTCCACCTTCTTCAGGAACGGCCTCTTCACGTGTCTTCTTCCGACATGGGTGGTGAAACTTTTAGGCCTCGGGCAGAGCCGACTGCGCATGCCCGCGGCCACAAGAAAAATGGCCACTTACACAGTAAGCGGCCATTTTCTTTGGTGCTCAGAGAATGCATCAATTAGTTAGGAATGGAAGAAAAAATTCCAACTGTATTGGTTGGATAAGATGAGTTGGAGTTGGTAGAGGCAGTGAAAGTTCCTTCTTAGGGCCCCTTCACACTACGGATACGCTGACTGATTCTGAACGTTAAAACACGTTCAGAATCAGCGCGTATAAAGCAGATCCCATTCATTTCAATGGGAGCCAGCATACGAGCGCTCCCCATTGAAATGAATGGGCTGCTTTTTTCTCTACGAGCGCTCCCATTGAAGTGAATGGGAAGTGCTCGCGTGTACGGCTCGGAATGAGCCGAGCGAGATGTACACGCGAGCGCTTCCCATTCACTTCAATGGGAGCGCTCGTAGAGAAAAAAACAGCCCATTCATTTCAATGGGGAGCGCTCGTATGCTGGCTCCCATTGAAATGAATGGGATCTGCTTTATACGCGCTGATTCTGAACGTGTTTTAACGTGTTTTAATGTTCAGAATCAGTCAGTGTATCCATAGTGTGAAGGGGCCCTAAAAGTTAAAAATTCCACCCCAACTCCAAATATGAATAAACCTCTGAATTAATGCCCCATCTCCAGTCATCCAGGTTCCTCTTAAACTTGTACACTGAACCATAGTATCACTGCTCTTACCGTAAATAATTTTCTTCTATGATGATTGTGAAACCATCTTTCTTCTAGGCACATAGGATGCCCTACAGTCATCATCATAGGCCTAAGTATAAGAGCTAATAAGAACGTTCTCTGTAATGTCCATTCATGTATATTGTACATTGTAATTAGGTCACCCCTAAACTGTCTTTTCCCGAAACTGAATAAACCCAAATTTGATAACCAATCTTTGTACTGTAATGAGCGCAGATTACAGGGATTAATACATGACTGTACATACTGTTTGATCCTGTCCATGCAGGACATTACTTAAAGGGATTATTTGCTTTTTTACGCTAAATTCACATTAACGTTGTCTATCTGTTCTTCTGGTCTGTCAGACAACCAGAGCAATGGGTAGGGAGACCACTAAAGGATTACATGGAGCCCCGTGGACCACGTTGACTTGGTTGGTTGGATGTCCGTTGAAACTGGCGGAGAAAAAGCTCTGCGTGCAGGTGGTGATAATATGAAACAGATAGTACATTAGAAAGTACATTGTTACATACTATACCATTTATTTACAGAAAACTACAATACACAATATGTCAGCCAGGGGGCAGTGTTGATTGCCCTTTGCTTAAAAACTTTAGCATTTAGATTACATATCATGTCTGAGTTACGCTGTATCCTTCACAGTATATTTCAGTATCTCTTCTAGTAACAATAATCTGCATGGCTTTAGCTAGTTCATTATTCAGTATTATCAGCAGTGTCTTGTATCTAACACCTGCACACTTTCTTAATGCACATATCAATCTTATTGCCATCCACTTCTGTTTACTTAATGTTAATAAATGACAGTTCTCTAGCCACAATAATTGGGCTGGATTGGGGTTTACTTTAAGGGGGGAGGGAGCAAAATGTATTGGAAAATGCTACTCTACACTAAATAGTAAGAATGTGCCACAAAAAACAAGTCACCAGTTTGCGGTTTTCAACTTTTTAATGCCACTTGTGACTATAATAGTTACATAAGCGTTCGATCCACTTTTGTGGCATAAATGACATTAGAAATCTATGGGCACCACCTATGTAAGAATACGTTGAATCATGACGAGGAGAACCTCACAGTACAGTAAGGCTAGGTTCACATCTGCATTGGAGACTCCACCACAGTGCTGGAAATTGGTGAAGAGAACATCTGGCAGGCCGCATTATAGTTGGTGGGGTCCGCAGGTAACCACTTTTTTAGCTGTTGTCTGGGTCCCCGGCAGACCTGAACAAAAGAGACCCGTGCGCAGATGTGAACCTAGTCTTACCCAGATGTTTTTGTCTTTTCCCTATTGCCGCATATCCCAATATTGTGCCCCCTAATAAGAAAAATGTGCCCTCTGATTAAGATAATACTCCTAATGTGTCCTATATTTAAAAAAAAATGCCCAGCACTGTGCCACTTTAATAAATGTACACTTCAGTTGTCAAGACTTATCATATGGATGTGGTCTTATACAACCCAGAGACTGGTGTAAGTTATAGCACAGGTTTACTGTACCTTATATCTGGTATATACCGTATTTTTCGGACTATAAGACGCACTTTTTCCCCAAAAAATTTCGGCGGAAAATGAGGGTGCGTCTTATAGTCTGAATGTGGGTGGGTGCTACTGCCACCGCTGGTTTTCTTCAGCGGCAGTAGCGCGGCAATCTGCAGGCCCCGGCAGCTAAGACAGTCCCCGGCATCTGCTGTAATAGACCGGCGGATGCCGGGGAGTGTCTTAGCTGCCGGGGCCTGCAGATTGCCGCGCTACTGCCACCGCTGGTTTTCTTCAGCGGCAGGAGTGTGACAATACTGCAGGCCCCGGCAGCTAAGACACTCCCTGGCATCCGCCGGTCTATTACAGCAGATGCCGGGGACTGTCTTAGCTGCCGGGGCCTGCAGATTGCCGCGCTACTGCCGCTGAAGAAAACCAGCGGTGGCAGTAGCGCGGCCATGCTGTAAATCCACTCCTCCTCCACAGGTCCCGGCAGTCAGTTAGCCCCCCCCACCGGCCCCATACCTTTAGTGATGCAGGCCGGCTCCTGCACGGCGAGGCCGCAGGAGCCGACCTGTTCCGATGACAGCTGGGAGCCTAATGAAGGCTCCGAGGCCTGTCATAGATATATATTACTATCGCGGCTGGTCTATGACCCTCCGCGATAGTAATGTATAGAATCTCCCATAGACGGCAATACACTTGTATTGCCGTCTATGGGACTTGCAATCAAATGATTGCAGGTTCAAGCCCCCTAGGCGGGGGATATTAAAATAGTAAAAAAAAAAATAAAAAAAAAACCACTTAAAAAAAATATAATAAAAAATAAAATAAATAAAAGTTCACCTCCTTTCCCTAGAATACATATAAAAGTATAACATTACTGTGAAACATACACATTAGGTATCCCTGTGTCTGAAAATGCCCGGTCTACTAATATTTTTATGTACAGTGAACGTCAAAATCAAAAGTGCTAAACTGCCGGGTTTTTCTCTCTGTTTTGCCTCTGAATTAAATAAAAGGTGATCTAAGCAATAAACATTTCCCAAAATGGTATATCTAAAAAGTACACCTGGCGCCACAAAAAAAAAACGCCCTATACATCCCCGTACAGCTGCAGGGTCACCTGTCAATGTGGCCTTGCAGCTGTTCCAAAACTACAACTCCCATATATTAAATATTTTACCATTTTTTGCCTGAAATTTTTTTTTCCCTATTTTTCTCCTCTAAAACTGTCTTATAGTCCAGTGCGTCTTATAGTCCGAAAAATAAAGTAGTTGATTTTCTGCAGCTTCGGCAGGCAGAGATGGAACAACATTTATTATGTGTATTTGATATTTGCCTCATCTCCAGCATAGTTTGGATGAAGTCCGTCATATGCAAAGCTTGACTTATGGCTAGCTCCAACCTGACCTAGTGAATTATCCCCATAACAAGTTTCCACATTGCTGTGCAGCTTCACTTCTCATGAGTGCCAACATTTTAATAGGGTTGGATGTGTATGTGACAGTATATAACCCATAGGTGCTGCTGGTATAGTGGTATTGAATATATCCAATGTAAACTATTTCATGTGCCCATTCAGCAGAAGACATAAGTGTAAAGTGCTGTCCTCGTCTGTCCTGCCTGAGGCCAGAGTTTCAGGCCTGCTCGCTTGATTCCAGGCCTGTGTCCTCCTGTGCTCCCAGCATCAGCTATTTTTGGCTAAAGCATTGCGCTCTTAGTGGGCAGTTTGCCATGTGCATTCAAGACGATACACAAGTCAGTTGTATTTCTCACCTCTTCTCACAGCTGGGAGATTTGTAGAGCTAGGATTTCCTTAGTGGTGTGAGATCACTACGCAGAACACCATGCTGGCTGGGGTGACAAGATACTATAGCCATTAATACGGAGGTGCGCTGCATCCCTATGCTTCTCCCACTTCTACTAGTCGTATATAATAGACTTCATGCAATGTGCATGCTGTTGTTTGGATTGGATTACTACAGATCAAAGTGGATTAGAGAATGTAAAGTAAAAAACTAATGTACTTAAGGAGTCCTGATAGAAGCGAATGAGTGCGGTAAAAATCACAGTTCCCCTTCCCTTGGTAGTAGGACAGGGTACTTAGATGTATGCGGCATCCGACCGCGGCATCTCAGCGGACTATAAATCAAAGGCCCCGCCCAGGGGCCGTCCCATTTCTGAGCAGAATAGTAGCTACGTAGGGGCGTTAATAAAGGAGCATAACCTACATTACTAAATGACTGGCACATTTACCATCAGTGTATTTTCTTTGAGCTACTATACTAGCTGGCCAGCATTGTGATGCATTGCAGATCGCTACCGTTACCCATATAGACTGTTGGTGTATTGTGCACTGTGGTACGCTTATAAGATACAGCGGTATAATCGTGGATATTTTGTATAATAATATATTTTTCATAAACCCATATTTGGTGTATTTTGGGCTGCACAATATCGTAGTCAACGTTCCTATCGTTTTGATTGCAACTATGAGCTGTTCTAACATCCGCCTGTATCAGTATGTAGATCTTACTGCACCGCGGTGGTAACGTAACGTCATAGCTTTTTTAGCCATTTCCCCCCACATTGTCTCATATTGCATGCCGCGGCGGTAACGCAACGGCATCTGCCTTAGCCAGGTTGCTCCATCGACGTAGCTCAATGGTCTTGGCTTTTTTTTTTTTGCGTGATAACAATTGTTTATCTACTAGTACGTCTAATACTTACCTGTTTATCTCCTCGGACATTTGTAAATCACAACTGACATTCAATTTGTCAGCGTTGCGATCGTACAGGGATCTATTAACAGCGTATACATTACCCAGTCCTCGGACGGCCTGTCCGTGACATCATCAAGGGAATAGGGAAGCGTCGGGTCAGAAGTGGGATGGCCCCTGGGCAGAGCCTTTGATTTATAGTCCGCTGAGACGCCGCAGTCGGCGGCATACATATAAGTACACTGTCCTACCACCAAGGGACCAAGGGCAGGGGAACTGTGGTTTTTACTGCACTCATTTGCTTCTATTAGGCGTCCTTAAACTCCTCCTGATGAACGGCCCGGTACAGGACCCGGGAAACGCGTACATAGGACTCTGATGGCCTTTTGGCTATATGCATACAAGTGAGCGATAGGTAGTCTCACTCATCATGTTTTATTTAGTGTGAGGTGTTGTGCAGACTGGCTCTGGTATCTAAGTGACTACAGAATCGGTCACATGCATGTTATTTAAATAGTCTGCCCCCCTACACACTCTTCTAGGACTAGTCAGTCAGTAAATACATTTTAACTGATCTAATCTGGTAGGTGTTCAGGGGCGGATTGGCCATATATATCATGGAGACCTGGAATTGGGCCTCAACAGTCACATTGGCATCATGACGCAAAAGACACCAATGTGACCCACATGACATTATTTTGGCATTGTTCATGATGCTTCAAAGACATGAAGATGAATAGAGGGGCGCCCCCGTTACCAGTACAGGGGCAGATATCACCTGTAACCTCAGACACTACTAATACCACAGTTACAGCAGGAGGAGATGGATAACGTAAATTTTTGGACTACTTTGATTCTTGGCTTCCCCACTTTTTATCCAGTGAAATTCCTACCCTCGTCATGGGTGATTAACATCCCTATCGACACCCCTGTCTCCCCAGCTGCCTCACAGTTTCTCTCAATAACCACTTCTCTTGGTCTTTCACAATGTTCTTCTTCCGCCACACATGTAGATGGCAACATCAACTCCTCACAGTTTCTAAATTTACTAACTCTTCTCTGCCGCTGTCTGATCATAATCTTCTGTCTCTCACCATCAGTGCCCTCTCCCCTTCACAAGATACACCTATCCTTCACACATGTAGTAATTTGCGTACTATTGACACCCAGCACCTCTCAGATACTCTACAGTCCTCTCTGTCCCCCATCTCCTCAATCTCCTGTCCCAATCTGGCCACCAGTCACTATAATGAAACCCTTAAAAATGCATTGGATGAGGTGGCTCCCCCCTCCACTCGTAAAGTCCCACATAGGAGGCAGCAACCCTGGCACATGCCACAGACACGATTTCTACAGCGGTGCTCTAGGTGTGCTGAACGTCTGTGGAGAAAATCATGTTCACCTGCAGATTTCCTCCACTTCAAATTTATGCTTAAAACATATAGATCTGTCCTTTACCTCGCCAAACAAGACTATTTCACCGCTCTCATCTCTTCTCTCTCCAGCAACACTAAAAGGTTTTTGAAACTTTTCACTCCTTACTCACACCCAAGGTGCAGAAGCCATTCACAGACCTTAGTGATGATGACCTGGCCACTTATTTCCATGATAAAATTGATAAGATCCGTCAGGAAATAACTGCCCAAGCCCCAGGTGGCATTGATCCCATCACCTACCATAGTACTGATCCCCTCACCAACCGCACTTGAGACTGTCTATTCTCATCTTTTGAATCTGTTACAGAAGAGGAAGTCTCCCAGCTACTTTCTTTATCTCGCCCTACAACCTGCAGTAGTGACCCCTTCCCCTCACACCTTCTCCATTCTCTGTCGCCTGCTGTCACGACTTAGCATGCTGTTAAAACCCCGCTACTGAAAAACCCCTCCCTGGACCCATCCTGTGCTGCTAACTATCAACCCGTCTCTTCATCTCTAAACTCTTGGAACGCCTGGTCTATTCTCGTTTAATCCGCTATCTCTCTGCTAACTTTCTGCTTGACCCCTTACAATCTGGTTTCCGCACTCTGCACTCTACTGAAACAGCTCTCACAAAAGTCTCCACTAATCTCCTAATGGCTAAATCAAGTGGTGACTTCTCTGTTCTTATTCTTCTGGACCTCTCTGCAGCTTTTGACACTTTTGACCATCAACTTCTCCTCACTATGCTCCACTCAGTCGGCCTCAACGACACTGCTCCGGGTTCTCCTCTTATCTCTCAGACAGCACTTTCAGTGTATCATTTGCGGGCTCTGTTTCCTCCCCTCTTTCCCTTGCTGTTGGGGTTCCTCAAGGCTCGGTCCTAGGCCCCCTGCTCTTTTCTCTCTACACAGCCCCCATTGGACAAACCATTGCAAGATTTGGCTTCCGGTACCATCTTTATGCTGATGACACCCATTATACACATCTTCCCGTGACATCACCCCTGCACTAATACAGAACACTAGTGACTGTCTTTCTGCTGTCTCAAATATTATGTCTTTGCTCTATCAAAATAAATCTGAACTACTACTGTTTCCACCATCTAATAGCTTTGTCCCTCATATATCCATTGCAGTCTCAGGCCTTACTATAACTCCTAGGCAGCAGGCCCACTGCCTCGGGGTCATGTTTGACTCAGAACTTTCCTTCATCCCTCATACTGAATCACTCGCACGCTCATGTCACCCCCACCTCAAAAACATCTGCAGAATACACCCTTTCCTTACCAGGGATACATTAAAGACACTTATTGTCGCTCTGATTCGATTCACTCTCGCCTTGACTACTGTAACTCCTTACTAATCGGTCTTCCCCTTACTAAACTCTCCCCTCTACAATCTATTCTGAATGCAGCGGCCAGGATCATCTATCAGTCTAGACCAGGGGTCGGCAACCCCTGGCACACGTGCCAAGACTGGCACGCGAGGCATATTTTGCTGGCACGGTAGCCAGCATGAGACTTCACACTAAATTGAGAGAGAGAGCGTCCTTTCAGTGCTCTGCTAGAGCTGCGGTGTAGGACACGCCCCCTTCTCTCACTGTCCACCAATCAGAGGTGAGCCTCTCACTGCACAGGATAAGGGCTCCCTGGACCTGCTGCTACACCTGAGGAGCTCCTGCCGTCTGCAGCCCTGAGGAGGAGAAGCAAAGTGAAAGTAAAAACACCAGGTACGTGTGTTACTAACCATTCTTATTAATGTCAGGCATTTGGGGTTATTACTTTAGTTTTAGTAAGTCCATGTGCCTCACATTAATAGCAGTTAACCCCATCATGTCCCTCACATTAACCCTGTGTGGCTCACATAAGGGTTACTGATGTGTGAGACATATGGAACTACTAATAAAGGACCTATATAATGAAGATATTCACTTATTACCTCCATATGTCTCACATATCAGTGTCCCTTATGTAAAGCACAAAGGGGGTTAATGTGAGGGACATGATGGGGTTAACTGTTATTAATATGAGGCACATTGAGTTAACCTGTAATATACATGACCAGACTCTGTACCTACAACTGTGGATAAAGTACAGACCTATATATTTCAATTGACCCATATATACAGCCATTCTTTTTGTGGCTGTGTATCTGGGCCAAATTGAAGAACTGAAAACTATGGAGCAGGTCCTATATGTGTCCTATACATCCCCTATATCTGTCCTATACATCCCCTATATCTGTCCTATACATCCCCTATATCTGTCCTATACATACCCTATATCTGTCCTATACATCCCCTATATCTGTCCTATATATACCCTATATCTGTCCTATACATTCCCTATATCTGTCCTATACATCCCCTATATCTGTCCTATACATCCCCTATATCTGTCCTATACATCCCCTATATCTGTCCTATACATCCCCTATATCTGTCCTATACATCCCTATATCTGTCCTATACATACCCTATATCTGTCCTATACATCCCCTATATCTGTCCTATATATACCCTATATCTGTCCTATACATTCCCTATATCTGTCCTATACATCCCCTATATCTGTCCTATACATCCCCTATATCTGTCCTATACATCCCCTATATCTGTCTGCATTTGCAGCCCTGTCAATTCATTTTTAATGTATAGGTCAGTGAAAACCACATGCGTGACACTTGTATGCAGGAGGCGTAAGGCTGAGGCCCCACGTTGCAGAAACGCAGCATTTTTGTTGCAGATTTTGATGCGGTTTATTTCAACCAAAGCTAAAAATGGCTACAGAAGGAATGGGAAATATATAGGAAGCTTCTTATATGTCTCCCTTCTGCTCAATCCACTCCTGGTTTAGGCTCAGAAAAACACAGCAAAATATGTAACAAAAAAAGCTGTGTTCCCTGTGCCTCAGCCTTAGGCTAAAGCCCCACGTTGCAGAAACAGCTTTTTTTCGTTGCAGATTTTGCTGCTTTTTTTGAGCCGAAGCCAGGAGTAGATTGAGCAGGAGGGAGACATATAAGAAGCTTCCTATATATTTCCCATTCGTTTTCTAGCCATTCTTGGCTTTGACGGAAAGAAAACCGCAGCTAAATCTGCAATAAAAAAGCTGCATTTTTGTAATGTGGGGCCTCGGCCTTAGTGTGATTCTACTGGGTGGTGACACTGTAACTAGATGCAATTATAGCCAAATCCAGTTCCTGGGCACCAGTGCATTCACTTTGTTGTAAGTGTGACACCCATTAATTCCTGGCTGGGGTTTTGCTGTTACTGCACCGCCAGGAACTAAAAGTGACAAATTAATCTGCGTTTCACTTAGGGAGCGTTCACACTACCGTTGGTGTCCGACAGCTAGTGTCCGCTGCTAAGGTCTGTTCAAAATCTTGTGCGGATATTAGTATCGGACACTAGCTGTGTCTGTGACATTTTGCATTGATTTAAATGGACATCGGGTGCGTTCGTTTACTGTTCGTGGGTGTCCTTAAGTGTCCGTTCCCAAAGATGTCCGACTTTTCAAGCGGACAGAAAAACCTACATATCGGGTTTTGCTGTCCGCTTGAAAAGTCGGACATCTTTGTGAACAGACAGTTAAGGACAGGCACGGACAGTAAAAGAACGCACCCGGTGTCTGTTTAAATCAATGCAAAATGTCACAGACACAGCTAGTGTCCGATACTAATATCCGCACAAGATTTTGAACGGACATTAGCAGCGGACACTAGCTGTTGGACACAGACGGTAGTGTGAACGCTCCCTTACAGAAAACTGAAGTTACTAGCGGCCAAGGACTGGATGGAGCATACAGGCACATTGTGTGTCAGCTCTTTACAGGTATGACCTCACTCTGCTCCCAGTCACATACATTACCACTAATTGTGGGTTACGCATGTACTTACATTGCTTCTAATGGAAAAGAACATGTGTATCCAGGCAAATAGTGGTAAGCGCATGTGGCTGGGAGCGCAGTATGACAGCACCCCTATGTTGTGGTTTGTGCTATATGACTTTAGTGTAGGTGTCGTCAGCTTTACAATTATTGCCCGGCACTCCAAGGACCTCATCTTTGATTTTTTAATTTAAATCGGCACGCCGAACAGAAAAGGTTGCCTACCCCTGGTCTAGACGCTACAGCGATGCCTCTGGTCTGTGCCAGTCGCTACATTGGCTGCCTATTCATTATAGAATACAATATAAAGTTATCACCCTCATCCACAAGGCTCTCCATAATGCCGCACCTCCCTACATTTCCTTCTTCATCTCTGTCTACTGCCCAACCCATACTCTCCGTTCACTCAAAGACCTAACACTTACATCCTCTATTATCAGAACCTCCCACGCTCGTATACAAGACTTCTCCCGAGCTGCACCACTTCTCTGGAATGCTCTACCCCGGACAATCAGATTAACTCCCAATTTCTACAGCTTCAAACGCAAACTAAAGACACATCTTTTCAGACAGGCCTATCACAATTTCTAATGTAAACCCTTCCATACTATAATTAGAATCCCCAAAATTTAACCCTCCTCTGTCCCCGCTCCCACATTACTCCACATGATATGATGCCATTTCAGGCTAACTTTATATGTCCAAGCACCATCCACATGTTAAAGGAAATGACTAGTGACGGCTCAAAGTCTTATGTTTGTGTAATGGCAGTAACCTCTGTTACAACATTGTCTGACCACTGTATAAGCAATGTCACCCCTGCTACTTCTTGTGTCACCCCCCTCTGCCTCATAGATTATTATTATAAATGTCCCCCATAGTTCTTTATAACCTCATGGGGACATATTATATACTGTAATAAAATATATGAGAAACAAAAAAGGTAATAAAGCACCAACTACATGAAATCAATGTAAATGTGATATGTATAGCCCCTTGTTTAACTAGAACTATACATACCTGTATATAAAAATCACCATATAATTATACTGAATACTTTACTTTAGTGACAATTTTCAAATATAAAACATTAAAGTTCAATAAAATGACAAAGAAGATACTTTCTAGCTTTTCTACAGTTATCCCCAAATAAAACAAAAGAGAAATAATTATGTTAATAAGGTATTTGTCACGTAAAATGTGATGCAAGTGTTATTCTGGTAGCCTAAGCAATAAGAAAGGGCCAATAAATCACCATGTACAGAGAAATGCTAGAAAAGTGTCTGGCCATTAAAGGGTTAACGTTACATCACTGGTCAGCAGCCAATGGGAATGCTGGACAAGAGTGGAAAAAAAAACAACTGCCAGTTGCCTTCAGTCTATTACAGGACAACCGCAAGTGAAGACGCCGGACGCAGGTAAGATCTGACACCCCATCATCTGATAGGACGGGCCCTGATTTATCTCCCATGAGGCCTCATTCACATGATCAGGAACCTGATGAGGACTTCAGTGGTTTAAAATATGGGCCATGACCTACGTCACCACTAGTGGGAGCTAGCTGTATATGTACTGATATTGCTCCCATCAGTGGTGAACCTAGCTTTCCTGCTGCCTGAGGCGGACAATCGAAAGACGCCCCCCCCCCCCCCACCTCGACTGAATACTGGGGGGGGAGGGTTCATCTTTTGATCGTCCGCCTCAGACAGTGGGGGTGGGGTGGGGGGGTTGCTAGGGATAACATTACAGTGAATAAAATGCAGTAATATGTTGTGCAGTAATACTTACAGGAGGACGTCTTCCCACATTTACCGTCACTTCCCTTTGGACTGCCAAGTGGCTCCTCCTCCTTTGGGACATATATTCAGGGACGGTTTTAGACAAAGTGGGGCACTGGGCAAAATTAAAAGTGGGGCCCCAAATGTTTAAATTTTGTACCTACTACATAATCATATTGTTAAGTTGATGTACTGCTCTGCCTATCACTGCTGTTTACTAGAGTGTTCCTAAGGTCTTTAAAGGGGTTGTCCCATCACAAGGATCCTATCTATACTGCTTGTTAATGTGAATGTAAGACTTTTCCTAAATACATTGCTTCAGCAAAACTGCTTTGTTTGTCCACTATATCACTTTATTCATTTTTTTGGGACACATCCCTTGACTCATCTGGTCATAAGTCAAGTGATGTATCTGCTGCTCTGAGGGGGGGAGGAAGGAGGGGCAAAGTGCACGGGAGCGAGCCTGGAGGGGGGGGGGGGTAGTTAACCCTTGGGGGGGGGCGGAGGAGCGGAATAACAGCATCGCTTCTGCCGCTGCTGGCTTCATGCAGGGCAGAAGCATAGCGATGTTGCTGGCATCTGTGCTGGCGTCTGTGCATCTGTGCCGGCGTGTACACTCCCCGGCATCCGCCTCTCTATTACAGCAGATGCCGGGTCTGTATTCACATATGCAAAGCCAAGCGGCGAGATGCCGCTGGCCCTGCGTGCGCGCTCATAGACCAGTCTAGCCGTCACAATGCGAACACAGACCCGACATCTCGCCCAATGTTCAAGAGGGAAGAGGGAAAAGGGAAAAAATACAGCCCATAGTCCAGGTCAAATATATAAAAGACATATGTTCAGTTGTATAAACCGGAATACACTCACATTCCTAGTAGAAGCTGCAATGTTGCACGGATATAGCCCCTCGGTCTCGGGCGCTCCAAGCATGAATTAGTTCCAAAGTGAAATCCAGCAGGCTGCAGCTTCTTTAAAATCCACAAAATTTATTTGAAAATTTCCATTAAAAATACACAATGAAATTCGTGTGGCACATACTCCTAGGTACAGAGGAAGTATAGCTGCTATACTACATAGAAGTATACTATGCTATACTTCCTCTGTACCTAGGAGTATGTGCCACACGAATTTCATTGTGTATTTTTAATGGAAATTTTCAAATAAATTTTGTGGATTTTAAAGAAGCTGCAGCCTGCTGGATTTCACTTTGGAACCGACATCTCGCCGCTTGGCTTTGCATATGTGACCCCGCCCACCAATGACGCAACAAAGCCGCAAGACAGAAGATTTCACAGCAACGAAGACTGGTGAGTATGCGACGTGGGAATACCCCTTTAAAGAGGACCTTTCACCTCCTGGGGCACATGCGGTGTAATACACCACTAGAAAGCCTGTTCTGTGCCCCCAGTGAAGAGCTATTGGTGTCGGTACTGTAGCGCTTCACTGTCAGAAGGGCATTTCTGACAGTCAGTCAGGAAGTCATTCCTCACGGTAGAGTCTATAGCGCTGTACTGTCAGAGGGGGTGTTACTTAGCGTCCAGCGATGACGCTGAGCGGTGAGGAACCCCCCCCCCAGTACTCGTCTATGGACAAGTACTATCAAGAGGGGAAGGGTCCTTCCTCACCGCTCTCACAGTACAGCGCTATAGGTGCTACTGTTGGGAAGGGCAGTCCTGACTGACTGTTAGAAATGCCCTTCTGACAGTGAAGAGCTACAGTAATGGCACCGATAGCTCTTCACTTGGGGTACAGAATGTGAAAGCCAATAGTGCGCTGAATTCAGCACACTGTCGGCTTTCTAACAGTATGTGAAACCGCATGTGCCCCAGGTGGTGAAAGGTTCTCTTTAAGGCCAGGGTCCCACATTACGAAAACGCAGCGTTTTGGCCACAGCGAAAACACTGCAGCAAAAACGCGGCATTTTACAATACCTGCAAAGTGGAGGGGATTCTGGCTAATCCCATACACACATTGTACACAAAAAATGCAGCAAAATCAGCAACAAAAAATAAATCTGATTTTCCGTAATGTGACACACAGCGTTTATGGCGGCTGCAGAAAGTGCCAGCAAAGTGAACAAAATGTAATCATTGATCTCATCCACAGCAGGTTAATTTTAGCTGCGGAGTTGCGGCATTACCACATATTTTGATAGGGGAAGTATGGGGCAGAGAAAAATTCAGCAAAAGCTCAATGAAAAACACTGCGGGAAAAAACCTATGTTTCCACAGCTTTTTTTCTCCAGTGTTGTTTTTGCAGCATTTTGCTGTGCTTGGCCTAATCCTTAGGCTAAGACTCCACGGGTCGTCCCACAGCAAAAAAAGTATTGCGGCAAAAACCGCGGCAGCAATGCATTGCGGTTCTTCCTGCAGCGCTTTGGATGGAAACTTTGCAGATGTTTCCTCTGCGGACTTTCTGTTACAATTATACCTATGGGGAATCTGCCGGCATTTCCGTAGGTATAATTGACATGCTGTGATTTCCAAAACCGCACCAGTTTTGGAAATCGCGACGTGTCCGCACCACAAAGTGGGCATGGGATTCCATCCACTTTTCCCTGACTGTAAAATGCTAAGATTTTTCCCATGGAGCCCCAGCCTTAAGGAGGTTGTTCAGGAATTACAGGCTTCAGCAAAGAGGACGGGGAAAGTGAAAAATAAAACCCACACTCACCTGTCCCTGGTCCTTGCTCCCCTTTCTGGTCAAGCGACTGCCCTCACCACACCTAAACAATGAGGCCAATCAGGGGCCACAGCAGCCTAAAGAAAGGAACTGAGATGTCACATATGTCACCTGTGACGTGTCCTTTCCTTTGCCTGCTGATCGGCCTCACCAGTCATGTGCAGCAAGGACTTCTGCCAGAAAAAGCCCGCGCCACTGGAGACATCAGGGACAGGTGAGTACAGGTTTACTTTTTCTTATTTTTCCCCTTCCCCAACCTCCTTGCAGGGAACTGTTATTCCTGGGCAACCCCTTTAATATCTCAATATACAGAGGCCCGATTCACATCTGCATTTGGGCCACTCTGTTCCCCTATCTGCATGAAATATGTATAGAGAAAAGTCCTGTAAGCAGCCCTTTTCTCTCCACATTTTTTGTGTGGAAACCACATGGACCCCATTATAGTCTATGGGGCCCATGGCTTTCCTGAAGGCTACTGCTTTTACTGTGTATAGGTTTCCGTTTGGGGGGTCCCCAAGCAGACTCCATGAACGGAAACCTAAACGCAGATGGGAACCGGGCCTAAACATCACATTATAAAATAGTATGTGTAATGGTAGACATGTATGGAAGGAAACATAGATAGAGAGATAGATAGGAGACAGATAGATAGATAGATAGATAGATAGATAGACAGACAGATAGATAGATATTGATATGCTGTATAAACTTACACATACTGTATACACACCTATTCACACACATACATTCATATACAACATATACACACACACCTATCTACACACATACAGGACTCACACAGTATATAAAACACATAATGTACACAAATACAAGTACTCACATTTGGGTGTCTTGATGGGTGCACAGGACATGGGAGAAGGCTCCTGTGCAGCTCTTCCTGGCAGTGGAGAAAGCATCTAATCGCAGATGATGTCTCCCCTCACACTGCGATCCTGAGGGGGAGAGGCGGAACAGGAAGCTGCTCAGTGCGGGGAAACTTTTACAAGCAGCCATCGGGAGCCCCTGCATCTGCAAGTGATTTATGCTGCCGATCTAGTCCTGATCCGGACACTTGCTTTCCTTGTATGGGACTGGCTTCTTTGCCAAGTGTGTGCCCTGGTTACAAGAGGCAGCGGCTCAGCAGCGCAGTCCCATCCAAGGAAGCAAGTGTCCAGATCTCACTTCAGCATGTGAGCCTCAGGAGGTGGAGAAGACGGTGGATACGGCTGTGACTGTAGAGACCGTACAGGAGAGCCGCAGAGGTCTAAACTAGCACGGAGAGGGCCGCCCGGCCGCTCGGTTTGTTTTCAGGGCAGCCCTCTCCTGCGCTAGTTTAGAAAAAATAAAATAAAATTGCCCTGGCTGCCGCCCCCTACAAAGTGCCGCCTGAAGCCGTCTCCTCACCTCATTAGAGGTGCAGCCCTGGCTCCCATCCTAGTAGACTATACACTATGTTTCTGCAGTGACATGGAGTTAAATCAGAGATTTCCAAACAGTGCCGCAGCAACCTGGTGGGAAGATGGCCGCATGTCTTAATTCAACATTATCTGTGTCCTAATATGATCTGGGGGCCACTGCGGGGCTGTACTGGGGCCATTGCTAGGTGTGTGATGGCCACTGAGGAGTATTTCTAGGTGTGTGTGGGCCACTGAGGAGTATTTCTAGGTGTGTGTGGGCCACTGAGGAGTATTTATAGGTGTGTGAGGGCCACTGAGGAGTATTTCTAGGTGTGTGTGGGCCACTGAGGAGTATTTCTAGGTGTGTGAGGGCCACTGAGGAGTATTTCTAGGTGTGTGAGGGCCACTGAGGAGTATTTCTAGGTGCGTGTGGGCCACTGAGGAGTATTTCTAGGTGTGTGTGTGGGACACTGAGGAGTATTTCTAGGTGTGTGTGGGCCACTGAGGAGTATTTCTAGGTGTGTGAGGGCCACTGAGGAGTATTTCTAGGTGTTTGTAAGACACTGAGGAGAATTACACCTGAACATACACCCCCTATCAGGACACGAGGAAAGCTTCAGTGTTTGAGTCTTTATCAGATCTGTGACTAAGTCTGTTTTTGAGTTTACAGATTTTGCTACGGATTGGATAGATATGGATCGCAGATATATGGAGGTCAGTGTCTTCATTATAACCTGATCCCTTGTCCTATTGTCCTCTGCGCCATCCCTGATAAATGACACTTACTGTATTCTCTTCTCCTTAGCACATCTACCGCCGCCAGGAGCGCGTATATGGACTGGGACCCTTCTCAAGTGAGTATTTTTAGCTCCATAATTTCATTGATGAAACTAATTGTTTATTTATATGTGTTTAATGCCAATCCTATAACCCAGCATATCTGATAATCCAGCACCTAGCAGGCTGCTTTGATGGTGGATTAAACAAATTTTACTGTAATTTTTTTGTGCATAAAAGTTACTGTATATCTTATGACTGATCCCATTATCTGGTTTTGTTCTCTCTTCAGCTTTTACCTTCAACATGGAGCAGAGAAATCAAGAAATCCTCGACTATTCCAGGAGGTTCCTCCCGTCACCTTTCTTCAAGAAGCAGCGCCTCATGCCAACCAACCGCAAAGCTCAGAAGAAATACCTGCCCTTTCCGCTGGATGAGGAAGAACCTGAGCTGCGCAAAGAGAAGAAAGAAGAGCCAAAAAGGATTCAAAGAGAGGGTCAAATCCTCGCTTATTACAGAATGTTCCTGACGTTCCTGGATGAGGAAGAACCTGAGCTGGGCAAAGAGAAGAAGGAAGAGACAAGGAAGATGCAAGAAGAGGGACAAAAGTGTCAGATGAAGAGGAAGCATGTAGAAAAAGAAGAGGAGACCCCTAAGAAGTCCAGCAAAGAGGAGGAAGAGAGGATGAAGAAGAAGGAAGAGACAAAGAAGATGCAAAAAGAAGGACAAAAGTGTCAGATGAAGAGGAAGCATTTAGAAAAGGAAGAGGAGGAGACCCCTAAGACGTCCAGTGATGAGGAAGAAGAGATGAAGAGGAAGAAGAAGAAGGAAGATGAAGAGACAAGGAATGAGGGAGAGACCAGCGTGAAACCCCAAGACCAGAGTCAGGAAAGAAGAGCAATGACTCACCGACATTCCCTCCTCCACTATATCCACGCGAGGCTCGGAGGAGAGAAGAATATAATAGGAAACCTTCTCTTCTATCCCTGGAGCAGGTAATGTATAAGCCCTCCAAGGTGTAATACCAGCAGCACCTAAACCAATATTAGTTATAGTCACATTAATAAGTCATAGTAATTAGAGCCCAATTATAGAATAGTCATAATAGTATAATAATAATCTTAGATAAAATAGTATGTAATAATTTCATAATTAAGGTTAATTAGCTATTAACTATAACAGCTTTGATCCGGGGTCCTAGTACTGATCGCCTTTTCCCGGGGTCAAGAAAGAATTTTCCCCCTGTGACATGAATTGGCCGAATATGTCCAGGGGTTTTCGCTTTCTTCTGGATCAACAGCTTTAGGGATAGGACTTAATGTATTATTAGAGCAATAAAAACATTTTAGGAGTAATAATTTACAAAAATCCCCCCAAAAATAGAATAGCAATAATAAAAGTAATATTATAAAAGTAGTCAAATAATAATAGCAAAACCCCCCAAAAACTGTAGTAGTAGTAGTAGTAGTAGTAGTAGTAGTAGTAGACTGAATTTATAGATAGAGTAATATATAATTAGAGTAATATTGATAGCAATAATTAGAATTTAACATAAATATTAATATTATTTCCATAATTTCTAGTTATAGTAATGTATCAATAGAATTATTAGTAATAATGATAATAAAATAGTACTAGTTATTAATAAGAAAATAATAATTTGCTTAATACACATAATATTTTTAATAGGAATCAGCAGATTTGATCCGGGGTCCTAGGACTGATCGCCTTTTCCCGGGGTCAAGAAGGAATTTTCCCCCTGTGACACAAATTGGCTGAATGTGTCCAGAGGTTTTCGCCTTCTTCTGGATCAAAAGCTTTAGGAATAGGGACGTAGTTTAGAGATCATAGTAGAATTATAAAAGAAATATTAGTAATGATAGTAATAATAATATAATAGTAGTAAATATATACATAAGATAAAATACTAAGAGTACTAATAGAATGTTGTAATAATAATAATCTAAAAAGCAACAAAAATATTATATCAGTATGTAGGATAACAGAGTATAATAATAACTTACAATAGGAATCAGCAGCTTTGATCCGGGGTCCTAGGACTGATCGCCTTTTCCCGGGGTCAAGAAGGAATTTTCCCCCTGTGACACAAATTGGCTGAACGTGTCCAGAGGTTTTCGCCTTCTTCTGGATCAACAGCTTTAGGAATAGGGATGTAGTTTAGAGATCATAGTAGAATTATAAAAGAAATATTAGTAATGATAGTAATAATAATATAATAGTAGTAAATATATACATAAGATAAAATACTAAGAGTACTAATAGAATGTTATAATAATAATCTAAAAAGCAACAAAAATATTATATCAGTATGTAGGATAACTAAGTATAGTAATAAATTATAATAAACTTCAGCAGCTTTGATCCGGGGTCTTAGGACTGATCGCCTTTTCCCGGGGTCAAGAAGGAATTTTCCCTCTGTGACACAAATTGGCTGAACGTGTCCAGAGGTTTTCGCCTTCTTCTGGATCAACAGCTTTAGGAATAGGGATGTAGTTTAGCCTTATTTTTCCCTGTGATTGTAATAATATTAATTGTTAGAAATAAATAATCACTAATTATTATTAGACAGTAACTATGTGTCGTCTCCTTTATTTCTCCATTACACTAACATTCAGATATCCACATATGTGTTCTAACCCTCATTTTCATGGTCCCTAGTGGCAAAGTATAGAGACAGGTCAGTGGTGTAAGTACCGCGGTAGCAGCAGTAGCGGCTGCCACAGAGATCGGGATCTTAGGGGCTTTTTTTTTTTTTTTTTTAAATGGCGATTACCTGTTTACTTATCAATCCCCACTACAAACCTTCTGCATCTCATATCACACCGCTGGGGTCAGTGGAGGGCAGAAGGGGAAGCAGATGTGGCTGTGAGTAGGATCAGTAAGTGAGATTGTGGGCCACGGCACATTTTAGGTGTTCAGGGGTGGATTGGCCATATATATAAAGCAGATTTATGTCCTACAGGTAAGAAAAAGTGACAATTCCCATTGAGCACCAGGATGTAGACATTAGGTGGCTCAAAACAATTAGGCCTTATTCACACACTAGTGTTTTGTTTAGTTATTTTAAAGGGATTCTACCATTAAATCACATTTTTTATCGTTGACATGTAGGAATAGCCTAATAGCTTAAGAAAGGCTATTCTCCTACCTTTAGATGCCAACTCCGCGCCCCCATTCCGTAGAAATCCCGGTTTTCATCAGTATGCATATGAGTTCTCTCGCAGCACTGGGGGTGTCCCCAATGCTGCGAGGGAACTCTCCAGTGCCGCCTCCATCTTCTTCAGGAATGTCCTCTTCACGAGTCTTTTTCATGCGCAGGCGGTCAAACTGCATATGCCCACAGGCCACAAGAAAATGGCTACAGTCGGCTCTGCCCAAAGTCTACAAGTTTGCGAACTGTTTGAGCACTGGGGCCCGTCCCCAGTGCTGCGAGAGAACTCATTTGCATACCAACGAAAACCGGGATTTCTACAGAATGACGGCACGGAGAAGGCATCTAATGGTAGGAGAAGAATAGCCTTTCTTAAGGATATTCCTACATGTTAATGATAAAAAAATGTGATTTAATGGTAGAATCCCTTTAAGCCAAAACCAGGAGTACAGACTACTCAGAGAGAAGGTATAATAATGTACCTGCTTTGTCTTTCGACCTACAATTACCCATGCAAATCATTGACATGTGAATAAGGCTTGAAGAAGGAGAAAAAAAAAAAAAAAGCTTTTCTTTATAGGTATAAGTCTGCAGAGGAAAACTCAATACTGGGGACTTACTCTGAAAAAAAATAAAATAAAAAAATAAAATAAAATAACTGGACATTTGAAATCAATTAATGGAATTTATCAACCCACTTACGCCAGTTTTCTGACACAGATGGGTGTAATAGTGACACATCTTTGGCCCACTGCCCCTTCTTGCACCAAAGATACACCCCCCATCTCTTGTACAGCACCTCGCTTACCACTGGACAGATAGGTAGACTGGTGCAAGATGGGGACACCTCGGCTGACATTTATTGTAACTCACTACAGAAAACACAGTTGAGTTTTACAGGAAATCTGCGCAGTTTCCTGACCAGTGGAGATTTCAGTTTTGGCGCAGGGACGGGCACCTGATTTATTAACAGCTGGAACGTCTTCATTCAGGCACAGTTAGCATCAGCTGAGGCCTTTATTAAGGCTGGTATATCTATCTGTCCCAGGCCATCACGTATGACTTTTTACTGATTTACTTTCTAACGTATGCATCACATATGACGTTATATCAGCCAACATGCATTTCCACATTGAGGTCTCCTCGAACATAGTCTAGAGGGACTTAATACTGTGGGACATTTGAAGGGAAATGTTATAATGTGGGGGGTGTATAATGTTAGGGTGACTGTAGGAGGATTTTACTTTGTGGAGCACATGGAAAAATGATTGAGAATGGGTGGAGTCAGCGGAGAAGTGGGTGGAGCTAATTTTGCCACTGTGCGCATGGCCCTCTAGAACCGTTACAATTTCTCATGTGGCCCCATGGGAAAATTAATTGCCCACCCCTGCCTAAGGGGTATCAGTCACACCCCAGGCTCAGAGGAGTAACTCTGCCACATAAGACAGCAGCATTATAAATTGCTCATGGTAGGTGTTCACAAGTCACTGCAGGTTGCTACTCTATTTTCAAAGTAGTTCACTGAAGGAGTAACTAAAAAGTAACTTTTATTAGATCAGTTAAAATGATTTACTGGATGACTAGTCCTAGAAGAGTGTGTAGGGGGGCAGACTAAATAACATGCATGTGACTTTGATACTGTAGCCACTTAGATACCAGAGCCAGTCTGCACAACACCTCACACTAAATAAAACATGATGAGTGAGACTACCTATCGCTCACTGGTATGCATATAGCCAAAAGGCCATCAGAGTCCTATGAACGTGTTTCCCGGGTCCTGTACCCGGACCGTTCATCAGGAGTAGTTTAAAGGGGTTGGCCACTTTATAGCTAAAACTCTGCAATGTGTAGCCCAAAGATAAATAATAAATTTACTAATAGACATTCATTTTCATTTTTGCTTCTGTCCCTTTATTTTTAAAGCCACGCCCCCCACTAACATGCCTCCCTTGACCACCGTGCGCGTGACATGGAGGGGCATGTGACATAGTCTGACCATGTCATGTGACTTTGTGCGCGCCTGCGCTGCTCTCCTGATTTGTGTTAACCCCTGAGATGCCGGCATCTCAGGTGTTAACACGAATCAGGAGAGCCAGCGCAGGCGCGCACAAAGTGGTTTTCTTACATTCTGGGCTCTCGATCGCCTCTATCTTCTGCCGGATCCTCCCCTTCTTTCTTCAGCAGCGTCACCTCTGTCGGCTCTTACACTAGTAGAGCCGACTGTGCATGTTCGCAATTGCGGCCTCGGAACTATGGCCGCGCATGCGCAGTCGGTTCTACTAGTGTAAGAGCCGACAGAGGTGACGCTGCTGAAGTAAGAAGGGGAGGATCCGGCAGAAGATAGGGGCGGCGCATGATCCTGTTCTCTGGCAGCGGTGGGGACGCCCTCGCATTTTAAGCACTGAGGCCCGCCCCCATCGCTGCCAGAGAACTAATTTACATACCGGTAAAAAAACGGTATTACTAGGGAACGGCGCGGCGGAGATCCCATCTAAAGGTAGGAGACGAATAGCCTTTCTAAAGGCTATTCCGACGTGTTAGCCACAGAAAAAAGTTTTTTAATGGTAGAATCCCTTTAAGAAAGGCTATTCGTCTCCTAACTTTAGACGTGGTCTCCGGGCCACCGACATCGCCAGAGAACAAACGAAAATTTAGCTTATACAATGTGAAGACAAAAAAACCAAAAATCACCTAATCATTAGAACACAACTGGCTGCGTCAGAAAGGGAACGTATAAGCTGTGCGAGCGAATATCAGCAGACACCCCAGATTTACAGCTTATGAGAAAGAATACACAAGTGCTTCCCCCCCCCCAATCAGTGTTATAGTAGCTAGTGGGAAATTGGGTTCAATGTCTTGTCACAGTAAGGACACATGCATTTTTATGGGCCCAGACACACAATCGCATTTCATTTTTTGCAGCTGTGTGTCCTTGCAATCTATGTGTATGTGCTATAATTGTCTGCATTTACAGCACTGACGCTCCTATTCATTCAGGCCTAATTAGGATGCCGCGACGGAATGCCAATTCTGCACCTTTTCCGCCATGTGAACATACCCTTAGGGTTCTCCATGGGCCTCTGTGTTTTGTTTTTTTTTGTTTGTTTTTGTAATAGGCCATCACCTGCTGGAGTAACCCAGCAGGTAACTGGCCCTATTTACTTTCCGATCCCCGTTCCTCTTCACAGCCACCTCTGCTTCCTCTTGTTCCCTCCATGGGGCCCCCGAAGGGAACAAGGGGAAGCAGAGGCGGGCAGAAGTAGGGGTGGGGATCAGTGAGTAAGGTCATGAGCCCACAGCATGAGAATATGTTTAGCAAACCCCATGAGATGTATTTTATAAGATTTGCCTGGTGGTTCTGTTCAGACCAAAGACGTTCAAACTGAAACGACTATTATTATACTAGTAAATATAATGATCCCTCTGGAAATCTTTATGTCTTCAGGCCTCCATAGTAATTTTACGTGGGCCACGGGGGAGGGGGGGGCAAGGGGCGCGGGTTGCGGAAGCGAACGCAAGGGGACTTAGTGGAGGTGGGGCGGGGAGTGCCACACAGGTTGGATGGGGCGGGGGCCCCGGGGGGAAGAGGGGCTGGTGGGTACCTTCAGAGGGGCCCGCGGGAGGGGAGGTTGGGAATTGGGACGCTGGCAGGGAGCCCGGGGGGGGGGGGGGGGGGCGCGAGATTGGGGTGGGGGGCCGCTGAGGGAATGAGGGAAATGGTGCCTGTGAAGGGGGTGCCCCGGGATGAGAGGTTGGGGGCCAGAGGCACGCGACACAGAAGGGGGGCCAGGGGCACCAATGGAAGAAGGGCCATAGGCGTGGGGACGGGAGGGGGCGGATGCACGGGGGACGGGGGGAAGGCAGGAGCAGGCGGTCGATAGAGAGGCCGCGCAGCCCGGCGAGGGCCAAGGGAGGTGAAGGCGCATGGCGGATTGTAACCAACACAACTTGGCTAAATAGAAGTGGCTCAGCGCCAACGCCAACCCGCAGACAGAGTTGCGAACAGATGCTAGTACAGCTATATATATATTATTATTCTGTATACATTACACAGTATATGTTTGAATGTATACATATAGCTTCAGATGGGTAATAAATAGAGATGAGCGAATGCCGTTCGATCGAATACATATTCGATCGAATATCAGGCCGTTCGAGGTGTTCGATTGGAATCGAACACCACGAGGCAAACGCAGTAAAAAGGAGGTGGGACAGGAACTACGACAACGGAGGCAGTTAAAAAAATTGAAAAAACCAAATGGCTGCCGAAATCAGGTGACCTCAAATTTAGACTAATGGTGGATTTACCATTCGCTTAATTTGGGACTGTGAACTATATGAGTGTGAGACAGGGACAGATCTACAGGCAGGGTTAGGTAGGGATAACCTTTATTTAGGGGGGAATGTCACTCACCCAGCTCTTTGGGGCTCTATCTTGCTGGGATCCCTGTCAGCTTTCGATATGCGCGAGCTGACTTTTTCCCATAGGAATGCATTGACCAGCGTTGATTGGCCGAATGCCCGTACAGTGGCCAATCAACGTTTGTCAATGCATTCCTAAGGCGAGATATAGCAGAGCTAGCTGTGCGGTTAGCTCGGCTACTCCTGAAAGAGCCCTGCTACACCCAACCATCCCTCCAGCTACTCCTCCTGTCACACACATCTCTGGTGTAACATAGCTCAGCACACACTCAGCTCTGCTACATCTCTACACTCTGTTGTAGAGATGTAGTAGAGCTGAGTGTGTGCTGAGCTCTGCTACAAATGAGATGTGTGTGACAGGAGGAGTAGATGGAGGGATGGTTGGGAGTAGTGCAGAGCTGCTACACCAGAGATGTAGCAGAGCTGGCCGATGTTAGCAGTCCAGCTCTCCTACATCCAGAATAGTTGAGCTGAGTGTGCAGTTCGGACACTACTAAGTGGGCGATGCTGGGATTTTAAAGACGATCCTATTCACTACACAGCATGTAGTCCAAAAATTGTTGGACCCCACGCTGTGTAGTGATTAACCCCCTCCCCCCCACCGGTGTCCGCTTACCTGCAGCTCCCTGTTCTTCTTTGGTCCAGTTCGGTCCTCTGTCCAGTCTTCAGAGTGCCCTGCCCCCCTCTCCCCCGACTAGTATTATAGAGAAGGCGGGGCTTAGGAGAGTGTGGCCGGGTACTGGGCGTGGAGATGTTTCCCCGCTCAGTGCCCGCCCACACTCTCCTAAGCCCTGCCTTCTCTATAATACTAGTCGGGGAGAGGGGCAGGGCTTAGGAGACCAGAATGGAAACTGCTGTGGACCGATTTTAGACTCCGCCTCCTCAGGCAGAACCAGCGTTGATTGGCCGAATGCTGTACACTGGCCAATCAACGCTGGTCAATGCATTCCTATGGGAAAAGTCAGCTCCGGCATATCGCAAGCTGACAGGGATCCCGACATAATAAAGGTACTTGATGCCCCCAGACATGCTCCCCCTGCTGTCCCAGTTGCAGTCCAGGATGTTGGCATCATTTCCTGGGGTGTCTTAGTGGACTTGGTGACTCTCCTGAGTCGAATGGTAGGATCCCCTGTAGCGAAGCATTTTCTCCCATAGACTATAATGGGGTTCGATATTCGATCGAATACTCAAATATTGAGCGGCTATTCTAAACAAATATCAAACATTTTACTGTTCGCTCATCTCTTGTAATAAACATTATCTAGTGTTTAGATTGGAGGAATCTTACCATTTTCAGTTTCTGTCACTGTCTGTGGAGGAGCTGAAGTGAATAAAGCTGTGTGATCACATCCTATGTGTGGAAAGATGCAGAGCTGTCATGTGACCTCAGCTCCACCAATGGAATGCAGGCGGGAGTTTTACTTTCAGTTTGTTGATTGTCCCGCCCACACAGGCCGGCTGAGCTTACACTGTAAAATCTCATTTTAATGAGGAACAGGTAAGATAAAAATAATTTTTGTAGCACATTTGTCCTATAACCATATTTTTAAGTTGTCTGGGGCACTTTGATTTTTTCAGCTTAAGGGTGGCCATCCCCTTTAAGGAGTCCTGATAGAAGCGAATGAGTGCAGTAAAAATCACAGTTCCCCTTCCCTTGGTAGTAGGACAGGGTACTTAGATGTATGCGGCATCCGACCGCGGCATCTCAGCGGACTATAAATCAAAGGCCCCGCCCAGGGGCCGTCCCATTTCTGAGCAGAATAGTAGCTACGTAGGGGCGTTAACAAAGGAGCATAACCTACATTACTAAATGACTGGCACATTTACCATCAGTGTATTTTCTTTGAGCTACTATACTAGCTGGCCAGCATTGTGATGCATTGCAGATCGCTACCGTTACCCATATAGACTGTTGGTGTATTGTGCACTGTGGTATGCGTATAAGATACAGTGGTATAATCGTGGATATTTTGTATAATAATATATTTTTCATAAACCCATATTTGGTGTATTTTGGGCTGCACAATATCGTAGTCAACGTTCCTATCGTTTTGATTGCAACTATGAGCTGTTCTAACATCCGCCTGTATCAGTATGTAGATCTTACTGCACCGCGGTGGTAACGTAACGTCATAGCTTTTTTAGCCATTTCCCCCCACATTGTCTCATATTGCATGCCGCGGCGGTAACGCAACGGCATCTGCCTTAGCCAGGTTGCTCCATCGACGTAGCTCAATGGTCTTGGCTTTTTTTTTTGCGTGATAACGATTGTTTATCTACTAGTACGTCTAATACTTACCTGTTTATCTCCTTGGACATTTGTAAATCACAACTGACATTCAATTTGTCAGCGTTGCGATCGTACAGGGATCTATTAACAGCGTATACATTATCCAGTCCTCGGACGGCCTGTCCGTGACATCATCAAGGGAATGGGGAAGCGTCGGGTCAGAAGTGGGATGGCTCCCGGGCAGTGCCTTTGATTTATAGTCCGCTGAGACGCCGCGGTCGGCGGCATACATATAAGTACACTGTCCTACCACCAAGGGACCAAGGGCAGGGGAACTGTGGTTTTTACTGCACTCATTTGCTTCTATTAGGCGTCCTTAAACTCCTCCTGATGAACGGCCCGGTACAGGACCCGGGAAACGCGTACATAGGACTCTGATGGCCTTTTGGCTATATGCATACAAGTGAGCGATAGGTAGTCTCACTCATCATGTTTTATTTAGTGTGAGGTGTTGTGCAGACTGGCTCTGGTATCTAAGTGACTACAGAATCGGTCACATGCATGTTATTTAAATAGTCTGCCCCCCTACACACTCTTCTAGGACTAGTCAGTCAGTAAATACATTTTAACTGATCTAATCTGGTAGGTGTTCAGGGGCGGATTGGCCATATATATCATGGAGACCTGGAATTGGGCCTCAACAGTCACATTGGCATCATGACGCAAAAGACACCAATGTGACCCACATGACATTATTTTGGCATTGTTCATGATGCTTCAAAGACATGAAGATGAATAGAGGGGCGCCCCCGTTACCAGTACAGGGGCAGATATCACCTGTAACCTCAGACACTACTAATACCACAGTTACAGCAGGAGGAGATGGATAACGTAAATTTTTGGACTACTTTGATTCTTGGCTTCCCCACTTTTTATCCAGTGAAATTCCTACCCTCGTCATGGGTGATTAACATCCCTATCGACACCCCTGTCTCCCCAGCTGCCTCACAGTTTCTCTCAATAACCACTTCTCTTGGTCTTTCACAATGTTCTTCTTCCGCCACACATGTAGATGGCAACATCAACTCCTCACAGTTTCTAAATTTACTAACTCTTCTCTGCCGCTGTCTGATCATAATCTTCTGTCTCTCACCATCAGTGCCCTCTCCCCTTCACAAAATACACCTATCCATCACACATGTAGTAATTTGCGTACTATTGACACCCAGCACCTCTCAGATACTCTACAGTCCTCTCTGTCCCCCATCTCCTCAATCTCCTGTCCCAATCTGGCCACCAGTCACTATAATGAAACCCTTAAAAATGCATTGGATGAGGTGGCTCCCCCCTCCACTTGTAAAGTCCCACATAGGAGGCAGCAACCCTGGCACACGCCACAGACACGATTTCTACAGCGGTGCTCTAGGTGTGCTGAACGTCTATGGAGAAAATCATGTTCACCTGCAGATTTCCTCCACTTCAAATTTATGCTTAAAACATATAGATCTGTCCTTTACCTCACCAAACAAGACTATTTCACCGCTCTCATCCCTTCTCTCTCCAGCAACACTAAAAGGTTTTTGAAACTTTTCACTCCTTACTCACACCCAAGGTGCAGAAGCCATTCACAGACCTTAGTGATGATGACCTGGCCACTTATTTCCATGATAAAATTGATAAGATCCGTCAGGAAATAACTGCCCAAGCCCCAGGTGGCATTGATCCCATCACCTACCATAGTACTGATCCCCTCACCAACCGCACTTGAGACTGTCTATTCTCATCTTTTGAATCTGTTACAGAAGAGGAAGTCTCCCAGCTACTTTCTTCATCTCGCCCTACAACCTGCAGTAGTGACCCCTTCCCCTCACACCTTCTCCATTCTCTGTCGCCTGCTGTCATGACTTAGCATGCTGTTAAAACCCCGCTACTGAAAACCCCCTCCCTGGACCCATCCTGTGCTGCTAACTATCAACCCGTCTCTAACCTCCCCTTCATCTCTAAACTCTTGGAACGCCTGGTCTATTTTCGTTTAATCCGCTATCTCTCTGCTTGATCCCTTACAATCTGGTTTCCGCACTCTGCACTCTACTGAAACAGCTCTCACAAAAGTCTCCACTAATCTCCTAATGGCTAAATCAAGTGGTGACTTCTCTGTTCTTATTCTTCTGGACCTCTCTGCAGCTTTTGACACTTTTGACCATCAACTTCTCCTCACTATGCTCCACTCAGTCGGCCTCAACGACACTGCTCCGGGTTCTCCTCTTATCTTTCAGACAGCACTTTCAGTGTATCATTTGCGGGCTCTGTTTCCTCCCCTCTTTCCCTTGCTGTTGGGGTTCCTCAAGGCTCGGTCCTAGGCCCCCTGCTCTTTTCTCTCTACACAGCCCCCATTGGACGAACCATTGCAAGATTTGGCTTCCGGTACCAACTTTATGCTGATGACACCCATTATACACATCTTCCCGTGACATCACCCCTGCACTAATACAGAACACTAGTAACTGTCTTTCTGCTCTCTCAAATATTATGTCTTTGCTCTATCAAAATAAATCTGAACTACTACTGTTTCCACCATCTAATAGCTTTGTCCCTCATATATCCATTGCAGTCTCAGGCCTTACTATAACTCCTAGGCAGCAAGCCCACTGCCTCGGGGTCATGTTTGACTCAGACCTTTCCTTCATCCCTCATACTGAATCACTCGCACACCCCCACCTCAAAAACATCTGCAGAATACACCCTTTCCTTACCAGGGATACATTAAAGACACTTATTGTCGCTCTGATTCGATTCACTCTCGCCTTGACTACTGTAACTCCTTACTAATCGGTCTTCCCCTTACTAAACTCTCCCCTCTACAATCTATTCTGAATGCAGCGGCCAGGATCATCTATCAGTCTAGACGCTACAGCGATGCCTCTGGTCTGTGCCAGTCGCTACATTGGCTTCCTATTCATTATAGAATACAATATAAAGTTATCACCCTCATCCACAAGGCTCTCCATAATGCCGCACCTCCCTACATTTCCTTCTTCATCTCTGTCTACTGCCCAACCCACATGTTAAAGGAAATGACTAGTGACGGCTCAAAGTCTTATGTTTGTGTAATGGCAGTAACCTCTGTTACAACATTGTCTGACCACTGTATAAGCAATGTCACCCCTGCTACTTCTTGTGTCACCCCCCTCTGCCTCATAGATTATTATTATAAATGTCCCCCATAGTTCTTTATAACCTCATGGGGACATATTATATACTGTAATAAAATATATGAGAAACAAAAAAGGTAATAAAGCACCAACTACATGAAATCAATGTAAATGTGATATGTATAGCCCCTTGTTTAACTAGAACTATACATACCTGTATATAAAAATCACCATATAATTATACTGAATACTTTACTTTAGTGACAAGTTTCAAATATAAAACAATAAAGTTCAATAAAATGACAAAGAAGATACTTTCTAGCTTTTCTACAGTTATCCCCAAATAAAACAAAAGAGAAATAATTATGTTAATAAGGTATTTGTCACGTAAAATGTGATGCAAGTGTTATTCTGGTAGCCTAAGCAATAAGAAAGGGCCAATAAACCACCATGTGCAGAGAAATGCTAGAAAAGTGTCTGGCCATTAAAGGGTTAACGTTACATCACTGGTCAGCAGCCAATGGGAATGCTGGACAAGAGTGGAAAAAAAAACAACTGCCAGTTGCCTTCAGTCTATTACAGGACAACCGCAAGTGAAGACGCCGGACGCAGGTAAGATCTGACACCCCATCATCTGATAGGACGGGCCCTGATTTATCTCCCATGAGGCCTCATTCACATGATCAGGAACCTGATGAGGACTTCAGTGGTTTAAAATATGGGCCATGACCTACGTCACCACTAGGGGGAGCTAGCTGTATATGTACTGATATTGCTCCCATCAGTGGTGAACCTAGCTTTCCTGCTGCCTGAGGCGGACAATCGAAAGATGCCCCCCCCCCCACCTCGACTGAATACTGGGGGGGGAGGGTTCATCTTTTGATCGTCCGCCTCAGACAGTGGGGGTGGGGTGGGGGGGTTGCTAGGGATAACATTACAGTGAATAAAATGCAGTAATATGTTGTGCAGTAATACTTACAGGAGGACGTCTTCCCACATTTACCGTCACTTCCCTTTGGACTGCCAAGTGGCTCCTCCTCCTTTGGGACATATATTCAGGGACGGTTTTAGACAAAGTGGGGCACTGGGCAAAATTAAAAGTGGGGCCCCAAATGTTTAAATTTTGTACCTACTACATAATCATATTGTTAAGTTGATGTACTGCTCTGCCTATCACTGCTGTTTACTAGAGTGTTCCTAAGGTCTTTAAAGGGGTTGTCCCATCACAAGGATCCTATCTATACTGCTTGTTAATGTGAATGTAAGACTTTTCCTAAATACATTGCTTCAGCAAAACTGCTTTGTTTGTCCACTATATCACTTTATTCATTTTTTTGGGACACATCCCTTGACTCATCTGGTCATAAGTCAAGTGATGTATCTGCTGCTCTGAGGGGGGGAGGAAGGAGGGGCAAAGTGCACGGGAGCGAGCCTGGAGGGGGGGGGGGTAGTTAACCCTTGGGGGGGGCGGAGGAGCGGAATAACAGCATCGCTTCTGCCGCTGCTGGCTTCATGCAGGGCAGAAGCATAGCGATGTTGCTGGCATCTGTGCTGGCGTCTGTGCATCTGTGCCGGCGTGTACACTCCCCGGCATCCGCCTCTCTATTACAGCAGATGCCGGGTCTGTATTCACATATGCAAAGCCAAGCGGCGAGATGCCGCTGGCCCTGCGTGCGCGCTCATAGACCAGTCTAGCCTTCACAATGCGAACACAGACCCGGCATCTCGCCGCTTGGCTTTGCATATGTGACCCCGCCCACCAATGACGCAACAAAGCCGCAAGACAGAAGATTTCACAGCAACGAAGACTGGTGAGTATGCGACGTGGGAATACCCCTTTAAAGAGGACCTTTCACCTCCTGGGGCACATGCGGTGTAATACACCACTAGAAAGCCTGTTCTGTGCCCCCAGTGAAGAGCTATTGGTGTCGGTACTGTAGCGCTTCACTGTCAGAAGGGCATTTCTGACAGTCAGTCAGGAAGTCATTCCTCACGGTAGAGTCTATAGCGCTGTACTGTCAGAGGGGGTGTTGCTTAGCGTCCAGCGATGACGCTGAGCGGTGAGGAACACCCCCCCCAGTACTCGTCTATGGACAAGTACTATCAAGAGGGGAAGGGTCCTTCCTCACCGCTCTCACAATACAGCGCTATAGGTGCTACTGTTGGGAAGGGCAGTCCTGACTGACTGTTAGAAATGCCCTTCTGACAGTGAAGAGCTACAGTAATGGCACCGATAGCTCTTCACTTGGGGTACAGAATGTGAAAGCCAATAGTGCGCTGAATTCATCACACTGTCGGCTTTCTAACAGTATGTGAAAGCGCATGAACCCCAGGTGGTGAAAGGTTCTCTTTAAGGCCAGGGTCCCTCATTACGAAAACGCAGCGTTTTGGCCACAGCGAAAACACTGCAGCAAAAACGCGGCATTTTACAATACCTGCAAAGTGGAGGGGATTCTGGCTAATCCCATACACACATTGTACACAAAAAAATGCAGCAAAATCAGCAACAAAAAAAAAAAATCTGATTTTCCGTAATGTGACACACAGCGTTTATGGCGGCTGCAGAAAGTGCCAGCAAAGTGAACAAAATGTAATCATTGATCTCATCCACAGCAGGTTAATTTTAGCTGCGGAGTTGCGGCATTACCACATATTTTGATAGGGGAAGTATGGGGCAGAGAAAAATTCAGCAAAAGCTCAATGAAAAACACTGCGGGAAAAAACCTATGTTTCCACAGCTTTTTTTCTCCAGTGTTGTTTTTGCAGCATTTTGCTGTGCTTGGCCTAATCCTTAGGCTAAGACTCCACGGGTCGTCCCACAGCAAAAAAAGTATTGCGGCAAAAACCGCGGCAGCAATGCATTGCGGTTCTTCCTGCAGCGCTTTGGATGGAAACTTTGCAGATGTTTCCTCTGCGGACTTTCTGTTACAATTATACCTATGGGGAATCTGCCGGCATTTCCGTAGGTATAATTGACATGCTGTGATTTCCAAAACCGCACCAGTTTTGGAAATCGCGACGTGTCCGCACCACAAAGTGGGCATGGGATTCCATCCACTTTTCCCTGATTGTAAAATGCTAAGATTTTTCCCATGGAGCCCCAGCCTTAAGGAGGTTGTTCAGGAATTACAGGCTTCAGCAAAGAGGACGGGGAAAGTGAAAAATAAAACCCACACTCACCTGTCCCTGGTCCTTGCTCCCCTTTCTGGTCAAGCGACTGCCCTCACCACACCTAAACAATGAGGCCAGTCAGGGGCCACAGCAGCCTAAAGAAAGGAACTGAGATGTCACATATGTCACCTGTGACGTGTCCTTTCCTTTGCCTGCTGATCGGCCTCACCAGTCATGTGCAGCAAGGACTTCTGCCAGAAAAAGCCCGCGCCACTGGAGACATCGGGGACAGGTGAGTACAGGTTTACTTTTTCTTATTTTTCCCCTTCCCCAACCTCCTTGCAGGGAACTGTTATTCCTGGGCAACCCCTTTAATATCTCAATATACAGAGGCCCGATTCACATCTGCATTTGGGCCACTCTGTTCCCCTATCTGCATGAAATATGTATAGTGAAAAGTCCTGTAAGCAGCCCTTTTCTCTCCACATTTTTTGTGTGGAAACCACATGGACCCCATTATAGTCTATGGGGCCCATGGCTTTCCTGAAGGTTACTGCTTTTACTGTGTATAGGTTTCCGTTTGGGGGGTCCCCAAGCAGACTCCATGAACGGAAACCTAAACGCAGATGGGAACCGGGCCTAAACATCACATTATAAAATAGTCTCAGCAGCGCAGTCCCATCCAAGGAAGCAAGTGTCCAGATCTCACTTCAGCATGTGAGCCTCAGGAGGTGGAGAAGACGGTGGATACGGCTGTGACTGTAGAGACCATACAGGAGAGCCGCAGAGGTCTAAACTAGCACGGAGAGGGCCGCCCGGCCGCTCGGTTTGTTTTCAGGGCAGCCCTCTCCTGCGCTAGTTTAGAAAAAATTAAATAAAATTGCCCTGGCTGCCGCCCCCTACAAAGTGCCGCCTGAAGCCGTCGCCTCACCTCACCTCATTAGAGGTGCGGCCCTGGCTCCCATCCTAGTAGACCATACACTATGTTTCTGCAGTGACATGGAGTTAAATCAGAGATTTCCAAACAGTGCCGCAGCAACCTGGTGGGAAGATGGCCGCATGTCTTAATTCAACATTATCTGTGTCCTAATATGATCTGGGGGCCACTGCGGAGCTGGACTGGGGCCATTGCTAGGTGTGTGAGGGCCACTGAGGAGTATTTCTAGGTGTGTGTGGGCCACTGAGGAGTATTTATAGGTGTGTGTGGGCCACTGAGGAGTATTTCTAGGTGTGTGAGGGCCACTGAGGAGTATTTCTAGGTGTGTGAGGGCCACTGAGGAGTATTTATAGGTGTGTGTGGGCCACTGAGGAGTATTTCTAGGTGTGTGAGGGCCACTGAGGAGTATTTCTAGGTGCGTGTGGGCCACTGAGGAGTATTTCTAGGTGTGTGTGTGGGCCACTGAGGAGTATTTCTAGGTGTGTGTGGGCCACTGAGGAGTATTTCTAGGTGTGTGAGGGTCACTGAGGAGTATTTCTAGGTGTTTGTAAGACACTGAGGAGAATTACACCTGAACATACACCCCCTATCAGGACACAAGGAAAGCTTCAGTGTTTGAGTCTTTATCAGATCTGTGACTAAGTTTGTTTTTGAGTTTACAGATTTTGCTACGGATTGGATAGATATGGATCGCAGATATATGGAGGTCAGTGTCTTCATTATAACCTGATCCCTTGTCCCATTGTCCTCTGCGCCATCCCTGATAAATGTCACTTACTGTATTCTCTTCTCCTTAGCACATCTACCGCCGCCAGGAGCGCGTATATGGACTGGGACCCTTCTCAAGTGAGTATTTTTAGCTCCATAATTTCATTGATGAAACTAATTGTTTATTTATATGTGTTTAATGCCAATCCTATAACCCAGCATATCTGATAATCCAGCACCTAGCAGGCTGCTTTAATGGTGGATTAAACAAATTTTACTGTAATTTTTTTGTGCATAAAAGTTACTGTATATCTTATGACTGATCCCGTTATCTGGTTTTGTTCTCTCTTCAGCTTTTACCTTCAACATGGAGCAGAGAAATCAAGAAATCCTCGACTATTCCAGGAGGTTCCTCCCGTCACCTTTCTTCAAGAAGCAGCGCCTCATGCCAACCAACCGCAAAGCTCAGAAGAAATACCTGCCCTTTCCGCTGGATGAGGAAGAACCTGAGCTGCGCAAAGAGAAGAAAGAAGAGCCAAAAAGGATTCAAAGAGAGGGTCAAATCCTCGCTTATTACAGAATGTTCCTGACGTTCCTGGATGAGGAAGAACCTGAGCTGGGCAAAGAGAAGAAGGAAGAGACAAGGAAGATGCAAGAAGAGGGACAAAAGTGTCAGATGAAGAGGAAGCATGTAGAAAAAGAAGAGGAGACCCCTAAGAAGTCCAGCAAAGAGGAGGAAGAGATGATGAAGAAGAAGGAAGAGACAAAGAAGATGCAAAAAGAAGGACAAAAGTGTCAGATGAAGAGGAAGCATTTAGAAAAGGAAGAGGAGGAGACCCCTAAGACGTCCAGTGATGAGGAAGAAGAGATGAAGAGGAAGAAGAAGAAGGAAGATGAAGAGACAAGGAATGAGGGAGAGACCAGCGTGAAACCCCAAGACCAGAGTCAGGAAAGAAGAGCAATGACTCACCGACATTCCCTCCTCCACTATATCCACGCGAGGCTCGGAGGAGAGAAGAATATAATAGGAAACCTTCTCTTCTATCCCTGGAGCAGGTAATGTATAAGCCCTCCAAGGTGTAATACCAGCAGCACCTAAACCAATATTAGTTATAGTCACATTAATAAGTCATAGTAATTAGAGCCCAATTATAGAATAGTCATAATAGTAATAGTATAATAATAATCTTAGATAAAATAGTATGTAATAATTTCATAATTAAGGTTAATTAGCTATTAACTATAACAGCTTTGATCCGGGGTCCTAGTACTGATCGCCTTTTCCCGGGGTCAAGAAAGAATTTTCCCCCTGTGACATGAATTGGCCGAATATGTCCAGGGGTTTTCGCTTTCTTCTGGATCAACAGCTTTAGGGATAGGACTTAATGTATTATTAGAGCAATAAAAACAGTAATTTTAGGAGTAATAATTTACAAAAATCCCCCCAAAAATAGAATAGCAATAATAAAAGTAATATTATAAAAGTAGTCAAAATAATAGCAAAACCCCCCAAAAACTGTAGTAGTAGTAGTAGTAGTAGTAGTAGTAGAAGTAGTAGTAGACTGAATTTATAGATAGAGTAATATATAATTAGAGTAATATTGATAGCAATAATTAGAATTTAACATAAATATTAATATTATTTCCATAATTTCTAGTTATAGTAATGTATCAATAGAATTATTAGTAATAATGATAATAAAATAGTACTAGTTATTAATAAGAAAATAATAATTTGCTTAATACACATAATATTTTTAATAGGAATCAGCAGATTTGATCCGGGGTCCTAGGACTGATCGCCTTTTCCTGGGGTCAAGAAGGAATTTTCCCCCTGTGACACAAATTGGCTGAACGTGTCCAGAGGTTTTCGCCTTCTTCTGGATCAAAAGCTTTAGAGATAGGGATGTAGTTTAGAGTTCATAGTAGAATTATAAAAAATATTAGTAATGATAATAGTAATAATATAATAGTAGCAAATATATACATGATAATATACTAAGAGTACTAATAGAATAGTAATAAAAGTAAACATAGTAGAATGTTATAATAATCTAAAAAGGCAACAAAAATATTATATCAGTATGTAGGATAACAGAGTATAATAATAACTTACAATAGGAATCAGCAGCTTTGATCCGGGGTCCTAGGACTGATCGCCTTTTCCCGGGGTCAAGAAGGAATTTTCCCCCTGTGACACAAATTGGCTGAACGTGTCCAGAGGTTTTCGCCTTCTTCTGGATCAACAGCTTTAGGAAGGGATGTAGTTTAGCCTTATTTTTCCCTGTGATTGTAATAATATTAATTGTTAGAAATAAATAATCACTAATTATTATTAGACAGTAACTATGTGTCGTCTCCTTTATTTCTCCATTACACTAACATTCAGATATCCACATATGTGTTCTAACCCTCATTTTCATGGTCCCTAGTGGCAAAGTATAGAGACAGGTCAGTGGTGTAAGTACCGCGGTAGCAGCAGTAGCGGCTGCCACAGAGACCGGGATCTTAGGGGATTTTTTTTTTTTTTTAAATGGCGATTACCTGTTTACTTATCAATCCCCACTACTAACCTTCTGCATCTCATATCACACCGCTGGGGTCAGTGGAGGGCAGAAGGGGAAGCAGATGCGGCTGTGAGTAGGATCAGTAAGTGAGATTGTGGGCCACGGCACATTTTAGGTGTTCAGGGGTGGATTGGCCATATATATAAAGCAGATTTATGTCCTACAGGTAAGAAAAAGTGACAATTCCCATTGAGCACCAGGATGTAGACATTAGGTGGCTCAAAACAATTAGGCCTTATTCACACACTAGTGTTTTGTTTAGTTATTTTAAAGGGATTCTACCATTAAATCACATTTTTTATCGTTGACATGTAGGAATAGCCTAATAGCTTAAGAAAGGCTATTCTCCTACCTTTAGATGCCAACTCCGCGCCCCCATTCCGTAGAAATCCCAGTTTTCATCAGTATGCATATGAGTTCTCTCGCAGCACTGGGGGTGTCCCCAATGCTGCGAGAGAACTCTCCAGTGCCGCCTCCATCTTCTTCAGGAACGTCCTCTTCACGAGTCTTTTTCCTGCGAAGGCGGTCAAACTGCATATGCCCACAGGCCACAAGAAAATGGCTACAGTCGGCTCTGCCCAAAGTCTACAAGTTTGCGAACTGTTTGAGCACTGGGGCCCGTCCCCAGTGCTGCGAGAGAACTCATTTGCATACCAACGAAAACCGGGATTTCTACAGAACGACGGCATGGAGAAGGCATATAATGGTAGGAGAAGAATAGCCTTTCTTAAGGCTATTCCTACATGTCAACGATAAAAAAATGTGATTTAATGGTAGAATCCCTTTAAGCCAAAACCAGGAGTACAAACTACTCAGAGAGAAGGTATAATAATGTACCTGCTTTGTCTTTCGACCTAAAATTACCCATGCAAATCATTGACATGTGAATAAGGCTTGAAGAAGAAGGAGAAAAAAAAAAAAAAAAAGCTTTTCTGTATAGGTATAAGTCTGCAGAGGAAAACTCAATACTGGGGACTTACTCTGAAAAAAAATAAAAAAATAAAATAAAATAACTGGACATTTGAAATCAATTAATGGAATTTATCAACCCACTTACGCCAGTTTTCTGACACAGATGGGTGTAATAGTGGCACATCTTTGGCCCAATGCCCCTTCTTGCACCAAAGATACACCCCCCATCTCTTGTACAGCACCTCGCTTACCACTGGACAGATAGGTAGACTGGTGCAAGATGTGGACACCTCGGCTGACATTTATTGTAACTCACTACAGAAAACACAGTTGAGTTTTACAGGAAATCTGCGCTTCCTGACCAGTGGAGATTTCAGTTTTGGCGCAGGGACGGGCACCTGATTTATTAACAGCTGGAACGTCTTCATTCAGGCACAGTTAGCATCAGCTGAGGCCTTTATTAAGGCTGGTATATCTATCTGTCCCAGGCCATCACGTATGACGTTATTTCAGCCAACATGCATTTCCACATTGAGGTCTCCTCGAACATAGTCTAAATAAATGACTAGTAAAAGCTGCAGACTCCGGTAATGCGCCATCAGTCATACTAAGGGTAGTTCTCACGGAGTAAACTGGCGTGTATTTTGGTGTGTAATTTTACACGTGTAAAATAAGACTCCCATTGATTTCAATGACATTTTACACGTGTATTTTGACATGTAATTTTTACACATGTAAAATCACACGCCAAAATGCACGCTAGTTTACTCCATGTGAACTACCCCTAATGGGGGATTCCACCTCCAAATGACTGCAATCCAAAACCAGTATACTATTCAGAGAGCACAGCAATGCCCCCATGTACCAGAGCTATGACAATATACAGATCCAGCTGAGAACATTAATACAAAGCTGAAAAATACAAAAGATTACAAAGACAGATCTGCACACAGCCAGGAGCGGGAAAAGGAGAACCGAAGAAGGATTTCAAGGAATGTGTGACGGTAGGCAGATCTCTCTTCACATGAAAATGGGACTAAGTTGCTAGTGTCTGAAGCCATTACTACACACTTCAGGTAGGTTGGAATTGTTAAGCCCTAGAAATGACCAAACCCTTCCATCTCATCGCCAGGCAATAGAATACAAAGCGGTTTTGTGTTTTTTGGATACAGTACTTGCTAGTTAAAAGGGGCTGTCCGGGAAATTTTTTTAGATTTTTACCCCTTAAAAATTACATGTTACCTGTATTCCACGGGTCAGGAGGATTAGATACGGACCTCTGAACACAGTACCAAATGCCGGAGAGTTAGATACGAGTGTCTGCACACAGTTCCACACGCCAGAGGATTAGATACGCGCATCTGCACATAGTTCCATACGCCAGATTAGATACGCGCGTCTGCACACAGCACCAAACGTCGCAGGATTAGATACGCCCGTCAGCACACAGTACCACATGCCGGAGGATTAGATACCCGTGTCAGCACACAGTACCAAACGCCGGAGGATTGGATACTTGGGTCAGCACACAGTACCACACGCCGGAGGATTAGATACTCGGGTCTGTACACAGTACCACATGATGCTGGAGGATTAGATACACACGTCTGCACACAGTACCACATGCTGGAGTATTAGATATGCCCGTCTGCTAACAGTTCTACACATCTGAGGATACACATGATACACATGTCTTCACAAAATACCACATGGGGGGAGGATTAGATACGCACCTCTGCACACAGTATCGCCCGCCGGAGGATTAGATATGCACATCTGCACACAGTTATGCATGTTGTAGGATTAGATACACACGCCTGCACACAATACCACAAGCAGGAGGATTAGATAAGAATCTCTGCCCACAGTACCACACACCAGAGGATTAGATATACACATCTGCACGCAGTTTACATGTAATAATCCCAGGTAATAATATTGGTTAATATCACGTATGTTGTATTTAGGTATGAAATAATCAGGTACATATACAAGTGTAACTATAAGGGCCCGTTCACACGGGCACAGAGGGGGCGAATTATGGCATGGAATCCACGTCATAATAGGCCCCTCACAATGGTGGTCTATGGAGTCTGGTAGCGTTCGTTTTTCCACTTTTTGCCGCTAGCGGAAAAGAGAAGCGACATGACCTTTATTGAGGCGTATTCTACCTCAGAAGTCAATAGAAGTGAATGGGAGGGGGAATCGCGACCAAAAAAACACGACACGGTTTTTTACGGTCCATTCACTGTCCGGGAGCAAAAAAACGCCTGGCTCAAGAAAACGCTCCAAAAAACGCCTCAAGGTCCAAAAAGCGCTTCCTAATTAAAAAGCATTTTTTTTTCCAGAACAAAATACGCCACACGGTATTCACATGTGAACTTAGTCTAAGGGCAGACCTGGGCAATGTTTGGCCCAGGGACCACATCCAGCCCTCTGACTGCTTCTATCTGGCCCGTATAGCTAGTTGAAGTTTTTTCAAGGACCCATGATGATGTCATCACAGCCTATCACCAGGATAGGCAATGACTTGTTAGTGGGCGGAGCCACACGGGACTGTGTGCTTGCTGCAAGCTGCCGGCAATGGAGGCTACTACTACTACTAGGGGAAGATGTAGGGGGGGCAGTTAAACTGAATGCACATGAAGAGGGGACATTAAACTAGGTGGCAGTTGGAGGGTGACATTAAACTGGGGCAGCTGGAGGAGGATATTAAACCATGGGGGGTAGCTGGAGGACATGTCTGCCTCTAGTTGCCACCACTTTAATGTCCCTATTCCAGCTGCCCCAGTTTAATGTCCCCTCTAGTTTCTGCTGGTTTATACTGGGGCACCAGGAGAGGGACTTAATACTGTGGGACATTTGGAGGGAAATGTTATAATGTGGGGGGTGTATAATGTTAGGGTGACTGTAGGAGGATTTTACTTTGTGGAGCACATGGAAAAATGATTGAGAATGGGTGGAGTCAGCGGAGAAGTGGGTGGAGCTAAATTTGCCACTGTGCGCATGGCCCTCTAGAACCGTTACAATTTCTCATGTGGCCCCATGGGAAAATTAATTGCCCACCCTTGCCTAAGGGGTATCAGTCACACCCCAGGCTCAGAGGAGTAACTCTGCCACATAAAACAGCAGCATTATAAATTGCTCATGGTAGGTGTTCACAAGTCACTGCAGGTTGCTACTCTATTTTCAAAGTAGTTCACTGAAGGAGTAACTAAAAAGTAACTTTTATTAGATCAGTTAAAATGATTTACTGGATGACTAGTCCTAGAAGAGTGTGTAGGGGGGCAGACTAAATAACATGCATGTGACTTTGATACTGTAGCCACTTAGATACCAGAGCCAGTCTGCACAACACCTCACACTAAATAAAACATGATGAGTGAGACTACCTATCGCTCACTGGTATGCATATAGCCAAAAGGCCATCAGAGTCCTATGAACGTGTTTCCCGGGTCCTGTACCCGGACCGTTCATCAGGAGTAGTTTAAAGGGGTTGGCCACTTTATAGCTAAAACTCTGCAATGTGTAGCCCAAAGATAAATAATAAATTTACTAATAGACATTCATTTTCATTTTTGCTTCTGTCCCTTTATTTTTAAAGCCACGCCCCCCACTAACATGCCTCCCTTGACCACCGTGCGCGTGACATGGAGGGGCATGTGACATAGTCTGACCATGTCATGTGACTTTGTGCGCACCTGCGCTGCTCTCCTGATTTGTGTTAACCCCTGAGATGCCGGCATCTCAGGTGTTAACACGAATCAGGAGAGCCAGCGCAGGCGCGCACAAAGTGGTTTTCTTACATTCTGGGCTCTCGATCGGCACCCCCCGTGACGGTTTCGGGGGGTGCCGGTATTCCTAATAGGCAGCCCAGGATCTAATCTGTGACCCTGGGTCTGCCCTATCTCTTCCCCTCCACATACCTGGTTGATCCTACCAGGAATGGAGGCCGTCAGCCCGTGCGTTTGCCTCTTATACATTTGCAGCTGTCAGCCGTATGATACGGCTGACACTGTGCTCAACACCCGCGGTCGGAACTGGGTCCGATCGTAGGTGTTAACCCCTGAGATTCCACGGTCAAACATGACCGTGGCATCTCAGGGGGTTTCTGTATGTGCTGGGGTCCCGATTGGCACCCCCCGCAATGGTTTCAGGGGGTGCCAGTGTCCCTAATGGACAGCCTGGGGTCTGTTCAGTGACCCTGGGTCTGCCCTCCATGTGTCCCTCCACGTACCTGGTCGATCCTGCCAGGAATGGAGGCCGTCAGCCCATGTGTCTGCACGGGCTGACAGCCTCCTATACACTGCAATACATGTGTATTGCAGCGTATATGTATTGAAGCAGTGATCAGAAGATCACTGCTTCAATCCCCCATGGGGACAGAAAATAAAAAAAATAAAAACTTGTTAAAAATATGTTAAGCTCCAAAAATCCAATTTTCCCATATAAAATGTTTTATTATGAAAAATAAAGACTTATTTTATTTTAAAGGGATTCTACCAATAAACTAACATTTTTTCTAATGGCCACGTCAGAATAGCCTTAAAAGGATTCTACCATTAAAAAACTTTTTTCTGTGGATAAGACGTCAGAATAGCCTTTAGAAAGGCTATTCGTCTCCTACCTTTAGATGGGATCTCCGCTGCGCCGTTCCCTAGTAATACCGTTTTTTACCAGAATGTAAATTAGTTCTCTAGCAGCGATGGGGGCGGGCCTCAGCGCTGAAAATGCAAGGGCGTCCCTACCGCTGCCAGAGAACAGGATCCTGCGCCGCCTCTATCTTCTGCCGGATCCTCCCCTTCTTTCTTCAGCAGCGTCACCTCTGTCAGCTCTTACACTAGTAGAGCCGACTGCGCATGCTCGCAATTGCGGCCTCGGAACTATGGCCGTGCCTGTGAAGGGGGTGCCCCGGGATGAGAGGTTGGGGGCCAGAGGCACGCGACACAGAAGGGGGGCCAGGGGCACCAATGGAAGAAGGGCCATAGGCGCGGGGACAGGAGGGGGCGGATGCACGGGGGACAGGGGGGAAGGCAGGAGCAGGCGGTAGATAGAGAGGCCGTGCGGCCCGGCGAGGGCCAAGGGAGGTGAGGGCGCATGGCGGATTGTAACCAACACAACTTGGCTAAATAGAAGTAGCTCAGCGCCAACGCCAACCCGCAGACAGAGTTGCGAACAGATGCTAGTACAGCTATATATATATTATTATTCTGTATACATTACACAGTATATGTTTGAATGTATACATATAGCTTCAGATGGGTAATAAATAGAGATGAGCGAATGCCGTTCGATCGAATACATATTCGATCGAATATCAGGCCGTTCGAGGTGTTCGATTGGAATTGAACACCACGAGGCAAACGCAGTAAAAATTCGTATCCCCTCCCACCTTCCCTGGCGCATTTTTTGCACCAATAACTGCGCAGGGGAGGTGGGACAGGAACTACGACAATGGAGGCAGTTAAAAAAATTGAAAAAACCCATTGGCTGCCGAAATCAGGTGACCTCCAATTTAGACTAATGGTGGATTTACCATTCGCTTAATTTGGGACTGTGAACTATACGAGTGTGAGACAGGGACAGATCTACAGGTAGGGTTAGGTAGGGATAACCTTTATTTAGGGGGGAATGTCACTCACCTAGCTCTTTGGGGCTCTATCTTGCTGGGATCCCTGTCAGCTTGCGATATGCGCAAGCTGACTTTTTCCCATAGGAATGCATTGACCAGCGTTGATTGGCCGAATGCCCGTACAGTGGCCAATCAACGCTGGTCAATGCATTCCTAAGGCGAGATATAGCAGAGCTAGCTGTGCGGTTAGCTCGGCTACTCCTGAAAGAGCTCTGCTACACCCAACCATCCCTCCAGCTACTCCTCCTGTCACACACATCTCTGGTGTAACATAGCTCAGCACACACTCAGCTCTGCTACATCTCTACACTCTGTTGTAGAGATGTAGTAGAGCTGAGTGTGTGCTGAGCTCTGCTACACACAAGATGTGTGTGACAGGAGGAGTAAATGGAGGGATGGTTGGGAGTAGTGCAGAGCTGCTACACCAGAGATGTAGCAGAGCTGGCCGATGTTAGCAGTCTAGCTCTCCTACATCCAGAATAGTTGAGCTAAGTGTGCAGTTCGGACACTACTAAGTGGGCGATGCTGGGATTTTAAAGACGATCCTATTCACTACACAGCATGTAGTCCAAAAATTGTTGGACCCCACGCTGTGTAGTGATTAACCCCCTCCCCCCCACCGGTGTCCGCTTACCGGCAGCTCCCTGTTCTTCTTTGGTCCAGTTCGGTCCTCTGTCCAGTCTTCAGAGTGCCCTGCCCCCCTCTCCCCCGACTAGTATTATAGAGAAGGCGGGGCTTAGGAGAGTGTGGCCGGGTACTGGGCAGGGAGATGTTTCCCCGCTCAGTGCCCGCCCACACTCTCTTAAGCCCTGCCTTCTCTATAATACTAGTCGGGGAGAGGGGCGGGGCTTAGGAGACCAGAATGGAAACTACTGTGGACCGATTTTAGACTCCGCCTCCTCAGGCAGAACCAGCGTTGATTGGCCGAATGCTGTACACTGGCCAATCAACGCTGGTGAATGCATTCCTATGGGAAAAGTCAGCTCCGGCATATCGCAAGCTGACAGGGATCCCGACATAATAAAGGTACTTGATGCCCCCAGACATGCTCCCCCTGCTGTCCCAGTTGCAGTCCAGGATGTTGGCATCATTTCCTGGGGTGTCTTAGTGGACTTGGTGACTCTCCTGAGTCGAATGGTAGGATCCCCTGTAGCGAAGCATTTTCTCCCATAGACTATAATGGGGTTCGATATTCGATTCGAATACTCGAATATTGAGCGGCTATTCTAAACAAATATCGAACATTTTACTGCTCTCTCATCTCTAGTAATAAACATTATCTAGTGTTTAGATTGGAGGAATCTTACCATTTTCAGTGTTTCTGTCACTGTCTGTGGAGGAGCTGAAGTGAATAAAGCTGTGTGATCACATCCTATGTGTGGAAAGATGCAGAGCTGTCATGTGACCTCAGCTCCACCAATGGAATGCAGGCAGGAGTTTTACTTTCAGTTTGTTGATTGTCCCGCCCACACAGGCCGGCTGAGCTTACACTGTAAAATCTCATTTTAATGAGGAACAGCTAAGATAAAAATAATTTTTATGGCACATTTGTCCTATAACCATATTTTTAAGTTGTCTGGGGCACTTTGATTTTTTCAGCTTAAGGGTGGCCATCCCCTTTAATATGTCAGCAATCTGTCATCTTTTACCTGAATATAAACCTTTTTTTTCCTATAAGGCTCTATTCACATCTGCACTGAAGTCCATCATTCTACGTAGAAAAAATAACTGTGTACAAAACTGTTGAACCTCAGTCAAAAGAGTCCATGTTATGCAGTTAATATCTGTTATACAACACATCTGGCAGTGAAATATGGCCTCTGTTGTAGGCAGAAACCACAACATAGGTGTAAATAGTGCCTAAAATGGATGAAAATAAATTCCAAGTCAGCATGTTGTTATCAATTTCAACTCCATTAAATCCAACTTAGCCTCCTTGCATTCATTTCTATGGGACGTACACGACTGTGAATTTCACGGTCACGTGTGCGAGCTTATAGACACAAAATATGGAACAGGTCCTATTCCTGTCTGATTTTGTGGCCCTGCTTCCGCGGCTCTTATTCAGTAAATGAAAGGGGCCGCGAATGACATCCTTCTGTTCCTCATGCACTGCCCTTGCCGTTCATTTGTGGTTACGTGCAATCGGCTTAAGGCTAAGTCCCCATGTAGCAAAATGCAGCTAAGGCCCCACATTGTAAAATGCAGCTAAGCCCTTGTTCACATCAGCGTTTGGATTCCGTCCGAGGGAGTACACATGGGGACCCCCCCTGAATGGAATACCAAATGCAATTACAAGCGTTGTGCTGTAAAAGCACACGGACCCCATAGACCAGGGGTGCCCAATACGTCGATCGCAATCTACTGGTAGATCGCAAAGGACATATGGGTCGATCGTGGGATGCAGGGATCCCCGGTGTCTGTCTGTTCACAGTGCAGGCTGAGAGTCATCTCCGTACACTGGCAGGCGGGGCTGCCGCAGCCCCAGCCTGCCAGTGTCCAGAGATAACTCTCAGTCTGCGCTGTGAACAGACAGACACTGGAGATCCCTGGGCGGCCACAGAACGCCGCTGTCTCCTACTCTCACGATCCGCCCGACCCTGCCCACATGCCCGGCCCCGCCCACAGACATGCCTGTCCTTTCCACAAGCCCACCCGGTCCCGCCCATAGGCCCACCCCGGCCCCGCCCTAGTAGATCTTTTGCCTTGGTCAGCTAATAAAGTAGCTCACACGCTGAAAAGGTGTGAGCACCCCTGCCATAGACTATCCGCATGATTCGTGTGGTCAGCACACAGACACCATTATAGTCTATGGGGTCCATGTGCTTTTACAGCACAGCGCTTGCAATTGCATTTGTATTCCGTTCGGAGGGGTCCTCATGCGGACTCTCCCGGACTGAATCCAAACGCTGATGTGAATGAAGGGTAAAGCCGCTGATTGTGAAATGCAACTAAGGCCCCAGATTGTGAAATGCAGCTAAGGCCCCAAATTACAAAACGCTACTTTTTTGGTTACAGATTTTGCTGCATTTTTTTGAGCCAAACCTAGTAGTGGCTATAGAAGAAAATGGAAATACTCCCCCCTTCTACCCAATGCACACCTGGCAAAATCTGCAACATGTGGCAAACACGTAGCAAAAATGTGTTTGTTTGGTTTTTATTCCAAAATATTTTTCTTTACATTTTTTTCCTACTATTAAATATATAGGGATTAGCATTTGCACAGCTTTTTTTGTGTGGGTGAGATTAAACAAAATCTCCTTCTCTTTGCTAGTACTGTAAAATGCAGTGGTTTTTTTCCCCACAACATCCAAAAATACTGTGTTTCCACAATTTGGGGCTTTAGCCTAATGATAAGGCCACAGATTGTGGTTTTACTGTGGACATGGCTTTCTGAAAACCGGCCAAGCCAGCAGCAATAATGGACATGCTGCAGGATTAAAACCCACAGCGCAAGACACTTTGGACAGGATTTACCATCTAGGATGTACCTATAAAGTGGACAAAAATGGAACAACTATTCCAGCAATTTATCAAGCAACATTTGCATTCCCATTAGGTCTACGGTTTGCACTAAATTTTTTTAATATTGGTGAGGCAAAGTATACACATTATTGAAGTATGTAAAAAAAGATGACTGGCAACTCTGGGCAGACCTTAGTAAATTCTGATATTGCTTTTGTTATTACTGTCTCTTGTGCAATAACATTCCGTCATGGAAACTGAAGAAGTGGGTTGGTCTTGAAGCTACCACCACAGAAACCACCCAAAATGGGATGGGATTTTGTGGCTGCATTCTTGCAACAGATCTTCCTTTGTTTTCAACCCTGCATTATAAAGGTTAAAAGCTATGGGGAAAACCTACAGCATGAACTTCTATGGTGAGGGTTGAAAATCCATAGCACAGGTTACTTTGCACTCCAAAATTGTAGTAGTAAGTGGATGAGCTTTGGCAGAATCTCATCCAGGCCGTGAGTACCATACATTGGTGGTTGGTAACTACATCTTGTTGGAATCCATCCTAAGGCGTAAACGCTGCATTTTACATTACCTGCGAAGTGGACGGGATACTGGCTAATACCATGTACACACAGCAGAAAAAAATCTGCAGCGGAAATGTTACGATTTCAAAATTGCTTGCATTTTTGTAAATCGCTGCATGTCCGTTATACAGGGTTAGGTAGGGAGGTATGGATGATTTGAAATAACAGTTATACACTACTTTTTCAACAAAACTCAAATTTTATTTTTTCAATGTGTAGCTTGGACGTTGCCATTATAAATATTGTCATTCATGTTTTCAACATTGTTTCTGCGAATCTGAATAGTCTTCCATAGTCACTTTGCTGCAACTGTTGGACAACCATCAGCTTATAGGGATGAAAATGCAGGTCCAGGTGTTCGGTCACCTCCTCGTGCAGTTCCGGGTCTCAAAGAACCTGTTCATTGAAAGTTATTCACCCACTTTATTATCGTGTCAAACTTCGGAACACGACCATGACGGCCAACATTGAAATGATTGTGGAAACATCTGTGTTTGAATGACAGAACAGCCCGTTTCAATAAAGGTGTTTACACATGATGCTCTATCGACCACGTCTCCATTGCTACTAAAATGGCGGCTCCTGACGAATAGATACTCCCACTTTTTATCCACCAAGGTTATCCCCACCGTTCAAATCATCCATACCTCCCTGCCTAACCCTGTACCTACGTTAATGCTGATTGTTTCTGTATAGATATAATAGGGACAGGAAGTTCACAGACAAAAACCCTGAGGAACGTATGTGAAATACTCTTGAGGAAAAAAATACAATAAAGGGTAACACGGTGGCTCAGTGGTTAGCACTACAGCCTTGCAGTGCTGGAGTCCTGGGTTCAAATCCTGCAAAGGACAACATCTCCAAGGAATTTGTATGTTCTCCCCGTGTCTGTGTGGATTTCCTCCCATACTCCAAAGACATACTGATAGAGAAAAAATGTACATTGCGAGCCCAACATGGGGCTCACGATCTACATAAAACAAACAAAAAAAATACAATAATTTTCCACCATAGTCTATTCCGCAACTGTTTTTGCAGCGATTCGCTACCTGGGGCCTACTACAAAACACTCCTGAAAAGGATTACAGTGAAAATCAATTGTGTTTATTTTCTGCTGTGTTTTTCATTGAAATTTTGCAGAATTTTTGTCTTTTTTACTTCCACTATGAAATCTGTAGGGCAAATGCTCATAATTCTGCAGCTAAAATTGAAAAGTAGCTTTTTTACAATGTGTGGTGGAAAGTAACCAAAATGTGATTTTCTTTGCTGTTACTTTCTTCAGCAGGCAAAACAAGCTGCGCTTCTACAATGTGGGGCCTTAGCCTAGGGCCATGATGAGGAACCTATGGCATACATGCCAGAGAGGGCACACAGGGCCCTCTCTGCTGGCACACGTGCCATTGCCCGGATCACTCACTAACGGGGAATCCGGTACAAGAATCAATTCTGGACCGCAACCTACACTGTCTGCAGAGTGTGACCTCTGTTCTGACGCAGACACAATGACGTAAGAAGGCTGCCCGGCGGCTCTTCATTGAACTTCAATTAAGTATAATACTCTGTATGTATGTGTGTGTATGGGGTACTGTGGAGCATATAATACTGTGTGGGGAGGGGGTTTACTGTAGATCATATAATAGAGTGTGTGTGTGTGTGGAGAGGAGCATACTGTGAAGCATATAATAATGTGTGGGGGGCCTACGATGGCTCATATAATTCCGTGAGGGGGCCACCGTGGATTATATAATACTATGTGGGGCAGATTGTACTGTTTTGGACTCCTTTACTATTTATATTACACAGTATCTTTTTTTATAGCAGATGTGATATTAGTACAGGCTGTAATAACATTACACAGTCACTATAACACAGATCTGTGCAATGTAAATAGTGAACATTAATTGATCAAAAGTAGTAAATGCAGAGACCTTTACCCTTCTGTACAAAGTTACTTTTATTATTGAAAGTTCTGTAAAGCCCCATTCACACGACTAATTTGTGGGTCTGTAACTGTCCGCAATTGTGGATCCGCAGAGATTAATTTGCCGTGTTCTCACTTTGCGATAATTTAGTGGGTTTTGGGTTGTCGTTTGGACACCCGTTCTCTAAAAGGTTCACCATCACTGGCCTTGGGATATATTGTTACAGGACTAAAATGCTTCAGATTCCAATACCTGAAAACTTGCAAATGAAAAAGTTGAAGAAATATTCAGATTTCATTGCAGAAATGCTATCAATTTGCTGTAGATTTGAAAAAATTTTCATTGCATATAGTACCTTTAGTGGCCAATCTCATGATGGAAAGCATAAAGGAGTTTGAGGTCTTTTCTTGTGCCAAACATGCAACTCAAGTCCTGATCTGCACCTTGTCCGCTGCTTTCTACGAATGTGGTAGGCATGGGGATCAGGGTGGGCTGAGGTGGGGATGCCTCAATCCAACTGGTTTATTAGAACTCATGCCAGTTTCCTGGCGTCAGTTAGAATGGAAATCTATGCCAGTTCTCGCCTCTTCAGAAATTTCATAGTGTCTACAAAAGTCTTACTAAATTGGCCCTTATGTTTGCATGCAGAAATGCTGCGTAATGTCCAGCCATAATGTCTGTGCACCACTATCTAGCCATGCTCATGGTTCTGCTGGAGACCAGGACAGACATCCAGTAGGTGATACTACTCTGTTTGTGGGGATAACGTCACTCCTTATGGAGAGACCACCTTCTCAAGTGTGTGGAGACTTATAGCCATAGTTGCTCCACTGCAAGGGAACATGGGAAGAATATGCAAATCTATCTCCCAAGCTGTAAACAGGGAGACAGTGCCTCTGTTATGCTGCCCTCTATAGCAAGCACCCTGAACAACATGCCCGACTTCCCAGAAGCCTTTGCTGCATGATGCGAGGTTATAACCAAATCAGTTTCTATAGAGGGCAGCAAACAGAGGCACTGTCTCCCTGTTTACATCTTGGGAGACAGATTTGCATATTCTTCCCGTGATACTACTCTGTAATTGACAGGCTTCCCTGTATGACTCTCTTGCTGAATATCATACTGCCCACAGTTAGGACTGTGTATACAATGTGACAGGTTCACATTAACAACATACTTCAGTGTAACACAATTACATAAATGATGTAATTCATATTCTTACACAATTACATTAGTGATGTCATTCCTCTGCTTGGGGTATAATGTAAACCAATAAAGCCGTCTGTATTCTCTGTGGGGGACACATTGCATAATGTATCAGTTATGCAATTACATAGTATTACATTAGCATAGCCTGTATTCATGCAGGTGGGAACCTTATAAGTCTATGTTCACACAAGTGATTGAAGTGGGGAGATTTTTGGTGCAGATCTCACATTTTTCATAAATTACAGACTATTACAGATAAAAATGAGAGCTTTGTTTGTTTTTTTGGAATTTTCAGAAAATTGGAAATAGGTCCCAAACACCCCCCCCCCCCCCCCGAAAAAAAAACAACTCAACTCACCTGTTCAGTACCCTACATCTCCAGCACCACAAGTCACTGATTCTGCAGTGATGACATCACATGATCACTGTAGCCAATCCCTGTATTCATCCGGGCCTAATGAGGAGCAAGATGCAGCAACAGAATACTGATGCATTGCATCGGCATCCCATCATGGCTAGCTGCACGAAAAAGCCGGTGGCAGAAAAAGAGGAATTTCCTCTTCATTTTCCACTGACCCCTAAGGGTCAGTGCATACTGAGTTTTTTGGTGCTGATTTTGATGCTGAATCTGCCTCAAAATCAGCCTCCAAAAAAGCCTCCCAATAGAACTCTGAAGGCTGATTTTGAGGCAGATTCAGCGTCAAAATCGGCGCCAAAAAAACCTCAGTGTACACTGATCCTAAGGGTAAGTTCACACAGTTTTTTGGTCAGCCTTTTGAGGCCGTAATCACCTCAAAACCCTGACCAAAAAGACGGCTCTCTTTTAAATTAATGGGAGCCACTCAGGAGGCGTTTCTTCCGGCTTCCGGAAAAAAGAAGAGAGATGCTTATTCTTTAGGCCGAGTCGCCTCGCAATTCAGCCTAAAGACACTCCCTCCTCCAGACTAGGCCCATTCATTGGGCCTAATCCATAGCAGAGTGCGCGGCTGGATGCCACTGCAGTGCACTGGCTTTCAGTCACGGATACCCAGTTTTTGGATCGGAACCTGAGGCGGCCTCCGCCTCAGGTTTCCAATCCATAAAAAAAACAAACAAAAAAAAACGTGTAAACTTACCCTAACTGGGATGCAAAACATGCACTTTTAGAAGATCAGGGCTGGTCCAGCAGTTGAAAACCCACAGGTCAGCAATTTATCCTCTATCCTGTGGATTAGGGGTAACATGTTGTGATCAGCCACATAAGGCTTTTAAAAATGTCTCCATCTTGTGTGAACTACAACACAATTTCCCATTTTTTTTGTGTTAATTCCAAAGAAAAAAAAAAAAAAGTCCCAAAATCAGCATAAGGCTAAGGCCCAATGTTGCCCTAAACAGTATTTTTGAAATGCAGTGGGAAAAAAAAACGCTGTATTTGTAGTACCAGCAAAGTGGATGAGATTTTATTAATCTCATCCAGACATTGTGGAAAATAAGAGATCTGGAAAAATCGTGTTTTTAAAAAAATTCTAATTTTAGCTGTGGAAATCAAACATTTTCCCAATATATTGAATAGGGGAAGAAAATAGAAAAATGCAGCTAAAAACAAAGAAATACTGTGGATAAAAATAAATAAAAAAATTTATCACTGTGCATTTTCACTGCATTTTTTCCCACAATGTGTGTTACTGACAATTCACCACGTGACTCATATCCACACAGCATTTGGAAGAATTTTTAATTTACATTTCAGCAGTGTTTTTCACTATATTTTTCTAATACTATAGCAAATTACTGAAAATATTACATAGAAAGCGTTTACAAAGTTTTTTTTTCATGATCAGTGGGGTTTTTTGGTACCAAAATGCAGCCTATATGCATGCATAGTGTTTTTTTCTGCCAGTTTTCCTAAAAAGATACAATTGTGTAAAAAAATTTGCATTCAATTCACCTAACAGAAATTGCGATTTCACTGCTGTCAGATATTTCAGGGCTTTTTACGTTACCCATGTACTGGAGTACAGTTGCCCCTTTTTCTTTAAAAAAAACTGGGGTAAAAACCTTTCAAATAGGTGCAAAAAATGTGATAAATCTTGTGCACAGCATAAGATTTAATAAAAATAAATAAATGAGTAAATAGGTGCAAATAGAAGAAAAAAAATGCAAGACTCTGGATGAATGCCCCCCAGTGTGTGAATGAGACCTTATACACTTAGTGGATGATGTAAAGTGCCCTGAATTCCTCTCCACTTTCTGTTAGTAGGTCTGTGAGCAGTGTATGGAGCCCATTGTGGTGCCTCAAGTCCACACTATGCAGTGATATCATATACAGATGTTCTCCATCTCCTCAGTGATGCAATCCCTGCCCCTTTCTCCAGCCTCAGACTGCAGGGATGTGAACCATTACCCCCCTATCAACCCCCCCTCCCCCCAATACGTTGAAATATTACTAGACAAAATCTTTGTGGTTGTTGGGTTTTGCCTATAGCTTTATTTACCAATTTTTTAAAAATATATTAACTTTTAACTTAAAATCCATACCCTGAATAAGGTACCAAAAAGCATTTCTCCTACTCATCTCTGAACACCCCGCTGGCAGCCAGCGGGCATGTGGGTCATCATATTTCTGTGACATTGAAGAGCAAAGAACGAACCTCTTCTCCACCGACATCCTCCAAGACAAGGCAAAATCCTCAAAGCAAGGGAGGGTGGGTGTTCCTTCACCAGAACTGTCAAGGAAGAAGAAACGTTATTTCCCACCCACAGTATTTATAACTCTGACAATCAAAATGGATACTGCGCCTTCCCTTGTATTGTTAACCCTTAGTTAACCCTGAAGTCACAGGCCATTTCATTATGCATTTTATGGCCTCTCAGACTACAGGGATGGTAACCATTTTCCCTTCTTGATGGCAGTATCCTATCAACACACCCAATACTACAAGACAAAATCTTTGTGGTTGATGGGTATTGGCCACAGCTTTATTTACCAACTTTAAAAAAAAAAGTAAATTAACCTTTAATTTTAAACACAAAATCCGTACTCGTAAAAGATAGCAAAATCGTATCTCTCCTGCTCATCTCTGAACGCCCCGCTGGCAGCCAGCAGGTGGGTGGGCCAACTTATTTCTTTTAGCTGACCACGGACTCCCACCATAAAAGAAATGGAGGAAACCTACTCCGAACTCCACTCAAACAAGACAAGAGCTCTCAACTCTATCCTGCCAGCCCATCACCTGATGAAGGCAGTTGCATCGAAACGCGCATCAGGCGTTCGGCAGCGTACGCTCCTACTCTGCTGGCCCCTGGCACTCATACTATTCAATATGGGTAAGCTACGCAGTTATATTGTTGATTTGATTTATGCATTCACTCTATTTGGCAACACCAGTATGCTGACCCCTTGTGACATATGTAGGTGTCACTGACACTTTGGGTAATTATATGCGTTTCATTAGCGCTGCACTTCAATTGGCTCTGATTATGATACTTACTCTACTCTTATCCTTGGACTGCCAGCTAGTTTAGAGTCAATCCATGCGTTTCTGGTTTATTACCCCGAGTGGTTTGCATACTATATAGGTTCTATGACTTTCATTAAGAACCTGGTCCACTCTTAGCGCATTGGCCATATTTGACATCTATTTGTGTACATTCCGGAGGCATGTTTGAGACTAGGATTACAATTTTGCACTCTGCTGATTTTGGTATATTTTTCCTGGTACAGTCCTTTTTGTCCTTGCATGTTTGTCATTTTTTTAGTCAGTTGTATGTTTAATAAAGTATTTTTGTAAAAAAAATCTTTTATTATGTTGAGTGTTAAACTTACCTTTTTCATGGCTTTTGGTGTATTCTATTCATGGGTAAGGACACGCCTCTGTTTGAGGGCTCACTGAGTACATACAAGGGAGTCTCCACTTGGTAGGGTATAATTGTTGTTCTCCCTTTATTGTGTCATGTTCCTGTTTTTCTTTTAGCTGAGCATGGACTCCCACCACAAAGGAGATGGAGGGAACCTACTCCGAACTCCAACCAACCCCACTCAACAAGACCAGAGCTCTCAACTCCATCCTGCCAGCCCACCAATAGAATATCCCATCCAGTTAGGTTAAGATGAACCCCCTTCACGCCTGTTGGCCATCTCTGCACCCCACAAAGCGGAAAAATTCCAACAGAGTCAAGTTCTTAGTCGCGCCGACAAATAAGCACACTGCAGGGAATCATTGGGACCAACAAAAATTGTCCAAGTAGTGCAACGCAGATGACAAACCAGTTTCCCAACAAACTGTCCACTACAAAATATATATGAATAGCTAAAAAAAAATTGCAGGAAATGGAACAGCCCATTGGCAAACATATGTCCACAAGATACCGACCCTCAACATGGCAACCCAGCAAATGAAAACAATCAGGATGCAAGGGCCACAATCTAAATGCCAATTCAATATTGGACTTGGCTAACAAAGCACCACTGCCTGCAACCCTGACCAGATAAACAGCCCTATCAAACGAGGTGTAGGAAACTGCCGCCTCCTCTTTGGAAATGCTGTTATTGACCGAGGTGCCACGTGGGAGGGAAAATGATGAATAAGCTGAAACTTACCCACCTCCTTCTTTGGCACCAAGTCCAAAGGCAACACCTGCAAATTAGACCATTTTGGTTCCTCAGAGGGGCCCACCATAAGACCTAAAGACAACTCCTTGAGCAATTTCTCCCACACTGAACCCAATGGACTTTAAAGTGTCACACAAGGACAAGAAAGTCGACTCGTGCGGAATGAAAAACCCATTACTAAAACCGTCAAACAGCATTTGTCTTCTTCCTCCTGGGATACAGCACGTGCTAATCCTGCAGCACCACCATGTTCAATGGTGTTCTCCTTTCGGGGGGTAGTGCCCACTTTAGCGGGTTATTTACCCCGCTGGAAGCAACAAACACCAGCATAGGATCCACCACAATGGAACATTCGTGCCGAAATTAGCAGGTTGCATAAAAGTGACAGTATACATTGTTATACAATGCACCATAGGGCTTCTGAGCTGAGGTGCCGGATTGTTGTCCCTCTGCCACGGCACCTCCAAGAAATGACCGCTGCGGTTTCTGAGCGAGGATCAATTGGATCCACACATCAGTAGCCTTAGTGGCCCAACCCACAGCAGGGAAAATTGCAAGCCTACAAAATTCTTCACCATACCGCCACCAAGCTGCACCTCCATGCAACTTGTGCGCAGTTAAAAAATGGTGTCAAGACAAACCATCAACTCAGGACTCTTGGCCAGGTCATGATAACAAATAACGTATGACATGTTCAGAAAGGCCTGAAGCCAGTTCCCAAATGTTTTTGAGACCCAAGGCTTCTTATCCACCCCTCGCTCAAAAACCCATCCCTTATCAATATTGACCTGGTCAACAGAGACCAGGGACCGTATGTCAACATATTCCCATCAAACTATTTTCTCCTGAACATCAGATGAAAGGTGGGCACTTAAAGGCACCACACCATAAAACATGGAATCCCGAAATGTTAAAGCAAACGAATCAGCCACACTAACCGGCACAGACGATGAGCCCTTCGGTGTAACCTGTGAGCTACCCTGCCCACTTTGACTATAATAATAATGATAAATTTTATTTATAAAGCGCCAACATATTCCGCAGCGCTGTACAATTTGTAGGGTTCAGATACAGACAGATACAAAACAAAGAACGTAATTTCACACAATGGGACTGAGGGCCGTGCTCGCAAGAGCTTACAATCTATGAGTATTTAATTTATCAACAACTTTTTGTAACAGGGAAGCTAAATCCTTAAAACCCTCCTGTTTATGTGTCTGTAGAGCCAACCACGGTATGGGTACTCACCACCAAAGACTAGGTATGATGTTGGAGGAGGAAGAGGCGAAGTCTCCAGGACCGCAGGCTACAGACCCTGGTGAACAGGCGCCAAAGAAGCCCTCCGGGATGGAACCGCCGAAACCACTGCCAGACCTGCCAACTCTGGACGACGTACTGGAGCACTTCCACAATGCGGGAGACAAGTCAGAGGTTGAGGAGAAGGAGACCGGCTGTGGAATTGGTAGGCTGTGCAGATCGCCGGTGTCGCCTCTCACGCCGTATGTGTGAGCTGTTGCGCCTCCCACTCCTGGCAGAGTACCTAGAACCACCTGCAAAAGAAAAGGCAGAAGAGGAACCAGAACATGTCTTCATGAAAACAGCCACACTAGCCTTGTATGTTCTGCTCTTGGCATGCAGATCTGGAAGCTCCATGTCTGAGTGAGGTGCAGGGCAGGCAGCAGTCTGTGCAGAGGAGACCAGCTGGGAGGGGGCAGAGGGGATGGAGTACAATCCTGTAGATAAGTTTGTCTCCAGCAGTAAAGAGGAGTAGAAGCAGAGGGGGCCAAAGGGAGAAGCGTCCTGGGGACTGTTAGGTCTCTCTGAACCTGCAGTCCGGACACAGAATCTAGCACACTGAGCACAGACTCTAAGAAGCTGCCCTCACCCCCCCAAGCTGCTGTCTGCAATACACGTGCAGGGAGGACGCTCAGCTCTTGTTCCCTGTTAACTAACTGCTGCCTGACATGCTGCTCAGGACCCTCCCCCAACACTCCTGGGCCACAAGAAAGAAGCATCTCTGAAGGAAGCGCCGGTACCATCCCCTGCCTCACTGTGGTGCCCTGCAGTGCAAGGATGCCCATGGCGCCCAGAACTACATTCCTGCTCTCCCTCTCGCACCCAAGAAGCTGAGTGACAGGGTCACACCGGCATCTCTCCCTGCCCCGGCTTCCCCCCCAAAACTTGCGGAAAGTAACGGATACCCTGGATGCTCTCTTACCCTGCTGAGCCGGGCAATCCCAGTCCTACTGTCCCGGGTAGTCACAGAAATGGACCCAGTTCCTGCCTCTGCAGTCACTTTCTTTTTATTCTTACCAGACCTGGGAGGGGGGCTGGGCCTGATGGGGGGGGACGGCTACAACCTGTTCGCTCCAGCCGGAGCCGAGGAAGGACTCACAGGAACATCCGAAGACCCTGAACCACCAGCCAGGACCATCCCATGCCGTCCTGTGAGATCCTGCCAAGGAGTAGCTGCTCTAAAGAGTCCGGCATGGCGAGGGATCACAGAGCCGAAGCCGCTGTTTCTTCACCAGAGCTGTCAGGTAAGAAGAGCCCTTATTTCCCGCCCACAGTATTTATAACTCTGAGGCCCCTCCCTACTGAGAGAACCAAAATGCTGAAATTGGATCCTGCTCCTCCACTTGCCTTGTTAACCCCTGCACTCACTGGCCATATGGCCTCCCACACCTGCCCGAGCATCTCTTCTCTCACACCTCGCACTCCCCCTAGCGTGCATGTACAGGTAGTGCAAGCCAACCACGTGTACTGCAGCAGAGCCCTCCCCCGGCTGTCTCCCTCTCCCAATACCTGAACTGACAACCTCCGTCCCCGGTGCTGGCTGAGCAGGGATTGGCTCTCCGTGTGCCCGGTGGGCGGGCCCTGAAGATCCACTTCAGTTTGTCTGCTCTGGTAATTGCTTTTCCAAAGGTTGAAGACCTGCAAACACCGGGCATTTCACTGCATCGTCTTCACTGCACCAGGCTGCACTGCACCAGGCTGCACTGCACCCTCCCGGCACTACTGTAACTTGCACTGCATTGTATATAAGGTGACTGAATAGACTGCAGTACCTGCCTTATTGGATTACTGTACTTCACTTGTAGTGGACTCTACATGTACACTGCACTGCACTACAAGTCCCATACCAACTAGTGATTTACTACTATCTGGGTCTGAGCAGCAAGATCTGGGCACATTGGCATCCCACAGCTTCTGTATTGGCAGGGACACAACCATAGTGAAGTTGGCAGGATTCTTAGGATGCTGATTCTCAGCCTATTGTACCTCCTGACTGTGCCAGGTAAGGAGAATATGTTACTGTTTCATAGAGATGACTAATATTGTTATTATTGTTTTATATAATGTACTATTATTATTATTATTATTATTATTATTATTATTATTATTATTATTATTATTATTATTCATACATACCCTATTATTTAATAACTGTACAGATCCCTGTGCCCAAAAACTCACTATGGCCAATTTCATAGGGCACCAATATGATTTTGGGGATGAAAGCAGGGACCTTGTAAACTATACCCCTAGTTATTACTGCAGCATAGGTGCTTCCTTACCTCTCTATATGTATGTCAGAATCCTGAATGACCTGAATCCCCTTTACTCTGTGGGCCTCTCCTGGCAGCTAACAGGTTAACGTCACTTTGGCAGCGCAGGCGCGCTGAATACTCCCAGATTCTGGCTTGACGCAGTCCTCCCTCTTCCAGGCATCCTGTCTGTTTGTACTGCTGGACCTTCCAGGTCCCTGCTTGCAGCCAGAGGCTGGAGACTGCCACACATGCACTAGACTTGGGAGTAGTGAAGAACACATCTGGACTGGTTCTGTGAACCACTGTCACTCTCCAGTAAATGATAGGAATGTTTCTAAGGGACTGTGGGATAGAAAAGGTAACATTTGGTGGACTAAGGTATGGTACATGGATGCACAATGTGGATAGGAGGCATAACAAATGTGCATAAAGTATATTGCCTCTGAGATTGCAACAGTTGTGTACCAATTCTTTAAAAAAATACGTTGCACGTGACTGACAGGTTAGACATTGGTGGTTGTATAACACAAGACAGATTTATAGCTTTATGTAGTATTTGGCGTCAAGTGAATACTACGCATAGACTGTCAGAAAGTTACATCTGAACAGTGCCCAGATTTGGTGCCCCATGTATGTACCATGCATGAGGCTTGGTTATTGGTACCAACAAGGTCCGGAGACTATTTAGTTCAGTTAGTCATGGTTGATCATATCTCGCGCCGTAAGTGCAGGCTGGCTGAGTGCTGTCCAGGGTATCTCTGATGAACTGTTGCAATATCTACACTTAACACTCTGGCACTCACTTTACATCTCTGGTATATGCCCATATACATTCTATAGCATGGCTTGTATCATTCATTATAAGAGTCTTATAGCAGTATTTTACAGCCATAGGTCTTTGGTGAAGGTACATTATTGTGGTGCAGACACCTTGCTCACCTTCACAAAGGGTTAAGTTTTTCATTGATATGCAGATTAAGAATTTTTCCAATTTATATCCAGGCAGGCCTTCTGAAAATGAGTGAAAGAATAAAATAAGAATTGATGCCGGCAGTGTGGTCCATGTTGACTAAGCTGTGTAGCTTGTGTGTTGCACGTCAGTCCTGACTAGTTTTGCAGCCAGACATTGTATTTTTGTATTCCAGGGTCCTGCAGCAGACTGCGGCTTAGTAGGTAAAGCTTTATTCCCCTGTAAAATAGCAGCTGATGTAAAACTGGAGCCCATAAGACTTAGCCCAGATATCACTGTACCTCTTGCTGTGCGTGTGCTATGTGTACGGAGGGGGGAGGATTGAGCTGTGTGAAGAGGCCCTTTATATTTTCATAGCTGATGTTTCAACCTGAGCCGATCCTGGCAGGGTCCCCCTTGCTGAACATCATAGTTTCCGTTCATTAGGAGCTGGATTCCGGCTAGGAGCCGAGTGCTGGGTTCTGCTGCCTGTAGCACAGCTGATTCTGCAGAGGGGCCTTGGCTTCGCTGACCCTTCTAAGCAGAGGTGCATAGCAAAAAGGGCGTCACTAGCGGGTCAACTAAGGATTTCTGGCCTGAATAATAAGAGGTAGATCTTCCTTTATATTTGCACTGCTGTATAAAATAGGCTTGAAAATAAAATAAAATTTTCAGTATCTGGAGAGCAGGAATCCTCTGACCCACATTTACAGATGCGAAACAGGCACTTGTTGCATTGGCTTCAATGAAGAGATTCTTTTCAGTAAAGTCTATAGGAATTGTGGAAAGAGCCAAACAAGTAGTGTGATAGAGTTGCTACCAATAATTGGGAGTTGCAGACACAAGACCTCTACTTATGATAAAACCTCCTTTAACAGTTATTTTTCTATATGTATATATTGCTGATTTGAGATATTGTAACATAGGCATTATTGCAACCTGTTCACTCTTCTGTTTGATTCATGGGAATCACATTTTGTCTTTTAGCTGGATGCTCTGACCCAGCAGTTGAAGTTGTAATTCCACAATTAATATGGTCCGGGCAGATCCCTCTGCCACTGAGAGGAGATGAGTCAATCTTCACTAACATCCGAAAGCCACGCTCTGTTTCCAGAGATACAGCGACCCATCCGGATAATATGTATATCCATCTGCCTGCATTTGGCAGGGATCTTCATTTGCACCTGCAGAAGGTCCATGAATTCCTGGCTGCGGACTTTGTGGTGGAGGAAAGGACAGAACGCGGAGACAAAATCCAAACTAAAATTCCAGAGGAAGAACTTTGTTTCTATGTTGGAGAAGTTCTCAATTACAACAAGTCTTTTGCATCAGTCAGCGCATGTTCTGGACTGGTGTGTACCTGTTAAGTATTATATATGAATGCTTTAATTCATGAGAAAAAGCTCATTACATCCACATGATAGTAAATAGTGGGACAGTGTAGATGGGGACATGGAAGATTCTAAGCACTTTTACACATTAAATGTCATCTACTATGGACACATTAGTCTCCAGCTCAGCCATCCTGACTGTGGGGTCCCTCATCAGTCACAATGGTCCTTAGTATACACGGCTGCAGCAGCTATACCATCCCTCTTGCAGTTTTGCTTTGTGCATATAACCGAGGTAGTATTTTGTTATGCATGAGGCATAACATGGCACCAATCTATGTTGGCCTTGATAATGTTGTGATCACTCCCATATCTTCAGAGACCACCACCAACCCTTCACCTAGACCTGGTGAATATCCTCAAATAAATGCTTGTATGGCATGGAGAAAGTCTTCCACCAAAATATTTTAGCTATAGAGATTGAGTCAACGGGTTTTTACTATTGTGTCAGATTGGAGGTGGTCTGAGCGGCAGGGCCCCAACAATGTAGAGTTTTCCACAATTCACACAAACCAATTGCATACCTCCCAACTTTCAAAGGACAGAAAGAGGGACAAAATGGGCAGGGTGCTATGCGCGCCATGGCAAATTTAGTTTCACCCATTTCTAAATTGACTCTGCCCATTCCCATCCATTTGTCTTATTTCTCAGTATAATGCTCCTACAGTCATCTTAATATTATATGCCCCTACATTATAACGTTCTCCTCAAATTGACCCCAAAGTACAAAGTCTCTCTCCTAGTGCACCCACAGTTTAATGTCCCCCTCCAGGTGCCCCAGTTTAATGTCATCCTCGAGCTGCTGTCCTAGTTTAAACTGGGGGGCAACTATATGAGCACATTAATGTCCCTCTACAGCTGCCCCCAGTTTAATATCCCCCTCCAGTTGCCCTCAGTTTATTGTTCTTCTCTAGTTGCCCCCAGTTTAATGTCCTCCTCCAGTTGTCCCCATTTTACTGTCCTCCTTTCCCCATTTTACTGTATACTTTTTAATGTCCCTCTTCATCTGCCAACATTTAACATAAAAACACTGCTGATCACCTCTCCTCACTCCCCTGCTGCATAGATCCACAGAAAATCTGTGCTTAGTTCTCCAAGATGTCTCAAACAACCTCCCTACCGAGTTCTTTCAAAAGCTGTGTAGAAGAACCTAGAAGAATTGATGGAAGGCAAATGGAAGTCGAACCAAATATTGAGATTTAGATTTCTCTTTTGATTGACTTTGTTTTGTTAGTTAAGAAAAATAAACTATTGACACCTGCCGATGGAAGGTCACGGTATTGGTATTAAATTTAGCAAGGAAAAATATAGTAGAGAAGTTGGACATTGTATAAAATAAGCATATAAGATAGCACTGAGAGACTACTGATGGTTTTAAGTAACTGTATCCTGGAATGAAAGGAAAACCAGTGATTATAAAGAATTCACATACCTGATCTTAGCGTGGCGTGTAGACTACAGATCTGCTGTTGAATTCATGTTGGCACCTACAAGCACATTACTGTGATATGATAATGTTTCATTAGGAGCCGTTTGGCCGCCTGGTTTGACAGCTGTCAGTGTGAATTGTCAAATGGCTCCAGAGCTAAATTCCTAGCTGTCTCTCTTTCCATTCCTTCACTTGGATCTATGATAAGGAGTCTCCATCTGCTTTTTAATTAAATATTCCTACAATAGAGACAACTATGTAGCAAATCGGACATCCTTGTAATGTATGTTTTCTATAGTTCCATTACATCTTCTCCTAGAATAAAATAACACTATACAGTGTTTATAAGATACAGTATTTATAAGACCTTGAAGTTTTGGGGCTCCCACCATTAAAAAAAAAACAAAAAAAAAAACAGCATGCAAGTTCCCCCAAGTGATCCATGACAATGGAATCCTAGTGCATATGCTTGGCCATTGCTCCATTCACTTCTATTGGATTAGCATGAGAGCTACATCCATCATTCCCATAGAAGTGGAACAGTGGTCGAGCATGTGGACAGGTGATTAATGGTGTTAATGGCAAAACCTTAATATATGCCCTAACCAAGTCAGAGGGGCTTGGTGCATACCCTAGCCCCAGTACCTAGGTTCAGTGCCTTGCCAGCCAACTCTTAAATGGTTCGCTCAGGGAGAGTATTATCCAATTCTGTTTAATGGTAAAGCCTTTAATTTAAAGGGATTATCCACCTACTTAGAATTTATGCCCTATCCTTAAAGCGGTTGTTCAGGACTAAGATACTGAACTCCACTTCCTCTTCTCAGGAAATGACACCATGTCCATTGGGCCCATGGGCATACTATGGCTTAGTCCTATTCAAATGATTGTGGCTGAACTGTAGCATGGCCATGTGGCCAACAGAGATGAGGAAGTGGAGTTTGGTATTATAGTCCTGGATAACCCCTTTAAGATAGGCCATAAATTTTAGATGTGTGCTTGTCAAACCCTCAGCATCCCTAGAAGATCTATGTTATTTACCTTGGATGCACAAGCTACAGTGCTCAGAATGCTGTTTTTGTAGTGGTTGTTCTGGGTTTGCAGATACGTTCCACATCACCAGTTCAGTAGATAAAAGTACAACATCCTGAGCACAGTAGTGCTTGCACAAGTTCTGTGGACCCCTCAAATACAAGGTGGACGGGGTGCTGAGAGTCGGGTTGGCCCCTTTACTGTCAAATTGGACTTTTATGGGTGTAATAAAAATATGGAAAGGGAATGCAACAAATAATAACATAATTTTAGACCTCTTATAATGTGTTTCCTCAGCATAGCATTTAGCATAGAAGTGTACTGTGTATGAGAGCTCCTGGGTAATGGAGTACAATGGCTGGTAAACTAATAGAAGCTGAATATTCTCTAGGTGGCCACCGTCAAGCCAGTGCAGTGTAGTAATGATTGAACCATGTGCCGCATGGCTGAGTGTTATAAGAGTTATCTTTTAGGCTTTCTTTCCATAGGAAAATGAAATCATCAAGGAATGTATAAGAAAAGTTTATTATGAAGTATATTTTAATGACTTGTTTTACTATTATGTCCTCTAGAGACCTCAAGGGTTCTGATCTCCCGGTTTAAAAACTAACCTGCTTATTTTTCACGTCAGTCAAGTATGGAAATCACAAGTTCCCCCTAGTGCCCCCTGAGAATGGAGTGCACGTGCTCGGACAGTCCTCAATTCATTTCTATGGGACTTCTGGAATGGACAGTCTCTTGCCATTTCATTCTTTGTTGAAACCCCGCACTGATATTTATTAACCCCGTTAGTCACAGCATCCTCCCAGTATAGCAGATATTCTATTCAGAACCTATTCCTTGCCAGGATTATAACTAATTTTGCATTTTCACCGGATTGCACTGTAGTATTTCCCCTGTTTTAAGATATAACATTACAATGGATTGTGGTTGTCACCATTAAGAGATTAATGTATATTCATCTACACAGTGACTGAGCCATCTGAGGGCGCTACAAACATGCCTCATTGTTCTATTTCTAAGATCCTGGCTACTGCACAGTTAGACTTCTGTTTATCTCCACACCTCATACTGGAATGAATTACTTTGGTTCCATAAAGCATTGCAGAGTGGAAGTTTTCCTAGACAGCAGAGCGATTTGTTCCGTTCCGATATTTTACCTCTCTGGTTCATCCACACCCTGTTACCAGGTCAACCGAACAGGAATAGACACAAGGACCCTAGATAAATCTCTGCTGTAGGTCGTTTCTGTGCTTCAAGGGTTTTATTTTTACAGTAAAATCCGTGTGTTGTTCTTGGCAGAAGTTCTGTGACGAGGAGAAGCCTCTCCTGAGCTCTAGGCTCTCGGTGATTCTCTCCCTTTGCTGCGGTTTGCAGGTTTTCGAGGGATCCTCAGTAACCACTCTATTGCCAACCACACTGCACTGGCAGCAGAAGAAGGAAGCGGCATGGATGTATGCTTGTCAGAACTGGAAATCCTTCTATGTTCCCATGGATGCACATTTAGCACAGAAATTCATTAGGGGAAAGAATATCCTGGTTGGACATAAAGAGAAAATTACATTTAGCTAAATATTCTGTATAACCTATGAATCCTAATGCAGATAGACTTGATAAAGAAGAAAGCACACCAAGATAGGTGTCAGATTGCTGCAAAAATTGCTATGCAGTCAGATATATAAATAGTAACAGGTGTGGTCAGATCAGACTCGGGGCCTTGCCAAAAAAAGGGCACAAAAGTGATTTATTGAATTGAGCGAAGCAAGTTGATTTGATGAGTTGCTCACCATCGAGGTCTTTCATACCTAGCTGTTAGGAAGTGCAGTGAGCAGGGGTTATATCAGGGCACGCACAGCAAACAGGCTCTAGAGAGCCCACACAGACCACACATCATTTGATCTACCAAAAAGCACAAATGGCTCCCACAGTTTCCTTGCCCACTATTCAGACACAGATGGCACCTTTATTACACACTCCTGTCTCTGCCAGGACCAGTTTCAGGTGCTTAGCAGAAGGAAATTTGGCGTTGTGTCACCTTTAGGTGTCTTAGCCAGTCACTGTTGCCTTCATTTGCAGTGATTGTCGTGAATGAGAAAACTTGACTGCTATGGACTGAAACCATATCGTCTTCAATGATGAATCCAAGGAGGATAATGGTCGCCCAGACACAGGAATGGCTTCACAGGAATGTCTCTGCCACATTGCTTCCTTGGCCTGCCACGTCACCATATTTATTACCAATCAAGCATTTATGGGACCAGCTGGGACACCAACTTTGGCAATTTATGGGTGTGCAGGATCTACTGGATCAACTTCATGTGGGCACACGTGCCATAGGATACTATACAGAACATTATGCTTCCATGCCCAACCATATCTCATCTTGTACCCAGGCTGAAGGCGGCACAGCAGGGTACTAGAGCCACATTTCAACTGTACAGTTTCCCATAATAAGCTTATCCTTTCACCCTAATATTGTAAGCACTTGTATATGTTATTCCATTCATACACACAAGTTTAATTCCATTCCAACACATCAATGTACAGAGCCCATTGTTGGATGGATAGGATTGTCAAAGAATGCTAATTTTTCTGAGGGTGAGGGGTTTCCGGCAAGAAACGTGTATCCACTATCTAGGTCTTCATGGAAAGAAGATACCTGGAAGTTCACAGCTAGAATTAACCTAACACCTACAAGGTGATTGGTAGGGCAAGGGACAGAAGGATTTTAACAAGGGTCTAAACTAGGGCATAGAGAGTGAGTACTGAGCACATGCCCCATTTCCCCTCCCTATAATCTGGCCTTTGGTACATATATGTAAATGGACAGCAAAACTGTAAATCAGATGGTTGTTATGTCACCTGAAGTACTATAGTCAGCTTTACTAAAAGTGCCCACCCATTACACTAAAGTTCATGAAAATTCATTATTTTAACTAAAACAAATGTGAAATTTAACAACAAACAATCATTTTAGCCAGCATTGCCATCATCTAGAAAGAAGGCGGCCATGTTTGAATGTTTTGTTTGACTGTCAACTAAAAGTTCATTCATCCCTTGGCTGGTTCCATGGAAAACATATGAACAACTGCAATGAGCAATATGGACCAATATTTTTATGGCTGCATTGGAGAAATGAATGTCACCATGTGATCATTTGTTCAACCATTGAACTACTTCTGTCCAATGTGTATGGCCACCTCAAGGCAGAGTTGCCAGAAAACGAAGGATCATAGATTCTACAAATTCTTGTAAAGAAAATTGTACTAAGTATACTCAGTCAGTCAGTGGAATATGGCTTTAATACAGTTATGTAATGGGAGGATAATTCATATGATTTACCTTCAGGAACTACTGACATCATCGGCAAACTCAATGACAAATATGAATGTAAACCAGTTGCAGAATTTCAGATTTGTTACAATTGCCTTATTATTGGTTTGCTTAGTAATTTTGTGATTTTCAATGTCTCCTCCACAGACTGGATTCATTCACATAGGAGAGGAGCAGCTGATGATACAACCAAGCAACGCAACGATAGACCCCAGCGCTCACTTCTCTGGCAGAGAACATATAATAAGACAAAAACGCCAAGCAGACATGTCCTCTTCTTCTTCACAGTCTGAGACACCACATAGGAACTGTCAAGTTGTATCAGGTGTGCTTAGGGAAACTTCTTTATTATTGTTATATAATACTGTGTATATGTATATCATGTCTGTAAATCAGTTTTGTATGGCATCAGATCAGAGAGGTCACAAGACCACCAATAGGGAAGATTTACTGTTAGGGCCCCTTCACACTACAGATACGCTGCCTGATTCTGAATGTTAAAACACGTTCAGAATCAGCGCGTATAAAGAAGATCCCATTCATTTCAATGGGAGCCGGCATACGAGCGCTCCCCATTGAAATGAATGGGCTGCTTTTTTCTCTACGAGCGCTCCCATTGAAGTGAATGGGAAGCGCTCGCATGTATGGCTCGGAATGAGCCGAGCGTTGGGCCCCTTCACATGGCGAGCCCTACACGCGAGCACTTCCCATTCACTTCAATGGGAGCGCTCGTAGAGTAAAAAGCAGCCCATTCATTTCAATGGGGAGCGCTCGTATGCCGGCTCCCATTGAAATGAATGGAATCTGCTTTATACGCGCTGATTCTGAACGTGTTTTTAATGTTCAGAATCAGGCAGCGTATCCATAGTGTGAAGGGGCCCTAATGGTTCCAACTCAACTGTGTTAAAAACTCGTGCACCTAGTTTAGCTTTAGACCAAGGTTTTCTGTCGTATTGTAAAAAGGACTATTGTTTCATGGAAAAAAGGCATGGTTTAATTGGTCAAGAAGCATACTAAGTGTGAAGTAAAATTCTGCCCCAAAGCCAACTAATAGGTGGTATACACTTAAGTCCTATCAGATGGGCTTATATTCATTTACCACTATTATAGGCAAAAAGTGGTTCGAGAAATGATCGTGGCCGATAATAGTAATAATACTGGACCCCATTATAGTCTATGGTATACCACATTTTTGTGTTCTTAAAAAAAACGGATAGAAGTCGATTTTTTTTTAAAAAAAAACAAAAAACAACAACCCATTAATGGCTATGTAAATAGACGACCTTCCGTTTCTGTCCATTTTTGCATACATTAAACCAATGTAAAAAACAGATATTAAAAGAGGTGATCTGAATGGGGCTAATATTGTCTTTATAGTAACAGTCTAAAGATGCAGCGAATTTGTCATCCAGCATTAGCCAATGTGATATTTTTAGTGCATTTTCAGACTGCCTGTCTGCGCTTACACTGTCTATTAGGAATTATTAGTGTTTATGGCTGGGCCGCACCATATCGACCACACTAGACAGCACACAATGACAACTGACAGCTGTTACCAGATAAGAATTGGTCTAGTAGTGTCCCTAAAAATTACCATTTATGGTCTGTGTTGGTGGGAAATGATGGAAGATACAACCACTTAATTTCTGTAATTTTCTCCATGTTACATCAGATATCATGAGAGCACAGTAATTCCCAATTACCTGTATTCTTACAGTCAGGTTCCCATGTTAGGAAGACATCTGTGCAGTTAATTTCCTCCAGGAATGGAGGCCTAATGAGAGTGGCTTAGGACCAAAGCTATCTAATTGTGCCAGGCTTTAGATTAATTGGCGCACTCAACGTTTTGGACATTAACGTTTTGTGACATACAAGAGGTACTTTCCAATTTCCTAAAGATCAGTGGATGTAAAACCCCTCATTAGATTATGGGGCCAGAATAATAAGAGTCATTGGAATAGTGATTTTTACCTTTGAACGTAGCTTTCATTTATACTACACATATAGGTAACTCACTTATACCATTGTCAGACATCTGTATTATGGCTATATAATCCATACCACTACATAGACATAGCTTTCACTTACACTACACATATAGGTAATTCACTTTTACCATTGTCAGACGTCTGTATTATGGCTATTGGATCCATACCACTGCATAGCTTTCACTTATACTACACATATAGGTAACTCACTTATACCATTGTCAGACATCTGTATTATGGCTATATAATCCATACCACTACATAGCTTTCATTTATTCTACACATATAGGTAACTCACTTATACCATTGTCAGACATCTGTATTATGGCTCTATAATCCATACCACTACATAGACATAGCTTTCACTTACACTACACATATAGGTAATTCACTTTTACCATTGTCAGACGTCTGTATTATGGCTATTGGATCCATACCACTGCATAGCTTTCACTTATACTACACATATAGGTAACTCACTTATACCATTGTCAGACATCTGTATTATGGCTATATAATCCATACCACTACATAGCTTTCATTTATTCTACACATATAGGTAACTCACTTATACCATTGTCAGACGTCTGTATTATGGCTATTGGATCCATACCACTGCATAGCTTTCATTTATTCTACACATATATGTAACTCACTTATACCATTGTCAGACGTCTGTATTATGGCTATTGGATCCATACCACTGCATAGCTTTCACTTATACTACACATATAGGTAACTCACTTATACCATTGTCAGACATCTGTATTATGGCTATATAATCCATACCACTACATAGCTTTCATTTATTCTACACATATAGGTAACTCACTTTTACCATTGTCAGACATCTGTATTATGGCTATAGGATCCATACCACTACATAGCTTTCATTTATTCTACACATATAGGTAACTCAGTTATACCAATGTCAGACGTCTGTATTATGGCTATAGGATCCATACCACTGTATAGCTTTCACTTATACTACACATATAGGTAACTCAGTTATACCATTGTCAGACATCTGTATTATGACTATAGGATCCATACCACTGCAAACTGACTTTCCAGTTGCGTTATAAGGGTTCAACAAAGCACATCTTGTTACATTCGAAGTGTATGTCAGGACTATTACTGGACCTATACCTCCTAAATATGTCTCTAACATATGCCACTGTATAGGCATACAATGCTATACAGTATGTTGCCGTTGGCAATCATTCTAAAAACAAAAAGCGGTATATATTTTTATTTACAACATTATGGTGGTTCTATCCCTGATCTAGATAATCTATCCTGCTGTAGCTATGGACTAGTGCAGATTGTCACAGATGAACATATCACACAATGGGATAAACTACTGTAAAATGAAGTCTAAGGATAATAACTAGTGAAAATGAGTACTCATACCGCACAGATTTTATAACTGTGATAGTGCCAATACACTGAACTGGTGCTGTACACATAGTGATTGAGAGCTGTGCCGAAAATCCATATTCTGTGCAGCAATTCAACTGAGAACTGCATGGCAAAATCGAGGCAACTCATGGTAATCTGACATATCTTTAGGCTGTCTAGTCTAAATTCATACCACCTTATAGTTGGTTTGCTTTGAGCCACAATTTTATTAAATTTTTTGGGGCATATTTTGGCACATCTTGGCTCATTTGAGCCATTCCCCTTTCTTGAGAAGTCACACGCACATGCCTAATAAGTCAGAGTTTTGTTTTAAAAAACTAGATGCACCTAAGATGTGCCACGTTTATGCCATAGTCTAGCTGCAACCACAATAGACTATCTGGCCCAGTGTGTGCAAATTTTGTGCTTGGTTTATCGCCATACTGGTCACCAATCCTATGAGTATGGACCCTGCAATTAATTCTTAATTGAACTCTGAATTAGGGCCCTTGCACGAAACCAAGTCCCATCCATAGATAACGGGCCATGTGGGCCGTAGTACCTGGACTCATATGTCCCACACATGGACTATTTTCTACAGAAGGGACTCAAACGTGTGCAAGGGTCCTTAGGCTTCTCTACTACCAGCCCTGACAAATGTAGTACATTTTTGGTGTTCCTTTAGGCTAAGACCCCATGTTGTGTAAATGCAGCAGTTTTTGTTGCAGATTTTGCTGTGTTTTCTTTTAGCCAAAGTCAGGAATGGATTGAGCAGGAGAAAGAAGTACATCCTAGATATTTCCCATTCCTTATGCAGCCACTATTAGGTTTGGCAAATAAAAACACTACAAAATCTGCAACAAGAAAAGCAGCGTTTCCCCTTGACGTTATTGTTCTGAAGATCAGTGTTATCAGGCATCATCAGAAATCTAGTATTCCTTCAGTGGGACGTACGTCTACATTGAAATCGAGACAGATACCATTCATGCCAGAAAGCTTGTTTAAGACTGGGGCCCACATTGGGAAAGCGCAACGTATTAGATGCAGCGACAAAAGCCGCTGTGTTTTACATACCCTGCAAAGTGGATGGGACGCTGGCTAATCCCATCCATACATTGCGGAAAAAAATCCACTGCAAAAACGCTCACCTTTTTGTAATTCTCAGTATGTCATTTATACTTACGGAAACGCTGGTGAAGGCGACACATATGACACTGTTTATTACAAGTCCTATATAAAAGTCACAGGCCAGAGGTTTGCAACTTTATCTCACTGCCCCAAAATGTTTTTCCAATGTTTTTATATGTGTTTTTTTTTCCCTATAATGAAATAAATAGGAAAAGGCAGAACAAACCCCCTGCCAGACTCAGAACATGCTGAGGCCTCGTTCACATCTGCGTTGGTAATCTGTTTGGGGAAGTCCACATGGGGACCCCCCTGGACGGAATACAAACACACTGGCAAGCGGTGTGCAGTGAAAGCACACAGACCCCTTAGACTATAATGGGGTCCGTGTGCTTGCTGGGAGATCTCCGCAGGGAACATGAAAGTAGTTCACAATCTACTTTTCTGTCAGCATAATTTGTACAGGCAGCGTGCGGCTAGCACATGGATCCTGTTATAGTCTATGGGGTCCGCAGGGGTGAACCTATCTGTTTTGCCGCCCAAGGCGGACGACAGAAAGCCGCAACCCCCCCCCCTCGGAGGAGGGGGCGGAGCGGCGTTAGCAGGCAGAGAGCAGGCAGGGAGAGGACCTGCTCTCTGCCTGAGCGTGAGGGGAGGCCGCTGGACCAGCGTTGCACCCACAGGGCCTCTTCAATCCATCGCTCGGCGACGCTAAGCCAGTCCAGGACAGCTTGACTTGGACTGGCTTAGGTAAGCAAAAATGCTGCCCTCCCCGGGGCCCTGGCATAGCGCCGCCTGAAGCGGTCGCTTCAGGTCGCCTCATGAGAGGTGCGGCGCTGGTGGTCCGTAAGACTGGGGACACATGTTGCAGAAACACAGCATTTTTGTTTGTTTTGAGAACCTTGAGAATGTTGCATGCGTTTTGGAAAAATGCTGTGTTTTCACCATAATCTCAAATGAATGGAGTTAAAAGTGAAACACAGTGAAAAAAACAAAACAAAAAGAAAAATGTAGCATTTTTTTCCAGTTTTTTTTCTCAATTTTTTTTATGAATCACGATTTTACAAAAAACACCACTGAAGTGGACCCAGCTAGAAGACGTAAGGTGTAAGCTCTTCTTTTATAGTTCCAATTCCTTTTGAATCCACTTTTGACATTGTCTCAAAAAACTGCAACAAAAACTGACACAAAAGCTATGGCATATTTCCAGATAACGCTGTTTGTGAAACCACCCTTAGGGCACTGCCACTGCATCTTAGAAGAACATCTATAGAGCCGCAAACCTCTTTAATCTTAGTTTAGGTAATCCATTCTTCTTGATGTCATGAACAAAATATACACAAATGGGATTCATGGGAGAGTAGCAAAGGATGAAACCATGACTATCAATGCTTGTGAGACATTCGGAAAAATAAAAGAAAGACACATCTGGATAATCCTCGAGCCATCTGAGATAATCTTCTGTGGACAGATAGGTCAAAGGTTAAACTCTTTGGACTACAAGAGGTCCTATTGTATTGTATATAAAACAAATACACAACACCACATTAAGAATATTATATTAACACCTTGGGTGGCGGTGCAAGGATGTGCTGATCCCGAACCTGGGCATCTTGAGAAGCAGAAAGCCTTGTCTTACATGCTCTGATTTCACTGGAGACTTATTTCTATCTCTTCACATTCATTTTATTTCCTTAGTGGATTTTTACTTGGATTTCTCAAGTGTTTAGGAAATGATATACCTGTGTCTTGACATGTCACTATAATAACATATAATTACACTTCTCCATTCTGTTATCATTGCTCTGATGAACAGGATATCCCTATTCAATGTAAGTAAGTAATGCTAGAAATAATGATCGCACCTCCTGTGTTTTAGAAATAGCTTCGAGGCATTCATTCCGCCTCACCCTGTGTGCACTTTTATCATAGTGCTTTGAATTTACAGAAGACCAATTATTATCATAGGCTTGGAAACCAAGGATTTATCTAAGAGAAATATGAACAACTACTTTCTCTACCTGGGGGGAGATATTAAAGGTGTCCATAAACATTAGTCATATGTCAGCCAAACTTATTTTGGCAGAACTGGCCAGCCACCTAATGTGTAAGAGAATGTCCTCCCTCTCTTCCAACATCATCTGAAGAGTCGATCGTGTTGTCTGTAAGACTAACTCCACCAACTCTTTTCGTCCTTTATTAAGTGCTGCTCACTGATTCCAGTACAGTTGTTATTTTTCCTCCAGTCCCCACCATTCCCAAGGAATCAGTACAGCTAGTTTTGGTTCCTGATATACTAACTTGACTCTAGTGGGTGGTGTCGGGCAACTGCTTCAGAATCACTGGAGCAGCGGCTATTAAAGGGGTTGTCCCATCTCAAGGATCCTATGTATACTGGTAGCTTATGTAAATTTAAGACTTTTCCCAAATATATTGCTTTAGAAATGCTGCTATCATGTCCTACCAATACATAGAAGATTCCTGGCACTTGACTTTTGATGACAGCAATTTCCTGACTGGACACTTTCATGTTCATATCTGAAATTTTCTGCATCCTTTCTGTATTGTGAACAGTTGTAAGATATACTGGTTCATCTGTGATGTGATAAAAGACTGTGATGGGGTTACAGTTTCCCTACAGTGCATAAAGCGATTTCTGGGGAAATAAACCGTTCTTTGGTTATTTTGTAAATGTATATTAATAAAACGTAAACAAAAGGAAATAAAGTAACATATACTTTTATTCTGAACACTGTGCTGATTCCAGCCCCTCTCTTGTGATCCCAGTAGTGTAGTCCTGCCTCTATACCGATACAGCAGTGAGCTTCCATTCTGTGGTCTGGTGTCACGATGATGGGAGTGGGCTGTCTGGCTTGGTTTATTAGCTAAGCAAGCCCCTTCTCTTTCTCTACATCAACCTTAATCAGGTCACCGACACAGAAGGGTTGTAGGAACCTTTATATAGAAGCTACACTACTGGAACCACAGGAGGGAGGTTGGAAATCAGTGTGGTTTTCAACATTGTATATGAATGAGTTTTATTATTCAGTGCAGTATCTTGCCCAATTCCAAAGATATTGCTGCAGTTACATTCAGCGACTAATAGAAGTGTACTGTCAAATAGGTGGGCCTCTCTGTCTAGTGATAATATGGAGGGCCACCTACTTCACAGTACACTGTGTGTGTAGAGGATGAGTTTTCATGTACACTGTATGCGTGGAGTGTGAGTGACATCATCAATGGTGACAGATAGAAACATAGGTACTACAAATGCTAAGAATAGTCCAGCAAATATACACATAGATTCCTGATATTAAGGTGTGCATCCTCCATGAGCAAAGTACTAACATGACTGAATGCTTGGATGTGAAGGGGACACTGAACTGCCATTTACCATGAGAATAACCTGCAACAGTCTGGCTACATCAGGACATTGTTGGACTTTAAGGACATGTTCACATGGCGGAAACCTTTACCGTTGTGTGAATTCTCCGTGGCACCAGCATCCCATCGCAGCATCCTGCTCCTGATTAGGCCTGTATGAATGGGCCTAATCGGGAGTGTCTCGCGCCGCGGATGCCGTGAGATAGGGCATGTCGCTTCTTTTTCCCGCTACCTGAAAAAAATCACTAGTGGGAAAAAAAGGCGAGCAGCTCTCATTGAAGTGAATGCGGATTCCGCGTCAAAATCCACCTGCAAAAAACTCAGTGTGAACATACCCTTTAAGGGTGACCATCTAGAGGGATTGAACAGTGACTCAGTGCCAGAGCTTGGAGTCTATTTGGGTACTTTAGAAGGTTTTTGCTACTGCTATTTGTTCAACTTTTGCCAGTCATTCGTGCTAAACACTATGCCATACATACTATGAGATTTCTGTAACCATCAAGACCAGTTCTCTCCTCATGTTTAAAGTTTCCTAGGATTGTTGCAACATCTTTACCTGCTTCTGTCTGCCACTCCTGAGTGGGAAACTACTTGTAACACTTTGGTCACAGTCCAAAATCTTTATTTTAGGCAGGTTCACTGTCACACCTAACAAGCATTTACTACTAGTGTGAACAAAAATTTAGGCTCCATTATATCCTGGTGTAGTCGGCAATTTGCAACATGAAGGCCATGGTGATGCAGCTGCAGGAACTCCTCTGAGGAATTGCAGTCCTGTTAAAATAGACAACTGCTTAAACTTTCCTGGTGAAGAAAGGTGTTGCTGGGGGTGAGGGAGGTGCCCAGAGTCTCAGCAGCCACCCAGCAAGATGCTACCAGTACTGGGAATGCAGGCAGTACGGACTGTTGGCTCCATAAAGGGAGTCTTTCACCAGAACTCAGCATATTAACCTAGCCCCACTGATAGGGTAGGGTCACGTGAAGCAAACAGTGTTTTCCAAGATTGAATTGGTGCCTTCATGCTTATGTATTGCCTTTTTTGTCAATATTCAAATCAACTCCTTAGAGCAACAAGGGCGATGGCATTGATCCAAAAGCAACACCTTAATTGCTCCAAAAATATAATTACAAAATCATCAAAGTCTCAGCAACAGAGGAATCAATTCACAAGGAGAAACACTGATTTAGGTGACCCTAATCTATCTATCTGCTAGAGTCATATGCTGGGCTCTGACAGACTCCCTGTGGAGACCACAGCCACTCCCAAGAACCAAGATGGGACTGCTGTAGAAGGACGGGCTGCCAATAACTCCACCTGAGACTGTGTGACTGCGACCTGCAGGTATTCAGGGGGTTACTATGTGTTGACATCCTTGTCCCGGTCCTTACAGATGACCAACTGCTGACCTATATGGAAGGCTTCTCCCACCGGTTGCTGATGTGCTTTATTTTACATGCAGCTTAAGGAGGAAATAACTTATCCAAGCCGGAATTATGGTTACACATGAATATCTTTTTGCTAACTGTATAACCTATCCTGGGTGGTGAGGTTGTTCCAATCTCCCATTGAAAGTCTGGTCAGTGAGCAGCGTCTGGTTTTTAAAGAGGTGTTAATTCTAGCCCCTGGGATTTATCAGTTCCAGCAAGATGTATTGAGCCAAACCCTGTGCAGCTGAGTGATTGAACAGTACTGTATAAGACAGCTTTCTCTTCACATTGTGTGTAGAAAACCCAATATATATTTCTCTTTACTTTTTCAGATAAAACAAAAAAACCTCATGAAATCCTGACCTAAGTTCTGTACAAGAATGCAACTTAAAAACAGTGTGGCTTGGGCAGCAAAATGTACACTTGCTTATAGTTTTATTTCTTTTATGACTTTATTTTCTTTTCTCCATTGCAGGTAAAAGAAAGAAACAAAATAAGAGCAACGAAGGAGGTGACTGGCGAGAACGGAGGAATGCTATTAGACTTGCTGATGGGCACACAGTGGAGACCCTGGTGGTGGCTGATGCTGACATGGTGCAATATCATGGACCGGAGGCTGCACAGAGGTTTATTCTTACAGTCATGAACATGGTTTGTATGAGGAGACAGATTGGATTTACATACAAATATTCATGGTGTATATCTATGCTGGAATAAAGCCTGTTACCAGGACAGATACCTTTACATCATTTGTGGGGTCCTTGTTCCTGACATCCTTATTGCACTTCCTAAGGCTTGGTCCACATCTGCATTCGGTATTCTGTTTGGGGAATCTGCTTGGGGACCCACGAACGGAATACCGAACACATTAAAAAGTGGGGAGCAATGAAAACACATGGACTCCATAGACTATAATGGGGTCTGTGTGTTTTCCGTGCAGTGTCCGCACGAATTATGTGGAGAGGAAAGTTGTTCTTGCAGTACTTTTCTCTCTATGTGACTCATGTGGACACCGCACAGAAAACATACAGACCCATTATAGTCTATGGGGTCTGTGTGCTTTCATTGCTCACCGCTTTTTAATACGTTCGGTATACTGTTTGGGGGTTCCCCAAATGGCCTCCCCGAACAGAATACCGAGCACAGATGTGAACCAGGCCTAAGTTACATATACAAAATGGTTTCAGGGCTGAAAATAACTCTCTGTATTCATTATACTAATATATGAGTAACTTCTCCATAACCATTCTTCTAAAGAGACATATTAGTGGAACATCTTTACTATATAATTGAAGCTTTTTGTGCCGTTGCACCCATAGATTGGGATGTGATAGCCCTAAATTTAATGGAAACCATACTGTAAACAGATTCCCATAGAAACAAGCTGTTTGGTTCTACAAGCAATGGCGATACATCTATGATGTAGTATGTCTTAAAGTAAGGCTTTCTTGACCTAAATCACTTACTAAACGTTAAAGCTGAAAAATTGCCATTTCATTACGTTTTATTAGGATCTAGCCATTTATTCTACAGAATGATGAAAAAGTATATTGGAATTGACTAAGTTTGGCACATTTATCATACACGTGCCATTGTCAGACAGATTTATTTTAGGTTGATTGTGGAGAAAAACATGGATTAAATTACCAACATGGCAAAGGAATGATATATCTTAGACCCAGTGACTCATAGAGTTCAGCATCGCTGGGCAGACTGGAGCATTCTATTAGATATATTTGCAATCCTCAGTTTATATTGAAGGAGATATATCTTGTTCAGTCTGTCAGATGTGTCATTTAGATGAATCTTGTACCCGCTGATTTCGGCAGGACCAGCCAACAATCTTTGGCAGTCTCCTGACTCTCCCACGAGGGCAGATGTGGGGGGTGGGGGGGAGAAGGATCAGGTTGTTGGCTTTTAACTTGCCCAATCCTTCTGTTCTGGTGTCTGGCAGAAGCTTTCTCCCCTTTCCCATTCAGAACATATGCGTATGGGGAGGATGAGGAACATAGCTGTCAGTCAAACAGGCATTAAAGTGACAACAATCCAAATGTATGGTCATCCTAATAAAATACATATGCAGTGATGAATGACAAAGTGTGGCATGCCATAGACATCGCTAACTTTTAGACCAAAGCAATTGTCTTGTGAGATGCAATTATATGCAGATACCCTTAATTGATTGATAGGGAATATGTCATTAGAAAATTACCTATTTTTAATCCAAGTTTTGATGTTAAAGGGGATGTCCAGGCTAAAATTTAATTTTGTAATAAATTGGGGAGGTAAAAAAAATAAAAACATACTCACCTGTCCTGTCTTTCGGCAGAAGTCCCCAAAAATTAGCTGAGATGTTTATGAGACATTCAGAATTGTTCGAAGCATTTTGTGTACGTGAGATGTTTCCATCTCCCCCTGTGCTACTAGCATGGAATACATGTATGCAGATAGCAGAGCTATATTGTCATGCAGTGTGTAATATTCATATACACTTGGGCATATCTATTCCATAAGATGTTCTATTTAAATTCCATAGCAGCTGTCTAGAAATGTCCACAGAATAGAGTCTCTGGCTGGAATGTCTTTCAAGTTGGCGGCATTTTCATAGGCCGGTGTGATGTCATCAGAGCACAGAAATAAACATGGAGCCTTTAAAACCCTAGAACCATTTTGCGTGACCATAAATATAAAGGGCGGAGGATATTTCAGCCCTTCCTAGGGATCCAAGTGTCATTTGATGATCATCTTGCTGTCTTCTCTTGCATGGTCTAAGATGTCCGTAGCCAGGACCCCTGGAGCATACAACATATTTAGCATCTGCCGTTTTATTCTCCGTAACATTTCTGTTATAGGTATAAGAAATAGATTGTGAGTCCTATTCTTTTAATATGACAGGAAGAAATTTACTAAAATGTATTGTATACCTATACTCCCATTATATATAATTCAGCTATTAGAACCTCATTTATCCTTGGGATCATGTGATCTTATTCTGACCTGCTAAAACTTACACAGGTTTATGCTCTGTTTAAAAGTCAGATTCTCACTTTGTATATGATAGACTATTCCACACAGGCTTGGCATAGGAGAGCACAAACTTGGTACAGTTGGTACAGTCTCAAGCTTTCTATGTGTTGAGACATCATGGGATCATGGGATCAATAGCACATCATAGATAGAAGGTATCTGATCAGAGCCAAGAGGCTAAACTGCAGGGACAGTGGGATAATATATATAGAATAAGTGTGGAATGTGATAGATAATAAGGTAAGGGGTGTGGGAAGTTCTATAAACATGGAATCCACTGGATCTACAATTTGTTCCTGTTTGTGGTTGTTATCTATTAATGTGACTTCAGTCCAGTGACTTCTAAGCTGAGCTGCTAAAGTTATGGACTTGGGGAAGGGTTGGGGGGGAATTATGATTTCCCTACTATGGCCTTACTTACTATCTATATAAAGACGTTGAGCTGGTTGATGTCCAGTATGTTATTGTCCCTTTCTTCTTTGTCTGTTCCTGCTTCATATTTTTGCTCTGACTGGGGTACGGTAACCACTATTCACCCTGAATTATGAGGTCAGTTCTTCCTTTTACACTCCATATTAGTTCTCCTTTGAACTCTCTTCTCTCCCATACAAACACTTAGTTTGGCCGAGTATACAGGTATTGTTAATATGGAGAGGGCAGTAAGTCCTTGCTAGACAAGTCTAACAACTACTTATCACCATGAAAACAAAAAGAACAAGTGTTTAAATGTGACAATCCTTATATTCTCCCATATCATCAGTTGGAGACTTTATCTTCCGTTACAAAAGTAAACAAACATGGCAGAAGCTAGCCTCCATCATGTTCTTCACATTAGCGTCAATGGGAATGGACACATAATCAGTGACCGTTCTATATAACAGTTTATTGTCTGTTGCTGTCATCCTACGACGGAAGACAGCAACAGATGTTAACAACGTTTGTATGATTGCCCCCTTAGCCATTTCCGATTTCACATACTTGCTCCTGTGTTCGCACAGTAAATAACCCACGGCCAAGGGTGTCTCATATCAACCTACTCTTCTAGGAAAGCCAGGAGAGAGCTGTTGATCAAACTGTGTGATGACTTCTTTCACTATTTTTACAACATACTCAAGAAAGTTTTATTGCTGCATAGAACTATGATAAATACTTTCACAAAACGTTTGCTTTATCTATCAGGGGTTAACTTCATTTTATTTTAATTGTCCAGGTCTACAATATGTTTCAGCACCAAAGCCTGGGAATTAAAGTTGTCATCCGTGTCACCAAACTGGTTTTGCTCCATAGCCGCCCGGTAAGCTTTGAATGTCAAAATACAAACAAATACTTAAAAATCTTTTGATCCTTGCATTTAACATAGAATATGGAGTGCTTAGTAATTGATACATGTGCATACTTGGGGATATAACCTTGAATATGGCAGTAACATGTTCAAGATCTGTCTTGGTGCTGGTAAAACATATCATGAATGTATCTTTCCATGTTGTAGACCAAGCTATCTATAGGGCATCATGGAGAAAGATCTTTGGAGAGTTTTTGCCATTGGCAAAATGAGGAGTATGGAGGACCTAAGTACTTGGGAAACAATTATGTACCAGGAGCCAAGGATGATGTACCTGTTGACATGGCTGTCTTTGTGACCAGGTACAGAGATACCCCCCCCCATTCCCCGCTGAAAAACTTCTTATTGGCTTGTGTTCTGTTCAATGAGTTTTGTTGTTTCATTAAGGATTTGGTAGCGAATATGTAAATTGTAATGTAGTTTGCTGTAAATCCTGTTTTCCATACAGTGTTATTCATGATTTATACTTTCTTTTATTCTTTTTAGAACTGATTTTTGTGTCCATAAGGATGAACCCTGTGATACTGTAGGTAAGTACGAGCTTAGGCTTCTTGTATATTTCTTTTGGCATCGTTTTCTCCTGGATGGCTCCAATTAAGTCTTGAGACTTCTTGCTTCAGCTTGAGATGAAAGTACAGTATGATATACAGTCTGGATGTGATTCCAAGCACTAGGCAATACATACATATTTCCTGGCATGGACGACTGTCAACTTTCCCAGCTAATGGGAGTATCATTAACAGAATGTAGTAATGGTGTCTTATATAGCATAGAAAGCTCTACCTGGGCCTTGTATGGGGGTTATACTTTCATGCTTGCTTTTTGTAAATTCTTTTATATATGATATATGACACAGTGCTTTATATACAATTGTGACCAGTTGTAGAAATATATACTATATAGCAGAGCTGCATTTGTCAGATGTAGCAAAGTTGTTTTTTCACTTGGCATACCAATGACATCATGTTGTGTTAAAGGATCATATATAAACTTGTAGCTAACCAGAGTGCTTTACCTAATACATAGCAATATCCATCTTGGTCTATTTGCTCGATACAGCTGAATATATAAATTTTACAGCTCGATGCCATATAACAGCCCTGTAGGGGCTGGTCCATCTACCTCTATATTCTTCACTTCACTGTGATTCACAGTTTATGGAGTCTGTGTTGACTCTTCAAAGTACACTTAGCTTCTGAGCCCTGCTATACAATAGAACAGTGCCTGGTCAGTTCTTCAGTTATTTCTGTAGGTAAGTCCAAAGATAATACTGTGCACTTAAGTCTTGGAAGCAGCTTCTGGCCTGAGTGGTACATCACACAGACTAAGTTTACCTACCAGGCTAAAGCTCCACATTGTGGAAACGCAGCTTTATTTTGTTGCAGATTTTTCTGAGGATTTTTGAACCAAAGTCAAGAATGGCTACAAAAGGAATGGGAAATATATAGGAAGTTCTTATACTTGTACCTTCTGCTCAATCCACTCCTGGCTTTGTCTCAAAGAAACGCAGCAAAATCTGCAACAGAAAAAGCTGTGTTCCTGCAGCATGAGGCCTCAGTCTAATACTAGCTTTGCATAGAACTTCATGTTACATTGGGAGTTTTCTTACTGTACATTAACTCACAATGTTATCATAGTGCACATACAATACCTTTAAAAAGTTAAAGCATAAGCTCAGCTCTCTGTAAAGCGCTTTTCCACATTTAACATTTAAGGAATATCAGGTTGACCAAACATCAGATAGAGATAGTTTTCTAAATTGCATTGATAGCGAATTATAGGGAATCTGCCAACATCAAAATAGCTTATAAAACACTAATATGACAGCACATGTCCACGAAAAACAGACATCCGAATAAACCCTTACTGACATATCTTTATATTAATTTGGCTGTCTAATAATGTAATTTCTTACAATAACAAAGTCTAATGCCCGGTTCACATTAGCATTTGGCTTCTGTCCGGAAGGAGTCCGCATGAGGACTTCCCCTGAATGGAATACCAACGCAACTGCAAGCGCTGTGCAGTTAAGCACATGGATCGGGCAGGCAGTGCGCGGCAAGCGCACGGACCCCATTATAGGCTATGGGGTCCGTGTGTTCAACTGCACAGAGCTTGCAGTTGCGTTGGTATTCCGTCCGGGGGGGGGGGGTTGTGTCCTCATGCGGACTGCTTCTGGACGGAAGGCAGACGCTAATGTGAACCGACCCTAAGAATGAAGCATCCTTCAATTAACTGGTCAATACTAGAGATGAGCGAGTATATTTGATCGAATACCTCCGCCGCATAGTTCTTGGTGTAAAAAAGTGCCAGGGAAGGTGGCATATCTTAATATATTTTTATATTAATAACATTATCATCTTAATAACATATAACTCAAGCTCAGATTAAAGGGAAAATGTCAATAGAAAATTGAGACTCAAACACTAGTGTGAACCTATTGTTAGCCTGATGTGCAATTTAAGCTCTGTCATGTCAGAAGGATGGTGTCAGATGGGGGCATGATTCAGAGCTCCAATCAGAGGTCAGTGTCAGAGCTCACCCCCCTTTACCTGCTCCTGCCTGACATCACCCTCCTGACAGTACAGAATCTAAATAATATATCAGGCACCAAAACTAACTGCATTGATTGCTCGGGATCCGTGGGGCTTGACAAAAATTCTAACTGTGCCAGAATCAGTGGAATAGTGTCTATTAACACATGGTAATAACTGGAGTTGGTAGACGTAGTGAAAGGTCCTTTTTGACTACAATGATCCAAAACGAGAGTCAGTTATAGAGAGATTGTTTTTTTTATTAACGCTAATAATAATAATAATAATGAGTATTTTTATTTGTATTTTGTAATAGAACATGTTTAAGGCTGATATAATTGTACAACTAAAATTTAGATGCAGGCTAAAATTTATAGTATAAAAGATCATTACTAAAAATTAAACTATAATGGCTCCATGTTCCATATTTTATAGTTAATTTTATTGCTTTTTTTCCCACAAAAATATTGTAATACTATTAAAGTTTATATTTTCTGTTCACAAATATTATTTTTAGTTATTGAAATAGAAATATTAACTAAGCAGTCAAAGGTACTTTATTGGGGACTATCGGGGATACCCATTCCTGATAATTGCCTTGTCTAATTATGCTGCTGATCGACCACTGAGCCTGAGTAATAGGCTAATGCAACGAGTGCCTATCAATGTTCTTTTCGTCAACTGGTGCATCTGCAGGTTATGTTCACACATGGCAGATGCTTACATAAGTTTCTAAAACTTTTCTGAGTGAATAGAGTCTACACGTTCTCTATTGTTTGAATGTCTTCTGATTAACCTGCTCAGTACAATGAGGCCAGAGAAAGGCGCAGAAGTTGGAATGGGTGAGGACATGACATTGTATATAGATTACCATTTCTTACAAGATAAAGCATACTATCAGAGACCAGAGACAGGTTATTGTACAAAGGATTATGGGTTGGACAATGTACTTACCTTGTTATGTTTGTATAGCAGATCATTCCACTACATTTTTGTTATGGGCACCAGCATAGTTGAATACCTGTTTATATATAACTAAGGAGGTCGTGTCCAGTCTAAAGGAGATGTAACTTGGAACTCTCTGTTGTACAATGGTCAGTCATCCCTTTTACATAAATATAAACTTGTGGTCACACGTAAATTGTCATAAAACCCTAGGAATACCTTTAGGCAGGGGCCCACACAGTGTAAACCGCAACGTTTTACAGTCCCTAACAAATCCCACCCACACATTGCAGAAAAATTCCTGCAGCGGAAATGCTGTATTTTCCAAAATCGTCACATTTTTTGGAAGTCGCAGCATGTCAATTATACCTACGGAAACGCTGGCGGTTTTCATATAGGTATAATTGAAGCAGAAAGTCCGCAGAGGAAAACTGTGAAATGCGCAAAGCGTTTCTGCCATGGTTTTTCTGGCAGCATTTTTGGCTGCGGCTCGCTACATGGGGCCTTAGCCTTACCAGGTCTTTCCTAATTTTTTAAATATAATTTTACCCCAGCGTGACACTGAGCCACAATGTGTATCTAACTTTTGTTATTAAATGTCTTAGAGACTTCAGGGAGCCTTTACTAAATTTCCCCTGCTAACCTACTTTAGACATCTATTTTGCTGATTTTTTAAAATGTTTTTCCTGTCTGTAATTCTACATGCAACCCAACTCCATTCTTAAGTGTGCATTACATATTGTAGAGCTTCTCCAATCTTAGTATGGAGTTACCCTATTTACCTCCTGCACTCCCTATGAATGGAGATATTTCTGTAACACTCCAGTGGAAGTTCTTAGTAATGCCTAATTCACATGAAGTCACACACCAATTATATCCACCCAACTTATTTTCGCTGTCAGACTGACACATGCAATGGAGCCACTGGCTGCTCATTTCCAAGAGGAGACCTCTTATACTGGGAGAAAGTAAAGTGCAGTGGGGGAAGTAGTGTCAATGGGTGTAAGAACTGAATGTGCTGTGACTGCGATACACAAATCTAATATTGATATAGTAATATATAATTCTTTAATGGCAGGATACTTGTAGGAAATGAAAAATAGTTGTAGGAATTTTAATAACTTTATATTATAGCTAGGGCTGTACTTAAAGTCATTGATGATAATCATCAATATTAGTTCTGTGGGTGACACCTGTGCAGCTGATATCAGCAGGTGAGGTGCTGACAAATACAGTGAATGAAGCTGGATGTACACAGCTCTGTGCACTGTGTAGTGGGCAAGTTGGGTTACTGTAATTTATCTCTATGGGATGCTGTGTTACTAAAACCACCAGGGATAATGTGTAGGGGGAATTGGCAGAATGTATTCCAAATTTCTGCAGTGGCTTCACAGGATAAGATAAGAATTGGCAGCATGGTGGCTCAGTGGTTAGCAGCCTTGCATCGCTGGGGTCCTGGGATCAAATCCTGCCAAAGACATCATCTGCAAAGAGTTTATATATTCTCTCCATGTTTGTGTGGGGTTTCCTCCCACACTCCAAAGACATACTAATAGGTGGGAAAAAAAATAAAGAATTACACAGTTCTAATATGTCGGAACTGACTGTCCTCTGAGCTGCATTAGCTCTTGTAACTGTATTTCTTTAAAAGGGTGTATACAACCCAGGTTTCTTTGCTTAAAATCAGAGTGATTCTGTTTGTCCCACGTGCAGCATGGGAAATGCCCATCTGCTATACATGATGTGGGAGTGCTGGCACCTGGGCACTTTTTGGCAGGATGTTTTGCAACTGGTTAAATAGATGTTTGCAATAGGCATTCCAGCAGAGCTGTATATGATAGATAATATTACTCTGAAGGACACAGAAGCCTTATGTATTCATAGAATGTTGTTTCAGGCAAGGAGATGGTAGAAGCTAAATGGATTGAGCCTAACCACCCAACACTAAGGGAATATATGTCTAGAATGAATGCGAATGTAGTGGGGTGTATACCTAAAATGCAAATGATCAATGAAATTTGAAGCTATTGCTTTGTTGAATCTCAAGATGAGTCCTACTTATATATTTATGATGACCTGGTGTGTGGATGCCCCAGATTGTTCAAGATTTATTCCTGATGTTATGGAGATTTGGGAACCGTCATAGGAAGGGACCAGTTGTTTTAGCCTGTACTTGGTCTATACCAGGGGTGCCCAATACGTCGATCGCGATCTACTGGTCGATCGCAATGGACGTATGGGTCGATCGCAGGATGCAGCCAGGGATCCCCGCTGTCTGCTTCTTCACAGCGCAGGCTGAGAGTTATCTCTGGACACTGGCAGGCTGGGGCTGCCCGCCTGCCAGTGTCCGTAGATGACTCTCAGCCTGCGCTGTGAACAAGCACTTGCAGGCCGCTCTTAGAGATGGAGGGGGCCGGGGTGCTGCTTGTTCACAGTGCAGGCTGAGTCATCCCCGCTGTCTGCTTCTTCACAGCGCAGGCTGAGAGTTATCTCTGGACACTGGCAGGCTGGGGCTGCGGCAGCCCCGCCTGCCAGTGTTCGTAGATGACTCTCAGCCTGCGCTGTGAACAAGCACTTGCAGGCCGCTCTTAGGGATGGAGGGGGCCGGGGTGCTGCTTCCTCACAGCGCAGGCTGAGAGTCATCTATGGACACTGGCAGGCAGGGCTGCCGCAGCCCCAGCCTGCCAGTGTCCAGAGATAACTCTCAGCCTGCGCTGTGAAGAAGCAGACAGCGGGGATGTCTGGGCGGCCACCTCTCACGATCCGCCCGGCCACGCCCACATGCCCGTCCTGGCCCCGACCACAATAAGTGGGTAGTTGATCTTAGGGTTTGGTCATTTAAAGAAGTAGCTCACATGCTGACAAAGTGTGAGCACCCCTGGTCTATACCATGGAACAAACCAGATTTTCTGTGATCATACTAGGCTCTGTTGCTTATATATTCTTATGGTGAGGAGGCAGGAGGGTCTCTAGTATGTGCATGTGCAAAATTTCAATAAAGACTATATGATTGAAGAAAAAAAAAGTAAAGGATTTTGCAGGTCTGCAAAATCAGACAGGAATAGGACCTGTTCCAAATTTTGCAGCCTGGACTGTTGGCCTGCAAACATGACCGTGCAATTTACAATCATGTGCACAGGCCCATAGAAATGAATGGGCCAGTGAGCTATTTGGGATAAACCCAGATAGCACACTGACCATTCATACGATCTGCAAGGGGCTTTAGTGAATGTCAGTTTAGCACGGAGCTCAAGAAAAGAGACACATAAATGGAGAAAGAAGCATTTTTCTTTGATACAATACATTACAAAGAATCTCGTTTTTACTTGAACTATTGATTTATATAAAGTTGTTGACTATTTACATCACTGTCCTATTGATTTGCAAAGGTGCCAGGCACTCTAGGAAGAGAGGAAATGCTGACAATTTGCAGGTCTCCCATTGGTCTCTTGTTGACACTATAGAGGTCATGGCTACTAGGGCTTTTGTTTTGTTTTTTGGCATGTAAATGTGACTATGTAAAACTTTCTTTACATGAATTGCTCTTTACTTTGTTGTAGGTTTTTGTCCCCAGTAGTCACAGATTCCTTTAAAAACCATATAGTTATCCCAGCTTAGAAAACCAGGCTCCATTCCAGAAAATGTTGTCTTTACTGTGCAACGCTCAAAAGATTTGGAGCCTATTGGGAATTTAGGAAAGTAAGTAGCCTTAATACACTCACCCATTCATGTGACTCAGGATGTTACTCACGCCTCAACAATTACTAGGAATCTTTAAATCTTTTCTACTTTACTTGATAACCCATCTTTCCTATAGGTGTAGATGCTCTCAAAGTGATATTTGTCAGTGTCAATCGCATGCAGGAGGATGTTCTGCACTATTGGCTCTGGTCTAAACAGACACTTTGAGTAATAGTCAGCATGTATTCTGTGTAGTTGGCAAAGTGATTTCATTGTTATTTGCAACACACAGAAAAAAACATGTGACTGCAGATTCAGAAATGCTCTTCTATACCACGTATACACAAATCGTATTCCCCCTATGTGTCCTTACAACAAGGCATTCTTTACAGTGTCTGTAGGATAGTCTATTATGTGGGGCTTCAACCTCTGGCACTAAGTGCTGATCAGCATTCTTTGTTTACACGCAAGCACAGCACCAAGCATATGAATGTGGCAGTACCTGGTACTGCAGCTCAGTCCCATTCACTAGAATTATGATAACAGGTACAACCAAATTTGTATATCAGCCTCTGTACCTGTGGCAAAAATGAAACAGCAACTTTAGCTTGTTCATTGGCGAAGGTACCAAGGGTCACTCTTTAACCATCAAACATCAATAACTTGTTAAATTTTCAAGGTGCTTGGTTTACAAGGACATATGGATGTCATAGAGGGGTGTCCGGTGCTTGAGACTTCCCTTTATGAGCAACAGATCAGACTCATGTGTGTTACATGTGTGGCCATTTGTCTAGATGGCCTCCACATAATACTACATTTCACCATTGTAAAATGTCTGGCCAGCTGCAAATAGTGGTGCCCATTTATATGAACAGCCATCATCTGGCCATTTTAAAACACATGAAAGCCACAGTGAAATTGGTCTGTAAAAAACTCCTGATATGACCTATATTTGTCCATTTTGGACATGGTTAAAAAATGGACATATGAATACACCCATTGACTTTCATGGGTTTTAATACATCTGTGTGATGGCCGTTTTTCGTTGTGTGAATGAGGCGATCAGTTTGTTAGTTTTTTACGGAAGTTTGGTCCATTTGAAACAAAACAGTTGTGTGAATAAGGTCTTACCCTTGCAAAATAAAATGTTCAACAGGGGTCCCAGAAACTTGAACTAAGGGTTGATTCACACTAGCGCTTGTATTCCGTCCGCAAGAAGTCCGCATGGAGACCCCCCTGAACGGAATACCAACGCTAATGCAAGCGCTGTGCAGTTGAGCACACAGAGCCCATAGACTATAATGGGCTCCATGTGCTTGCCGCGCACTGCCCGCACAATTCATTCGTGCGGGCAGTGCGCGGCAAGCACACGGAGACCATTATAGTCTATGGACTCCATGTGCTTTGCAAGCACATCGCTTGCAATTGCGATTGCATTCCGTCCGGGGGGTCTCCATGCGGACTCCTTAAGGCTGGAGTCCCACAGGACAGAAACACTGTGATTTGCCCGCGGCGGAAACACTGGGAAAAAATTGCGGCGTTTTACAGTACAGGTAAAGTGGATTGGATTCTGGCAAGTCCCATGCCCACTTTACGGTAAAAACTGGCATGGTTTTGGAAATCGCAGCATGTCAATTATACCTATGGAAACGCCAGCTGTTTCCCCATAGGTATAATTGTAACAGAAAGTCTGCGGAGGGAAACTCCACAAACTTTCTATTTAAAACGCTGCGGGAAGAACCATGATGCGTTGCTGCTGCGTTTTTTCCCGCAGTGCTTTATTGCTGCAGGATGTTCCCGGGGGCCTTAGCCTGAAAAGAATTGTCATACAATATTTGGAGAGTATACAGACATTAAAAGGTCATATGAGGACATATTTTGTAGGTCATGTAAAAAGGAGTCAGAACCCATCAATTCCCACAGATACAGTAGATAGTTTAAGGTTACCTGAATCAAACAGTGATTAATCATGTGAATTGGTACCTTGTGGTTTATTGTTAATATCAATATGTTGTTTACACCAATATGCATGCAATGGTACAAAATGAACGCAATGGTGGAATGAGGGCGTTGCTGATTAACTCTTTGGAGCAACATTGCTTGTAAGAGCTCAGTTACATATTGACAAATCCAGTGATATCTTGGCAATGAAGGCAGCGATTCACAAGGGGAAAATTTGATTCAGGTGACCCTAACCTACCTATCTGCAGGGCTGGGGTAATATGCTGGTTTTGGTAATCCTAACCTATCTATCTGCAGGGCTGGGTTGATATGCTGGTTTTGGTGACCCTAACCTATCTGCAGGGCTAGGGTAATATGCTGGTTCTGGTGACCCTAACCTATCTATCTGCAGGACTGGGTTGATATGCTGGGTTCTGATGACCCTAACCTATCTATCTGCAGGGCTGTGTTGATATGCTGGGTTCTGATGACCATAACCTATGTGCAGGGTTGGGTTGATATGCTGGGTTCTGGTGACCCTAACCTATCTATCTGCAGGGCTGTGTTGATATGCTGGGTTTTGGTGACAGACTCCCTTTAAGGATGTATCATTTTGAATAAATCTACAACTTCACTTTCATTCCTCACCAAGAGCAGGCATTTATGTTCCATGTTTCTTCCAGGTTGGCTAGGTAAATATAACTTTTGTAGACGCCTGTTCTACTTTCTAATGGCAACTTTATCAAGTTACTGGGGCGCTGTAAATGTTTTATACCAACAAGGCCTTCAAGCTTTGAAAATTGCTGACCTTGTTATTATAGAGGCGAAACATGGATCAAATAAATGTTAAACAGAAAAAAAAATCACACAGCTTTGGCCATTTATAATGTGATTATGATCATTGAGGTTCGGACGTATTCAGCATATTTCATGTGACTACGAAGAAGCTGTTTACATTGTCTTTAATCCGCTGGATTTGAGGGTAAATGCTCTGCATTCCGCTACCGTTCTTTTGCGGAGCGACCTTGTCAGACCTTCCCAGAGATGAGAATGTCTGCAATCGGTTATTTATCACAGATGGCGATCATGTTTATAGTTTAGGCCTGTCTGGGTAAATATGAAAAATAACTGGTCAGCATTTTTCTATCATTTAGCTATGAGTTGTATGTGTAACATTTCGTGAACTGCTTTGTGGAAATGTCATAACATTCAGAATCCTGAAGTTTGACGTGTTTGACAGGAGTGTTTGCTTCGGGGAAGACACAATCGCTCCCATTTTTTTCTGTGTGGTAGCTTTATATGACCTGTGGCTTCTTATGTAACCCATCACAAAATTAGAAATGACTCCTCCCCCTGTAATGTACAATTCATTAAATATTAGTGCCCCCTATGCCATAGCCAACAATTACTCTACCAATTCAGAATAACAGTAGTTGGAAAGGCAGAAGTGATAAGAGACCCCGAGAGAAAGGTGGGCATTCACATTAGATGAATGTCAGCCCAACCTACTGATTTTGGCGATACTAGTTAACCATCTAATGTATATGGGAGTCTTATGATTAGCCCCAGGTGGCAAATGTCAGCAAATAATGATAGGACAGATGAGTTTCGACATGTCTGATCCTTTGTTTTCGGGGGAAATAAATCTATGACCACAGTGCAGCGCACTTCCATCTCCCTCAATGGAGAAGTTGGAAGTATAGTGTAATATGGCATTTGATATCCGAAGGTATCCTAATATGTACTATGTAAATTATTATGCTAAGACATAAAACCCGGACCAAGTTTAAAATTGCCTTAGCTATTGCAATATATGTATTTTTTGTTTCCCCTTATTCCTATGTGGGCTTCATTATTATCCTGCAATTGCGCCAGTTTTGGAAATCGCAGCACGGTTTGTACCGCAAAGTGGGCATAGGATTTTCTAGAATCTCATCCACTTTACTCTGACTCTGCAAAAATTTGGGGGGCAAATCACGGCATTTGCGCAACATGATGCCCCGGCCTAAAGGAATTTTCAGGACTAAAAATGTTGACCTATCCTAAGCATCAGTCAGCACTATCAGATTTGTGGGGGCCTGACTATGGCTGGTCTCTGAAGCTGATACACTGAGAATGGACCAGGAGCCAGGTCGCTATGTTCTCTGTATAATGGTAGACCTGAGTTCCTGCAGTTTAGGTCCTATTCAAATGGATGGGAGCTGATCTGCTGTATCTGGTAAGGCCACTACACAGCTGTCTGCGTCCTGCTCCATTCTCTGTATTTCAGCTGCTGAGATCAAAGCCCCATCGATCTGATAGTAATGACATTTTAGGTAGGCAGGTCATCAATATTTTTATCCAAGAAAACCACTTTAAGTTCATGCATTTGGCCTTATTAGAGTTAACTTATCATATGGCTGTGCCTTCTGTACAATGCCCTAGCTTTTGAGACTTTATGAGGTTTGACCCTCCTTGTTTTGTCCCAAATTTTGTAAGTACAACTGTAAATGCTCAGTCTCTGCTGGAAGCAATTTAGAGACGCAAGAGCTCATGTACTAAAACACTGGCTAGTGGCTAAAGCTCCATAAGGCATTGCTGCCAGTCATGTATGGACTTAAAGGACCTCTCTGCCCAAATCATAAATCGTACATGCGCCTCTACTCATTCATGAGAACATTTAGTTTGGCAAACATTTGCCTCATCCATAAATACAACAACAGGAATAATTAGATCATTGACCTTTATGTACATAAAGAAGTCTGGAAAGTCCAGAATAAAGCAATCCAAGTATGTGTGTGTCCTCGTATGTTTATGAGCTGAAGGTTATTATTCAGTAGAAGAGTATGTGGCTCTTTAAAATTGTCAGAACCCATTTGACCGCCAACATTTGTACCCTTGCACTCATGTATACAAACTTTATATGTATACAGTCAGCAAAGACTGGTGGCATTTTATAGGTTAATAGGTTGTAATGGAGTGTGTTGCGCAGTGTTAAGTACGTGTATTACATGGCTCGCTCTGCATGTCTGACTTTACAATTAAAGCAGATACACAGCAGCTGCATTGTGACCTCAGTCAAAGGCACCATCTTTACAGCAGTCAGTTCACAGGATGTGGGGAAGTGTTTTGACAGATCTGTCAGAGAGGGGGTCAGACAGGAATACAGCGAGGGGGGAACTCAGGTCATTCACAAAGCCCAGTCGTAAGCAAGAGCTCCCTGGGAGGGTGTCTAGAGATGGAGTCAGCTGGCAGTGACTACCTGGGAAACATTAATCTCTTCTGTCTTATTTACAAAGTGTTAGGCCAGACCAACAGGAAAAAGTAATAAAGTCTGATACCAGGCACTTTAAGGTCCAGTCCCAGCTCTACTTCAGTGGATGGATGGATGGAGGATTACTTATAAGGTTGCTGCAGTCTATTCTGTTTCCTTTTTCTATTGGTAAACTGTAAACTTGGTCGATTGGTTCAATATATGGCTACTATACCTTTATTTTAATTACCGTACTATTATTTATAGAACACCATTAATTCCATAGTGCTGTACCTTATTATATTAATTCCATGGTGCTGTACCTTTATTATATGAATTCCTTGGTGCTGTACCTTATTATATTAACTCCATGGTGCTGTACATTATTACCGTATATTACGGTAATTCCATGGTGCCATACAATATTATATTAATTCCGAGGTGCTATATATTATTACATTAATTCCATGGTGCTGTATATTATCATATTACTTCCATGGTGCTGTACAATAGTATATTAATTCCATGATGCTGTAAATTATCATATTAATTCCATGGTGCTGTACATTATTATATTAGTTCCATGGTGCTGTACATTATTATATTAGTTCCACGGTGCTGTACATTATTATATTGATTCCATTTTGCTATATATGATCAGATTAATTCCATGGTGTACATTATCATATTAATTATATGGTGCTGTACATTATAATATTACTTCCATGATGCTGTACCTTATTATATTAACTCCATGGTTCTGTACCTTATTATATTAATTCCATGGTGCTGTACATTATCATATTAATTCCATGGTGCTGTACATTATTACATTAATTCCATGGGGCTGTATATTATCATGTTACTTCCATGGTGCTGTACATTATCATATTAATTCCATGGTGTTGTACATTATTATATTAATTCCATGGTGCTGTACATTATTATATTAGTTCCATGGTGCTGTACATTATTATATTAATTCTATTTTGCTGTATATGATCAGATTAATTCCATGGTGCAGTACATTATTAAATAAATTCCATGGTGCTGTAGCTTTGAGGGTTTACATACAGTACAGTACACAAAATATACAAAACAAGATCAATCTATGAGACTAAGACTAGTAAAAGGGCCATTTCATGCGGGTTACTACGTCGCTCCAGCATTAGTGCCCCCAATGTAGCCTACCATCTAATTTTCCTGATCTTGCTCTAAGGCTTATTATATTTGCATGCAGTTAACCTATATGTATATTTTTATTTTGTGGAAAGAAATTGGAGTGCCGGAAGGAAATGTGCACAAAGGCAAGGGTAAAGGATACAAACTCTATGCAGATGTTGTCCATGGTTGGACCTGAACCTAAGCCCCCAGTGCTGCAAGGGCACAGATACAAAGCAGCACTGCCTACATTATGGGTACATGCACATCAGCAATACTGAAAGCTGGATATGAAACTGGATTGTAAGACAATATTGTACACTGATGCCGAGAAAGCAGCCTAACTTACATGAACTTTCCTTAGTCTTGGAAATGGGGAAATGTGTACAGAAAACCAGTATATTCAATTCTTATAACAAAACAAGTGACCCATGGCTATAAAAGATGTCACCACATGACAGATGTTAAAAATCTGTCATACCTTTGGTCTTCAGAACAACATTAAATAACTGGTATACAGTCCTATGAAAAAGTTTGGGCACCCCTATTAATCTTAATCATTTTTAGTTCTAAATATTTTGGTGTTTATAACAGCCATTTCAGTTTGATATATCTAATAACTGATGGACACAGTAATATTTCAGGATTGAAATGAGGTTTATTGTACTAACAGAAAATGTGCAATATGCATTAAACCAAAATTTGACCGGTGCAAAAGTATGGGCACCTCAACAGAAAAGTGACATTAATATTTAGTAGATCCTCCTTTTGCAAAGATAACAGCCTCTAGTCGCTTCCTGTAGCTTTTAATCAGTTCCTGGATCCTGGATAAAGGTATTTTGGACAAACAATTCAAGTTCAGTTAAGTTAGATGGTCGCCGAGCATGGACAGCCCGCTTCAAATCATCCCACAGATGTTCAATGATATTCAGGTCTGGGGACTGGGATGGCCACTCCAGAACATTGTAATTGTTCCTCTGCATGAATGCCTGAGGATTTGGAGCAGTGTTTTGGATCATTGTCTTGCTGAAATATCCATCCCCGGCGTAACTTCAACTTCGTCACTGATTCTTGAACATTATTCTCAAGAATCTGCTGATACTGAGTGGAATCCATGCGACTCTCAACTTTAACAAGATTCCCGATGCCGGCATTGGCCACACAGCCCCAAAGCATGATGGAACCTCCACCAAATTTTACAGTGGGTAGCATGTGTTTTTCTTGGAATGCTGTTTCTTTTTGGACGCCATGCATAACGCCTTTTTTTATAACCAAACAACTCAATTTTTGTTTCCAAAATGAAGCTGCCTTGTCCAAATGTGCTTTTTCATACCTCAGGCAACTCTATTTGTGGCGTACGTGCAGAAACGGCTTCTTTCTCATCACTCTCCCATACAGCTTCTATTTGTGCAAAGTGCGCTGTATAGTTGACCGATGCACAGTGACACCATCTGCAGCAAGATGATGCTGCAGCTCTTTGGAGGTGGTCTGTGGATTGTCCTTGACTGTTCTCACCATTCTTCTTCTCTGCCTTTCTGATATTTTTCTTGGCCTGCCACTTCTGGGCTTAACAAGAACTGTCCCTGTGGTCTTCCATTTCCTTACTATGTTCCTCACAGTGGAAACTGACAGGTTAAATCTCTGAGACAACTTTTTGTATCCTTCCCCTGAACAACTATGTTGAACAATCTTTGTTTTCAGATCATTTGAGAGTTGTTTTGAGTAGCCCATGATGCCACTCTTCAGAGGAGATTCAAATAGGAGATCAACTTGCAATTGGCCACCTTAAATACCTTTTCTTATGATTGGATACATCTGGCTATGAAGTTCAAAGCTCACTGAGGTTACAAAACCAATTTTGTGCTTCAGTAAGTCAGTAAAAAGTAGTTAGGGGAATTCAAATCAATAAAATGATAAGGGTGCCCATACTTTTGCACCGGTCAAATTTTGGTTTAATGCATATTGCACATTTTCTGTTAGTACAATAAACCTCATTTCAATCCTGAAATATTACTGTGTCCATCAGTTATTAGATATATCAAACTGAAATGGCTGTTGCAAACACCAAAATATTTAGAACAAAAAATGATTAAGATTAATAGGGGTGCCCAAACTTTTTCATAGGACTGTATATGATAGAAGCTTGGATATAAAGTGGCAAGAGACATTAGACTATTTGATTCTGACCCACATTCATCTGGCAGCACATACCCCCTATGATGTAGTCATGAAACTCATCCTCAGTAAAGCATCCACGGCTTTCTATTTTATCCGAAGAAGTGGATACTTTGGGTTCCCAGCAGCAATATTTGTGTAGGTGTTCACAAATGAGCTCATTAAAGTGATAGATGGAGGTTACACCCAGACGTGAATAACAAGTGGCAGGCACATGGCAGCATGGTGCCACAATACTTTGTATTAGGGAAGATAAATGTCCTTTCCCTGTGGGTATAGTTTATGTCAACAATTAGTTCATTAACACATCATTTACTTCTATATGAATGAAGTGTCATCATTCCTGGCTGACATGTGTATTCTTTATGTAACATCTATAGTGCTATCTTCTCCGGCAGCAGGAGAGAGTGATGACATTACAATTACCTATCTAACACCCTCATGTCATGCTGATTTATCATCCATAGAGAAGCTGACGTCTTCATTGGAAGGACTAATCCTACATTGCGTGTTTTTTCCAAGTCTCTGTCTCTGGCACTTAAGTATCTAATGGTAAATCTTTAATATTAGAGCATACATACACATATAGAGTAATACTCAACCAGTACACATATTAACCCAATTGTCATATAATGCAATACAATGATATAATGGGGGTATTCTGGAGTCACAATTTGATGTTGGGCTCAGAGAGGTTCTCATCTAGGACTGTTCACGTGGAGGGATGTGCATAAAACAGAATGGCTTTTCCATATACCTTGCATTACCTCATAGCTCGACCAGTGGAAAGACAGGGTACCTAGTCTGGCTGTGGTAGGGCTGCTGCAGAAGCCTCCAGTTAACTCCTGCACTTCTGATGGTTGAATGGTAAAAACAATATTTTACTGTACATGACCTCAGCCCGTCTGGTACTGATTAAATAAAAGCTCATTTATAGACAGCGGCGCAGGAGTCGCTCTCTGTACACATCGCAGGATGCGTCACCTCTCATGCATCTATACCTCTGCTACATTGAGTTTATTCACCATATTACCCTATAAAACTCCATTATAAGCCAATTTCACTGCTTGGACTGATGCTACATATACACTAGTATATACTGTATTCTAGGTGAATATAGTATGCCAGTTCAATCTGCAATGTACCAATCTCGTAAAAGTATGACATGGTGCGGACCCATTCTTTCTCAATTCGGTTTGCTCTCCTGGGATATACATTCATAACTAATGGTGACTGCCAAAAAAGCATGGGGCTCATAGCAAAAGTTCGAATACTTCTTCCCTTAACTACTATAAGTACAAAGAAGACATTTGTGACCAGAAAGTATAAAGGCGTGTAACATATTGTATGAACCCTTGTGTAGTGCTAAACAGGCTATATACATAAGACAGGAGAGGTCTTTTGAAACCCACCCAGTTTCCCTGTTGGATCAAAGTGGAAGGAGTACGTGATAAGACTAGGTGGTGATGAAATATAGTGTATGCCATATCCCACTGGATGGACAACAGCATATCTTACTAACTTGTACTGTAGATTGCTGATCGTCTAAAAAATATATATATATGGTTTGGGGTGTTTTACCCTTTCTATCCTCCCTTACAATTCTCTCCTGTGTTGTAAGAAGACAGCCTATTAGTTCACGGACCACGCCAGTATCTTTTTATCTGGACTTTTGTGACAACTTTATTACTATTCAGATTTATTACTATTATAATAGCATACAGGAACACACTTTTTATAGACTTTACCGCTTATGATCTCTGTAGACTCACTGGGCAGAATTTTCTATGGTGACTGTGCCTGAATTCTGGCCTATAGGCAGCACATATTAGGAGCAATTTTGATGCATTTTAGGCTCACAATGGGGTTGATTTGATATTGTGGGTGCAACTCAAACAAGGCTTTACTGAAGAACTGCCCAGACTGAGGTTACACTTTCTATTAGTAAATATAGCCCATAGTTATGTTTTATTTGAGGCTATGTACTCCATCCAGCCTGACAAGAGGGATTGGATTAAGTAAAAAGGGTGTTTGACAAAAAAAAAACAAAAAAAACACCAACATAGGAACATGAGGAATGGTTGTATGTCTCCGCCATTAAGTACTCATGAGGACCTATAGAGAAAGCAGATTGGATGAGTTGTCATCACATAGGTCACTGGAGCTGTTGTTGATATTGAGTTGACTCCAGAGTGGGTATGCTACCTTAGAAGCGGCGTGGTGAATGTGAGTTAAAAGTTGGTGATCCATTCAGTGACATTTCAGCTCCTTAATAACATCTTGACCTCCTGCCTTTTAACATAGGGGTCCTGGAGTTGAGAATGGTAAGTCCCATTTGTATTCAGTTTGGGCCTTTTGTGGGATAAATGTGATGTGAAGGAGGTAGTTCAGCAAAGAGTTGTTCATTGCCTGATACTCTAGGGAGTGAAGGTGATTTTCTTGGTGATGATAAAAGTTGATCCTGAGTTTCAAAGTAGCATGTGGACTACATCCCTCTCAGCGCCTCATATAAACATAATGGATCTAGTCAATGCAAAACAGCGTTTTGGCCTGAGGTATCAGGACCCAGAATAAAGCCCCCACAGTTTTTTCAAGATCACTGATTGATTTGGGATGTCCTTTTAGTCTTACATCGGTCCTCCTGGACTTGTTTTCTTGGTCCTTTAGCCTCACCTCATCCTAGAGCTGTGGTAATCCCATAATTTTTAGGCAACTCTTTAGCCCAAATTTTGGATTTGCTGCTTAAAATCTGTGACAGACTGAGAAAGTTCATTGAGGTTCAAGTCTCAATGTTACCAGGTCCTTGTCTAGGGAGAGGTAGCTAGCTTTTCGGTAACTGGAGTCTGCCATATTGGTTTTGGTCACATCTAGCATTAGGAATTAGGTAGGTGTCCATTTTTGAGCCATATATGCCATGCTATAGATGGCCTGATGGCGCGGAGCTCATTTTAGAAGCCTCCACTCACGTAAGTTGCATGCGTGAGTCCCCTTAATTTCTTTATAATGTGACACCATTAATGGAGGATTTATTTGTTGAGTATATTTGATTCCAGAAAGGTTAAAGCATGGGGGTTACCGCTGGAAATGAATATAGCTCCTAGCAACCAGTCATATATTGAGTATAATTAGGGTTATTAGTATGTTGGGTTTTTTTCCCCTCTACTTACTTATTTCTATGTCAGACATCTGTGATATCTGTTGCATTTGCACTGCAGGAGGCAAAAAAACTAAGTAACTCTATATGAAATGTAGGATAGTTATTCATATGAAGAACATTACTAGACTATGACTATCATCTGACATGCAGAAACAATAAAAGGAGCATCTTGAAGCTTCCGTCAATGAATGGAAAATCTGTAATACAGCCCTCCACCTGCAGTGTACCAAGCATAATATCACAGTCGTTGCATCTGGCAGAAGATCCTATGGGCCTCCTAAAGCCTGGATCCCACTGCTACTGTTGTATCCCCTTAAGCTATAAAGTGCAGACAGTTTATATATTGCATCTTCTCTACTCAGGATGGTGCCCCGGACACCCAAAATGACTGATTTAAGCTTTTACAGATTTAAACTTGACTTTCTTGGGGAAATTTGTTTGGTGGCTTTGAAAAGATGACACTTAAGAAGAAAGAAATGTGTGTAGAAGGTGATGGACCTCATCCTGGCGGAAGCCAGTTTTATTGGTGCAGATGTTGGAGGACATTATCTAGGTGATAATTATAGTGTTTCTTCTAGCTGGTGGTTACCGGCAGTGGATGACACCAAAGACTTGCAGTACAATACAATCTATCCATCATAAATGAACACATTCCTTTCTTGATCTACAACTGCAGGATTGTTACATGTTTTATGTGCATTACCACTGCGTGTCCTACATATTCCTACTCCATATGTTGTGTACATTTGTAGTAACCAGTGGTTAAAAGGACACTGAACTGGGAAAAGAATTAAAAGCAAACCTTTACCTATTTCATGTTCCACCCATGTTCAAAGTTATGTATTAGTAGGTATGGCGTGTAATGATGGGGTCATGGCTTGTCAACGAAATGTCTTCTTCCCAGTTACAGATAAATCACAAAATCTACTTCCTTTCCTTAGATCTTACATTATCTAAGCACATATATGAACATAGTATTATGTATATTTCCGTGCTATATATTGCCTAAGATTAGATTGCATTTTGTTGGTGACAGGTACCTTTTAACTTTTGGATTGCAAATGTCAAATAGAATATGATTGAGAAAGATTAGGATAAGATTAAAAGAACATAACAAGAATTACTGACATTTGTTGTTGAATCGTAATCTTTAGGGTTACTTTCAAAGGTTTTCGCTTAATAACAATACTTACAACCAATCCAGAGAATAGGTTATAAATGTATGATTGCTGGGGGTTCCTGAGCCCCTTGTGTGTATGGAGTGAGAAAACACCACCATCATTCAACTCTATAGGAGTGGCTGAGCATCATACCCATCAATATCACTCAGGTTTATAGACAGTGAATGGAGCAGTGGTCACATAAATGAACTTTCTAAGGATAGACTATTGGTATAAAAATCCTGGAATACCCCTTGAAGTCTAAAAGATTTTTTTACTCAGTTATTTTGGTCCAGTTATTGCATTATTTATTTGGTCTGAATGAAACCACAGTGCCACTCACAAGGTTCGCCCAACACATATTCATACCTGAAAATAGGGTGTGTATAAAAGGGCATGCTCTAAATAATAGCCATTCATCGTAATGGTAAAAGGCCTGATTATAATTTGCCATTTGATTTTAGGTCATAATCACCCAGATCTACAGTACTTATAAGAGACACATTATCAGAATGGAAATATAGGGATTGTACATATTAACAAAAATAATAACAAATTCTAATGATCAGTAATTATTTCTATGAGCTATGACTACCTTGTATTTCATCTATCCTTCACTTTCATTACTTTGTGAATATTGCTATTTGTTTGTCATAAAAAGTTGAATGAATCTGGGACAGAACCTCTGCTGCACATGTGAGCATAGCCTAGGCCTCGTTCACATCTGCATCAGTAATGGGGACCCCCCCAAATGGACTACCAAATGCATTGGCAAGCGGTGTACAGTGAAAGCACATGGACCCCATAGACTATAATGGGGTCCGTGTGCTTTTCACGTGGTCTCCGCACGAGTCACGCAGACAGAAAAGTAGACCGTGAACTACTTTTCTGTCCGCATGCTCTTAGCAGAGACAGTGCGAAAAGCACAAGGACCCCATTATAGTCTATGGGGTCCATGTGCTTTCACTGTACACCGCTTGCCAATGCATTCGGTAGTCCGTTTCGGTCCCCTTGCAGTCTCCCCGGAACGGATTACCGTCACAGATGTGAATGAGGCCTTAAATGGATTGGACTAAAATTAAACTATTTGATCGGGGGTAAATTTCTAATTGCAAATCTGATCGCTGTGATCCCCATCAATCCAGAGGGTGCTCATGCATGCGTACTGCGTCCCATAAATTCTCTGCAGGACCTCTGTAGATAGCCCAGATGACAGACCCGCACCAATGAAAAAGTTATGCCCTATCATATTGATATAGGATAACGTCACGTCTCGGTCCATCCCCTTTAAGTCTAAACTCACACCACCTTCAGCATTCCAGGGGAATATACTTAGCATGCCCTTTGAGTCCTGTTTACCAGACATGTGCTAAAATAGTCCTTTTTGTATATGTACGTTAGGATATCTTATTTTTAACTGCATTTGAAAGCATAGTTTCAATACAAGTTGATGCCTACAAAAACATTTACCAGTTGGCATATCTTTTTTTACAATGGTTATCAATGGCAAATGTATGCATCTGTGCAAACACGCATGCCAAAAGTAGTGCCCAGGTGCAATGTGAATGTCGCCATATTTGTGTAGACCCGGCCTTATTGTCTCTCCTTCTCACATTGCCTTTGTTGGGCTTGCTACAATCCTCAAACATAAAGACATTTATGCACATCCCAAAGAATTTTTATCATATTGTTTTATTTTTACATCTCAACTTTGTATAAATTTCCTTTCACATTTCCAGTATGATTTTGTAGAACATATTACTAAAATGAAGTATACTAAAATATTGTACCCAGTCAAAAAAATGAGATTTATAAGAATGGGATTCAAAGACAGTTTATAGTACTTGGCACCGAAAGGGAAACGTGATATGGGAATTATCCTCAAAATGACCTTCTTCTGGTAGAGGTAGCAGAGATTTATACAGTATACAGGATACAGTATCTGTAGGTTAGCTACAGTGAAAAGTTCATTTAATGTAATGGGGATGACTGTGAGTAAAATATCTTCTTAAAGAAGAAAAGAGTTGTGCTGAAAGCCAAAATAAATTCTGCATGATATATCTGACTATGTAAGAGCAAAGACATAAAAGGGATTCTTCCTCGGTGCCCCCGGGCTTCATAATCTAAATAGGTTCTTACATGTGTAGGGAGTGATATCACCTCATCCAAGGGAAGCTGTTCCTGCAGGGGTCATCACATTGTCTATAAATCATTCTCTACCTGAAGCAGGTTGTCACTCATAAGAGTTCAATAAAATTACAAGTGCGCTGAGATTCAAGTTGGTCTCAAAAATATCAGAGAAATTCCTCAGGGTTCCCGGAATGTAATATTTCAGTGGATTGTTGTCTGAACCAAACACCTCATAACAGAAAGGTATAAAGATCTCCAGCTAGTCTCCACTAGAGGATCAGATATTGGGTAAACATTTTATTGGATTAAAACATATGTGCAGTATGACTTAAAGGGGTTTTCCGGGTAGAAAATCTTTTTTTTTTTTTTTTTTTAGAGAGGTCTGTTAATGCTAGTGATGGGTTAATAAGTACACCCATATACCTTTAGCAGCATTTGGAGTGATTTCTGGGTGTCTCTATGGGATTCCCATTCTAGGCACATAGTATATGGCTTTTGCAACCCCAATTCCAAAAAAGTTGGCATACTCTGTGAAATGTAAGAAAACAAGAAAGCAATGAAATCTCATATAACCATATGTTATTCACAATAGAATATAGAACACAAATCTAAAAGGGGAAAGTTAGAGATGTTTCTTTTTATTTGAGAAACTCATTTAGAAATTGATGGCGGCAAGACATCTCAAAAAGTTGGGACTGCGTCTACCATTGTGTAGGATGAAGCTACAGATAGGTGAGAAATGTCAATTGTGAGAATATCCCTTTAAGTCAACTCTCCTATTTAATAAACTTCGTTTTTGGTTTTAACAAATGACATTAACATAAGAATGACTCACATTAAAACACATTGGTAAGACAGCCATCTGGGCCAGTGCCTGAGTGAGGGGATCATGTGAGATATACTGTAGTTCAGAAACATCTGGACGGCTGAAGGAGGAATTCATGTAAATATACATATTTAGTATCAACCCTTTTGTTTTCCTCAAAGGAAAAATATTAATAGAACATAATGATTGCTGTTAAGTTGTTGCGCATGGTTTGGCACGCTGCTGTACAATTCAGGATGAGGTTACTGAATGTTTGGTAACATCTGGTAGCGGCTGTGGTTATTTCACTATAAAGATACTGTAGTTGTTTCGAGATTAACCCTGAAACTTGTGATTAGGACATTCTGTACCAAACAATTAAGCTTTTTATTGTATAGCAGATGAAAATGCTCTGCCTCTACCCACAAGGCTATTTATAAGAACAGCATCTGGGTGGATGTATTACTTGTTGGCCGTGATGCTTTCATATAGAATTTAATTAAATGTGTTTCCCTGAAATAAAGCCTATTTACACATATAACACGTGGCGATGGGATATAGTAGATGCTGACGTGCCCTTGTCTTTGCCACATGTTATAACATATGGTTTGTACTATTGGTTTCCACATATGGGGCAAGGGGATCTTTTTGGTCCCTCACGCTCCAGTGTCTAATAGCAGCCACAGCATCCCCCTAAATTGACAGCCCCACGTACCATAATAGTGTGCGTTATTTCACTGGTTATTGGTTTCTCCATTCTTCAATTTTATGCCAATCGCTAACAACGTTAAAATCGTGTGGCCCCTGCTCTACTTCACTCCCTTAACCCTAGCATTTCTCCTCATTGTTGGCATTGTCGGGGCAGGGGTGGGTACCTTGTGTCACATTTTCAGGGACTGTCCAGGGATTCGCCCCCTTTGGCAGGAAGTTCAGTCTCTTATAGATGCTCTTTTCATACAGGGGGTTCCTCTGGATCCTTCTATCTATCTATTGAACCTTCCCCCCCACACATTTGGGTAAGCAGACATCTAAATTGTCCTTATACTTATATACTGATGCCAAAACGCTTAGGCCCCGTTCCCATAGAGTAACGCACTGCTCATTTAGACACGCAAACACGTGTCAGAGCGAGGTGCTTCAAAACAGATCCCATTGACTTCAATGGGTGCCGGCTTACGCACGCTACCCATTGAACTCAATGGGAGGCTTTATAATCCATTGATTTCAAAATGTAGCGCGTAGGTGTCAATGTTGCTTGAAAAACTTAGGTAATGGCATCCATGGGGATATTACTTTGACTCACACCACCTACCTAAATATTATTGCAATCCATTGTTCATGGCATTTGCATTCCCTAATGGCTTTGGCCTCTTTAGCAGGATAATAAGATAAGATAATCCTTTAATAGTCCCACAGTGGGGAAATAATGTGCCCTGCTACACTGCAAAACTGTTCAGGAATGGTTTGAAGAATATAACTAAGGAGGCGTTCAGACATGTGCCTGTTTCCACTTGCCAAATCTCCATCCTATTCCCCGGATAAACTGTATAGGGGACAGCTTCCCGGCGGTCAGTTTTAAAACCCATTCATTTAAATGGGTTTTTAAAGCAAGCCGCCGGTGTCTCTATGCAGCCTCTCCGCCTGGAAACCGTGTTTTTTGCACGGACACAAAGTCGAACATTCAGGACTTCGTGCCCGTCCAAAAAAAAAACTGTTTTCCCGCAGAGAGGCTGCATATGGACACCAGTGGTTTGCTTTAAAAACCCATTCAAATGTATGGGTTTTAAAAGTGACTGCCGGGAAGTCGTCCCTAAGCAGTTTCCCCGGGATATAGGATAGAGACCCGGCAGGCAGACATGGGCACAAGTGTGAACGCCCCCTAAGGCTTCAAGTTATTGAATCCTATCTGTGGGATGTGCCGTAAAAACAAGTCCGATCCATGGAGGCCACACCACCCAATTTATAGGAATTAAAGGGTTTGCTGCTTACACTTTTTTGTCAGATATCACAGAATATATTGTGCAGGATATGCTTCAATTGATCAATGAATATCTGCACAATATTGCACAGGTGGTATTAATGTTATGGTACAAATATATTGTTCTAACAGTCTTGAACACAGACATACACAACATTTATGCGTTACAATATTGTTGAATATATTCATATGTGGTTACACCAGGGTTGTCCATGGGCACAGGTTTTCTTTGCCTATAGATAAGTACAGCTCTGCCTCAATTTCTACAGATATATCTTCGTGGTATACAAATATACTAGTAATTCAGTACTGAGTCTTTTTTAAGCAACCATTAGCACTTGTGTAGAATACTGAGGATAAGTAGTAACAAATGTCGGAGAACCGTCTGTCTGTACTGTACCATTATTTTTGCAGCGCTGACCTTATAACATGACAACTTAATGACATAAAAAGAGTGAGCCACAGATGTTTTATCTGAAGTCACTTGTAGGACTGAAAATAAATAGTTTATATGAGGAGATCCTATCACATTTTCCATTCAAGCAATGAAATTCCACCACGGTTACTTTTTTCTAGACTTGTCCTGGGGTAACCCACTAGAAGCCGTGTGTACGGAGACTCAGTGTAACCCGGGCCAACAAGTGTATACAGGCCTGTCACTCACCACATATCTATAAATCTATCCAAATTAAGCAATGCTACCGGTACACGGATGTCAAGTGTCGCGTCTCTCTAATGTGCAAGCTTGCAGTTTTGCGCTCCTGAAATCGGAGATTGTGTAAGGAAACAATTATTTTTAGTTGAGTCTTTTGTTGCATGAGCTCATTTACTCATTCAGTATATTAACCTCAGCCCGGACCCCGCCACATAAATAAAGTAGATATGGAATAGCACCAAAACTAATAATAGTCATGGTAGAATTTACCCTCATCCTATCTATATAAATATGGTGTCGTTATAATGATTAATGCCGTCCAGAAATAGAGCAGAAATGGCAGCAAATCGTGTCTCTTAGTCATGGGTTAATGAAATAATCGCCCGTGAGGGATCTGTCTCTATTAATGTAATTGAAGCTGTCTCAGCCTGCAGATTATGTGGGAACTCCAATAAGGCTAGGCTAACTTTCTTGCCAGATTAGGCCTCATATCCGCTGCTCTGTCAATATGCGGAGCTTTATATACATGCTTTATGTACATGTGCCGTAACGTCACCATGTCTTGAGACGTCACATCACATGATGTCACAACAGATATTAGAACAGATCGAATAGTATCCAGCACACATGGTACTTAGTCCATATTCACATGAACACTGTACAAAACAGTTTGTTTTTTTTCATAGCCATTTGGCCTGTTTTTATAGATGCCTCATAGATTTCAGTCTATTGAGGCACCTGTGAAAATGAACACAGATAAGACGTTCTATTTTTTGACGGCGCATCAAAATGACCAGAAATCAATGGGCCAGATTTGTTAAACCAAAGCAAAACTTACTCTTAGTTGAAAGTAGAAACTCTTAGTTGCCCAAAAACAACCAATCACAATGCAGCTTTCATTTTTCAAGAGAAGAATTCAAAATGAAAGTTGTGCTGTGATTGGTTGCTATTGGAAACTAAGACAATTTTACTATTAGACCATCTGAATGAATCTGCTTAGTTGGGTTATAAAACCGGCGCTGTGATGGCTGGTATAAAGACGTCCATCATACAGCCGTTTTTGATTCTTTTATGATTTTTGGTAAAGTTACATTGTGATACACAGAGTTTTTTGCAGGCGAATTTTGACGCAGAATCCGCCTCAAAATCTGCCTGCAAAAACGTCTCCCATTCATTTCAATGGGAGTCACTCACTTTTTTTTCCCACTAGCGATTTTTGTTCAGCTAGCGCCAAAAAGAAGCAACATGCCCTATCTTCCCGTGGATTCCACCGCTGAGTCAACCACAGCGTTCGCGGCTCGAGAAACACTCCTGATTAGGCCCATTCCTGTGGCAGCTAGCCGTGCAGAAAATTGACACAGTGGAAAAGGTTTCTGCTGCGTGAACATACCCTTAGGCTGCATGCACACGGAGTTACGCCGGACTTGTAAAAATCCTCATTCACAGCCATACACGCGAGCACAGCGGACAGCTCCCGAACACTTCCCATTCACTTCAATGGGAGCGCTCGTAATGCCGGCGTTACCAGCGCTCCCATTGAAGTGAATGGGAAGTGTTTGGGAGCCGTTCTTATACTTCTCCCTCCTGTACAAGCCACTCCTGACATTATCACAAAAAAAAACACAGCACAATCTGCAACAAAAAAAGCAGCTTTTCCACAAGGTGAGTTCTTACTATGGTATGTACTATGTGTTCACATTTGGCATATTTGTTTGATCAAAAATTCTGTAATTGTAAATGTATCCCATACATAATGGATTTGTCCACGAGCATTTGCAATCTCCATTCAGATACAAAAATTTCTGTGATAAATCTGCTGCATGTGAACGTCTCCTAGAAATACAAACTTTTGCTTATTCTATTACATTCAAGGAATCTATTAGAACTAATTGTTTTCCATCTCATCTTCAGGAATCGCCTACCTCGGGGGAGCATGCAGCCCGAAACGCAAGTGTGTCCTGGCAGAGGATAATGGTCTTAACCTGGCTTTTACTATTGCACATGAGCTTGGTCACAAGTAAGATATCATTTCAGTATTAAAGGGAACCTGTCAGGAGATTGGGAAGCATGAAATCCCAACATGCATACTCATTAGCATCCATTATATTAGGTTAATACAAGGCAGCAATGGAGTGATGTGTCCACTGGGCAGCGCTACTCCCGCTTCTAAGGCTAAGTTCACACAGAGTTTTTTGGTCAGGATTTTGAGACCGTAATTGCCTCAAAATCCTGACCAAAAAGACGGCTCCCATTGAAATTAATGGGAGCCGCTCAGGAGCTTTTTCTGGGAGCCGTTTCTTCCAGCTCCCAGAAAAAAAGACGCGAGTTGCTCATTCTTCAGGCCGAGTTGTCTCGCGATTCGGCCTGAGGACACTCCCTCCTCCGGAGTAGGCCCATTCATTGGGCGCAGTGCACTGGCTTTCAGTCGCGGCTACCCGGCTTTAGGATCGGAACCTGTGGCGGCCTCTGCCTCAGGTTCCTATCCAAAATACCCCATGTGAACTTACTCTTACTCCTTGCTGCAGCTTCCTTGACAAGTGTTCTCTTTGAGCAATTAGGGGAAGACCTGTCCGTCAAGCTGAATTGGCCATTAATAGGCCACCTAGTGGTCACATCTCCCCTCTTGTTTTCTCTGACATATCACAGCATTTCAGAGTAAAATTTGGCTGTTTGTAACAAGGGAGTCTCTGGGATTTTGGATATGGCAGTATGTATCTTTTTACAGGTTCCTTTTTAACAAATGTGGTTCTCAGAACATGTATATTAAATGTTATCAACATATTCACTATCCATAGGAGATACATTTCTGATCTCTTGGGGCCAAACCACTCAGACCCCCACCAATCCCTAGAACGCAAGGGGTGTTTTACCCCGTTTTGTTAATGTAGCTGTGGAAGCAACATGTGCGCCCCAGCTCTGTTCACTTCAATTGGAATGCAGGTGCCTCCATTGACGTGCATAGAGTGGAGGGTCTGTATTCTGTGTAATCCACTACATTCACAATGGTGGAGATCGCCACGTTCAGCATGGATGTGGGATAAATCATCTTCGTGACATAATTCCTTTAACACACAGTGTCCAGGGAACCAAGATTGGTGTGTGAAATGCTAGTTTTGACAAATCTCCTCCGGTATTGTCAGTAGTAAGCAAAGATATTGAATATAGCAAGGAACTGAAATTCAAAGGAGATGTATGAAAACTAAATAAAAGAAAATGGATCTTTTATGTCTCCCTTGACTGACATGGACGGGGCTACTGGCCCTATGAGATTTATGATTTATCATTTACGCCAATTTACTAAGCATTACAGACCTGATTTTAAGATAAATCAGTCTCTGGAATACCGGCACTTATTATGTGTATTCCTTATTTCCAGCAGCATTTACAGTAAAATACATACAAATGAGCAAACTAGAGTATGTTGGAAAATCCACTTCTAAAATGCGTAAAGCAATCGTTTTTTCAGCTGCGTAAAAATAGGCATCATATAAACAAAGTTGCCTATTTACCACTCAGTGGGAAGCTGTATATAATGTATATTTCAGTGTATAATACAAGTGCTGTACATACCAAAATATGCTTGAAAAATTGGAGTGTAAACCTTAAGGTTGCAGAGAAGCTGCCTTTTTATTGCAGATTTTGCTGCGTATTTTGAGCCAAAGTCAAGAGTAACTTGAAATACAATTGGAAATCTATAGGAAGTTCTTATACTTCTCCCTTCTGTTATATGCACTTCTGGCTTTGGCTTGAGAAAACACAACAAAATCTGCAACCAAAAAATGCAGCTTTTCCGTAATGTGGGGCCTCAGCCAAATTTTTTTTTTTTATTGCACCCAAACAGATTTTGGCACTGATTTGATGCATGAAAAGCATCAGTGAGAATCACTGGTGAATAAGGATATGTTCAAAGTCCTCAGGTTCCCCATTATTTTAAAGATCTGTTTAACTATTAGTTTGCTGGATATCTTGAAGACTGAACGCATATTGATTGGTTAGTAATCCATGTCTGACACTAGGAGGTGCTCTATTTATGGAATTCTGATAAGAAGCCCTAGTGATGCAATCGCTTATCTATGGATGTGATCTTTGCAGGAATAGCTATTGGGGTATTATAGGGAGCCGGGGCAGTATATACTGCAGGCTTTCGGTCCACATGTCTGTGGAAACTGTAGACTAATAAGTAGTTTTGCTTAGTGATTAAAAGTCTGGGAAATATAAAGGGTTTTCCTACAGATGTCTTATTAGGTCATGTACATTAGGATGGCTTATAATTAGTATGAGTAATTAACGTCCTTGAGAAATGTACTTGTATATAATAATGGATCCGACGTGGTCAGATTTGGTACAGGGCCGCTTGTGTCTCCTTTGAATTCCTGTGCTTGTAATTTCCAAATGCTCAGTGTGAGCCTGTACTTAGTATATTGGATGCCATCCAGCCACCTAAATAGCAGCAGCCCTTTCAAGTCAGCAATACTACTTTTAGTATTTTCCTGTATAAAACAATGTGGGCCGCTTGTGTGATTTGCTTACAAGAAAGTAGCGATGTTATCACATCTACGTTTATTTAAGAAATACTAGCCAGGAAAGACTGTAGCGTTGGTGTCCGCTGCTAGTCTGCACTAGGGCAAAGTCATTTATTCTCACATAAAGTATATTATATTAAAAATGCTCATAGTATTTGCAATATATGGAAAACGTTATTCCACCTTTGATGATATTGTGGATATTTAGGCCACCTCCAATTTCTAAAAACCTTGGAAATATAACAACATATGTTGTATGTAACTACTTACTGTATCTGTTAGTCACATATCATTGCATACAGTGTACAGGGCTAGCTGCGTCAGTGCTAACAGTGGCTGAAGGAAGGGGAAGCCTTATATTGATAAATGGATTCATTTTCTGTTGTGCTGACCATACACTTAGATGTGTAACATCTGAAGCTGCCAATTCATTGGATCCGGCTAACTATCTAATGTGAATTGGGTGCTACTGACCCTTTCCTGACAGCAGATTAAAGGGGAGAGAAGAGTCAAACTACTGAATTTATTTTAGGAGAGATCTAAGAAGTCTGCTTTCGCCACTCATTTTACTGAGAACACATGCACACTTGGCTGAGCATGTGCACAATGGTTTAGGAGAGATCTAAGAAGTCTGCTTTCGCCATACATATTACTGAGAACACATGCACACTTGGTCGAGCATGTGCACAATGGTTTAGGAGAGATCTAAGAAGTCTGCTTTCGCCACTCATTTTACTGAGAACACATGCACACTTGGCTGAGCATGTGCACAATGGTTTAGGAGAGATCTAAGAAGTCTGCTTTCGCCATACATATTACTGAGAACACATGCACACTTGGCCGAGCATGTGCACAATGGTTTAGGAGAGATCTAAGAAGTCTGCTTTCGCCATACATATTACTGAGAACACATGCACACTTGGCCGAGCATGTGCACGATGGTTTAGGAGTGATAGCTGTTTGGTTGAGGCCCAGTTCACATCTGTGTTCGGGTTTCCATTCAGGGAGTCCGCTTGGGGACCCCCCGAACGGAAACCTATATGCATAGAAAAGCGGTTACCTGGGAAAACACACAGACCCCATAGACTAGCAGCTCTTTCTCTCCTTATGCTTCGTGCGGAAACCACACGGACCACATTAGAGTCTGCATGTTTTCCCAGGTAACCTCTTTTCTATGCATATAGGTTTCCGTTCGGGGAGTCTGCTTTCCGAACGCAGATGTGAACCAGGCCTGACATGTATCTTATGTGCATGGAGCTGTGTTATGTTCCCTTCACAGTGCTATGAAAATGTTAGAAGGTGCAGAACTGCTAGACCAGCTCTCCTCCTCCATTATTTCGAGGATCAGTAGAGTTTCCGGCAGTCAAATCCCCACAATCTTAGTGATATGCCATCACTTATTACAGTGGGAAAACCCCTGGAAGTGTTTACCTTTGGGTTTTGAGATCATAGCGGTAAATTCTGACATCTTGGATTATAATCTTCACCCATTATGTTAAACCTTAGGTTCCTGAATGTGCAATGGATGATTTGTATTCACCTGAGATAACATCTCAGGTTACATAGTGTGACAGCACATTTCAGCATCTCATTGTACAAGTCATTTATTAAGTATACTGTTGCCTGTTATGTTTTCATTGACTGTAGGCGAGTGGTGAAAAGCTATTTCCAGAGAATTATTCTATCATGTAGTAGATACTGAACATCAGCGCCTTGGTTACTGTCACTGAACAATCTAAGATCTGACCGTCTACTTATTGAATATACTCTAATACATGTGCATGACTATCCTGAGAAGTGGTGCTTTTATTGAGACCACACTTGACTATTTACCATTTTTTCACTTTGTATAATTGAGAATACATTGACGTAAATGTCTAATTCTACTTAAACGTCTCCACTTTACCTGGATTCTGCAATGATGTCACTAATGGCACAATCCAATTACAGTGGTTATGTCTGATCTCTTAAAATAAGCTAGGTTATAGGGATGGGAGCTTGGAATAGTTCTTACGTACAGATGTAGCCAAGTTTAACATGACTTTTAGCACGTCAAGCAGTGGCATAATTAGGAATGGCGGGGCCCTATTGGAAACTTTTGACATGGGCCCCCTCCGACTGATCCCTGCCAAAGACCCTGACTGACCGACTTCCCCCGCATTACTGCTCACACTATTATGCGCTATAGTGGCCCCTGCACACAGTATTATGCCCCATAGTGGCACCTGCACACAGTATTATACCCCATAGTGGCCCCTGCACACAGTATTATACCCCATAGTGGCCCCTGCACACAGTATTATGTCCCCATAGTGGGCCCTGCACACAGTATTATGTCCCTTAGTGGCCCCTGCACACAGTATTATGTCCCTTAGTGGCCCCTGCACACAGTATTATGTCCCTTAGTCGCTCCTGCAGACAGTATTATGCCCCATAGTGGCCCATGCACACAGTATTATGTCCCTTAGTGGCCCCTGCACACATTATTATGTCCCATAGTGGCCCCTGCACACAGTATTATACCCCATAGTGGCCCCTGCACACAGTATTATGTCCCTTAGTAAGCCCTGCACGCAGTATTATGTCCCTTAGTGACCCCTGCACACAGTATTATGCCCATTAGTGGCCCCTGCACACAGTATTATACCCCATAGTGGCCCCTGCACACAGTATTATGTCCCCATAGTGGCCCCTGCATACAGAATTATACCCCATAGTGGCCCATGCACACAGTATTATGCCCCATAGTGGCCCCTGCACACAGTATTATGTCCCATAGTGGCCCCTGCACACAGTATTATGTCCCCATAGTGGCCCCTGCATACAGAAATTATACCCCATAGTGGCCCCTGCACACAGTATTATACCCCATAGGGTCCCCTGCACACAGTATTATGTCCCTTAGTAAGCCCTGCACGCAGTATTATGTCCCTTAGTGACCCCTGCACACAGTATTATGCCCATTAGTGGCCCCTGCACACAGTATTATGTCCCATAGTGCCCCTGCACACACTATTATGCCCCATAGTGGCCCCTGTACACAGTATTATACCCCATAGTGGACACCCATGAACAATTATTATACTCTGGGGTCTTTTTAGATCCAACAACAACAAAACCCTGCTTTTCCGCAGTATGGGGCCTTAGCCTAAAACTTTCTTCATTAGTAACTTTGTCTTCTTCAAGATTTCCAAAATAAGATGTCTTCAATCAATGCTGTTTCAGATTAAGGATCTGGTATTTGTAGCCTGTTGTATTCAAAAGCCTTCAGATCCATAGTTTAAAAGCATTAAGACTAAGGCTCCACTTTGTGGAAATGTTGCTTTTTTAGGGTAAGGTTACACAGGGATTTTTGGACTGCATTTTGACACGGAAGCCGCCTCACAATCCGGACCAAAAAATGCCTAGCCATGACTGGATGCCGCTGCAGAGTCCCGTCATCCAGTCGTGGCATTCTGCTCCAGATTAGACCCAAATGAATGGGCCTAGTTGGGAGGGAACCTCTCGCCACAGAGGCCGTGGTGGATTCCTTGGCAAGAATGGTCACTACTAGGTAGTGGAAAAAAGAAGCAAGCGGTTCCCATTGAAGTCAATGGGAGCCAGTTTTGGCAGCGGATTTTGAGGCGGATTTTTTTTGAGCCAAAGTCAAGAGTGGCTTGAAGAGGAATGGGAAACGTCTAGGAAGTTCTTATACGTCCATCTTCTGCTAAATCCACTGATTTGGCTCAACAAAAACAGCTTTTCTGCAAAATGGAGCCTTAGCCTAAGACTTTTTCTGTCCTGCTTCTTTAGTGTCTTAAGGATGCTTGTAAACCTAAGATATAGCAGTTATGTTTCATCGGTAGTATTTACTGATTTCCACTTAGAATACATTAATCTTTCCCCAATCCAATAGCATGCTTATGGGTGATATAAATATTTTATTATATAATATAGGAACATGAAGTTCATTTATTAGATTTTGTAGCTACATTTTATGGCAAGATCAATAATGCAGTTGTCAGAAGTAAGGACAATGACATTGAAGTGAACTTGTCTACTGAAACAACCTAGACTGAATAGTGACAGTCCAAACGTAACAATGTAATGTTAATTATTAATTTTTTCAAATAAATTCTTTATTTATATAACAAGAATAAACACAAAACAGTACATAATAATTAACAAGACAGAACCCACATAAAGGGGGCCCCATATGTAAAACACACCACAACTAGCAAGAACACTGCAGGGTCAATTGTAAATGTAATATTATTATCATTATTACATATTATGTTACTTAGTATTACATGGCCAAAAATGTTAAAATAATAGGTGAGATTGCGCAAGATGATTTGTAAGAGAAATTAAATGGGTCATCCAAGATTATTAAACGTGGTTGCTTTTTATCAGGAAGTGACATCACGTCCTTTGGCCACATAGCAATGCATCTTTGTCTATTCACATGAGTGGGACTGAGCTGCAACATGACCATGTGATCAATGGATATGCTATTACTTCCTGAGAAGAAGAAAGCAGCCATGTTTTTGTAATACTAGACCTTTCACCACCAACTCCAGTCTGTGCATCCTTTAGTAGACTCTGATCCACTGATTCTGGTGCATTTGAAATCTCTTCTCTTTTCGCCCACTGTTCCTGAAAAATCAGGGCTGTTATATTCAGCTCAGTTATGTGCTCTGTTCTCTAGGTTTCATTTTACAGATGCATGACAGGTTAAGGGTGAGTTCATACAGAGTAAAGTGCCACATGATGTGGCACGTATATACCGCGTGAGATTTTGCGGGCCGTATACGCTCCCATTGATTTCAATGGGAGCCAGGATCGTATACGCGGCGCTATTTTGCGGCCGCAAAATAGCGCTGCGTATACGTGCCACATCACGCGGCACTTTACTCCGTGTGGACTCACCCTAACACTAGCACTATGCCATCATTCGTGTCCGAACAACAGAGAGCCAGACCGATAGAACATTGGTTACATCTGAAGCCCAGCAGACTCAATGGACTATAATGGGGTCTGTCTGATGTTTGCCGTTTAGGGTGCATTCACACTGAGTAAAGTGGCGCTGATTCTGCCACAATAACTTGCAGCAGAATCCGCGCTGTTAAAAAGCCTCCATTGATTTCAATGTGTTCCGCGCGGAAGACGGAACCATTGAACTCAAAGGGAGGCTTTTTTTCAGTGCTGATTCTGCCGCACGTTATTGTGGCAGAATCAGTGCCACTTTACTCCGTGTGAATGCACTCTTAGAAACTGAAGTCAGTGCAGGACTTTTTCTCTGCAGACTTTCGGCGGTCTCTGCAACGAAATCTCCAATGGAGACTCAGATGCAGATGTGAACCCAGCCTAAGCATGTTTGTTGTGTGCTTTTTGTGTAATGTAGCAGGGCCATACTCAGAAGTGGTTAAGTGACATGTATTTATATAAAACATTGTGGTTCCAATAAAGCCTGAGCCCTTCTAGATTGAATATCTAATATGCTATCATGCCTGAAAAGTTGGAACTTTTAGCAGACTTCTTATATTTTTTACAGATTCCAAAACTTTTATTGAATTTTGCATGTGAAGTTTGCGGTCGAGGCCCAGAGGAAATACATTGGTCACATGTAACATGTTGGATAGATCCACCTAACGAAATTAACTTTTCAAGGGAAAGAGGTCACACCATAGCTTTCCCCTGCACAGCAAGTTTCTTCCTTGCTATAATGCTGTCACTGGATGTATATAGCTACCTCTAGCACACTTGCATGGTAGTTGAGGGGATGGTAAAATAATTTCTGATTTCTCACTTGAGGACCTTTTACCCTCCTACCCTTACAGGAAGACTCTAGACAAAACTAATGTTGTTTTATTCCTGCCTGAGGCAATGCTATATAAAACATGGGTTTTCTCTTCAGTATTCTTTAGTTTACAATGTCATGCACTAACCCTGAAATTCCTGCTGTAGGCATAGGTGTGTGTTCACATATAGCAGATGGCAAAAAAATCTGCAACTGACTCATTTATCTGAATGGAATTCTTGAGACTATGAATTCTCAGGGCAGCAGGCATAGCAGCAGCTACAGGTCCAACAACTACAGACCCATCTCTAATGAGATATAAGGTGCAGTTAGTGTTGTGGCTATGGACATTGGAAGGGGGTGTGAAAAATGGTAGCACTGAGATTCTCCCTATACTGTGACATCACTGTGTACATTGTCCTTGTCCCGAGACATCCCAGTTTTTATTTTATTTGTGTACTGTGACATCACTGTGTTTATTATCTCTGTACTGTGACATCACATTTTCTATCATTCTTGTACTGTGACATCACTGTGTTTGTGTCTCTGTACGATGACATCACTGAGGACATCATACATATGATGTAACTTCACTGTGGGCTTTATCTTACTGCTATGACATCACTGTGTGCATTTTCTCCCTGTACTGTGACATCACTATGTACGGTCTCCCATTACTGTTGCATCACTGTGTGCATTATCCCTATTTTGTGACAACACTGTGTATATTACGCAGCTTTTTTTTTTTGCTGCAGATTTTGTTGCGTTTTTTTTTAACCAAAGACAAGATTGGCTACAAAAGGAATAGGAAATATCTAGGAAGTTCTTATACTTCTACCTTCTGCTCAATCCACTCCTGGCTTTGGCTCAAAAAACTGCAGCAAAATCTGTAACAAAAAGAGCTATGTTTCCGCAATGTGGGGTCTTAGCCTGAAGCAGTTGTTTTTCAGGGGTACCCCTCTAAAATGTAGCTAAATATTTGAATAATATTGTACAATATGCTTCTAGATACTCTATAATCTAAGTGTAACTTCCTGTTATCGATGCTTTATGTGTGTATTCACACTATAATGTCCAGACATAAATCCAGGAAGAATAAAAGTTTTCAGTAGTAGCTATACAGACCATATAAAATACTTATCAGTCTTCCAGAACATTACTTATACAGTTTATGAACCTCTTTGTACACTGAGGACAGTTTTGTAAATTCCTTCACGCTCAGATATAGCGATAACACGCACATATTTCAGTAATACGTGTTGCCAGTAAAGCATTGTCTGATCTCCATATCTAAAAGTAAGTTTTCCAAAAACCCAAGAGGCTCTGAATAGGGAAGAGACTTTTAATATTTCAAATCACTTGTAAGGGCGACACTGCCAACAATAATAGATTCAAGGGAATCCAGGATCGTGTTTCAGAACATGGCGCTCAACCTCAAAGCTAAAAATAGTAGAAATTATAGCCCAGTGAAATAAAAATTATACGTACTCAAATAGAAATTCCTCCTGACCACATAATTGCTTGGAACAGTGTTGTCACGTGCGGGAGGAGTGTGTAGAAGATCAAACGCAGGACAGATTGGAGGGCAGGTGGCTGTCCATCAGCCAAGATGTGAAATTGTATGGTTGGGCTATCATAAAATGGATTCATTCTCTAAAACATTCATCCACTTCTTGCCGAGAATAACTCAGTAATATGGCATCCAAGGGAGCGTGCTGTGAATTTTTTTCAGGCTGTATTCATATCCGCGTTGTTTAACCATTTTAGGAACTGAAGAACAGATAAAACATTAGAGGCAGATGTGTTTTATGACGGACAGTGGATCCTGAGGTACCCCACTGACTACAATAGGGTCCATCAGGTATCCATGATCTTTTCTGTTATTACACTAGACAAATTTTTCTCCAATGATTTTAGATAGATGCAGATGTGAATGTAACCTAATACTGAATCTAACAAGAAAAACCTCTGTATGTTTATATGAAAGCAGAGGTGTAGGTGTAGGTACAGCATGGGCCCTATACAATTTTGTGGGTCCATATTAGAGTTCAACTATGTAAACCTCTGTAAAGTAAACCTGTTAGATGTATTACGCAGTCCTATCTCAGGAGAACATCTGAGTTCATTGATATATATCACGCTCCCATGCTCGTATACAAGACTTCTCCCGAGTTGCACCACTTCTCTGGAATGCTCTATCCCGGACAATCAGATTAATTCCCAATTTGTACAGCTTCAAGTGCAAACTAAAGACACATCTTATCAGACAGGCCTAACACAATTCCTAATGTAAACTCTAAAATGAACCCTTCCCTGTTCATGTTCCCACATTACCCCATATGATATGATGCCGTTTCAGGCTAACTTTTATACATCCAGGCACCATCTGCACATTAATGGACACAACTGATGACAGCTCCTATAGTTTTATGTTTGTATAATGACAGTAACCTCTATTACAAAATTGTTTGACCATTGTATAAGCAATGCCGCCCCTGCTACCTCTTGTGTCACCCCCTCTACCGCACTGTGTGAGAGTGGGGTAACAGGACTCTCACTATCTCTACTGGGAGTCCTGTAAGGATTTAGGCTGAGGCCCCATGTCGCGGAAAACCAGATTTTTTTGTTGCAGATTTTGCTGCAGTTTTTTGTGCCCAACACAGGAGTGGATTGAGCAATAGGTAGAAGAATAAGAACAGAATATATATTTCCTATTCATTTTTAAGTCACTCCTGACAATTAAAAAGCATTTTTTCCGCAGTGTGGGGCCTTAGCCTTACTCAGGAATCCTTCTCCAAATGATATATACATACATGTATGTATGTATGTATATATATATATATATATATATATATATATATATATATATATATATATATATTTGACAGAGCTCAGCTTCTCTATCTCTGGCAGATGGTACAGTAGAAATGAGCTGTATGGTTTCCTTTAATAGACCCATGTACATGATGCCTAAGCTTAGTGTTAATTTGTGTGCTGCTCTTAAGGACTGTAATACAGCTGTTGCCATCTGCAGTGCAGCAAGAATTCCATATCTCATCCAGGAAAAAGATTGTAAGCGTAAACCCTTTATTTGTCTCCTGTCCCCATTTGCACATAACTAGTAGTGTGTCACATCTTGGTACGTAGTTGCCCAATGGTAATGAAAACACAAAAGTGCAATAAAGCTTCTTCCGATGTCCCTTGACACCTGTGAACAGTATAAGTGTACAACACGTGTGCATTGCTTGCCTTGTACGCCTCATTTGATTTTGTCATAAAAAGTATATATCAGAGCACTTCCTATATGAGTTGGCATACTCAAGACTTAAGATATAAGAGACCATCTCTTGTGGTGCTCAAGACCCTTTTGGTAAGTGAGGGCCAGAAATTACATATATTGTAATGCCAAAGTCTGGTAATAAATGTTCCCACCCTGGGTGTTGGTGTACTGCACCTCTTTTATTATTTCTTACTAGAAAGATCAGCAACAGAGAGGACAAGGTCTTGAAGCTTTAAGAACAAGAGCACCTGGCACCATGACTAATTCCATGTGCAACCAAATAATCCAAAATGCTCAATCCAGGCCATGTAAATTCACATAATGAACCCGATACCCCTGAAATAGATTGACAAAAATATCCAGCAGTGGTGGGAGAAGGAAGTCTGAATTGTGGGAATCTGTTAGCTGTTCTTAACACAGGGGTCACAGTCATGTACCCACCACTTTGCTCAGTGAAATATCCACATCTTTCCAGATGGTCCAAGACTAGAAACTGAGCCAGAAAATCCATATTTTACAATGTTGCAAAGCACAGCAAGGATATTCTACTATGCAAAGCCAGGAAAATATGCTAGTTGCCTGTATTAGCAATCCACATCTTGTGTTGTAAAAGCAGTGAAGTCGGTGTCACCTTTTTATGAGGGTTTTTATTGATAGCATTCCTGAAATAGAGAAGAGATTGACTGGCCATTCACCGGATGGTTTCTGCTGCTCTGGTATCTGCAAAGACCCATTAGAGCATATACTGTAATATCTAGTATAGGATTCTAACTATGAAACATGCTTAGCCGGCACTAACACCTCTACTTAAATTAGTAAAGGAAACTTTTCCATGGGAAAAAGGAAATGTATTTTATATGTTTATTTTAGGTAGTTTAAAAATATATATCTAACCATGACTGCAAACAATGGGAAATGCATACAAGACCTACAAAATAATAGGGTTACCATAAAAGTCTGCTATGACAAGTGTGCCAATAATGCAGCATGTACAGGTATGGAGGATTGATAAAACCAGATTCTGAGTTGACACCAATTTAAAACAGATGGAGGCTGAAAATGTCTCCAGGTACTTAAGGCTAAGGCCTCATATTGCGGAAAAACTGCTATTATGTTTCAGATTTTGCTGCATTTTTGTGAGCTAAGGACAGAAGTGGCAGAACGGAGAAGTATAATGCTAAGGACCCATGGGCCAGAACCGCCGCACTAAAGCACTGCAGGAACAACCGCGGAGTGAACGCATCTTGGTTCTTCCTGCAGCGCTTAGAACAGAAAGTTCACATAGTTTTCCTCTGCGGACTTTCCGTTACAGTTATATCTATGGGAAAGCCACCGGCGTTTCCGTAGCTGTAATTGACATGCTGCGATTTTCAAAACCGCAACGGTTTTGGAAATCGCAGCAAGTCCGCGCTGCAATTTTTTTCCGCAAGGTGGGCATGAGATTCGCATGAATACTATCTACCTTGCAAGTACTGTACAACACCGCGATTTTTCCCGAGGTGTTTCCGCTGCGGCCAAATCGTGGCCTTTTCAGCCTGTGGGGTCCCGGCCTAAGGCTGGGGTCCCCACGTGGTGTAAACGATGTGGTTTGGCCATGGCAGAAACAGGGTGGAAAAAAAATGCTGTGTTTTCCAGTCGCTGCAAAGAGGATGGAATTCTAACGTATCCCATCCACATATTGCAGAAAAATGCACGCAGCGGGCACCCTGCGATTTCCAAATTGGAAATCTCAGCATGTCGATTTTACCTACCCTATAGGTATAACGGAAGCTGAAAGTTTACAGAAGAAACCTCTGCGGACATTCTGTGAAAAGCGCTGCAGGAAAAACCGCAATGTGTTGCCGCCTTTTTACTGCAGCCTGGTACGTGGGCCTTAGCCTAAGAGATTCCTTTATATTTCATATTCCTTTTTAACTACTCTTGACTTTACCTCAAAAAAACGCAGCATTACTGCAACGTGGGGCATTCAGCAGAATTGCCTATATGACATACTGCTCCTGGCATTCATACAACCTTAGGCTCTGTTCACATCATGGAGTTATTACAGCTATTCCAGATTTTTTATTCATAGGTATGGATGCAATATAGGTATCCATTTATTTCAATGTATTTATCCAGACATCCATTTCATTTCACGGACAGTGGGTCTATGAAAAGAAAAAAAAAAGAAGTGTGCCCTTATTTCACTGATGTGGATGCTGCCAAAAATGCCGCCATTGTGAATAGTCTTAGTGTAGCTTAGGTTACACAATATTCAGCTGTTACGTTTGGTCGGTGCATAGGTGCTCAGGTTATGTTTGAAAACTTCTGGCAGGTGAATGTCCAGATGGAAATTATGTCTTCACGTATGCAACATTAGCCAATAAGTATCATGCATGTTCTTTTGGATTTTTTAAATAAATTCTTTATTTATAACAAAACAATATATACAAACAAGAAAACAAGACCCTTAAGACAGAAAGGGGTCCAAGACAAAAGTAACAACGGAACAAAATGCGACAACCAGCAACATTACAAGGCAAATCAGTAAGCACAGTGCGAATAAAAACCACATTCAATCAGACAAAAGAAAGAGAAAAAGAAAGCGGGGGAAAGAAAAAGAAGAAAAGAAAAGGGGGAGGGGTACCCAGGGGTCAGAGAGCGCATCAGACGTGGGTCAGGGTCACCTGTACGGCTTCAACCCAACAGATCTCGATAGGGTCAAGAATCCATGGCATCCAAGCCTCCATAAAGGGGTTACGCGCGTCCTTTATGGACGCCGTAAATTCCTCCATACACTGGATGTCATCCACCTTATGGACGCAGTGGCAAAGAGAAGGCGGACAAGACGATTTCCAGAGCACCGGAATACACGCCCTAGTGGCGTTAATCTTGTGACGCAAGGCAGTTCTGCGATAAGGCCGCAGATGGAGGTCTGAGAGGTGGAGCAGGAGAGAAGGCCGGCGTACAGGGAAGGGGAATCTGAAGGATCTGAACAATCAATTTGTGAACGCCATCCCAAAAGTCCCTCAGTGCAGAACAGCTGCAAAAGATGTGCAGAAGTGTCCCCTCCTCTGTGCCACAGCGCCAACAGACTGGACAGGAGGATGTGAGAACCTGTGTAAACAAACAGGGTACAGGGTACCACCTAGTGATGATAAGATAAGATAGTCCTTTAATAGTCCCACAGTGGGGAAATTTCAGTATGTTTCAGTATGTTTCCTATAACCCGCCTTTTGATATCTGCAAGCAATCAAACTCTTGTGGGAAAACTGCAGAATTCTAGCACATTATGAGTCCGAGAGGGACAGATTCAGGTCCGCCTCCCATTTGTATAGAAAGGAGAGTCTGTGGCCCAGAGGAGGGGAGATCAAGAGCTGACAAAAATCCGAGAGTGAATGCTTGAGCAGACCAGAGTTAGAACAGGCCTTCTCAAAATTCGTGAGGGGCCTATCATAGGCCACGGAGCTGGGAAGCAAGGAGAGGAAATGGGAGAGCTGCAGGACCCTCCAAGGACCCAGAGGAGGAAGGTCTGGATCTGAAAGTAGGTCCCTGTATGAACGCCATGAGTTCCCAGCATGGAAATGCAATGCCCTTTGCCTGCCCGCCTCACGCCAACACCGGAAGGGCCTCGGGGAGAGGCCTGCAGGGAAGGCGGGATTACCTAGAATGGGAAACAAGGGGGAAGGGGAAATCTGCTCCTTACTGAAAAGGGGTTTGCACACCTGGAGGGTGGGACCAATGTTAGGGTGAGACCTCAGGGCGGGAGGGGGCGAGGAGTCCAGGGGAGAAGGTGGAGGGGAGGACCGGAGAATGCATGTTTTTTTTATATACAATTGTGTTAAATATAGTAGGATATGGGAGATTCCAACAAATTCCTACCAAACATATGCCTAAAGAACATTCTTTTGGCATAGGTTTGGTATTAATGTCTGTATATACATTACAAGACTTTACTAGAGTATATGCCGACTGTGCACCAGACATTGTATAAATTGAGCCTAACTTCCCCTTTCCTCCAAGAAAAGGGGCTTGGGAAGGGCTCTCCCCCATTACAGGATCCTATTTAGGAAATAAAATATACATCTCTATATAGTTATTATTATTATTGTTTATTTATATAGCACCATTAATTCCATGGTGCTTCACATTTAGTTAGCTATGCCTTAAGTAGAAGATTTTCCTCTCTTTGCATCTCCATGTGTCTAGACATGGCATTTGACATGGATTGGCCTTAGTGCTAGGACACTGACTTCTATTTGCTCAATGTTCCTCGATGTCTTGAGAACAGGCTGTCTGAATGTAGACTATTAAGTGGTACTACATGGATTTTTCGCACCTAAAAGTTGAGTTGAATTGAGGGCATGGAATGAATTGTTCTGGTTTTATATTTTGGGAATTTATGTCAATGACTAATCCACCTGTGAGGTCAGGATTTATAGTGCTGTGAAAATGTATTTGCCCACTTCCAGATGGCTCCTATTATTGCATACTTGTCACACTCAATGTTTTCTGATCTGTCTGATAAAATGTAATATAAGACAAAGTGAACCTGAGTAAACACATCACATAGATTCTGAATCATTCTTGGATGTATTTAAAGCAAAATTCACAACTTGTAAATGCAGGAGTGGCTGTACATAGACCTAATACTGTCACATTAACATCAAGTTAAAGTGGTTTTCCAGGCTAAACCTATTGGTGACCTAGGCTACATGTATATCAATATCAGATCGGTGGCGGTCTGACTCCTGGCACCAGCACTGATCAGCTAATACCAGGAACTGGAGCAGGAAGCAGATAGCTCTGTGCCCCATGCTCTGTACAGGAGTTTTGCCACTACACAGAGAACAGAGCTCTCTGCTTCCTACTCCTTTATCTGTAGAATGGTGCTTGTGCCAAGTGTCTGGATTCTCGCCAATCCCATGTAGATGACCTACCCTTAGCATAGATCATCAATATTTTTAATTTGAAAACCCCTTTAGGACATTAGGAGTTTGTTTTGGTGCAGTCTGGTCTGTAATGATCCCCTTTTTAATATAATAGTGGGGCTATAGGTTCAACAATCTTGACTCCTTGACCTTGAAAGAAAATCATAGTGGGGGCAACATGGTGGCTCAGTGGTTAGCACTGCAGCCTTGCCGCACTGGAATCTTGGGTTCAAATCCTGCCAAAGACAATATCTGCAAGGAGTTTGTATGTTCTCCCTATGTTTGCATGGATTTCTTCCCATACTCCAAAGAAATACATACTCATACATACATTTAGAAAAAAAAAAGAAAAGAAAATCACAGTGGCCAGCTTACTTGTCCCTTGTTAGTGTAAGAAGTAATGGTATAGAAGAAATAAGTTGAAGGGTCACTTAGGAAGGTCATCATAGGTCAAGGTCTGTTAGCGGAACAAGGGTCAATTTTGAATTTCAGAAGAGTCAGAATCTTAATTCCATTTTGTGAAAACATGAACATCTGGCATAGCCAAGCATGCATGAGTATAGGGGATTCAGAAGGAATAGTTGTTGGTAGAATTAGCATCAGCAGCTAACTAAAGTGTATGCTCAGCGTTTTAGTAAGAACGAGTGGATCCCCAAGTCGTCTTTCTTAGTTGAAGAGTGCATGGAGTTACTTCTAGTGTCAGAAACAGACAACTGTGATGAATCCAAACAAGTCCATATGTGCAGGTGCAATAAATTCTCTGGCTGAGGACAGGGACTTTCTCCTGGTAGAGGGGACCAAGAGGATGGATTCCAATATATCATATCTTAATAACCTGACAGTTCATAAAAGTTAACAAAGGATTGTCGTAAGACAACCCTTTTAATATTCTTTTGTATAATAACATCTGTTGTATAATATGTGTCTAAGTTGGTAACTAGAATCATCTTGTTTTATTATGCAGCATGGGTATGAGCCATGATGATGACCATCCATCCTGTGCCGGGCGTTCACACATTATGTCCGGAGAGTGGGTTAAAGGTCGGAGCCCAAGTGATCTTTCATGGTCAACTTGCAGTCGTGAGGAGCTGGAGAACTTCCTAAAGTGAGTATAACCTCATATTACACCACAGCGTTCTCTACCTGCACAGTAGTTTCATCTTCAGTTATTGGTTAAAGTTGTCTTCATGATGAAGGTGTTAATGTATAAATGCAATTTAATAGTATAAAACTTGGTGTTAAAAAATTTAGCATAAGAGTTTTAAGTTCAATTCACTTACATAAATACGTTGGTCTATTCTTAAAAATTGGTCAGCACTGTCAAACAATGTGAATAAGAAGTGCAGGTGCACATTGTTGTGGCTGCAAATAAATGCAAACACTAAGGGTAAGTTTACACAGGGTTTTTTGGATCAGAACCTGAGACGGAGGCCGCCTTAGGGTAGCCGTGACTGAAGGCCAGTGCACTGCACAATGAATGGGCCTAGTCTGGAAAAGGGAGTGTCTTCAGGCTGAATCGCAAGGCGACTCGGCCTGAAGAATGAACATCTCGCTTCTTTTTTCCGGGAGCCGGAAGAAACAGCTCCTGGAAAAAGACCTGAGCGGCTCCCATTGACTTCAATGGGAGCTGTCTTTTTGGTCAGGGTTTTGAGGCAGATACGGCCTCAAAACCCTGAACAAAAAAAAACTCCATTGGAACTTACCCTAAAAGTTGCAACAGGACTCTGCTAGCATCAAGAGTATATACCTACTGTATATAAGGATACTTGAAAATGAGGATCTTGCTTTTTACTTTTTTGATCAAACTGAATTTAAGCCCATCTGACAATGGCAAGGTGACATCTATTAGATGGGTCCCTACACTAAAAAGACTCACCTCACTCTCCCTTGCAAGGGTGAGTATATTTCAGCCACATTATGCTTATCATATACCACATACAGCCTCCTTTCTCTGGGCCTGGGCCTCTGAAAGAATGGGAGGGTGCAATTCACCCATATTATGCTCTAAATTAGGGACCCATCTTATAGAGGTCACCTTGACATTGGCAGAAGTGCTTCAATACAGTTTATCGAAATATAAAAACCAAGAACCTCATTTAATGTATTTTTCTATACAGTGGGTGTTTGCAGTGATGCTCTTGGTGCATTACTTAGTGCATCAATATGATCATTTCATTTTTTACTCTGCACCATAAGCATGGATACTGTATAACAATAGGTTAAAAAAATACCGTATTAGACAGAAGGCTGATGGCTTTACCAAGAAAAAATAAACCAAGAAAATAGCTATACATCATATAAAATTTCAGTATGATCGTTTCATTTTTACTCTGCATCATAAGCGAGGAATTCATTTCTTTATAACTCGTATTTTCCACCTTAGACGCAATATGCTAGACTTATTGTATTGCGCTGAACCTCACAGTCATTTGAATTTCATACAGGTCCAAAGTGAGCTCATGTCTGCTAGTGACAGACCCTCGCAGTCATCATGCCGTCAGGCTTCCCCACAAGCTGCCTGGGATGCATTATAGTGCCAGTGAGCAGTGCCAGATCCTGTTTGGCAGCAACGCCACCTTCTGCAAAAACATGGAGGTGAGAGAGTAAAGGAAGGGACCATGGAACTTCTGGTCAGTAAATGTGGTTTAGAGGTATACTTTACACAATGCAGTTTCATGAGACTTCCCTTCCTGAAGTATTATATGTTTGCTTCCATATATGCTGTGTTTTGCTACTATTATGACTGTTAAAAGAGGAGAAAGTTTAGGCAAAAGTAGAATCGCAGGATACAAAACTGTTGTATGGGAATGCAGAGGGTATATCTTTTTGAGGGGCAATTGGGTTCGGGCCCTGGTACTTGAGAGTATCCAGTCTATGACATATGGCAACTGCTGGTGGGACAGGGCCTGTTATTTTACATTGCGGTTTAGATACTGTTACACCTTTGGATCCAGGATGACCTAAAATGATGTAATCAACATGGATAAAATGTGTAATACAGAATGTTTCATTAAGATCATCTTAAATATCACAATTTTACATCTTTCACTCTGAAATGAAGGCCCCTGACAGTACCATATGCTTTATAATGCATTGTAAGCCACTCACCTGTTATTAATATACCAATCTATGATGGATTAGTGGGTGCATGTAGGAACTGAGGTCATTCCACCAATCCTCTATCATCCAGAATTTTAAGCACAAAACCATTGGAAACCACTACAAAATTTCAGTAATGATGGTATGACTGTTGTATTGGCACCCACGCTGCCCATCCTCTTCTTTCCTTAGTGCTGGACAACAAGTGATCCTTTCCTGTCCATAGTCCATGTAGTTTCCTTTCTGGCCTACTATGAGCTGCTACAACGTCTTTCTGATGTTATAAGTTACTTTCTTTCTCTACCAGTGCAACCTTCGTAACCATTGTAAAAGTTAAGTAGATTCTACTTAAACTTCAGCAAATTTCTTATTGAAAGTGATTTGTGTATTAGCCACTGGGGTGTCTTAGACCCCATCAGAAGAAAATACTCCATCATAGAGGACATGTCATATCTGCTTCTCATTTATTGTAATCCTACAATATGATTAATCATATCATCAATGGTATCTAGTACGTTTATGGGGAATTATCCCATAAAATAATAGACTTTAGGGACAAGTACTTGGCTCCAAATAGGTTGGTACCCTGTTATACTAACCCCTCCCCAACCTCTGCCATACATGTGTGGTGGATGTCAGGATTTTAGACATGGCTTTCATGCAGTAGAGACTAGAGATGAGCGAACACTAAAATGTTCGAGGTTCGAAATTCGATTCGAACAGCCGCTCACTGTTCGAGTGTTCGAACGGGTTTCGAACCCCATTATAGTCTATGGGGAACATATACTCGTTAAGGGGGAAACCCAAATCCGTGTCTGGAGGGTCACCAAGTCCACTATGACACCCCAGGAAATGATACCAACACCTCTGGAATGACACTGGGACAGCAGGGGAAGCATGTCTGGGGGCATAAAAGTCACTTTATTTCATGGAAATCCCTGTCAGCTTGCGATTTTCGCAAGCTAACTTTTCCCCATAGAAATGCATTGGCCAGCGCTGATTGGCCAGAGTACGGAATTCGACCAATCAGCGCTGGCTCTGCTGGAGGAGGCGGAGTCTAAGATCGCTCCACACCAGTCTCCATTCAGGTCCGACCTTAGACTCCGCCTCCTCCGGCAGAGCCAGCGCTGATTGGCCGAAGGCTGGCCAATGCATTCCTATGCGAATGCAGAGACTTAGCAGTGCTGAGTCAGTTCTGCTCAACTACACATCTGATGCACACTCGGCTCTGCTACATCTGATGCACACTCGGCTCTGCTACATCTGATGTAGCAGAGCCGAGTGTGCATCAGATGTGTAGTTGAGCAAAACTGGCTCAGCACTGCTAAGTCTCTGCATTCGCATAGGAATGCATTGGCCAGCCTTCGGCCAATCAGCGCTGGCTCTGCCGGAGGAGGCGGAGTCTAAGGTCGGACCTGAATGGAGACTGGTGTGGAGCGATCTTAGACTCCGCCTCCTCCAGCAGAGCCAGCGCTGATTGGTCGAATTCCGTACTCTGGCCAATCAGCGCTGGCCAATGCATTCTATTAGCGTGAGCTGAGTTTGCACAGGGGTTCTAGTGCACCCTCGGCTCTGCTACATCAGATGTAGCAGAGCCGAGTGTTTATCAGATGTAGCATCATGTGTGCATCAGATGTAGCAGTGTGCACACTCGGCTCTCCTACATCAGATGTAGCAGAGCCGAGTGTGCATCAGATGTAGCAGTGCCGAGTGTGCATCAGATGTGTAGTTGAGCAGAACTGGCTCAGCACTGCTAAGTCTCTGCATTCTCATAGGAATGCATTGGCCAGCCTTCGGCCAATCAGCGCTGGCTCTGCCGGAGGAGGCGGAGTCTAAGGTCGGACCTGAATGGAGACTGGTGTGGAGCGATCTTAGACTCCGCCTCCTCCAGCAGAGCCAGCGCTGATTGGTCGAGTTCCGTACTCTGGCCAATCAGCGCTGTCCAATGCATTCCTATTGGAAAAAGTTTATGTCACAAAAATCACAATTACACACCCGATAGAGCCCCAAAAAGTTATTTTTAATAACATTCCTACCTAAATAAAGGTTATCCCTAGCTATCCCTGCCTGTACAGCTGTCCCTGTCTCTTAGTCACAAAGTTCACATTCTCATATGACCCGGATTTGAAATCCACTATTCGTCTAAAATGGAGGTCACCTGATTTCGGCTGCCAATTCCTTTTTCCGATTTTTTTCGATGCCTCCGGTGTCGTAGTTCCTGTCCTACCTCCCCTGCGCTGTTATTGGTGCAAAAAAAGCGCCAGGGAAGGTGGGAGAGGAATCGAATTTTTTTGGAGTTTGCCACGTGATGTTCGATTCGAATCGAACAGCCTGATATCCGATCGAACATGTGTTCGATAGAACACTGTTCGCTCATCTCTAGTAGAGACCTGATGGCAATTCTCACAATCAAAAACTTGGTCAATCTAAAGAACAGTGGCATACAGGCACCACCATATTGACTATGACTACTGCCCCTCCAAGTATAATTCCGGGGTGCTGATATGTTACTATGACAACTGGGAGCCTATTGAAGGTTTCTAGGCCTGTCATTAGTACGCTTTCACTACATGCTGCCATAAGCAGTATATAATAGAAATTAGTGGATTTTACAATATACAATAATACAGTATATAATTGCAGTATATCCTATGGATTATCAGACCCCCTAGGGTTTAAATCTCTGAAGGGGTCTAAGAATGACAGTAAAAAAAATTTTTAATGTATTTTTTAAAAAAAATGTCAACAAAATACAAAAAAAATATGAAATTTCAAATCATCCCTCTTTCCATAGATCACATATATTGAGCAAACATATATCACATACTAATAAATATATCACATTGATAAATGAACAAAAGCAAACATCAACACAGGTATCCCTGAGGTTGAAAATACAAACTATAAATATACTTATACTATATAGAGTACAATGTAGCTGGAAAAATATCTAAATGGACAAATCATTGTTTTCCTTATTGCTGCAAACTTCATAGTGTAATAACAAAACCCATCTGGAAATTGCACAAGTTAATTTTTTTTTCTAATTGCACCCCATATAGAATTTTTTTCCAGCGTCCTAGATCATGATACGGATTATTAAATGGTACCATTAGGAAGTGCAATTTGTCTTGCAAAAAGTAAACCCCCATGCAGCACTGTTACTGGAAAGTTGGGGAGTAAAAACTGAAAATGCAACAAAATGGCTGCACTATTGCGGTGCAGTATCACAAGTTTTTTTTTTCACAAATATGATTTTTCTCCACTGGCACTTGCAAAGATTGAAGAACACTTACAGTATGTGCATAACATCTACTGTGCACTTGTGTACTAGCGCACTTTTATATACCGTGACGTATGGGCGCTTATGGTCATGAAGAATCTGTACATAAGGATTTTTTTTGCAGTGGTGAGGTTGCTGGAGAACTTAGATATAGTTACTTGTTTTTCTGAGATTTCTTCCAGCAATGTGCTTTGCATTTACCCTCCCACGTCACAAACTGATGTGCCATGGAATCTGCTATTTCATAATTAAAGAGCCGGCAGTCTGCTAAAGTCATAATCTCATGTGTACTGAAAGTGAGTTTTACTGCCTTCTTGTGCCTGCATCTTGTGTTATTGCTTTGTATTGGCAGAACATTAGCTTTATCAATCTGAAGAAATGTAAAACATTCAGCCATGAAAAACTCAAGATACCGCGTGTAAAACAAATGTAAACATTTTTTAAAGGGATTCTATCATTAGAAAATAACGTTTTGAAGTAAGCGAACGTTGGAATGGCCTTTAAAAATGCTATTTTACTCCTACCTCTCATTCTCTCTGTGCTCCGAGCACACCAGCGTCATCAACTGCTCGTTGCCCCTTAGTGACTCATGTTCACTTCTTTCTGCATCTCCTCCTTGTCTTCAGCCTTACGTAGGCATCCAACGTTGCGCTATACGCGGTTGAAATCCTGCGCAGTCGACTCCGCCTGAACTTGAAGTGGCAGAACCAACTGCGCATGTGCGGGATTTCAACAGTGTATAGAGCAGCGTTGGATGCCTAGGCAAGGCTGAAGATGAGGAGAAAATGCTGGTGGGATTGAATAGGAGGCACTAAGGGGCGGCGAACAGTTGATGATGTTGGTGTGTTCGGAGCACATGGGGAATGCCCCTGTGCTCCCTGAGCATAATTTGGATATCAGAAGAAAAGATTTTTTACATAAAAAGTGGGGAGCACAAGAGAAGGAGAGTTAGGAGTAGAATATCCTTTTTAAAGGCTATTCCAATATGTCATTACTTCAAAACATAATTTTCTAATGATAGAATCCCTTTAAAATATATTAAGATATTAATATTTGGCCTTTATTATACACTATATAAAAGTGATGTAAATGAAATAGAAACCATAACGCAATAATTTTTTAAACAAAAAACTCACAAGTAAGTCACTATTGTCGGAACAATTGCTTATATTATCCCTTGTGCTCACAAGGGTACTATGTCAGCAAGCTTAGCCATGACAAAAATAAGGGGGAGAGGATAGTAAAATAGAACGGAGGAGAATGGATAACATGGCCTGTTATGTGGAATGACATAATCCTAAATAATTTCATAGACTTTGAGAAAATTAGACCCATGATCCCATGCCGCCAGGAACATTTCCTGTTTAACATTGACAATACTAGTTAATTTATCATTGACTCTGATCCAAGAAGTACATCAAAGCTCTAAAATTCAGCAAAACAGAACTTTTCCAGGACGCTGCGCTAAAGCTGGGCAAATGTGGCCTAGATCAAAATCACAATTAATTGATCATTTGTCTTGATTACAGCTAATGAATGATTATTTTAGGACACTCCTCCTATTTATATGCCACAATATGCCACTGAATTTTGATTTCGGCTATTCACATATCTGCAATCCTGATTGAGTAGCGCTCCTGATTAAGCCCAAATGAATGAGCCTAATCGGGAATGAGTCTCGAGCCGCGGACACCGCGACTGACTCAGCCGCGGAATCCGCAGTAAGATGGGGCATGTCACTTCTTTTTACCGCTAGCTAGCGAATGGGAGCCTTTTTTTCAGGCGGATTTTGAGGTAGATTCCGCGTCAAAATCTGACTGCAAACAACTCCGTGTGAGCATACCCTAATGATCCCTGCTCCTGTTCACGCTTGCCTCTGCTTCTCTTGTATTATGAGAATACTCAGTTGGCACTAGTATTAAAAATTCTTCGCCCTCACTTGTAAAATCAGCTATTTGGTTAGTATTTATACGTAAGAGCATTGCTCATAATGCAGTTTGGTAAAGCACAAGTGTAGGTTTGAAGAGAAGTTAAAAACATACTTTAAAGAGGACCCTTCACGTCCTCAGGGCACATACGGTATAATACACCGCTAGAAAGCCGACAGTGTGGTGGCTTTCTCGTTCTGTGCCCCCGCTGAAGAGGTATTGGTGCTGTTACAGTAGCTCTTCAGTGTCAGAGGGGCGTTTCCGGCAGTCAGTCAGGAACGCCCCTCTTCACGGTAGCGTTTATTGCGCTGTACTGTGAGAGGAGGCGTTTCTTACCGCCCAGCCATGACGCTGAGCAGTGAGGAACTCCTCCCTACTCCTGACAGTACAGTCCATAGACGAGTGGTTTTGTGATACATAGAGCATTGAAGTAAATTATGTTTTTGTTCTTCTAAACAATCTGAACTTTACTGCTACAAATGTTAATATCACATGTGTGTACAATTTGATTTCAGCATCTGATGTGTGCCGGCCTGTGGTGTCTAGTGGAAGGAGATGCTTCTTGCAAAACCAAATTGGACCCACCACTAGACGGGACAGAATGTGGTGCAGATAAGGTGAGCATGTGCAGTGAATTGTAAGAAATTTAGTGTATGTATGTATATGATAAGAATGTCATAGAATCTTGCAAAGTATGAAAAACCTTTATATTAAAGAGGATCTTTTACCACCTCCACCCCTTCTTGTTCTTAGCATTTGTTAACAGTTGCCATTCCACTGATTCCAGCACAGTTGGATTTTTTTTTCTCTAGCCTCCACCATTCCCAAGCAAGAAGCACAGTTAGTTTTCATGCCAGATGTGCTGTTTCAGCTCCATAATGTCAGAAGGGCAGTGTCAGGCAGGGGGTGATTCAGAGCTCCAATCAGAGGAAGCCATTATCACAGCTCAGAATTACACCCTTTGGCTGCTCCTGCCTGACATCGCCCTTCTGACAGTGCAGAGTCTAAATAGCATATCTGGCACCAAAACTAACAGCACTGATTGCTCAGGAACGATGCACTAGAGAAAAAAAATTAAATTGTGCTGGGATCAGTGGAACAGTACTATTCGAAACGGCAGTTTCGAATAGCATGCACCTATAAGAATGAACGGACGGCCCCAGCTGCTTCCATTCATTCCTATGGGTGCGCGCTATTCGAAACTGCCATTTCGAATAGTACTCGCTCATCTCTAAACAGCACCTATTAAATAAAAGAACTGTATATGTTGAAGGTAGTGAAAGGTTAATGTTGGGCAGCTGTTTAGGTTCTGTTTACATTTGCATCTTGAGATACATTTAAGGTTGTGATTGGCCATCCATTAATGAACTAAATGCAAAGTGAGGTTACATTTACATAACAGTGATTAATGACTGTTTTTTTAATGAATATCACACAGGAGCACTAAATTTAATATTTTGGGATTAGGGCTATTCACATGACTGTTATTTTGATAGTCTGTTGGTCCTACACCTATAGGGTTGTCATTCTGATCCACTATAATATATTATATACTGTATGTAAGTATGGATAGTCCAGTCATGGTTAAGAGTTTGTGTTACAGTGGTGCCGAGCTGGAGAGTGTGTGAGCAAGACCCCGATTCCTCAGCATGTAGATGGAGACTGGAGCGCATGGAGCCCCTGGAGCATGTGCAGCCGCACGTGTGGAACCGGAGCAAGATTCAGGCAGAGAAAATGTGACAACCCACCGTGAGTGTCTAGTGTGCTCTAGAGCTGGTATTCCATATTCTTATGCCTTCCACTGGTTTTGTTTTGCAATTCTGTGTGCTCCTGCCTGGCTTCTCTGTGTTTGTTTTTTTTAACAGTTTTTATCTTCATATCCCCATACACATACAGTACAAGAAAAGTTATCAGAGCCTAACAATTTTGGTGGGACTAGCCAGCTATGTTATGTCTATGGGAGAGACCTGCCAATTCTCCCCTGATAATTGATCTTCAGGGAAGGAAAGGATCGGGCATGATATATATTATCATGCCCAATCCTGCTTTCCCTGGATGATAAGCCACTGTCAGAGCAATGTATAAAGGCAGTGCAGTTATGGGAAGGACAGCTGCAAATGTAATAAAACAAAAAAGAAACAATACTCACCTCTTTCCTAATGTGATGCAGCATTGGTGCTCCGGTAGTCCTCCTGTTCTCAGTTTACAGGCGGTCAGCACAAGACCACTGCAGCAAAGCATTTGGGCATATACGTAAATCATATGGAGAACGCTGAGTAAATCATGGACAATGAGACCGAGAAGATGGGAAGACCTCCTTCGTACCATCAGTTGATGATATAGGAGGTGATCCAGGGACTATACACCCGATCAAATTACACTTTTTTTATTTTGAAGAACACCATTTTTTTGTATGATTTATCATTCACCATAATTCAGTTTTAGCCTTGAGCTATTCGAGAGAAACAGTACAAGTTTTCCATGTTCTCGCAATGGAAATTCTTCCTGCCAGGAACAAGTGTTCTAGAAGTTTGGGCACGTTCAGTATTGGAGCAATGAGAACTGCCTGATCAGGTGCCATCTCCAAATTGATCATTGTGACGGAATAAATTAGACCGTAGACACTGCGCCAAAGACGCTTAACTTTAAGACACTCCCATGGTATTTGCAAATAAGAGTCCTTCCCTCTGCAGGCTGAAATATTTTCATGATTCATAATGGACTGATCTACCATCTGAGTAATATGTTATAGGTGTGCTGTGTAATGGACAGTGTTGCATTAGCATGAGCCATATCCTTCCATTCCCCAAGGTTTCTCTCATTGTTACTTTTGTGTGTCAGTCTCACCATATTTCAGGATGGATCAAAGATATAGAATCACCCCTACCTTATGAGCCTTATTGTTAATATGTCCTATGAGAAGAATGTGGAAGGAAGACTTGCTGCAACATTTGCTTGTGAGAAATTATGTTACATGATGAACTCTATTAGTAGAGGACACTCTGTTGCTTTCCACTGAGATGAGAGAGTCCTCCGCTGAGTGTTGAGGAGGTAACACCAGCTGTGAGGATGCCTGGTGAGAGAACAAATGACTTCTTGATCCCAGGAATAGCAGAACTTTTTGTGTTTTGTGAAAATAAAACATTGCTGCTGGCAGCATCACCCTAACAGTTGTATGAGCCAAGCCCGAAAGAGGAAAATGAGGTGGTGCAAGTGACCCTTCCAAGTACACGGAGACTATATCTTGTAATTGAGCTGTGCCTGCAGCACAAATCACATGCATGTTGAACAGCATTATGCTTCTAGCCAAGGCGCTCAAGGCCATGTCCAGCTCTGGAGATTTCTGCTGGAAGCATAGTCTTAATTTCTTATCATATAACTATTTGTGAAGACAATTTCTCTATTGCAGAGACTATAGTGTATTGTACAGGCTTTATCAGCTGCGAGTCAAATGACCTTTCTGTGGCTTCATTTACTAGAGCACCAGAGGTTCCCAAACTTTTCTAGGTTGCAAGCGACTTTGAGAAATGACTGGTGATGTCTAGCCATAGTAGGTATTTTTAAAAAAATCAAATAGTGTACTATACAAAAATTTTACGAAGGAGTGGAAAAAATGCTGCATAGTAAGAATACTATCAAAAAGTATTCCCCGATCTAAACATCTTCCAATCGGTCAGGGATTACATGAAGAGACAGAGGGATTTGAACATCCTCAGAAGATCTGTGCTTAGTGTTACAAACATCTTGGAGTAATCTCCCTGCTGAGTTCCTTCAAAATCTTTGTGCGTGTGTGCCTAGAAGAATTGAATGAAGGAAGAAGGGGAGTAACAGAAATATTACATGATTCATGGCTTGTTTTTAGATAATAGGTATCCATCTGCCCATCCTTTGAAGCTGCAGACAAAAGGCTAAAGTGTCAAGGGTGACACGCTGTCCTCTCCAAGAGATAAACCCTGTATGCTCTGGTTCTTACACTTCCTACAATCCAATCTGCAATAAAAGTTCTTAAAGGGATCCTATCATTGGAAGCCCTTAAAAAAGGCTATTCTCCTACCTTTAGATGTCTTCTCTGCGCCTCCATTCGGTAGAAATCCGGGTTTTCTTCGGTATGCAAATGAGTTCTCTCACAGCACTGGGGGTGGTCCCCAGCGCTCAAATAGCACGGGGGCATCCCCAATGCTGCGAGAGAACTCTCCAGCGACGCCTCTATCTTCTTCTGGAATGCCCTCTCCCTGTGTCTTCTTCCATCCTGGGTTTTTAATTTTCTAGGCCTTGGGCCTCGGGTAGACATGCTTGGGCCACGAGAAAATGGCCGCTTACACTATAAATTGGTGTAAGCGGCCATTTTCTTGGGGCCGCTTACACAGTAAGTTGGTGTAAGTAGCCATTTTCCGGCGGCCCGGACATGCGCAGTTGGCTCTGCCCGAGACCTAGAAGATTGAAACCCAGGACAGAAGAAGACACAGGGAGAGGCCATTCCAGAAGAAGATGGAGGCGTCGCTGGAGAGTTCTCTCACAGCATTGGGGACGCCCCCAGTGCTGTTTGAGCCCTGAGGCCCGCCCCCAATGCTGCGAGAGAACTCATTTGTATACTGAAGAAAACCCGTATTTCTACTGAACGGCAGTGCGGAGAAGACATCTAAAGGTAGGAGAACAGTCTTTCTTAAGGCTATTCCTACGTGTTATCGTGAAAATAAGGGTATCCAATGATAGGATACCTTTAACTAATTCAAAAGAGCTTCTTCTCCCTATAAAGTTAACTATGGAGAGGCCAAATATATACTGTTGTGTTCACCAGTGATATTGTCAGCCCCTAATGATGATGCATTAGTAAGAACAGTGTCACTAATGATGATGGAAGCCCCTAGTGATGATGTAATAATATCAGGAACAATGTCACCACTGATGATGGCAGCCCCTAGCGATGATGTAATAATACGAAGAACAATATTGCCAATGATGATGAACGTTTGCTGATATATAATATGTTGAGCCAAACTTTTAGCAGTAATTCTGTGTGTGGAAACTGGTGATATATCATTATACATGCTACCACTTCTACAGACTCGATGAAGATCTGGTATACGATAGTCACCTGTTGACTGCACTGTCTATGGCAAGGCAATAGCTGGAACATATTATGGTCCGTGTATAAGTCATATCCTACTAATTAGAGATCCTGAGGCAGTCACGAGTGGATGATTACTAGGGGAAGCCAAATTATACATTCTAACCAACAACCATATGCTTCTCTCTGCAGCGTATAATTCAAGTATATCTCAGCATTTTCTACATATGCCTATAACCTGACACATATGTATGTACTATGGATCTTTTTGCATTATGGCAGGATGCATTGCATTAGATATGCAGCAATTATCGTGTTATGTGGTTTTCACAGCTCCAATGGATTTGCTTGTGGTATTCCATATAATGTAGACTCAGCACTGGCAAGGTGCCTTGAGGGCAGAGGGAGCAGGGTTTTGATGAAATGAACCATCCACCCACAATGCAGTATTGCAGGTGATCCTAGATGTATAACTAGACCATAAAATCCTATGGAATTCTACTCTTTGTTTTTTTCTGTTGCTTTGCAAGGAATATTGCTCAGAAACAGCAAAGAAAACAGTACAAAGGGTCATAAAGGTTGACAGGCAGTGTTGGCAAGTAGTATCAGCTTTGTCATTTCCAGAACTCTACGTATATTTTGTATGTATTAATTAACTTGTCTCAAGTGACCTGTAACTCCCCCTTAGACCGGCATAGTTTCTGCCTTAAGAAACAAAGTTTTACATTTTCTGACTAAAGCAACAAAAATACAGGTCATTGAGTTACAAGGCATGTTAAATAATGTGGCCAACTGTATAAGTTAATCCACCTATAGTTTATGCCAGCGCATACAACCAGCCAGTGGAGGCACACAAGACCCCCGTGATGCAGGATGCCATGATGGGTTCTTGTTTGGATCAAACTTTTTGGAATATGCTACACTAAGGGGGCGTTCACACTTGCAGCCATGTCCACCCGCTGGATCTCCGTCCTATTCCCCAGAGAAACTGGAGAGATGACGGCTTTCCGGCGGTCAGTTGTAAAACCCATTCATTTGAATGGGATTTAAAAGCAAACCGTCAGTGTCCGTATGCAGCCACTCCACGGGGAAACTGTTTTTTGGGCCAGACACAAAGTTGGACATACATACGGACATCGGTGCTTTGCTTTTAAAACCCAGACACGGGCAGACACGGGCACAACTGTGAACGCCCCCTAAATAGTATCCAGATATTATTGGATCAGTCGCATTAGGCTAAGGACCCACGTTGCGGAAAAGCTGCTTTTTTATTTCAAATGATGCTGTTGATTTTTGAGCTAATCCCACGAGTGGATTGAGCAGCAGGGAGAAGTATCAGAGCTTTCTTTATATTTCCTGTTCATTTTGTAGCCACTTCTGGGTTTGGAAGTCCAAAATCTGCAACAAAAAAAGCATAGAGCAAACAGGACCTTTCACTACCTCCTCCAGGTCCAGCTGTTTGCAAAATATAATAGGTGCTACTGATTCCAGCACTGTTGAAATTTTTTCTTTCCTGAGCAATGAGTGCTGTTAGTTTTGGTCTCCGATATGATATTTAGGCTCTGTAGTGTCAGGAGGGTGGTGTCAGGCAGGAGCAAGGAAGGAGTGTGATTCAGAGCTCTGAGACTCTTGTATTGGAGCTCTGAATCACACCCCTGCCTGACGAGGGCGCTAAATAGTATGCCAAGCACCAAAACTAACTGCACTTTTTCCTCATGAATGGTGGGGGATAGAGAAGAAATTTCAGCTGCTCTGGAATCAGTGGAGCAGCGCCTATTAACAGATGCTGAACTGACATTGGTGGAGGAGTTGATAGGTCGTCTTTAAAGTGGAAAAAACTGCTAAATATCTTCACAATTTCTGCAGTAGAAATTGACACCTGCCTCTAGGAAATGAATAAAAGAATACAAAATACTTAAAGAATACTTTCCATGTACTAGTAACACTTGGTTGAACTATGGGATACATGTTATAAGGATACAGCAATTTGTTTCACTCACGATATAAATGTCTTTTCTTTATTAATGTATTTCTAATGACGGCTTGATGCTTGCATTCTTTTATACAGTAACGTGAACATTTCTCTAAGAATTGTTGTTTAGTGTTCCAGAAGAGTTTGCAAATGTGTCTCATAAATCATTGTAATGAGCTGGTTGTATTAGTAGGAAAGGGAACGGAAATGTAGCTCTGTTATGTGGATAGACACAGCATTCGTCCAGACCTAATTCAAGAACAGATTTATTAACCTGCAGACTGAAAGACTTCCAGGAAACATGAATCAGGCGTTGGAAATATATATATTTTTTTGTAATGGTGTTGGAGAAAAGGACATAGTCTACATGATAGACCTTAGAAGTCAAAATGAGAGAACATCCTAGTTGATGACCCTTTAGATTTTGATCTGGTCTTGTTTCTTTGGCAGTCCTGGACTTGGTGGTCTAAACTGTAAAGGGACAAGTGTGGAGCACATGGCTTGCGAGAATTCACCATGTCCCAAAGGAGGTTCCAGTTTTAGGGACCATCAATGTCAATCTCATGACCGCAACATGAACAAGAAGAAAAGCCTCCTAACCGCTGTAATCATGGATGGTAAGTCTTCTCCATACCAAATGATCCAACCTTTGTCTTTTATTTTTAATGAATCATTTTTATTACTGTTGAAATGAATATTTGTTTTTCAGATAAGCCATGTGAGCTGTATTGTACCCCTGTTGGCCGTGATACCCCAGTGCTGGTGTCAGACAGAGTCTTGGACGGGACACCGTGTGGCCCTTATGAGACGGATCTCTGCGTTCATGGCAGGTGCCAGGTGGAGTAGCTCAAATGTTTTTTTGGAAATTCTTCTTCCTCTTCTCAGATTGCTTTGTATTTTAGAACAGGACGGAATGATGTAATGTTGTAATGTTCCCATACTTTTTGCTAGTACCCATCTTGTGTTTTCATGATTGCCATGCGGAGCAGACATTCACATTTCTTAGTAGTATAAACCAGCGTTTCATTTCAGATAATCATTCTCTACAATTATTTAGATTCTGCACATTAGTTTATATGCATTTCAAGCAAAAAGTAAGAGTTGTGTATTATTAGGTCTTTCCTAAAATCACAGAAGTCGGGGAAAGTTAATGATTGCTTATATAATCAAGGGACGAGAAAATGCCGTATCATTAAATGGATAAATCTAGGTTTTCTTTAACAAAATATACAAGAGAAAGCATCAACCAAGGTAAGCAAATTAGCTTTGATCCAGTCATCCAACTCTGGTAGGCATTATAATACTCTCTCAAGTATTGAAATGATCTGTAGACAAGTTCAACTCATGTTTCTCGGTCTACCAGTATTCAGATGCTGACACTACACTTTTACCACAGGAGGATGCCTGCAATCCTCCTCCCCATTCCTTGGAACCTCTACTCCGAGAGTAGCTTTTACGTGGGTGGCAAATTATTCCATAGTTAATGGCCAGAACTATGCTCTGTGTTGACTGTTTTGCCCTTTAAGACCTTGTCGTAGTGCCTGAGCAAACATACTCCCTTCTCACTTGATAATTGCTCTTGACTTCTTCTAATACAAACGTTTATCTAGAAGGCTAGGATATCACAGTTTTTCCTTTCTAGCTTTTTAGACAGACTGATGAACCATGGGCAGGAGAAGGAAGGGAAAAGTCAGACTTTTTAGACACCATCACCCCCTTTCCTCCCTACTAACCAGGTTAACTTCCCCGCCTCTCCTGGCCACATCCCTGACTATACCCCACACAGGATGCACATCAATACAGAAAATCTAATCCAGAATATAGAATGGGAATGTACCCATTCATAAAATAAGTCATGAATACGTCCATTCAATGGATTTTGCATTGCAGAATCCGTACCTGAAATAGAAATTCAGAACTCTACTGAGACCTATCGAGAAATAGCAAATTAAAAACTGTGCCGTCTACAGATGGGTGTTTAAAAAGCTCTTTGAGAATAAGTTCACAAGCTGCCAATTTACTACAGAAACTTCTATTTATCAGAATCAGGTTTAAAAACATCCAAGCACATGGAACAGATTTGCAGTCACAGAAATTTCTGCAATAGATTTTCTACTTGAGCATTTGCCTTAATGAATTGAACATTGACTTATATGGTCTGTAGGAGGTACAAGAGAGACTGTTTTGTTTCTTCTAAAGGAGAACTATTTTGTATACATTTACCCAGGGAGCATTGCCCTTAAAGGGGTTGGCCACTTAAACACCAATACTGAGAGACCAATGTTATGGTTTGTATAATAAAAAGTTGTACAATTTTCCTATATACTTTCTGTATTAATTCCTCACCGTTTTCTAGATTTCTGCTTGCTGTCATTCATTCTGTTACTTCTAGTGGAGAAAATACTGAACATAGTCATGTGATTTATAGTCCATGGTCATGTGATATATAGTCCATGGTCATGTGATATATAGTCCATGGTCATGTGATATATAGTTCATGGTCATGTGATATATAGTCCATGGACATGTGATATATAGTCCATGGTCATGTGATATGCAGTCCATATACATACATATACATATCTTTTTATTATACAAACAATAACATTTGTCTCTCAATATTGGTCTGAAAGTGGCCAACCACTTTAAGGATGAGGCCCCACATTGCGGAAACTCAGCTTTTTTTGAGCCAAAGCTAAGAATGGCCTCAAAAGGAATGGGAATGAGATGGGAAGTAGTTGGGTCTCATGCACATCACCATTTGCACAGGCCGAGGGGGTTCCAATGGTTTAATGGAAGGCACTCAGATGACACTCAAATGACACTCGAGTGCCTACTGTTCTACATTCATTTCAGTGGTGGTGGTGGGGTTCTGCTTTGTTAAGTTATCACAAAACTGGATAGGACATGTTCTTTATTCCATGAGAAGGAACAGAGCATCAGAATGCCCTCAGATTGCAAACTTACTTATATGCATAGTGCCTTAGAGGTGGTCATACTGTTCTGTACATATGATCAGGCAGAATATGGGGTTGAGGGACCCTCATTCTGTAAATAGGTGTGGGTACCAGATATGTGAATACTCCTTTAAGACATTATCAGTTGAATCTCTACAAGAAAAATACATTCTGTGCTAGTTCACACTTCATTGTTTTATGTTGGTATATCAATCGTCTCAGTTTAAACTGCATGTATTGGGGAATTGTCAGTATGTTACTTTGACACATTCGGTATGCTTTAAATGCAATACTTCCCTTTATTTCTATGTATGTGAGCACATACCTAACGTATAGCAAGCCCTTACTACATAAGTATGTCCAGTACGCTCTCTTGCTTTGGGGTGAGAGCTCAGGGCCGTGTGTTATTCTCATAAAGCTGTGTTAATCAGACAGTGAGATGGAAATAGTTCTACAGAACAGCTGGGAGCGTTTTATGCCAGCAACCTCTGGAAGTGCTCTATCAGCAGGTTTGGGAAGCGGATGGAGAACCCAGGGACATGTTCGGCAGAAAAAGTTACAACTGCAGCATAGGATTTATCTCTCGAGTAATATCCAGGCATCCAGTTTCTAGAACGTGGCGTTGACTAAGATTTTCTTATCCTTTGTGCTGAAGCCTAAGTTTTCGGCTCATGTTTGTTAGCTTTCTCGCTGTCCAATGGGAAAAAAATGTGTGGAGAATATCTATTGTTTTCAGTCTGTTCATTGTAATACCTATAGTAAGTATAAACTTTGAGGTTCCGGTAGGAAAAATGTTTCCAAGCATTGGATGTAGTTTTACTTTTTCTCATGGATCGAATCTGAAGTTCTTTATTCTTTTCACGCAAAGAATGGGTTGTGCATTAAAGACAGTGGATCTCTCTATAATAGACATCTTTAGAGATATTTTTAGTCTATAAGTCTCACCAACACTGACTTTCAACCAACAATTTATACTATTGAATGAGAATGTCCATATCAGATATTAGAACACTGCTACATTTTGTGAACATTTTGTCTTATGAACGTATATCTTCAAGTGTTTTTAGTGACAGCTGGAAAAACTGGTAATCTTCAGATTGTAAAAAATCCGACAAGCCAAAATCTTACCTTAATTCCTAAACACAAGCATGCATGTTCCTTTAATTTGTCCTTGGTGGACGCTATTCCTTTTATGTACTTTTTAGGTTCTTGATACAGTAAACATGAGAGAAGCCAGGGATGTTGGAACATACAATAGGAAAGGAAAACTTGAGCAATGCAATGGTCCCCCTGCATTCCACAAAAGTGACAAGATTGGAGCTAATTCCTAAAATGTTTCTGTGTCACATAACCGAGCTTTACAGCTTTCAACACCAGAGTCAGCCTAGGTCTCTGATCTGTTTGCAGGGTGTCATATGATGCCAAAATCTGGGTTACCGCTCTGCTTCACTACCAGTAGACTATACTTGGACATAAGAAATACACTATTTGGTCCGATAAATACTCTGCTCTTCTTGGCTTTACATAAGTTTTATAGAGCTTGTATGTAATACTTGACTGCCCCTCCATATACACAGCTCCTCACCCCAGACAAAGAGGAACCTTGAGCATGTTGAGGAACAGGGAGCTATTCTAATGACTGGGGGGAGAAACACAGTGGGGTCCTCAGCGATCTAACTTTTTTCTTCTGTGGGTAAGTGATAAATATTAGGGTATTAAAAATACCCCTTAGGCTGCATTCACACGGAGATCATTGGACTGGATTTTGACGGGGAATCTGCCTCAGAATCCGGCTCCAAAAGATGCCTCCCATAGACTTCAATTGGAGCTGTTCACTTCTTTTTTCCGCTAGCGGTTTTGCGTTGCTCGCAGAAAAAAGAAGCGACCTGCCCTTTCTTGCTGTGGATTCCGCGGCAGAATCCACCACAGCGTTCGCGGTGCAAACCTCCCTCCCGACTAGGCCCATTCATTTGGGCCTAATCCGGAGTGGAATGCTGTGACTGGATGCCGGTGCACTGCAGTCGCAGCTAGCCATTTTTTGGACCGGATTCTGAGGTGGCCTCTGCATCAAAATCCGGTCCAAAAAAACCTGTGTGAATCCGGCCTTAGGTGGTGATTTTAAAGAGACAGATCTATTAGATGGTGGAAACAGTAGTAGTTCAGTCTTAGAGAGATTTAGCTTCAGATAGAGTGAGGACATGATATTTGGGACAGCAGAAAGACAGTCACTGGTGTTCTGTATTAGTGCAGGGGTGATGTCACGGGAAGATGTGTATAATTGGGTGTCATCAGCATAAAGATGGTACCGGAAGCCAAATCTGTCGATGGTTTGTCCAATGGGGGCTGTGTAGAGAGAAAAGAGCAGGGGGCCTAGGACCGAGCCCTGAGGAACCCCAACAGCAAGGGAAAGAGGGGAGGAAACAGAGCCTGCAAATGATACACTGAAAGTGCAGTCTGAGAGATAAGAGGAGAACCAGGAGAGCGCAGTGTCCTTGAGGCCGACTGAGCGGAGCATAGTGAGGAGGAGTTGATGGTCAACAGTGTCAAAAGCTGCAGAGAGGTCCAAATATAGGCACCTCAGTACAAAGTACTCATAACATAGAAAGGAGAGAAAATATGGGGGCACTCACTTAGGCACCTTTTCTTAAAAAAACATTTCTTTATTCGTTTTCATAAAAACATCTTGGGAGAGATCAACCATACATCAAGGCACAGATGGAAAAAGGCGACAGCCGTTTCGCGCAAAGCAGCGCTTTTTCAAGCCATATAGATGTAACATATAGATGGAACATCTATATGGCTTGAAAAAGCGCTGCTTTGCGTGAAACGGCTGTCGCCTTTTTCCATCTGTGCCTTGATGTATGGTTGATCTCTCCCAAGATGTTTTTATGAAAACGAATAAAGAAATGTTTTTTTTAAGAAAAGGTGCCTAAGTGAGTGCCCCCATTTTTTCTCCTTTCTATGTAATTGAATATCTTTACTTTGGGTGTGAGCACCTCCTACAAAAAGGCACGAACAAAGGATACAAACTTCCTCTTCAATGTTTAAAAAGATATCAGTGATGCTGGTATGAAAATTTGAGGGTTATATGCAGTGCCACCTTTTTTCTTTTCTTTTTTTTTTGTCTATCTACAAAGTACTCATAAATATACACAGACAAGAATGGTCAGACTTCTACCTAGAATTCTCAACCCTAAGGTGGACTTCTCATAGTATTTCGATCATAAGGATTGGATGGATCTTACCCAATTGTTCAAATGAAAGTAGATACTCAAGCCCAGTGTGATGGCCATTTGATAGCCACAAAGGTAACAAAAAGCTACTCCACCACAGATTTGGAAGTCACCAGATAGGGGAAACCCATGTGTGCTGACCCTAGTAAACCCTAGGGTGCTTGCCCTACTTGTCCTCACACAGATGCCCTACCATACCCTGACCCATCGCTGCTGAAGCCAAATCAAACCTAGAATTTTTTTTTAAATAAAAACCTATTGCAAAAATGTATTTAGCCTCCAAATACTGTATATGTAAATCAGTAATAATAAAAATAGGTTTCACTGTAGCCTTGAAGTTTAAAAGGATGTCACTTTATGAGTGTTCAAGACAGAAGGGATTCCAAACTGAGCTGTCAGATAATGGATTTCACACTGAATGGTCTGAGCAGCTTTCAATGTATGAGAATACATGTAAGGTGCAAAATAGAAACTGTGAAACATTCTTCTTGAAAACCCATTGGAAATGGTTTAATGATGCCAAGATACAATGGTACAAGTAATGAAAAAACTCCCTAAATCTGTTCATATAGATCTTTGTAACACATATTAAATTGCTACCAAACATCATGTAACTATGGCCTCTCATTCTGCATACTTTTTAAGAACTGAAAGAATTATGTATTTTGTTGCTCTAGTTTTCCTATACATCTGTTAGCAAAAAAAAAGGAACTAAAACTTCTAGTGTGAAAAAAGCAGTAAATAATAAGCCCTGAGTCTTTACCATACACTTTTATGTGTTCAGAGGGTCAGATAACATGATCTTTATGGTGCATAAGATACAAGGCACTGGTGACATGAGATGGCCATTGGGGGGGATCCATTAAAATCTGGATGTTTGGGATAGAAAACTTTCAATGGCAATCCTGTACAACCCTTTATTCTACTTTCTGCATACATTTAACAATCCATTGAGTGATCACAAATCTATAGGTTTAAGGTGCTTGGTAGCCTTTCCTTATATTATTAGTACCTCACATTGGAAAATATAGTCCCCGACGTAACATCTGGCATCCATAAGGGTAAATCACCCTGTGAGACCGGTTAATACAGCAACATGTGGGAGACATTAGGAACTACGTCAACTCACTGAGATGTTTCTGACTTGATTTGGGTTGGAATATTGACCTTGTTTGCTGTAAAACCACAGTAACTGGGCCGACACTGTTGTGCCTAATTCCAGATATTACTCCCCTGCTGCCATTGTTTTAACCTGTAATCTTCTGGAAGCGGCTGTAGAAGGTGATCAGGTTTAGCATGTTTCCCCTTATACTGTCACAGTAAACTAGATGAGTGTTGAGCTCTGTGGGAAATGGGTTAATAGTTGCAGTTAAGCTGTCTTTGGCAAGTCATTGACATGAATCCCTGCGAGGCCCCGCTCTATATCACCGTGATTACAGTAACATTTAACCTCTATTTCCCAGCTCTCCTTTGTGTACTTATAGTATTATGGAGAGGTGGTGTCAACTTCCCCCATGTTATACTCTTCTCTTCTCTCCTACCCTGTTTCCTTATTGAATTAGTATTAAAGGGAGACCACCTCTGTCCCCAACCACCTCCTCCCTCTGCGCGAATAGTGATATACAGAAAATCCACATGTAAAAATGGACATTTTAAGCACATTTTCTCCATTTCTTTTTTATGTTATTCTGACAGCTGACAGCTGGAACTGCTTACAGACCACTGAGCCTTGAATCACAGAGCCATCTTTTCATTATCTGAGCTACCTTGTTTGTTTCAATGTCAGCCATTTCGGTTTTTATTTTAATGCACTCAGTGTATACCCTTCAATGTAAGGAAAATGAGAATAGAACTTAAGGATGATATGTCACTTCTTTTGACATGTCTGCTTTTATTCTCCATTAAATATTGTGGAACATCCTTAGAACTTTGTGTTGTTCCTCTCATAGCGGAAGAGTTGGGAGAAAGAGTTTCCAACTCCATCTTCAGTGTTGGAGCAAGAGTTGAAATTGGCCTGTGAAAAATAGAGGAGATTAATCTAGAGTTCGTGGTTTGGCGTCCCAACTCCACAGCCCTGATTCCTCTGCTATTCCTCCTAGAAATGTATCAATAAAGTGACTACTGGATGTTACCAATCCCTCTGTCAGAGGAATATGCTCCTGCACCCTCAGGACCCTCAGATTGTTATATTAGAGGCAATACAAATATTTACTGAAAGACATTTTAGGAGAACAGATATATCTTCTTTAGGCTAAGGCCTGTAGCAAGCCTCAGCAATAAAGCACTGTGAGTAAAACCACGGCGGCAATGCATTTCAGTTTTTCCCGCAGCAATTTTCACAGAAAGTTCGCTAGCGAATCCCATCCAAAAATATGTTCAGCGGACATGCTGCAATTTCCAAAACTGTTGTGGTTCTGGAAATCACGGCATGTCAATTATACTTACGGAAGCGCCAGCAGTTGTCCTATAGCTATAATGGAAGCAGAAAGTCCGCAAAGGAAACCTCTGTGGACTTTCTGTGAAAAGGGCTGTGGGAAAAACCATGATGCATTGCCGCTAGAGATGAGAACTAGTATTTGATCGAATACCTCACTCCATAGGAATGCGTGTAAGCGGCCGAACACCAAGGGGTTAAGCGCATCAAATATTCACTGCGCTTAACCCCTTGATGTTCGGCCGCTTACACTCATTCCTATGGGAGTGAGGTATTTGATCGAATACTACTCACTCATCTCTAGTTGCTGCCACAGGTATTCTGGCAGCACGTTTTTGCTGCGGCCCACTACATGTGGCCGTGGCCTTTAAAGAGGTGTTCATACTATATGAAAACTCCATCATTTACTTGTTTGTATACCACTGCTAAGCCATCATCCAATTCCCAAAATATAACAACCACAGTGCCACCTATGTGCTGCAGCTCCTTTGTCCATTTTTCCTGTACGGTGATACTTCTAGGATTGTTTAGGGTTTTATCTGTTATAGTAAACAATAGAGGCAAATATAACAAATTATGTGTGGGTAAATGACCATAGCAACAAAGTGAACCAGCCACACAAAATATATGAATAAAAATTAACTTTTATTAAGTGCTCCTAAAAAGGTGTAGCAACATATATACATACAAAATATATAAACAAACATAAAACAAAATCATATAGGGGTAGACAATGCTACAAATACCAACTTGTCAGCCATGGAATGTACACTGGATGGCAACACGAATATCATAGTACAAAGGGCTCAACCATAGCTAAAACTGAAAGTGTCCAATAATAAAGTGTTGTAAATGAAAACAACAAATAATCAGTGTAATAACCCACAGATAGCTATGAGACTGCCCACATAAGATGATCCAAGATTAGCCTCCATACATACCAACAGTAAAGGGACCCGACGCGCGTTTCACCTGTACTTGACAGGTTTCGTCAGGGGAAGCAGGTTTCGTCCCCTGACGAAACCTGTCAAGTACAGGTGAAACGCGCGTCGGGTCCCTTTACTGTTGGTATGTATGGAGGCTAATCTTGGATCATCTTATGTGGGCAGTCTCATAGCTATCTGTGGGTTATTACACTGATTATTTGTTGTTTTCATTTACAACACTTTATTATTGGACACTTTCAGTTTTAGCTATGGTTGAGCCCTTTGTACCATGATATTCGTGTTGCCATCCAGTGTACATTCCATGGCTGACAAGTTGGTATTTGTAGCATTGTCTACCCCTATATGATTTTGTTTTATGTTTGTTTATATATTTTGTATGTATATATGTTGCTACACCTTTTTAGGAGCACTTAATAAAAGTTAATTTTTATTCATATATTTTGTGTGGCTGGTTCACTTTGTTGCTATTTTATCTGTTATAGTCTTAACACTTACCTAGCTTTGTGGCACCTTTCCTACTATTGTTAGATGCCTTGTTATCCTTGTGAGCCCTTAGTACAGAAATAATGGTATTAAATCATACTAAGAGAACAATCTCTTTCCCTACTTTTCTAATGTACCGTAACTCCTTATGCGTCCTCCAAAATAACAAACTTTCGGAACTGCTTCTCTCTTTTAGAAAATTGGCTGCGATGGTATTATTGGTTCTGCTGCCAAAGAAGATCGTTGTGGGGTTTGCAATGGTGATGGCAAAACCTGCAAAGTTGTCAAAGGAGACTTCAACCACACCAAGGGGATGGGTGAGTAAGTAACACGGATGTTGTCATGATTTATAACCAAATCCTATGTAATGACACATTTGGTGAGAGTAATAAAAAAAATACCAGTTTTTTTTTTGTCACTGCAAATTTCAGCTGATAGTTTTCGTCTGTATGACGGCTTGTATCACAGAACAGGCTAAGTTCATATATTATACATCAGACCTTAACTAGATTAAGCATATTAAAATTAGTATTTGGCAGTCCAGTACATAACTGCAACATGGTTACGTCTGAAAAAATAGGAAGCAAATATACAAGAGCCGAATTATGGTTTCCATACACGACGTAGTTGTTGGTCCTCCAACTGTCATGAATGCTTCATAATTATTAAGAGACAAGAACCTCTTGATAATGGTGCCCATGCTAATACCAAGGGTTTCGATTAAAATAGTGGACATAAAAATAAATGAATCTTTAGACTATTCAGTCTAAGTTAATACCAGTTACTGGTTGGCTTACAAAGATTTAGAGTAATATTGCCATAACAGAATTTAAGCCATGCGTCTGGTTGGACAAGATGGAATAAAAGTGTTCAAGGCTAAGGCCCAACTCTGTTTAATTCTTACAAAATTGCATATGGACATTCAGCACATTATGGAATATGACTAATTTTCTTTAGAGGTTGATGGTTAGCTTCCTATAGATCAGCACTTTAGGATTATAGATCGGATGCGATGGAAGGGTATCATTTTCCAACCGTAAAGAAGTTGTCTGGGCAAAAAAATATATTATTTAAATAGGTTGGGGCAGGTGAAAAAAGATCATACTCACCTTCTCCTGGTGCTCTGGTGGCCTCACAGTGCAGTACAGTTTTGCCGCTGAGGTGAAGTGAAACTTTTCACTGGCTGTGACGTTCTAGATCCCTTACAATCCTTGAAGCCGCTGATTGGTCTTGGCAGTCATGTGACCACTGAGGCCAGTCAGCAGCCTCAGGGGCCCGAGATGTCACAAGTAGTCACAGCAGGGATTTCCGCAGGAAGACAATGGACCTGCAGGACCAGACCACACTGGAAGGTACTGGAGAATTGGGAATAGGTGAGTAGGTTTTTTTGGGGGGGTTTTTTTCACCTCCCTCAGCCTATTTAAAAAAAATAAAAAATTTTGCCCGGATGACACCCCATTAATAACTATGTAACTACAGTGCATAATATCCAACCTATACTAGCCTAGATTTGTTGTCTCATATTGTGCTTGTAATACCTGTAGATTTAGGTTTGGAGCTATTGGGGGAATTTATTCTTCCCTAAATGCCAGAAAACTGGCATAAATTGGAATAAATATGGTGTATCTTTTCACCCAGTTTTGCACTGAAGATGCATTGCATCCACCTTTCTGTACCACACTTGCCACTTTTTGTGGGACCAGGTTGAGGACACCTCAACTCGATAAATTGACTGTAACTCATTACATTCCCTGACTGGCGTCGATATCCATTCTGGTGCACAGGAGTGCCAGAGCTTCTCCATATTTCAGGCACATCTCTTACCAGCCTGGCATACAGAACGTGAGTCCTAATAAATTCCCCCATTGTCTTACACCATTTCACTATTCAGTATTTCCCAATGCTAAGCCAGTCAAAACCATTTCTATCACAGAAGAACGTGCTGACCACTGCTACTACTACTGCTTGTCACATTGTGATCTTGTGACCTATTTGTGTTCCTTAGTCAACAGTAGTCATTGTAAGAAGGTTTCCACATGTGTCATGACAAAGCCAAAGACAGTCCCCAAGTGTTTCACATGTAAGAGCGGTGTAGTTATTGTGTGGCGCCTCTGCTTGGTGTTTGGTTGGTGTTTCTTTGGGATTTGTCATTTTTTCATAATCTGTATAAGTATTAATGGTTTCCACCACTTGTGTGCAACAGTTAACCCCTTCATTCACAAAAGCAATATTTCGTAATACAATAGGTCTACATTTTCATGTCAGGATAGTTATATATGCAGGCCTCACAGGTGTCGGGAGGGGAATGAGACGTGACATTTATTAAATTATGAAAACGCAAGAGATATTGTTGACATAATATTGGTATTAGATATTGTATAAACTATTATCTCAATAGCAAAGAAAATCCCATCACATGTTCAACAAATCCATTGTATGGGGTCTGGACAGCTGCCAGCGTAACGCTAATACCCCATGCAAAGGACTATCTGATATGACTTTGCAGATTTCCTAAAGTGATACCATAAACTTTATTTAGGAATGCTATTATTTTATGGTTATGTCATCGGGTGCACGAGCTATAAGGCAACCTATGTAAAAATGTCACCATACTATAAGAAGGAAGGGTCAGACAGAGGTGATAGGAGATGCTTGGCAGTAATGAAGGGGTTAAAATGTTTCCTAATTGGTTGATCTTGTAAATGATTTATCAAAGTGTTACTTCTAAGAAATAAGTATTGTTGACTACTAGAGGCACAGTATGGCCTTTACGCACATGGATGGATTACAAATCTGCAGTAGGGTCCATGTAGCCCGCATTGAGACCCCATACTACCTTCCACTTTTACAGAGGCACAGATATTTTTACGTATTCATAAAATAACACTCTGACATGCCATGTTACTAAGGTTCTGGAGGAATCATATGATGGTACTGAGCATGTCTTCAAAGTATAGACTCGCTGTGCCACCATCTTTGCACATGGCTTTGCATAGATCCTTTGTTTTCTGGTTGTAAATGAAATATGTTGGTGACAACCCAGCCATAGGAGTCCATAGAGCTTAGATATCACATGACTGGACCAGTTAACACCTGGATAGAGACATGTTCCTCACATATGACTGACACATTTACTGGTGCAGTGAAAAGCCTGCCATAATAGTAAAGGTAACAAACTGCTGCAATGCAGACACCATTCGGTAACAATCACTACAATTACCGCCCAGCTGTTCTTACATTTACCCGGGGTCTCTGTGCAGTATCATTATAGAGATAAAATACTCATTCTTGTCAAATCTAATAGAAATAGAAGAAACACTTTGATAAATGTGTCTTTCTCTTTTGGATGAAGGGATACTAGATATCTGCTTGCAAGGTTTTGTGATATTGTATGTGCATGCCTGGCCTATCCTGTAAGTCCTAGTGCTTCCTGGTACCAGTGAACACAAGGTTTATGTCAAAAATATTGTTTGTGATGTCATCCTGGGCATAAACCAAGATCTGACTTCTCCATGGCATCCTCTAGAGTCCTTGCTTAGCAAACATTGCTCTTAAGGGACCAGTGCCCTGCAACATCATCTCTCATGATGACAGATGGAGTGTCAGACTGTCTGGCACGATAACAACGTAAGCACCTCATTGCCAAACCCAACATCTACAGACTGTTTACAGTGTAGCAGCTCACACGCATGTTTGGTAAGCCTTTGTGATGTCATGTATTTGTTCAAGCTTTGCCAGAGTACAAAACAGTTACAAAAGAAATTTTATGCTGATCTTGGGGTTTGCTCAGACTGACATTGACTTCCTTGTGTGACCTCTTCTCATGTACAAATCCATTGGTTATCTGTAGGATTTTGCATGAATCTTTTGATGTTGACCTTTGCTGCTTTTCAGGAATGGATTTGTTTTTGACTAATAAAGTTTCTTGTCATGAACATTTTAGCCATAGGAGCATTGTCTGGTCCAATATATAGTTTGTTCCCTTTGTTCCCTTCATACCGGCCACACATACAGTATTGCAGCCAAATGAAACAGTAGCCTTCTTGTTTCAGAATTGGAGTATTCCCATTAATAGACCACTAAGATGGAGAGATAAATTCATAGTCAGTCTTTATTTACAAATGGAAGAGTTGTACCAAGCACTCACATAGGGGTCAATAATCTATAGGATGGAGGACAAGTCTCAGATCGCATGTCCAAGGACATTTCAATAGTCTGGAGAAATCAATAAAGTCTTCTTCTGTGATGATCCGTCCTCCATCAGATCCTGGTACAATATAGAATGGTGGATGAACTGGCAAATTACCAGCATGGGCAAAATTTTAGCAATATCTGGAGAATACCACAAATAGCTCTGGGGTGTCTGAAGAAATCTAACATATTGGCCCACCAACGACTCTCAATATTGAGACAAAAGAGAAATCTATGTGTGGCCCGTATGTCTTTTCCTTTGCAAAGTCTTTCTTTTTATACAATGCATGCGCCATCCTATCTATACTCTTTTACCCTCCTTTTATAGTGTGCCTTGCTTATGCTATTATGCTTAAAGGGTATGTACACATTTGAATATAATTTTGCATTTCATATATAGATATAAATGATGTACAATGTTGATTCGTGTAAATACATTGTAATACTAATCTTTTACTTATCATGAGTTACAACTTGTATTACAATCCAGAGCTGCATTCACAATTCTAGAATCTGATGTTGGAAACAGTCCACAAGTTTACTGACACAATCCCAGCCTTGTTGAGCTCATGTGGTGCACAAGGACAGCAGTTTTTCTAGAGCAGATTACTGTAGAGCGCTTTATATAAGTTTGCACTTTCATGAATGCAGATGACCAGAGCAACCATAGTGTGGAGTAAAGAATAGAATAGTTTGAATCCTGGGAGATTTCAGCTCTGAAGCCTGAAGGGTTTCTAATGCAGCTGTGGACTATTACACATGCCATCACTTTGTATCACTACAAGATACATAATACAATGTACTTGCAAATTTACTATACTGTAGATTTTACCTATATATAAACTGTAAAATGATGTCATAAGGTGAGCGTACCCTTTAAGCATTTATATCTTCTTCTTCTTCTCTATCTGCTTTTACATCTCAACCCTATACTACTTTCTGTGTACAGTCATTGTTTCACATTTTAGGTGTTCCCGTGTCCCTGTTTTTCTAGTCTTGGTGTGCTCACAGTGCCCGTTTTTTATTGTACTCATGGTCCTCCTTTCTTTCCAGGTTATATTGAAGCAGCTATCATTCCTGCAGGAGCAAGGAGGATTCGAGTAGTAGAAGATAAGCCAGCACATAGTTTCCTGGGTAAAATATATTGATTTCTAGCCATATGAGAGTCGCTGGATGATTTGTAATGGCTTGTATTGGCATCTTTATCCACAATGAGATCGTGTAGTGTAGTTTTCAATGGCAATAACAGATTCTAAATCTTGGAAAGTGATAGCATATCTATATTAGAGCATATTAAGACCAACATTTTTCCTTAGAAAGACCTGGCGTAGTTTTATGTTCTCTTTACCTGTAAAACGATGCCCTGGCTACTCACTATGTAAGAAACTGCAGTGCAACTTTTATTTAAGTGAATGGAGCTGGCTGCCGTCCCTTGCACAGCCCGGTGCCAAGAGCACTATTAGTGGAACAAAATTAAAAGGGGAGACATGACTGTGTTTTCTTTATTGCCAGGATCGGTGGTGGTCCCAAAGGTTGGACTCCACTGACTATAAACGGAAGACACTTATCCACTTATCTAACATCTTACTGCATACTCCTTATACATTGATCTATAATAAAAAGGATCATAGAGTGTTCATCCTAAAAACGACAGGTAGCCATGTACTGTAAAGGAATCCTGCTGTAAGAATTTGAAACATCAAACCATCAGCAAGTCCTTAAGGATGTTCTCATCTGACTCCTCTTTGGTTCTCCCAGCACATACACATTTCTTCACTGAAGCCAGGGAAATACACCTTGGCTGGTCAGCACATGCACCCAAGGCCTGGCACAGTGAAGCTGATGTGTACTATCCCAGCTTCAGTAAGGAACCGCACATACATTGGGAATGCTCAGTGCCCAATAAGTAAAGACTTGTTTCTTTCATGTCCCGGCCACAGAGAGCCATAGTTCAGTGATATTTGGGACACTAAACTACTAGTCCATAAGAACCTACTGGTGACTTAGTGTCCCACAGACACCTGACACATTCTTCTTTAATTCAGACCAGGCTTAAATTTATATTATGAATGTTATCTTAGGAGATAGAAAAATTCCTCATCATCACATCCCACGCTAAAATTTGTGCGGGCACCAGCAACATGCTTTTCCTAGATTCCTCTGTCTGCAGAAGCCAAGGAAAATAGAATGTTTGCTAAGGAACAAGTTAGGGGATATAGAAAGTAACTTGATGCTCATAGCCATTTCAGCTCTTGGATGTTGAGCAGGAGCACATGGGCTATAGGTAGCAGAAAAGAAAAGAACTTGGCAGAGAAACCCATGGAAAAACTGCAAAATGAGAATAGAGAAGGTGGGAATTTGAGAGACTGTTCTTGGGAGCAAAAAGCAGAGCGAGGGGATTATATTGAAATAGGCGCATGTGCAAAGAAGCCAGAGCCTTGCAAGGAGCCTACAGCTTAATTGTCACTTTACACCATGGAAAATATTTCCTGCAGTCCTTAGATAAATGGAATATATCGGCTCTGACAGTTTACAGGAGCAGGTCCGGCAAGTGTATCACACCTTATGTACCTTGTGCTTAACTATTTCAGCACTGAAAGACTCTATTAAGAAGTCCATTAACAGCGATTGGAAAATTGAGCTTCCTGGCGAGTTTCAAATCGCAGGGACCACCATCCGTTATGTACGTCGGGGACTCTGGGAGAAGATGTCTGCCAAGGGACCTACAAAAACTCCTTTGCATCTGATGGTAATATAGTATGTTAGTTCATTTTTAGCCATATTTGTAAAGGCAGTGCTATCCCTGACACTCATTGAGTATTTTACAACCATGGGGGCTACAACATTGACTAGTGTTAGGCTTGTATTTCAGATTCTTCGACCTAAAACGCATTTTCTACATAATCTATCAAAATAATGGAAAAGGGGCAGAACTCCAATATGCAAAAAAATTTTAAAAGTGAACCTTTAGTCTATCAGTGATGTATCAGTTCAAAGGTGAAATTTTCTCACTCTGTCTATATATATATATATATATATATATATATATATCCTAGTTTTGTACAATCTAAGTATAAGGGTTAGGTCACACTGGCACAGCTACAGTGTAACGTAAACCATATTGGCATTCAGCCATGATGTCCAGTGTGGTCCTTTCCTAAGGCCACTGATAACAACTGCACTTGAATGCTCCCCCTCCATGTTCTTAATCTCAGCTGTATACAGTAAATATATAGTCAAAGCTTCAGCTATAAACATCCTGATCTGCACACTCTGATTCCTTTCTACCCCCAACAAAAATGTGGCAGCACGTTTATAGAGATATGCATGCTGTCCACATAAGAGCTGTCTGGTTATATAAAACATAGGTGCATTAGTGTCAGAACAATTTATACCCTGCAGGGGAACATTCTGTATATCCATATTTGATAAAATAAAAGATGAATTACTATAGGAGAGGACTAAAAGAAAAAGATAAAAATCTGTATATAATCAACTTCATAATATGCAAATATATTTTATTGTATTGTATTTGTATTTGTAGGAATGGATTAAGTCCCACTTTAGATTTACACTGGTTCTTTAGCTTGCACAGATTTGACAGTGTAGGCAAAATTATTATTTATCTTTAATTTTCATTTAGTGTTTCAGAAATCAATAGTGCCTGTGTCTTTAAGTATTATTCTTGTCTTTTCTTTCTATCTGATTTATTATGTCTGTACTCATTACACAAGCAGTCTCAGTTTACAATGGACTATATGGGGAGAGGAGAAGACTAAAGACAGAGATATGAGGCTGTCAACAGCATTAAATGTCTCCCTTTTGTCAGGAGACAGCGGGATACTAGTTCCTGACAACCTAGCTATGTTATGAAAAAAGCCTCCTCTATACATTGGTGATATCTCTCTGTGAGGAGCTCTTCTTTTCCTCCCCTTCCTTCTCCATGTACATCTTACACAGATTTGATCAGTAAAAGAAAAGGGCAAATAAGTGAAGAAACAGGCACTTTTCTTAGATAAAGTGCATTACAAAGCTAGTTTACTTCACCTGAAGTATGGATTTATGAAGAAAAAAAAAAAGTAAGTTTAGTCACTCTTACAACAGCACAGAGTGTGTGCTCAGTTGTGCACTGTATGGCACTGTACAGTGGCGTAACTAGGAATGGCGGGCCCCTGTGGCAAACTTTTGACACGTGGACCCCCCTGACCGACGCCGAAGACCCCGACCCCCGCATTCCTGCACGCCATATTATACCCCATAGTGGCCCCTGCACACAGTATTATGCCCCATAGTGGCCCCTACACACATTATTATTGCCCCATAGTGGCCCCTGCATACAGTATTATACCCCATAGTGGCCCCTGCACACAGTATTATCTTCCATAGTGGCCCCTGCACACAGTATTATACCCCATAGTGGCCCCTGCACACAGTATTATACCCCATAGTGGCCCCTGCACACAGTATTATGCCCCATAGTGGCCCCTACACACATTATTATTGTCCCATAGTGGCCCCTGCATACAGTATTATGCCCCATAGTGGCCTCTGCACACACTATTATTGCCCCATTGTGGACACACATGTACAATTATTATACTCTGGTGTCTTTCCAGACCACAGAGTATAATAATCAGGGACCCAGGGGAGGATCCAAACATAGAAAACACTGTTACTTACCTATCCTTGGCACTGATACAATCCCTGTTGATATTGGCCATCTTCAATGACCTATGGCACGTCACGTGACCCGGGCCTGCGTCATGACGTCAGCGACGTTAGTCTAGTAGGCCCGAAGCCTGCCTGGAGCCCGGAAAAGTAAGTAACAATGCTTTTTATGTTCTCTTATCTCCCCTGGGCCTCCGATCATGAAAGACCCTCGAGTATAATAATAGTGTTTGTGGGGGCCGCAGCCTTGCTTACCGATACCCCCACTTCTGTTCACAGCAGCCTCTGCAGGCAGCTGTGGGCAGGAACCAGGATCGGTGTGTAAATAGGGCCTGTTACCGGCTGGAGTAACTCCAGCCAGTAACTGCCTATTTAAAAAACAAACAAAAACGCAGCTTTATCAGCTGTCGCAAGGCCCCCTAATGTCCCGGGCTCTGTGGCAGCTGCTACCCCGATAGTTACGCCCCTGACACTATATAAGCAATGAAAAGAAATTAAGCATTGAAACTTGTCACCTATACACAGCATAGATAACAAGTGTTCGACTGGCTTTGGTCTGATAGCTGGTCCCCCAGCACCACTCATGAGAATGAGGTCCATGCCCCCTGTTTAAATGGAGTGGTGGCCAGCATTCAGAATCTATGGAGGTGCTTAAAATAGTAAAACACTATTCGCTATTTGACAGTCGGATAAAATTGGAATAGAGTGACAGCACCCATACTTAACCATCACTCCACTAAAATGGGGGACACAGTGGCAGTGGTCATACCCCCACTGATCAGACACTTATGACCTACCTTGTATATAAGTGTTAAGTTTTTAAGCTTGAGACAACCTCTTTAATGGACACAGAAATGTCATAGACCAATGTAGCTTTGAAGAAGTGATATAGTATTTTCGCTCCCTACAAACCAAAGGCAGAAAACCTTATCTGTGTTATTATTATGCCTTATCTAGATCTTGAGCAGAACAACAGAGGTGTCATTAAATTTCCTACAGCTGATTCTGCCCCAGCCTACACAGTAAAGCTAACAAGTGAATTGCAGGAAGCATCAGCCCATTTTGTGTACTCTAATGACCAATAGGAAAACTGTGTTAGAATTTTCTAATCATAATCACAAAAACAGTAAATCAGTCAATATCAAAAATGAAATATTACATAAAATTATGACTTAATCATATGCTTGATCAGATGATACATTTTCTCTAAATGTAGCCAAGCCTGATGACCCTTATATACCCAAATATACATTTCACAGTTTGGGGAACCCTAAATAGAGCATTTCTTAACAGTTTAAATTTCCAGTGTCCAAAGTACATGGTTTTAGTAAAGATGTCATGTTTCCTGTCAGATACGCCTGGACTATGCAAAGTATTGTTGTAGTGCAGTGAAATGTCAATATAAAGGGAAGGATACTGCAGGATTATAGCACTTCTGAAGTGTCGCATGATAAACATCAAAGGAGGCCATTGCAGAGAGAACTTTGTTGGTGCTGTGTTTTGTTGGGCAGCTATCCCAGTATAGACAAAGCTTTCTGCTGCTTTTAACTAGCGCATCAGAAAATCATTTCCATGAACAGGCAAACATTCAGGGAGGGAGTTGACACCCAGCAGCACCTCTCATAGGAAATGGGCAGCCTGAAAAACATAATCAAAGAGACGACTGAAAGGGGAGGCTGTGAATAGGAGGCTGTTGTTTAAACAATGTAGAGGAGGACGCAGCACTTTGTTACGAGCCTGAAGCTTTTGTTAGCAGCATCAGAAAACAATTATACAACCACATCAGAACAAAGCATGATCTAAAACTGCCTGTTAAGGAGTTACATTGACAATATAAATCCAGCGCGCTGAACAGGGTTCAGACATTTGTTTGGCTGCAATGACAATAGCTAGCAACAAACATGTTCTCCTGTTTCCACAATATGCTATTTTACAGATAAGAAAGGATGTGGCCTATTTTTTAAGTAAGTTTTTTTAATGTTAAACATATTATTTCCAAATATGTGGCTGCATTTTACTACGTTACTACCTTATTACATGTTACTATCATACCGTACACTGAGTACTTACTATAGGCTGACACTTCCTGTAGAGGTCACAGTAGTCATCTCATTGTAATCATATGTGGATCACAACGATAGGTTACATGTCTTTTGTAAAACTAAAGACAGATAATAATGGACAACCGGCCAATGACTTCTATACATCACAAAGCATGCCCACAACATTCTTCCATAGAAGTCAAAAGGTTGTTCTCTGATTGAGGTTTCCTATGTCCATGTAAAGTAAATGTCACTTACTATATACATATATATTTATATATATGTGTGTGTGTGTGTGTGTGTGTGTGTGTGTGTGTGTGTGCGCGCGCGCAATATTATAGATCTTGATCTTCAAATTAAAATGACTGACAGGTGAAGTGAATGGCAATGACTATCTTATGACAATGTCAACAGACAAGGTAAGGTATAATAAGATAATTATTCAGCAAGTGAACTTTCTCGTAGTTCTTGAAGTTGATGTGTTGGAAGAGGAAAACATGGGCAAACATAAAGACCTGACTACCTTTGGAAATGGTAAAACTGTGTTGAGTAAACTAATGGGTAAGAGCATCCCCAAACTGGCAGGTTCTCTCCAATTTTCAGTGCTTAGTCTCTACAGTGATCCTCTGAAGGATAACCAGTGAACTGGGAACTGGAAAGGTCATAGTCATCCAGGGCTAAATGATGCCCGTCCAATCTATGGAGGCCCTATAGATTTTGTGTGACTCTATACCTTGACAGGTCAAAGCTGTTTTGATGGCACAAAGAGTGACCTACACAATATTAGGCAGGTGGTTTTCATATTACTCTGAGTTCTTCATGTCAAATAAGTTTAGTGCCACTAAAAATATTATATGTTATATGGACAATTATACTGTTGTTATTGGAATTGCTCCATTTACAAGTGGGAACAATTCTGATACGTAAGTTTCTCAATGCAGTTCACAGGGACTGGCACCATAGTCATACACCTTGTAGGAACTCATCTCCGCCACTATCTATCTAAACCTTTGAAGTTAATTTTGTTTTATTCATTTGTATTCATACCTAGGCTGGTAGCTGACCTGGCAAAGGGGTGTGAATATTTATTGTAACAATATGGACATGATGTTATACCACATTTAGGTCTAGAATGGCACTAGTGATTGGTTATCATAGTGAATCAGTATTGTACATAAATATCTTTACAATAATATCTTGCTTTCTTTTGGATTATGTGATTAGGTCTTACTCTTCCATGATCAGAACTATGGCATTCATTATGAGTATACCATCCCAGTGAACCAGTCAACAGAGCAGAAGACCGAGGTGGAGAGACAACCAGATACACTGTACATGTGGACACACAGCAGTTGGGAGGGGTGTAGTGTACAATGTGGAGGAGGTAAGCTCACACTGATGCATGAGAATTATATGAGAATACAGTTTTGTAGAACACTCTAGTTTATCGAGACATGGAGTCCACAAAGTAGAACGTGATAGCCCACTGCAATGATAACCTAAGCAGGTACAGACATTGGGAAACTAGAATAGTACAGTACCTGGTAGTTCGCTGGATTCAAGGTGAACGTTAATGACCAAAACCAGATATATTGGCACAGATTTATAAAAAAAAGACAATGACAAAACTATTTGGAATTGAAGACATTGAGACCCACGTTGCAGAAAAGCTGCTTTGTTTGTTGCACATTTTGCTGCATTTTTTTTTTAGCCTAAGCCAAAAATGGCTACAAAAAGATTGGGAAATATATACAGTCCTATGAAAAAGTTTGGGCACCCCTATTAATCTTAATCATTTTTAGTTCTAAATATTTTGGTGTTTGCAGCAGCCATTTCAGTTTGATCTATCTAATAACTGATGGACACAGTAATATTTCAGGATTGAAATGAGGTTTATTGTACTAACAGAAAATGTGCAATATGCATTAAACCAAAATTTGACTGGTGCAAAAGTATGGGCACCTCAACAGAAAAGTGACATTAATATTTAGTAGATCCTCCTTTTGCACAGATAACAGCCTCTAGTCGCTTCCTGTAGCTTTTAATCAGTTCCTGGATCCTGGATGAAGGTATTTTGGGCCATTCCTCTTTACAAAACAATTCAAGTTCAGTTAAGTTTGATGGTCGCTGAGCATGGACAGCCCGCTTCAAATCACCCCTCAGATGTTCAATGATATTCAGGTCTGGGGACTGGGATGGCCATTCCAGAACATTGTAATTGTTCCTCTGCATGAATGCCTGAGGATTTGGAGCGGTGTTTTGGATCATTGTCTTGCTGAAATATCCATCCCCGGCGTAACTTCAACTTCGTCACTGATTCTTGAACATTATTCTCAAGAATCTGCTGATACTGAGTGGAATCCATGCGACCCTCAACTTTAACATGATTCCCGGTGCCGGCATTGGCCACACAGCCCCAACGCATGATGGAACCTCCACCAAATTTTACAGTGAGTAGCAAGTGTTTTTCTTGGAATGCTGTTTTTTTTGGACGCCATGCATAAAGCCTTTTTGTAGGACCAAACAACTCAATCTTTGTTTCATCAGTCCACAGGACCTTCTTCCAAAATGAAGCTGATGTGCTTTTGCATACCTCAGGCGACTCTTTTTGTGGCGTGCTTACAGAAACGGCTTCTTTCTCATCACTCTCCCATACAGCTTCTCCTTGTGCAAAGTGCGCTGTATTGTTGACCAATGCACAGTGACACCATCTGCAGATGATGCTGCAGCTCTTTGGAGGTGGTCTGTGGATTGTCCTTGACTGTTCTCACCATTCTTCTTCTCTGCCTTTCTGATATTTTTCTTGGCCTGCCACTTCTGGGCTTAACAAGAACTGTCCCTGTGGTCTTCCATTTCCTTACTATGTTCCTCACAGTGGAAACTGATAGATTAAATCTCTGAGACAACTTTTTGTATCCTTCCCCTGAACAACTATGTTGAACAGTCTTTGTTTTCAGACCATTTGAGAGCGGGCTGTCCATGCTCAGCGACCATCAAACTTAACTGAACTTGAATTGTTTTGTAAAGAGGAATGGTCCAAAAATACCTTCATCCAGGATCCAGGAACTGATTAGAAGCTACAGGAAGCGACTAGAGGCTGTTATCTTTGCAAAAGGAGGATCTACTAAATATTAATGTCACTTTTCTGTTGAGGTGCCCATACTTTTGCACCGGTCAAATTTTGGTTTAATGCATATTGCACATTTTCTGTTAGTACAATAAACCTCATTTCAATCCTGAAATATTACTGTGTCCATCAGTTATTAGATATATCAAGCTGAAATGGCTGCTGCAAAAACCAAAATATTTAGAACAAAAAATGATTAAGATTAATAGGGGTGCCCAAACTTTTTCATAGGACTGTATAGCAAGCACTTATACTTTTACCTTCTTCTTAATCCACTCCTGGCTTTGGCTCAAAAAAATGCAGCAAAAAAAGTTGCTTTTTGGAATGTGGTGCTTTAGCCTAAAGGGGTTTTCAGGGACTAGGAGCACTGACCAAGCTGTAACTCTGTCCTATCCAAATGAAAGGTGCTGAGCTGTAAGTACAGCCGCTATATGATATACAGCGCTGTTCTTGGTAAGTCCTTGGCGCTTGGAGGTGTTTCTATCCCGGCTAGGACTATATAGTGCAGGGATATCCAATGCTCAGTGTAAATCCCCTGAAAGTAACAGGACCTACCACTAAGGTCTTGTGAACTGTGTTTTTTACTGCACATCGCCGTCTATCAAAGCGCTTCTATTCTCCTCCTGATGAGCTGATACAGCGAAACGCATTGAGGATTATTTTGATCATAGCGCTGTGCCAGTTTTATTTTTGCCACTTGAGTCACAGTTTGAACGCCTTTAGCAGCAGCTTGAGTAGAACCGATTGACCCTGTATAGCTGGAAAGCTGTATAGAGCGTTTGTAGCATTGTCTACGAGACTTTAATCGTATAGTGGTATAAGATAGGCACCTGTGCATTTGAGTTAGCGCAATCACTTACCTGCTACACACACCACAGAAAACTGCAGAGGGGTCGATTGTAGTTTGGCTCCAGTGTATTTTTGAGCCAGGCTCTGCATTATTATCTATTGGCCTTTGAGTAGGGACTCTCCCTGTGTATAAGTCCTTGAAAACCCCTATAATGCCATTGATTTTGGGCCCTTGTGGAATCCAGCTGGATAGAGTCAAAAAAGTATCTAGAATTAGTCAAAAAAGAGACGGTACTGACTGATTTATCCTGATACATGATGGATTTAGGATGCTGTATCTTACCACCCTAAACAGAGAAGTAGAAGTAGAGCCACTGATGTCATAGAACAGTCAAATTTCCATATGTTTAAGGGTACAAGCTTTTAGAAATTGACAAATGGTAGAAGACAAATTCCTCCTATCATTGCACAACAACCAGCAGATTAACAGTTCGGCACCAGATGGAATAATTATATGGATTGGGGGAGATGTGACTCATGGCACCCCCACTGACTGGAGTCAGACCAATACTGATCTGGTATAGAAGACCTGTTTAAAGGATAGGTCATCACAGAGAACCCTTTGTATATCTCTCTACATGGCGAACTTGTGTGACATTATACATGTGCCGTTATTGAGCGTGTACCAGATGCTAGCTTTATATGTTCCAGATATTACAGTACATACAATATAACAGATGTGTAGTGAAATTATCAGAAGAAACTGTGCTTTCACAAGACTTGTACAATGTGTTCATTAGAACATTTCCTTTACACAGCAGAATTATCTTGGAGAGCTCATCCTACATACAGAGAAGCAGATTTTATAAGAGGTCATAAAGTCCCACTGTGAGTTCTTCTGTAAAACATTTATATACTGGCATTGTGAAGATCCAGCAAGTCAGTCAGTCAGTCAGAAAATCAAGAAAGCTACAAGATTTTATGACCTGTGGTTGTGCTGTCTGTAATGTATTTCTGATGTAGACATTAACTTTATTCCAGGTGAACGGAGGACTCTTGTGTCTTGCACAAAAATGGTGAACAAAACCATGCTGGTTGTCAATGAGAGCATGTGCCTCCATGTGCCACGTCCTGCCCCACAGGTCCGGAAGTGCAACACACATCCATGCCAGTCAAGGTGGGTCTTACATGGGCAGCTGATCCCTGTATCCTGATAGAATCTGCTAACAATGTGTATGTGGATGTAATATTTAATGTGCCATTCACAGACTTTGGGGGGAAAAAAATCTGTGAATATTGAATTTGCTGTATCTGTATTGCATATTTATTATTGATATGGAATTTACGTCAGTAGCCATGACTTTTTCTTCCTTCACATAAGTAACTGCTTTCTTCTGTCATGTTTTTTACATGCAGGTGGATGCGAGTGGATACCTGACAGAGGGGTCTCTGTTTGCATCTGTCTTTTAATGTTTGTTGCTCTCATCCTGTGAATGAGAGCAACGGATATTAAAGCTAAAGCCTCTCGTTTCGGAAATGCAGTTTTTTTGCCATTGCAGAAAAGCCACAGAAAAAAACGCAGTGTTTTACAGCAGCTGCAAAGTGAATGAGATTGTAACTAATCCCATCCACACATTGCAGAAAAAACACTATATTTGTGGGGGTTAAAATCCCAGCATGTCAATCATACAGACAATATTGCCGGCATTTTTCCTATAGGTTTAATAAGGGAAGACAATCCACTGAGAAAGACTAAGCAAAAATACATTACTTTTCTTTGAGGTACTATCAGTTCAGTAAGGTGTATCAGAAGCTATTTCATATAACTGGTAACAACATTCAGGATTACTGTAGGATTTCCATGTGCCCTGAACACAGTAGCCATTCCCCAGATGGACGTCTTCATGTACCTATCTTATGCTTGGTCTAGTGACACAACAAGTATAGGTGTTCTGCTATAGATAAATGATAACTAACCATGGAGTTAGTAATAAGTCACCCTATAAGCAAGAGAAGGCCAACACAAAACATTATAATTAGAGATGAGCGAACAGTGTTCTATCGAACACATGTTCGATCGGATATCAGGGTGTTCGCCATGTTCGAATCGAATCGAACACCACGTGGTAAAGTGCGCCAAAATTCGATTCCCCTCCCACCTTCCCTGGCGCCTTTTTTGCACCAATAACAGCGCAGGGGAGGTGGGACAGGAACTACGACACTGGGGGCATTGAAAAAAATTGGAAAAAGTCATTGGCTGCCGAAATCAGGTGACCTCCATTTTAGACGAATAGTGGATTTCAAATCCGGGTCATATGAGAATGTGAACTTTGTGACTATGAGACAGGGATAGCTGTACAGGCAGGGATAGCTAGGGATAACCTTTATTTAGGGGGGAATGTTATTAAAAATAACTTTTTGGGGCTCTATCGGGTGTGTAATTGTGATTTTTGTGAGATAAACTTTTTCCCATAGGGATGCATTGGCCAGCGCTGATTGGCCGAATTCCGTACTCTGGCCAATCAGTGCTGGCCAATGCATTCTATTAGCTTGATGAAGCAGAGTGTGCACAAGGGTTCAAGCGCACCCTCGGCTCTGATGTAGCAGAGCCGAGGCTGCACAAGGGTTCAAGCGCACCCTCGGCTCTGATGTAGGAGAGCCGAGGGTGCACTTGAACCCTTGTGCACCCTCAGCTCTGCTACATCAGAGCCGAGGGTGCGCTTGAACCCTTGTGCACCCTCAGCTCTGCTACATCAGAGCCGAGGGTGCGCTTGAACCCTTGTGCACACTCTGCTTCATCAAGCTAATAGAATGCATTGGCCAGCGCTGATTGGCCAATGTATTCTATTAGCCTGATGAAGTAGAGCTGAATGTGTGTGCTAAGCACACACATTCAGCTCTACTTCATCGGGCTAATAGAATGCATTGGCCAGCGCTGATTGGCCAGAGTACGGAACTCGACCAATCAGCGCTGGCTCTGCTGGAGGAGGCGGAGTCTAAGATCGCTCCACACCAGTCTCCATTCAGGTCCGACCTTAGACTCCGCCTCCTCCGGCAGAGCCAGCGCTGATTGGCCGAAGGCTGGCCAATGCATTCCTATGCGAATGCAGAGACTTAGCAGTGCTGAGTCAGTTTTGCTCAACTACACATCTGATGCACACTCGGCACTGCTACATCAGATGTAGCAATCTGATGTAGCAGAGCCGAGGGTGCACTAGAACCCCTGTGCAAACTCAGTTCACGCTAATAGAATGCATTGGCCAGCGCTGATTGGCCAATGCATTCTATTAGCCCGATGAAGTAGAGCTGAATGTGTGTGCTAAGCACACACATTCAGCACTGCTTCATCAAGCCAATACAATGCATTAGCCAGTGCTGATTGGCCAGAGTACGGAATTCGGCCAATCAGCGCTGGCTCTGCTGGAGGAGGCGGAGTCTAAGGTCGCTCCACACCAGTCTCCATTCAGGTCCGACCTTAGACTCCGCCTCCTCCAGCAGAGCCAGCGCTGATTGGCCGAATTCCGTACTCTGGCCAATCAGCACTGGCTAATGCATTGTATTGGCTTGATGAAGCAGTGCTGAATGTGTGTGCTTAGCACACACATTCAGCTCTACTTCATCGGGCTAATAGAATGCATTGGCCAATCAGCGCTGGCCAATGCATTCTATTAGCGTGAACTGAGTTTGCACAGGGGTTCTAGTGCACCCTCGGCTCTGCTACATCAGATTGCTACATCTGATGTAGCAGTGCCGAGTGTGCATCAGATGTGTAGTTGAGCAAAACTGACTCAGCACTGCTAAGTCTGCATTCGCATAGGAATGCATTGGCCAGCCTTCGGCCAATCAGCGCTGGCTCTGCCGGAGGAGGCGGAGTCTAAGGTCGGACCTGAATGGAGACTGGTGTGGAGCGACCTTAGACTCCGCCTCCTCCAGCAGAGCCAGCGCTGATTGGCCGAATTCCGTACTCTGGCCAATCAGCACTGGCTAATGCATTGTATTGGCTTGATGAAGCAGTGCTGAATGTGTGTGCTTAGCACACACATTCAGCTCTACTTCATCGGGCTAATAGAATGCATTGGCCAGCGCTGATTGGCCGAATTCCGTACTCTGGCCAATCAGCACTGGCTAATGCATTGTATTGGCTTGATGAAGCAGTGCTGAATGTGTGTGCTTAGCACACACATTCAGCTCTACTTCATCGGGCTAATAGAATGCATTGGCCAATCAGCGCTGGCCAATGCATTCTATTAGCGTGAACTGAGTTTGCACAGGGGTTCTAGTGCACCCTCGGCTCTGCTACATCAGATTGCTACATCTGATGTAGCAGTGCCGAGTGTGCATCAGATGTGTAGTTGAGCAAAACTGACTCAGCACTGCTAAGTCTGCATTCGCATAGGAATGCATTGGCCAGCCTTCGGCCAATCAGCGCTGGCTCTGCCGGAGGAGGCGGAGTCTAAGGTCGGACCTGAATGGAGACTGGTGTGGAGCTATCTTAGACTCCGCCTCCTCCAGCAGAGCCAGCGCTGATTGGTCGAGTTCCGTACTCTGGCCAATCAGCACTGGCCAATGCATTTCTATGGGGAAAAGTTAGCTTGCGAAAATCGCAAACTGACAGGGATTTCCATGAAATAAAGTGACTTTTATGCCCCCAGACATGCTTCCCCTGCTGTCCCAGTGTCATTCCAGGGTGTTGGTATCATTTCCTGGGGTGTCATAGTGGACTTGGTGACCCTCCAGACACGAATTTGGGTTTCCCCCTTAACGAGTTTATGTTCCCCATAGACTATAATGGGGTTCGAAACCCATTCGAACACTCGAACAGTGAGCGGCTGTTCGAATCGAATTTCGAACCTCGAACATTTTAGTGTTCGCTCATCTCTAATTATAATATATTCACTTAAAGGGATCCTATCATTAAAACTCAATTTTTTCTCACTAACACGTCGGAATAGCCTTAAGAAAGGCTATTCTTCTCCTACTTTTAGATGTCTTCTCCGCGCCGTCGTTCGGTGTAAATCCTGGTTTTCGTCGGTATGCAAATTGGTTTTCTTGCAGTACTGGAGGTGGGCCCCAGCGCTCAAACAGCACTGGGGGTGTCCCCAATGCTGCCAGATTCTCCAGCGCCGCCTCCATCTTCTTCAGGAACGTCCTCTTCAGGTGTATTCTTCCGACGCAGGCCTCAAACCTCTAGGCCTTAGGCCTAGGGCAAAGCCGACTGCGCATGTCCGCCATCCAAATGGCTGCTTACAGTACTGTGTAAGCGGGCATTTTCTTGTGGCTGGCAGGCATGCACAGTCGACTTTGCCCATGGCCTAAATGTTTGAAGCCTGCGCCAGAAGAAGACACCTGAAGAAGATGGAGGTGGTGCTGGAGAGTTCTCTCCCAGCATTGGGGATGCCCCAGTGCTGTATGAGCGCTGGGGCCCGCCCCCAGTGCTGCGAGAGAACTCATTTGCATACCGACGAAAACCGGGATTTCTACTGAACGACGGCGAGGAGAAGACATCTAAGGGTAGGAGAAGAATAGCCTTTCTTAAGGCTATTCCAATGTGTTAGTGAGAAAAAACTGAGTTTTAATGATAGGATCCCTTTAAATGTACTGTTTCTCTATGATAGAGTCTGGGGAGCTTTACTCTTTTATACCGTAGGCTAGACATAATATGCTGGAATATACTGTATAGATGAAAACCTACAAAAGTAAATAATATTAGCATTGTTTCTTGGTTTGACAAGACTACAGTCCATAGCAGTCCTGGCATTCCCTGATATAAGGTTGTTTGCTAACTAGTAGAGATGAGCGAACACTAAAATGTTCGAGGTTCGAAATTCGATTCGAACAGCCGCTCACTGTTCGAGTGTTCGAATGGGTTTCGAACCCCATTATAGTCTATGGGGAACATAAACTCGTTAAGGGGGAAACCCAAATTCGTGTCTGGAGGGTCACCAAGTCCACTATGACACCCCAGGAAATGATACCAACACCCTGGAATGACACTGGGACAGCAGGGGAAGCATGTCTGGGGGCATAAAAGTCACTTTATTTCATGGAAATCCCTGTCAGTTTGCGATTTTCGCAAGCTAACTTTTCCCCATAGAAATGCATTGGCCAGTGCTGATTGGCCAGAGTACGGAACTCGACCAATCAGCGCTGGCTCTGCTGGAGGAGGCGGAGTCTAAGATAGCTCCACACCAGTCTCCATTCAGGTCCGACCTTAGACTCCGCCTCCTCCGGCAGAGCCAGCGCTGATTGGCCGAAGGCTGGCCAATGCATTCCTATGCGAATGCAGACTTAGCAGTGCTGAGTCAGTTTTGCTCAACTACACATCTGATGCACACTCGGCACTGCTACATCAGATGTAGCAATCTGATGTAGCAGAGCCGAGGGTGCACTAGAACCCCTGTGCAAACTCAGTTCACGCTAATAGAATGCATTGGCCAGCGCTGATTGGCCAATGCATTCTATTAGCCCGATGAAGTAGAGCTGAATGTGTGTGCTAAGCACACACATTCAGCACTGCTTCATCAAGCCAATACAATGCATTAGCCAGTGCTGATTGGCCAGAGTACGGAATTCGGCCAATCAGCGCTGGCTCTGCTGGAGGAGGCGGAGTCTAAGATCGCTCCACACCAGTCTCCATTCAGGTCCGACCTTAGACTCCGCCTCCTCCGGCAGAGCCAGCGCTGATTGGCCGAAGGCTGGCCAATGCATTCCTATGCGAATGCAGACTTAGCAGTGCTGAGTCAGTTTTGCTCAACTACACATCTGATGCACACTCGGCACTGCTACATCAGATGTAGCAATCTGATGTAGCAGAGCCGAGGGTGCACTAGAACCCCTGTGCAAACTCAGTTCACGCTAATAGAATGCATTGGCCAGCGCTGATTGGCCAATGCATTCTATTAGCCCGATGAAGTAGAGCTGAATGTGTGTGCTAAGCACACACATTCAGCACTGCTTCATCAAGCCAATACAATGCATTAGCCAGTGCTGATTGGCCAGAGTACGGAATTCGGCCAATCAGCGCTGGCCAATGCATTCTATTAGCCCGATGAAGTAGAGCTGAATGTGTGTGCTAAGCACACACATTCAGCACTGCTTCATCAAGCCAATACAATGCATTAGCCAGTGCTGATTGGCCAGAGTACGGAATTCGGCCAATCAGCGCTGGCTCTGCCGGAGGAGGCGGAGTCTAAGGTCGGACCTGAATGGAGACTGGTGTGGAGCGATCTTAGACTCCGCCTCCTCCAGCAGAGCCAGCGCTGATTGGTCGAGTTCCGTACTCTGGCCAATCAGCGCTGGCCAATGCATTCTATTAGCCCGATGAAGTAGAGCTGAATGTGTGTGCTTAGCACACACATTCAGCTCTACTTCATCAGGCTAATAGAATACATTGGCCAATCAGCGCTGGCCAATGCATTCTATTAGCTTGATGAAGCAGAGTGTGCACAAGGGTTCAAGCGCACCCTCGGCTCTGATGTAGCAGAGCTGAGGGTGCACAAGGGTTCAAGTGCACCCTCGGCTCTCCTACATCAGAGCCGAGGGTGCGCTTGAACCCTTGTGCAGCCTCGGCTCTGCTACATCAGAGCCGAGGGTGCGCTTGAACCCTTGTGCACACTCTGCTTCATCAAGCTAATAGAATGCATTGGCCAGCACTGATTGGCCAGAGTACGGAATTCGGCCAATCAGCGCTGGCCAATGCATCCCTATGGGAAAAAGTTTATCTCACAAAAATCACAATTACACACCCGATAGAGCCCCAAAAAGTTATTTTTAATAACATTCCCCCCTAAATAAAGGTTATCCCTAGCTATCCCTGCCTGTACAGCTATCCCTGTCTCATAGTCACAAAGTTCACATTCTCATATGACCCGGATTTGAAATCCACTATTCGTCTAAAATGGAGGTCACCTGATTTCGGCAGCCAATGACTTTTTCCAATTTTTTTCAATGCCCCCAGTGTCGTAGTTCCTGTCCCACCTCCCCTGCGCTGTTATTGGTGCAAAAAAGGCGCCAGGGAAGGTGGGAGGGGAATCGAATTTTGGCGCACTTTACCACGTGGTGTTCGATTCGATTCGAACATGGCGAACACCCTGATATCCGATCGAACATGTGTTCGATAGAACACTGTTCGCTCATCTCTACTAACTAGTATGGACTCCTGTACTAAAATGGTTATTTCCATAGTACTGCGTTCTGATTCTGCCGTTATATTACTGATCAATAGATGGTTGCAGTACTTGTCCAGTGATCTGACAATTGATGTTTGTGTTCTATGATGTTTTCAGTCTTGCGTTCTACCGCAGTTGGCATTGTGCCCCACCTAATGGCATCTAGCGTATAAATAATTGTGGCTTCAGGTGTACAAAGGAAATTTCTATGGTAGCGGCGGTGTTTTTTTGTGATCTTTCACATTTCACAGTCAGAGCAGCTTGCAGTGTGTTCTGTGCTCAGCCTGTCTTTAATTTTACTGATTTGTAATCCCTTTTACTGGGCCAGTTATGGCTTTGATGTGTTTTCATTAGCAGGTGTTAAAGTCTGCCGAGCAAGCGCTCTTATAAAGATCTTTTCTCTTTCCCAGGCCCCTCTCACCTTTTGCTGTCTCTATTTCTGCCTCTTTAACTAGGAGTACATAGCTGTGTGAAAGAGCCGAAATTCTTGGAGACTTGGCAGCTCTGTATTGACTTGACATACCGCATTCCCACGCTTACTGACCACATTCACACTTGCAGTGCCGTGCCCGGGATCTCTGTCAGCAGCGTGGTTTCTTTTTTAAACCTATTGATAACATCTCAGTTTCCAGTGGCATTTCCATCCCCAGGTACTAGACGTGCTGACTGTGCGGATGCAGGTTCCAGTAGCGGCCTGGGCTCCGCGCTCTGGATCTGACTTTACAAATCTCACCATTCCACCCACTCTCTGACTCTACTACCGACTTCTCACCTTGACATCAGCATAATAGCTGCTACTGTAGGTTGATCATGGAACGAGACCAATCCTGAATATTTTTGGCTACTGGTTGCAGAGATGGTTCTCTCACTTTAGACCAGTGGTTCTTAACCTTGTTTGAGGTACCGAACCCACACGTTTCATATGCACATTCACCGAACCCTTCTTTAGTGAAAAAGTTTTTTTTTCCAAATTCAAGACATAGGTATATGTTTTTTTACTGGTACACAAAATGAACCATAGGGCCTAGGGTTCGATCGAACCCTGGTTAAGAACCACTGCTTTAGACATATTGTTTCAGAATACTTTGTCATTAGGGTTTAGCCGATCTTGACTTTTCAGGATCGATTTTGAAATCCGATTTCCGATCATTTTTCATTCGAATCCGAACTCGATCCCAATTCAAGTCAATGGGATTTTTTTTACTAATCGGAGATCGGATTTTAAAAGCAATCCTATTCACTATACAGCATGGAATCTAACAATTGAACGTTTTAATTGTTAGAATCCACGCTGTGTAGTGATTTTTTTTTAATCACTAAGTAGCCAGAGGATTTTTTATTAATCCTCTGGCTACTTAGTCCCCCCTGGTGTCCACTTACCTGCAGAGATGGCTGGTCCGGTGCCCGGTGTTCTCGTTTTTCTTCGCCTCGCTGCCCCCTGCCTCCCTGGTTAGAAGAGTGTGGGCGGGTACTGGGAGGGGAGACGTCACGTCTCCCCGCCCTGTACCCACCCACACTCTCCTAAGCCACAAGCCCCGCCTTCTTCTTAGCTCTTTAACACTAACCTGGGAGGCGGGGGCAGCGAGGCGAAGAAGACCGAAAACATCGGGCACCATACCAGCCATCTCTGCAGGTAAGTAGCTACTAGAGATGTTAGCTAGCCTCCCATTAGAATGAATGGACGCAGCCGGCGCGCAGGGGGTTAAGGCTGTGTGCTGGCTGCTTCCATTCATTACTATGGAACCGCAGCAGAGCCTTCACACTGAGTATACAATACTCAGTGTGAAGGCTAACATTGTTAGCTTTTCCCACAATGCTTGGCCAGTAGCAAAGCATTGTGGGAAATAATCACCGATCTCGATCCCACCTAAAAAGATCGTGTTCGGAATTCTGATCGCGATCGTGAAATTTTCTCGATCGCCGATCGAAATCCGATCTTTTCCGAACACGATCACTCAACCCTATTTGTCATATAAAACAGCCACCCAGGGGGTTCTCTGGCTTATGAAATTACTTAACAGCTATTAAACTGGAAACAAAAAAACAGAACCTGTATAATATTTTTTTTTCCTCATTTCCTATTTATTTTTATTTAAAGGATTTTTCTGAGATCTCTCTTGGCGAGGGGTAGGCAACCTTCGGCACTGCCGCTGTTGTAAAACTACAGCTCCCAGCATGCATACTTGCACTGTTGTACTTGGAACTCCTATAGAAGAGAATGGAGCATGTTGGGAGTTGTAGTTTCAAAGCAGCTGAAGGTTGCTGACCCCTGCTCCAGGCCATGAATATCAGCTAGGGGGGTCTGACTCTTGTCACCCATTCCAATCAGCTATTTAAACTTACCTTGGGTAAATGTTGCAGCCTCCTCATTTTTCTCACTGGTTTGTACCATATCCATTTAAGTGAACAGGACAAAGCTGTGTTACTATCCCAGAAAATTCAGTATTGTTGGCAACTATGCTATGGATCAGAGCAAACAATGACTATTGTAACAAAGCCAGTTTGTGACATTATTTCCTTCCTAGATATTCCACCATCAACTGTGTGTGGTATTATTGCAAAATGGAAGCATTTAGGAACCACAGAAATTCAATCATGAAGTGCACACCATGTAAAGTTACAGAGCAGGGTCGCCAAGTTCTGTTTTCAGTAAAGTGCTAGCATATGTTGTCATGTCTAGCAATACATAATGTAGGTCCATTCACATGGAGGAAAATGGTGAGGAATTTCAGCGTGGAAAAAAAGCCTCCCGTTGACTTAAATGCTAACAGAAAAAGGAACCCATTGAAGTCAATGAGAGGCTTTTTTTTCAGTGCTGAAATTCCACACCAAATTCCTCACCATTTTCCTCCGTGTGAATGGACCCTGTCCGCCCATGTCGACATTGTATTGATTAAATACAGAAAAGTATTGGGACACACCTCTTAAAGAGGATTTTCCATACAAATGAATTATCCACAGGGTGGGTTATCAGTACGTGATCTTTGGGAATCTCACACTCGGACCCCCCTGCACAGCTCAGTTGTTTCGGAAGCCTCCAGGTCTTGGAAGTTGGAGCAGTGAATGAGGAGCATGTGCAGTCTGCTTCTATTCAGCGGTAATACAAGCCTCTTCTATTACTTTATTAGGCTAAGCCCTCACGACGCGTCCCACAACAAAGAAGCACTGTGGAAAAAACTGCGGTGGCAACGCTTCGCGGTTCTTCCTGCAGTGCTTTAGACAGAAAGTTCGCAAGGGTTTCCTCTGTGGACTTTCTGTTTCAATTATACCTATGGGCAGGGCAGGCTCCAGGTTTTTATGGGCCCTTGGGCGACAGAGCCTCAGTGAGCCCCCTTGTGGAGAAGGCGGGAGTCGGGATACTGCGCGCTGCTGTGGGTAGACGAAGCGAGTGACGTCACGCAGGAGCGCGGCGTCACCTATACCATACCTCCCAACTTTTGAAGGGTAGAAAGAGGGACGAAATGTGCGGCGCACGCCGCGGCAAATTTAGCTCCGCTCACTTTTATGTTGACTCCGTCCATTCTCATTTATTTTTCATGTGCCCCCACACAGTATAATCCTCCTACAGTCACCTGTAAATCATATGCCCCCCCTCCATCTCTCTCCCAGTTTCATATACACCCTTCCTCTGCCCCCAGTTTCATGTCCCCCCCTCCATCTCTGTCCCCAGTTTCATGCCGTTCTCCCCCCCTTCATCTGCCCCAGTGTCATGCCGTTCTCCCCCCCTTCATCTTCCCCAGTGTCATGCCATTCTCCCCCTTCATCTGCCCCAGTGCCATGCCGTTCTCACACCCCTTCATCTGCCCCAGTGCCATGCCGTTCTCCCCCCTTCATCTGCCCCAGTGTCATGCCATTTCCCCCCCTCCTTCATCTGCCCCAGTGTCATGCCGTTCCCCCCCCTTCATTTGCCCCCAGTTTCATGCGCCCCCTTCATTATGTTCCACCTTAATGTTTAACACAAAACAAACACACTCACCTTCCAACGCTCCCCCGCCGCTCTCTCCGCTCTCACTCCACTCACATAGTTGTAGGCCCGATGTGACGTCATCACATTGCGCCTACAAATGCAGAAGCCGGACCGCAGCGTTAAAGCAGGAGTTGAGCTGTGGCAGCTCCTGCTTTAATCGCCTATGTACTCAGCTCATCGGTGTCTGACGAAATCAGGACAGGCAAGTGCTGGGACAGGCAAGTGCTGGGGCGGGCAAGTGCCGGGGGGCCCCCAGAGGCTCTGAGGGCCCCGGCACTTGCTTGACTATGCTGTCTGCTGACGCTGGCCCTGCCTATGGGGAAACCGGCGCTGTTTTTGTAGGTATTGACATGCTGCGATTTTCAAAATCCTGCTGGTTTTGGAAAACATGGCATGTCCGCACCGTGGTTTTTACCACTAAGTGGGCATGGAATTCGTTAGAATCTCATCCACTTTACCTGTACTGTAAAATGCTGCAATTTTTCCTGTGGTTTTTATGCCACATGGGGCCCCGGGCTTAGAAGCAGACCACATGGACTCTCCATTCACTGCACAGCTCCCTATGTTTGGAAGCTTCCAGTACAGTTGATCTGTGTGGGGTTTGGTTGTTGGATCCCCACAAATCCAGGAACTCAGCCATGAAATACAGGGCCTGGGGCAGAAGGATATTGGTAGATGGAGCTGGTTGAGATGCTGCACATGAAATATCTATATGTACTGCAGTGAGTGCACTATGCTTTGCATCACTTGTGCGGATCGTGAGGGGTGATATATTGCATGTAAAAACAGGAATATACATATTACATACCTAATACATATTATATTCTGTAGTACAGTGCTCATAACCTGTCATGGCCCTATATTGCAAACTCAGACTGATTTTATATTGAGGTATCTTTTTAACAGATTCCATATGTATCCTCATGAAACATTATATTATGTCGCATTGTGGAGGTATTGCTTCTAGGAGAGAATGCGGTGTCCTACACAGTCCTTATGGGACCAGTTATGTGTGGTTGTACGGGATCTGTGCACACAGCTCTACTGTATGGATAAGCCCTAATTCACATTCACGTAACATGTGGCCTCCGTATTTTTCCACTATGAAAAAGTGCAGTGGAAACATTGTAGAAAGTATGAGCTTGGACTGAAAATACCTTTCTTTTTTTTCTTTCTTTTTTTTTTTTTTTTTTTTATATAGTAGGCGTCTATGCAGACTATAATTTTTGGAACATTGCTCCATGAAATCTATAGGTTTAGCCTATGTCCGCTGTAATTGTGAGCTCTTGCTGAGAGCAGCTCATGTCTGATATAAAAATATACTCCATGTGTTCGTGTGTAGAAAGGGGTGATTGATTTAGAGGAAGTCCTGGCTGTTTAGACAGAGGGTACGTGAAGTTCAGTCTTGTAAGTTTCTCTCTATAGAAAGGATCTTTTCTGTTTCTTCGTGTAGTGGAAATAAAAACTGAAACCCAATATGCCAGATCCCTCTCAGGGCCGTTGTGTGAATGCCGAGCTTTGTGTGTGAGCCTTAAGCACACGTCCGGGGGATGTTAAACAACCTGAAATCTCTGAGTGTGCTTCTAGGGACACTGAGGATATTGCAAGGAGCTGCCCACACTTGTCCTGACTGAAAGGTTTATCTGGCCGCTTAGCAGAGATTACTACATTGGCCTTCATTCAAAAGAGTAACCTGTGACCCGCGGTTATACTGCAAGACAGGATTTATTCCACACCCCTATATCTGTCACTATGTCTCCTGACAATCCATTGGAAGTGATCAGTGGTCCCCAGCCTCAATAGACAGATGCAGAGCAATTAATAACCTATTATAAAACCATTTTAGGTTTTTTCCTGATTTTCAGGCCCCTACAGTACCACCTTGCCATTATACAGATTGATATTAGATGGTGGCCCTTGTATGAACCTTTCATTGCAGCATAATGTATAAAATGAAGTTATAAAATATAGAGTACATGACCACCTTCATCAATAGTTACTGGAAAGAAAGCTAAAATGCAGTGTACAATTCAATAAATGCAACGCAACAATGCAAGCTATATATTATTGACCAGTAAAAGGAGACACATCGATGCCCTACAAGCTACGGTACCCCATTACAAGCAAGCTCTAGTAGCATCCAATGGATACACAGATGGAGCTGAGGCAGCCTGGCTGTACTTGCACCACATGCTTCCAGAGCTGGCTTGCAATGATATATCTTGGCCTCTAGGACTGCATGACCCGTCAGAAGACCCGGATCATGCAGATAACTCTACATTAGTCATTAACCAACAGCGTGACTGCCACAATGCAGTCACAAGAAATCCATCAGGGTTGGACTTTTTGCAATCATAATCTCATGGTTGCAGCAATCTGCAAGTTACAACACAACCCCAGTCACTTTTTATTATGCTGCCATGTAGCATATTAAAAATGCAATCATTGGTTGTGTCTCTGTCAAAATTGTCATGTAGTCCTAGTCTAACAATCCATCAAAAGTCCAGATAACGTCACTCCAATCAATGCCAATTGTATGACTGCCAACTTCAGCTGATAAAGTATTCCCAAGAGCAGGATCTAACTTATAGGGAAGCATAAAACAAGGTCTGTGAATGAGTTGTTTTAATATGGACACTTCAAGTTGCAATAAAACAATCCTAAGATGCTATTTAAGTACCTTTACTTATACCATACTTATCACTTGTAGTTTGTATGTCTGTACGCAAATACAACCTCAAAGGTGCTATCTCTTCCCTTATCATTCTTTCCTTGTGTATTGGTTTAAAGGTGTTATTGCCTTTAACAAGTCCCAATGGGAAGCTGTTGTGGGAGACCCAACTAATGATGATGACTAGGGGAAATTCTTGACGTTCCTACTTTAGTATTCCTGACAGTGGTGAAGCTAAAGTCATGTGGGCCCCGGTGCAATCTTTTGTCCAGTGTCCCTTACCTCATCCCTACAGTGAATTCTTGATAGTGATGGTTACAGGTACTAAGGAGTATAATCATCCTTAGTGTGGTTAGGGTAATCTGTGGGTCTCCTTGGCTTATGGGCCAGATGAAAGCTGCAATCTCAATACTGATGCCAGTGCTTATGGGCCCACTAAGACTCCTGGGCCCTGGTGCGACTGCACGCTCTTCATCCCCTCAAGTTACGCCCCTGATTCCTGGTTATCTCAAGCATGGTACTCAATTATACATTAGACAACAGGCTTATCTGTCCACAGCAAATATGTCCAGATACAGACCAGGTACAGAGGATGTGTGCTGTAAATGCAGTGAAAAATCTGGTGTATTTTATCACATTTGTTGCAGTCAAGGCTTTGGTCTCAAGTGCTTACATTTCTTCACGACATCTTCAATATATAGAATTTTAAGGCACGATTAGAGATGAGCGAGTACTGTTTGGATCAGCCGATCCGAACAGCACGCTCGCATAGAAATGAATGGACGTAGCCGGCACGCGGGGGGTTAAGCGGCCGGCCGCTGTCAAAGCGGAAGTACCAGGTGCATCCATTCATTTCTATGGAGCGTGCTGTTCGGATCGGCTGATCCGAACAGTACTCGCTCATCTCTAGGCACGATCATATTCCTATCCCAATGAAATAATAGTATGAATTCATCTCACACGTATTCTTGCTGCCAATATTTCCACGCTACCCAGTGTTGGTAACTCTTCATTTCGACTCCCATATTGGATCTTAAGTCGCTTTACCTTTCGCCTTTGCCATAATAACCTACAGTGTTGGTCAAAAGTATTGGCACCCCTGCAATTCTGTCAGATAATACTCATTTTATTCCAGAAAATGATTGCAATCACAACTTCTTTGGTATTATTATCTTCATTTAATTTGTCTTCAATGGAAAACCACAAAAAGAATTGTCAAAAAGCCAAATTGGATATAATTCCACACCAAACATAAAAAAGGGGGTGGACAAAAGTATTGGCACTGTTTGAAAAATCATGTGATGCTTCTCTAATTTGTGTAATTAACAGCACCTGTTACTTACCTGAGGCACCTAACAGATGGTGGCAATAACTAAATCACACTTGCAGCCAGTTGAAATGGATTAAAGTTGACTCAACCTCTGTCCTGTGTCCTTGTGTGGACCACATTGAGCATGGAGAAAAGAAAGAAGACCAAAGAACTGTCTGAGGACTTGACAAGCAAAATTATGAGGAAGCATGAGCAATCTCTAGGCTACAAGTTCATCTCCAAAGACCTGAATGTTCCTGTGTCTACCATGCCCCGTGTCATCAAGAAGTTTAAAGCCCATGGCACTGTGGCTAACCTCCCTAGATGTGGACAATGGGAAGAATATGCAAATCTGTCTTCCATGATGTAATTAGGAAGTCAGCTGCTGCCTCAGTGTGGGGGTGGTCTCTCCCCAAGGAGTGACAATATCCCCTTAGATGTGGACGGAAAAGAAAAATTGACGAGAGATTTCAACGCAAGATTGTGCAGATGGTTAATAAAGAACCTCGACTAACATCCAAACAAGTTCAAACTGCCCTGCAGTCCAAGGGTACAACAGTGTCAACCCGTACTATCCGTCGGCGTCTGAATGAAAAGGGACTGTATGGTAGGATACCCAGGAAGACCCCACTTCTTACCCAGAGACATAAAAAAGCCAGGCTGGAGTTTGCCAAAATTTACTTGAGAAAGCCAAAAAGCGTTTTGGAGGAATGTTCTCTGGTCAGATGAGACAAAAGTAGAGCTTTCTGGGAAAAGGCATCAACATAGAGTTTACAGGAAAAAAAAAAAGAGACCTTCAAAGAAAAGAACACGGTCCCTACAGTCAAACATGGCAGAGGTTCCCTGATGTTTTGGGGTTGCTTTGCTGCCTCTGGCACTGTACTGCTTGACCGTGTGCATGGCATTATGAAGTCTGAAGAATACCAACAAATTTTGCAGCATAATGTAGGGCCCAGTGTAAGAAAGCTGGGTCTCCCTCAGAGGTCATGGGTCTTCCAGTAGGACAATGACCCAAAACACACTTAAAAAGCAGTAGAAAATGGTTTGAGAGAAAGCACTGGAGACTTGTAAAGTGGCCGGCAATGAGTCCAGACCTGAATCCCATAGAACACCTGTGGAGAGATCTCTTGATGGCAGTTTGGAGAAGGCCCCCTTCACATCTCAGGGACCTGGAGCAGTTTGCCAAAGAAGAATGGTCTAAAATTCCAGCAGAGCCTTGTAAGAAACTCATTGATGGTTACCGGAAGCGGTTGTGCGCAGTTGTTTTGTTTAAAGGTTGTGCTACCAAGTATTAGGCTGAGGGTGCCAATACTTTTGTCCGGCCCATTTTTGGAGTTTTGTGTAAAATGATCAATGATTTAACTTTTTTCATTCTCTTTTGTGTTTTTTCATTGCAAGCAAAATAAATGAAGATATTAATACCAAAGAGTTTGTGCTTGCAATCATTTTCTGGAAGAAACTGAGTATTATCTGACAGAATTGCAGGGGTGCCAATACTTTTGGCCAACAATGTATACCCACGGTCAACCACCTGCACTCTCTGGGGGAATATTTCAGGCTGAAAGATAAGATGCTGATTTGAAAGACAATTCACAGTAAATATCCAATGTCGATCCTTGGATTTCTGCAGTAATTTGCATTGCCAAGGATTTGTACACAGACAAGCCATATTGAATGGGGATAATCCATGTCTGACTACCCACCAAAAATTTTCATGCAAAATTCACTGATGTCAACTCTTTTTCCGATGCCACAGATTAAAAATCTACGCCATAATTCATATCAATAGATTTGTATTGAAAACAGTGGGAGGTAGAATAGATCCAGGTTTCTTGTGGATATCAAACTGTATTGCCCACCAAAATCCATGTGAAAAACCACCTGTGTCAACCTCCACTAACAAATATTGAAATTTTTATATACTTTCTGTATTAGTATCTGTCCCTCCTGTAATTTTTCATTTTTGTGACACTAGCTTTGTGCGAATTGTCTTTTCTCAAAAAACAGCATTTTTTTGAATGAAAAAAAATCAAGAAAACAACTCTCGTGGCCGCCTCAGGTTATAGTGAGTCTAACATCGGCGCCAATCATATTTCGCTGTGACCACCGCCAAGCGAACTTCCTGAACGGAATACTGAACACAGATGTGAACCAGGCCTTAGATATACAGTATATATTGAATATGGCTCCTCAGGAGCAGTCATAATAAAATTTGCAGAAAGTTCTGTGCAGATATTGAACCAGTAGGACACCTCCAAAACCTATAGAAAGCCGTAGACTATGATACAGCCTGTATCTTGGAATCCGCACAATGTAATTACAATTACTCAACTTTTTACATAGATTTATTTTATATATAAATTATTAGTGATTTCAGATGAGATTTTTTATTTTTAATTGATTTATCATTTGCATTTGGAAGTAGCAATTTGTCACTAGATGAAAGCTGCTACTAGGCCCCTGACTATCCACTCCCAAGAGGTTGGATGTAGAAGAATAATATATATCTTTTCAGATCTTGATAAGACATGTTCAGCTTCTTGTCCTCTTCTTCATGGACATTGAATCATGTAATCACTTACAGACTCCAGCACTTACTACTCTTCACTTTCCATCCCAGGACCCATTGTAAAGAAGTGTTTGATCTCATAGTTGTTGACGTCTCTGCAGACACGGTACTTTGATATTTGGAATTGCCAATAGAAGATGTAGTTCTGATGGCTCGAAGATAAACCCTTCAACACTGAACATGGTGAAAGTCATGCATGATAATATTGCTAGTCAACAATAGATCACATAACTGTTGCTAGAAATTTTCATTCTTGCAGTTTTTTGTTTTTTTTTTACAATATTGTACTGTTGGGCTGCAGTGGTGGTGTCATAGTAATGCATTAGGCTGAGGCCCCCTAGATTTTGCCGCGATTTTTTGAGCCAAAGTTTGGAGTATATTGAGCAGAAGGCAGAAGTATAAAAGCTTCTTATATATTTCCCATTCCTTTTGTAGTCATCTCTGGCTTGGCCTCATAAAATCATAGAAAAATCTACAACAAAAAAAGGTGCGTTTCCGCACCATGGGGCCTTAGCCTGAGGCCGGGCCCCACGGGCCTGAAATGACACAGTACAGGCAAAGTGGATGGGATTTAAGCGAATCCCATGCCCACGTTGCGGTAAAAACCGCGGTGCGGACATGCCTCGATTTCCAAAACTGGCACAGTTTTGGAAACTGCAGCATGTAAATTATATCTACGGAAACTCCGGCGGTCTTCCCATAGATATAATTGTAACAGAAAGTTTGCATAGGAAAACCAAGATACATTGCCGCCACGGTTTTTCCCACAGTGCTTTACTGCTTTGAGATGTCCCGTGGGGCCTTAGCAGGTTTATACACCTTGATCAAAATCTATACTAACAACCTTGTGCTCATTTTTGTAGATTTTGCTGAGGAGCATAAGATCAGTGTATAATAAAAAGACGCGCGCAAAAAGACGTACGTTATACAAACATGCCATTGAACTCAATGGCTAACTACATTTTACACGTGTGAAATGGACAGAATACAGTGTGTACACAGAATACACAGAGCGTAAACTCCGTGTGAAGGGGCCCTTACACCTGTGCTATTGTTTCCATCTCAGGCTAAAGCCCTACATTGCAAAAACCCAGTGTTTTTGCTGCTGCAGAAACGCCTCGTGAAAAAGTGCTGCATTTTATAGTACCTGCAAAGCAAATATGATTCTGGCTTATCCCATCCACGCATGTGGAAAAGCAGTGTTTTCAAAAATGCCCTCGTTCATGAAAACTACATCAGGCTCCGTTCCCACGCAGTAACGCGCTGCTCATTTAGACACGTAAACACATGTCACAGCGAGGCGCTTCAAAATAGATCCCATTCACTTCAATGGGTGCCGGCTTACGCGCGCTACCCATTGATTTCAATGTATAGCGCGCGTAAGCCGGCACCCATTGAAATCAATGGGATCTGTTTTGAAGCGCCTCGCTCTGACACGTGTTTACGTGTCTAAATGAGCGGCGCGTTACTCCGTGGGAACGGAGCCTCATGCAGCGTTTGTTAGCTGCGTTTTGCTACATGGGGCCTTAGCATCAGACTCTGTGTATACAACCTTGTACTTTGTCATTGTGCAAGCTGTGTTTTTCATGGTTATCACACTGACCCAATCACCATTATGGCCTAATTCACATCTGCATTAGTATTCCGTTCGGGGGAGTCCATGTGGACTTCCCCGAACAGAATACCAAACGCATTTGCAAGCAGTGTGCAGTGAAAGTACACGGATCATCATAGACTATAATGGGGCCTGTGTGCTTGCCACCAGATCTCCGCAGGAAACATGTTCACAATCTACTTTCCTGTCCGCATGATTCGTGCGGGCAGCGAGCCGCAAGCACACGGACCCCATTATAGTTTATGGGGTTCATGTGCTTTCACTGCACACCACTTACAAATGCGTTCAGTAGACCATTCGGGGGGTCCCCATGCAGACTCCCCGATCGGATTACCAAACGCAGATGTGAAGCAAGTATAAGGGTCCATTCACACAGAATTTTTTGGCAAGGATTCTGACTCTGAATCCATATCAGAATCCACATGTAAAAAAGCCTCCCCATAGAATTCTATGGGTTCCACTCGGTTTATTTTTCCACTCGCAGAATTTTTCCGCTAGCGGAAAAAAAAGCTTCCTTCAGGCGGATTCCGCCTGCAAAAACCAACGCAGTCAATGGGAGGCAGAAACTCCATGTTGCGGATTTGGGTGCGGAATTGGCAAAAACCACGTTGGAAAACCACTAGCAGTTTTTTCAAGGTCCATACACTGTGCTGGAGGAGTAAAAACCCAAAAACTAAAAAAATCCTCAAAAAATGCTCCAACGCTTTTCAGCAGAAAAAAGAACCCATTGAAGTCAATGGGAGGCTTTTTTTCAGCGCTGAATCTGACGCGGATTCCACACCAAATTCAGCGCCATTTTCCTCCATATGAAGGCACCCTTAGTCTCCATACACAAACTCTTGTATTATCACAGAACCCGTGTTGAGGCAGGTCCTATACCTGTCCATTTTGTGGCCTGGACTCACTGGGGGTTATTTATCATCTTTTTTGGCCATATTTTTTGCAGGTGCGCCTTTTTTTTTAGACTAGTTTTACTGTGAGGTCTATTTATGAGGTCAGCACACCTCCTTGTTAAATGTTGTACATGTGTTTGGTAGCTTAGCTGTGTCTTTATAAGCCATGTGCACTTTGCCCCTTTTTTGCTAAAAAATTGTGCCAATGCCTCTTTGTAGTGCTGTCTGACCTGACAGGCTCTTTTACGCTGCCTGTGTACTGGTCATAAATACAGCGTGAAAAAGATCTCCATTTAGGCCGTGACCACTTTTCTCAACAAAAGCAAAAAGTGGCAAGGGCAGCATAACATAAACATATCATACATACAATCATGTGCATGTAGTCTAAGGCTGAGTGCACACAGGGTTTTTTGGTCCGGAACCAGAGGCGGAGGGTGCCTCAGGTTCCGGACCCAGCAATGGGTAGCCGCAACTGGATGCCGGTGCAGTGCATCGGCACCTAGTCATGCACTCCGCTCCGGATTAGGCCCAATGAATGGGTCTAGTCGGGGGAGGGGGTGTTTTCAGGCAGATTGGCGAGGTGAATCAGCCTGAAGAATGAGCATGTCCGTTCTTTTTTCCGGGAGCCGGAACAAATGGCTCCCAGAAAAAAAGACCTGACCGGCTCCCAGTCATTTCAATAGGAGCCATCTTTTTGGTCAGGATTTTGAGGCGAATATAGACTTAAAATCCTGACCAAAATACCCCGTGTGAACTCAACCTAAGGTGTAGAACAAGGAGGATAATGGCAATGCTAGAATTCAACAGTGACTAATAGACTATACCGACTATGTGTCTGTCATTTTATGGGATATAATAGCAGAGCATGTTGGACTTCTCCAGCATATTTGACGGAATCTGTGAGAGAATTCTAACATAGCAATGTGAACAAAAGTCTAAACCTGCTACTTCAATTAACAAAGCCTGAAGAGCTAGATCAGCCACTTAGTCCTGAACCAGGGGCTGGAGCCTGGACAACCAAAAATGCCCCTCTGCCCCTTTTTGAAGAGATTGGTACTGTAAGTTACGTGTTATTATTTGGAAGCCCCCTATCTCAGGTTTCGCACAGGGGTACATGATCCTCAAGTTACTTCCCGTGACACTAGCCTCTTACCTATCCTATGTAACAATACACATTTTCATCAATTCACAAAAATCTGTCTCAAATAGTTTGTGCTAAGGGCTCGTTCACATCTGCGCCCAGGTGTCCGTTCTGCAGGTTTCCGTTTCCTGCATAAAACAGAGCAGGAGACGGAAACCTGCAGGAGGCTTTCTCACCCATTCATTTGAATGGGTGAGAAAGCTGTCCACCCGTGAGCGGCAGTGAGCGTTTTGCGCTCTCCGCCGCGAAACCGGGTTTTTTAATCCGTACAGAGTCGGACATGCAGTACTCTGTGTCCGGATTAAAAAATCCGGTTTCGCGGCGGAGAGCATAAAACGCTCACTGCCGCTCACGGCCAGACCCGATCTGTGCTTTCCGTCTTCTGGCATGCAGAAGACGGAAAGCACAGAACGGAGACCAGAACGCAGGAGTGAACCTAGTGTAAGCAACAATGTAGGATGCGACCACTCGTATATTCAGGCTTCTATATGCCATGTAATAGACAATAGAAACACCATAGGTCCACTAACTGGGGGCCCCTATACAGCTGTCTAGATTGGATTAATGGTGTGCCTGACTACACTGCTTACTTTTGTATGACAGTGTCTCCAGTAGAGGGCGCTTGCTGCATAAAGAAATGTAATGGTGAAGTACCATTAGGTGCAGCTCACTGTACACAGATTAAGGCTGCTCCTGTTCAGTGCTTCCTATAGAAATCTACACATGTGGGCCCCTTTTTGTCCAGTATCTCTGCATAGAGTACCCTCTTACATCTCTCTCTCTGATGCTCAGTAGTTTAGGCATTTACCTGCGGTCTAATGGACCATAGCAAGTAGCTGCTAAGGCGATAAGGCCCCCCTGACCTAGTGGGCCCCTGTACAGCTGTAAACATTGCACCAATGGTATGTCCGCCTCTGTAGATCCATATGTATGTAACCAGCCCTTAGCCTGGATTCAGAAGTCAGGAAAATAGAACAGCTTCTCATTACAGTGAGGGTTGCATATGTGTATTGTGACAAATGCCGGTGTGAAGAGTCCAGAGGAGCGGTGCAGCATGTGTCCCATTTCCAGCGCTGACCTGGCCGCCCCACATAGGTACTCTCAGAGCTGCGGCTGATCTCTGTTAATCAGCAGAGCAGGGATTTCTCTCTGTTAGTGCTGGCAGGCCAGACAGTCAGACTACCGGGTTGGAAAATGTGCAGGGAGCCTCTCTCGGCAATCACACTGGAATGTTAGTGTTGGACTGCAAGGTTGGACTGGTGCAGCTGTATTATCCTAAAACGTTCCCTGCTACTCTGGAGGGACTGGGTGTGGTGGGACCTGCTACCCAAACCCACATTCACCTGATTATTTTCTGTCTGAGTGGATGCATGAGTTTAACCCCTCAGCTGTGTCTCATTTTGTAGAAGTTTGCTATGTTATGTCTAGCTGCTCCCTCTGCTGGTCAGGTGATTAAATGCAGTCCTATAGCGGTTCATAGAAAGGGGTTTTGCCCCTTCTTACAGGCGGTGCTTGTCAAAGCTTCTGTGCAATGAATGAAGTTGCTAAATTCTACAGTGTTACTTTCTTATACAAGAGCTAGCACTAAGGTTACACAGATTGGAAATGTTGGTTAAATACAGCAATGATTATAAGTTTCAGGATATGGACATGAGGGCCTTGTAGCAATGGAGAATTAGGAAAAAAACAGCATCTCCGCTCATCTGAAGTGAATGAGACTAAGCTGCAATACCACACATAACCAGTAGACAGGTATGGCGCTGTTTTTGAAGAAGGCAGCCACTTTTTTAAAATCCTGTATTCCATCATGCTGTATTTAATACAGAGCTCGGTTCCTTTTTTATGTGAAAGTTAAACAAGCTAGAAATGTGTTCTGATGTAGATGTGACACTGGGGTAAAGACCGATACTTTCCAGTGTGATCTGACTGTAATGAGGCAGAACCTTCTCCTTCACATCTGCTGGTCACCTGTAGCAGTCTTATGTATCACATATTTGAGTGGATCTTTCTGCTGCCAGGGACATCTGCAGATGACATCTAGGCCTATGCACAATATGTAGCACATTAGAAGCCAGGGCATTAGCCGTGTATGTTTGTAGCTACTATGAAGCTTGTAAAGTATATGACACTGGCGCTCTGCTATTCACTTTAGCTCAGGATGGAATTCTCTGTGTCTGTCTATAAGGGCCATAAAGAATATTTAAATAAGATTTTCTTTTACAATGGAGTTAGAGGTTCTGCTGACACGCCATGCTCATTCCAAAAGGAAAACAATAGGGGGGATTTATAAAGACTGGCAGGTCGGGCACCTAATTTATTAAGAGGTTACATAATACAAAAGACGTATCTCCTGCCCTCCATGCACCTGAATCTCCCCATTGGAGATGGGATGTATTTGAGCTGTAATTTTTTTTTTCCAGTTTTTTTGGTGTAAATGATAGAAAATTCGTCATCGCATGGTAGTCCGCACCTCTCCCACTAAGCCCTGCCCAATATGGCCACTTTTTAGAAAAGTGGTATGGTGGACATATTAGCTCAAAAACACCCATGCACAATAATTTGCGACTTTTATGATACATTTTATGCCAGCTAATCTGCTCCCTATGGGTCTGTGTACCTATTACATACCCAGAATGCAATATCATATCATCAAGATACCTTATTCTCCTCTAGAATTAAGCCCTATATGATATTATAATTCCATACTAGGCTATGGACCAGAGTATGCCAGAATTTTTGTTTAATCACAGATTATCATGCCAAAAATAAAAAATAAAAAAAAATCTGAGGCTATGGATATTGCATTCTGATTCTGTGCCCTATCCTGGGTATAGTTGTGTGCATGAGCCCCAATTTAATCCATAGTCATTTTCCATTGTGGTCTATAGGAGACACAGGAGCACCTTGGATCAAAATCTGACATTTAGGCTAAGGCCTCACGTTGCGGAAACACAGCATACAGTTCTATGAAAAAGTTTGGGCACCCCTATTAATCTTAATCATTTTTTGTTCTAAATATTTTGGTGTTTGCAACAGCCATTTCAGTTTGATATATCTAATAACTGATGGACACAGTAATATTTCAGGATTGAAATAAGGTTTATTGTACAGAAAATGTGCAATATGCATTAAACCAAAATTTGACCAGTACAAAAGTATGGGCACCCTTATCATTTTATTGATTTGAATTCCCCTAACTACTTTTTACTGACTTACTGAAGCACAAAATTGGTTTTGTAACCTCAGTGAGCTTTGCACTTCATAGCCAGATGTATCCAATCATAAGAAAAGGTATTTAAGGTGGCCAATTGCAAGTTGATCTCCTATTTGAATCTCCTCTGAAGAGTGGCATCATGGGCTACTCAAAACAACTCTCAAATGATCTGAAAACAAAGATTGTTCAACATAGTTGTTCAGGGGAAGGATACAAAAAGTTGTCTCAGAGATTTAACCTGTCAGTTTCCACTGTGAGGTACATAGTAAGGAAATGGAAGACCACAGGGACAGTTCTTGTTAAGCCCAGAAGTGGCAGGCCAAGAAAAATATCAGAAAGGCAGAGAAGAAGAATGGTGAGAACAGTCAAGGACAATCCACAGACCACCTCCAAAGAGCTGCAGCATCATCTTGCTGCAGATGGTGTCACTGTGCATCGGTCAACTATACAGCGCACTTTGCACAAATAGAAGCTGTATGGGAGAGTGATGAGAAAGAAGCCGTTTCTGCACGTACGCCACAAATAGAGTTGCCTGAGGTATGAAAAAGCACATTTGGACAAGGCAGCTTCATTTTGGAAACAAAAATTGAGTTGTTTGGTTATAAAAAAAGGCGTTATGCATGGCGTCCAAAAAGAAACAGCATTCCAAGAAAAACACATGCTACCCACTGTAAAATTTGGTGGAGGTTCCATCATGCTTTGGGGCTGTGTGGCCAATGCCGGCATCGGGAATCTTGTTAAAGTTGAGGGTCGCATGGATTCCACTCAGTATCAGCAGATTCTTGAGAATAATGTTCAAGAATCAGTGACGAAGTTGAAGTTACGCCGGGGATGGATATTTCAGCAAGACAATGATCCAAAGCACCGCTCCAAATCCTCAGGCATTCATGCAGAGGAACAATTACAATGTTCTGGAATGGCCATCCCAGTCCCCAGACCTGAATATCATTGAACATCTGTGGGATGATTTGAAGCGGGCTGTCCATGCTCGGTGACCATCTAACTTAACTGAACTTGAATTGTTTGTCCAAAATACCTTTATCCAGGATCCAGGAACTGATTAAAAGCTACAGGAAGCGACTAGAGGCTGTTATCTTTGCAAAAGGAGGATCTACTAAATATTAATATCACTTTTCTGTTGAGGTGCCCATACTTTTGCACCGGTCAAATTTTGGTTTAATGCATATTGCACATTTTCTGTTAGTACAATAAACCTCATTTCAATCCTGAAATATTACTGTGTCCATCAGTTATTAGATATATCAAACTGAAATGGCTGTTGCAAATACCAAAATATTTAGAACTAAAAATGATTAAGATTAATAGGGGTGCTCAAACTTTTTCATAGGACTGTATTTCCTTTTCCTTTTAGGCTGTATCCTGTGAATTTGCCATAGAAGTCAATAGTTTCATGAACTTATGTTATTGTGCCAGGAATCACCTGTCTGTATTAGCACACAGGTATATTATATGTTGAGTATATTTTTGGATGTCATCAATCTGTATATGTATCTGAGGCCACTGCGGAGCACGTAATATTGTAGGGGGGCCACTGTGCAGCACATAATACTATGTGGGATCCACTGTGGAGCATGTAATACTGTGTGGGATCGACTATGGAGCATGTAATACTGTGTTGGGTCCACAGTGGAGCATGTAATACTGTGGGGGGGGGGGCATTGTGGAGCACATAATACTGTGTGGGATCCACTGTGGAGCACATAATACTGTGTGGAATCCACCGGATGCTGTGCAGCTCACTCACTGTATTATTGATAACTGCAGTACTAAAATGGTATTCCTTTTGAGTATCTTAGATCTGCCTGTAACCGCCACTATCCAGAATTTGCTCTAGGAAGGGGGTAGGGGGTCCAGACAAAGGTTTGCACCCGGGCCCACAAGACTACAGTTATTCCACTGGCTGCTACTGTAAGTCACGTCAGAAAATCCTCTGCATGTACATCTGTGTGGTCATATACTAATAGGTTCACATGATCTGCACAGGTCAGCAAAAATATAGCAGATCAGACAGTGCATTACAGTAGAATTGTATACCTAACAGGACACTTGTGTGATTCCTTACAGTCCTGTATATTAGTCTTGTAATATTCACATATTCATATTAGGACAATGGACCTCCCTACTATGTCTTAAATGTGGATCCTAAGTTAGAACTTTAATTATGAGTCCTCTATTCTTTCCACATCACATCATGGAGGAAAGGTGGAGAACATTGTAAAGCAGACCATACACTGCGGCTGCACTCCCAGTTGTCATATATACTACATTACCATTACCTTACAATAACCAGACACAATCGCCATTGAATTATGACACAATGCAGTACATTATCCCTAACATATATTCCCATTTTATTATATATTCCACTCGTCTTCCTGTGTTCTCTTTAGGGGCAGCTTTCCAAAATATGTTGGTCTTGTAAAATAGGCTGTTTTATTCTCAGCCCTTTACTCTATAAAATTTTATATGGCAGAGTGCAGAAGTGGCACAGGGTAAGTGGCTGGCTTTCACTACACGCCTGGGACAGGGCTGTTCACATGCAGAGACGAGCACGGTTTCACTGCTATGTCTTGTATTGTGGTCAGTGTGGTGTGTTTTGGGGTCAATGACTCTTCAGTCGCTGTGTAATGACACTCTGCTCCACCATGAAACAACTTATGTGTATCCTCCTGCATCTGAGAAAACACTGATCCTTCCGGCAAGGAAAGAGTTATGTGGCATCTGGAAAAATTCACGGGTCTCTAGTGGCAGGTGGACAGAGCCTGTGACGTTTTATGAAAAGCAGGGATGAAAAGGAAGTTCTCATATTTTGTGAACTGTGAAGACGCCGCACCATTCCTTTACCATCAGGCTATAAAAGGTGTTTCAATCTATCAGTCAGCTATAAAGCAACTATGCAAAATCATTTCCAGCATTGAGAATCTCAGAAGACAAGGGAAAAGCTTTACAAGTAATGCTTAGCTATCTGCACAAACTCCCAAATTGCTTCCCTTATAAAATAAGTTTGTCTGCCGCCGCCACCACTAGGGGGAGCAGAGGAGCTTACTAGATAGTATTGAGACATTGAACTTCAAGTGTAACCCTACCATGTGTGTCCTGCCATGTTGATAATCTTTATACTATGTTTGCTTACCATTTGGCTAGCTGTTCTAGTACAATACTCCAGATGTGCCACCTCACATTGCATTGCTAGTAATATCCAATGATGGGGAATGTAGTCACTGAGAGGGTCAGCAGATTTTAGATTTCTGGCAAGTATTGTGTTATGGTGTAGACAAATTGTAAGTACCAGCATGACCACGTTCACTAGTATTTTAGGGTTAAGGGCATATTGTCACTACTTGGGGAGAGACCATCATATAGGTGTGTGGAGACTTATTAAGCCTTTAGCACTCCACTTCGCAAGGGACCATGGGAAGAATATGCAAATCTGTCTTCCATGATGTAATTAGGAAGTCAGCTGCTGCCTCAGTGTTGCAAACCAATAGAGGGTGCTCACTGGAATGTGCAAGCCTGTCTTCCCTGATGTAGTTAGGAAGACAGAATTTCTGTGAAATAACCCAATAAAGGTTTGCTCCCTTTAGCATCATGCTCGACCTTCCAAGAGGCCTTTGTTTTGCAATGACGCTGGGATTATTACCAGGTATAGTCTCTCAATCGAGGACGGCCGTTTCGATGTACTTGCATCTCGTCAGCTAGCCGTTCTAGTACAATACTCCAGATATGCCACCTCGATGTACTTTCTTCACTCTTCTAAATGGCCACTTCTGTGGGCTGTCCATACTCATTTTGAGCACAGCGAGTTCTCATCCTGTCTCCTGGCATCATTGAGACAGACTCCCACTGATCAGCAAGTGTTGGGCCGTCACTTCTAGTACTTGGAAAGCGCCCTTTAATAATGACACATACAGGCATCTTGTAAGGAAGGATCAGACACTGAGAATTATTTCACCCCAAGTGAGCAATGGTGCTGTGGTTATATGCCAATCCCATCACTCCCATCTTCATTTGCTAAGGTTTCGATGTGATCTGTATACAATGTAATAGTTCCCTTCATTCCTCAGGTGGGTGACAGGTTCATGGGGTCAGTGCTCAGCCACCTGTGAAAAAGGCTTTCAGCAAAGAGAAGTGTCCTGTGTATTCCAGCTACAAAATGGCACTTACGTCAACACCCGGGAAATTTACTGCACAGGACCCAAACCAGCGACCAGACAGACATGTGAGGGTCAAGACTGTCTGTCCATCTGGGAGGCTTCAGAGTGGTCCGAGGTAAAAATCTCATAACCTAACAATCATCTAAATATGAGGTTTGTGCCATTGTTGAAATGTTTGCCTTATATGTGTAGAATATTACATGGGATTGGACTGGGCAAATAATAAAGAAATAACCAAAACGAAGATTTTTCTGTCATATAAATAGGGGTATGGTATATAAAAGGGGAGTGTCCTAAAATAATTGTAATCAAGATAAATGTTCTATTAATTGTGACTTTGATTTAGGTCATTGCCCAGCCCTAGTGCCCCTCCCCCCATCCAATATAAGAAAGAACTTGGCCCTCAGTGGTAGTTTAGATATGTCCTAATTGTCCAAACTACAGGCCCCACATCTGGGACTCACATCTTTCTTAAGAACTGGCATTCCCTGACCTCCGTCTTGCAGTCATAGTGAAGGTAGAGATGGCCAGGTCTTTATATTCAAGTGTTCGGGAATTTCAGAAACTCCCAAGCTGGCAGCCTCTGCTATCCTCAGAAGTCCCATACCAGTGACTGTAGAAACCTGAGCATGTGACGTCATCTATCCCTTGACTGTGGCTATGGGACAGGGTCAATGTGAGTCCCAGAGATTGGTGCCATTTGCGTATCCTGTACCCCTTCTAGACCTGTCAGCTTAGATGCCAAGCACTAGGATGGGGTTGAGCTCATGGCATCGCATTCCCAATAAATGAATGACTGCTTTGAAGTTGGCACAAGAGGGCTCTGCTGCGGTATGTTCATTATTAAGGAATTACTTCCGAATGAAGGGCAGTAAGTCACGGCTTATAAAAAATGAAATGGACGATTTCCAAACTTTACATGAAGAATGTCTTTTGTTGCTGCTCTGATCTGAGGGTTTATTTCTCATGTTGGCCACTGTTCAGTCACTGCAGCTCACAGATCAAATTTTGCCCAAGGACAGTGCAATATAGTAATAGTGAAAATTATAATCCATATATTTTATTTCTTAACCGATATGTATGGTTTATTATACTCTAAACCTAAAACATCAGATGTAGTTACATTTCCATGAGATGTAAGGAGTTATTAGATGGGGCCTAGTACTAGATGTCCCAGTGTCTGTCTGTGGAAAGCAGAGGTTTAGGAAAAACTTGGATGGGTGTATTATACCTGTGTTAAAATGTCTGCAGTCTGGCTGTATGGTAGTACATGGACCCCAGGTAGTTCCACTAAACAGCGCATAAAGTACAATATGGATTCATTATGGTCTATTCATTTAGATGCAGCCTTAGTATATTGAATTCTTGATCTTGCCAGAAAGAAGATCAATAACATTGCATTGCTAGTAATATCCAATGATGGGGAATGTAGCCACTGAGAGGGCCAGCTGATTTTGGATTTCTGGCAACTATTGTGTTATGGTGTAGACAAATTGTAAGTACCAGCATGACCACGTTTACTAGTTTAGGTGCATTGTAGCAGCACAAATCTGCATTTTGCATTCCTCTGTTATTTCTCATGAAAACATGAATAAGGCCTGGTTCACATCTGTCTTCAGTATTCCATTTGGGAAGTCCGCTTGGGAACCCCTATGAATGGAATACCAAACATATTGTTAAAAAGTGGTTCGCAGAGACACCACATGGACCCCATAGACTATAAGGCTGGGTTCACACAGGATTTTTGGGGCCGGATTTTGACGCGGAAACCGTGTCAGAATCCGGCTCCAAAAAATGCCTCGCATTGACTTCAATGGGAGCTGTTCACTTCTTTTTTCCGCTAGCGGTTTTGTGCCGCTCGCGGAAATAAGAAGTGACCTGCTCTTTCTTCCCGTGCACTGCACCAGCACCCAGTCACGGCTAGCCGTTTTCTGGAGCGGTTTCTGAGGCTGCCTCCGCGTCAAAATCTGGTCCAGAAATTCCCGTGCGAACTCAGCGTAAGGGAGCCTTCACACGGTGTTATGGTGTGCTCATTCTGATTGTAAAAACACGTTCAGAATGAGCGTGTAAAAAGCAGCTCCCTTTGACTTGAATGGGAGCTGACATACATGCGCTCCCCATTGAAATCAATGGGAGGCTTTTTCCCCTATTGCTTTCAATGTATTACGCGCGTATTCAAGTCAATGGGAGCTGCTTTTTACACGCTCATTCTGAATGTGTTTTTATGATCAGAATGAGCGCACTTCACACAAAGTTTTTTGGACCGAATTTTAACGCCGGAATCCGCCTCAGAATTTGGTCCAAAAAACGCCTCCCTCGACTAGCATGACTGTCATGGCATTCCACTCCGGATTAGGCCTAAATGAATGGGCCTAGTCGAGAGGGAGTGTTGCGCAATCCGCAGCAAGAAAGGACAGATCACTTCTTTCTTCCGTGAGTGGGAAGAAACCGCTCTCGGAAAAAGAAAATGAACGGATCCCATTGAAGTCAATGGGAGGCAGTATTTTTTAGCCGGATTCTGAGGCGGATTCCGCATCAAAATCCAATCCAAAAAACCCAGTGTGAACCCAGTCTAAAGGGATCCGTGTGTTTTCCGTACAGTCTGTGCACGAATCATGCAGAGAGAAAAGTACTTCAAGCAGCACTCCGTGCCAATGTATTGTGCCCCTGGATCAGTTTGACAATGCCAGCACTTGTTTGCACAGTGCCAAGGTATATAGAGACACTCCCTGTTGACAAGTACAGTGATGGCAGAATGCAGGGCTCTAAGAGTACATTTTCCAGCATTGTTATTTCTTGGAGAATACAAGTATTTACTAAAAGACGTCTTTTTACAAAAGATCACTACTTCCATTAGTCTATGCATATGCCTGTGTATTTTAGTGCTCTTCCGACTGTGGCCGGGGCACAAAGAAGAGGCGAATATCCTGCACCAATACCAGGGGTAAATGTGACTCTGCTACAAGACCAAAAGAAGAGGAGGAATGTGAGGACTACACTGGCTGCTATGAGTGGAAGACTGGAGACTGGTCCAAGGTTAGTAGATTGCTAAATATTCATAGACTCATTCCATGAAAAACTTTGCATGTGTAACTTAATGAATTTGAAGGCAATAATGCTGAAACAGCAAGTAGTCTCTTCTCTGAAAGAACATGTGTTACCTATTAGATGTGAAAAGCCCTGACATCACCGAGTGCCCCAAGGAGAACATTCACAATATCTAATTCTTCATTAGTTGTTTGGTCCCTTGCTGTGAACTTGGTACAGCTCCAAAAATGGTGCATTGATGACAGATTTTACCAAATGCATCAATGATTAAGAACATTCTATTAATTCGCATTTAAAGGCACCTTATAACTAAGACCCAGGATTAAAGGAAACCTGTCAGCGCTGGGGCATTATAAGGATAGCATTGGACCACATAAGAGATGTTCTGTGATGTAATGATGGCGGTATGGGTAAAAGGAGCTGACAGGTTCCCTTTAAAACCTGTGGTTAGGATAGGTCATTGCCATGAGACTGGTGGGGGTCTGACACCCAGGACCACCGCCCGTAAGCTGTGCTCTCCAGAAGCAGATGGTTATCCATTGACTGTGGTCTGTTAATGCTTACTTTGTTTTCTACTAGTGTTGCCCCATTTTCACCCCGTTATTTTCCACTTTCAGTGCTCTTCCACATGTGGGAAAGGCTTGCAGTCTCGAGTGGTACAGTGTATGCATAAGGTGACCGGCCGTCATGGAAATGAATGTTCCTTCTTGTCTAAGCCAGTGGCCTACAGGCAGTGTCACCAAGAAGCCTGTAATGAAAAAGTCAATGCCAACACCATCACTTCTCCCAGGCTCGGTTAGTAATATGGAAAGATTTCACTTGTTATATTGTTTGGTTGTTAAGCCGATGTAGGAAGGATGGAAACTGGTTTTCAATTCAGCCTTCCCGCTGTCTTATAACAGAGACAGATGTAGGGAAAGAAAGCTGCACATTAGCAACCTGTGATATTGGGCGACTCTGTGGCTGGCAGCACTTTTTGGCTGGCACTGTTTTATGGGCAGTACTGTCTATTGGGAATCATTATCTGTCTCCTGGTAGCTACTATGTAGTCTATACTGCTACAGTGACGATACTAAGGGAGCTACCACCACTGTTGAGGCATTATGCAATGTATAGGTCATGTGGCACAGCTCTAGATGCCACCCACCTTCCCCCAAAAGGGTAACTTGAACTAATATTGAAGCTTTGGGGTCTGTGGATTATTATTCTCTTTCTTACTTTCTTACAGCTGCCCTGACCTACAAGTGTACGGGTGACCAATGGACAGTGTACTGCAGGGTTATTCGAGAAAAAAATCTGTGCCAGGACATGCGGTGGTACCAGCGCTGCTGCCAGACATGCAGGGACTTCTATGCTACCCAGATGCAGCCACAAAGCTAGTGGCCCACAGCACTGACCGCAGGCATTGCAACCAAGAGCAGCAATGCTACAACAAGCAAACAAGACTTGAACACAATGGTGCTGAGTGATGATGCCAGGGGTGCCCATGTCGTAGGATCTGAAGTCACAGAACAAGCGTCACATACTCTGTATACTGCTGAGCTTGTTCTCTGCTTATCGGACATCTCCTGGATGTTTATCACACTAAATGACTTAATCTGGATTACACTAACATATTCTCAGGCAAATCAAGCAAGACTGGAGAAACTGTGACCTGTTTTAGTGGTTTGCCCAGAAATTAGAAAACAGATGCAAAATGACATTCTTTTTTTCCCTGGGTGCCAGTGCACAATGAGTTAATCTGCTCAGCAGCTATAAAGTGGTGCCTGACATGGTGCACTGCCCCGTACTATGGTGCTTAGTGAGTACTGATGGCAGCCTATCTGTATAGCAAAGCTACAAGCTGATCTTCATCAGTGTTTTTTTTACTGTCTGGGGAAATTCACACCATAATATTAGACGTAACCATCAATCCAGCAGGTTTTGTCTTTTTCTGCTCTGTAAAACCATGTTACAGCTATTGTATAATGTGAAACTAGGGACACAACTTGCCATACAGTTTACTGTGTACTGTGCCAGGAGGAAGGGATGTGTCTTCTAGAATATACCACTCATGTATTGTCCTTCTCCTCTTCACTTTGAGACCTATAAGCTGGCGTACGTTACAGTTTTGGTGCTTGTGACTTACGTTACGTGTAAATGTAACAGTTTATTTTATATACTGGTGCTTTTCTGTAACCACAACAGGGTATATGTAGCTGCATAAGGTCCCGCAACCATTCCTTCTGTCTAGAGGATGCATTATTTGATGTTTTTTATCTACTGGTACATCATGTAGCAGCCAGGTGTTACATTACATAAGTCGGATGGACCCCACCATTTTTGTGTGATGAACCCCGCGTGAATTAGATTCATGGAAACTAACATGTCTTTGTAAACCATAGTCTGTCTGCTTTCATACAATGCACTAGAGTGTGACTGGCAATGGGCACAGCAGATACAGATGTAGCAGAGTTCACCCGGACATCTGCAGCCTGATATCTTATCACAGAAGACAGCAAAAACCAGTGAAAAGTCAAAAAACATTTTTCAGTTTCTTTTCATAATTTTTGTTGCCTTATGTGATAACCCGAACTTCTGCTGACATCTTACCTCTGCTACATGTGTATATGTCCACTGTCTTAGTGACCAGACAACTCTTACTATTCTCCATCCTTGTATTAATGTTTATATACTTTTTAGTTTTTTCTTTTTTTGTTTTTGACAGGTGGAAAGTCTTCCACAGCTCCTGTCACGTAAACCCTTTGTGACTTCTAAAGGTCCTTAAAAACAGAAGTGTGGGTATTGATATTCTGACATATCGGCTTCTATGTATATCTCCTTGTATATTGTTTTTATCACCCTGTATTATATTCCGTCCTTATATTCTATGGTCATATATATATATTTTAGTAGGATCCAGAAATATTGGGGGTCGTTCAGGACACACAGTGGACTTCAGTTACACAATGCATTGATGGTGCAGTATAGTATACAGTATACGCTATCATCAGCAGAATATATCCACCCCGAGGCCTTAAGAAGGAAAAGAGCGCTCTGATCAGTTTGCCTATGTTTCCTTAATGTGATGCCAGTACATAGAAAAGCTTCAGGCTGGTAGTGCCATTACCCTACACACTGTGGTGGGTGTGGTACAATGTGCCTGCGGACAAGCTGTATTCACTACATTATCCTGGCACTCAGCACAACTGCGTATTAACTCTGCCTTGGCTACACACAATAGGCTGGTTATTTACATGACAAATTCAATAAAGGCAGACCCATTATTGTTTCATGGCACCAAAAAATGAAATGATACAGTATAATATGAACCATAGTGTTAGGCCTGTGCACACTGACCTAAATACACAATGAAGTAACTGCTGGTATGAGCTGGGAATATGCTCAGGGCACAAGATCCCACTTCTATGAATTCAGTGCCCGACATTTCTTTCAGACCAAAGTGCAAAGTGTTTCATACAATAACTTCCATTGAGTTCATTGAGAAAGGTGGGGGGGTGAAAGTTTATATCGATTCACATCTTCCAGACCCCAGAATACCCCTTAAAGGGAGTCTGTAAGCAGTTTTTTGCTTCTTTGTAATACTGACAAGCTCCCCGATTTCCAAAATACAAGTTTTACTCTGAAACTCTGTAGTATGTAGTCAGTTATCCAATTTATTTGAAAATTGTCATCTCCACTTGAAAATGGACCTGTGTTTAGTGTAATGTTACTGAATAACGTACTGGCAGATTTTATGTGGGGTTATGTGCTCTCATCTGGAGCACTGACCTGCCTCTGATGCACACACACTGTGTTATCTGTAGAAACAGGAGGTCAAACTCACATTGCAGTCTATGGGAGTCAGTTCAAGGTACTTTTAGAATTGTATTGTGAGTTTGACAGAGGGGCAGATTTATTAAGACTCGCATTTTGTCTTCCATAATATTTCATGTATCTGCCTGTGCACAAGAACAGAGATATAGTCAGGAACTGGGCTGGAATTCTTGTATAACTCATGGCAGAAAACAGGCATGAGTTATGATAAATATTTTGGACCAAGACGTCCCCAGTTTGTCCACATTTGTGGAAATTGACAAGTGTAGTGCATAATATGGGGTGTAAGAAAGAGCCTTGAGCCAAAGATGAGCCACATTATTACAAAATATGCCAGAAAACAAGTGAGGATGGGTTTATTAAATTCCCCTGTGTGTGTATCAGAGGGGCAGAGAGGAGGGTAGTACTCCAGAGAGAAGCATTTGACTAATATTTAAGCTGTCAGCAAGTTATTCCATAATGTCACACTACATACAAGCCCATCTTCAAAGTGGGAAACAAAAAATTACCGGAGCGCTTCTTTTAAGTGGTTGTGATTCTGTGATTTAAAAAATCTGGCCAATAGCAAAAAATGTCATAAAAAACAATTCGGCAGTGATACACGTGGTCTCGGCAAAGACACACTATACATCCATGTGAGCGCTGCAGCCAATTATGAGCCTCAGCAGTGTTGCGCTGTACATGCTTGCAACACCGGGTAGGCCATTGTATAGGCGCAGCAGTCACATACATGTATGGTACGTTATAGCTGTAGAGAAAGAACCAAAGCATGGTGCAGATGGGTGACACTGTAGAATCTAACAGGTGTGAATTGGTTATTTATTCTATAACATTACCTGCTATTGGCCATTGTTTTAAATTCTAGACAACCCCTTTAAGTCATAATCTAACTGCATAACCACAATGTGTTTTATTTTATACTCCTGTCAGTTCCCTGGGTGCAAATGGTGGGAATATTCTTTTGATATGATAGAAAGTAAAAAAAATAAAGACCCAAAGTTTTACTCAAGGCCTCTGCACTTTGCACAGTGTAACTGGAGTTCATTGGAGGAAGCCATTGTATTCCACAGGCAATCTATGGCAAGTAAATATCACCAGTCATTCCACTGACTTAAATCATGGTTTTATTTTTAGCCTGAGACACTCGGTAATAGATTTTTTTAGGTTGCCACAAAGCGGTTTTATCGATCTATGATGTTTACGTTCTCACCATTAGATTTGTATTTGGCTCAGATATAGACATCTATACCACTAATGCAAGGCATACCAAAGGTGAAAAGTGTATATATTATATGTTGCTAAATTCTGTATATAAACACAGACAAGTAGTTGTGATAAAAAAATATAATTATTATCATACGTAGCAAAGTACACAGCATTGTACAAAGGATATTCAGGTGCAGTGAGAGCATTTTATTTGTAGAGCCTTAATAGATTATTTGATAGTTTGTTAATTTAACATGTCGGGGTTGGGGCGGGATGGGAGAGAAGATACAAGATATCAGCTGTCTGTGACAGTCCACCATGCACACAGCCTAATTCCTGAGTGTTTAGAGCGCTGTTATTCTTGTTATATTGTTATCTGCTGACATCTAGTGGACAACAGTACTAACTACCACTCCTTAGTCATAAGTCTTGGTACATTGGGGTAAAATATAAGAGGCTATACAGTATGTTAAGCATGTAAGCTACTTCAGAACTGTATGTTAAAGGAGAAAATGAAAGCCAAACTCTATAGAGTGGTTGTGGTACCTTTTGGCTGGGATTAGTTGACTGCACTTCTAATGACAGCTGTATCTACATCATGTGTATACAATGGCAGACATATGCAATTGTCCTGGCATACAGGTGCATACATGTGGGATGTTTTTATGCAGGACTAATCTGTATAAACTCTTCGGCTAAAGGCCACAAGTTGTAAAAACCTAGAATATTGGAAAATAGCAAAACACTATGAAAAACCTAAGTATAAGGTGTGTTTTTTTGTTCTGTGCTTTCTGCAGCATTTTCATAGTTTTTCTTTCCAGTGTGATTTTTCGCATAACGTGTGGCTTTAGTCTATTTCAGTATACTATCCGCAAGAACAGGCCCCAAATTCTGGATAATATACAGGCCCATTCTTTTCTATGGGCCCCTCATTTCTGGACCATAGAAAAGAGCCACAAACTATAGAGCGCCTCCTATACCGATCTGTTTCTGCGGCTCTGTCCATTCATTCAAGTGTATGGGGTCACAGACGGCACATGGATACAATTCCTCGTGTCATCTGTTCAGTTTTCACGACTCGTACACTGAATAAGGTTTTGTGCATGGGGCTTTAGGCTATAGGAATTGGAGGGTAATAAGGAGGTTTGAGAATTGTAGTGACAGAGCAGATGATGTATTTTGTCATTTACCACAACAAATAAAAGCCTATCCCATCCAATGTAGTAATATCCTTAGGTAATGTTACTACTATGTCACAGTTCAGACTGATGGAGATACACACTATGAACCACCCTCTGACCAAACCAGTGACGTTCCCTTTCCATTAGGTTTGTATGTTTGTCTGTTGCATGGGATAAATTAGCTTGTTGTAGCATTTTACAATGGTGCTAACTGATCACGACAATGCGTTGTGTATTGTGCTAAGGATGTTCCATTGTCACTATGGTACTGTACACGTTACAATTATTTGTGGTGCTATTTTTGTATTGAGATGTTAAAAAAAGTGATGTAATTGTTGCTTTGTACAATATAACACAGGGTTATAACCTCTATGTCATGTGCATCATTTCAGAAACACAAAAATGGCTTCTAATACCGGTAATAAAAATATAAGAAAATACCCGTTAATGTATATTAGTGATCAGTACATTTTGTACAGCGCTGCGGAATATGTTGGCGCTACATAAATAAAATGTATTATTATTATGTAAGGCTTCGTTCACATCTGTGTCGGAGTCTCCGTAAGAGTCCGCTGAAAATTGCCAGAGAGAAAAGTCCTGCATGGAGGACTTTTCTCTCCAATGGTTTCAGTATAAAACTGGCAGAAACCTAAGGAGCAACACGGTGGCTCAGTGGTTAGCTCTGCAGCCTTGCAGCGCTGGAGTCCTGGGTTTGAATCCTGCCAGGAACAACATCTGTAAGGAGTTTGTATGTTCTCCCCGTGTTTGTGTGGATTTCCTCTCATTCTACAAGGACATACTTATAGGAAAAAAAAAACGTACATTTTGATCCCTATATGGGGCTCACAATCTACATAAAAAAACAACAAAAAACCTGGCGTAAACCTATCGGTAACCACTGTTTTAGCAGGAAGGCTCTCCGTCGTTCGGGTGTCATGGTTGATACAAACGATGGAGAACACGACACAAATGTGAACCAGGACTAAAGGAGATTTTGAGACATTCATATGAGCTCCATAGTTCTCACAAATTTATGTATACTGTATAGGAAGTTCTAATTCTTCGACTTTCTAATCAATCCACTTCTGGCTTTGGCTCAAAAAACACAGAAAAATCTGCAACAATAACAACTGCGTCTCCAAAACACAAAGCCTCACCTTAGGCCGGGTTCACACAGGGTTTTTTGGTCCCGAACCTGAGGCGGAGGCCGCCTCAGGTTCCAGACTGAAAATCAGGTAGCCACGAATGAATGCTAGTGCACTGCATCGGCATTCAGTCACGCAGTCCGCTCCGGATTGGGCCCAATGAATGGGCCTAGTCGGGAGAGTCTTCAGGCGGATGTTGCAAGGCGAATCTGTCTGAAGAATAAGTATCTCCCTTCTTTTTCTGGGAGCCGCAACAAACGGCTCCCGGAAAAAACACCTGACTGGCTCCCATTGATTTCAATGGGAGCCGTCTTTTGGGTCAGGATTTTGAGGCCGTATCTGCCTCAAAATCCTGACCAAAAAAATCCCGTGTGAACTTACCCTTAGGCTAGACAAAGGCATCGGATAACTGGCTTATAAATCAATAGAGGGATCATTTGGACGAACCATTCCACCATGAACAAACAACTGAAATGCCCAATCAGGCATCAGTCTACAAACAAAAATGGCTGAAAATGTTCCAACACATCATATTATATTTAACAGAAAAATTTTGACCGTTACAAACAGTTGTTCGGGTAGATTTTATAACTGTTTTTCAGTCTCCTTAAATCTAATGTGTATGACTGCCATAAAACTTGGGCACTGTTACTACGTTTCCAAAAAAAGTGTGTCCAGGCATAGAAATGTCACCTTCAAAAAGTTTATTAGAAGTGTTTAATATGAGCAAGACAAACACGTGGGAGGTTTATTTCTGCTCCAAGTACAAGTAAATATGGCTTCAAAAGTATAACGTCAAAAGATGCCATCAGGATGACCCTTACAAGGGTCAGGAGAGAGGCAAAGGGTTAAGGAAGAGGAGGAGAGTAAAATGAAAGAACAAAGGAAAAATTGAGAGATATAGAAAAACAAAAAGCTAGAGAGAAACTGCCCCCATAACAATGCAACAATTTTTTTCCCCATAACACTGTAGCTTTTAAGGAAACCCCCTCCAACTGATTTTGCTGGCAATAAAAAAATGAAGGATACCCCACATAGTAAAATGGCAGTCACAGAGTCGTCGCAGACTTCTGGCATTGGACCGCTGCTGATCTGCTTCTATTGTCCATCACTTTTTATTGCACTTGTGATGAAACTATGTTACGGTGTCCTGTATGTGCCGTCATCCTCTGACTAATCTTACGTGCTCTGGTATGAGCCACAAGTGACCCCTTTAAGTTTGGCTACAACATACTTGGTCTTCTCACCATTACACGAATATTGGGAGCTATTCTCTATTGCTTACAGACATATGACTTATGTTTCTATGACTAGATTGTAATAATCATATGAGAAGTTCTGCCAGTATTGCTTAGCTAAAGTGTCACTCTGGACAATGATTTATTGATGTAACATACAGTAGCACAGCCTTTATGTGATCTCGTGTGTCCCTCGTATTTCTTGCAGCGTCCATTGTCTTTGTAGCCTCTGCTGCATATCACAGGGCTGACAGCAGTAGTTACCATTTCATTACCCCTCAGCTTATCAATGCTCTGCAGATACTGAACCAGATATACAGACATCGCGCTCCTGACACCAGTTTGTAGATTCAGTCAATAATTCCATAGCAGTACATGATGTCAGAGTAAGAGGGGTATCAGGGTACTTACTGCACAAGCACTGCAACCAGCCCAGTGAGGTACAGCAGAGACACACAGGCTACAACACATGGCAAAGTAAAGACCCACTGGGTATGGGCACATGGGTACCCCTAATCTTCTTTATGAATTGAGCAGTAAGGTGCATGCATTCAGTTCTATGGTATGGAGTTCTGTGCTCAGCTATCCTCATCAGTACCATAGAAGGGGATAAAGCAATGGTCACGCATTTGTTCCAACACTCCATTCACACAGGGGAGTTATTGGACCCCCTTTTTCATCCTCACTGAGTATCCGTGTAGTCAAACCCATAGCAATCAGATATTTATCCCTATTATAAGGGGTAACTGTTGTTATTGGTAAAACTCCTTTAAAGAGGACCTTTCACCTCCTGGCGTACATGTGGTGTGATACACTGTTAGAAAGCTGACAGTGCACTGAATTCAGCTTTCCTGTTCTGTGCCCCCAGTGAAGAGCTATCGGTGGCGGTACCGTAGCTCTTCACAGTCAGAAGGGAGTTTCTGACAGTCCGTCGGGAATACCCTTCCTGACAGTAGTGCCTATAGAGCTGCACTGTGAGAGGGAGCGTTGCTTACCGACCAGGGATGACGCTGAGCAGTCCTAGTCTATGGATGAGCACTATCAGGAAGGGAGGGGGGCGGTGTTCCTCACCGCTCTCACAGTACAGTGCAATAGACGCTACTGTGAGGATGGGCGTTCCTGACTAACTGTCAGAAACGCGATTCAGACAGTGAAGAGCTACGGTCCCGGCACCGATACCTCTACACCTGGGGCATAGAAAGGGAAAGCCGATAGTGGGCTGAATTCAGTGCACTGTCGGCTTTCTAGTGGTATATAAAACTGCATGTGCCCCAGGAGGTGAAAGGTCCTCTTTAAGGCTAAGGCCACACAGTGGGGCAAAGCTACTTTTTTGTTGCAGATTTTGCTGTTTTTTGAGGCAAAACTCTGCAAAAAAGCAGCTTTTCTTCAATGTGGGGCTTTAGCCTAAAGGGGTTTTCCACAAAACAAGTTACTGACTTGCAGATCAGTGGGGGTCTGACTGACTTTTGTCTCCCAATCAGAATAGAGCGGTGGTCAGGCAGCTCGCACACTGAACCATTCTGTCCATTGAGCACGGTACTTCAGCAATGGATAGGGGATAACTTGTTTCTTGGGAAAACCCCTTAAAATTTTGCTGGGAGTACCCCTACAGCAAACATATAAACAGTACTAGGTAGTGTCAGTTTAATAGTATATATTATTAGGTGGTTAAAGGGTTTTCCGGGCTATGGATCCTGAACTGAGTGAATACAGCTTAGTTCCTGTTCAGGAATAGGAGTTGATCTGCAGTACCTGGTCTGACCAGTACACAGAGGACAGAGCTGCCCCAGTCTGCCTCCTGTTCCATTCTCTGCATTTTAGATACTGAGAGCTTTTGATCTTTCGGGGTGCTGGGTGTCAAGGATATGTCATCAACATTTTTAGTCTGGAAAACCCATTTCATATTGTTCCCCTCCTCAAACAAATACGGTATGTTTTATATAACTTCTTATTGACGGCGCTGCAATACGTTGGCAAGAGTAATGGGCTGCCTGGAACTGGACGACTGGGTAGACAAAGGCGTCTGTGGGGATCTCTGACTAGGGAAGTGCCAGACACGATCTTGGTTTGCTGGTGATACAGACTGTGAAAATGGATTGAAAATACTTTGTCGTGAAGAACCAACACTGGATCTGTATAGAAAAAGGTAAGTAAAGTTTAATATCAGCGTGATCAAATAAGTATAGCACAGGAAACACAAAAAAATAATCTGGGGTTGGTTACATGATTGGTTTACTGACTTCTAATATGTTTACAATGACAAAACTGAATGACAGTTTCTGCAAAAAAAAAAAGTGTATGACATAACAAATATGCTCCAATGTGTCTAGATGCATTAACCCCTTTGCTGCCAAGAGATTCAGGTTCACTTTCCTCCTCAAGACCATACCCAAGACCTCCCACTGTGAGTGGTATGGTAGGTGATAGAGGGGAGTGATGACAGTACAAGACTGTATTTTTTGTTACCTGATTTCCATCTCCCTTTCCCCTGCACAGGTACAAAGCAAAGTGAAACTTTTCACCCTGTTCACCAACTCCAGTTAAGTGCTGCTCCCAGTATATGGAGCTCTTATCCTTGTGTCACTTGAAAGCTAAGATTCTGGCCTTTAACCTCATAACATAATCAATTTACATATATATGTGTATGTATATATATATATATATATATATATATATACACACACACACACACACACACACACACAGTACAGACCAAAAGTTTGGACACACCTTCTCATTCAAAGAGTTTTCTGTATTTTCATGACTATGACAATTGTAGATTCACACTGAAGACATCAAAATTATGAATTATCACATGTGGAATTATATACTTAACATAAAAGTGTGAAACTACTGAAAATCTGTCTTATATTCTCGGTTCTTCAAAGTAGTCACCTTTTGCTTTGGTTACTGCTTTGCACACTCTTGGCATTCTCTTGATGAGCTTCAAGAGGTAGTCACCCGAAATGGTTTTCACTTCACAGGTGTGACCTGTTAGATTTAATAAGTGGGATTTCTTGCCTTATAAATGGGTTCGGGACCATCAGTTGTGTTGTGCTTGTGTTGTGCAGAAGTCAGGTGGATACACAGCTGATAATCCTACTACATAGATTTAGAATTTGTATTATGGCAAGAAAAAAGCAGGTAAGTAAAGAAAAAGTAACCATCATTAATTTAAGAAATGAAGGTCAGTCAGTATGAAAAATTTGGAAAACTTTGAAAGTGTCCCCAAGTGCAGTTGCAAAAACCATCAAGCGCTACAAAGAAACTGGATGACATGAGGACCGCCCCAGGAAAGGAAGACCAAGAGTCACCTCTGCTGCGGAGGATAAGCTCATCCGAGTCATCAGCCTCAGAAATCGCAGGTAACAGCAGCTCAGATTAGAGACCAGGTCAATGCCACACAGAGTTCTAGCAGCAGACACATCTCTACAACAACTGTTAAGAGGAGACTTTATGCAGCAGGCCTTCATGGTAAAATAGCTGCTAGAAAACCACTGCTAAGGACAGGCAACAAGCAGAAGAGACTTGTTTGGGCTAAAGAACACAAGGAATGGACATTAGACCAGTGGAAACCTGTGCTTTGGTCTGATGAGTCCAAATTTGAGATCTTTGGTTCCAACCACCGTGTCTTTGTGTGATGCAGAATAGGTGAAGGGATGGACTCTACATGCCTGGTTCCCACCGTGAAGCATGGAGGAGGAGGTGCGATGGTGTGGGGGTGCTTTGCTGGTGACACTGTTGGCGATTTTTTTCAAAATTGAAGGTATACTGAACCAGCATGGCTACCACAGCGTCTTGCAGCGGCATGCTATTCCATCCGGTTTGTGTTTAGTTGGACCATCATTTATTTTTCAACAGGACAATGACCCCAAACACACCTCCAGGCTGTGTAAGGGCTATTTGACCAGGAAGGAGAGTGATGGGGTGCTATGCCGGATGACCTGGCCTCCACAGTCACCAGACATGAACCCAATCGAGATGATTTGGGGTGAGCTGGACCGCAGAGTGAAGGCAAAAGGACCAACAAGTGCTAAGCATCTCTGAGAACTTCTTCAAGACTGTTGGAAGACCATTTCAGGTGACTACCTCTTGAAGCTCATCAAGAGAATGCAAAGAGTGTGCAAAGCAGTAATCAAAGCAAAAGGTGGCTACTTTGAAGAACCTAGAATATAAGACAGATTTTCAGTTGTAGTCACACTTTTTTGTTACGTATATAATTCCACATGTGATAATTCATAGTCTTGATGCCTTCAGTGTGAATCTACAATTTTCATAGTCATGAAAATACAGAAAAATCTTTGAATGAGAAGGTGTGTCCAAACTTTTGTTCTGTACTGTATATATATGTCCACAGACATATATTTATGTCTAACAGATGTGGGTCCCATCTCTGGGATACGCATCTTTAAGAATAACTCCCCTCAGGTTCAGCTGTCCCTCACCTTGTTCCTGTTGACAAATAAATCCAGATTGTTATATGTGGTCAGATTTTACCAAAACAGCTCTTCTCACCGTTATTGGCTGTATGTCTAATTCCCATTCACTTCTATGGGGAGATGGGGAGCAGGGCAATGGATACTGGGGGTGGGGGTCATTTTAGGGATCAGTGCTCACCTCTGGGAGACATTTATGATTTGTCCTTTGGATATGCCATAAATGTCTTTTAAATTATTTTACCCTTATTATTTAAAGTATTCTTCTTTGCTGGATACATCATAAAACCTGGCAAATGTTTGCATTACTTTTCAAGACTGATCCCTTTTTCTTATTAACACCAGATTCCCTGCCTGATTTATAAAAATGTGAAAGCAGCCTAAACCAAGTAGATCCATTATATGTCATGTTACTTGCCATATATTTTAGTTTTGTCGCGGTACATACTATATATTAGTGGTTAAGCTTTATTTCTGGAAAAATATGTTTAAATGCAATGATGCCCAAATGTTAAAATGTCATGCAGCATGTCTTTTGTCTTCACATGAACAAGAAGATTTGTGTGTAATTGATACATAATGTAACTGTCCAAAATCCACATTTCAATTTTTGTCAGTCAGACCTAAAGTGCCCATAATATTGCCTCCAAAGTCTAAGGCGAGGGGATTGTGAATACATTCCAACCCTTCAAAGGGCAAAATCCTGGGGACCCATCACAAACTTCTCTTAGATACTGGACAAGGTGGGAAAAACTATATCCCATAATCGATTTCAAATGCTCGTGAAACAGACCTACAGATGATGAATGCCTATATAGAATCTGCCATAAGGACACAGCACAAGATAAGTGGCTTTACACGTAATGAATTGGTTAACCACTGACTTCAGTCCTCTTATGTTCACATTTCTAGACCAGACTTGAATACAGAAGTGTTACTTTCTCTAGCTGGCATCATGTCTCCGCTTTTACCGCTTAATGCTTTTGGTGTTGGCTTAACGCTTTTGAGGAATGAGTTTTTTGCCCTTAGCTGGTGAGTGCCCCTGTCTTTATCCTTCCTTGGACAAGTATGAGGTGTATACAGTTACATACATGGGGCATATATTTAGTGGTCCTATTCAGACATGTACTGTACCCTGAATGTAAGCTCCCAACAAAGTGTGAACAAAGCCTGAGATATTCATACCTACTAATCACTCAGATTTACCTTGTTGAGCCCCCTGAAGTATTGCCTTTATATACACCTGTAAAATGAAAGTTTGCAAATTATTTTCATAATTGATGCATATGTGAAAGATGCAAGTAGGATGCAAAAAAGATTTGCATGAATTGTCAATTACCAAAACTGTCTGAGTATTACCAGTAGGTATTGTCCTCCTCCCCAAATCCTTTTAGACTTTTCCTACTGTTACTAACTTATTTTCATAAAGTGTAAGTGCAGCGTTACTTCTGGAAAACAGGCTCACAGGTGCCGCTCGTTATAGTCACAGCACAATAATCAGAGATCTGCCTGGTAACGAGCAGTGCACCTGTGTGCTCATCACATGACCATGGACCGTACATCACATGACCATGGACAGTAAATCACATGACCATGGCATGGACCGTAAATCACATGACCATGGACCGTAAATCACATGACCATGGACCGTAAATCACATGACCATGGTCAGAGTTTTATCCTCTAGAAGTAACAGAATGAATGACAGCAAGCCGAAATCTAGAAAACTGTGAGGAATTGATACAGAAAGTATATTGGGAAATTGTATATCGTTTTATTGTACATTTGTTTGTCAATATTGGTCTGAAAGTGGCCAACCCCTTTAAGCCTGATTTGTGATACATCTTGGTGCATTTAAGTCCTGCCCCCTTTCCTGAGAAGCTATACCCACATATCTAGCAAGTGAGAAAGATTTTAGCTCAAACTTGTTGTGCCAAGATGGCAATTATGCACTGAAATATACCAAAGATACGACTTTGTGCCATATTCATTCCAAGCTCTAGTCTTCACCACAATAGTAAATCTAGACCAGGGATAGGGAACCTTTGGCTCTCCAGCTGCTGTGAAACTACAACTCCCAACATACTCCACTCACTTCCATGGGAGTTCCAAGAACAGCAGAGCAAGTATGCATTCTGGGAGTTGTAGTTTTGCAACAGCTGGAGAGCCGTACGTTCCCTACCCCTGATCTAGACCATAGTGTATTGCCAGTATGTAGAGGATATAGCAGTTGCCCAAGGGAGTAAGGTCACTTCAAATAGCTGGTTTTACACAACCTACAACAGTGATTCTCATATTATATGAGAGTTGTGATTCTCCACTGTTCAGGTGGCATAAAACTAGAGATTTAGCTGTTTGAAGTGACCCTCACCCTTTTGGCAGGTGTTGTACATACTGGCAATACATAACTTATCTATGGATTCTCCCTGGCAATGCTTAGTTAGAACATTGTTAGGGAGAACATTAGAGCTTATATTCTACCAAAAGGAAGTAAAAAAAAATAGTCATAAAGTATATAACAAAAATATATAACAAACACCCCCTGCATAATAGTAAAAAAAAGGCACTTAGGCCAGGGCCCCACAGGCCGGAAACACCGCGATTTGCCTGTGATGGAAATGTTGTGGGAAAATCATGGTGTTTTACAGTATCTGCAAAGTGGATGGCATTCATGCAAATCGCCTGCCCACTTTGCGTTTCAAACTGCAGCGCAGACACGCTGTGATTTCCAATACCGGCGCGGTTTTGGAAATTGCAGCATGTCAATTATATCTACAGAAACACTGGCAACTTTCCCGTAGATATAATGGTAACAGAAAGTCCACAGAGAAACTCTGTGAACTTTCTGTTCAAAGTGCTGCGGGAAGAACCATGAAGTGTTCCTACTGTGGTTTTTTCCCGCAGCGCTTTAAAGCTGTAAAATGTACCGTGGGGCCTTAGCCTTACACTTCAAAGCTAATCTTACATATTAGATAATTGTCGAGTAATGTTGCTGGGAAAGGGTAACCATCTAATGTTTATGGAAGCCTCCTGACTGAAATTAGGACTGAGCCCAGGCAAATTCAATATACATGCGCTGCTTAATAGCTTAAGCATGGGTAAGAGGAAATCAAGAAAGGTGGTTGAAACCGAGAGAGGTAGACAATAGTTTTGCCGACAGCTATCTTATCTGTATGGTGAGCTATATAGACTGGTTTCACCTGTGTTGTCCTACTGTCAATTTTCTGTTCCATTAGAGCAGAAAGAAAAATTAAAATAATGACAGCCTGATGCGAAATACAATAGTCACCAACAGCATGTGACAGACCCCACTGACTTATAATGGTGTCCTCCAGTTTACTGGGAAAATAGTTTTACATTTTTTTTTATATTCATTTAATTTTATTCTGACACATATGACGGGCTCTGCAGTTCAGGCTTTGTACTCACACTAAGATGTATTCACATGCAATTTGCATTTGTTAGCAGTAAATAAGATAAGATAATCCTTTAATAGTCCTACAGTGGGGAAATTTCAGTATGTTACAGCAGCATAGTAATACAGATACAGGATAATACACACATAGGCTGAGAAGAGAAGATATACTAGGAGTCCATAGCAGCTAAGGAACAGAAGAAGAAAGAAGGAAGACTTCATAATCACAATCATTAGTTTTCTGTGTGGAGTGATCTTTGCTTGGTCTGATGTAGATTATACAGCCTGGTCGCAGTTGGAAGGAAGGACTTGCGATAGCGTTCCTTCTCACACTTGGGGTGAAGCAGACGGTCACTTACAGTGCTGTCAAGGTCTCATACATGGGGTGGGATTTGTTCTCCCGCATGGAGGTCACCACGGACAGTATCCTTCTGTCACCCACCACCTGTACTGGGTCCAGGGGGCTCCCCAGGACAGAGCTGGCCCTTCTGATCAGCCTGTCAAGTCTATTTCTGTCCCTGGTTGATATACTGCTCCCCCAGCAGGCCACACCGAAAAAGATGGCTGAAGCAACCACAGAGTTGAAATGCCTTTTTACATAGGAGATGTGCTGTCAACAAACAAGCATCTTTAATGCTGCATTAAGAGGCGATCACCCGACATCTCACATTTGCTTGTTTGTCAGATGATCATGAACAGTTGTTCCCAATACCTGACCTGTATAAAATGGGCTTAGAATACTAAAAATTTATTAAAAATTAATTTAGTAAACTTACCAGTGATCCCACTTGCTGGGGGACTTATCAAAGACAATCTAGTTAGACCAGTTATAGGGAACTGTAAATATAAAATACATATTTTATAACAATAAAAACATTATGTTGTTACTAGAGGTATATAAACTGATGCACCGATTATATATTTACACTTACATTCTTATTCTGGGATGCATTTGATGTGAAATCTGCTACTTCAGCCCTGTCCAAAAAGAAATGGTTAGTAAAGCGCATGAAATACTGTAACCAGAGCAGAGGTTATAGTCAGGTCCTAATGCCCAATACCCACTGTTATAAAAGGAAACAGCAAAGGATAGTTGGGGGCCGTTTTACAGATATAGTATTAGGCTCTGAAAGCTTGACAGAAAATGTGGTGTATCTGGAAGAGTGAACCCCTGTTGTGTTAGGATATATTGCTGGTATTATCTGCAATGTACAGCATTTTTGATACAGTGTACAATCTGTATCTGAGACCTTTATGCAATGTACTTACTTCTTGGTACTGGATGCTTGTGAGAAAGATGGAGAATATTGGTCATGTGAATGTGCTGAAGCAAAAGCAAAAGAAGGTTGATTAATTCCTTACATAAAAACACATAAAGCATTCTTGGAAACAATATCAGTAACTATGATTTATGGATGTAAATATAATTGTGTGTCATCTCCAACATGAATCATGTGAAAATAGGGCTGTTACTGTATTGGGGCCCGCAAAGGGGAATGTATAGGGGCAATATGCTATGTGGAGAGCCAGTAAAGAGTGCAATATACTGTGTGGGACCATTAAAGGGAACATTATAAGTATACTATATGTGGGCAAATAGAGGACAATGTACTAAGTGGGGGGAGGTCAGTAAAAGGGCCAGGAAAGACAGTGTTAATACAGTGTGAGGGCTGGGGGTGGGGGATCCATTCAAAAGCTTGCTATGGGGCAGAGTCTTTCCTAGTGATATGGTGCAGAACTAGAACTGGACTCAGCTGCCGAGTCAGCATATAATAAAGTTCATTATCTATAAATATGGTGCACAGTGCACTGATGCAAATATAAAACATAACATTTATTATGTTAAAACATTGATCCCTTATAAAACACTGTCAATGGTAATCACACTTAAGATATGACACAATTGGTAGTCATGACACAATGTAGGTAACATACCATATGGTGGAAACAGTTGACATCTTACCCATATAGAGGTATCATATACATGTCTGTCACAGAATAAATGTAATGGTCTTACCAAGTTCTGATAGCAGGAGAAACCAAGATATAGAGGGTTCAGCACAAGAAGAGAAGGATTCCCTATAGTTTACCCTAAATAGTTGACCTTCAATCCCCCAAATTGCTCCCATCCTTAAAAGGGCAGTACCAAGCTGTCCCTGTGAAGACCCTCTTGAATCCCTAGTCCCTACGCGTTTCCTGGCACAGTGATGCACCAATCATCAGGGGACTTTAAGAAACTAGTGTGGCAAAAAAACAAATCTCAATGCAAAATATCTCCTGCCTACAATAGTAGGACAAGACAGACTAGGCCAATACAGTGATAGAGATAACTAGCATGACTCCCACATAGTGACAATGGTAGCAAACTGCTTCTACTGATGAGGCCCCTTAAGAAGTGTCATAACGCTCCTCCACTTCTATCAGCAAATGAGCCCCAGCTCTACGTTCAAGCAAATTTAGATGCAGATAACGCCAAAGAGCAGATGACAAATAATTTTAACCACTTTGATTCCATGACATCAACTCCTTTCCCAAGTTACATTACAAGTGTTATTGGGTTCCATTTTCCGGGGAGACCGGACTCCTGGGTGAACTGACAAATCTTCCATATTGCCAGAACCCCTCCCTGAGCTCAGGGGCATCGCCTCTGCTACAAAGGCATAAAATTGTGTTGCCAACAGTTCCCCTACTCAGACCATTGGACACCTGCACTACTTACAGGCAATGGAAGACTAAATAAATATTAAGACGCGGGGCTGCTCTGTCTAATAAAGTATAAAATCCACACAAAGCATAGGGTTATCAGGTCTAAACAAGAGAGCAGCTCTTTGCCTCTTTTGTTATGAGTTTCCGCTGCTTGGGAATAGAAGTCAGGCAGGATCAGTAATAATAATAATAACATCTCGCTATGAACCTACAGAGCCTGTGACTTCACTTTGTACGGGCCATAATGGAGCGCCATCAAGGAGGCATAATACTGTATGGAGATCATTAAGGCATCATTATACAGTGTGGGGCCACAATGAGCCCATTGTTATACTGTGTAGGGGCCATAAGGAAGTATTATTATATTGTGTGGGGGTCATTTTATTAGATATGGAGGTGTACAGCATAGGAAGCCCAGCATTTTGCCAGACAATATGATGCCGTATGCTACCCTCTTGTTGGATTTCTTGACCTGTAACTAGAGGGGGATACCTGTAATCAGGGACATGAACTGACATTTTTTGGTCCAGTATATGTATAATACAACTTACTTGAGTCCTTGCTCTTTACTGTATTAGATGCTGGCATTCGACTGCAAGATTGTGAGGCTCTTAAACTACAACTTAAAAAGAAATTTGTGATCTAAATCTGTATTCACATATTATATTTTTTTCCAAAGCAGAAACAATAGGGAAGATTTATAGTATTTCTGCAAAGATGAAGTGGAAGAGGTTCCCGGAAAATCTATGTTTATACTTCTACATAAACAAAAGAAATGTAGTTGTATAATATATAAAATAAACTCTTACCTTTGTAGCTGTTGTGTGAGCTCCTTAACAGTTTCTTCTAACTTTGATATCTAAACCAATAGAATGTTAACCATATGATGAATGGACTATATTTATTTATATATAAATATGGGACTTCCATACAATATCTAACACTAGTTTTGAAGAATTATTAGTGGGGAAGGGTAACAAACTGCTGCCAGGCCCCTCTGGAGATGGCGCATCTCCTGCAAGAACAAAGATTGGGCATGTTGAAATCCAATATGCTCAATTCCTCTTTCCTGTAACATCTGCCATTGGAAGAGGGTTGGGACACCTCCATACACATTACATTATCAGCGGCTCTTTCCAAAATGAGAGAGTTTCTATGATATGGCTCTATTAGCATCTCCATTGTCAACATAGGGTGGAGATAGAGGTAATGAGCAAAAGTACCAAAGTGACCCACATTAAATGTTACTGAAATGATCAAAAAAACATAAGATGGTACAATGAAAAATGTCTTTCCAGTAAATTAGCTACTGTAATACCCAAATTACTTTCCATCTCTGCATTTTGTTTATTTTCTATATTGTCTCATCTCTCCCTCGATAAAGAGGATAAAATTTTTTATAAAAAAGGTCATCAGATGAAAGATGTTTCTGCAGGTGAGAAATAAGCCGACCTGGATCATGCAATCCTTTTTGTAGCATTGACACTATTTCAGAAACTCCATAAGCAATTGTAAATCCTCAGCATTAAAGGGAACCTGTCTCCAGGTTCGGGCCCCTAAAACAACAGCATGTCCTTAAGCTAATGGGACTTAGGGCTCCAAACTTAGTAACCTCAATCACCTTCCATTTCAGAGTTTTATTACTTTTAATCTGTTGTGGATGAGTCCCCGACCCATCTTTGAAAACTCATTGCATATGCACATTACACATTGAAGTCGAGGACATTTCTCTTTCTTGCACATGTGTACTCACCTTGGCTTAAACAGCACTATGCCAATAAATTGTGAACCAATGGAGATGAGTCTTGGACTCATTTACAGTACAATAAAAGTAATTAGATCTCCTGAACAGAACAATGGATGGGAATGAGTTTTGTTAGAATTGGGGTTTTAGGGGCCCCAAAAATAGAGACTAGCTACCATTAACAAACCTATGTTCATTAGACATCACAGAAGGTGCTATCCCATTCAAAACTCATTTGCACACAGGATTTCTACCAAATGGCGGCGCGGAGAAGACATCTAAAGGTAGGAGAAGAATAGCCTTTCTTAAGGCTATTCCTACGTGTGATCGAAAACAATATGTGATTTTAATGATAGAATCCCTTTAAAGTCAATGTAATATTAGAGAAAACAATAAAACCATAACAAGATGGCAGTGTACAACAGAGCAACTATCAACTACACTGAGTGACATGCCAATGTATCTGCTCCTTCAGTTCTGCCCTGATGATACTTACTTTTCTTTTGTAATGTACTAATGATCGTTGCCTATGACATGCCTGAAATTCTGCCACCTGGAAATGAGTATTTACATTAGAATGACCTTAATGTTTTAGTATTTAAAAGGAAATAATGTGTCTAGATCTAGAAGAATGATATCCTTATATAATACAGTAATATAATACAGCACACTTATACATCCTATATAGTCCTGTACTGCTGGCTACAAAATACTAAACCTGGGGTGGATCCTAAATAAAGGAAAAGTGTGGAGGAAAGATTCCTAATACCGCCTTTCTTTTATCTAAAATACAACAGATCAAAAACTGTATTTTGTGAACAAAGCCTTATAGGAATTTGCATGTATTTATCTCTGTCTGTGCCAACTGCTGGAGAACTCTGTCAGGTACTAAACATGAAAAAAGTTGCTTGTACAGTCATGTGTTCATATTATTGTTTCTCAATCCTGTCTCAAGTGTTTCTCAGCAGAGTCAGTACAATTTACAGCACTGGTTTTGTTGTCAAAAATACCAGAACCCAAATGTGTCTCATTAAAGGGGTTGTACAGACATTCTCTATCATCAGATCTGTCAATCATCAGTCTGGCTGCCCAGGCAGACGTGTGGCATCCAGCAAGTATTGTGCACTTGCTGGGCATCAGATGCTTGCTTTAGTCCCCCATGCTCTTTCTAAAGCCTGTGTGAAAACAGATAGGAGAGTATACCTGCACAACCCCTTTAAGGTCTACAGGGTCAATCACTGTCTATTAGGTCTGTTTAAAAAATTATGGTGGTCATCTTTCCATCATAAAAGGGAGCCATGTTGCTACTGTGAAGCGTAAAACTATGGATATAGTGGGCATACATAGACTATATGAAGTATTTACCGTATATGATATTTTTATAGTGATAACTGATTCCATGATTAGGACTGTGGATTGCTGGTAAAAAAAAAAAATTCCTCAAAAAATGTAATTTACTTTTCATCCTATTAATATTATAAATGTGAAATGTTTGTGAGTTTGTGGGTTTGTGACTTTGGATGTTCGGATGTTTGGCGGTCAATCACGCAAAACCCGCTCCACCGATTTGGCTGAAATTTTCCTCAAACATAGTTAATACACACAATTGCGCAATAGGCTACTTTTGAACACAATAACCCACATACGTTTTTCCCAGGACCCCCACAAAAAACAAACTGACATCACCATCTCTGCAATCTCACACACTTTGGACCATAGCAAGCCCCTAAACTTCACATTACCTCCTACAGCCTAGCCCCACACATTCGCATATACTTTCCCACTTTCACCCTCACCTTCACCATCCTGCAGGAGGCTACCTCTGTCACTCTCTGGACTAGCCATGTTTGCAGACCCCCACCGCTGGGAGGATCCGCGCCACTGCCCACCACACTACTCCACTAGCTTCACAGGAGCATGCGCACTTTGCACACATAAACAACGTGTTACTAGCACGCTACCATTTTGCGCCTCCACCTTAGGCCGCAGCACATGAAATCCTGCCTCCAGCCCGCAACAGTACCCGACGCCGCTATCACCTCCCTGCTGTTTCCTCTGCATGATCCATCCACCAGCTCGACACTAGTAAGTTCACGTACGCCATAGCCCTTCCCTTACACAATTGCGCATACACTGCACTACCCCCATCATGTCTCCGGTTCCTGCCAACTTTGCGTCCTCCGCCGCCTTCTCTTACCTGTCCCGCGGCTCCCTTCTGTCCTTCGCTGCGCGGAGGCATCCTCCTGCTCATCTCCGCTGCCTACACTGGGCTAGGCTGCTGCCGCGAAGGTTCCTATAGCAGCCGCTAGCTCTCCCACGCCTCCCACACAGCTCAGTGTGTCCAGGCTGCTGCAGGCTATGCTATGTAGCCTGCAATAGCACTGGCACGATTATGCAATACATAGCAATACATTACGATTGCAATGCATTGCATTGTTCAGGACACCCCCTGCTGGTGTACAACAGTATTGTTTTGCAAGCTGCTGGATGCAGCCTGCAAACCTCATTAGCATTAAAATAAAAAATAAATAAAAAAACAAAAACAAAAAATACTGTGAAACACACACATTACCTATCCCCGCCTCTGAAATCCACCACTCTACTAACTGAACTAAACATTACGCCTGCATACACTCACACTATTAGGCAATGCATTGCAATACATTACTATTGCAATGCATTGCATTATTCAGCGCACCCCCTGCTCTTCTTCACACCCACTAAACGACCATGTATTTGCTGAAAATACACGTCTACAAATACACATGTAAGGGTCCATTCACACAGCGTAATGCGGTGCTCATTTGGTGTTTATTTTTACGCAGAGCGCTGCGTTACGGGAGCGTTTGCGCCGCGCTATTTACGGTGCACAAAGAAACAAAAAAGCGAACCAAGGATATATATACAAAATTGAAAATTTTTTATTAAATAACAACAAAGACACAGATAAATAGTTAAAAAAGGGGGGTGACTAGTCACCAAATGCCATCAGATGGCAGTGAGCACACAGGTAACTCAATGGGCAAAATCGCCTAAGTAAATATGCCAGAAGTTGTGCGATACAGGAGAATGCACATATACAACAAATATTTGGTTATTAGGGAGGAATAAACTAGTACATAAATATGATGTATACTGATGTAGAAGACAGAAGTACTAAATGTAGATTTACAGATTTACATAGAAAAAAGCTCAATGATTGAGACAGTAAATACTGACAAGCAGTGATGTCAATGATATACAAAGAAGCATGTAAAGAAATACAACAGCTCCTCCTAATGGAGTACTATGCACAGTGGCACCAGAATCATCCAAAATACGCAATACCATGTATAGTTGAAGTATATAAAGCAAAGAAACAGCTAGAATACAGCTATTAATATACCAAGTGTATTAAAAGACAGACTATTGTACAGGGGAACACAACAACACTGCAGTATCTTAAGTGTTAACACAGTATACATCAAACAGTTAAGCACAATGGTCCCAGCAACTCCTCAGCTAAAGTAACAGTCATAGACTGGAAGTGAGTGATATAAACCCCAGCTGTAGGTTCACATCTCACTACAAGTCATAGTGCCATAGCTGGAGTTGTAAACCGGCAAACTTGCCCATAGTATCACAACATGTAGTAACCCAAAGGAGTGTGCCCACACGTCCCCGGCGCGCGTTTCGGCGCTCACGGCCTTCTTCCGAATTTTTGTTTCCCCTGTTTACCATGCTTGTGTGTATATTTACGGTGCACGTTTACGGGAGCGTGTACGCGGTGTGTACGCGGCGTTAACGCTGCATAAACCCGATCGTAAAATTTCACCCGCGACTCGATTTACACACTTCTACAATCACCGCAGATGAAGTCGCGGGTAGAAGCTAGTATTTTATATATCTAAAATCTTGTTACTTACTTGTGAAAACTCCTTTGAATACTGTTGGCAGAGGTCACCAATATCCGTAAACAACATTTTTATTTCAGGATCTGTCTGTGAAGGCAAAAATCTGCATTAAGAGCCATTATAAGGCTAAGGCCCCACATAGCTGGCCACAGCAAAAGAGCGCTATGGGAAAAACCACATTACAGATTTTCCTGCAGCACTTTTCAATCACACCCTAAGGCGTAGTTCTGATGGGTTTTTTTGTTCAGGATTTTGGGGCAGAATCTGCCTCAAAATCCTGGCCAATAAAACGCCTCCCATTGAAATCAATGGGTTCCTTTTTCTGCGAGTGGTTTGTTGCCGCTCCTGGAAAAAAAGAAGTGACATCCTCTTTCTTTCATGCGGATGCTGCGGCCAGACGTCCGCCTGAAGACACTCCCTCCCGACTAGGCCCATTCATTTCCACCGGCATCCAGTCGTGGCTACCTGTTTTTTGGACCAGAATCTGAGGCGGCCTCCGTGTCAAATTCCGGTCCAAAATACCCCGTGTTAACCCTGATAACCACTGGCGTTTCTGTAGGTATAACTGACATGCTGCAATTTCCTAATCTGCAATGGTTTTGGAAATCGCAGCATGTCCCCTGTGCATATTTTCCAGCAATGTGTGCATGGGATTCACTAGACTCCACATAAATATTGCTTTTTTTCCCACGGCATTTCCGCGCTGGCAAACCACTGCATTTATGCCACACGGGGCTGCTAAAACAGATTTAATGCACAATACCGTTCTAGACACAAGCCTATGTTATATGCACAAATATGGCCTGTACAATTGGCCTGTACAATGTGGAAATATTATACCAATGTGAATCAAGTCAGGGCTACAAAAAGTAATCAAAAGAATAATGGAACAAGGACCTGTGCCCTGCATACCGCTGTGTTGCAGTTTTCTAAAAAGTAGCTGTCAAGAGTTGTGACTCTCGCTGATCACGGATCTGATTACAAAAAAAACTAGAAAAAAAATTCAACAAAAGATTTGCAAATGGTCGGTCTGCATTGTTATGAAGAGATCTAATTCCTTTTATGGAACAAAACATTCAGCTCCTCAAAAGAGCCATTTTACAACCATTTGAAAGCAGCCCAAGTCATATTATGTCTAGACTTACAGAAGGTGACTGAGATATCCTTCACATATCTTGCACATACCTCATCTGAAAGAACGATTGTGCGGCAAGGAGACTTGCATACACCACACACTCCTTTTCTTCCTACAGGAAGAAAACCATTCACATCACCATAGATGTATGATCCATACATTTTCAGAAACATTTCAGGCTAAGTTTAGGCTGTCTAGCCACAACTCACTGATGTCTGACAGAATCTGTGGCAGAAGCTCTAATGCAGATGTGAACATGATGAAAACATAATTATTGGCATCCATGCACACTTATGTACATTCTTTTCATTTATTCTCTAACAAAAATGGACACCTTAGAGATCAGTTATTTGTCAAAGGGATCTGTTACAAATGGATCATAACACATTTGTCACAGGTCATGAAAAAATTACACAGATTCCTAATAAGGTGGCTTGGGTCATTATGATATCCATACACATTAGACCAGGGGTGCCCAATACGTCGATCGCGAAGGACGTATGGGTCGATCGCGGGATGCAGCCAGGGATCCCCGGTGTCTGCTTGTTCACAGCGCAGGCTGCGAGTCGACTCTCAGCCTGCGCTGTGAACAAGCACTCCGGACACTTGCAGGCCGGGCAGCAGCAGCAGCTCTGGAGGATGAGGCGCTCCCTGCTCTTAGGGATGGAGGGAGCCGGGGTGCTGCTTCTTTACAGCGCAGGCTGAGAGTCATCTCCGGACACTGGCAGGCGGGGCTGCCGCAGCCCTGACTGCGAACGAGTGCAAGGCCCCAGCCTGCCAGTGTCCAGAGATAACTCTCAGCCTGCGCTGTGAAAAAGCAGACACCGGGGATCCCTGGGCGGCCACAGAACGCTGTCTCCTGCATTCATGCTCCGTGCCGACCCTGCCCACAAGCAGGCCCCACCCACAGACCCACCCCATCCCGCCCACAGACCCGCCCACAATAAGTGGGTATTAGATCTTTTGGCTTAATCAGTTTAGGAAGTAGCTCACATGCTGAAGAAGTGTGAGCACCCCTGCATTAGACTAACATCAGGAGAATAGATGTAATGTGTATGACCAGATAAGACAGCTATAATAGTAAACCCAGCAGGTAATGGGCCCAATTTACTTACCAATCCCCACTCTTCTGCGAGAGTGGAGTCGGTTTTGAACAGGAGTGAGGATCGGTAAGTGAGGCCGCGGGCTCCAAACCCCCACTCACACTGCTATCATTATACTCCAGTATCTTTTCAGAACCCAGAGTATAATGATCAGAGACCCATGGGAGGTGAGGCAACATAAAAACCTGTTTGTTATGCTTGTATCCTCCCTTGGTCTCTGATCATTATACTCTGGTATCTGAAAAGACCCCAGAGTATAATAAATGTGCATGGGTGGTCGACATTGAGGCATAATACTATGTACAGGGGCGACTATGGAACATAATAGTGTGTGCAGGGGCCACTATGGTGCATAATAGTGTCTGTAGGGGTCACTATGGGGCATAATGATACGTCTAAAAATGCGGTTTGTGAAGGGGGTGATCGGAGGCCCCATGTCAAATGTTTGCCTTGGGGCCCAGCCATTTCTGGTTTCACCACTGACAGGGATCCAATACAAGAGGACCCCTGCTCCGCATGAACTTAAATTGGGTTATATTTGAGTGTATATGTTTTCTAAAGCTATACTACAAGCTCCTAAACACATGATCAGAAATACTTTTAGAGCTTTGATGCTGCCATTGCGCAGGACCCCCTCCTCATGCCATACTGTTAATATGACACATTCACATACTAGTCAGTCTTTATTCCCTATGCACAGAGTAGATTTTATTAAGAAGCACATATTAGGTGCATCTTTTCCCCTCAAATCAGTTCCTGGTGTAAACTACAATAAAATCTACCAAACCATGGAGGCCCTGTCCCTTCCCACAACATGCCCACGTTTTGGAAAACTGGCATGCGGGATGTAAAAAGCTAGAAATCTGGTAAAAATGGCTGAATGTTCTGGTTTAATACACATCATTTTTATTATATGTATTTATTATACCTTTCTGCAGGCAGTGTTCACAGAAGACATGACCACAGTTTGTTATGACATATCGAGAGATTTCCCTTCCAGCCTTCTGAAAACACATGTTGCATTGTAGCACATTACTCATTTTATCTGCGTTGTATGATCAGATGAGGTGAAGTGGCTCTAAAAATATATAAAAAATACACATTACAATAAATAGGATTTTTCAAGAAAAATTCTTTAGAGTCTAAGGCCTCATGGTGCGGAATAACTGCGTATTTTTGTTGCTGATTTTTTTGTTGGTATTGGAGCCAAAGCGAAAGAGATTTCTAAAGGAATGGAAAGAAAGCCTATCACAATTTCTAACGTAAACCCTTCCGTACTATAATTAGAATTCCCAAAATTTAACCTTCCTCTGTCCCCGTTCCCACATTACCCCACACGATATGATGTCTTTTCAGGCTAACTTTATCTGTCCAAGCTCCATCCACATGTTACAGGACATCACTAGTGATGGCTCATAAAGTTTTATTTGTGTAATGACAGTCACCTCTATTACAAAATTGTCTGAGCTCTGTATAAGCAATACCGCCCCTACTACCTCTTGTGTCACCCCCTCTACCTCATAGATTGTAAGCTCTTGCGAGCAGGGCCCTCAGTCCCATTGTGTGAAATGACGTTCTTTGTTATGTATCTGTCTATATATGAACCCTACAAATTGTACAGCGCTGCGGAATATGTTGGCGCTATATAAATAATGTATTATTATTATTGTTCTCAAGAAGAAAAGGAAAGATGGCCGGCGGCTATCTTCTTGAATGAGCATACAGAGCATGCGTGAGATTTTGATCTTGACAGCGTCACTTGCTGCTTGTTATGCAGTGAAGAGGATCAATAGGTGGAATCTTTTTCAAAGGCGGCAGCGAAGAAGAAACGAGCTGGAGGCATTCTTCAGGTGTAACGGCGCAGTGCTTGGAGCACAGGGATAACGCCCTTTGTGCTTGATTTGTATATCAAGAATTAGGAATTTATTCAAAAATGGCTGCAAAGAAATAAAGAAAAAAGGTCTGCCTAGAAGAGCCTTTCTAAAGACTATTGGAATATATACTTATTTAAAAATGTATTTCTGCAATCATAAAATCCCTTTAAAGTGAGTGTCACCATAACCTAACCTATCACCCCAGTCCTGTAGATACATAAGATGGAATTACATAAATCAAACTGTTTACCCATTGTGAATTGCTGCCGCTCTTACGAAGAAATCAACGTTTTGTCAATATGCAGATTAGCTCTTTGAAGCAATGAGAGCGTTGCTCCAACGGACATACAGCATTGCCCTCATTGCTCTAAAGAGCTTATTTGCATATTGACAAAAATGGTGACATCTCGCCAATGGAGGCAGCAATTCACAAGAGGAAGACACTGTTAAATTCAGGTGACTCTAACCTGTCTATCCGCAGGGCAGGGCAGGGCTGATACATGTGCATGGAGTCTAAGGTTACATTCACGCAACAGCATTCATTTCACTGTCAGTGAATGGAGTCGATTCTCATGACCATTATTTTGATAATCCGTTGTTACATACCATCAAGATATAGGTCATTTCCTATTTTTGGTTGTTTACACCAATCCCTCCAAACAATGACATGTATGGGGGATCTGCAAAAACATGACAGTGTGGGGGCAACTTAAAGGGGATATATGACACTGTGATGTCGGGGCAACCAGGAGGGTGGGAGGACATGAATCTGGGGGGTAACCTGGACAGTGACATGAAAATGTAAGGGCAACCTGGAAGGGGACATTATATTGGATAGGGCAGTATACTGTGTGAGAGCCACTAAGCGGCATTATACTATGTTGGGGCCATTGAGGGGCATTATAATTTGTGCAGGTTAAATATTTCTAAGTGGTGGGGGTCAACTTATGAAACCATTCCACAGGGCCCACCAATGTGTTAAAACGGCCCTGCTGGTGGACCCCATCATAGTCTATCTTTTATAGTCTAGCTTTTTTAGGCGGATCAGGTTTTCATTCATGGGGATCCCAAGCGGATCTCACAAATGGAAACCCGAACGCAATTGTGACCTTAGTGTAAGTCAGAGATATATCACTGTTTTTCTGCCTTGTTGTAACAACCGTAAATATAACTAAACTAGTGTTTGTCTCCGCATGGGGACCCCAAACAGAGAGTCTGTCCATTTCATAAGTGGTTACCCAAGGACACCTGGGACCCCATAGACTATAATAGTGTCCGCTGGTGTTATACTGAAACTGGTGGTAACAACAGTCGCCCTTGTAGGACTTTCCGCCTATTTTACGTGGAACCTGCAGCAAAGTCTCCTACAGAGATCCCAGTCTTATATGGCAGCATTTCCTACTGTCACACTTACAAACACGGCCCAGACATCCGTAGAGTGCAATAGTATTGTAGTGGCAGTAATACAAGCAGTGATACATGGGACATTACTAGTAACTGCACTACATTTGCTATATACAATCTATTATTCTCTGGTAGCAGCCATTCCAGATAGAGAAGACACTAAATACACGTAATCCTTCTCATTTCTATCATGGCCGAGGTCTCACAGGCCAAAGGTCCAAGCCCCGTCACTTCAGTTCACTGTTCTCATCGACAGACACGTCAATCCCGCAGTTTCTAGACTGCCCTAAATTACCTCAGCACTTCCGCCTCTTCTCATTGGCTCGGCAAATTAATTCTGCGTTCTCATTGGCCATCCGGCGAGCTAGCTGAACTGTGATTGGCTGTGGTAACATCATCCATGATTGTGATTGGTGAAGTTCGCCGTGGCTTCGTCTTTCTGTGTACCAGGTCCAGGTGGCTGGGAACAGGCTGTGCGCTAGAACCGAGAAAAGGAAGGAGGAAAGCGGCAGCGGGGCACGGCACAGCCCGGGGATTCAGGGCCCGTGAAAGGAGTACGCGGCGCAGGTAGTTTCCCGGCACTTAGCGGAATGTATGCGTGTTCTGTATGTAGCTGGCAAATGTCTGCCGGCTAGTAATGTTCTAGCTGCTGCTGGTGGACACTGTGTGACGGGACTGCAAATATCCAGAGCCCTAGGCTATGTCCTGGATATACAGGAACTGTAGAACGTTGTTATGGGACTTGTATGGGACTATGGGGTTACTTGACCCCCTGTAAAGTTATGATGAGACTTGTAGTGCACCACTGCCTATCTGTCCCTATAGTTGGGCTCATTGTAGGGTCATCCTGGCCAGTTTGATTCCTCAGCTATGTAGTTGCATTATCTCTTTCCAGTAAAGATGTGTGACTACCGCTGTGACCGCCATCACTACTGGGACAGGGGTTGTCACCAGCAGGTATACAGGAGCAGGGAGCGTAACCAGCAACATTTAGGCTAGGATTACACGGTGCCTGGCTGTGACTCCCATCACATGTACATAGATTACTAATGTTAGCCTATGGAGTCACGTTGCAACCTGTGGTGTACTGAAAGTTGTAGTCCAATACTGCAAGATATTTTTACGACTAGTCATGGCGCACTAGGGGCTGTGGTGTGACTCCATTCACTAACGGCTATCTAGTCCCTATCCTTTAGAATTCACCACTCTGTTAATAGTGGCGGTTTTACACAACTCTAGAAATACGGCTTATGTTACTTGTGGATTTACCATCTTGAACAGTATACAGGTAGATTGACTCCTAGCATTACACTATGTTCACATCCGCGCCTGTGTGTCCGTTCTTTTGATCTTTCTGGGCGCCGGAATAATGGACACCCGGACTGCTAAAATAGTAGACACCAGGGGTGCCAACAGACCCCACTGACTGTAATAGGATTTGTCAGCTGTCCGTTTTTATAAACTGGAAACCTTGGAAGAAAAAGTTGGACTTGCAGCACTTCTTCAATTATAGATTTTTGACGGTCACTGTGATGGAGTCTCCAAACAGAGAGTCCGGATGTGAGGGCAGATGTGAACTCGTGGTAAAAGGCAGTATTTCACTTTATTATGGGGTCAGTCCCCCCTTTGCAGTTTAAAATGTTTTCCACTTTTCAGGGATGAATTTATACAATATTCTGCCCATTCATTCAGAAGAACATTTGTGATGATAGACTTGGATGTTGGAGGAGAGGGGCTAGCCAACAATCTCTGTCCTGATTCATCAAAAAGATGTTCAAGGCTCTGTGGAGACCCGTCAAGTTCTTCTATGTCCAACTATTCCTTTATAGCCCTTGCTTTGTACACCGGCGCAGTCATGCAAACTTTTCCCACAAAGGCCATCCCTTGATAACATTATACCTCCTCCACCGAAACAGTTGTCACAATGCAGTCAGGCCGATAACCTCATAGCATTCACCAAATCCAGACTGTGGGGGGGATGGACATACATGTCATGAAGCTCACGGTTATTCTGCTGAGGTTTCTGCCAGAGAAGGTTTGGTCCTCTGTAGTTATGAGTCAGTAGAGCTTTGGTGTCTTTTATGCACTATGAACCTTGGTACGCGTAGAGCCCACTGTAATGTTAGCGTAGTCTGATATGTTGTGGCAAAGTTGCTGTACTTCCTAAACCCTTTCACTTTTCAATTCTACCGCATGCTATTGATCATGAAGTATCTAGGAACGAAAACAATTCAGACTTGTTGCAATAGTGGTGTCTTATTGTAGTATCATGCTGCAATTGGGCGAGCTAGTTTTTAGAACTTTATCAAAAAGGAAAATGGAACAGGTGACACTACTGAACAACCCTAATAAATAGCAGAGGAGATATATTGTTGCGATACCCAAGTGTCAGGATCGTGGAGTTAGTGGCTGAGACCATGTATTGGTGGTGCTCTACATCCCAACAATATAGAAATTGCAACAAATAAGAGGGCACTCACCGAGTCCTTGTAGATAAAATACCTGTCCTTTATTCCATAAAGTATAAACAATCATTAAGGGGGGGAGAGGAATGCACAATCGGTATGGCAGGCAACGACCGTTTCACGCCGAACTTGTGCTTTTAAGGCTTGAAAAAGCCCCATTTCTGTGTGAAACGGTCGTTGCCTGCCATACCGATTATGCATCCATCTCCCCCCTTATTGATTGTATTTACTTTACGGAATAAAGGACTGTATTTTATCTACAAGCACCTGGTGAGTGCCCCCTGTATTCCCTCTTTTTTTAATTTTTTATTTTTTTGTAATTTTTTTGTAATTTTTAGAACTGTTTATTTAGAAATGTTTATAAGGCCCCACGTTGCAGACATGCCGCAGAAAAAAATGTCATCATTCTACAGTCAGGACAAAACGGATGGGATTATAGCAAATCTCTTGTCCACTTTGCAGTAAAAACCGTGCTGCGGACACACCGCAATTTCCAAAACGGCATGGTTTTGGAAATCGCAGCATATCAATTATACCTACAGAAATGCCGGCTTTTTCCCCATAGGTGTAATTGAAACAAAGTCCACAGAGGAAACCTCTGCGAACTTTCTATCTAAAGCGCAGTGGGAAGAACCGTGATGTTTGCCGCCACGGTTTTTCCCACAACGCTTTTTTGCTGCGGAACGCCACGTGGGGCCTTAGCGTAAAGGCAGGTTTCATGGCTGGATATTTCTATTTGCTGGGTGTGAATGAAAAACTGCTAGGAGGTGCAATGGGTGGTTGCTGGGAGGGATTACCTGGAAAATCGCTGACACTTCCACTACCAAGAAGTGTAAACCAGGTATTGCAGCAGCCTGAAATGAGGAATGGTAAATATAATACAAACACACAGTGGTGTAACTAGGAATGGCGGGGCCCCGTGGCGAACTTTTGACATGGGGCCCCCCCTCCCCAAACCAATGCCGAAGACCTCGACTGACCCCCTCCTCCGCACTCTATTATGTCCCTTAGTAAGCCCTGCACACAGTATTATCCCCAATAGTGTCCCCTGCACACACAGTATTAACCCCTAGTGTCCCCTGCACACACAGTATTAACCCCTATAGTGTCCCCTGCACACACAGTATTAACCCCTATAGTGTCCCCTGCACACACAGTATTAACCCCTATAGTGTCCAATGCACACACAGTATTAACCCCTATAGTGTCCAATGCACACACAGTATTAACCCCTATAGTGTCCCCTGCACACACAGTATTATCCCCAATAGTGTCCCCTGCACACACAGTATTATCCCCAATAGTGTCCCCTGCACACACAGTATTAACCCCTAGTGTCCCCTGCACACACAGTATTAACCCCTATAGTGTCCCCTGCACACACAGTATTAACCCCTATAGTGTCCAATGCACACACAGTATTAACCCCTATAGTGTCCAATGCACACACAGTATTAACCCCTATAGTGTCCAATGCACACACAGTATTAACCCCTATAGTGTCCAATGCACACACAGTATTAACCCCTATAGTGTCCAATGCACACACAGTATTAACCCCTATAGTGTCCAATGCACACACAGTATTAACCCCTATAGTGTCCAATGCACACACAGTATTAACCCCTATAGTGTCCAATGTACACACAGTATTAACCCCTATAGTGCCCCTGCACACACAGTATTATCCCCCATAGTGTCCCCATATGTCCCACTGCGGACACCTATAAACATTTATTATACTCTGGGGTCTGAAAAGACCCCAGAGTATAATAATCGGAGACCCGGGGGATTAAAACCATTAAAAGAACAGAGACAGTTGCTTACCTGTTCCTGTCGGCTGTCCTGTCCACTCTTGTCCAGCTTTAATGACGTCAGACGTCACATGACCCGGGAAGCTGGCCTGGGTCATGTGACGTCAGACACAAATGACGGAGGCCTGGCAGGATCGCGGAGAGGTAAGTAACACTGTTTTTTATGTTACCTTACCCCTCCCGGTGCGCCGATCATTATACTCGGGGGTCTGCAAAGACCCCCGAGTATAATGATAGCCTCTGTGGGCCCCGCGGTGTCACTTGCCGATCCCGGCCCAGTCAGGATCGGCAAGTGAATAGGGCCCGTAACGGACTTTTAAAAAAAAAAAAAAAAAAAAAAAAAAAAAAACCCCGCAGCGGTAGCTGCTGTCACCGGGCCCCCTAATGGCCCGGGCCCTGTGGCAGCTGCTACTGCTGCTACCACGGTAGTTACGCCCCTGCAAACACACATAAAGGTGTTCAGTTGTTTGTTCATTCCTATAACAAGCCTTTCTTGCGTTTGTCACGTTTTCCTACTCCTGGAAAACCATTTTAAGACCTGTCCCAATACCTTTCTTCATATAGTGTCGCTGTAATACATCTGTACTACACAGATTGCATTATAGCAACAAATACCCTCCCAGGATATAGGGTGCTGCAAGTTTGGGAATGGATTTGCGATTTTAATCCAATCCATGTAATGTGACTGTACTACAGACCTGTGAATTCAGCCTCAGAGTCAAGGACTGAATGGAGCTGAACTGTAGTACCAGTCACAGATGCCTGTGAGACTGTACCATTGTGTCCCTGTCAAAACTGAACGCATCCCACGGCTTTAGACCTTTGAATACTGTTAGTAAATCTGTTTTTGTATCCCTAAAAAATCTGCAATGAGTCTGCAGGGGTTTATATGCAACTTTTATACTACATTACAGCAAATAGAGCTTGTTTGATTTTTGTCCTGTATCTGAAAGGAATTTTCTAAATCCTATTCACTTGATCTGCTCTGTAGTGTGTCGCAGAATTCTGGTGCAGAAGGTGTTGGTAATACACAGAATTCACATTCATGGAGAACGTACATCTGATTTATGTGGGAAGTGGCAAAATGGCGAGAAATGCCTCACTTTTTATTTTAATCACTCAGGCTTTTGTTTTTGTTTTTCTCTTCTAGAGCTAATGGATATTCTCATTCACCTAGGAGTTCACCGGTAATGGTTCTTGTAAGTATATGTACTGTACATTTATGTGATAAGCTGATGTAACACAAGGTTCAGCAACCATTTCTAGTCTCATACATTTTACACTAGGTGACTTCCTCCATCATCCGGTCTGAATCAGACTTACAGACCTGAACGTATGTGGTTCTTGGCCCAGTGACTCTTGTATTGACTAAAAATCAGGGTGAGATTTAAAGAGGAACTTTCATCACTTGGGGCACATACGGTTTTATACACCGCTAGAAAGCTGACAGTGCGCTGAATTCAGCACACTGTCGGCTTTCACAATCTGTGCCCCAGGTGACGAGCTATCGGTGCCGTTACCTCGTCAGAAGGGTGTAACACCTCCTCCCTCTCCTCACAGTACTCGTCCATAGATTGACTGTCAGGAACGCCCTTCTGACGGTGAAGAGCTATAGTACCAGCACCAATAGCTCTTCACCTGGGGCACTAATCGTGAAAGCCGACTGTGCTGAATTTAGCGCACTGTTGGCTTTCTAGCGGTATATAAAACCGCATGTGCCCCAAGTGATGAAAGGTCCACTTTAAGATATGTTCACGTGGTGGAATTTGCTGCTGATTCTCCGGGGTAGGGGGATTCTGCTTGAAATTCCTCTTCATTTTACTCCATGTGATCATACACTTATTAAGCAAAATGCTGCAGAATTCTGGTGAAATTTGCAGTAAAAAAACAGTGTCACATTTATGAAGACACTTCTACCACTTGCATGAAAGAAGATCCATGGCTTCATATGAAAGTGGGTGTGGCTTGCGTTATGAGACCCTGCACCCCAACTTTGGCACATTTATGTGGTATAAACTAGGCCATCTAGTATATGAAAAGTTAGTTGCTCTTATCTGTCCTGTAATAGCAATAGAATGAGTGAATGAAGCTGTTGGGGCACCGTCTGTCCGCATTAACTCTAATGTAAAGAACTCGACAAAAGATTTCTTCTGTCATGTTTGTTTATTTTCTAACACAAGAAAAAGTCGTGCGTGCAGGACTTCTTTCTTCCTTTAGAAAAGTAAACAAACTTGACAGAAGAAGATGTCCATCATGTTCTTTACATTACAGAATGGCTGATGCAGACATAGCCCCTCTATCTGTGTTAAAGTCCGTTGTTCTCAGCCTATGACAGATGAGAGCAACGGACTGTAATGTGAAAGTGACCTTAGACTACCGTATTTTGCGGAATATAAGGCGCACCGGACTATAAGGCGCATTACCCATGAGCGCCTTATAGTCCTGCCTAGGTCCATATATAAGGCGCATCGGACTGAAAGGCGCAGCACTGTCCGGTGCGCCTTATATGATTGAAAGCGGCGGCCGGCAGACTTTGCCGGCGGCCGCTTAACCCCCCGCGTGCCAGCCGCTTCTATTCATTTCAATGGCACGCTTCCATTGAAATGAATGGAAGCGCTCGGCACACGAGGAGTTAAAGGGATTCTACCTTTAAAAGAACTTCCTTCTTGATCACGTCGGAATAGCCTTAAAAGACTATTCGTCTCTTACCTTTTTACCATAGCCAGCGCCGCCTTCTTCCACAGCTCCGTCTCTGTCTTCTTTGGGCCTCATGGATGACGCATGTGCAGTCTTCTCTAACAGGCTCTCGCAGCCAGAGCCGACTGCGCATGCGTCATCCATGAGGCCCAAAGAAGACGACACGGAAGGCGCGAACACAGCTCAGGGAGAAGGCGGTGCTGGCTATGGGAAAGGTAAGAGACGAATAGCCTTTTTAAGGCTATTCCGACGTGGTTAGGGGGAAGAAGTTCTTTTAATGGTAGAATCTAGAGTTGAGCGAGTACTGTTCGGATCGGCTGATCCGAACAGTACTCGCTCATCTCTAGTAGAATCCCTTTAAGCAGCGGCCGCCGGCAAAGTCTGCATGCCGCTTCCATACATTACAATGAGAGCGCGCTATTCAAATAGTTAGAGATGAACGAATACTATTTGAATAGCGCGCTCCCATTGCAATGTATGGAAGCGGCATGGAGACTTTGCCGGCGGCCGCCGCTTAACTCCTCGCGTGCCGCCGCTTCAAGCCTTATATAAGGCGCACTTTCGATTTCTGAGGAAATCGAAGTATTTTATGTGTGCCTTATAGTCCGGAAAATACGGTATGTACTGATGGTCAGATTACTGATAAGAATAATACTTTGCACTGACGATTGAAGCCTATTCATCCAGACTAGGTATTGTATTAAAATGGTTTGCCCATGACCAGCACTGATGGTGAGTGAATAAATGTCTTGCCACTAGGAAGACCATCAATAACGAGGGAGGGTCCCAGGTTCCCTGTGTGATGTTGTATATGCATGACCACGTCTTCTTTCATTTGTATTGTACTGCAAGTGCCAAGTACAGCGCCATAGTGGTGAAAGGAGTGGTGGTCACGCATGTGCAACGACTCCAGACACACAGGGGTCTTGACGGACCTCTATTGTGATTGCTGGGGGTCCTTGGCTTGGGCCTCCATGGTTCAGACACTTATAAATCCCTTCTAATTTCTTTTTAATCGTTAATGTGGGCTGGGGTATAACTCTTCTATTGTAGACCTAACCGTGGACTGAGGCTCCTTCTGCAGTCAGTTGAATTATACAACATAGGAACAAAGAAAAGGAAATGATGACCTTTCCTTAGGATAGGCCTTTATCGATCAGTGGGGGTCCAGTTCTCAGCACCCCTGCCTATGAGCAGTTTGAGGAGACTGAAGCCCTTGTGGCTCTTGTGCCAGCACTGCAATCTTTACATTGGTCTAGGACACTGTTTATTCTCAACATGTCGTACTTTTTCATATGGTTGTTGTGAGTATTGTGACTTTGTCCCATTCGAGGGAATAAGAAAGAGCTATGTGTGATATCCGGTAACAAAATGTGCTGTGCCTGGTTAATGAACAGGCCTCATCAAACAGCTGATTGGTAGGGGGATTTGGAGTTGGACCCCTACAGATCCACTATTGGATAGGCCATTAGTTTTTGACAAGTTGTATATTACCTTTAGGCTAAGGCTCCACATGAGGTCCTGCAGCAAAAACAGCGGTGAGGCATTGAGGTTCTTCCCGCATCACTCTAGACCGCAAGATCGCAGAGGTTTCCTCTGTTGAATTTCTGTTTCAATTATACCTATGGGAAAACTGCCTGTGTTTCCGTAGCTATAATTGACATGCTGCGATTTCCAAAACCATGTCGGTTTTGGAAATCGTGGCATGTCCACAGCGCGGTTTTTACTGAAAAGTGGGCATGGGATTTGCTAGAATCCCATCTATTTTGCTTTGACTGAAAAACGCTGCAATTTTTTTCATCGGCATTTCTGCCACAGTCAAATCGCAGCATTTATGCCATGCGGGGCCCCGGTCTTAAAGGTGGTTCTCTTACCGCAGCAACTATTTACTTCAATGTCAATGGGACCTCTAGCAGCCCCATTAAAGGGGCTCTATCAGCAAAATTATGCTGATAGAGCCCCACATACAGTGGGGCAAAAAAGTATTTAATCAGTCACCAATAGTGCAAGTTCCACCACTTAAAAAGATGAGAGGCGTCTGTAATTTACATCATAGGTAGACCTCAACTATGAGAGACAAAATGAGAAAACAAATCCAGAAAATCACATTGTCTGATTTTGTAACAATTTATTTGCAAATTATGGTGGAAAATAAGTATTTGGTCACCTACAAACAATCAAGATTTCTGGCTCTCACAGACCTGTAACTTCTTTTTTAAGAGTCTCCTCTTTCCTCCACTCATTACCTGTAGTAATGGCACCTGTTTAAACTTGTTATCAGTATAAAAAGACACCTGTGCATACCCTCAAACAGTCAGACTTCAAACTCCACTATGGTGAAGACCAAAGAGCTGTCAAAGTACACCAGAAACAAAATTGTAGCCCTGCACCAGGCTGGGAAGACTGAATCTGCAATAGGCAACCAGCTTGGATTGAAGAAATCAACTGTGGGAGCAATAATTAGAAAATGGAAGACATACAAGACCACTGATAATCTCCCTCGATCTGGGGCTCCATGCAAAATCTCACCCCGTGGGGTCAAAATGATCACAAGAACGGTGAGCAAAAATCCCAGAACCACACGGGGGGACCTAGTGAATGAACTGCAGAGAGCTGGGACCAATGTAACAAAGCCTACCATCAGTAAGGGAGCGTTCACACTACCGTCGGTGTCCGACATGTAGTGTCCGCTCCTAGTGTCCGCTCAAAATCTGTCACGGACACTAGGAGCGGACACTAGATGTGTCCGTGACACCTGTCATTCACTTTAATGGGCATCGGGTGCGTTCTTTTGCACTCCGTGCCCGTCCTTTCCTGTCCGCAAGAGAAGATGTCCGACTTCTCAAGCGGACAGAGGAACCCTGCATGCAGGGTTTTTCTGTCCGCTTGAGAAGTCGGACATCTTCTCTTGCGGACAGAGAAGGACGGGCACGGAGTGCAAAAGAACGCACCCGATGCCTATTAAAGTGAATGACAGGTGTCACGGACACATCTAGTGTCCGCTCCTAGTGTCCGTGACAGATTTTGAGCGGACACTAGGAGCGGACACTACATGTCGGACACAGACGGTAGTGTGAACGCCCCCTAACACACTACGCCGCCAGGGACTCAGATCCTGCAGTGCCAGACGTGTCCCACTGCTTAAGCCAGTACATGTCCGGGCCCGTCTGAAGTTTGCTAGAGAGCATTTGGATGATCCAGAAGAGTATTGGGAGAATGTCCTATGGTCTGATGAAACCAAACTGGAACTGTTTGATAGAAACACAACTTTTCGTGTTTGGAGGAAAAAGAATACTGAGTTGCATCCATCAAACACCATACCTACTGTAAAGCATGGGGGTGGAAACATCATGCTTTGGGGCTGTTTCTCTGCAAAGGGGCCAGGACGACTGATCCGGGTACATGAAAGAATGAATGGGGCCATGTATCGTGAGATTTTGAGTGCAAACCTCCTTCCATCAGCAAGGGCATTGAAGATGAAACGTGGCTGGGTCTTTCAACATGACAATGATCCCAAGCACACCGCCAGGGCAATGAAGGAGTGGCTTTGTAAGAAGCATTTCAAGGTCCTGGAGAGGCCTAGCCAGTCTCCAGATCTCAACCCTATAGAAAACCTTTGGAGGGAGTTGAAAGTCCGTGTTGCCAAGCGACAGCCCCAAAACATCCCTGCTCTAGAGGAGATCTGCATGGAGGAATGGGCCAACATACCAACAACAGTGTGTGCCAACCTTGTGAAGACTTACAGAAAACGTTTGACCTCTGTCATTGCCAACAAAGGATATATAACAAAGTATTGAGATGACATTTTGTAACTGACCAAATACTTATTTTCCACCATAATTTGCAAATAAATTCTTACAAAATCAGACAATGTGATTTTGTGGATTTGTTTTCTCATTTTGTCTCTCATAGTTGAGGTCTACCTATGATGTCAATTACAGACGCCTCTCATCTTTTTAAGTGGTGGAACTTGCACTATTGGTGACTGACTAAATACTTTTTTGCCCCACTGTATGCGTGAATAGCATGCAGAAGACGGAAACCTGTCATGCCGAGTCTGGCCGTGAGCGTTTTATGCTCTCCGCGGCAAAACCTTTTTTTTTTTTTAAACCGGACACAGAGTACTACATGTCCGACTCTGTGTGCGGTTTAGAAAAAACAGTTTCGCGGCGGAGAGCATAAAATGATCACTGGCGCTCACAGCTGGACACTTTTCAAGCCCATTCAAATGAATGGGTTTGAAAGATGCCTGCAGGTTTTCATCTCCTGCCCTGTTTTGTGCAGGAAACGGAAACCTGCAGAACGGAGTCCCGGGCGCAGATGTGAACGAGCCCTATCCTGTTGTCTTTGGTCATGTTTTGTCTGCGAATGAGTTCACACGACCCAGATGCCAGTTCTGGGGACTGTGATTTGAACCTCAGCGGTCACGTGAGACGTGCTGACATCATTGCTCATGTGAGGTGTGCTGATGTAAGGGCAGTCAGGGAACCAGACTTTTCCCCGATTGCTACCATGGTGCTGCAAGGACCTGGTCATCTCAATCGGGTCCCGTACCACTCCAGCTGCCATTGCACCCCTTGCGCCTGCGTTCATTATGCTGCTCGATATTAGATCTACACTGCCTATTAAATAAAAGCATTGGGGTCCCGTAGTGCCCACTAAATGCAGTGGAGCTCACTGACAGTAATGGGATCTGTTGGCTATCCCTTGTTTTCTCTGGGATTTTGCCAGACAAGGTCGCACTCACAGGACTTCTTTGTCCGTAATTCTAGACAGATTTTGCACTGGAGGCTCTTACTGGCCTTATGCTGAACCCTGTGTTTATAGACTTGAACTATTCTTCTCTTAGTTCCTGGTGACGTCCCATTCTGTTAGAGAAATAGTCGATTCATCTGAGCTCTGTTTGATGTACATTATGTAAACCTCTGAATTCACTGCTCTAATTGTGGTTTCCTTTGGTTTTATGGATGTGTGCCAGTACATATTTATCCCGGACTACGTCACAGAGAGGCATGGCTCCGTATTCACAGCTGTTATACAAGGCTGTGTCTATGAGCACTTGTTGAAAAGTTGTGTACACAGTCATTTCTTGGGAGGAAATGTCAACAGACCTGCTTGTAAGAAATCGACATGGGTGTACTGAAGGAAGAAGCCTTCTGCTGTAATCTGCCCTGCAGCTATAAACCTAGCATGTAACATAACTATCCGCTTCACGCAGGACTATACACTGAACTGCTGGCATTTGACTCAAGGCTTGTTAAGTCTTGGATCGCGCTTCTCTTACACCTGTATTAATTCATTTTAGTAGTCTGCACTAGAAGTCTGAAGCAATAGCACACACTTGGTTCATCCCATCTGATGATCTTCCTCACAGATCGTAGTAAAGTTATAAACCTGAAAATGCCATTGTTTAGCTCAGTAGTCTGTGCTGGATAATCTCTTACCATATATTTATAATGGTGGGCGGTCCGCTTCCCTAAAACAAAGCTGAACATCCTCAGCTTAGACAAAGTTAAGCCCCTGGCAGACGAGCATATGAATGGTCTGTGTGCATTCCAGGTTTTCCCCAGATAGCACATTGACCCATTCATTTCTATGGGCCTGTACACATGATTGTGGATTACATGGTCCTGTGTGCAGGCCAACAGTCTGGGTCGCAAAATATGGAACAAGTCCGATTGAATGAAAGGGGCTGCAGAAACACGGCCAGTGCAGGGGCGGCATATGGATGACATCCATGCGCCGCCCATTCCGTTCCTTCACAGACCGTGGTTAGCTCAGTCGTGTACAACTTGGCTTAAAAGGGGTTTTCTTCTCTTTACGCATTGTGGTAGTCTGTCCTCTGGGACCCTTGCTAGGCTTCCTACTGTCACGTGGGTGGTTCCTGTCTGCTACATGATAGGACCACCCACTTGACAGTCTAATAAGCATATTGGTTAGTGCTGAAAATAACACAGACTGTATGGCCCATGTAAGAAGAAATCTATGATAGTCAGAGGATATTTATGTAGTGACCTGGGCCCCTGTGGTTGCATGTTAATATGTAGTATCGGCTGACGTGCGGATAGCTGGCAGACACCCATGAACCTGTTATTTGTCATGTGTCTGCAGTATTTACCTGCAGAGCTGTTGTTGAATGTGTTCTTCCCACTGTGTACACACTTCAGCAGGCATGTTATCAATAATGGTATCTGTGTAGATATGCAGTAGGTTTTGTGTGCTTTGGACACCATTCAGTAGGTAAGCTACACGATCTGTAATATGATGAGATTTCAATTGCGTTGACCTTCAGCGTTTAAGAATCTGTGTCCATGTGATTCCAGATGTCACTGCCTGAGGCTGCACAATTCCTCCATGTCGTTTATCCTATGTAACCTAGATCACTGTAGGAGTAAATACTAAAACATAACTTTTACTAATACTTGTTTAAAATTGGCCTAATAGGCCAATTTTAAACAAATATTAGTAAAAGTTATGTTTTAGTATTTACTCCTACAGTGATCTAGTTTAGTACCTTGAGTAAATTACCCGTCAGTGACTCTCTTATCCTATGTAACCTGTTTCACTAACTTTGTTCCGTTTCTTCATTGCTTATCCAGGGCTGTAATAACCATGCGTCTGAAAAAAGGACCTTCTCACTCCTTCCATCCTCCAACTGCAATCCATTCATCTCATGGAAACCATGTTTACACATTTACTAATGGCTCAGCAGACCTGGAAAGCTCCTCAGAAGAAGAGTTCGACGTCATGGAGCTGCGAGCGAGGGGAGGAGAGCTTCACAGACAGAATGCATCAAGGGAAAAAGTTGGTGACATAATCTTCTTGGATCATGCCATTACAGAGAATGACAACCTTAACAAACTGGCACTGCGCTATGGCTGTAAGGTAATAACTTGTACTGTGTTTCTCCATCATATTTCTGTACTGTAGAATAAATGAATCTCAATGTATTGTCAGAAGTAGATTTATTATTCTTTCTCTTTGCTAAGTGGGGCTGAGATCCTACATCAGACATAGCCCATGCCTGGCATGGGAAATTGTCAATTGGTGCCTGTAGTGTAGGTGTGTGGATGACTTAGGCCCCTTGCTACATCAGTATCCAAGTTTTTCACAGATAGCACACTGACCCATATGGGCCCCATACACGTCTGTATATTACACAGATCAGTGTGCAGGCTGACAGTCTGGGCCGCAAACCTCAGAACAGGCCCTATTCCTGTCCAGTTTTGCAGCCGTGCTTCCGCAGATCCTGTTCAGTTACAGACTGCCCACGTTCGTCTGCCAGGGGCCCCACATTGCAGATATTGCTGCAGTTATTTTGAGCCAAAGCTCAACTGTTCTAGGCCTTATCAGGGCTCAGCAACTAAATGCACTTCAGGCTCCATTAGTTAACCGTCACAGTAAAGAGAATAGAGGTGCCCAGGAACAAGGACTGATGTCACCAGCCTGGCCAGTGCGGTAGGTGCTACATGTGGTCTGACTCCTAGGCAATGATTTGTAAATGCTGAGGAGACATATTCAGCTGTATCTGACAAATGGAGCAAGATGGATAAAGCAATGTTTTGGGTAAAACACTTCAGTCTGACTATGATCCTGGAGATGGTTATAGCCCTTTAAGATACCCATACACATTAGATGGCTGAACAAGTGTACTTGGCCTACTGACAGAATTGTAGAGAGCACACATGTTAACAGGGCAGGTCAGGATATAATAGACATCATAATAATAAGCAAGTGTCAATGTTTCTGGTTAGAAATGAGCCATATCTCTTCACACATGGAATCTGAGTGCCATTCACTTCAGTGAAGATGATCTGCAGTACTGGATACAATCCCTGGATAGGTGCGGCATTGTTTCTTAAGAAAGAAGCATTGTTTCTTTAGCCCTATTACAATTTACCCCTTACAGCAATTCTATTTATTGGCCTGAGGTGGTGACTAGTTTAATGGTAACGGATTCATTGGGGGAAGTTCTGTGTGATTTCTTCTGTAGTGAGATGCTATGTATTAAGAAGTCTTACCGTATATTGTACCGTGCTCTGCAGACTCTATCACTCTTCCATATGTCCTTTTATTTCTATAGGTTGCCGATATTAAGAGGATAAACAACTTTTTGACAGAGCAGGACATGTACGCCTTAAAGACCATCAAGATTCCAGTCAAGGTACATGGCATTTTAACAGAACAGCATGAGGAGCCGCATGTACATAATGGCCGATCAGCACATTCTGTAGATGTTGTCATTGAGTCTGGTGATGAGGCATCAGTCACCCCAACAGAAAACCAAGATATAACTCGCTACTTCCGGAAGATAGACCAGAACCTTGAGGCTGCAGCTCAGAACCAGTTCAGCGAATCATTGGACCTTGGTACAAGCAGCTTTCAGTTCTCCAACAACGTGAGGCACAAAGACCCCAACCTTGGAGCGGACTGGGGCATACGATGGTGGAATGCTGTCTGTATTATGCTTCTAATAGGGATTGTACTGCCAGTATTTTATATTATCTACTATGAAACATGGAAAGCTCAAGAGGTTTCGCCCTCTACCAATGTCACACTCCATGTTACGCCAAACATAAGTAGAGAATTGGCGCATCATATACCAAAAACCTTACAGTATGCACAGAGACCAGTTGGGACAGAAGGATAAGATGTGTAGGAGGTACCGTTGTCTTAAGAACAGAACCAGCCTGTCACTACATCCTTTCTTTATCTAAACCAGTATATGAACTCCACAGTATTACCCCCCCCCGGGTATTCATCAAAGGTTTCTTTTATATAAATCAACATAATGCTGTCTATGGGCTCACCCCCCTAAATCCCATATTGTGTGTCTTACCAAATCACCTTCATTGAGGAGCCAGCCTCCAGATGTCATCCCTGTACAGTGCTCCGGAAGGTTATGAAGTGCTGCTAAATTCCTCCTCATGTCCTTGTGTTGCAGACTAGAGCTTTATTTCTCCATCATTTGATTTTATGCTACCATTTACCTAGCCATTTTACTTTCTTTACTTTAGGTCATTATATATATATATATTTTTTAAAGAAACTCTTAGTGATCTTAAGCTTTGTAATCTTCTGTTCCAGTTTGTCCAGCTAATACAGCAGGATAGGGTCCTGTGCACATGGCCATAGTGGTGGGTCCATAGGCTTAACATAAGTACAGATAACACCTGGACCAAACCTATGGATGTTTTCATAGAGCGGAAGAAGAATGCAATGTTCCTTGGTTACTAACCTGGTGCTGTTGAAGAAGAGAAGAGAATTGCACACTAATGTTTAGTGTTTGTGTTATGACCCCAAAGGGACAATATACCAAAAAATAAGTGACATATAAGTGGGGTTGTGCTGCAGTTCCTTGCTTCTGTGAAGGGGCTGAGCATTAAAAGGAGTCTTTAATGTAACAGCTCATTACACTGATTACAACATACTTTGTATTATCACTTTTATGGATTTAGAAAAAAACAAACTATGAAATGTAATGCAAATTAGGCAGCTGGCGCACTGGGAGCGGCCGTCAGCCCCCTGCACCACTGCTCAGACATCCCCCAGCCTAGAGGAGGAGCAAGTCGCTGCTGCAGGCACAGCCCTGGAGTACCAACTACCTCATACGCTTAGGGCTAATTCACACAGAGTTTTTTTGCAGGTAGATCCGCTTGCAAAAATGGGAGCCGCTTGCTTTTTTTTTTTTTTCTCCAGTAGCTAGTAGTGGAAAAAAGAAGTGACATACCCTATCTAGCTGCAGATTCCACAACTGTGTCAACCGCGGCTCCAGACTCGCTCCTGTTTAAGCCCATTCATTCGGACCTAATCAGGAGTGCAATGCTGCAAGGGAATGCTGATGGATTGCATCGGCATCCCGCTGCGGCTAGCCACGCAAAAAAAAAAAAAAAAAAAAAAAGGCGGAAAACTTTTCCACCATTTGAATGAGCCCTAAAGACTTCAAAGTTGTTTTTCTACAAAGGTGACCTATAAACAAAGGTATGTTGTCTGTCACTGTAACCTCCATTTATAATAGACACAAACACATAATAAATGTTATGTAACAAAAACCCAGTGGGGGCTAAAGAAGTCCTGGGAAGTGTCTGCCAACATTCACCTCAACACAGTCACCAGCTTGTCTCGGGCCATGCATCCAATCCCATGTCAGTACCAAAGTCCTCTTCAAGTGCTATATATAATTTTTTTTTTTCTTTTGAATGTCTGCCACCTCCATGTTTACCTCAGGCACATCCTACTCAGCAAGTTTCCTTCCCCAGCTCAGACGTACATAGGCAGATGGGCTGACCTTCCATGTCTGCCACAAGCACAGTCCCAGGGGCAAATTCAGGACACGTTTACAATAATACAAATAAAATCTTTCTTCTGTGAAGGAAAACCAAAATACTTGTGTACTTATGACTTTATATAAGAGTTGGGGGGGGAGAATAAACTTTATTTCTGTGCAATATAACACTGTATGTACTTCATTCCAAGATCACATCAGATAGTTTTATGGTTCCTTATTATTGGTGATCTGGAAATATTTCATCTGGGGACAATGTTGGGCTCACTATTGAGGGATGCTCCATAGAAGGAAGTGGTCTCCTGACCTCCCAGAAATCTATTCCAGGGATAAGTGTCTAATGTAATCTTCATCATCTGCTATTCCTAGATCTCATCTAACATAACAACCTCATTGGATCCTACTAAATGGTGTGTGGATGGTGGCCTAACAATGGAGACAGCCCTCCTACACACATCTGTATAGGGATTAAGTGATGACCACTGATCTCCAGAAGAATACTGGGAAAAAAGTCATAGTCCAGGCTCTACAACTTGATACTGAAGAACTAAACACAAGATTAGATCACAGGAGGAGGTCAGACACAAAGACCATGGACCAGCCAGGCTCCAACCATGGTCTGTAACTATTAGATGAAGCCACACACAGAAGGCGCCATCTGTTCTATGGTAGAGTACTGCAGTACAAAAATGTCTGGAGTATCCAGATAAAGTAACAGCACATAGAAACCATCCAAAATATTTTAGACTATGGACAACACTCCTAAACATCTGGTTTTGTTTCTGTGTGCTGTTGCTGAGCTTCTCTAACTACTGAAACAGGTGATGGAACAGATATTCACTAAATATATCAGGTGACACGCACCATATGGTCATTTACCAGGGCTCTGCTTTGGACCTACCTTCTTCTTAAGGGACCTTTCACCACTTCTGCCTAGTCTAGCAGTTGCTATCAGTTAATAGCCGCTCCTCCACTGATTCTGGAACAGTTGGAATTTTCTCTCTAGTCCCCACCATCCCTGAGCAATCAGTGCTGTTAATTTCAGCACCTCTATGCTAATTTCAGGTGTGTGGTCCCTGTGTGTTCCAGGCTAAGACCACCCACTTGACAGTGTAATAAGCATATTGGGTAGCTATTTAGACTTTATATTGTCGGGATGGCAGAGTTAGACAGGAACAGACAAGGGGTTGTGATTCTGAGCTCTGACGCTGACTGCCTCTGATTGGAGCTCTGCGTCCAACCCCTGCCTGCTCCTGCCTGACACCGCCCTTCTGACATTACAGAGCTTAGATAGCACATCAGGAACCAAGACTAAGGCCTCGTTCACATCTGCGTTGGTATTCCTTCCGGGGGAGTCCACATGAGGACCCCACCGGATGGACTACTGAACGCAACTGCAAGCGGTGTGTCAGTGAAAGAACACAGACCCCATAGACTATAATGGGTTCCGTGTGCTTGCAGCCAGATCTCTGCAGGGATCATGCGGACAGGAAAATAGTTCACAATCTACTTTCCTGTCCACATGATTTATGCGGGCAGTGCGCGGCAAGTACACGGACCCCATTATAGTCTATGGGGTCCGTGTGCTTTCACTACACAGCCCTTGCAGTTGTGTTCAGTATTCCGGTCGGGGGGTCCCCATGCGGACTCCCCGAACGGCATATGGAACGCAGATTTGAACGTTGGTGAACATTTTTGTTTTTAACAGCAACTTTTTAGAGGTAAAAAACCCCTTCCTAGTTCCGTGTGCCTTTTTCTGAGGTGTACTTCTGTGCACCTAATTTACTAACAGTGTATGACGTATAATAAATGTGCAAATTCACCAAGATGAAGATTTCCACGGCTACTGTGTTTCTCCAAAAATAAGACCTAACCCGAAAATTTTTGGAGTATGCTTGAAATATAAGTCCTACTCCAAAAATAAGCATGTAAAGAAAATATAGCAGAACCGATACAGTAGACCAGGGGTCCTCAAACTTTTTAAATAGTGGGCCGGAGGCAGAGCAAATCGCACAGACATTGGGAGCGGTGCCCTCCAATAGGTAAAGTGAAGTGCGCTCCATGGCCTGGCCCGAGCTCCCCAGGAGCTTCATTATAAATGCAAGCCTGCCGGCGTTGTCGGTGGGACCAGACAGAAGTGCTTGGTGGGCCGCATGTAGCCCTCGGGCCGCAGTTTGAGGACCCCTGCAGTAGACCCTTCATCAAGGAAAGTGGGCCCCAAAAAGAAAGAAGATACCCCCCCAAAAGAATTGGATATTGGCTTTAAGTGAGCTATCTGTACAAGATGGCACTAGTGAGAGAATTAAGTGCTGGGCTCTCACACACATAGCAGCTATTCCTGCTGGCATCAATCAATTGTGGCTGCTTCCGGTCACCAGGGGGCGCCAACGACTATACTTGGCTGCAGTGGAACACTGCTGCAATGGCAAGGGACCCAACAGTAACAATTTTGACAGGAGTGACTCCGATCTGAGTGTGAGAGCCCATCCACCATTGGCAGTTGCCCACTCTAAATGTTTTGTATATAAGGGGGTGAGGTCAGTGAATTGTTGTTCATGGAAAAAAGTGAAATATTCCCTGAAAATAAGCCCTAATCCATCTTACGGAGCCAAAAATAATATAAGACCCTGTCTCATTTTCGGGGAAACATTGTAACAGATATTTCAGACTTATTGACTCTGATTATATAGTAGCGTGCAGTTACATCATTTTTAAAAAGGCGCAAAAAAGTTGCATGTTATAAAGGCGCCATAAGATGTTACTTTAGATAGATCACATCCACGTTCTCAGGCCAAAAAAAAAAAAAGCAAAGTGATGAGTGTAAGTAAAAGTGAAGGAAATCAGTGCAAAAGAAATATCCTGCACATACGGTGTAAAGCAAATTAAAGCTAAGGACACACATAATGAAACACAGCTAATATATCTGTGGTGGGTGAACCTAGGGCATGCGTGCCAGAAGCGGCACTCGGAGCCCTCTCTGTGGGCACCCATCTGTGGTGCAGATTGTACCATATGGAGGCCACCGTGGGGCAGATTGTACTGTGTGGAGGCCACCGTGGGGCACATTGTACTGTGTGGAGGCTACCGTGGGGCAGATCGTACTGTGTGGAGGCCACCGTGGAACAGTTTGGACTTTGTGGAGGCCACCGTGGAGCAGATTGTACTGTGTGGTGCCCAATGTGGAGCAGATTGTACTGTGTGGAGGTCACCATGGGGCAGATTGTACTGTGTGGAGGCCACCATGGGGCAGACTGTACTGTGTGGAGGCCACCGTGGGGCAGACTGTACTGTGTGGAAGCCACCGTGGAACAGTTTGGACTTTGTGGAGGCCACCGTGGAGCAGATTGTACCGTGTGGAGGCCATCGTGGAGCAGATTGTACCGTGTGGGGCCCAATGTGGAGCAGATTGTACTGTGTGGAGGCCACCGTGGAACAGTTTGGACTTTGTGGAGGCCACCGTGGAGCAGATTGTACCGTGTGGAGGCCTCCGTGGAGCAGATTGTACCGTGTGGAGGCCTCCGTGGAGCAGATTGTACCGTGTGGAGGCCTCCGTGGAGCAGATTGTACCGTGTGGAGGCCTCCGTGGAGCAGATTGTACCGTGTGGGGCCCAATGTGGAGCAGATTGTACGGTGTGGAGGCCACCGTGGGGCAGATTGTACTGTCTGGGGGCCCTTCACTATTTCTATCACACAGTATCTGTTTTATAGTAGATGTGATATTACTACAGTATGTAATAACATTGCACGGTCACTATAATACAGACCTGTACGATGTCAATAGTGACCATTCCTTATATATACAAGTACCAGATGTAGAGGCCTCTCAGTACAAAGTTGTTTGTATTATTTAAAGCTCTGCAAAGCCCTGTTCCCACCTCTGTATTTTGTGGATCCACACAGTATTAAGATTAAACTGCCGTGTTGGCACTTTGTGATAAGTTAGTGGGGTTTGGGTTGCAGTCTGGGCACTAGGCCTCTAAAAGGTTTGCCGTCACTGTAATATATGATGCTGAAAAAAAAAAAAAAAAGAATTGCAGTGAAAACGCATTGAATTGTATTACTTTTTCTTTACCTAGTTAAAGGGGTTGTCCACTTTCCAACCAATATTATTGTTTGCATAATACAAAGTTGTACAATTTCCCAATATACTTCCTGGCTCAATTCCACAGTTTTCTAGATCCGCCTGTAGGGAGCTGTGCACCTGTGTATGTCACATGACTATGGACTGTATATTACATGGTCAGTAAGGAGAGATCTAGAATACAGGTATGCTTAATACCAGTCGCGTCGGGTCCCCCACACATTTCTCTCTGCTGACGCTAGGTTCACACCTGCGTTCATCTGTCCGTTCTGAGCTTTCCGTCTTCTGCATGCCAGAAGTCGGAAAGCTCAGACCGGGTCCGGCCGTGAGCGTTTTATGCTCTCCGCCGCGAAACCGGATTTTTTTATCCGGACACAGAGTACTGCATGTCCGACTCTGTGTCCGGATTATAAAACCCGGTTTCGCGGCGGAGAGCCTAAAACGCTCACCGCCACTCACGGCCGGACATCTCTCTCACCCATTCAAATGAATGGGTGAGAAAGAATCCTGCAGGTTTCTGTATCCTGCTCTATTTTAGGCAGGAAACGGAAACCTGCATAACGGAGTTCACAACGCAGATGTGAACGAGCCCTGACTTCCTTAGTTTCTGGGATTCAGTGTGCCCTAGAAGGGGTATAGCGAGGGTCCTCGGCCTCTTGTTCCACAACCCCATGTTCCTGCCGGGTCACTCCTCTCAGTGTTTCCTATGTTGTTCTGACCAAGAGGACATAAGGGAGTTGCACACGGAGTTTATACTCGCTCATTCTGAACATAAAACTTGTTCAGCATGAGCAGCGTCAAAAACAGATCCCATTGACTTGAATGGGTGCCGGCATACGCGCGTGTCACATTGAAAGCAATAGGGTGGTTTTTTTTTTTGGTTTTTTTTTTAATAAAAAAAAAAAAAAAGCCTCCCATCAATTTCAATGGGGAGTGCGCGTATGCCGGCACCCATTCAAGTCAATCGGATGTTTTTTACGCTGCTCACTCTGAACGAGTTTTACGTTCAGAATGAGCGAGTATAAACTCCGTGTGAAGGCTCCCTAAGATTGTGCAGTGACCTGGGTTTGGTCTCCCTCCCCTCCTTGGACCAGCTGCTTCCATTCCAAGCCTCATAATGTCATGGTTAAAACATCACCAGCTACTGTGTTTCATCTGTAAATTCTCTTTGCTGCCGGTTTCCTCCTCTGATCCCACTGCGCTTTGCTTCAGTCTACCTACATAAGATGTACTCGTGTGTCTGATCGGTGTTGGCGCTGTGGTGCAGAAAGGGGTTCCCTCCTCCACATTTGGTGGGAGTGGAAGGGCATATGACCATTCTGAAGGTCTGTTTTAAGGTTAGTGGTCATTCTCTCGCGCCCTTCCCCCAGTTGCCCTCCTTTCCCTTATACTGGGTAACTATAAAGTGGTTATAGGTAACCTACTGTGAGACTTCCTCGCGGCTGCCAGGGCAGTCATTCCTGGGCATTGGCGTAGTGCCACCACCCCCTCTGTGCAGGAGTGGCTCCAGGAAATCTTCCAGCGTATAGAGGCACTAGTAACGGCAGATTCCACTGACTCTTCTACATTTGATACCATCTGGCGGCCATGGGTGGTGTTTCAGGAGTTGACTGGTTTTGCTAGCTCCTTTTCTTGAGCTCCTGATGACCTGGGATGCGTCACTCTTCTCCCTTTGTCACCTTCCTCCCTACCCTCCCTGTCTTTATGTCCCCTGGCCCTACTCAAATCTACTTCCATGGGTGCAATAGCTCCAAGGAAGCCCTTCTAGGCTTCAGCCCCTTCTCTTTTTCCATTTATCATGTTATTGCGAGAGCCTGAACTGCATCTTTCTGACTGTCGTGTTTTGTTGGCCTGCAGCCCTGGTTAGCCTTGCAATATGGTGCCACACAGCTTCCTGTTTTGCGCTTTATTCCACCCGTTGTTACTTTTCAATGTTATACACTTGAAGAACTTTAATAAATCTTCATTAAACCTAGAATACAGTGAGGAATTGATCCAGAAATTATATTGGAAAATTGTACAACTTTGGTCTCTCAATATTGGTGTGAGCCCAATCTCTTTAATCTATAGGTAAAAAGTCTGCACTTGGATAAGGCAGAGAACCCAGAGGAGGAGAGAAAAAAAACAAAACAAAATTGCAGGTATGTGTAAGGCTGAGTTCACACCTGCACCTGGTCTCCACTCAGGGATTCAGTTCCCCATTCCGCTTTAAGGTCGGGGCCCCACGGGACGTAAACGCCACAATTTGCCCACTGCGGGGACGCTGCAGGAAAAATTGCGGAGTTGTACAGTGCAGACAAAGTGGATGGGGTTCATGCGAATCCCATCCCTACTTTGCGGAGAAGATCGCAGCGTGTCAATTATATTTACGGAAATGACAGCGGCTTTCCCATAGATATAATGTTAAGAGAAAGTCCGCAGAGGAAAACTCTGTGGTTCTTTCCGCAGCGCTTTTAAGAGAAAGTTCACAATGTGATCACGCAGCGGTTCTTCACGCAGTGCTTTAGTGCCTAAAATGCAGAGAGAAAAGTTCTGCAAGCAGCGCTTTTCTCTCTGCATTGTCTGCTCTCTTCAGCTGGAAACCTGGTGGACCCCATTACAGTCTATGGGGTCCACGGGTTTCCGAATGTAACCGCTTTTCTAAGCGGAATAGGTTTCCGTTCGGGGGGGGGAGACACACACACGATGTAGATCCCCCAAACAGAAACCCAAATGCAGGTGTGAAACCTATCGTCAGATTCATGGATCATGAGATCAGTTTTTGGTATCAAATTACCCTTTCATGTGATGTCATAAGACAAAGCTGCGGCTACAGGTAACTTGTAGTTCCACAATACCAGATCACCAGACCACTCCTAGTGATTTCTGCACTATCATTTGTTCATCTGAATACACAAGGGTTTTCTTTGTGGTTTCCAGGAAGCCCCCACTGTTGGAAAGACGACACAGTCTAGGATGGAGTGCACAATAAAAGCCATTATATTTACTTTAGTGAATGCAGGATACAAATATTTTACAATCTCTATTCTTTTTTTTGTTTGTTTTTTTTATAACCATTCAACAAAAGTCACAAGTATATCCATTATGTATAATAAAGATAAAGTAACACACCCATGAAGTCAATTCTCACAAGTTCAATATTTTAATTCCCTTTACCCTAAAGTGACTGCGACAAAGTCCAGCTTCTGTCGCCATTTATAGTCTGCAAACCACGGACAAGAAATTAGTGACAATATCTATTTATTAATGCAGACAGATCGCCGTCCCTGTACATGAAGGTTTACATAAGGAGTCTGGATGTCATTGAATGGGTTCCCAGCCGCGGTACATTGGTAAAAACATTAAAAATTCCATGTTTACTATGTATTTCTTGTGTGCAGATATGGGACATGTCAAGAGGAATTCATAAGGCAATGAAAATGACGGAAATGTCAGGTTCTCTCTTCTGCCACATTACATTGCAAACCTAAGTCTATAAAAGGAGTCCAATATTGTAAGCGCTTACAAACCAAAGTCATCCAGCGATTGTAAAACCAGCAACAGTAATAGGAGCGGTAGTAGAACAATGATGGCGGTATTTAGTAACTAGATACAGACTGATACTAGACCACTTAGGTCAGGTCAACCGGGCATATTATGGCTGCTTATTAGGGCCTGTATTATGGATGTGACACTTGCAACATTGGTTCTGTATAAGTGTGAGTGTTCCATCATAACAGGGCTCTAGGACCTTAGTTTGGTTTAGTAGAACCATAATTGGAGGTAGCGGGTGCAAATGGCCAGCCATGAATTAAAAGCACGGGCTGCACACAAGGATGTCCCCGTGTGCCGCCTGTGCAAGGACACTGCTTCCGCGGCTTCTTTCATTAAATGAATAGGAGCCACCGAAGCACAGGCCACAAAATAGGAAAGGAATAGGATCTGTCCTATGTGATGCGGCCCGGACTGTCGGCCCACACATGGGACCATAAAAAAGAACAAGTCAATGAGCTCTCTGTGAAACACACGGGACACTGACCCACAGCACGGTCATCTGCAAAGGGCCTAAGGCTAAGTCCCCACATAGCAGGCCACAGCAAAAAAAAAAAAGTTCTGTGGGAAAAACCGAGGCAGCAAAAGAAAGTTTCCTCTGTGAAATCTCTGCTTCCATTATACCTATAGGGAAACCACTGGCATTTCTATAGGTATAATTCACATGCTGCAATTTCCAAAACTGCAGCAGTTTTGAAAGTCTTAGCATGTCGGCTGCGTATATTTTCCTGCAATGTCTGGGGGACTGTAAAAGGTCGTATTTTTTCTGTGGTGTTTCTGCTACGTGGTACCTTAGACTAACAAAGCTATGTTTTAGAGTAGATCTGCACATACCAAAAATTGTGTCACAGACTTCACTGTAAATTCCATGGCAAAATGTACAGGATTTATATGCAGAGTACATCCTATTCAATGCAAAGGGTATAATCTGCAGGGGAGCTCGCAGAAAGAACCTGCTGTGAATTTAGACTCTACTATACATCAATTTGGTACAATCTCAGCCACGTTTCTAAATAGAAAATTTGCAGTTCTATTACAGAAACGGTGCCGTCCGTAGCGGAGAAATTGATTTGGTTATAACCCCACATTATGCAGTAAAAACTTCTGGGAAAGTCGGGCATGATGTTCAGGGTGCTTCCCATAGAGGGCAGCATAACAGAGGCACTGTCTCCCTGTTTACATCTTGGGAGACAGATTTGCATATTCTTCCCATGTGGACATATAGTAAAAGTTTAAAAAAATTATTTATTTTTTTTGTACCTTCCTTCTCCCTTTAGCTTGTTTTAAAATAAAACAGTTTATTATATATTATTTAGATGCTAAAAAATCCCCAAGTCAAGGGTGAAAGCCATGTAATAAGATGTGTGCACAAAGCCTTACACTAGGTTCACACTAGCACTCAGGCAAAACCACTAGAGAGTCCGCTTAAGTCGATTTTATACTGAGTCCAGGTGGAAACTTGGCAGACCATCTTATAGTCTATGGGGTCTGTGGGTATTTTTTTTTTTTTTTTTTTTAGGTAGACAGGGTTTCCGTCCTTTGGGTCCCCATGTGAACCCGAAGGATGGAAACCAAGTGCTAGTGTGAACATAGCCTTAGCCTGGCACACACAGTAGACCTCTATACTCGTTCTGCTGACAGCCAGCATTCTGGACGTCCCTACATATGCGCGATTGGCTTGATTTAGGAAGGGGACAAAGATGCTGTCAGATTCTTTGGGTAGGTAGTCTAAGCTCTGGTGTGATAAAATCAAACTGGCCAATCCTTCCCTCTCCTAAAGACCTGCTCATGATAGGCTCTAATACACACGAGGAGATCAGATGGACCCCCCAAAACCAATGTGTATGAGCATTGTATTCCCATCCATCAGGCCTCTTGCTCGCTAATACACAGACCGTAGAACAAGGGGCACAGGGAGTAGAGTGACACATGATCAGACTACACACAGTATTCACGTTCCATGGGCACACATAAGCCTGCACAGGTGCTGTACACACAAGACTCTAGGATATTCTTACTAGAGATTGCTTATTGGTAGAAATTTTAGATTTGCCCAACCCTCATGGAATTTACCAATTTATGATGAGCGTTGTAGTTCCACAAAAGCTGGAGAACAATGGGTGGCGGACTGATATGGAGATCTGATTAAACACACAGTAGTATCTAAGGACATACACGTGGCCTCTCTGTGGAATAAGACGTTTACAAAGCAGACGGAAATCCAAGACATAAATTAAAGAGATTGTCCAAACCATTTTTACTGATGCGCCATCCTCAGGATAGATCATCTATAAGTGACCAGTAGGTGTCTAATACCCAGGACCCCTGCTGATCAGCTGTTTAAAGGGGCGAGTTGCTTGTATGACCACCAGTGTCCTTATCACTGTTTGCATTGCACGGTGTGTTTCATCACAGTCGTGCAATGGAATTACAGCCACAACCCAGAGAGGTGAGTGGGACAAGACTGTAATTACATGGCATGGCCACTATGGATCAGAGAGTGTGAGGTCAGCAGGGGTATCCGCACTATGTGGCCGCTGATACTGATGACCTATCCTGAGAAAAGGTTATCCATACAAATGAGATGGAAAACCCCTTTAAGGCTCCATTCACACCACTGGCTACACAAGATATACATGCATAAATGGGGGAATTAAAAAGTATATTGCGGTCTAGGCCAAATATATAGAAGAGTCATTTTTGACCATGTTTGACAACCATTTATGTTATTAGCTATGCACAATCCTTTGTAGTATATGGCAGATGTATACAGCCGCGGTATATATTCTTTTACATTTTTAAGGGTGCACACCATTTGCAATGCCTGAACCCAATGTGAATAGAGCCTTACAGCCCAGCTTACACCAAGTGTCCCTTGTCTTTTGGATATAAGCTGAGCTCCACAAAATACCCTGCACATTGCTCAGTCCTACTGGTTAATGTAAAATAATGTAACTATATCAGACATTGTGACGCCCATCCTATTATACCGAATATAGTGGATGAAACAGAGGGCACTGACATTATGTAACGTGAAGCGTTCACTCGAATATGGTTTGATCTGTGGCCCATAAAAGCAGCTCAATGGTGAGTAGGTCACTGCTCTGTGCAGCATGGAAACAGGAATCATCTGCATAGGACAAGAATACAGTCAGCTCAGCCATTTTCTTAAGGCACACAAGATAATAGACAGTAAAGGGGAAAAAGTCTCACTGTGTATAGTGACACTCACAAGTAGAGTGAGGAATCCAGCACGTAAAACAGCCCCCATACAAATTAAATGCCTCATCTCCACCATTGTTGTTCTCAGACACTTCAGATGCAGCAACATGGCAAATCCTCAGTCCCACCAAATGAATCCATAAAAATGTGCTCTGGGTAGTCACATTGGGGAAGTTAAGACCCTAAACCTTTGTAGTCACCTATCCCAGCTAGGGGAGAAGGATGTAAAAAGAGAGAAGTCCCTTTATCCAATCATAAGTATGTTGTAGCCTTCGGGGTCATACACGGAGGACACAACTATCACATATAAGGCATGGTAAGAAGGTTCTGATACTAAGGGGATTGAGAGTGGTTTACTTAAAGGGGTTGTCCAGACTCCGCACATAAATGTTCTTGTTTGTATAAGGAAAAGTTATATAAGTTTCTGTATCAATTCCTTGCCGTCATTCAGTCGACGGTCATGTGATGGATACATAGTTGCACAGCTCTGATACACTGCTAGAAAACCACAAAGCATTGATACAGAAGGTATATTGGAAAATTGTAGAACCTTTCATTATATATACACATTAAAATGTATTTGCTGAAACTGGACAACCCCCTTAAAGTGCTGGAATTTGGGGGATTTCTGGCTTCATTTTACAATATGGAACACAGTTCTAAGATAAGGGCTCATGCACACTGCAATGCTGTTTGCACAAACCACGTACAGCAAGGAATCCCTATGGGTATACTTCTATATGGTGCAACTGCTTGTAGGGGGTGTAGACCATTATACTGTATGTTATGAAATGGGTACTTTTTTTAATGTGCAATATAAAAATAAAAAAAAATCTTGACTAAGGAGGTCCATGGATTTTTTATTTTTTTTAACTGTTAAGAGTTGGAAAAAAAAAACCACGTTGTGTCGTTTTGCAAGTAAAATTGCTGCTTACCTGCATAGTTTAATATATTTCATAATTTAAAAAAACAAAAAAAAAAAACAAAACACAATACTGGACGGAGGCAGATGTGTGTCTACCCTCACTACATACCACGCCAGTACTATGGTTCATTTATTTTTAGGCATCACCCACACACAATTTACTATATATCTAGATCACTTGTACAGCTTGTTCACAATTCACAGTTTTTGGATACACTTTCTCTCTGTCCCGGGAAAAAAACCATGGCTATGGAGTCAGAGTCTGGCTAAAAAAAGTCAGTCAAAAAAGTTACCAACTCCGGCTTCTAAATAAAATGAATATTTTTAATTATATTAAACAATTATTGATATTGTATAAACCAATTCAATGCATAGTTTGTAGCATAGTTATTTGTATAGGAATTTTGGCTTTTTAATGAACTAGAGTTTTATGGCCTCTTCCAGACCATGGCTGTCACCCGTGTATGAAGGGTTGGAGTTGAGCTATATAAAAATAGAGAGGAGTAGGAATCCGTGCTTTGGCCTACACTGCCACGACTAAAACTATAATGTGTGAACAATTAATTATTGTAAAGGTTTGTCATAGAGGAAAAAAATATTCAGAAAAGTAGGCAGAATGGTAAAAATGACAGCAATCGCTATACCACTGCCACTCTGCAACTTCCCCGGACACACAGGAAATGCCCAGGCACCCAAGCTGTGGCTGAGAAACCATTTCCAGTGTATCAAGATGGCATCAAGACAGACACTAGTCAGGACCTGGTAAGTGAAGTAATGGTGGCGGCCACTGCCATTCTGCTGCTTCTCTAGATAGTTTCCATCTAAGAAAATTACAGTGGGCATAAGACTTTTTATAGATATACACGGCTCTATTTATATCAGTGTAATACAGAGATGAGAAGTATCAGGACATGGAGCATCTGTCAATGTAGATCTGTAGACACCCAGAGAACACAGAACACCTTCATGGCATTATACCAAAATAACTACCAAACTGGTGATGTGAATACTGAATGTCTTCCCCCAATACGGCAATTTTGGGGGTTAAAATCAATTTTATTTTTTGGGAAAAATTTTTTGTAACTCTTGTGATCACATGGCTTGTGTAACCACATACTGCCATGTTAAACCCATTCCCAAATCCGAACTTCTGCTCTGTAAAATTGTTTAGTGACCTATAAATATAATTACAAACTTGGCATAAAATTGACAAGATGTGACAACAAAAATAAAAAAAAAATAAATTTATATATATATATATATATATATATATATATATATATATATTAATAATTTATTAAGGGACAAAAACGTGGCTACTTTCTTCCACCCGTCCAGTTTGCCACTCAACCGCATCCATTTTAATGGAGCTGAGCTACAATACCATACACAACCAATGGCGCCATTTCTGAAAGAATCAGCCATTGTTTTTCCAATCCTGAACTCCTCCTTTAATTCCTTACTTGAAATGCCCAATGGTACAGAGCCCATGTTATTATTGCACTCCCCCTCCAGATAACACCTTGGCCGCAGCCCACTGAATTCCCTAGTTACACTACAGAGTAGGGTATGTTTGGTTTTTTTTTTAATGTAGATTGTGAGCCCCATATAGGGATCACAATGTACATTTATTTCCCTATCAGTATGTCTTTGTAGAATAGGAGGAAATCCACACAAACACGAAGAGAACATACAAACTCCTTGCAGGATTCGAACCCAGGACTCCAGCGCTGCAGGGTTGCAGTGCTAACCACTGAGCCACCGTGTTGTCCCAGAGTAGGGTATGTTTAATGTTGATACTGGTTTCTAGGACATGACCACTACGTCTATTTGCCACATTGCTGCTTGCGGAGCATCGGTGAACTACTTCAGATTAAAAAAATATATAGAATAAACCACATCACTGTGAATAGCACAAAAACAAAGTCGTATCCAACTCTCCGCAAAGGCAGGAGTTGTGCAGTAACAGTACTAGCAATTAATACCCATAGGGGAATACAGCATATCTGACAAATTGTACATTACACACGGAATACTCTTCTACTAGGATATTGCCTTTATCTGTTCAAGTTGGCAGCAGTCCGATTGTTATATATTTCATTTGGTGAACATACAATACATTGGTACTTACACCCTGTGGTGAAATATTTAGGATGCTATATACAAAGAACAAGTTTGGCTCAAAAGTTTCATTTACACATACATTTATATATGTATAGCATGGCTTGTTTCTCTCTCTGTAGTTGTTGCATTATTATTTATCTTATTTTTTTACTTTTAGATTTTTTTGTTTTTTTTACCAGTAAAAGCAAGAACAAAAAACACAAAAAAACTATAAAAATCATGAAATAACCATTTAGAGCTATAGTCTACAAAAGAAGCTCAAACATACAGCTTTGGTTTATATAAATAATTCATTGCAGAACATGTCCAAAAGTATAGAGCTTTATATATAGTCATCAATTCATAAGGGTATTGGTTTTTTTTTTTTCCTTAATAATATAAAATATACACAAGCTAAAATCACTTATCTATCTGTTCTTCAAGGTATGAATGTAAAAAGAAATGCTCTGAAACATATCCCAATTATAACTTAATATATTACTTTTTTTTTTTGCGCCTCCCGCAGGCGTATAGATCTTTAAAAAAAAAAAAAAAAAAAAAATCTCATGCTTGCCCCATACCCAATTCATCCCCCATATTCACTTATTCTGTAAGTCACACACTTTTAGAAGTTGAACCCCCATTTTCTTCCCTGGTATATTTGATTTACTTTTTTTTTTTCTGTGTTGCGCGTGCAAAAATAGATTGTGTGGCTTAAGCCCTTCATGTACTCCTTTAGTGAGGGGGGGTCTAGGCATGGTTGTGAGGGGGTAAAACATTGTCATATACAGTATTGCTTTCTTTAGTTTCCTGCTTTTCATTCCTGCTACAAAACCACGTCTTTAACTCATCTGGGCCAAAAACATAAAACTGCATTTAGGGTTTTTTTTGTTTTTTTTCCCTCCGGACCCCGTTTAATAAGAGAGTCGGCAGAGGTGGTAAAGGGTCTTACAACACGGCACTGCACTACAGGGAGAAGCGTCGCACTACCCCCAACCCTGTCTAACACCCCTTTACTATTGCAGTCTGAATGTGTACAGTACTAGACACACAAGGTTTTATTTTTTTCCTCCAGAAAAGGATTTTTTTCCCCAAACTCCATGTGCCACATTGCCAGATAAAGTTGTAGGTCTGTGTACAGTCATTGCAGCAGGTACCTGATTGATTTGTGAGAAACACAAGCGAGCTCACAGAAACACACAAAAGATGGCCCTTGTGCGTGTGTGACATACTTCTTTCTCTCTATATGTATATATATAGATTTGCTTATATATAAGGGTTCTGCATCCTCTGGAAAAGTTTTGTGATATGCTGGGGACTCTGCCACAGAAGAGGGGAAGCGGTCTCTATGTCACCCAGGCATCCATTCTCATGCGCTTCATGGAGGGACTGTCCCTGTCCTCATTATTGGAACTCCTCCCCATACCGACTGGGGAGTGGAAATCGTTCCTGACGTCTTCTCGGTCACTGCCGTCGTATGAGCTGCTGGAGCTGCTTAGGCTGTCCACGGGTGATCGCCCCATTTCTGGACGGGCCTGGTGTTGATGATGCTGCTGCTGCTGTTGCTGAGTGAATCCAGATGAAGAGACTCTGTCGCGGGGAGGGGAGATTGGCTCTGACTTGATGTTGACATTTTGGTTGGTACTTATGGATAAGTTTGAACCCTGAGATAATTGCCCACCGGCCCTATGGAGAGAAGAGGGAACAGTCATTTACACTGCCACCGATCAGCCCACCAGGGGAGGTGGCATAGGAAAGTAATGTACTAGAGCCAGAGGCATAATGCAAAGTCTGTAACAGGCCCCCAACTCTAATTTATTTGTTACCGTACACATAGTACTACACCAAAATTAAGAATAGACACATTATAGGACCATGAAGACTCCTGGACCTGGGTGCAAACTACACCCCCCACTTATGCCCCTGACTAGAATATGTGCTGTCACACGGACAAAATTAATGAGAACCACTGCAGCTTATTAACCTGCATTAAGGCTGGGGCAGCATGTTTGTGTGATTTTGCCACGGGGGAAAAGTCACAGCATAAAAACGCTGTGTTATACAGTCCCTGCAAAGTGGATGGGACTCTGGGTAATCCCAGCCACACATTGCAGAAAATAATCTGCAGCGGAAATGCTGTAATTTGAAAAATGTTTTTTGCACATTGCAGCGTGTCAATTATACCTACAGAAACACTGGCGGTTTCCCTATAGGTATAATAGTAGCAGAAAGTCCACAGAAGATCGCAACATGGACCTATGTGGGGCCTTAGTATAAAGCTCAAAAACATGGCCCCGGTCTTTTACAGGAATCTTGTGCAACTGCATCAAAATCACTAAATGTGCCTTATCTATCTATCTATCTATCTATCTATCTATCTAATTTTTTTTTTTGTTGTTGGCAAATTGCCCCATTGGCATCCCTGTGTTAAGTTTTGGACTGGATATTAGGTTTTTGTGACACTGACAACTGCAACCTGCTACAAATATAAAATAAAATTAAAAAACACCCTCCAAAAAATGAAAAACTGGATGTCTCAACAGGACTAAGGTGATGTGAACCTAGCCTTTCCCCCTTCCTATGGAAATAACGTAGCCCCATTTTGCTACATGGTCAGTCGGCTACTGGAAGACTAATCCTTTGGCTGATATAAATTTTGAAGAACTTTTTTAACAAGGTCATAAACAATCTTTCCAGCATTGGCTTAGGTTTGGGAGGTGTCACTCACACAAGAGAGCTGAGGGCAGCTTGTCCTAAGTGGTGCTGCTGCCAGGCAGACACTTGTCCTATAGGCAGCATTCCGGGGGAGTTAAACCCTTGTAGAACAGACAGGTCCGCACTGGTGAGAGAGTAATCTGTACAACAAAGAAAACCATTGTTAGCTTCTTACCTTACACACAAGTCAGTAAATGTAAGACATTGTTCCAGATTTATACTAGTTATTTCACTTACAACCTTCAGAATGAAAAAAGTACAATAAAAAAATAAACACACAGGCAGGTATTGCCGGGAAAAGGCAGAAACAACAAGGAAGGAGCAACACGAATACAAGGACATAACACACAGTCATTAAAGGGGTTTTCCCTGTAACAATTATGGGATGGATCATAAGTATCTGGCCCAGCAATCACAAGAAAGGAGTCCCCGAGTCTCCTATGTGAATGGAGCAGTAGTTCCTGTTGGCGGAGTAGGGAAAACCCCTTTAATTCGCATTACTGCTATTAGTGAGAACAGTTCTCCTTGTAGCACTTAAGGGGGTATGTGATGATACAATATTGATCTCCACTTCCCCTTCTCAGGCCAGTGGCATCATGTCTGTTCACATGGCCAAGATGAAGCTCAGACCCATTCCAATGAATGAGGCTGAACTGCAACACCAAGTACAACAAATATAATAAGGTCCCACGATGTAGAAAAACAGCTTTTTTGTTGCAGATTTTGCTGAGGTTTTTTGAGCCAAAGCCCGGATTGGATTGAACAGAAGGGAGAAGAATAAGAGCTTCATTTATATATTTCTCATTCCTCTTGTAGCAATTCTTAGCTATGGCTTAAGAACCCAAGCAGATTGGCTACCCCTCAGACATAGTTGGTAGGGCATTTACAACTCTGAGAAAAGGATAATACAAAGAATTTGGAGAAAGCAGACATACCAGTATTATAGGTAGTTGGCATGGCAGAGTACACCAGGCCTTGCGTGGCCAAGCTAGGAGTAGTCACAGAGACAACTGGAGTAGCGAGAGGCTGTGTAGACTGGGAGCTGCTTATCCTTTGGGTATTCTGTGAATAAAACCATAAATCATTGTAAGACACAAGTAAAATTAAAATGTAAAAAAAATAAAATAAAAGTAAAAAAAAAAACAACCCAGTAGAACCTATAAAAAAAAAAAAAAAAAAATATATATATATATATATATATATATATATATATATATATATATATATATATATATATCAATGATGTAATAAAATAAACTACATCTGTACAATATCTGGCATAATAAAACAAATACACAAATGCATGGTTACTGGTATGATGTAGTTATTGCATGCTATCACCAACAGAGGGCAGTGCTGTAATGCTTAGTGAAGATATTTCCCCACCAAGGCAGAAATGAATACTAAAACATGATACAACGATGAAGTGAAGGATGAACCAGGCAGAGATCCAAGCACAACGTACAAACACACACTTGATTTGCTCCAATTTCCAAAATGTCAAGAGAAAAAAAATAAAAAAATATATATATACACATATTATAATTAATAAATATATATATATATATATATATATATATATATATATATATATATTTATTTATATGTGTATCATGCAGGCATCATACCTCACATATACGGTAACCGGCACAGGTGTACATGCACTATATCAGGCTGTGAAGGGAGGGTGATCATGTCACGAGCAGCCCTGTCAGGCCACAACAGCGCTATACCATTGAGCTTGGACCAATGTAGATCTACATATTTTGTATATTACTGACTGAGCCAACGTAATTCATTAAATCAGATAATGGGCAAATGTCAAAGCTTTCCAAGTAATGTGCAGAAAGTGGGTCATCGCTGGCACGTACTCCTTTCAATAAAATATTAATTAAAGCCCAGAACCTTGGCACTGGCACCCAGGGGTGGGTCGCAGGCAGTAAATCACTATGTAAATAGGTGTGGAGTACGCTTTTCGGTAGGGCTCGCTGCTGTCTGTATACACGCAGACTTGTGCTTTAGTTCTCCTGAGGAAGATGAGATCATTCACAGCCCTGTCAAGAAATGACCTCACCAAGGATGATGTAACCTCAATGAAAGAGGAAGACAAAACAGTGCAGCGCTCCTAGCAGGCTGAAGGAAGCAGACAGTAACCTGAAGAATAGTGATATGGTGGCGGTGCTGATGGTGGGGGTGACAGTGCATTGTGTCATGTACAGTCATGTGATCGCTGCTTTCTGCAGGCACAAAGCACAATGTGAAGCTCACATTCATGTTCCCTTTGAACAGACTGAATAAAAACCCTTCCATTCTTCTACAGGAAATAACTTGTCCTTATAGCTCAGTTATTGTTGGGACTCTTAAAGGGAACATGAGTGATATGGTGTATACATCTCCACCAAGCACACACTGAACTTACCAAGTCTAATTCATCTTCTTCTGTCTGTATGTAAATGAGGAAAAGTATAATTATAGAGGACATTGTGTGTGTGTGTGAACGGGAGCTGACAGAAGATCACATTCTACCTATACTTCTATTATATCCACCTAGAAAATATATGGGCACTGTACTAGAAGACTGATCTGGCGTTTGTAGCATTCCCCTAGATAGAAAGTCCAGCTTCGTGCTTAACCCCTTCACGATCGGCCGCTCCCATGCATTCCTATGGGAGCCGTGGTATTCGAATCTAGGATTCAAATACTATTCGCCCAACACAATAGACAAATATCACTAAACTGCACTGTAAACACGACCAGAATTTGCTAAGAGAGGTTTTCATTATAATCTACAATTAGCATCATTATAGGTAAAACACGCAAAAAAACTATTTATACTGCTAGATTGCCGAACCAAGGACTTTTACTGGAAAAAAATCTCCCTTAATATGAAGCAACTAACAACTACTTTATAGGTTTATTTCTGAATATGCTTGTGCTCCAAATTCTTATATTTTTTTTTAAATAAATTCAATGGCTCTATAAAAAAAAAAAATTGATGGTCTAGCTTTGAGATCAGTAAACCACTGTCAGGCCAGTGGGCTCATATTACTAGCTCACAACTTAGCAATGGCTATGCCAAGCTCACCCCAGCTTAGTCCCATTAAAGTGAATGCAACCAGCCATTTAATAGGGGTGCCATGAGGGCGCCAAGAGTCAGACACCCACTATTTTGACCTATCCAAAGCAAAGACCGTAATATTTTGTAGTCCCAGATAACCCTGTTGAGATGGAAGATAGATTTTTTTGCCCCACTACTACTCCTGAAGGGTTATATAATCTAAATTATAAGAGTATGTATATATATATATATATATATATATATATATATATATATATATATATATATATATATATATATATATATATATATAGTAAAGGGGAATGCCTGGATTTTAAAAGTGATGACCTATTTCTGGGATTGTTCATCAATATCAGATGAAGTGTTCATGTACAAGACTGATGACCTTTTCTAATAAGTTATCAAAATTAAAAGTTCTGAGATACCCCTTTAAAGAGGGAATTTGAGGTCTCCATGAATATGCAGTTTTATATACCTACTTTCCCAGTATGTGCCCTGGTGGTACTAATCTGTGCAGTTAATTTCAGCACCGACATCTCCCTACTGTCAGAAGGGCGTTCCTCACAGCCCAGCGTCATCACTGAGCCGTGTGGGACACTCCCTCAGCCCACCATTCCTGCACATTCATGAGGACATCAAAAATATTCTCTAATTTATGCTTTTTTTTTTTTTTTGGTCGCACCACAAGAATACATTACCCTAGAGGAGAAACTTAACATCAGCTCAGTCCCAGTGTTATTAGCTCAAGCATACAGAGTGAAGGGCAGGAAACTCACCAGTGGGGGCATCATTCCTTTGCTGGAAGGAGGTATGACTACACGCAAGTCAGGCTTTCTACTGTTTATTCCCAAATTGCCCCCTGGAGGTGGTGGAGACTTTGTGGGCATGACTTTTCCCAATCCATTGCCACCAGATGGTCCTAGAAGACTCGGAGAAGCTCTTGGGTTGACAAACCCATTACCTTAAAGAGACAAAGCATAGGAATATTTAACAGCATGAACAGATGAAAAGGATTTGGCTGATATATCCTCTGCATCTCATGTTAATGGGCTGTGAAGCACAAAGCTAGCAAATAGTCATTATGCTCAAGAACAGAGGGATCCTATTCATCACGCTACACTTCTCAAACTATACTTTACATTTTAGGGACTTTATGCTTTAGATTTTCTTCCTAGTACCAGCTTCTTAGATCTCCTCTGTTCACATTATGTTTGAGAATTTCACCACAAACATACATTGGAAGGATCTCTGTATGTACGCCACTACATAGGTATACAGCGGTATAAGTCACCAAAAGGCACACAGTTGTGGCTTTGGATAGGTTTGCTGTATGCAGGACATTGTGCACCCACAATAATATAAGACCGCATTGTGGAGATGTCACACAAGTGGGATGTTGTTATTTGTAGAACATTAACCATATATATTATATATAATAAAATAAAACCAGTAAGTAGCCATATTCATTTTCCTGCCAGTAACTGTCCTCATTGCTGGTCTGCCATTGCAGGCTTGTTTGCTCAGCTATATGCTTAGATTACAGTTCCTATATTACCTTGTATGATGTTAGCGATAGTATAGTAGGTTCTGATTTTTACAGAATAAGAAGAGTAACGTAAGGACTTATTATTCCATCCCATAGGCTAGGACTATACGCTCCTAGCCCATCCATATACAAGATGTCACGAGAGCCTGACGCAAAGGGGCTGAATCACAAAATTCGGGCACCTTTAATATATTGATCTACTATGTATAAAACAGTCTCACTTCTACACTTGGTTTGGGGAGGGGGAAAAAAAAAAAAAAATCAACGCATTTTTTTCCTTCAGTGACTGGACAATTCTATGTAAACAATGGAGAATCACCGCTGGACTACTGACTTGGGATCTGGAGAGTCAGGGTATTTTTTGTTGTTTCTTTATTTTAAGTAAAAAAAAATTCTTGCAACATCCCCTTTAAATGTAAAGAGTGGCGCTGGCACTGCTATACAGTATATATGGTTTTCAGTATTTTGGATTTTTTTGGCTTACTACTGTGTGGATGAATATACAGTACTGTAAACTGACATTCGTGCCTCCCCATCCCCCACCTTCCTTCTGTCCCAACATTCATTATTTGTCTGGTGAAAATCTGATGGCACTTTTTGATTTCCCTTCTCACTCTTTGCTTTAAACAAGGGGCAAATACTTTCATTATCCTTGACATTGCTGTCAGAAAACAGCTCTCCCTGCCGCCCGGCTCCAAAATTAATCAGGCACCAAGTGGGGAGCAGAATCTGGGAGCTGCAGCCAGTCACTTCTGTGTTAATGATGTCTGATTCAATCCCATTTTGCTGTCATAACAGAAGGCAATTATCCAGCAGAACTGCCAGTCCTGTGTGGATAGCTCCGGCCTGGGGGACAGCGCTGCTGAATGAAGGCTGCTACACCATCTCATGAGAACCCAGCAGTGTGTATACAGCCCATATCCTAATGATACAGGAGCCTTCGCCTGGGCAAGTACTGCTAGCAACCCCAATGTCTGGCTATGTATATTGGGGTATACATAGAAACACGTGCATACGTGTATAAGAGCATTGTGCTGCGTTTCTTCATTTGCTGGTAATAACATGAAGACTTGCTGGTCTTTGTGCAATACATGGAAATAACAGGGCACACTTTGGAATCAGGGTTGCTGTAGTTTGATTTGCTGTAATTTGCATCACACTGATCTGATGTCGCAATGTTTGGCACATCTTTAAGTCTTCCACTTCTGTCGTGAGATGCTATTCCATCCTATACGCCATCCCCCACTGGAATGAGACTGCAACAATTTTTGTATTTATTTTTTATTATTTTAAATTTGCATTTGGCAAGTATGGTGAACAGCACCACCACCATAGGCTAACCGTGCCCACTGCCCCAGTCACTACTCAAAATTAAGGGAGTGTTGGAAATATGCAAAAATAAATAAGTCTCAAAAGCATTGTGGCTTTTTGGTGTATAAGTTTTGCAAGTTTGTATTGCAGAATCTCAATCTCCTCTCCACCCACTTTCTTAAAAAAAAAATTGGCAACTATTAACCCCTTAAGGACCAGGCCATTTTTTGGTTTCGCATTTTCGTTTTTCCCTCCTCACATTTCAAGAGCCATAACTTTTTCATTTTTCAGTTCACAGAGTCACATGATGGCTTATTGTTTGCGGGACAAATTGTACTTTGTAACGGCATCATTCAATATGCTGTGCAATGTACTGGGAAGCTGGAAAAAAATTCAGAATGAGGTGCAATTGGAGAAAAAATGCATTTGCGCCATTTTCTTATGGGTTTAATTTTTACAGCGTTCACTGTTTGGTACAAATGACACGTTACCTGTGTTCCACGTGTCAGTACGAACGCGGTGATACCAAATTTATATAGTATTTGAAATGTTTTGATACTTTTAAAAAAATGATAAACTTTGCAAAATAGAAAAAAAAAATTGTGTCATCATGTTCTAACACCTGTAACTTTTTCATATTTCCATGTATGGAGCTGGTTGTGGTGTCTTTTTATGCGGGACAAGATGACGTTTCTATTGATACCATTTGGGGAAAGATCTGATGGTTTGATCACTTTTTATTCAATTTTTTATAGGAGGCAAAGTGTTGAAAAAAACGCTTTTTGGCTGTTTTTATTTTTTTTGCCGCTACGCCGTTCGCAGTACGGGATAAATGTTTTAATATTCTAATAGTTCGGGCATTTTGGAGCGCGGGGATACCTAATATGTTTAATGTTCTTTAATTACTTTTATAGCTAATCTAGGGAAAGGGGGGTGATTTGAACTTTTATATTTTTTTTATTTTTTTAATACTTTTAAAAACTTTTTTTTTTCTTCTGTTACATTTATGATCAGACCCCTTAGGTACCTTGAAACCTAGGGGGTCTGATCGCTCATACTATTCACTGCAATACTACAGTATTGCAGTGAATAGGAAAATCGCAGCACTTCTATTAGACGATGCCTCTGGCCTCTGGCATCGTCTAATAGATCTAGTGCAGAGACAAGCCTGGAAGCCTTCAATAGGCTTCCGGCTGTCATAGCAACCGATCACCGCCCTCATGTGACGTTCAGGAGGGCGGCGATTGGCGAAACATGGCGGCGCCCATGCCGCCGGCGCCGTTTACACACTGCGGTCACGTTTGACCGCAGTGTGTAAAGGGTTAACAGCAGCGATCGGCTCGGGCACCGACCGCTGCTGTTATTGGCAGGTCCTGGCTGTATTATACAGCCGGCATCTGCCGTGTATGGAGCGAGCTCAGCGTGTGAGCTCGCTCCATACATCCCCATGCGACCCATGACGTACAGTTACGTCAAGGGTCGCTAAGGGGTTAAATTCCCTGCACGGTGTTTACACAGGGCATATTCATGTATCACCATCAAAGGTTTTTTCCATAATGAATAGAACTGAAGGCAATCGCTGAGAGAAGATAATGCTGAAAAGAAGAACAGAGGATGGCACCCAGTCCAGCAACCACCTGGATACATCTAGAAGGTGCAAGTCAAGGGTGGAAATCAGAGAAGCCATCTAGCACTAAAGGATACGTTTAGGGGTAACACCGCAATCCTGGGGCACACTATAGTAAGAACTCAAAAGTCACAATGCCAGTCACTACTAAGGACAGTAAATGCAGCCGCACAGAAATCCAGAGAGGTTGTTTTTTGCTTACTGTCAGGGTTGCAGTTAAAGCACCTCATGTATCACATCACATTCCCTATTGCTAGGTACAACCTCGTAGCACAACCCTGAAATTTTAGGCTGTCTGTTACAGACCTGTATGTGGATAGTCCCATCATCATTCACTGGGGTAAACCTGCAGCTTTTCTTGTGCAGAATTTGGAGAATTGAGCATGCAGATTTTTTTTTTTCTGCAGTGCTGACAAATATCTGTACAGATTATTTCTGCAGCATGTGAATGGATCAAGTAATGCCCCAGCCTTATATATTTACTTACAATCTATAATCATTATATTACAGGAGATTGTATATGTGGTTGGCTCTGGACACTTTGGCTTCTTATCACTTTTCTAAATCTACTGATAGGCCAACTGGTTTCTTGACCCTGCTGTGCATCAGAGCTATGGAATATCAGGTGGATCGAAGTCTCCGTTCTTCTGGTTAGTCGCAGGACCAAAGCAACAGAACAACAGTTTAATGATGGACAACAACGAAACCAGAGACTACAATGGGGTCTGCTAGGTGCCCGTCATTTTTGTCCTGACATCGCCAGATGAAAAAGTCAGGATTGCAATACTTTTTCTTATCCAGTATTAATGGACTCTGCTCATATAGGCAATGAATCCTTCCGATTTCTGGAGTACAATTTGGCACAATAAACAGAAGACAACCTGCAGTGACCAATGTGATCATCTGTAATGTGTAGGAAAACCTGTATAAGGGACCTCAATATTTCCTAAAAGGGTATATAAAAATGGACAACCCTATGCAATGCACCAGGACCTCAGCTACTGCTACAGCAATAGGATTTTATTAAGACTGCTATCAGATGGAAAATACTTGGGAAGCTTTGAACCTACAACACAAAAATATGGACATATTCGCACATCTTAGAAAAGCGGATTATTTAGTTCTTGCTTTTAGAAGGAGAGGAAAGAAAAGTGAATCAATACGGGTCATATTTCGCTCTCTGAATTAGGCCTACAGGAAGACTGCCAATAATAATGCTCTTATTACTGCGGGGGATACAGCAATGCTCACACCATTAAATATTTATCATGGTCATCTTCCAAAAGGAAGGAATGGTAAGAGGGCAGCGTATGTTGAGAATACTCCCAGTAATAGCAATACTGAATGAAATAATAAAAACACCAATACTCAGGAAATTAGTAGCTTGAAAATAAAGACGTGACCAAGTAACAGATGATCCGCAATAAATTGCAATAGGATTTTCCCATTTTGAGAGTCTTTCTTACTCCTGTATTGCTTACTCTATTATGTATAGCCATATAGGTTACACTCTACATCTAGCTAGCATCTTCCAGACAGTAAACAGGGGCACATCTGGGTTTTTATTCAGACTATACTGACATCACAGACTGTCCTTCCTATAAGTTACAAAGCAGAACTGACTAACAGGCCGCTGTACGCAATAAGCAGAAAGCTCTTAAAGTTCACACGCCATTGGATAGCTTCTATAGATTTACTTTGTGGTCATCAAATGGCCATGGGATTTTGTAGCCTGTCTTCTAGGTTTCCAACCATCATAAGCTCTTGAAGACTATAATATAAGTAACTCCCTCTCAGTCCTACGTCTTCTCAGCTAGCACAATGGACTAAAACTATTTGGGAAAGATGCAACATTATTGACCTTAAACTAAAAACAGGACAACCCCAAATTCAGGAAAAAAAAATTTAATTTTTTTTTCGCTGCCTCAAACAAAAACAACAGTTTAAGACATCTGCCTTATTTTCTCCCCCTCCTCAGTTTACGACTGCGGTAAGGATGAGTTGAATGGAGAATCAGGTGAGCACGCAAGGATCTACATTGTGTATGGGACGGATGGAGCCAACCAAGTACAGTGGTTGGTACACAGTCCTACAGAGATTAAACTGAGCAGCGGGCTGTATACAGGATCACCCCTACACTGAAACCAGGCAATGTAAAAAAAAAAAAAAAAAAAAAAAAGGTAGGTGAGTAGTTGGGATGGATTCGGATCCCCATTGATGTGGCGTTCCAGACAAGTGGCCCTAACAATCACAAATGTAAAAAAACCCAAAACCTTGAAATACTAAGGGCTAGTTCACACGTGAACAAAGGGGCGGATTTTGACAGCGGATTTCGCTTCAAAATCTGCCCCTTTACAATGGTGGTCTATGTAGCTAGCGGAGAAAAGAAAGGACATGCCCTTTCTTCAGGCGGAAGCCGCACGGGCTCAGCCGCGCGGCTTCCGCCCCCGGCAGCTCCCTCCTATGTCGGCTCATTCATTTGAGCCGACAGCGGAGGGGAAAGCCGCGACCGCGATGGTCGCTGCAAGCGGGTTTTGACAATAGAGAGACGCGGCTCACCGTGTCTCTCTCCATGTCAAAACCCGCGCGGGCAGTTCACGTGTGAACTGACCCTAAAAAGTATTTTATTTTGTTGTCACACTCACCTACTGGGCTGGCACCGGCACCATTTGGCACAGAGATGTCAGATGCACACAACATTACACCTGCAAAAACAAAAAAGGGAAGAAGAAGAAAAAAATAGGTTATCAAAGAATGCAATGTAGAAGTGAATTTACTGCTCAAAATGCAAACTGGAACCAGAACTAGGAGTGGGCCCCATACAACATAACTCAAAAATGGTGCCATAGGTTAGACTGTAAGCTATAGCACCATCCACTCATGACTTGTCATCAAGACTGGAAGATTTAACAAATCTGTTAAATAGGAAATCAAGCTGCCTTTTTGTTTTATATGAACTGGAGCAATAAAAAAAGCTCTAATCACCTATTAAAATGAACTGAGTTATGGAAAACTGTCTTATTGAAGGTCTTGAAAGTATTCTTTTACATTGATGGGACAGGTTTCCATCATTTGTAAGTTACTGAACTTGCTACTTATCCTTGTAGAAAGCTATGAAAGCCTAGCTCTACTCAAAACCTGAACATATTGATGGGATTGCATATTTTGGTAACAATGGGACCAGGAAGCTGAGATACATGGAGAGATTTGCCATGTCTTTGCACTAGAGTACTCCATTTAGACGCCATAGGCTTGCCTATGTGATGGAGTGAAAATTAAACATTTTTTTAGCCAAATTCTGATCTATAGTGACAACGAGTCAGAGATACATTTTTATAATACTGATCTGTAATTTAGTTAGCTGTGGGAGGTATATAACCTATGACTACCTTGTTTCCTGCAGAAAAGCGGAGCAGTTCTAGAGAGGGAGAGCTCAAACAACGGGCTTACAGGCTCTGGTATTACAAACGTGGCAACTTGTTTAAAGGGGTTGTCCAGTTCTTTACAGTAATGGCCTGTATTTGGGGTAGGTCTGCAATATTACAGCTGCAAGACCCCCGCAGATCTGCCGCCCTGAAACAGCACAACTCCTGGTACTGCTTACATGGAGGGGGCCAACTACTTAATCGCTGTACAATATATAACAGCAGGTTTTAACCATCAATATTAGAAAGTAGATAGCCCCTTCAGGACTGCAATTCAAAGCTACACAAGGCAAAAGGATTTACAAGTGGCAATGGCAAAAAAATTGGTTTTGGTTGAATATATTTGTATCCAAGCCTTACAGACAGATCTAAGGATCATGATCCATTTATCTCCCATAAAGCATTGCATTAAGTCCAGCTCAAGGGTTCTTCAGTGTATCTGCAATAAACACTCTCCAAAGACCCCTCTTTCAAAGAAACACCCGCCTAGAAAACTACTTTTCAATGTAAGTTTGGGTGGTCTTCTAAACGTAGTTTCACTTCAGATATTCCTGTACAAGTATAGAAAGATCTATACAGTCCCATATAAGTATAGAAAGATGCCACAATGCAGCCATGCTCCTTGTACCTGCATTTCCAGTGCTTGGGGGCCTCTGTGACACCCCTGGAGAAACCACATTTCGATGCAGCGATGCCTGGGGCGGGGACAGCATGCCCGTGTCTGTTAATGAGGTGCTGGCAGCTAATGAAGCAGTGACAAGTGTGTTGCCTGGAGAACTGTAGGGCAATGGGTTGGGGTTGCTCACTGGGACAGTAACAGACATGGAGAAATTCTGCTGCGGTAGTCCAGGCTGGAAATAGAGTAAGGATAGATTACTTTCAAAGCGAAAAACTTGTACTATGCACAGAAATCAAACACGGAAATGAGACTCTAAACCTTGCATATCAAAGGGTTAAACGTGTGAACATGAATTATGGATTGGTCAGTAGCATAAACACAGAAAGATAACATTTTCACCAGTACATGCTGCATGATACAGGACAGACGGCAGGAAATGTGTGGGCTCCATCTACAGCACTTACAACATGTTTATATGAAAGAGTAAACAGTAAGCAATAAATGGAAGGACTAGAATATGCAGAATTATCATACAGCAAGTTATACAACACATCACTATCAATACGTGCATGGAGGAAGAGGCAAACCCACAACGTTTATAGTGTTCAGTTACATAACATTACATTATAGTATTCATATCAGGATCTTATCATGTAAGAGTTATTCATTGTATGATAAAAAGTTATATAAAATTTCCAAATATACCTTTCAATTTATTCCTACCACTTTTTAAGACCTTGGATTGCTGGCATTCAGCAGCACTGTTTGCAAGTTATATACTCTACATAGGTTTATTGCTTGACATAACACACAACTACTGTCACGCCATGTCCAGACAAGCTGGGTTTATTGTGTATTGCTTGCATAGTTCACCATATGCAATGCAAAATCGGTTTCAAAATCCACATGAAACTCAGCATAACTAGAAGATATTACATGTGTGATCATCCAGATAAAAACAACAAGAGGTCTGCCATAGAAGACTATAACTGTAGACAATTCTATGGCACTCGCATGAATGCTGTAGTGAAAAAAATTGCAAATTATATGCAAATTAAATGAAATTGTAGGAACGTCATAGACTATCACATTTCTATATGTCTTGGTCAATTGACTTTCCTTAGTGCATGTGCGGAGTGGTATTTAAAACCGCAGTACGGGGATTTATTTGTAACTCTTAGGCCCTGTAGTAATGAATGGTGAGTTTATTCCTCTGATGGATTCTTCTTGTAACACATATGCTGAATGGTATCTCTGAGTGGTCATGTGACTGATAGACTGACCTGCCGATTCACACACCAGCCAGAGGTCACCGTTTCCTATGGGCGTTCTACTTAGACTCTTACATTCAGGCGCTCATAGACTTTCACAGTAATGATGAGTTTGGACTGGTGATAAAAGAGTCCTGATCAGCTCTGATCGGAGGGGAAACTTGGCGATAAGTGTTCTATTTTGCTACAGCGCCACTGCAGGGATAATGAAGCATTACACAATGTCCATGCAAATCAGTCATTTGCTTGTGTAATGTAGGACAGGACAAGCCCTCTAATGAACACTTTGCAAATGCTCTCCACTCTGGCTAAGAGATGTGAGGCCTAAACAGAATGTCCGACTCTATGAACTGTGAATTCTCTAATACTGTCCATGAGTTTTGTTTTCTTAGGTTTTTTTTTTTTTTTTTTAACAAGTCTATTCCGTTAAAGTATTTGGGGAAATCATAATCACTATTGTACAAGGCTGTTGGGTGGTCATCAGTATATGTAACACTTGTATAGTTAGCAAAATTTAAACAAAAGAGAAAACTAGACTTTGAGAAAGCAAAAGAAGATGAAGCAAAGTAACATAAACCATGGCTGCCTGGATTACTTGGCAGGGGCATACAGAGAGAGGCATATACTTTATACACAATTTATTAGGAAAAAGTGTGAAAGGGCAGGAACAGGCACAGACCTCACCAGAAGGATGAGGTTACCAGCATTGAGATGTACTAGCTTACAAGTAAATGGGCAAGGTTTTAGTTTGATATATACATAAAGGTAGATTGCAATGTGGGACAGAACAGGAACAGTGTATAAAAGTACGGTCCGGTTCACATCTGCGTTCGGGCCATTCCGTTCGCCTATCCACATAAAATAAGCAGAGAGAAAAGTCCTGGAAGAAGCAGTTTTCTCTCCACATTTTCTGTGCGGAAACCACATTGACCCCATAGACTATAGTGGGGTCCATGGGTTTCCTTAGGTAACTGCTTTTATATGCAGATTTAGGTTTCCGTTCAGGTGGGGGGGTTCTCAAGCGGACTCCCCGAACAGAAACCCAAACGCAGATGTGAATAGGGCCTTAGGGTCTTTTGATATGGTGTGTCCACCTGCACATTGAATGGTGTGGAATTTCAGCGCTGAAAAAAAAAAAAAAAAAGCCTCCCATGGACTTCAATGGATTCCTTTTTCTGCTAGCAGAAGGGAGTGGTTTTTTTTTCAGCGCTGAAATTCCACACCATTTTCCTCCGTGTGAATGGACCCTAAGAATCTATGTAACAAAACAAAATACTGCACACATTTTACTGGATGCATCCCAATGAATAGTAAAGTCTGATGCATTTTTCTACAGAAGATCATATGATCAGACATCTGCCCTGAATCTCCCCAATGCTTTACACTGCAGGCCTATATGTTCACTTGTGTTATGTTATACAACTATATGTTGTATACAAGTACTCACCTAAGAGAATATTTTTATAAAAGGTAAATGGCAGAAATATACTGGGTCACGCGCAGGATAAGTTCCACTTGATGGTTGCTTAGAGCTCCTAAGTGTGTAGTGTCTTATACAAGCAGAATCTGAGCCCCTGAAGATGTGTAAGCTCCTGAGTCATACATGTAGATGCTCACTCTATTTCCAATCAAGTAAAGTCAGCATTTGTATCTACAGTATTCTGCAAATCCCCCACCTGGCAAAGTTACATCCCCTCCATTACAGATCCCAGTTTTGGCCCTGACAACGGAGTAGTGAAATTTAACATATTAATAAAGAAGCGAGAGTGCATAACAAAACAGGGAAAAAAAGACAAATCGTTGGCAAAAACAGCTTCACATTTTCAGCAACAGGTTGACAGATTGCAAGTAAGCCCATCTGTTTATGAAGAGAACTGCATGGCAATCCTGGAGAGGGCGGACAAGTAGACAAGTAATATTCCTAACACATTGTGCAAACATTTATCCCTATACAGGAGGCTTGTATTCAGGTTTAATGGGGTTATATGGGACTACTAAACTGATGGCCTATCTTTATGATCGCCCACCAATATCAGGGTCCGACTCTCACTTCCTCCCACTGCCCAGCTGACTGTTTACCAGGCTCAGCTTTTTCCGTTTGGTTGTGGCGGTGCCTGGTATTATTTGAATGGGACTGAACGGCAGTCAGGCTGCAATACCAGATGTAGCCACTACCAAAAAGAATAAAGGGAACAATGAACCCTCAACCAGTTGGGTCAGCAGGGGCACCCTCAGACCCTTTTCTGATACTAATGTCCTACTTCTTGGATAAATGAGATCTGCACAAACACCTTGTACTCCTATACTCTGCACACATGAGGAGATAGAAAGGATATACCTGATGCTCAAATAAATGTAAAAAAAAAGAAAAGATTGTGATGTATATGCATCTACCATTTTTGCAAAAGTGACAAGAGGAAGAGTAGCCATATTGATCAGGCCATTTCTTTTATATATTGAATAGACACTACAACACTAGTTAGTTTTTGAGAAGAAAATTCACAAGTGACAACCAACATGGCGACATTTTTACAAATCTGGAAATAGCAGGTGAAAAGAAAAGAAAAAAAAAAATTCTAACTGCTGATTTAGTCTCTGTTCACATCTGCACTGGTGAATTCTGGAACTGGACTGCCACGGACTGATGGAAAGTAATAGAACTCTTGTACTCACAGAGATTTTATGATTGCGCATCATATTATCAAATTCCTCGTTAATTTTTTTGTACTTTTCCTCCGTGTGGGGTGTAAGGACATAAGAGCTGTCTGGGTCCGGGCTGTCACACCCTCGGTGCTCCTTCTTGTTCAGTGCCTAGACAGTAAAGTCAATAAAAAGGATCAACACATACAAGGAAGGGAAGAAGGGTAAAGCAATACTTACAGGGTCTCGCTTGAAAACAAAATCACTATCTTCATTCAGTTTGCTGAATGTCTCCTCCTCAAAGTATCTCTCAGCATCTGGGCTCTCACAACCATCTAAGCCTTTCTTTTTGAGAGTCTGAAACACAATTGGAAAATTCACAAACAAACTGCACTAGCTGAATATTCAGACTATGGGTCTAAGGGGGTTCTGCCCTTCAAGATAACAACATGTCTCATACCCCTTAAAAGGGACTGTCCAGAAACTGGATCAACCTGTGTGGAGGGTCAGCGGAGGTGGAAAATAATACAATAAGCATCTGGTGCATCAATGCTGGAAATCTTCAGTCTCGTGTATCCACAGAAACCAATCGGAAGCCTCGGCGGTCAGTGGAGAAGGAACGGTGATGTCACTCATATAGGTCACCTGATCCCTGCCAGCAGTCAGGTAAGGCTGAAGAGTTCTGCATTGATGCACCAGCACAAGACGAAACAGAAACCAGCGGTGAACAAACAGAATGACCAGCACAGGTGAGTTTCCAATTCCTGGACAACCCTTTAATACGGAGATGGTTGAAGGAGGATTCATCAATAAATTGCCCATATTGGTGCCGCAGTGACAAGTCCACTGTCTACATCTTGCTACTACACGTGCTGTCTGGAGATACAAAACAACTCTCTAGGGCATTGAAAAGTTGCCAATCTTTGGGCAATCCTGTTTTTGTGCAAATATTTCAGATTTTTTTCCCCCTCATTTAATGTTTACCACGTCTACAAAAATTTATTCCAGAAATTACAGCTCAATCTGCACCAGCTCCTAACTGGTGGGTCAAAGATGTGCCCAATATAGTAAGAAGACCTCCAGCAGAGAGATCAAGACGCCTACAGAAAACATCAGTGATGATAAATTTCTCCCTATAGTTAAGACTCAAGTGTTCATTTACTGGACATACACAATCTATACAGTGTAACATGCAGGTACAGACGTATGTATGCATGTGGAAAATACTCCAGCAGGTAACGGCCTATTAAAAATAATAAATAAAATAAAAAAAATCCGCAAAGGTAGCGGCTGCTGCTGGGCCCCCTGATGTCCCAGGCCCTGAGGCTACCGCTACCACTGCTACCGGGGTAGTTACGCTCCTAAATGTATACTATGACTATACTGTATACGTAGTAATATAAATGTATAACATGTGTCATAGTGCACAGTATAAATAGTAATATTTTAGCTGGAGCCCATCCTGTTGTATAGGAGGAGTTGTAAGGTTAGCTCTGTACCACATTCATGTACCGCCAGCACACTGGGCTAGACCAGGGAATTTCCATGTCTGCACTGACTCATGTACCGAGTCATGGGCCAGATAAACCAATTGAAGGCCTCACCCAGAGCACAGGCTGCCAGCTCCATGGCCTAATCTTTAGAGTATATACCAATGTACCAGATACAACACTGCATAGAATGAAGATAGATGGGATATTCTGTGCACTTGTATAGATCGCAAGGATGTGATCAGCCATTTGGTTTATCACTTTGTCAGCACGTACCCAATTCTTCTTTACAATAAAATGCTCTATACGAGCCTGAAAGTCTGCCTTGCTAGATTTGGTTCACAGCACAAAGCACATTGCTGCCAGGACTTTACAAGGAGGGTAAGCATTTTTCTCCATAATACAGTGTAATTGGTTAATTTGTGGCAGGTTGGTGGTGATCATTAGCTAAAATGCCCGGCAAGTCCATCTCGCATTACTTTGGCATGTGTAATGTGTCTCGCAAACCTCGCGACATCAGCACATGAGGCAACAGGTGTAGCTTTCTCTAGCACCTGTCACTGCTCCGAGCGGGGCCCGGCCAATCAGGTGGGTAAGAGCACTGACACGGCCATACATGGAGCTGTTGTTTCAGTCTTTGAAGGTCGGATGTTGCTCTCCTCCAAAACCTTCCCAAGCTGTCAGTAATCTGCGGTTACTTTATCTGCTTGTTATTGTTAACCCCAACCGTGCTGGGAGGCCAGTCTAATGCCAAGCACATTGTGACCGTCTTAGCAGTTCAGTCAGGCTATTATATGTCTACCACAGGCCTAGGCTGAAAGAGAACACTTGTATATATCCTGAGGCCTCAGTGTGACAAGCTTATGAGTAATGAAGTCCTATTACATTATCCACGCTTTCCAAATATACAGGAGAAAATATTCTATAAGTGGCTCTCCGGTACCACAGATTTGGCTGCTGCACCCACTATTCTGAATGAAGGACACAATGGTCCCGATTTACTATTAGTTATCAGCGACTGATGCTGGATGATAACGCAGGCATATCTTCACACTATCGAGTCTGCATGTATAACCCCTTTCAGTTGGCTTATATTGTGCCAGGATTTTCCATCACTATTTGGGGACACGATGGCACATTTAAACCGCACCCCTTTTTCTGAGATTCCACACCTATACGTTTGTCAGGTCGAAAAATATTAGTCCAAACTTAAGGTGCCAAGTTTACACCAGTGTCTAGTCATATGCCCAATAGTATACCTATTCAGAAACTTGTTTATATGGAGTCTTAAAGTGCACCTGCAAAGTCAGAAGGTTTGACATGTCACAGTGAAGTCTTGCTGAAATTAAGGGGCAAAAGTATTTGGCTGTGCCTCTTTGGTGGTGATCTGCTCTTCTAAACTGACGCTGATGGGGTGAGAGGTGTATGGGCTCAGAGAACGCAAGTCCTGCATTCCAGAATTCTGGCATCAAAAAGACACAAAAAAAAGTCGAGATCTGCAACTTTTTTGCAGATGTGCGCAAAAAATTGTCACTTTGGAAATTTACACACTAGTTACTGCACTTCTCAAAGTGGATGGTAAAGTAGGTACAGTTAGCTTTTCTAGCTGTCTGTCTTATCAAATAAGACTTTCTAAAAAAAAAAAAAAAAAAAAAAAAAAAAAATTGCCGCAATCTCATTGCAGTAAGAAGGTGGTGTAGAAAATGGAGTACCATCTCAGGGCAGAAGTATTAGACAAAAAGTGGTCATCTACTTTCTACTATGGATAGCCTATCCTTAGTATAAGTCATCAATATAAGATATGTGAGTGTGACCCCCGGGTCCCCATAGCTCTGGAACAGTATGGCTCCCAGTATTGTTTACCTGCTGGAAACAGCAATGTTCTCTGGATGTACAAAGTGTAGTGAAGTCTATGGGACACGGATGACATACCTAAAGTCACCGCTACACATTGCACAGCTCCATGCATGTGAACATTGCTGGGAGTCAAGCTGTTCTGAAGCAGCGGAGGAACGTCATATCTACTCTTTATGGCCGGTCTTAAGGAGAGGCCATCCATATTAGAGAATCGATAGTCCATTTAAACATATGCTAAATGCATCAAATATCATACAACAATTGAAATAATTGGGGCAAATTCCAACATTGCAGACTCCAGTTAAACTGGTCTTAAAATATTCCCCTCATGATAAATTCCCCCATGTGCCCATATACAACAAACCCTGGAATTTCAAGAAGAGCTTAGCAGAACTGAACACAACCAATGTGGAACAGCATTTCTGCTACTTTTAGTGACTTAGTGGAGGTCTAAGAACCTGGACGATCGCTGATCAAAGCTTCCTTGTGCAGTTTCCAACCATATCCGATCTCTTCTGAAAGTGGTCTACGACTGCAGTTATAGCTGTGACATGTCCAGAGAAATCAATAGCTGAAAACGGTCAGGATGGGTACACAGAGGGCGTTACAATTTGTGATCACTCTGGAAATAATACAGGTGTGAAATGTTGAGAATCGCATCTTTTATAGGACACCAAGATCACTGTTCTAGGTTTTATAATATCAGAGATATATTTCTGAAGTCATCATATAAGAAACTGTACAGTTGTACTCTAGTGAGAAGCAATGCACAGATTTCCGCTCAATACAGAAACAATAAAGGAGCGCAGAATTTCACAGGGGGGGGGGGGCAGGAGGAGTGTCAAAATACAGAGACACCTTTCCAAAAGACTCTCTCTTTGATAAGACCATTTTCCATGTTAAAATTTTTTCCACAAAATCGGGTTCCTCAGACAAGCTTACAAGCATGAGGCCACCCTAGCAGTCTCCTGATGAAATATAGGATCGGGCATGTTGAGTTTAGCTGACTGCCATAGTGGTTTCTCCGAGCTGAGCTAAGCAGGTTTATGGGCGAGTCAGGCAATAGTTCTCATGTGCATAGCCGACTTTACCAGGTAACATCTGCATTGCACTTTATTTGCTACAGACGAAAGCCAATGTTTCCAATGACCTCTATGAAGTCTTTATACCAGACAGTCTAGGGACATGAAGAAAAGGTCATCCTCTACTCTTTCTGGCTCTGTCTTTACAGTCTTCCAAGGAATGTAAAACTAAGGCAGGGCAACATACTGGTGGCTAAAAATCCCCATGATCACAGACTGAGTAGAGAGGAGTCTGGTCTTACCATATTTTCTACAATTTGATCCTCCTTCTCTTTTGCTGGTTGCTAGACAAAGGCCGTACTCAATATACAGCACATGTAAAGGGCCAAAAACTACCTATAGGAGTAGGGACCTAGAACGGAATAAATGCCTCTATAAATACAATTATCTTTGTACATGTGATCGGATTACTCCACGCTTAGGAATCCTTGGAGAGGATACAGTTTTATCCTCACCATCAACAAAACACAAGAAATAAAAACTCAAAACAGCCCATATGTTTTATCTGCCACAAGGCCAGTGTGTGAGACAAGTCAGCCATTGCTTTCTCACAGGCACTTGGTAAGACAACAGATGATAACAGGCTCCCCCCTCAGTAAGGGGACATGGCGGAAAGGTCACGGCTACTCCACAGTATTTTGTGTACACGCACTGAAAACATTCACACAGAGGAGTTCCTGGACATATGAGGAGAACTTTAGAATACTAAACTGTAATTAAAGGGGATGTCCCTTTAATCCGATGCACAATATCACACTATACTGGGTTATAAAAATAATCAGGAACTTTTCACGTTCTGCTAACTTCTGTCATGGTGGAGTGGAGTACTACTTCAGGTTTTGCTATGGAGCCCTAGGATTATCTTTTATGCTCCGACATAATATATACATAAAGGACAGAGATAGCCATGTATTAACCATATAGCTATAAAGCGCTTGTGCACTTTTTATAATATATCATTGTGCAACTCCATTAAGAAAGAAAAAGCATTGAAAAGCAGGTGTGATGTGTTTGGCCGGCACTGGATTGCACCCAGTGTATAAATCTGGGCTACACTGTATTGGAGAGGGGATATTGGTCAGCGCCGCACCTCCCATGAGGCGACCTGAAGCGAGCGCTTCAGGCGGCGCTATGCCAGGGCCTCAGGGAGGGCGGCATTTTTGCTACCCTAAGCCAGTCCAGGACAAGCTGTCCTGGACTGGCTTAGCACCGAGCGGTGGTTTAGGGAGGCCACTGGAGCAGCGCTGCTCCAGCAGCCTCCCCTCACGCTCAGGCAGAGAGCAGGTCATCTCCATGCCTGCTCTCTGCCTGAGAATGGCGCTAAGCCCTGCCCCCTCCGCTCGGCCACGCCCCCTCCTCCCGGGGGGGGGGGGGGGTCAGCTTTCTGTAGTTCGCCTCAGGCAGCGAAAGGGGAAGGTTCACCCCTGATATTGGTGCACCTACTGTGCGAGGATCACTATCAGCTCCACAGGCTATGCAATGATCTTCCAGGTACACAGATAGAAGAATACTGCAATCGGTAGCCTCGTCTGAGGAAATGGGTGAATTGCCATATAGGCCTGAAGCCTGATAGGAGTAACATCGGATCCCGGAGAGGTGAGTAACAGTGTTTATTATGTTCCCTCACCTCCCCTAGGGCTCCGATTATTATACTCGGGGGTCTGACACACTACACACACACACCCCATTGCTAAACAATTATCAGTTTAACTCTCATCCAATGCTCTTACCCTTTTTACCTCTTCAGATTTGTTGGTATACCCAATTACAATTTAGTGTTCTACATGTCCTGCCTATTCTCTTCTAGTATGCCACTGTCTCAGTTATGATAAAATATGACTGGGAAGAGATTGTATTTGTAGACTTCTACAGGATCTATAGAAATTTATTCCCACTAAAGACTATAAAATGGCCAACAAGTATGCCAACAGGTAACAGTAGTGGTGGTTTAGCAGCACATATATACACAAACATATATACACTCACCGGCCACTTTATTAGGTACACCATGCTAGTAACGGGTTGGACCCCCTTTTGCCTTCAGAACTGCCTCAATTCTTCGTGGCATAGATTCAACAAGGTGCTGGAAGCATTCCTCAGAGATTTTGGTCCATATTGACATGATGGCATCACACAGTTGCCGCAGATTTGTCGGCTGCACATCCATGATGCGAATCTCCCGTTCCACCACATCCCAAAGATGCTCTATTGGATTGAGATCTGGTGATTGTGGAGGCCATTGGAGTACAGTAAACTCATTGTCATGTTCAAGAAACCAGTCTGAGATGATTCCAGCTTTATGACATGGCGCATTATCCTGCTGAAAGTAGCCATCAGATGTTGGGTACATTGTGGTCATAAAGGGATGGACATGGTCAGCAACAATACTCAGGTAGGCTTTGGCGTTGCAACGATGCTCAATTGGTACCAAGGGGCCCAAAGAGTGCCAAGAAAATATTCCCCACACCATGACACCACCACCACCAGCCTGAACCGTTGATACAAGGCAGGATGGATCCATGCTTTCATGTTGTTGACGCCAAATTCTGACCCTACCATCCGAATGTCGCAGCAGAAATCGAGACTCATCAGACCAGGCAACGTTTTTCCAATCTTCAATTGTCCAATTTCGATGAGCTTGTGCAAATTGTAGCCTCAGTTTCCTGTTCTTAGCTGAAAGGAGTGGCACCCGGTGTGGTCTTCTGCTGCTGTAGCCCATCTGCCTCAAAGTTCGACGTACTGTGCGTTCAGAGATGCTCTTCTGGCTACCTTGGTTGTAACGGGTGGCTATTTGAGTCACTGTTGCCTTTCTATCAGCTCGAACCAGTCTGGCCATTCTCCTCTGACCTCTGGCATCAACAACGCATTTCCGCCCACAGAACTGCCGCTCACTGGATGTTTTTTCTTTTTCGGACCATTCTCTGTAAACCCTAGAGATGGTTGTGCGTGAAAATCCCAGTAGATCAGCAGTTTCTGAAATACTCAGACCAGCCCTTCTGGCACCAACAACCATGCCACGTTCAAAGGCACTCAAATCACCTTTCTTCCCCATACTGATGCTCGGTTTGAACTGCAGGAGATTGTCTTGACCATGTCTACATGCCTAAATGCACTGAGTTGCCGCCATGTGATTGGCTGATTAGAAATTAAGTGTTAACGAGCAGTTGGACAGGTGTACCTAATAAAGTGGCCGGTGAGTGTATATCCATGTATACAAACACAGACACCTATATACATACATAAAACACACACACTCTCTCCCCAGGGTCTGTTATATATATATATATATATATATATATATATATATATATATATATATATATATATATATATATATATATATATATATATATATATATATATATATATATATATATCTCCAATGAACAGTATGTAACCAAAAATCTAGATAAGGGTGGGCGAAATCCATTTTGAAATCTAAGCCACTTCAGTAGTGGATTCTGTGCCTTAGAAATCTCCTCACAAGGATGTCATTCTTACGAGATGTATTTTATCTTTGCAAATTCAGTAAGGGTGTTTGTACGCTTGTCTCCGAAACCCGCTGTGCTCGCCCGCCTGCTGCCACATTTCACATTACCACTAAGACACCCTCCTTTTGTTATATATCACAATATTGGAAGGATTTCTCTAACAACAGAAAACAGATGGGCCGCATCTGAGGTTGTCATAGGGATGGCCCATCAACAGTTGCAAACCACACAAAGCAATTACAAAAAAAACAAAACCCAAAACATAAAAACCAAACATATAATTTATACTTTTCTATTTTCCTTACATGGGGGTTGGACAAAAACCAGAAGCCCAGTCAACAGAATGATTGGAAATTTGTTAGTGGCTCCTAAGATTTGGGGTTGCTTTCTAGTGACGTATAAATGGTCTGTACGGGTTACTAAACATATCAAGCTCTGAAAAAGTTTCATTTCTACACAGAAATGAATAAACTAAGCAGCCGCCACGCGTGTCCCTGATCACATTTGCCCAATACATACATATTGGCCTCATTCCTCTGTCCCTGTAAGGAGGGACAGAGAAACAAGGAACCCCATTTTAGTGACTAATGGGGGGGTCCCTGTGATGTGACAAGGACAGTTGATAAAGATTTATTCAGACTTAATGAACTTAAATGGTTACCAAAAGCTAAAAAAACAAAACAAAAAGTCAAAAGTAAAATTACCAAATTTACACTTGCCAAAAGGTAACATGTCCTGTATAAACTTAAAGCTATAATAGAGCAGAGTTTATTATTGGGTTGGCCTCAAACTCATTTTATTTTGTGTGTGCGAGTGCACATAAGGGTCCATTCACACAAAGGAAAACGGTGAGGAATCTGGTGCGGAATTTCAGCGGTGAAAAAAAGAGCCCCCCATTGACTTCAATGGGTTCCTTTCATCTTGCTAGCAGAAAAAGGAACCCACTGAAGCCAATGGGGGCGTTTTTTTCAGCGCTGAACTTCTACACCAAATTTATCACCATTTATCACCATGTGTGTGAATGGACCCTAAGACAGCATGCTGCTTACTCGCTTTTACAGTGTATGAAGAAAAGGATTTAGCTGGTTCTTGATGATTATTTCAAACTTGTAAAATTTCTTCTAAATTGCAGAACAGGTTGTTGGCCGAATCCCAATCTTGATCTGTGTCTGGCAGCGGAGAGCGACACGGCCAGGCGGGTAGGGAGTGTGTAGAGTTAATTTACTCTGACTCATTATTAGCCTGACAACTTTATCGCTGTCTTGCAGCAGTTACAAGACGGTCCTGAAATCTGGTGACTCAAAGTACGTACCCTATTCATCAAACTATTCTTCACCGCCGAAGAACTCAAAAGCTGCACTGTCGTTTTTCAAGCTGATATCAGTGTAACATACTTGTAGGTATCTGACATATATTTTTGGTGTAGATATGAGCACACAAATGTGCAGTCCTTACACCCGTTTACTGTACGTTATTTAAAAGGGAATGTGTTAGCATGTCTCCTTAAAGAGATGTTCTAAGAAACACCCTACTGCATGGCTGGCTTGTATCTTTTGATACAGATACTTAAAGGAATTGTCTGCTTTAGAAAGCATATAAAAAGAAAAGTGAGATAATAGAGGGAGTCCTCTGTATAGGATATGCAACATCAAGTCTTACAGTAGAGTGTGGTTAAAACGAGTACCTATTGCTCTGGAAGACCCAGACAATTCATTAACATGAACAGACAATGTTTAAAGGGGCTCTATCATTGGGAAAAATCATTTTTAACTTATCACATCCTTGCACAGGCTTTAGAAAGGCTATTCCACACATACCTTTAGTATGTAAATTGCCTCAGTAGATTTTGAATAAGTAAAATTTTTATTCATATGCTAATGAGCTTCAACAGTGAACCGGAAGTGTCTGTGTGCACGGTCTGCTCTCTGTGTATAGCAGAGGCTGCTGTGCTGATGATTCGTCTCTGCTGTGCATACACATAGAGCAGACAGTGCACACAGACACTTCCTTCCAATGCACAGTTGAAGCTCATTAGCATATGAATAAAAATTGACTTATTCAGAATCTACTGAGGTAATTTACATACTAAAGGTAGGTGTGGAATAGCCTTTCTAAAGGCTATGCATGTATGTGCTTATCTAAAAATGATTTTTCCCAATGATAGAGCCCCTTTAAAAATTTGCCTGGAAACAACCAAGCCTATGTAAACAAGCAAAAAACATCACACCTTTATATGTCCCCACTACTGGTCCAGACTACTCAGGGGTCACACGATCTTCATACAGACATGACCACTGAGGCTAGCAACTTGCTAAGTGGCCATAGGAGCGATGGTTGTGACATCACTACTTTCAGTATGAGCAAAATCAGAAGCCTCTGTGACCAGACTGGTAATTCTGGAGTGAGGGGACATTTGGACGGAGTTAGATTTTTTATTTTCTTTCTCATTCTTTTCCTTTCTTTAATAGGCTTCTCTGCTTCCTAGCAAATGTTTAAAAAAAAAAAAAAAAGTTATAAAACCCTTTCAATAGGATACCCTACTATTTTAACAAGCTTCTCAGACCATAATGACATGTCAGAGGTCTCTACTGGTGGTGCTAAGACACCTACTGATGGCTAAAATGAACGGGCAGAAAAATGCGGCTGAACACTGTGCTTCACTGAGTATTCACTTTAATGGAGGCACCAAAGAGAGCAGTACTACAACTATCTCCAGCGCTCCCATTGAAGTGAATAGTACGGGGTTGTGTCTGTGTTCCCCAGGACTACAAACACATCGGGGTAAAACACTCAATTCTCAGGACCAGCGTAGGACTAAAGTAAACTAGTAACACTTCTATTTTTGAAAGCATTCTTACTCTGCCTAAAACTTCAGATTAAAGAATAAAAATCGGTCACTTTAATGACATTTTTATACAGTGTCAAAACGAATTCTGGTCATGTTACAGGTAAGCCTTGGCCATGGGCTACATTGTGTTACTTTAAGCCTTGTGATTTCGCTACACAGTAGATCTGACAATTTTAACCTTTATCTCTGAGTTCCTGGGGAATAGATATCTATATTCTTCTAAGATATTGGGAGAGCTTCATACTTAGGATGACCGCCACAATGAAAATTATTAACAACCTGACTGTAAAGGCCAATTGCTAACAGCCACAGCTCCTATTCCCAAATAATAATCGCTCATTTTATTTTGAAGCCGCAGTCGGTATTCGCCATGACTCTGACCCCACAGCTGAGGGCAACCACTATGGCCACACTGGCTGAGCGCTCATCTCCTATCCTTTATTTTACAATTACAATCCCTTTAATTTTGCTTTATTTTTTAAAAATTCATAGTTCTTTTTCCGAAGCCCTTAAAGGTAACTTGGCTTCACACAAGGCAATAAGAACCTATCCACCCATAGCTTCGACTGCAAACAAGACGAGAAATTCACATAAATGGTATCTGAAGGGTGTTAAAACATACAAAATCATTCCTATTGTTACAGTGTATTTTTAATGACAAACGTGGTAGTAGTGAAAGAGTAGGAGCAAATCTTCCCATCTATTGCCAGTTTAAGAAGCAGGGGACACAGCAAAAAGTATGAAACTTATAAATGTAGGATAGAAAATAGACCGTGATATGCAAATTCATCAGTGTAGAAGCAAAATTCGATGGTAAAAGGAAAATAAATAGCAATTTACAGAGTTCATGTGAAATTAACTCCACAGGACGCCACTTGCTGAACCTCTCTGAATGCCAAGTAATTAAATCCAACATACAGGCAAGAACATAAAATAATTAGGAGCGCTACACAATTGTTACACGCAAGCTGGCCGCATGTACTATACCGTAATGCACTGGCTTATTGGTAATTTACAATTGGCCTCTAGGCTGAACCAGCCTAAATGATCAGGGATGGCTGCTGTTCCCTGTACAGACGAACTCCCGGCCCTTGAATCCCCATGACAGCCCGTTCTCTCTCGGGATGGATGGGGGTCTCAGAGGATGGACCTCCACCAATCATGAACTGATGGCATGTTCTAGCCATACAATATATAGCAGATAAACAATATGTATCAACCCAAGTGCTTTCTCACATCAATGCTGGTACTGTACTTGTCTATAATGTCCGCCATGTTGTTTCTGAATGAATTAAATAGCAAAAAGAGAAAGATAGTGGGCAAGTGTGACATCTTGTGTTTTCTCCATGACTTTAGTAGTTAGCTTCCACCCACCAGCTCAGTAACTATTGAGAATTAGGGAAAGAGCTTTTCTAAGCAAAAACATACAAATGCAGAATATGACTTACATAACGGCCAGTGTGTTACCCCTCAATACTTAGTATACTTGAGGAGTAACACTAACAGGATGGCTTTATGTAAAACATCTGCTACACTTTATATGGGATTTCTTGGCAACTGGAAAATAAAGGAGGATTCGGTCATAATAAAATAAAGAGGACACAATACTCCCCTACCACTCAGTCGGGTCCCCCATTCCATTCCACCACAGGATAATAGTTGACCACAGCAGTGACATGTTGGGTCCCAGTGACATATTAGCATTGTGACCCAACATGTGAGTACTGAGACCAGTGACTGGTTACAGAAGCCTCCTCAGCCCACTGCTGGCCCTGGATGGAATGGTGGACAGGGTAGGTAAGTATCACTTCCTTTTAAAATTTACCCCACCCAATGGCCTCCCTGGGTTTTTCAGTATACCTAGAAAACCTTTAAATACAGTACTTCCATCAGCCAATACACCCCTGTGATTCAAATGAAGAAAATACAGACCAATACCACATTTTATGTTCATTTCACTCAGTAGAACCACAGATCTTAGAGATAGATTCCTTTATGAATAGAGAACAGATCAGTGGTGAACTCTAATGAAACTTATATAAGAAATTATTAACAAAGGCAATTCTGTAACATGTCTTGTTGGTAATCTCAACAACCACTGAAATAAAATTAGCGCCTTCTTAAATACTAGTTACAATTATTGACACGGATGTCAAGAAGAAATAAACACCGCCATCACAAGTCCTATCACAAGAACATTAACCTCAGGGATGCGAGACTTTATATAATCTCCTGCGTGACAGCTTCAGAAGCTATAACATTTCTTCCTCGCTCAGCCTTAGAAGGTGGTTTTGGTTTGTTTGTTTGTTTGTTTGTTTTAAATAAGGGGGCCCATCTGTTTTTTTGGGTTTTTTATACTGATGGGCAGACCTTTAACTGTTTGAGGGGGCCATATATATTACCTAGGGAAAGCAACATGACCCACCCTGTATATATGCTAGTAAATATGGTATAACGCCGCAGTTATAGTAGCACCTAGCACTACATGGAGTCCCATTCACTGAAATAGGATGTAGAGCTGTAGTGAATTGTATTACCAGACATAGCTGAACTAACATTACAGAACTATGCCACATAAACCAGACTGGTGTGGGTGCAGAGACACAACCTTTCTAAGTACATTTCTAAGTTACGTTAAAGGGGCTAACCACTTCCTAATATTGATGGCCTGTCCTTTTCAAGGATCCAACACCCAAGACCTTCACAGATCAGCTGCTTTGAGACAGCATGGCTTTATGGGGAGAGAGTACAGCGGTTCCCAGCAAGTAGTATCACGATGGCACCACATCACTAACCCATAAACTTCAATGAAGCAGAACTGCTTCACCTAAACCAACCAGTACACTTCGTACAACTCTGTACTAAGAGTGCCAGAAGCCTTGCTGCTCCCTCATTATACAGACGACTTTAGGTACTACAGCGCTGCCCCATAGAAGTCACTGGAGTGGTGCTGCCATACCCAAGCCACTGCTATACCTTGTATGGAGAGTAGGCAGAGCGCCTCCAAGCATATAAACTTTAAAGGGACCGCAGTGTACAGAACATGAGATCTATGGGGATCCCGGGCCGCGTATGCTCGCACATCTAATATTGATAAACTATCCTAAGAATGGGCTACAAATATTAGAAGGGGGGGGGGGGTAAGCTCCTTTAAACCCCCACCATTCAGAAATTGGAAAACATTACAAGGTGAAAATAAGCAGGACACGGCAGTCATATAAAAAGGAGCATACTGTCTTTGTGCCAAGAAGTCTACCACCATTTGTAGCAGGCAGCCAGGCTCTAAGGGGATGGTACACAATAAAAGTGGCATGTATATATGGATTTTCCTAGGTAAATGTTTAGTTTGCAGTCACAGCTGAGCTCTTGAAATCCTCCTTGTACATCAATAGAAACTTGGATGCAATTTGTTTGCATAAACAAAATACTTGTAAGCAATAAAAAGAGCGTAGATTCGGATTGCAGCCATTAGTCAGTAATAGCGCTATAGGAAGCAATTTTATGGCGCTCCTTAAATGACTATTCATTCCTCCAGGGAACAAGCGTTTCCCTGAGATTTCACAACTGAGGTAGAGAATGTTAAAATTATCTATCCCTTTACCCATATCTATTACCTTTAATGTAAGTTATTTGCGCTCAATGATTTGTAAAAACACAAGTTTATAAGGAGTGACGAGGATCTTCCAGCAGGCTGGTGCTGTCTAGTGTGTGGTAACGTTGGATTGGAGTTTTCAGCACCTCCACCACCTGAAACTGTGTGTGTTCTTTAATAGGAGTCACTCCATTGATTCCGACAGTTAGAATTACTTCTCTAGCTCCCACCCTTCCTGAGCAGTCATTTCTGTTTCAGCATCCAGTATGCCATCTACACTCTCCACTGTCAGGTGGCCGGTCCGTGCTCCAGCCTGGAATCACTTGTATGGGGCACGAATAAAATTTTGTGTGCCCTATATTCATAGACAAATATATTCCTTAAACTGCTTTGCACACGACAGATACATGAAGGAGGCTGTGCAGATGAACACATAGTCCACTTCTACCTACTCCCAGTACCATTGTATGATACTCCATATTAAAGGGATATTCAAATCTTGGCACATCTGCCTATATACATAGGATAAGCCATATTTGTGGATTTATGTCTCACTCTCCTTTTACTACATCCGTAAACAAGACTGTTCTTGAGACAGCTGAGAGACCCCAAGGTAAGACCCATATCTATCAAGCATTTATGACATATGGATAGTCATAAACATCCAATTGGGAATACCCCTGGAAGGGGTTATTTCCACTAGAAAAATCACTGCTAAGATTATACCCCAATAATATGGTTTTGGTGAAACCAACATACAAACATCTCTTGATGGTCCACCTTATGAACATATGGAGGTTCAATAAGTATGTAAGTGTCCCATCGTGGTCCGCTCTTTATTCAGAACACATGCACATATAAAAGTTGTTTTCTAGGACCAAGTCTTTACTATGGTGATCCCACCTACTCACTATATAAAACATTAGCTTAATTCTCTTTCGCTACCTATGTTGTCCTACGGTCACAATGGCAGTCAGCTGTTTGTTTAGGGTTGTTTTTTACCACTCACTGGCGCTCACGGCCTGGACACCTTTCAAACCCATTCAAATAAATGGGTTTGAAAGAGTCCTGCAGCTTTCCGTCTCCTGCTCTGTTTTGTGCAGGAAACTGAAACCTGCAGAATGGAGACCGGGCGCAGATGCGAACGAGCCCTAGGCGGACACCAACGTTAGTGTGGACCCCACCTTAGAGGTTTACTAGCTGTAAAGTACATTGCTGTATATCTATATCAGTCTGTCACCCTGTATAATCTCTGGAAAAACAGCTGATGGTTATGGTTCCTCTTTAGCAAAGAAAAAGAACACATTAATTCTTAAGACATCTCTCCTATTTTTACTCAAAGCAGGACAAGGAAACTTTCCTAAATGGCTGCCCATTCAGTTACATGCACTATAGGTGCGTATTATATATACTACAAAATCAAAAGCAGAAAAAAGTTGAGAATGAGAAAACATCCACTTATAGATCTGACAGGAAAAGAGAACTGACGTCAAAAGGCCATTTAGTGAAGGTAAGTGCTCCTCTTGTAAGCGTTACCAGGAGACTAGCAGGCTTGGATGGGTATTCATGGATCTGTACAAGACCGTGTTACCTTGTATGAGCAGACACTACAACTAATACCTAACCCTTCCCTTGCCACGCACCAGCAAGCAATATTTTCTCTCCAGTGCATGCCAAGCCTGTCTGAAAAAAGGGATTTGGAAGAAGATGCGCCATAGTAGCCAAAAGACAGGAGGAATATTCACTGTGTTCCAGGGGGACGAGTCTTAGATCCTTACTAGGTAACAAATCATTTAAACAGATGTCTTTAAGACTGGCTTTGATAAATCGCCTTCGCCATGGCGTCTTCACATGCACACTCTTAGTTTTCATCCAATTCTATGAAGCATGTCTATGTAGGCTAGACCTAGCACAAGATCATGGGTTTTCATAGAAGGACTGCCTGAATTAACTACTTGTGGACCACATTTAGACGACAGCAGGTCGTCTGCTTAAAGGGAACCTGTCACATGAAAAATGCTGTCCAATCTGCAGGCAATACAGTGTATAGATCAGAAAGAGCGGAGTGGATTGGTGTAAAGGTTTGTGGCAAAATATTCAGTATAACCTATCTTTATCCATTGAGCGCTCTGCTTTTCCTATGTTATAAAGTCAAAGAGGCGGTCACATAAGTGACTGGCAGCTAGCTACGTATGAGCAGTGATATGGGAGGCGGTCAGTCAGCAATAGGAACGCCTGCTTGACTTCTCAAATAGAAAGAGCAAAAATGTCAATGGATAAAACCAGGTTATATTGAATCTTTACCAAAATTGTATATATCAATCTACTCTGCTCCTTCTGTTCTATAACATGCAGACTGGAGTGTATATTTCATGTGGCAGGTGCCCTTTCAAGGGGCTCTATCACTAGGAAAAGTCATTTTGAACTAATCACATCCTTGCATAGGCTTTAGAAAGGCTATCCCACACCCACCTTTAGTATGTAAATTGCCTCAGTGGTTTCTGAAGAAGTCGTTTTTATTCCTATGCTAATGAGCTTCCAGCCAGCACAGGAAGTTCCCAGCAGCACTCGTCTCTCCTATTATCTCCTATGTGTGTGTGCAAACAGGAAGCTGAGTCATCATCATCAGCAGCCACCCATAGGAAACAATAGCAAAGGGGGTACACGATGTATCGTGCACCAGTCTAATTAGCATATGAATAAAAAAGAACTTATTCAGAAACCACTGAGGCGATTTACATACAAAAGGTAAGTGTGGAATAGCTTTTCTAAAGCCTATGCAAGGATATGATTTGTTAAAAATGACTTTTCCCAATGATAGAGCCCCTTTAATATCCTACAGAATTGGTGGCTGCACAAACAGTTGTGAACACTTTTCTTTTATATGCTTAGGATCAATGAGTTGTGCCGCTTTCTCCTTTCCTTAGTAGTCACACACACACACACACACACACACACACACACACACACACACACACACACACACACACACACACCAGGTGCCCCTTTGTGGATACTAACATGTGACTTTATTGTAGAGATTTTTGTAAGGACCTGTTCAGACTGAAGACCATGAATGATTTGAAAGAAACCCTAGGCTTAGCTTTAGACATTCCACATCGCACGATAATTTGAGCTGCAGGTTTAATGTAAAATCTCATCCAGTATTTGGACACTGTACATCACAGCAGGTTAGTCACTTGCTTCTAAGGATACATTCATACAGGAGTTGCAATATATTTTCTATAATAATAATAATAAATGTTATTTATATAGCGCCAACATATTCCGCAGCGCTGTACTATTTGTAGGGTTCAAGTACAGACAAAGATACAATACAAAGAAATAGTCTCTTCACACAATGGGATGAGGGCCCTGGTCACAAGAGCTTACAATCTATGAGGAAGAGTGACAAGAACACTGATCGCAGTCTGACATGGGAAGAGCAGTAATCAATACTATGCCAGAGACGAGGAGAAATCTGTTTGCCAGCGACTATCATTGTGACACTGATTTTTCTTTTTTAGTATGCTAGATTAACTTCAACTATGATGACCGTAAATACAGACCATGGCTATTTTCTTCTAAAAACAATGGCAAACCTGCCCATAGGTTATGTTTAGATTTGAACCAATCTACAATACCCCATACAACCTTTGGAGAGGTGTGGTGCCCTCTCCATAAGTATGCAGCCACGTTTGTCTAATCCTGCACCATCACATGAGGTCACATTTTACAAAACTGAATTACAAACCACTATGTAATGCACATGACTTGTTATGATAGAGACATGCCCATCAGTTAGTGCTTTGGTAAGCCTTGGGTAGGTGCACCTACCAAAAAAGGGAATTGTATGTTACATTCCCCTGCAGCTGGTAATCCACTCCATCAAGTAGAACATATCAGGTAATTCATAATGACACGGACTGGCTACAGAGTAACTCTTTGTGTTCGGAGCTGTCAGCTTTCTGGAGCTCACTAATAATCTGTGTCATGTGTAAAGCATGCCAACATTGCTCAGTCATCGCAACGCCAGGTGAAAGTGATTTACAAGGGAACGGACTGGATGGTGCAACATCCACACTGGCATTCTCCCTCCTCCTCTACTAGCTCAGGCCTGTAAGGAAAGATTTAGAAATACTAAGAAATATATACACACTTTGTATACAGCACACAGTAACATTATTAGTATAGAAGTTACAGCCCTTTAGACATGCGCCCATACTTGTATATATGGCTGAAGAACACAGCGGATTAATGGCATTATATAGAGATAAATCTTATAACAGATACAACCATCACCTATAAATAAGGGACAATACATTACAATCACTCTTTGTACCAGTTAAAAATTTTTAACCCCCTTCCCCGGTACAAAAAGAGCTGTATGTATCTGCTTACTAAATCCTCTAGGAGTTTCAAGATCTAATGGCTGTATAAGGCTTATGTCTAAGCATTAAAAACGGGCCTGACCTAGACCGCCTCTAGAATCCAGTCTATGTAATCTTTTAGTGGGCCATCCACATTAGTTGAGCCCACCAGTTTTGGTAGGACTGGCTGACCATCTAATATGTAGAAGGGCATCACCATGATCCCCCAATGGTAGATTGGGGGATCCATTTACCCAACGCCTGATCCATTTGCATTCTAGAGCCAGCTTATTTCCCTGAGGTTTCTAAACAGCAGCATTCTCCCTTCCTCTTATTTCGCACTCATGCATAGGAGGGGTATAGGTAGGGAAGTACAACCAATCATGTGCCATAGGCGAGAGTTGTAAAGGGGGGTGCCAACAACATGACACTTTTATTGATTTAGACACAGAGGAAGAGCAGTGAACAGAACTTTTGTCTGGGTAAAGGAAAGCCTAGCCACAACTCTGCACTTGGGATTATTGGGGAAGGAAGGAAGGTAGGTAGGTAGGTAGGTGTGTGTGTGTGGTGGGTGTCCAAGACACTAGTGCAGGGGTCGGCAACCCCTGGCACGCGTGCCAAGACTGGCACGCAAGGCATATTTTGCTGGCACGGCAGGCAGCCTGCGACTGCGGTGTAGGACATGCCCCCTTCTCTCACTGCCCACCAATCAGAGGTGAGTCTCTCACTGCACAGGATAAGGGCTCCCTGGACCTGCTGCTACACGTGAGGAGGAGCTCCTGCCGTCTGCAGCCCTGAGGAGGAGAGGAAGCTCCGAGGAGCAAAGTGAAAGCAAACAACACCAGGTACATGTGTGTTACTAACTATTCTTATTAATGTCAGGAATTTGGGGTTATTACTTTAGTTTTAGTAACTCCATGTGCCTCACATTAATAGCAGTTAACCCCATCATGCCCCTCACATTAACCCCTGTGTTGCTCACATAAGGGTTACTGATATGTGAGACATATGGGGATACTAATAAAGGACCTATATAATGAAGATATTCACTTATTACCTCCATGTGGCTCACATATCAGTGTCTCTTATGTAAAGCACACAGGGGGTTAATGTGAGGGACATAATGGGGTTAACTGCTATTAATATGAGGCACATTGAGTTGTAACCTGCAATGCACATGACCAGGCTCTTTATCTACAACTGCGGATAAAGTACAGACCTATATATTTCAATTGACCCATATATACAGCCATTCTTTTTGTGGCTGTGTATCTGGGCCAAATTGAAGAACTGAAAACTATTGAGCAGGTCCTATATGTGTCCTATACATCCCCTATATCGGTCTGCATTTGTGGCCCTGTCAATTCATTTTTAATGTATAGGTCAGTGAAAACCACATCTGTGCCATTTGTATGCAGGAGGCGTAAGGCTGAGGCCCCACATTGCAGAAATGCAGCATTTTTGTTGCAGATTTTGATGCGGTTTATTTCAACCAAAGCTAAAAATGGCTACAGAAGGAATGGGAAATACAGTGGGGCAAAAAAGTATTTAGTCAGTCACCAATAGTGCAAGTTACACCACTTAAAAAGATGAGAGGCGTCTGTAATTTACATCATAGGTAGACCTCCACTATGAGAGACAAAATGAGAAAACAAATCCAGAAAATCACATTGTCTGATTTTGTAAGAATTTATTTGCAAATTATGGTGGAAAATAAGTATTTGGTCAGTAACAAAATTTCATCTCAATACTTTGTTATATATCCTTTGTTGGCAATGACAGAGGTCAAACGTTTTCTGTAAGTCTTCACAAGGTTGGCACACACTGTTGTTGGTATGTTGGCCCATTCCTCCATGCAGATCTCCTCTAGAGCAGTGATGTTTTGGGGCTGTCGCTTGGCAACACGGACTTTCAACTCCCTCCAAAGGTTTTCTATAGGGTTGAGATCTGGAGACTGGCTAGGCCTCTCCAGGACCTTGAAATGCTTCTTACAAAGCCACTCCTTCGTTGCCCTGGCGGTGTGCTTTGGATCATTGTCATGTTGAAAGACCCAGCCACGTTTCATCTTCAATGCCCTTGCTGATGGAAGGAGGTTTGCACTCAAAATCTCACGATACATGGCCCCATTCATTCTTTCATGTACCCGGATCAGTCGTCCTGGCCCCTTTGCAGAGAAACAGCCCCAAAGCATGATGTTTCCACCCCCATGCTTTACAGTAGGTATGGTGTTTGATGGATGCAACTCAGTATTCTTTTTCCTCCAAACACGAAAAGTTGTGTTTCTACCAAACAGTTCCAGTTTGGTTTCATCAGACTATAGGACATTCTCCCAATACTCTTCTGGATCATCCAAATGCTCTCTAGCAAACTTTAGACGGGCCCGGACATGTACTGGCTTAAGCAGTGGGACACATCTGGCACTGCAGGATCTGAGTCCCTGGCGGCGTAGTGTGTTACTGATGGTAGGCTTTGTTACATTGGTCCCAGCTCTCTGCAGTTCATTCACTAGGTCCCCCCGCGTGGTTCTGGGACTTTTGCTCACCGTTCTTGTGATCATTTTGACCCCACGGGGTGAGATTTTGCGTGGAGCCCCAGATCGAGGGAGATTATCAGTGGTCTTGAATGTCTTCCATTTTCTAATTATTGCTCCCACAGTTGATTTCTTCACTCCAAGCTGGTTGCCTATTGCAGATTCAGTCTTCCCAGCCTGGTGCAGGGCTACAATTTTGTTTCTGGTGTCCTTTGAGAGCTATTTGGTCTTCACCATAGTGGAGTTTGGAGTCTGACTGTTTGAGGGTGTGCACAGGTGTCTTTTTATACTGATAAGTTTAAACAGGTGCCATTACTACAGGTAATGAGTGGAGGAAAGAGGTGACTCTTAAAGAAGAAGTTACAGGTCTGTGAGAGCCAGAAATCTTGATTGTTTGTAGGTGACCAAATACTTATTTTCCACCATAATTTGAAAATAAATTCTTACAAAATCAGACAATGTGATTTTCTGGATTTGTTTTGTCATTTTGTCTCTCATAGTTGAGGTCTACCTATGATGTAAATTACAGACGCCTCTCATCTTTTTAAGTGGTGGAACTTGCACTATTGGTGACTGACTAAATACTTTTTTGCCCCACTGTATATAGGGAGCTTCTTATACGTTTCTCTTCTGCTCAATCCACTTCTGGTTTAGGCTCAGAAAAACACAGAAAAATATGTAACAAAAAAAGCTGTGTTCCCTGTGCCTCAGCCTTAGGCTAAAGCCCCACGTTGCAGAAACAGCTTTTTTCGTTGCAGATTTTGCTGGGTTTTTTTAGCCGAAGCCAGGAGTAGATTGAGCAGGAGGGAGACATATAAGAAGCTTCCTATATATTTCCCATTCGTTTTCTAGCCATTCTTGGCTTTGACGGGAAAAAAAAAACGCAGCTAAATCTGCAATAAAAAAAGCTGCATTTTTGTAATGTGGGGCCTCGGCCTTAGTGTGATTCTATTGGGTGGTGACACTGTAACTAGATGCAATTATAGCCAAATCCAGTTCCTGGGCACCAGTGCGGCCACTTTGTTGAAAGTGTGACACCCATTATTTCCTGGCTGGGGTTTTGCTGTTACTGCACCGCCAGGAAATAAAAGTGACAAATTAATCTGCGTTTCACTTCGGGAGCGTTCACACTACCATCGGTGTCCGACAGCTAGTGTCCACTGCTAATGTCTGTTCAAAATCTTGTGTGGACATTAGCAGCGGACACTAGCTGTGTCCGTGACATTTTGCATTGATTTAACCGGTTAAGGACCAGGCCCAGAAGTACATTAAGGACCGGGCCTCTTTTTTCAAAACTGACATGTGTCACTTTAAATGGCAATAACTTTGAGACGCTTTAACTTACACAAGTGATTTTGAAATTGTTTTTTCGTAACACATTATACTTCATGTTAGTGGTAAACACTAATCAATATTTTTGTATTTATTTATAAAAAAAACTAGCAAATTTGATGGAAATTTGGAAAAAATTGCAATTTTCAAAATGTGAAATTCTCTGCTTTTCAGGCAGATAGTCATACCATCCAAATACATGAATAAATATTATCTCCCATATCTCTGCTTTATATCGGCATCATCTTTTGATCGTCTTTTAATTCATTTTGGATGTTACAAGGCTTACAAGTGTAACAGCGATTTTCCAGATTTACAAGAAAATTCCTCAAACTAATTTTTTAGGGAACACTTCAGTTCTGAAAGGAATTATAAAGGCCTATATAATAGAAACCCCCATAAATCACCCCATTTTCAAAACTACACCCCTCAAATTATTCAAAACAGCATTTGGGATGTTTGTTAACCCTTTAAGCATTTCATAAGAATAAAAATAATATGGAGGTCAAATTTAGACATTTCATTTTTTTTCACTAATACATTCATTTAGACCTAAAATTAACACATTCACAAAGGGTTAAAGCAGAAAATGCATCTCACATTTTGTTATGCAATTTCTCCCGTGCACAGAAATACCCCACATGTGGGTGTAAACTGATTTTTGGGCACACGGCAGTGCACGAAAGGGAAGGAGTGACACTGGGTGTTTGAACAGCATATTTTGCTGGAATAATTTTCAGGCACCATGTCACATTTGCAGAGCCCTTAGCGTACCAAAACAATGGAAACCCCCCAAAAGTGACCCCATTTTAGAATCTACACCCCTCACGGAATTCATCAAGGGGTATAGTGAGCATTTAGACCGTACAGTTGTTTCACAGATTTTACTAACATTGGAATGTGTAAAAGAAAAATTACTAAAATGTCACTTTATCCCCAAAGTTTTCATTTTCACAAGGGGTTAAAGGAGTAAAAGCCCCCCAAAGTTTGTTAAACAATTTATCCTGAACACGGCAATACCCCATATGTGGCCATATTCTGCTGTATGGGAACATGGCGGGGCTCAGAATGGAAGGAGCGCTATTTTGCTTTTGGATGGCAGATTTTGCTGGAATTATTTTTAGGTGCCATGTCGCATTAGCAGAGCCCCTAGAGAACCAATACAGTGGAAACCCCCTAAAAGTGACCCCATTTTGGAAACTGCACCCCCCACAGAACATATCAAAGGGTAGAGTGAGCATTTTGACCCTACAGCTGTTTCACAGATTTTATTAACATTGGGACATGAAAATGAAAATTTACTTTTTTTCCAACAAACTGTCAATTTAGCCCCAAATTTTTCATTTTCACAAGAGGATAAAGGAAAAAAAGCTCCCTAAAGTTCGTTACACAATTTCTCCTGAACACAGAAATGCCCCATATGTGGCCATAATCTACTGTATGGGAACATGGCGGGGCTCAGAATGGAAAGAGCGCTATTTGGCTTTTGAAGGGCAGATTTTGCTGGAATATTTTTCAGGTGCCATGTCGCATTTGCAGAGCCCCTAGTGTACCAATAAAGTGGAAACCCCCTAAAAGTGACCCCATTTTGGAAACTACACCCCTCATAGAATTTATCTAGGGGTTTGGTGAGCATTTTGGCCTCACAGCTGATTCACAGATTTTATTAACAATGGGACGTAAAAATGAAAAATTACTTTTTTTTCCAATTAATCGTCCATTTAGCGCCATATTTTTAATTTTGCAAGTAGCTGAAGAATTAAAAGCCCCCCAGAGTTTGTTACACAATTTCTTCTTAACACAGCAATACCCCATATGTGGCCATAATCTGCTGTATGGGTATACGGTGGGGCTCAGAATGGAAAGAGCGCTATTTGGCTTTTAGAAAGCAGATGTGGCTGGAATAGTTCTCAGGTGCCATGTCGCATTAGCTGAGCCCCTAAAGTATCAATACAATGGAAACCCCCCATTGTGACCCCATTTTAGAAACTACACAGGTGACAGTAAACTGGAATTCACCAAGAAGTGACCCCATTTTGTAGGGACATGCGAGCGCTCCCTATAGAAATGAATGGAAAAAAGCAGTCCATTCATTTCTATGGGGAGCGCTCGCATGTCGGCTCCCATAGAAATGAATAGGAAGTGTCCGGCAGCCCTGCTGTCACGCCGGCCTGAAACAGAACGTGAAACTTACCCAGCGGTGCAGGGCGGGCGGGCGGGCATTCAGGCCTCCTCTGCCTCCGATGTTCCGTCCTTCTCCTCCGGCGCTCGCTGATAATGGCCGGGGCGCATGCGCAATATCATAATGCTTCTACTGCGCATGTGCCCTGGCCATTATCAGCTTGCGAGCGCCGGAGGAGGACGGAACATCGGAGGAAGAGGAGGCCTGAATGCCCGCCCACCCTACACCGCTCGGTAAGTTTGACATTCTGTTTCAGGCTTTTATTTTAAAACGGGGGGGGGGGGGGGGGGGGGGGGGGGGGGAGGGGGGGGGGTAGTTTAACCTAACGTTTACGGTTGGGCTCTATCAGCATGATTTTGCTGATAGAGCCCCTCCTCGCCTGCCGAGCGCTTCCAATAGAAGCGGCTGGCACGCGGGGGGTTAAGCGGCCGCTGGCAAAGTCTGCCTGCCGCCGCTTTCAATAAGATATAATGCGCACCGGACTGCGGCTTATAGTCCGGTGCGCCTTATATATGAACCGAGACGGACTATAAGGCGCTCATGGGCAATGCGGCTTATAGTCCAGTAAGCCTTATAGTCCGTAAAATACGGTACCAGAAAAGTGGATTCCCCAAAGGAGTGACCCCATTTTGAAAACTGCACCCCTCAAAGAATTTATCAGGGGGTGTAGTGAGTATTAGTATCCCAGACGTGACTGCACAGCGGATGGCGAAGAGGGAATATATAAGCAGTGCGGAGAACATTGCAAACACCAAATTCCCTACTATGTCCCAGTAGCTCCTATGATTGGGGGAGTCACTCTGGGGGTCACTTTGGGGGTCACTTCTGGTGTTTTTTCGCTCATAAGCTGTAAATCTGGGGTGTCCCCTGATATTCGCTCGCACAGCTTATATATTCCCTACCTGCCGCAGCCAGTTGTGTTCTAATAATTTGGCGATTTTTGGGGGGTTTTGCCTTGACATTGCTAGATGCTATATTTTCTTTATTTTTCTGGTGACGTGGCCATATAAGGGCTTGTTGTTTGCAGGATGAGATGCATTTTGTAATGACACCATCTTTGGGTGCCTACAACTTACTGATTACATTTTATTAACTCTTTCTTGCTGGATTAAAAAAAAAAAAAATAAAAATCAATCCTGCATTGAGTTTTACATTTTAAATTTTTCGCCATGCAGCGTACAGCATAAGTAACATGTGTCCTTTATTCTGCGGGTCGGTACGGTTACGGCGATACCTCATTTATGTTATTTTTTTATGCGATACTAAGTCTGCAGAACAAAAACACATATGGGGACATAAATCAATGTTTTTTGCATCGCCATCTTCTGAGAGACGTAACATTTTTATTTTTCGGTTGACAGTGTTGGTTGAGGGCTTATTTTTTGCGGGAAAATGTGCGCTTTTTATTGGCACTGTTGTGGGGTGAATATGACTTTTTGATCACTTTTTATAGCATATTTTGTAGGATGAGATGGCAAAAAATCATTATTTCCGGCGAGTTTTTTCCGTTTTTTTTTTCCGACGTTCACCGTGTACATTAAATATTATTTCAGTTTTATTGTACAGGTTGTTACGGACGCGGCGATACCAAATATGCATTGCTATTTTTAATTTTTAGTGCTTTTTTTATATAATTCATTTTGTATAGAAAAAGGGATTTTTGGACTTTAGAACTTTATTACTTTTTTCATACACTTTATTTTATTTTTTATTTTTTTTTTTTACTTTTTTTTTACTTTTTCATGTGTCCCTTTAGGACACTTGAATCAGTTGATGCTTTGATGAAAGCACCAACTGATTCAGCACAGTAGCAGACAGGACACGAGCAGGACATGAGCCTGCTCGTGTCCTGTAAGCTGCAGAGGAAGTGAGACACATCGCTCACTTCCTCCACCGCCTGGCAGGATCACCAGGTATGTGGGGGCTCCGGTAGTCTGGGGTCACTGGCCAGACCCCAGACTACCTTGTACTGACATCGGCACCCCCCGATCTCGCCGCGGGGGGTGCCAATCGGGTTAACCTGTCGGCGGATCCCTTTCGATCGCGCCGTGATGTTTGACGGCGCGATCGAAAGGGTTAACACGTCCAGTCGGACTCAGTTCCGACTGGACGTTATGGAGGAAGGGGTTAGGTGTTAGTAACACCTAACCCCTGTCCCCCCCGCACCCCTCCCCCCGCCAGAAAGGTACCTAAAGGCCGGACGTATTTCGGCAATAGTCCGGTCTTTAGGTACCAGCACATGAGGCCGTAAATTTACGTACGGCGGTCCTCATGTGGTTAAATGGACACCGGGTGCGTTCTTTTACTGTCCGTGGGTGTCCTTAAGTGTCCGTTCCCAAAGATGTCCGACTTTTCAAATCAATGCAAAATGTCACGGACACAGCTAGTGTCAGATACTAATATCCGCACGAGATTTTGAACGGACATTAGCAGCGGACACTAGCTGTCGGACACTGACGGTAGTGTGAACGCTCCCTTACAGAAAACTGAAGTTACTAACGGCCGAGGACTGGATGGAGCATACAGGTACATTGTGTGTCAGCTTTTTACAGGTATGACCTCACTCTGCTCCCAGTCACATACATTACCACTAATTGTGGGTTACGCATGTACTTACATTACTTCTAAAGGAAAAGCACTTGTGTATCCAGGCAAATAGTGGTAAGCGCATGTGGCTGGGAGCGCAGTATGACAGCACCCCTATGTTGTGGTTTGCACTATATGACTTTAGTGTAGGTGTCGTCAGCTTTACAATTATTGCCCGGCACTCCAAGGACCTCATCTTTGATTTTATTAATTTTAATCGGCACGCCGAACAAAAAAGGTTGCCTACCCCTGCACTAGTGGGTGAAAAACTGAATCTAATGTATATGGCCAGCCTTTGTGAGCTAAACATATAAGTAGCTCAAGTTGCTCTCTTGTATGGAAAAAATGTTATCATAACCCTTCAGTATAGATAAGATATATTGGTGTGGGGTCTTGGTTTGTAAGCTTTAGGTTTCACCCAAGTACCACCTACTCAAATAAAGTAAAAATATTTCACAGCCATGAAGGTGTACAGTACCACATATTCAAAGCACAGCATGAGGTCAAGCCCTGTACCCACTACCACTGACAATTCAGGTGTGCATTAGTTTTATACATACATACATACACTTCACATTCTAGTGATATAAATACGGACCGTATCAACAACATGGACAATGAAGAATAGCCATGAAGACAGAAGACTACAGTGTACTATGGCGCCACGTCTACAAGCAGATTACTTCCAGGCACAGGCTTACTGAATGTTTAGAGCTGCTGCTCTGTCCTTGCCCTCAAAATGCTCCTCAAGATTACTCAGACTTTAAGGTATTATCCTTAAACCTGATAAAGGAGAGATCAGTCTGTCTGCAGGGATTGCCCTGTGGAACTCCTGTGCCATGCTTTTTATAGTTTGTTTTCATTGAGATCTTTCTGCAGCAAATCCACAGACAAGGACTACTTTTACATTTATGCAGAGGAGATTTTTTTACTATCATAGTGCCTTTAGAAAGGGAGATTGTAGACAATTCTTGTGGCAAAATTGTAATTGTAGCCCTAAATGTTGGCAGGCAGGGACACTTTGCCAAGCTTCCAACAGAAATAAACATTAAAAGAGGATGTCAAATAATAGATATTAATGGCCTATCCTTAGTATATGATGGAATGGAGATCAGTTGGGTCATCTAATAGGTGCACAGTGTACACAGACTTACACGGTAGTGGTCGAGCGTTGTGGCTGCCTCCAGGCACAGGAGGTTACAGCTATGGATGTGCTGCAGCAGTTCTGCTACCATCCAGATAATAGGGGTAAAGTAACCTGAAGGTAGTCATATCAGCTGATTGGTGGGGGTCCAAATCCCCACCAGATACTGATTGCCATAGGATAGGCTAACACTACTGGGAAAACCCTTTTAGGCTAACGCCCCAGGTTGCGTAAACGCACCTTATTTTGTTGCGGTTTTTGAGCCAAAGCCAGAAGTGGATTGAGCTAGAGGGAGAAGTAAAAGAGCTTCCTATATAAGTCCCATTTCTCATGTAGCCATTCTTGGTTTGGCTCAAAAATATGCAACACAAAAGGCAGCATTTCCGCAACGTGGGGCCTCAGCCTTAGAAACAAATACACAAGACAACCCTAATCTGGCCCCATGTACATACTATAGGCTTAAAGAGATGTAAGTTACTGACCAAAGGGCTTCATCCTCAATGCATTAAGCTACCAAAACATCCAGATCTCAAGCTCACTCCAATATATTAAAGAGAAAAAAAAAAAAAAACACCCTAAACTGCCCATTAATAATAGGTTAGCCTGTTAATTGTCCATCCAACAAAACATCTCCAAAGCACATTGACTCTCCTCCAACAAAGTGTTTGAAATAGACAGGCAACGCTTCAAGCATGGACGAGGCCAAGTAACACACTGCAATTTGTCTTCAAGACGTTGCTCAGAAAACCACTGATCTCATTTCTCCTGGCACGGAAGGGTCTTGCCAAAACTCATTAAGTCAAGTATTCAATTGTCATATAAAGCTGCCAGATGCATTGCCTCCCTATTTATGAAGCACATGTGCTAAAGAAATTAGGCTTCCTGAAACACGGGCGCTTTATAATTTGCTCTAACAGCTTCAATAATATTGATCTGGCTTGTTTGATTCAATGAGAGCTGCCAGATACCAAACTTCAGGATTATGTTTTATTTGGCCACCAGAATGACCAGTTTTTATGGCTTGCAATGTAATCTAATGCAATTCTACAGAAGCTTAAAAACATCTGTGAAAACACTTCGTGAGCACAGGAATTCGGGGAGAGCCACACGAGGAAGTCTTATGTGAGCGCAGACATCAAATGCTCATTGTGTCAATACCAAGTTTTTACAGACTCCTGTGTTCAGCCTAAATGAATGTGGGGCAGTAGAGGACACCGCCATGGCTGCCTGTCATCGGTGTCTCACTTACGGAAATATACAACGTGCCAGATATGTACTGTTATTAAGAATTAAAGACAGCAAAAGTAGCCACCTTTTACTCCTAATAGCAAAATCTGCCCCACATTATACTAAAACAGCTGTGTGGATTAAAACCAAGACACTGATATGTACCCCCACCCCCTATAAAACAGTGTCACTTTTGAGCCATTTCATAAAAAGGGAGTCAGTCAGCAAACTCTCTAGACTGATAGCAGCTTTTTGGCCTTCCCCTCTGAGTGACAGCTGTTACATCCAACCATGAGAGCGCTACAGCTGTCCCTCAAGAGCAGAGAGGTTAAGGAGGGCTCAGCAAGGGCACTAGTAAGTAGGCCTTACCACTTAGATTTCGCTATTCTTCCACAGCCTGGCTCCTGGCTCAAGTTCTTGCTCAGTCTCCATCATAAATGGCCAATAGTCATAACCAGTCAGAAGTAGTAAGGGGTTGCTCACAAGTAGAGTTGAACGAGTAGTATTCGATCGAATACCTCGCCGGCATAGGGATGTGTGTAATCCGCCGAACACCAAGGGGTTAAACGCTTCAAATATTCAATGTGTTTAACCCCTTGGTGTTCAGCCAATTACACGCATTCCTATGCCAGCGAGGTATTCGACCGAATACTACTCGCTCAACACTACTCACAAGTAGACATCTATTTGAGACATCACATCGATTTGTGGTGGATTCCATCCTCCCAAAAATTAACAGACTCCACTACGATTTTTGCCTCCCATTGTTTTCAATGGATGGCAGAGATCGCAGCAAGACATGGAAAAAAACATAAGTTTCCTACTCTATCTTATCGTGGATGATTTAGCCAATGGAGTCCACGTCTTGAGACTCACTGTGGATGAGGCCCAAAAATCTGGGCCAGAAAGCCATGATAAAATGCCTGAAGCCAGAAAATGAAAAGGAATATGAGGCTGATGAGCTCTTTGAATTCCTCTCCATTTTTCAGCATGTGAACAACCCCTAAAGATCCTTTAATACACACACACACACACACACACACACACACACACAAAAAGCAATTTTCTTCTGACTCAGACTCCACAATTCTGGTGTTTAGTGCAGAGTCTAGAGATGAGCGAATAGTAGTGTTTGATCGAATACCTCCCTTTGCATAGTTATTGGTGTACCAATTGAATAGCACGTGGGAAAAATTTGATTCCCCTCCCCCCTTCCCTGGCATTTTTTTTTTCTTTTACAACAATAACTATGCAGGGGAGGTATTCGATCGAATATACTCGCTCATCTCTACTGCAGACGCTAGGACCTTTCACATATAAAAAATGCCATGGACAAAATGGCTTACAAACTCCCTTTCAATATGGCTGAGCTGCAATACCAGACTCCGCCCATGGACAATAATGGCACAGATTTTGTTTTTTATGGGAAGGGGGGGGAATAGACCCATTTCACTAAACCTGATCAACCCATATAAAAGTTCTACATTCCAGCCCTATGCCCTAAATTTAGTGATTAAAAATGACATGTATCCACAAGACGATGAGCTCATCCTGGAAGTGCCTAATGCTTAGTTACATAATATAATATTATATATATATATATATATATATATATATATATATTAGCTCAGTACAGTTCTCTCTTGCCTTGTAGGAGACCAAATAAATAATAATCCACTAGCAATATCATCCAGAATTCATTCACTGAAATAAATGCTTGTGTGATGCCTTCTGAGGAATCCTGACCCAAGGTTGTGCCCATTTTTAATGTATTTTAAATAAGACACTAGAAAGAGAAGAGGTTTTCCGCCAAGTCACAATCGGAGTGAAGGTTTTATATTCTAATCATGCCTTTGTGGCTTTTTAACTAGGCGCTTTAGTTTTCTGCCACAGTCCTCACACATGCCAGGATAATAACTAGCTTCCCAATAAAATGGCATTAACACATGTACCGGAAATTAGATTGTCAGCTCCAAAGAGGCAGTGTAATGGAATAAGTACATTCATATAATTCTACACGGCTAAATCTCTGCATCTATGTCATCAGAAGAGATGGGGGGACAAGGTCTTGATGGTCTTTCCACTGTCACTCATATTCACCTCACTACAGCCCCACTCATAGTATACCAAGGTTTCCTGAGTCCCCTGCTGGTCTCTACTTCCTGCTCCCTCTCAACAGTGATTAGCAGAGACATCACATTTCCATGTCAAGAGGGCTCAGGTAGTAGAGACGAGTAGGGAACCCAGGAAGCAGCAGAACGATTGCGGTATGTCGTGGGAATTACTGAGGTAAGACCGACTTTTTTTTTTTTTTTGAACCATTGTGATTCTCCAAGAAAGGGAAAAAAACTAAACAAAAAGCAATCTACTGAGCAGGTAACTCACTAAAACATAGACAGTCTTCCATATCACATGTTAAAGGGGTTGTCCAGGATATAGGAATTCATGGCCTATCTTTAGGCCATAAATATCTCATTGGTGGTTGGAACCGGCACTGATCAGCTGTACTCGCTTCTGATGTCCGTACTATACACCGAGCTAGAATCAGTTGGCTCTGTGGCCTGTATTGAAGTCAATGGGAACAGAGCAATCTGCTTTGGGGCATGTGTGGTGTACAGTACAGGTATTGGAAGCGGCCCAATACAGCCGATTGCACCAATTAGGTATTTATAGCAAGAAAATCCTAAATCCTGGAGGACAACCCCTTTAAGTAGTTTGGGGGGGGGGGGGTGGAGGCATTTTAATATTACTTAGTACAACAGTGACTTTATTTCTTAATTTTTTTTAATCTTTCTGTTATGCCATGGTTTTTTTTGTAATATACTTTAACCTATTTTACTTCCTATTATAATAGAAAATAGACTCAAAGTTCTCCTTAGCATCCCTCTACCTGGACTCATGTCAAGGAAAATCCTTACACATTTGTATTGCCAGTATGTACAGAGTTAACAGTGATCATAAATGTGAAGGGTCTCTTTAAACAGCTGTATCTCTGGTTTTATACTGCCTAGAACAGTGCATCTGGTGTCATATACAAGCCCAGATATCACTAGTTACAGCTATAGTCTGGGATGTGATTTTTATGAGCAGTATGAATTGTTGCCTATGAATGTAAAACGCTCAACTGTGTTTTCAACTAGTGTCATCTCGGTCAACCAACAATACACACAGACACACACACAGACACCCTGCAATGTAAAGCATCTTGTGCGGCAGCTTCTGACCATGAAGCATCTTCGGCTGCAGTTTTGAACCTTTACAATGTAAAATCCAGGCCAGACAACCAGGAATTGCAGCTAAAACAAATTACAAAAAACAGCCAACATCATGGAGCAGACTCTTCCTGTGTGGCCTTAGCCTTAAAGCTCTTTTGCAGAGAAACAAATACATTAAAATCAGATATAAGCCAGCAGCTTCCGACTGGATGAAGTTGGTAATTGTATATTACTTCAATTGAATGGCAAGTGAAAGAAGGATCACCAAGAACCACAAAGATATAGAATACTTATAAGACCTTAGAAGTCGGCATGCACAGAAGTACCGCCACTGGTTTTTCCTGAAATATATATTGGGGAGAACAATGAAGCTCATACATAGAGCAGTCTTAGTTTATTTTCTAGTTTCTGAAGCTCGGGCAACATGAAATAAGAGCTGTGGTTATATCACATGTGACCACAATACTCACTGTTGTGCTTTTTGCTACAGTTTCCATGCACGTATTAAAGAACACTTTCCCTAATATAAAGCACCACGTTAAAATTTCTGTTCATCCATTTGTTACACAGGTCAAACACTTTAGATGGCTGTCGGCTGACATCCATCTCTGCCCCCCCCCCCCCCAAAAAAAAAAAAAAAAAAAAAGAATATTTATGTTCTTAATAGGGGTGACAGAATACGGTTCTCCCCCAGCTAGATCAAAGGATAGGGCATGTTGAAATCCTGCACGCCTGACCCTTAACTCCCCCTGACATCCGCTGTTGGGGCACAGTCAGGAAGCCCCCATATACACATGGCATGGTGTCTCCCACTGAAATGGTTGTGCTCAGATGATACATATCCATGGCTGCTCTAAGGTCCATATGTGCCTTGAAAAAGGATAGGTCATTAATAAGTGATTTGTGGGAGTCTGATACCCCGGACCCCAACAGGTCAGCTACTCAGGTGAATAGGATAGGCCATCAATATCATAGTGCTGGAAAACCCCTACATTTTTAAACTTGGTAGAGGAAGAAGAAGAAAAAAAATAAATAAACAAAATAACCCCAAAACCCCACACACATGGCATTTTTGAGCTCGAACCAGATGTGGATGCAGCAGGAAGTAGAGGTGTGAGTTCTTCCTCTACATTTCCCATTCCTCTTGAATCCACTTTTGGCATTAGCTTAAAAAAACGAAAAGAAATCCGAGACAAACTGTGGCACATCATTAAAAAAATACAATGAAAAAAAACCCAAAACACATTAAAAATACGCTAATGTGTAAAAATACTCGAGTGTGCTTTAAACTGCAGTTGTTTTCTACATGTATTTTAAGATTTAAGTAAATCTCTATGAAGGACAGCATAGCCGTAGGATTTTTCTCCTAGCAGTAGTAATAGTATCAGGACTAGAGATGAGAGAGTATATTTGATCGAATACCTCGGCCGCATAGCTCCCGCTGCCAGGGAAGGTGGGAGGGGCAGTAAAAATTTGATGCCCCCGGAGTGTTTTTGCACGGCTATGCGGCTAAGGTATTCGATTGAATATACTCGCTCATCTCTTTTCAGGACCATTATATCTGAAAACTAGCAATGTAGCATTTTAGGAACACTAATAAAAAATGCAATACTCTGTCGTCATCCATAACCTGTCAATACACAAGAAACTTTTGTCCTATTTCTGGAGAATTCAATTGTAAAAAGGTAAATGTGACACCAATTTACAATCGCTATCCTCTATACTCTAGAGTTACTAAATGTAGGACAATGCCATATTTTGGGTCATGGTACTCATGTAATATTGTATGAATTAGATTCTTTTAACCTGATAGGGAAGTGCTTACGTGTGGATTAATCCATCATTTAAAAGGGTTGTTTCATGAACAATATTTATCCTCTATTCCCAGGGTCTGAAAGTTAGGGGTCCCACCAATCACAAGAATGAAGATTCCACATGAACGGAGGGCCATGTCATTTCCTGTCTATGGGACTGATTAAGGCAAGAAAATTGCTTAATCACTCTAATAAACAGTGAATGGAGTGGAAGTCAAATGCGCAACGACCACCCTAGTTATAAAAGGGCCCAATACTTGTGATTGGGTGTCCCAGCAATGGGATCCCTGTGATCAAAAAATGTAGTTTATAGGAATATTCCTATAGCTCAGAAAACTATAGAAATGTCAATGTCCATGTTTGCTTCTTACAAATCCAGATTAAAATGATCTGTTCTGATCAACCTCATCCATCGTAAACCACTTAATAAACTGTGAGGGTCTACCATAACTTCCTGCACCTCAAAAACAAAGCACTCTTGAAGACTGCCATTTCCAGGTACACAGCAGAAAAACTAATTTTGTGGGGATCTAGTGAGCATGGCCTACTAAAAAGGCGTACTACTGTACGATGAAATAGTCCTATTAATATATTCAGCATAAGTAGCTTTCACTGGTACAGAAGTCAAGAGGTAGCGCTCTAGCATCATCTAAATACAGCTCAATCTCACTTCTGTGCCCCAGGTCATATCAATGGATAGAAAATCCTCAAAAATTCTTTTAGCATCAGTATTTTTTCCAAAAAAAAAAAAAACAACAACTTTCGGAAATTAAGTTGTAGAAAGTCCACAAATTTAACCCACCATAATCCATCATAGGACTGGTCAATTGTATGTCAGGACCCTATAACAACCTATGGGACTCGCCAATTAACACTACGACAGACTCCAACTACGTAAGAAAGATCTGACACGTTACCCTACACAAATGTCCTTCTCAGCAGTGTGAACGGCTGTCACACGGCTCCATTAAAATCCAATCATGTGAATGGGTGCTACTTAGATGCAATACAGCCATTAAAAAAAGATTGTCAAGTCCATTTTTAATGGCTGAGATTCGGAAGCGTTCTTAAGAATGTAGGCTTAAACTTTTCTCCATTTGTATACAGGCATTATATGCAAGCCAGTCCTCAAGCATCTTACAATATGAACTTGAGACAGAGTTGAACACTTGAGATCTCTGTACCCTGGTACACACAGGTAATAGCCTTACCTCCACAATGTCGGAGTTGGTTCGGCTCTCGTGGGGTTCATTGTATTCCGTGTACTTCAGAAGGACTTTATCCATGTCAGTGCTCGCATACTGAAACAATTTGTTCGAGCCATTAAATATTATCAGTGCAATTTCACAGTCACACAGTACACTGAGCTCGTAGGCCTTCTTCATTAACCCAAACTTCCTCTTGGTAAATGTGACCTAAAGACAAATGAAAAAGTAGATAAGAATTTATGAATATACCTGTTAAATTAGGTTTCATTGGTACGTTCCACCTATATTATACTGAAGTGAACCTGTCATCGATGCTTTCACTAATATTAAAGGAATGAAGACGCATTGTGGTGGAGGGGACGTGGTCACCACGACTTCTACAACATCTGCTAGGATACAATGCGACTTTCATTAGTGAAGGCGTAGCAGGGTACCCTGGCTATCTTTGGTTGTCTGACAGCAGCCATGGCCACAACTGCAGAGTAGTCCTTACATTATTACTTTGAGAAAACAACAAAGTGGCTCCATCAGTGACTGACAGCCTCCCCTCCATGACCATGCATACAGAGATAGCTGTCCATTACGGATAGGACCAACTCCTTGATTCAGTCAGGTGAATGAAGTTTTGTGTGGATAAGTTTGGTATATATAACTATACAACGAGACACGTCACAGACTTAGAGGGGCTCTATCAGCAAAGTTATGCCGTATGAGCCCCACATATGCGTGAAGGCACCGCTAATCTCATTTTAAACCTCCCCCCCTCCCAGTTTTAAAATAAAACCATACAAACATATATGTAACTCATACCTATCGTGCACGGTGGGCGGTCCTCTACGGTCCGATGTCATCTTGCTGTCACACCTTCCACCTCTTACTTCTTCCAGCGACATCCTCCTGTCCTGGCTCTTCCCCGGCTTCATCTTTTTTTCTTCCGGAATGAAGAAGTTCGCAAGAGTACTCGCGTACTTCTAAGGGGTACTTAGAACTACAACAAAAATGGCACCAGTGCGTACGCAGTAGCGCTCCGGAGGGAGCGATACTGCGCATGCACTGGATTTGAACACAACCCGCCGGAAGAACAGAAGATGAAGGCGGCGTAACAGCAAGGTGTAACAGCAAGATGACGTCTGACCGCTTCACGCGTATCTGGGGCTCATATAGCATCATTTTGCTGATAGAGCCCCTTTAACCTGAGACATAAGTAGAGAAACCCTCCCAATATATACTTATAACACAGGGCCTGAAATCTGATGTGAACAGAACAAGATACAACCAATGAAGAAGAAAGAAACTGCATTTTTCTTGGCACTGTAGGACACACACTACTGAATCATAGTATTCACCAAGGAGGTTCTGCTGAATGAATAAAATGGACTCATAGAAATAAGTGTGAGTCACATAGGGAAAACTACTCCCCAGCCCCTTGATGGGTAACATCCACATAGGCAATCTGCAATGAAAAATATTCACTGCGACAAAATCTGCACGTTTTAAATGCAAAAAAAGGACTGTGGATCTGCCTCGGATTTTACCCTTGTTGGTGAATTTACTGCGCAGATTTATTCTGCAGCATGTAAATAAGATTTAATTACATATTATTCACATTTCAGCTATTGTGAATATTGGACTGCGTCAATGGCAGAAAATTAGCAGCGTATCTGACAGTTGTGGCCATACCTTGAATGTAAAGGTTACCTGCAAGCCATACCATGCAACCATCCATATATGAAGCCTGGCTAAGAAGTGATATCAAAACTTTCACTTCACACCCTGGGGCCTCTCAATAACTAAATTTACATATATGGCATACCATTTGCAACTCAATTATATACTATAGATAAAATGGGCAAGGTTCCTTTGGTTACAGTTTTTAGGAGAATGTGTGTAGAACATATAATATTGGAAACCCCTAACACAACAACTCCTTTGTATTCAGTACCTGTCTGTTCCGTTCATCCATTATCCGCGTAATCTGTATTTTCTTCCTCCCCATTGTCACTTCCTTTCCCTTTTACAATCCACAATAAATGTTATAATCCAAAAAGGTGGCAGCTTCCAGAATCCTAATGCATGGTCAGCAGCTTTCCGTAATTGCTTTCTTGTGCAGCCCAAGGCTTCAATTCCTTAGCCAAAAACCTAGAAGAGCAATTTGGAAATGGAAATTAATAAGAAGTTTTTGCAGAGTAGATGCTGAAAAAAATAAAAAACGGGAAAAAAAAAAAAAAGTTAACCCACCAAACACGCACACATAGGCCCACATATATTAATAAAGCTAAATATAGCTTGGGAATAAAACAGCAGGCAAAGTGGTTACATAAGTAAAGGCAATTACGAGGGAATTGAAAAAGAACAAAACAGGCTTCTAAATGTGGGGATTAAAACAATGGACCTAGAAGAAAACAAGTACATGTATCCTTAAGAAACAAATAAATTAAATCCTGCCATGACACCCACTGTTTAATGCCGTTCATTGTATCACGCTTAAGAAATTGGAAATTAAAAAGGATAAAAAAAAAAAAAAATTATAATATATAAAATATTACTTCTGTCAAACGTATCTTGGTATGTGCAGTGAGATATAACCCATTGGCATCCTCTGACCACAGAAGAGAACCACAATGTAAGAACGGTGACCTATATATGCTACACAAGCACGCATCTGTGACAGTCATCATTCAGCAGTTTGCTGAGCGCTGGATATCAGATGATCTCCAGATCTGGGCCTATTCACAGCTGGAGCTCCCCCAATCCAGCCCCCTGCACTTTCCATCCCTCCATGCTAGGCTGATGCTCTGAGGTAGCCCCAAAGTTGAAACAGGAAGGAAAAGTGCCAGGGCTCATCAGTTCATTTGCATGCTGCTGCCTAGAATTATTTATCATGCAAAGTGTGTGATGTTTCACAGACTGTAAGCAGATGTAAAGCTGCGGGAGACATGTGGACAGTGTCTGGTGAGAATTTATTCAATGCAGTGCTTGTCTTAACTATTTCAGTCCAGGACTGGGAAGAAGTTGCTGCCAAATCCCACCCAGAGATGCTTAAAGACAGGTGCCATTTTCTCCGCTCACTGCAGGTGCGCACAGGGTTTTATCCCCTACTTGTGGATATGGAAGTCATTTTATGTAGAAGGTTCTTAAAATCCTGAATGATCAAAATCTCTGCTTGCAGTTATTCCATAGGAAACTTCATGCTTTACCGTCAGTGGATAAGAACCTGTCCTGGCCATGTGACAGACGCGCAGGTGCATGTACAGTTATCAGAGCTGTGTGTGCAATGAGCCGGGCACTTGTGTGTCCATCACATGACCAGGTCAGAGATTTATAGTGGAAAGCACGCCGAAATACTTGGAGAAAAACCAAAAAAACTGAGGAGTTGATGCAGCCAGTATACTAGGAAACTATACAACTTTTCATTATAATGTGAACTGTTACATGGTATACATTCAGCAACCAAAATATCACTTGAGGCTACAGCCCTATATTGCTGAAATGCAGCTTTATTTTTTTGCAGTTTTTGCTGCTTTTTTAAGCCAAAGTCAAGAATGGCTATAAAAGGAATGGGAAATATCTAAGAAGTTCGTATACTTCTCCCTACTGCTCAATCCACTCCTGGCTTTGGCGGAAAAAAAAAAAAAAACGTAGCAAAATCTGCAACAAAAAAAGCTGCGTTTCCACAAAGTGGAGCCTCAGCCTAAAAAGGGCAAAACTGGACCATCAACTCTCCTGACACATCCATTTCACCAGGGTAGTGGGGTCAGTGGCCCAAAGCATCAACTCAGATTCCACAGCCCTGTGTTTCAATGAATATTTGTATTGCGGAACATATTTTCTCCTGACCCAAATCAAAATCACACATAATCAGGCATTGTACCTTGATTACAATTCATGGCGATTATTAAGGCCAAACCCCTTTTAAAGTACGAGTATATATTGGGTGACCCCTGCAATTTTCACCCAGTGATTTCATTTGGAGTGAACACATCTGAACCAAAACTATTATACTCTGGAGTCTCTTCAGACCCCATAGTATAATAAGTGGAGGGCCTGGAAAGATCAGCAAAAATAAAAAACAGAGTTACTCACCTCTCCTGGGCTTCAGACCTTCTGAAAAGTGTTGCAATGCTGTGTGACCTTGCACATGACTGACGAGGCCCAAACACCGGGCTCGACGGTCCATGTCATCAGCCAGAAGACTGGAACAGAAGAGGGAGTCACGGCAGAGCCCAGGAGAGGTGAGTAATATTGTTTTTTTGTTTTTTTTTGTCATATTGGTGATCCGGGTTAATGCTCGGTTTTGGTTATTTTTCAATTAAATTTCCCAGCCCTACTCTCTGCCGTGTTATGCCATGCGCTTTCTATTGACTAATGAAACACTATCTCATCTGTGATTTTTTTTGAGGGATCTCAGGGGGCCCTAGAAAACGAGACCCACTTCCTGCTATACTGCACCAAATACTCAGCTGTGAGCGCCGTCTACTTCCAAATACTCTGCCCACACCCCAGACTTCACATCTGCAGATGAGATGAGGAAACTCTACATCCTACTGGGAGAAGAAGAGGCCACTGTGGAGATCACTGTCCAATATGTGTCCAGCTGCGACCAAACAAGAGGAAGATGAGACCCCACGGACTGTTATACCCCAAATCATCCACCCCACCCCCACCACTCTCCCCCCACTTTACTAGCATTGGCAATGCCAAATATCTATTCGGACGTGCCAATAAAGCTTGTTTGACTTGATTTGATCTCAGAATGAGCCTTTGGTAAAGTTGTGACCACAGGATTACTATTTATTTTAAAACAGCATGCACTACATCAGTCCATGTTATAGGGGACATGGATTGCATGGATACAAGCAAAAAACGATATCTATTGATTTCTACAATGAGTGTTTGTTGCAGATGCACCACAGACAGTTTCACATAGGTTCATGTGAATTAGGCTTATTCGGTACAATCTGCACTGCATGGAGATGCTGACTATACAGAGTTAAGTGATCTATAATTTAGTTGTAAGCCCCCCTACCCACCCCCCAACCACCAAATCAAGGTCCCAGGGGCTAAGAAGATAAATGAGATGATAGGTGCTCAAAAACTGTGTTGCCTATAGAAACCAGATGACTTATTACCATTCCTCTACTACATTTTAAGCTGACGCAGATTACGATAACTTTATCCTACATTTTTTCTGTGCATATAACAAGATTATTGTAGAAACAACTAAGGACGACTGCAACAGAACTCGGGAAAACAGGCTTCAGATTGCAAAAATCCTATCGATATTGTTTCTTTTGGATATCACTTCTCATCAAATTCCAAAGCCTAGCTGAGAAATTGTCAAGGTTTCTAGTCACAGCCGTGCCAGTTTTCACACATATACTAACAAGCCAATTAACAACCCACAGTTTTGTTGCTGACGATACCCCAATGAAATGGAGAAATCTTTCAAGCACCAAATGACTTTAGCGAGCGCATGATAAGGGGTAAAATATAACACCTAGATTAATATGACGTCACTCGGGAGCAGCGCAAAAGACAGCAACACCAAACAAAGCATAGATGGCGGGAGAGATGGACGCTGAGAAGTGAAGGGTTCCTAAGAAATTTACAAATCTAGTATCAAAATAATAACAATAATACATGGCTGTATGGTAACAGGAACCATAAAGGAGCAAAGAGTCATGCCAGACTTGACCATGCCATGTGTGGGGTACGGAATAGAGATGAGCTGCAATACCAGGCACTGCCCATAGACTAGGCATCTGTATCCTTCCATTGCAAATCCCATCAAAAATACAAAATATATGGCAGTATGCCTTCTGTCCTCCACAGAATCTATCCCTCCACCTTGGATCGATGTGGGAGATGCAATTCTGATCGGGGTGCGATGGTGCACGTTTGGTGGGGCTGCTCTCTCTTGCGCCCATTCTGGACAGAGGACAGACGCGTAATACAAATAGTGACTGATATTGTCCTGGAGGTTGACTCTGCCCCTCTACTCCTTTCCATTTTACCCAGGAAGTTTAAGAGACATACCCGTACGCTACTTGGTTTTATGCTAGTGGCTGCTCGAACGGCCATTCCCAGATTACGGAAGGCACTGTCCCTGCCCTTGTTGGCATCTTGGCTCCATGAACTTCTACGCATCCACAGTATGGAAAGCTTGCTTGCCAAGCTAAAAAGTGATGATACAACCCACCAACAGACATGGCTCCTCTGGGACACTTTCTACTGTTCTGCTGACCTTCGATCCGCCTTTATTCCCCCTTCCTCATGATACCCTCAGCAGCGTTTCCTTTCCTCCCTCTGAGAACCTTCCTATACCCTCTGTTTCTTCCTCCCACTGACTCTTTCCCATACCCTTGTTGTCCCGTTGCCCCCGACTCTAGGGAGGGCAGTCTTGTCTTTTTTCTCTTCCCTTCATCCCTAGTTGAGTTACACATATTCTACTGCTTATCTTTTGTTTGGATTGTACATTTAATTGTGGATTTCTTGTCTTCCCCTTTACAAAAAAACAAAAAACAAAAAAAAGAAACAAATGTTTTACTCTATACAAATTACCAGCTTTGGCTAGAGGTCCATACTAGAAGTCCATGGCTACATGTGGTCCAGCAATTCAAGGCAAAATCCGCAAAGGTTTCCCAAGGGGAGAGAAAGTTACAAAAAAAAAAAAAAAAAAACTTGGTCATTACATGTTTTGCAATTAAAAAAAAAAAATGTTTGAATCTTAATTTTACAACAGGAAAAGAGTGAAGTCAACCCACAAGCCATGAAAATATCACAAATAGTACAGTAAAAAGTTATTTTTGCCTTATAAGCATGCGCTTCCCTGTCTATTTATCATGGTTTCTGGCTGTGGCTAAAATAATATACCTGTGCCAGGACATTGCTGACCACTGGCTATATGGTCACTATCATTTCAACAAACTATGCAGAAATAGTAAAAGTGCAGGAATCTTTGTAATACATCTTAATTTAAAAAAAAAAAAATCCTGACTCTTTTCTCTTTCCCCACCACCTGAATGAACATTCACCCTCTGAGACAGACCAGAGAGACTGCAGGACACAGAAGTATCAGATTACACAGAAGTCCATGGAGGGGGGGGGGGGGGAGTAGGAGGAGTGTGATAGACTGGCCCAGACAAACTTGTTACTGCTGCAGCTACTAGCAGGTTTCCTATCTTACCCCACTGGCTTTACTCACACCAATGCTGCACAATACTTCCCTATATGATCCTGCTGATACTTCTCATTGTAAGAGAGAAACAAGTAGCTCGCCTCTGCTTTCTGTGTGCAGACATCATGGCAGTTAACCTTTCACAACAAATATATTAAGGCCAAGTATTATGGTCCATTTGTCAGCCATATTTCCTTCCCAACCACTACTCCTTCAAATTTTATTTACAGCATCTCTTTAGTGCAAGATAACAGGGGTAGTTCTGAAGCGTATATCATATATGATCAGTATGATATGCTGTAAGTTTGGAGGTGCCTCGCTCAGGAAATATGGCCTACACAAAGACCGCACGTCTTGGCCCAAACACATTTGTGTAAAAGAACCCTTCCAGCCTGCAGAAAAGAAAACTGCTAAAAATCCTACAAGTCATACATCGTCTAGAAACCGTGTTACTCCCCATGTACACACACTACCATCAATTTATCCAAATGTATATAGAAAATTAGTACTCTTTAAAGGCTCAGGTCGCAGACCTATTAGTTGGGAATATTTTGCTTTCTATCTGTAGAAAATCTCGTCCTGATCTGTATTCTCAGGAACAATATTACGGCACATCAGTCACATCATTTATCTGCAATGTAATCTCAAGGTTGCCGAGGGACCATTAAAATGGAAAGTGTAAATCGGCAGAGAACTATTCTTAGAGCGGAACCTGCACAAATACATCCATGACACTGCTCTTTCACTTCTGTTTCTGCACCCACTTCACTTTCTGCCCACCAAATACACAAATATTTTTTCCACCTACTGCACAGACCTATTCATCCAGTCCAAAGAAGTGGGTGATGCAAACTCCTCATTACTATACTACAGCGAACCTCAGCCTTGGAAACTTAGGTGAAAGGTCTTCCCCCTGATGACTAAAGTAATGAGCTCGATTTTTCCTTGTAGATACTACAGGCGGCAATAAAAGAAAAATAAACTGAATAAATCGCCAGGCTTAAATCCTCCTTCTATACAACAAATGTTTGAAAGACGTTGTTGGATTTGGAAACCCTTTATGTGGGCACCCACTTACCACCGGCAGAATTTAGGAAATGGTGGCAGTTAGGGGACATCTTACTAAGGCCTAATGTACAAGACCATAGATTTTGTTTTGTGTGCCATCCATGAGGCTGGGCCGCGAAAACTCAGCACGTCTTATCATGGTCTGTTTTAGCGTCCTGCATCAATCATTGAAACATACAGATACGTGGAAAGTAGACAGCACATGGATGCTACCTTTAGGCAATCTGTGCTTTATGTCCCCGTACATAGACATGGATGTGTGCATTTAGCTTGCGGCAGCTTAAACAGGCATATTGGTAAGAGCCCACCTTACAATAATTCCACAACATCATTTTGTTCAAAAGAAAAACAAAGATTATCAATGCCAAGCTTAAAAATGTATTACAAGGGTTTTCCTGTATTTTCTTAAATGCTATGAATGTTTAAAGCAAGGGGAAAAAAAAAATGTATTTTACCATGTATTTGCTGAGCCAGGAAGTCCAGAGCCTGGTGGGGAACAAGAAAGCAATGAAACGGGAACGACTAGGAATTTCATTTTTCTTCATAAATATGAATTATTCTAGGCTTCAGGCTTCCACTACGCATTTTATCATGGCTTTTTAATTTTAAAATTAAAAAGTATATAAAACGTCACCAAAATTAGAATCATATTGGGCTGTTGAAAAATCCTTTTCTCCATGCTGAAACAACTGACATACAGTTCTAAACTAGACCCAGGACCAAAGACCCTAGCAGCAAGCTAAAATAAAGCAATGAGGCCCTTGGTGCATTTGTGCAGAAACGTACCTGCACTTGACTCCCAAGACATTATCGGCAGCATGCAGAGGGCATTAGAGGGAAACAATGATCTTATTAGCCAGATTCTAAGGCGCGGTTTTTTAAAGGTCCATTCACTGTGCTGGAGGGAAAATACGCCTGGCGGTTTTTACCAAAAACCGCCTCAATGTCAAAAATTGCTTCATAATTCCTGAAGCAGTTTTTTTGCCCGGACCAAATTCCGCCACACCCTACTCACCTGTAAATAGCCCTTACAGTAACTAACTACTTTCTACAAAACTGAAAACAAAAACAAACAAAAAAAAAAACAATGCTTTTATATGTACGAAAACCAAGAGAAAAGAACATTAAACATTGATTTATAACACAACACATGTATAGGTGACGGATCATCAAGTTATATTTATTATTATTATTATTATTATTATTATTATTATGAAAATCTTTCCCTACATCTATCAATCTATCTACAATACTGGCATATTTAGTGATTTTTGATTTATTAAAAAAATAATAATATATATATATATATATATATATATATATATATATATATATATATATATATATTAGTATAGTGTTAATGAAGATCCCTTTTATAATCCACTCCTTAGTTTGATATTAAAAAGCATGTACATAGAATAAAAAATATATACATTTTTTTACCTTCCAAATATTTTCTTCTCTTTCTGCACATAAACAGTATGTGATTTTAGCTGCATTGAGCTGCAAGAATACACCCTTACATTAAAAAAAGCAGCAAATACACCAAACAGCTTAAAACTGAGGTCTGCGCACATGTTAATGCAGTTAAAGGTACAGTACCATTCTGGCAGGCTGCTCTATCCACCTGTGCATCAGCTGCCCAGCAGAATGGCTGTTATAAGTCTGCACCTGGAACTGATCAAAGAAGATAATCCTGGACACCAGTGAAGGAGAGCAGCTGTTCCACAATTCACCATTTACGTCTATGGACATCTGACCTTCACAACAGGGGAGTGTCGGAATCTGACTGGCAGCTGACTGGTGGGAAGCGAATAAACTCAATGGGGAGATTTTATTAATCCATCTTCAATTAAGGCAGCATAAAACTAACCAAGACCGGCAGAAACTATAAAATGGAAGTTAATTGGACACATCTTAGAGGACAGGCTGGACACCAATTTTATCGTTCCACCACCTCATGCCTGGCTTACGTGAGACAATTATTGTGCACCAAAGTAATTGCACCTGCCATTAATATGGTGCCATGTATGATATCTCTAAGCCTAAAGACCCCCACTGCAGAAACCAAACAGAAAACAAAAAACACACTGCATTTGAAAGTACCAGAAAAGTGAATGAGATTCTGGCTAATCCCATCCACATATTGCAGAAAAAGACACTTTTTGAAACACTCATCACATTAATACCACCTGCAGAATCGCTAGCGGTTTCCCTAAAGTTTTAGGGTAAGTTCACACAGGGTTTTTGGTCCGGAACCTGAGGCGGAGGCTGCCTCAGATTCCAGACCAAAAAACGGGTAGCCGTGACTGAATGCCAGTGCACTGAACCGGCATCCAGTTGCGCACTTCACTCGGGATTAGGCCCAAGGAATGGGCCTAGTCGGGAGTGTCTTCAGGCCAAATTGTGAGGCGAATACGCCTGAAGAATGAGCAGCTCGTTTCTTTCAATGGGAGCCGGTCAGTTCTTTTTTTCCGAGAGCCGTTTGTTCCAGCTCCCAGAAAAAAAGAACTGACCGGCTCCCATTGAAATCAATGGGAGCTGTTTTTTTGGTCAGGATTTTGAGGCGAATAGGACCTCAAAATCCTTACCAAAAAACCCTGTGTGAACTTACCCTTAATAAGGGAAGAAAATCCGCAGAGAAAATTGCAGCAAAATAAGCAATGGAAAACTGCAGAAAAAAAAAACACTGTGTGCTTCTACAGCACTTTATGCGTTCTGCAATGTGGAGCCTAAGGCTGCATTCACACTTGTACTCATCCATGATTAAAGAAAGATGGATAAAGACAATAACGGATCCTGAGGGAATCCACTGACTAGAATGGGATCAGCTTGGCATTCAATTGGTGTAGGAAATAAGTGATTTATGAAAAAGCCCTGCCTGTGTACCACAATGGAGACCTACACGAGTAGGAACTGGCGTAGATGTCCCATTATAGCTCACACCAGAAAACGGTCAGGAATTAAAATAAAATATATAGAGGAAAGTAATCTCCACCAATCATACACTGTGAGAGCGAGGTGCAAAACCGGGCCTTGTGCCAAATAAGAGCCACCATATCACTGCTCTACACCAATAAACTGGTGTAGAGGGATTGACACATTTTCCTCCAGTATGTATGGCTCATGGTGGCTTAGGCTCCGTTCCCATGGAGTAATGTGCCGCACATTCAGATACATATACACGTGTCAGAGTGTGAGTGCTCAAAATAGATCCCATTCACTTCAATGTGTGCCGGCTTACGCGTGCTACACATCAAAATCAATGGGAGGCTTTTTAACTAGAGATGAGCGAGTACTGTTTGGATCAGCCGATCCGAACAGCACGCTCGCATAGAAATGAATGGACGTAGCCGGCATGCGGGGGGTTAAGCAGCCGGCCGCATTCAATGCGGAAGTACCAGGTGCATCCATTCATTTCTATAGAGCTTGCTGTTCGGATCGGCTGATCCAAACAGTACTCGCTCATCTCTATTTTTAACCCATTGAAATCAACGTGTAGCGCGCGTAAGCCGGCACACATTGAAGTGAATGGGATCTATTTTGAGCGCTCACACTATGACACGTGTATTCCGTGACTGAATGCGCAGCGCGTTACTCCGTGGGAACAGAGCCTTAGTGGTTAGTACTGTTGCCTTTCAGCAATGGGGTCCAGGGCGCAAATCCGACAAAGGGTAACGTCTAATGGAGCGCCTACTTTTTCCCTGCATTCAGGAGGAAACCCTCGCACACTCCATAAACATACTGACAGTTTAAAGGTGCATTCACACAGTGCAGTTGTGCACAGCTAAAGCTGCAGCAAATTTCTATCAGTGCTATTTTGACGCAGTTTCATAATTTGAGAGGTGAAAAGCGTTAAGTATATGTTTCAGCTGTAAAATTAAAACTAAATCAAAATTGCATCTATTTTTTTTCAACTGCACTGTGTGAACTAGCCCTAATTTGCCGCATACAATTTGAGTCAGGAGAATGATGGCAATCTCTGTACAGTACTGTGAAACATCCTGGTGCTGCACAAGTAAAATAAATACATTTACATGTTACATTCAGCTCTGCTACATTTGTACCTTATTACGTGGCATGCACCAAGATCCTCACGCAGAAGGGACTGAAGGTTGAGATCTGCTCACCACACAGCCACCTACAGAACCCTATAGAAGTTTGCTTGCCTTGACAGATGTGTTGTACACATGATAAAGAAATAACCAGGTAATAGTTAATCATAGGAGAGATTAGCCAAGATGCACGGTCAACCTTTTCACCTCCTGCTGAGCCTACATATGAAAGTCAGCAGGTTGTCTCGGCATCGGCTATACTGTAGCCTAATGATTTCCACAAGTATTGCTTCACAGCCATGGACGCCCCTGCTTTATAGAAGCCAATATTCAACGTAAAAGCAAGAGCACGCTGTAAAACACAGATGAGACTCTAGTATATCAGTAAATCCTTCCTCCTATGTCACAGCATGTACAATATCCCACTAAACATGCTCCATCTGGGTGTGCCACACTACTGAGAACGTGCCAGTGTCAGAGGCCCTGCTTGTTGTTTAACCCTCACAGTATTCCCCAAGTAGTGTGTTGGCTGAACACATGACAGCTGAGAAGCAGAATACATATATACATGAGCGTGCGTGTAAACTATACTGCCAGACACCCTTTCCCCACTTTAATACAGACATGGAATGTGACTTCAAAGTAACAGTAAAAAGTAAATCATTCATGTTTCCAACTATGCTTTGCCTTATGCAAAAATGCTGCTAATGTCTCGGTTTTTCAGGCCGCACTCAATACATTTTTCTCTGTTTGGATTTTCATACTTGCAAGAAAAGATTTCAGATTCCTTTGAAGTCACAGAATGAAAAAGGAAAAAATGACTTGGAATATGCAGGAGTATACAAGAAACTTATCTGTCGGTGTCATCACTTACCAAGGATGACTCTACCCAACTATCACTGGTGCCAGCTCGTCATTGGCACTTCTGCCAGTGCTGTAGACTAAAGTCAAAGATTTCATGATTACAACCTTTAGGGTAAATTCACACAGCGGAAACTTCAGGATTTTTTTCAGCTATCGGAATAAAGAAGCTTACTGCTTTACCTACGCGAGGAACTACCTGATCATCCTATTGAAACAAATGGGAGTAGGAAATTATTCTGCCGACTGCAGGTGGATTTGAGTGGGTCATGTACTGCTGCAAAATCTGATGTGTGAACTTACCCTTAAAGTTGTGGGGGATTTTTTTGTTATGTCAAATGGAGGTTTAAAACAACTAGAGCGAATTTGCCTTGTGATCCGGTCTCAGATTGTCAATAAAGACTGGAGATTCAAATAGTCTGTGCGGAATAACAGCATCGCTTCTGCCGCTGCTGGCTTCATGCAGGGCAGGAGAATAGTGATGTTGCAGGCACCTGTGCCGGCGTCTAAGACTCCCCAGCATCCGCCTCTCTATTACAGCGGATGCCGGGTCTGTATTCGCATTGTGAAGGCTAGACTGGTCTCACTATCTATGAGCGTGCACGCAGGGCCAGCGGCATCTCGCCGCTGGCTTTGCATATGTAACCCCGCCCACCAATGACGCAACAAAGCAGGAAGACAGAAGATTTTACAGCAACGAAGACTGGAGAGTATGCAACGTGGGAATACCCCTTTAAGACTGGTGTACATAACCCCAGTCTTAATAAAGCTCATCCTTTGTTAGTAAATTGAGACAAAGTACATACAGGACAGGACAGAGAATGTTTGGAGACTTGCACTGGCTTACTGATTTGGGAATTGCTTTTTCATTAAACTATCTACTAAAATTATTAGCAAACTGCAAATTTCCTATTTTGAGGAAGGAAGAAGCAATTCATTTGTGCTCATTTACTTAAGAGATATACAGTATATGCGGATTATTCTTTTCTAAACATTTTATTGTAATGATACCATTTTTGGGAGCCCTAAATACGAAGGGTCTTCTCGCCGGGTCCAGAAATGCTGTCCTTATCTGCCACACAGTGTTTCTCTTGCTTGTGAAGGCTACTGCCTCAGCAGAAATATACTAATGGGAGGCACTTACCACCATGCTGAAATAATGCTGGGAGGCATTGAGTGGTTTATGCTCTTGTATGACTTTTACCAATTTATCAAGTGTAAGCATCACTGTACAAATGGATCAATGGGAATATGCTGGTCTCAATGGTCTTCAGATTACAATGCAGCTCCTCTGGTAAAACACTACCCAGGCTTCTTTTCGGTCATCCTCAGTGGGTGTCTGTTTCCAGCTAGCCATGCTTTATACGCACACAACCATTGCAAGGAGAGAGAAGGAACAAGATTTTCGAGTGCAACATTTTCAAATATACGTCTAAAGTCAAAGTAATTCTTCCTAGAATACCAAGAATAAAAATGGACTTTGTATAGGAAATATATTTGCATTAGAGGAACGTAGGGGACCTGCCATTATTATACTATGGGATATAAGGCAGTGGGGGTGCTGGTACAGATCTGTGTAAGTAGAAAAGAGGGGAAAGGCTTGAAATAAGTATATCAGCCAGCTATCACTTGTAAAGAGAAGAGTCTCTGAATTTTTGCTATTCATCAGCATAAAGTATAGGGTTCTATTTGATAGGAGGAGACTCTGAATGCACTCTTGGAAGATACTGGTATTCTTTATGAAGAATTAACCAGACCCTCCTTCTATAGGAGAGATAAGATGCATAGGAAGCATTGCCTGTAAAATTACCTATGCCAGTTGGATCAAATGAGTAGAGCTCTAGGGGCAACACTGTGGCTCAGTAGTTAGCACTGAAGCCTTGCAGCGCTGGAGTCTTGGGTTCGAATCCCACCAGGAACAACATCTGCAAGGAGTTTGTATGTTCTCCCCATGTTTGTGTGGATTTCCTCCCATTCTGCAAAGACATACTGATAGGGGAAAAAAATGTACATTGTGATCCCTATATGGCTCACAATCTACATAAAAAAAAATTAATTGAGTAGAGCTCTAAGGGCTTGGTCACTTACACAGAGGAAGTCGTTAAATTGTCACTAAATAAAGCATATCATGTTGGACCAAAATGTAATGCACTTTACTTACAAATGATGCAGTTTTCTAACTGAAAAAGATCTCAAGTTCCTGCCACTAGTTGCCCTTCTTCAAGCCTAATTTGCTGTTCACTCCATGTTACTAGAGCAATGCAGTCTTTAGAAACCAACAAGTAGAAGACAGGAAGGAAGGAGGTGGGACGGTCCCTCTTCACAACCTCTGCATGTTCACATACAGATCTGATCTGTGATTCCTGCCTATACACCTGCCTGGTCAAAAAAGTCTGCATCTTTTCACAGCTCACAGAGATAGTAAGGAATGTATTTACTTCTGACTTGATACTTGTGATATTCCTGATAGGATGATACTTCTAGGCAACAGTTTTTCCCGATTGTGCTCAGATTTCTCTGCGTCAGTAATCTTTTAGGTGCATCTCCTCGATTTAGGATACAGAGTCCCTAGATCTCCTACATTATGTTCACCTCGGCTTTATCAGCCAACTGTTTCCTATTTTATAGTAACTTGTGGCAGAATTATATGCAAAGAAACAGTTCGTACTAATATTGAATATTGGGGGGGGGGGGGCGGTAAAATGCTCTGTATTGTGCACACTCCCTGCCTCAGACAAATGTAAAACGTGCTGGAAGCCACAATGGGGCTGTTAGCACCTCTGCCAGCTCTTTGGATTTTCTTTTTTTTTTAAATGTAGATTGTGAGCCCCATATAGGGATCACAATGTACATTTTTCCCTATCAGTATGTCTTTGGAATATGGGATGGAAATCCATGCAAACACGGGGAGAACATACAGACTCCTTACAGATGGTTTTTTTGCCCTTGGTGGGATTTGAACACCAGGACTCCAGTGCCGCAAGGCTGCAGTGCTAACCACTGAGCCACCGTGTGGCCCCCAGCTCTTTGGATTTTCTGTAGCCACATCATTCCCAAGCAAAAGTGATGTTAGTTTTGGCGCCTTATATACCGTTTAGGTTCTGTACTATCAGGAGGGCAGTATCAGGCAAAGGATTTGATTCCGAGTTCAGATACTGTCCACTTCTGATTGGAGCTCTGTCTCACACCCCCTTGACTGCTCCAGCTTGACGTCACCCACCTGACAGTACAGAGCCTAAATAACACATCAGGCACTAAAAGTAACAGAGCTCATTGCTCAGGAATGGTAGGGGCTATAGTAAAATTCCAACTGTGCTGGAAACAGTGGAGTGGCAACTATTAAAAGATATGAGAACTTGAGTTGCTGAAGGTTTGGTCCTATGCAATAACTGACAGACTTCCCTGTATCAGTGGACATACATACATAGCTGACAATAACTGAATCACATGCAAGTTATACTGAATCTTTCAGCGTCTCCTGCTCAATAACAAGCTACCTGCAGAATGAACTACATGGTCAATGTAAAATTCCAAACAGGCCAAATTTGAATTGTGCCCTAATATTTCATTTTGTAGATTAACCCCTGCTTTGGCACAAAAAAAAAAAAAACCTGAGTGATAGAATTTTACTGTAAAACTTCAAGCACAAGGACTGTAGATTTTTAGGTTATACACCCTGCCTAGTTACCAGGACATCATATTTTCTGACAGTACATTTTTTTTCTTGTATTTTCTATTTATGAGGGCTGCCATGTTGCCCGAGCTTCTACTCTGCGCTGTTAACAGCAACAAGTGATATGCTTTGCAGGATAGTAATGTCCATAGACAGAAATATTCTGGAGTCAACTCATTGAGATCAATGTGAGGCCCCGTTTCCACGGAGTAACGCGCTGTTCATTTAGACATGTAAACACGTGTCAGAGCAAGGCGCTTCAAAACAGATCCCAATGACTTCAATGGATGCCGTCTTACGTGCGCAACACATTGAAATCAATAGGTTATAAAGCCTCCCATTGATTTCAATGTGTAGCGCGCGTAAGCCGGCACCCATTGAAGTCAATGGGATCTGTTTTGAAGTGCCTCGCTCTGACATGTTTATGTGTCTAAATGAACGGCACATTACTCCGTGGGAATGGAGCCTTAGAGTATTGCAGACATGCTCTGTACAAGGAGGGGAGTAGATGAGTTGTAACATCTATTGTCAGTGGTGGATGCATTGTTACGTCAATGGCGTTTTGTAATGTACTGTAAGGGTCCATTCACACGGCGTAAACACGTGTGTATTTTGGCAAAATACACGTGTAAAAATAAGACTCCCACTGACTTCAATGACACTTTTTACACATGTAAAATGTAATTGAAGTCAATGGGAGTCTTATTTTTACATGTGTATTCTTTACACGTGTATTTTGCCAAAATGCGTGCGCGTTTACTCCGTGTGAATGGACCCTAACCCTGTCTGTGATGTAAAACAAGTGATTGCGGCAAAGAAAACCCTTTACAGAATTGGTAAATGTCAATTTATTAATCAGACCTAGTGGCTAGGGAGAAAATTGCAGAATTTAGTCCTTTTTTTGTAATATAGTTAGTGACATAGACACGGTCATGTCTAGCAGGTGACAAGCAAGAAATCAGTGAAGAGTGCTTTGCTTTTGATGCAGAAAGCACTTGCCAAGCAGACCAGCCTGAAGCTGAACACTAAAGTCTTTAATCTCTGTAAAACTGCTTGAGGAGATTGAACTAGATGACACTCTGAAAGAATCACACACACACCTCTCCGATCCGTCCAAGGACAACTTGTGTGCACTTTGTATGGTCAAAACTGCATCCTAACCTCTCCCATCCCGCAAGCAGGAAATAAATGGACGTTTCAAAGGCATCTCTGTATGAGCAATCTCCATGTCAGATTTCAAAACAGATCCAGTCACACTTCCACTACATTTGCTGTAAAGTGCAGGGTTTACAGAAAAAAAGTCTTGCCAACGCGTTGCTCGCTTCAAAGCCACAGAATGGTTTGTTAGCTTATTAAATTCAGACAGAGAAAATATCAGACATAAAAACTACACATTCCACTTAAGGCTGTCAGACATCAAACACAAGCAGGCGAGCTGGAGAAGCTTAAGAATCTGGCTGTCTACCGTGTACATCGGCAGCTAGCTTTTCTTTGTACCATATCTAAACTGTGACACGTATGTGGTGAGCTGTATAGTGAAACCATCCAAAAATGTCTCACGAAAAACAAAACAATACGGAAATCCAGACACTCGCATCCTACAGATCTACTACTTACAAACAGCGGCGTGATTGAAGATCCTGGGCCCAGTGCAAAATTTGTAATGGTCCCCCTAGCTACATAGTATCATGTAGAATAGTGATATATATTGTGTGGAATAGGGACATTTGGAAACCGCTCTCAATACAGAAGGGAAAGAGTGAAAAAAAATAGAACCAAATTTGTTAATAAAAGTGCATATATATATATATATATATATATATATATATATATATATATATATATATATATTTTATATTTATTAACACAAATACTACCAGAAAATCAAAAGTTGTGGTACGCTTTAACAGGGGCCATGTAAGTGTTCTGTCTTATGGTGACCCTGGTAATGGAAGAGCGATGTAGGCCATAAAAAAACAAAAAATGTATGTTGTATAAAATAAAACTAGTGACTCAGCAGGGTGATCCCTGAATATGACCTAAGGCTCATTCACACTAGTGTACTTTCTGAAAAAAACCGTAAGAAAACAGAACTATAGCCCAGTAACGGGAAAATGAAAACTCTTCCTATTTCTTGTTGTAGTCCGCTATGCTTGGAAAGGACACAAGCAGGTCTATCGCCCCTTGAGGTCTCTGGAACAGGGAACTTAAGTGAAGCAAGACAGACAGGGGTGAGGGGAACATCTGAAACTGGGGAAAAAAGGTTTTTAAGTTTTTCCAACGAGGGGGTGGTTGAGGGTTGTGCTAGAAAATGTACAACTGACTCTTTGAGCCAGAACTGTACTCAGAGCAGAAGTCACTTCCTCCCCCCACATAGGAAATTATAGGTCTAAATTCAGTGTCCTCCTCTACTGTAGACCTAGGGTTTAAAATCATAAAAAAAATACATTTAGAGACTTTACAATGTTTGTTTGGCATCTCTCCTGATAAGTCTGTTTCTTCAGTTTTTTTGCTTTTTAAACATCTGTCAAGCATCTTTGCCCCATATGCAGACCTACTGTATTTATTTCCATATGGCCATGCTACAGCCATGCACTGTGTCTCCTGAAGTTGCATAGTCAGACACCGGTTTATGTCTCTATGAGAATTAGTAATTAGAAGGGGGGGGGGGGTTCTTTTGGAGGAGTTTTATTGGATTAGAAAAAAATTTAAATAAATGTCTTAAGGAAATGATGTGCAGACAGAGGTGCCTTCTAAGTGACATATAACACGTATTTAATGGACAGTCTCTTGTACAATGAAAGGGAGCACGATAGCAGGGGCAGACTACTACACAGTTTGTAGTCTGTAACCGTGGGCAGCATGGTGGCTCAGTGGTTAGCACTCAAAGCCAGCCAAGGACATCTGCAATGAGTTTGCATGATCTCCCCGTGTTTTCATGGGTTTCCTCTGTGTACTCCAGTTTTCTAGTTGAGCGAGTATTGTTCGAACAGCACGCTCGCATAGAAATGAATGGACATAGCCAGCACGCCGGGGGGGGGGGGGGGGGTGTGTTAAGCGGCCGGCGTCAAAGCGGAAGTACCAGGTGCATCCATTCATTTCTATGGAGCGTGCTGTTCGGATCGGCTGATCCGAACAGTACTCGCTCATCTCTATTAACCACCTGTGTAATATGTGAAATATGATGCTGCTATATACAGTAAGTATTCTAAATAAATATCATGAAGACAAAGGTCTGCATGGAAGTAGATAGTAATGTACTACCGTAATATATACACAGATAAATATTAGCAAAAAAAAAATAAAAAAATTATATATATCAAACGTTATCCGAAAATTTATTTATGCTAGAAATAAAAAAACATGTCGCAAAGTTGCTATAAATTCATTTTCAGTGCATGAAATATGAAACTGGTTATAAAGACCTTCACTTTAAAGAGAGTCTATCCCCTCCCCCCCACAACAATAGTCAACTGCCTCCACCATGGTACAGTGCACATATTAGTGATCAACAACATACCTTTGTTACGAATATCCCTTTAAGAGATGTGGAGGGGGAAAAAAAAAAAACTTAGGTCTTGTGCGAGTCAGTGGGTGCACTGGGGGTGGGCCTTAAGCCATATGGGTGAAGTATGGATATGGTAGGGGTCCGAGTAGCAAGAGCAGTGCTTCATGAAGGCCCGCCTCCAGTGCACCAACTGCCTCATTTGCATAAAACTTCAAAGCTGCTTTTATACAAAAGTGACATAACAAAAGGTATATTAATAACTGCAAGGAGCACTCACTGTAACAAGGCGGAGGCAGTTGAATATACTTGGGTGAAGTGATAGACTCCCTTTTAGGAGGGGTTTCCTGGCACTATATTACCCAGCGGGCATTACTGCATACCATACACAGCACAGTACAGTGTAGAACAATTGTGCTTGGTTTTGCATTTGATTTGGATTTTAGTTGAACAGCTCTGAACTGCAGGAGGCCATGTGAGAACAAGGACCTTAGAAGGGGAAGTAACATTGGTCTCTTCAAGCAGCTGACTGGTGAGGGGACTGTGTTTCAGACCCTGGCCATCTGATACTGGTGACCTATTATAAAAGATAGGAGACCAGCATCAGTCCTCGGAAAGCATATAAAGATCATGAAAAAATGTATGTGCACAAAGGAGTCCGGTATTAGGTGCTGAGCCAGCAGTGGCCGACTGCGGCTGGAGAGTAACAAGTTACAGAAACAGTAGGAAAGAGAAATGGTGTTCCGGTGTATGTAAATAAATGGGCAGTACGGCTTACATAACTATATAATTATAGATTCAGATTGTCAGCTGAAGGGGTTTTCTGTACCAGCACACTTGTAGGATACTGGTATTGCCAGCTTGTCTCAGCTTGTTTGGCACACGATTCACAAGTATCTATTGCAGATGTTTATCAGTTTGACTAAGACTTCTGCCAAGAGCGAGAGCAGGACTGACGTCACATATAGTCATACTCACCATATAAAATAGTATAACTGTATGTGCTTAGTCCCCAGGCCATTATGGAAACTATTTGGCCACTAGGGGCTCTGTTCCAATGATGTAGATAGGAATAAGTAAAATGAATAACAAGCAACTGAAGACCATAATAAGATCTCTTGTTTTACTCACAACATCATCTCCTTGAAGGGACCACCCAAAAATTGTGCAAACACATGGTCTTCTAGAGAAGTGGGCTAGTCAATGGTGGTAGCTAGTATGGAAAATTGAAAATCTGTCACCGGAATCGTGTTTTGGTTATGACGGTGGTCTTCTCAAAAGTATGGCCTTATGGATGGGTTTTACTGTATTAGAAAAAATAAAAATAAGTAACCGTCCAGTCTTGTGGAAAGGATGTGCAGATGGAGGTGCCTGCTATGACAGTATATCATGGACAGTCTCGCGGTTTTGAGCTTAGTGAACCAGATGCGGGAAGAGTTCAGCTTTGCAAATGAGTGACACAAGACTACATTCCTGCTCTCTTCTCAATTAGATCTGCTTTTGATGCGCGCAGCTCCATGACCCGTTAATGATCAGAAATTGTGAAGAAAAAAAGGAAGTTCTTTCACTTCAAAGTAGCTATTGTTTATAAGACTACTGAGCTGATCGCTGCAGGCACATTTCTGGACTTGTATACTGTGGAAGACATATGAAGGGATATTCTTATTTTCCGGCTCTTCACCATTTAGGAGATACAGAAAGCCCTTGTAGTTCTGTGTGTTCACACCAGGTTTCTTCAGGTTACAAGAACCGCACCAGTGTCTGTGCTTGCTTGGTTTATTTATATGGAGATTCCCTAGTTTCTCAGAAGAGCATGTACAATAGCTCCAAGTCTGGTTACCTCTCCGCTGGTCAGCAGATGTGCACAGGATGGCTCTCAAGCCTGCGAGGTAGCCAAAGAGCCGTCTTGCTAAGCTGTTCTTGGCACATCCCTGCCATGATGAGTACAGCAGAGCTCTTATCATGCCTGTCATATAACAAACACTAGAAGGGAACGGCAATCGCTACACTGGGACAAAGGGAAGAATACACTAGATCTGGCCACTCTCTGCTACCAACAGTATACATAGCAGCTTGGGGAGCGTGCCGGCCAAGGAAAGTACACAGGCTGGTTTATTGCTTGCTTGTCACATATTGGAATGCTTAGCATCAACCTCCAATACAGAAAAGGGGTGGAAACGTAAGCAGGACAGGAGAGTGCCAAAGAGAGAAATTTGGGGGAGCTGGAGCATATACTAGGGATGGGATGTTAATTTTTGATAATAAAGACAACCTGGGGTGCTAGGTAGCAATACCTATAGAGGTAGCAAAAAATAACTTGACCTGAGTTACTGACTCCAACTTCAACATAAAATGATTAAAACATATACAATTATATATCATAATTTATTAGAATTATAACTTATGTATACTTCATAAGATGCATAGTTTGTTACATATTTACTTTCATAGGAATTTAATCACCAGATTTTTTTAGGAACTCGCAGAGGTTTACTGCCTCTGACTGACCATGGACGTCAGCCATTTGTGAAGGAGTCTGAGTGGGGCTGTGGTAGAATAGTCTGAGATACGGCCCACGGACACCACAGCCATGTATAAATACAACGCTAACCCAGTGTTTCAATGGCATCTGGTATGTTCTGCAGTAAATGATCAACGTCAAGTTAAACTTTACTACACCTTTATTATAAACCACATATAAAATCTTATAAGCGGTAAAACTATTATGCCTTAAGAAATAATAATACAAAACCATACACAACACACTCGTAGTTTGACACGTGCCAACAATAGCACGCAAGATCAACATGTTAATAATGTATGCAAGCACTGACTTATGGCTAAAGTTGACTAACAAGACTGAACCCTTGGGTATTTAAGAAGGCGGATACTGGTAAGAATAAGAAACTGGTAACGTACACCTATGCCACAAGTATTAGCAGTGGTTCAGCTGTTCCTGCATCTATTCTGTGGATCTTAGTGACATCACTGGCATGCCACAAGAATGGACAGTGGCTTTAAGGTTTCCCTAAGTGTCATTAGAAAGGGTAAGAGCGATCATACAGCATTTTGGGAAGTATTATCACTCCCGTGGGATTCTGCATATCACAAGATGACACATCAGATAGGGGAAACCATTGGTGACCCTTTGTTGTATGACACTTGCTACAGCTTGTCCAAAATCTGACACAATGGAAAAGAACAGTTGTATGAGTTTAGGAGGAGACAGCTGGGCCACTAGGCTCAGTCAGTCCACAGGTGGCAACTGCACTATAACAGGGTGCGACATGTGAACAAATGTCTACCACATACAGACGTTTAAGAACAATACAACAAGGTAACAACTCTACCCAGCTGCTTAAAAGTTCCCTGTGAACAAATACTCCATGTAACTACTTCTACATGCTGCATTGTATATAGAGAACTGACACAAAAAGTCAGCAGGCCACCGACACTAGCTCTCTGCTGTCACCTGGAGACTTACGCTAGGGTCACACACGTGTTTGTCTCTCTTGTTTGGGTCCTCATGGGAACTCGAAAGACGGAGTTCACATCTGCCAAAAAGGTGCTTACCCATGGACCTCATAGACTATAGTTATATTTTAGTAAAAAAAATGAAATTGTGATGGAATCTGCAGTAGAGTTTCCAACTTTCTAGCTTGTGCAAGCAGTTTTGGCATGATACATGATGGGGGAGGGGGGGCGCAAAACTATCTGTGGCCTGGGTCACATCGGCTTTCAGGTCATTCCGCTTCTCTGTCTGCATGAAATATGCGGAGAGAAAAGTCCTGCAAGCAGCACCTTTCTCTGCATATTTTGGGCGGAAACCACACAGACCCCATTATAACCTATAGGGTCCACGGGTTTCCCTAGGTAACCGCTTTTTTATGCGGATAGCAGACACCCAAACACAGATGTGAACCAGGCCTTAGTTTAACTTTAGTGTCAGCCACATCTGCCACTTTCTAATTGTTCTTGCATACACAATTTACATGGATTGATACAAACCAATACTGAACTCTTCAATCCCTTGGCAGTCCACAACGGTTGTGCATTGTTACATACGTTGGCTCTTCTCTACATTTATAAAACAGACCAACAGCACCTACACTGAAGCAGCAGCATACATAAGTAAGCTGTGACAATATCTCACACAACTTGTCCTCCTCCTACATTGACAGTGCACCTGTGGGTGTCAGTCTGTTGTAGTTTGTGTACCGCAAAGAGACATGGCTTTATAGCAGGTGCGAGCGACACCACTACTGTGAGGTTCTGAATGAGGATAGATGATATTGTCTGGAGGAATGGAGATTAAAAATGAAACAGCCAAAAGAATTGTACATTCATTTTAAATGCATTCACTACAGCACCAGGATCTGCTAAAACGCTCACCACTAGAGACTATACAATATTACTTCATGTCTACAAACATTAACTCTATAGCCGTCATCTCGCCGCTGCACGGTCTGTAGAGATAGCAAATATCTAGCCACTAAACACACTATGTGGTATATAAACCAGGGGGGCACATACCAGATTTGATACCTTGGCAGCTGCACAGGAGCCCCATAGATAATAAGGGGCCCGCTACACGTTTCTTCTGTATTAGGTTGCATGTAAGGGGCTTACTGAGAGAACAGAGAGATATTAGGGCAGATCTATGAAGACGGGCCAGTCTTTACAACCTCTGAGCCAAGACAAGACGCATGCCATAAATAAAGCACACCCTCTACCGGGACACGTGTCCAGCGGTATATCACCCCAGCTAGGAGATTGCTAGCGAAAATTCTAATTTGTCAGAGCTAATGGCCCGCAGAATGGACGATAGCCGCAGATTCGAGCAAAGCAACCATTTGTGCAAAAAAGTTTGTGACTTTCTTCACGCATTGTTCACCAAAAAACTGGCAAGCAAGGTATAATAAATCGGATCCATTATCCTCACACTAAGGGTCTGTTCACACAGTGGAGCTGGGAGCGAATTTGAGGTGATCTTCCACCTTGGATCCCTCCCCAAATACCACTCCTGTTGAACTCGTAGCAGAAGCTAAGCCTTGGCTTTCCGCCACTAAATCTGCCTTCATACCCTAAGTCTACACTAGTTCCCACACTGGTTTGAGAGTACGTATGCAATCCTACGAAGCCCTACTACCAATAAAATAGCAATTCCTCCCATAAGCTATAGTAGAGAAGTCAAGAATGGTCACTTCTTCAATAGCACAACTTCACTGCACTATGTACTGCACTATGTACTGCACTATGTACTGCACTATGTACTGCACTATGTACTGCACTATGTACTGCACTATGTACTGCACTATGTACTGCACTATGTACTTATCAACCTCAATTGTACTAGTTTCCCATTGCAAGAAATATAAGACCATAAGTGTGAACGCAGCCTAATGAAACTACTTATAGTATGGACGATATTCCCATATCCATTCACATATAACAGCAGCCATGTTACTGTAAAAAGAGGATATTTCGGACCATTGAAACAACCAAGTACAGCTACAATATTAATAAAAGGTAGAGCAGACTGTTATGGCAGATGCAAATTTCAAGAAATGCTCTAAAAGAAAGGTCAAATGTAGCCAAAGTCTGTCACACATCCAAAAGTCATTTTTTAACGCCACTTGTGCCCCTTCCTTATTCCTCGTCTTCAACATCTCCATTTATTAACAGATAAAAGATTAACCCCTTTTGTCCTGATCCCGGCCTCATGAAATGTGAAAATAAAATGGTAAAATACATTGCTAGGCGCTAACAATTACTAGGATACAGATTTATATATCTCTAGATCCATCTATATCATGTGACTGCTAAAGCCACTGGTGGTGAACCGGCAGAGCGACTGCACTGGATGAGCAGTGGATTAAAAAGGGAAGTAGTTTTTTTTGTTCTGTTTTTTATTTTTAAATTCACACCTACCCCCCACCCATCCCTGGCTACACACACACACTCTCTCTCTCTCTCTCTCTCTCTCTTTTATCAGTCATACTCTGAGGTCTATTTTTTTCATCCTTTTTCAAGAAATTATTTATGGTTATTATTACAATAAAGCAGTGACAATTTTTATTTTTTTTCCATTTTTGTTACCAAGACACTAGTGTCCATGGGTTGTATCTAGTATTGCAGCTCAGCCCCATTCAAATGGACATAGCTGAGCTGTGATATTACAGAAAACCTATGGAAAAGACAAAACAACTTCTAATCTTATACATCTACTATAGTGTATCTGTATGTCAATACACAACATCTACAGCATAAATAGACAAACTATTTTACAGTATATACTCAATGTTGTACTGACAAAACATTTACACACCCTGAAGCAATGCCTGTGCAATAAATACACTGAGGCACCGTCAGCGTCACCGCTACCATACAGACAGACAGACAGACAGATGACGCCAGAGTCGTGAGGCCAATCGTGCAATTCACTACAATATAAGAATAGAAGTAACATACCATCTGCACTGGCACCTGCTCAAATAGGAAACAGAAGTCTACACACATACATATATAAACACAGTTCTATGGCCTTTTAGTGCAAGTTACGTAGATTTCATCAGCAATAGGTCACAAAAGTATATATATATATATATCATACATACAGAAGACTGCCAGCTTTGTGAGAGATATCCAAACATAGGCAGAGATGATGTGCGTGCAGCCGCTGCCCTGCAGAAAGGTCCAAGCGTTGGAAGTTTGTCACCCAGGGAGGAGAGGAGGACAGGCGTTCTCACCGTGCACTGCCGTCCCCTTTTACTCTCTGATTCCCATTTGAGGAGCAATAGCAGCTGAAGCAATGAATATTGATGGTTGGCCGGTAACAGCTGAGATAGCACTGACTTACGTCTTTCATTTCACCTGCATCAGCAAAGATAGGGCTGGGAAGTAGGAAGTTGTCGGCCTAAAGCATTCCTTTTGATGTGTCTACATTCCTCTTGGAAATGAACACAAAAGTTCTACAATGTCTTTCTAAAAGAGAACGTATGGACAAGTTGTAACAGTAAGCTCACACGCCGTCCATTTCTAGCTGAAATTTCTGGGCCTAAATTTATGGAACAGATTTTTTAATTTCAGTCCCGGAATTCAAAGCCCAAGATGCTAAGCTACTTTTTGCTGAAAACTAGCAATAATTTACTTTGCCTTCAGCACAAAGATCTATGCAATTGTAGAATGATTGGTTTATCAATTTCAGGTCATCGAATCGATTTATAGTATCTAACCTGCCAAAAAAAAATAAAAGTCTCTTGCCCTTTTTTCCTTTGAGGTTCACACAGCAAGTATTCAAGAGAATCTCAGAGTGCAGAATGATCAGATTGCGCACCAAAGTTTTCATGAAATATGCATAGAAATAGCTTCATGTTTGTTTCAATGGGAAATATAGATTGTTGTTCATAGGTTGCAGATTTATCCACAGCGCAAAAAAAAAAAAAAAAAACGACAAAGCAATATCACCTACTGTAAGCGTTTTAGAAGTTGAGTTTAAGCAAACCCTGTCATATTTGTCTTTGCTATTTGATATGTATTTTATAGGCATTTACGCTGCTGAACAATATTAATACATCAAAAAATTGTCAATTGCTCTCTCGTGTCCCTTACTGAAGAAACCCATTAAGAGTAAGGCCCCACGTAGCGAGCTACAGCCAAAATGCATTGCAGGAAAAACTGCAGCGGAATCACATCACGGTTTTTCAAGCAGAGCTTTTCACAAAAAGTCCATACTGTCCCTATTATACCTATACAGAAAACGCTAGAGTTTCTGTAGGTAAAAATTGACATGCTACGATTTACACAAAAAAAATAAAAAAATGCAATTTTTCCGCTGCTGACATTATTCTGTAATGTGGATGTGATCGAGATTCCCATTCATTTGGGGGGGGTTTAGGATGGGGTCTAACTATACCCTTTGGGTAATAATTTCTGCAGACATACTATCGTGCAAGCTTTTGTGGCAAAGACCACCCAAAATCTATGGATTTTGCTGTGGCTCACCTGCAGGTTTCTATACGCTGTGGGTTTTAGTCGCAGCTTGCGGATGAGATTTATTTAGATATTATCCACCGTGCTGCTACTATAGATCGCAGTGGTTTAGTTACTAGCGAGACCCACTGAGATGGCTGTGAAAAAGACCAAATTTTCATGGCCATCTTGCAGCCAATAGGGTCACCTGTTTGGGCCCCGTGCACACGGTGTTAACGCGAGCGCATTTTAGCATAACACATGTATAGAATACACGTGTAAAAATAACATTCCCACTGACTTCAATGAAATTTTTTACACGTGTAAAAAAATTAAAAAAAATAAAAAAAAGTCAAAATACTAGAGTTTCGAATACCTCGCTCCCATAGGATTGCATGGGAGCGGCCGTACAGCAAGGGGTTAAGCAGCCATCGCTTAACCACTTGCTGTATGGCCGCTCCCATGCATTCCTATGGGAGCAGGGTATTCGAAACTCTAGTTTCGAATACTATTCGCTCATCTCCAATAGTAAAGCATTTGCCAAAATATGGCTAAATATATACCCAAGACAAAATGTACAACAGTATATACACAAACTGTACCATGGATTCCTATTCATTAGAAACACATGGAAGTTTACTTATTTAACAGTCTTATATACTAAATATTTATCTTCTCTGGACCGTCATAATAAAATCCATACATAGAGTCCAATGACATTTAGAAATGACGTGCCATGAACACTCGGGAGAAAGTAACACACTCAATGTCACCAGAGGTCAAACGTCTCGGTCAGACCACACTGCAGCTGGTGTTTTCTTCGAGGTAACACAACCCCAATAGCTCCAAAAGGAAGCGGAGACCAAGCCACACAAGACAAAGAAGTGAAGTAAACCCCTCTGTAAATACCTGGCTGTTCCCAATAACTCTCAACACCAATGAAGATTGACAACTGCATAAACAGAGAACAAAGTCTCCAGGACGCTGGAAAGCAAACACAGGAGGAATCTCATGTATTCCGGCCCATGATACAAGTCACACTTGCCATTTGGACTGTACGTAGTCCAAATGGCAAATTATTTATTTATTCACAAAATAGCTAGTGACTGAATTCCTAGGACAATAACTATGTAACAATCTATAGAAAACTGTGTCAGCTAAGAAATTACACAATAATAGTTTAATATATTCAAATAGATATAACTTTATTTTTATTTGTTTTATACATAAAGGACACACATACTATACTTTTTGTTTTTAACCCTATGCTTTCGGACGAAATACAGTAGTTTACCACTCTATTCCATACTGAAGGGGGACATTTTTGGCTTACTATTTATACACTAATTTCTTCACGGTATATATTGAGCTGAGTGATGTGAACATTATCTTGGGATATACCCACCCTCGCCGACTGAGCAGCAGTTTAGCAAGCAATGGAAATTATGCAGGTAGTTTTGCCACCATTTTGGAGGTGGTTGATGTTTTTACAGATTTAAATGTATTTTGCATGTTTCATCCATAAAACCATGTGCAGTATTTTTCCCAATGTCCTCTGTCCCTTGCTATAGTCCTGGATAGTCACTGAAGGTCATTACCCGGTGATGTGCACCATGTGCAGTTAACATATCTCAGGCTTTGCAGTTCATTATGAGTTGCATGAATACTTCTTGCTCAAAAGCAGATATACCAAGAGGCCCTAAAGGGTTCTGGATTCCTCTCTACTGACAGGAAGTCATAGTGCCAATTCCCCTTACACAGTCATAGCGCGACACTGGCATTTTTACACTTTTCGTTACCACTGCTATCAGTTATCATTACAGCGACACCATAAGCTTCACCATGGTTCAGTGAGAGAGTACGCCACTTTCTGACATGCACGGTTTCTCAATTCCTCAACCTTTTCAATGTGTCACAACTTGTCATAAATGTTCTGTGTGGACTTACTCAGTGGTCCAAGTACAGTAGCAATAGTCTCCCCTCTCTCAGGTCATGGCAGCTGTTTCGTCTTACTGTGAAAGAAGAATGCCATCTTTCTTGGAGTGAGCAGAGATACTGACAAGGATGACATTATTGATTCAAGCTCTATTATTACCTTTATAAATCTCTGCTGTGTTTTCAGTTTCCTGCCATTTTTGCTACCTTGGTCTAACAAATGCTTAATTTTCAGACACAGCCACTTAAAGGTAGGTATTCATTCCATCCCTGAAAGCTGCTGAGGTGTGGGGGAGACAGGCAGAGAATTAGACTGCACGCTGCATGTCTGCCAGGACAGACCAGATCGGAAACCTTTTTAGGACTCTCTTCTCTATATATGAAAACGTGAACTGCAAAAATTCTGCTTCCCCACAGATCGTCCTTCTGTCCATTATGTTGAGAAGTGTCAAGAAAGCCTTTTCCTTGCAGGAGCACATTAGGTGGTCTCCATTCTAGGGGAGTCCATCACTCGAGCATGGTAGAATAGATCCAGGACCTTATTTCATCAAGAGAATGGAAAGAGTCAGGATCAAGAAATCTGGAGAGTCAAGCAAACATTTTGCAACTCTGGATCTCCCCAGATTTCTAAAAATGGTTACTGGGACTCCTCCATCTTTGTTTATACACAGTTACAATTATTCTACCTTTCATTTTTCCCAGCTCTCTTTTCCTCCTGATATTTATCTTAGTTTCCGTCTTTATTCTGGCTTAATCTCATCTTTGTCTCGTTTCCTTAACCCTCTTCGTCCTTGGCCCATCCCTACAGTGTTCTAATATTTGGACAGCATAAATATAGATCAGAAAGTCCAAAGATGGACACTATGTATCATTGGCTTATACGTTTATACATTAAGTGCACCATGCTAGTCACTTTGAGAAATTTTACACCAACTATTCATTAGCTTACATTGTGCAAACATTTTGGAGTAATTTGTTCACATGGTATCCCATTTGGGAAACGGTTGACTTTGCTAGTCATTCCCGCCAACGTGGCTGTCTGAGCTCCAGCAGAAAAGGAACAGTTCTTACAGAGTACTTCTCCCGCATGGCTCATACTCAGTGTTGTGGCTTCGAAAACCCTAGTACACAGGTTATTTACAGGAGATAAACATGTAGCCATCTGACCATATCCACTGCACCCTGGGTCCATGGTCTAACGTTAGGTTCACACTATCATTGGCCACTCAGTCGGAAAGATGGAGAGCCTGTCCGCTAAAAAAAGCGGTTACCTGTGGATCCCATGGATTAAGGTCTGGTGGGTTTCCACCAGTTTTATAGTGAACCTGGCAGAACTTTTCTCTCTGCACATTTTAGACTGAATCTGCGGTGGAGTCTCCAACACATAAACCCCAACTCAGAGGTGAACTAAGGCATTCTTTGCTACTGACTTTTTTCTCTTGATTGTGTAATGGGTATCAAGAAGAAGACCACCCACTAAGGCAGCCATATTCCCAGTATGATCTTTCTTAATGAATGAAAAAAATATTCATAGCAATTTTTTTCTGGATCTACAATAAAATAAACCATTAACACAACCACAATATAGCTTTGAGTGGCAACAGCAGTATAAAGACTTAGAAACCAGGAGTGTTTATTCCTCTTTGTAAAAGACATGAAGAAGAATATCCTAAATCAGAACACGCGGCTTCTACTACGGCTACTGCGCATGCGCCCAGGCTATTTTTTTTTTTTTTTATCAGTGTCCGCGAGCAAGCGCCGGAGGAGGACGGGACCCGAAGACATCAGAGGAAGAAGAGGCGGGGAAGAAGAAGACGGCGCACCCTGAATGCCCGCCCAGGGTGCACGTTCCGTAAGTAGAGAACATTCTTTTTTAAGTTATTATTTTAAAACGGGGGGGTAGTTTAATTTAACTTTTACAGTGCCTGAATAGCCTTTTTAAAGGCTATGCACGCATATGTGGGGCTCTATCAGCATGATTTTGCTGATAGAGCCCCTTTAAAGATCAATAGTTTAGGGTCTCAAACCTGCCTATGGCAAGTCTGCCTAACCTTATATTTAGAGACTATGCCATAACTCAGACTGACTTAGGCAAAAAAAACGCAGCTTTTATAGTCCCTGTAAGCAAATCCCATCCAAACATTGCAGAAAAATACATGCAGTGGAAATGCTGCGATTTCTAAAAACTTTGCGGTTTTGGAAATCACAGAATGTCAAGTATACCTACGGAAATTGCCAGCAGTTTCCCTATAGGTATAAAAGAAGCAGAAAGTCTGAAAATTAAACCTTTGCGGACTTTCTGTGAAAAGTGCTGTGGGATCGTTGTGGTATATCTTTGATGCACAGCCCTTTTTCCCAAAAAAGATGTGCCACTTCCCTCTTTCTGAGCCATACTTGCCACTTTGGGCAAAAGAGAGTGTGACACTTCAGCCTGACAAATTAGCTATAACTCACGCCAAAAAACTGATGAGAGTTATTTGAGAAACCTACGCCAGTTCCTGGCCAGGCCTGAGCCTCTTAATAATTCAAGCGCAGTTCGCACCAGCAGGGGAATGGATTAAGACTGGCACACAGAACGCCACTTAATAAATTCCCCCCTCACTTAACCAGCCACTGGCCAAAAAAGTCATCCGCTCCAGTCAGGCATCTCCTTAAAAGTAATAATAGTGCTGAAGACTATAATAAAACCCAATAGAACAGCAGAGCAAACAAATCCTAAGCGAAGGGGAACGCCAAAGACATTTAACAAAACTGTCCAGTGACAGCAAAAGCCAAGGGGCGAAAATAGAATATTTTATCATGACATCAATAAAATACTATGCCCTTTATCTATTTTATGATCATCTCATTTTTATATTTAGAAATGCTAAACATATCAAGTGGTCAGTAAGCAAGTGGAGAAATGCTACCTACTACGCGTACAAGTGCGGTAAAAACAAGAGGAACTGAAAGCCGACATTTCTTTTATACCTAGCTTTAAAATCGTGAGGTTTCTATGTACAGGCGACAGTACTCCCACTGGTTAGTGTATACCAGCAATACACCCACACAAACACGTACCGCTATACTATACCACTTTGGATCTAGACTACCAGAAACTGAGGGGGATTCACTTTAGGTTCATAATGTTGTATCAAGCTTCAAGTCATTTTTTTCTAAACAGCTCAACAAAATGTGACAAATTTGACAATGTGCCCGATAACCGAAAATCACTGTGGTAAATCTGCTAGCTTTTCAGACTACTAGTCCAAATTTGCAAAATCTAACTACAGTAAATGTGAACAATGCTATGCACTTGGTCGAGTCATCACCCAAGGGCAACCCGTTTTCACAGTTCCCTCATAGACTTCAGTATAACGAAGTAGCCATGAAATCGGCCCGGTAAATGGCATGTTCTATTCTTTCCTGGATCGGTCACATGGGCTCATTGGTCACACTTTAAGGCTGATCGCAGACGACCATGGCCGAACAGCCGACAGTGAATTAAAGGCACGAGCGACGTGTGGATGTCACCCATGTGCCACCCACGCTTCCATGGCCCCTTTCATTAAATGAATAGGAGCCAACACCATAAAATAGGACATGTTCTATATTTTGTGTCCTGGACTGTCAGCCCACACACATGACCATGTAATCCACGGTCATGTGTATGGGCCCCTAGAAATGAATGGGTTAGTTTGCTATCCAGGAAAAACATGGATAGCACACTGATCTCGGTCACGGTCATCTGCAAGCGGCCAAAAAACAGACTTTGGAACAGAGATAAAACACAGCAGACAGCGTGTATCTAAAAAACCAAAGAACTACTCCTATATCAGCTCTATGAGGCTGGGTTCACACGGGGGAGTTTTGGAACAGATTTTGACGTGGAGGCCGCCTCAGAATCTGATCCAAAAAACGGCTAGCCGATTCAGTGCATTGGCATCCAGTCACGGCATTCCACTCCAGATTAGGCCCAAATGAATGGGCCTTGTCGGGAGGGAGTGTCGTGCCGCGGACATCCACAGCTGAATCGGCCACAGAATCCGCCTCAAGAAGGGCAAGTCGCTTCTTTTTTCCATGAGCAGGAATAAACTGCTAACGGAAAAAGGAACCCATTGAATAAAATGGGAGGCGTTTTGGCAAGGACCAAACATTACACAACCAGACAGCTGACAATTGAAACAGATCAAGTCCATTTCTGTTTGTTGACTTTTTTGGGGGAGTTGGAAAGTGGGGGAGCTAGTACATGAACTAGGCCACCTAAAAATCCAACAGATGTAGATTAAATTCAGTCTCAAAGGATCAGAACACCAGACTAAAAAAGTAATATAATGACAGATGTAGATGAAGCACATTCTATCTTCACCGGTCATCATTCACTGTAAAAAGACAAGACAGCAGCTTTCTTCCATCTTTTTTGTTCAGTTTTTGACTGTAAAAGGTAAAGTCCTTCACACACAATTTTATCTTCCATCTAAAAGAATAACAAAACAAGATGAAAAAATGTCTGGTCTGATTTTTTACATTAGAGTGAATGATGACAGGTGAAGACAGAACGTGCTCAGAATAAGAGACTAATGTGAACTGAGCCTTACTATACCTAGCATCAGAAACTGGTGCAAATCTATGTCTATTCATAACAGACTAATATTATAATGTCTGGTGGAAGGAAAACACAACCAAAAGTCTAAATAATTTTGGTACATTTGTCATACGTCACATCAGTCTCAATGAATCTCCTAATGCTAAGGGGGCGTTCACACTACCGTCGGTGTCCGACATGTAGTGTCCGCTCCTAGTGTCCGCTCAAAATCTGTCACGGACACTAGGAGCAGACACTAGCTGTGTCCGTGACACCTGTCATTCACTTGAATGGGCATCGGGTGCGTTCTTTTGCACTCCGTGCCCGTCCTTCCCTGTCCGCAAGAGAAGATGTCCGACTTCTCAAGCGGACAGAAAAACCCTACATGCAGGATTCTTCTGTCCGCTTGAGAAGTCGGACATCTTCACTTGCGGACAGGGAAGGACGGGCACGGAGTGCAAAAGAACGCACCCGATGCCCATTCAAGTGAATGACAGGTGTCACGGACACAGCTAGTGTCCGCTCCTAGTGTCCGTGACAGATTTTGAGCGGACACTAGGAGCGGACACTACATGTCGGACACCGACGGTAGTGTGAACGCTCCCTAACAGTTTAATAGAAAAATTAAAAACAACCATCTTTGGTGCCCATAACAGCGATCACCGTGTAGCCTTCATTTCTTACTCTACTCTTGAAAAGTAAAGTTGTGCCCTGACTGGTTGCTATATGCAGCAAATACAGCTTTTACAACGTTTTTATAAACCTGCTCCTCTACTGTATCATGGCAGCAAGTTGTTATACCCACATGACTATGTGCAGCGTACAGGTCAATAAAAACGGCATGGATGACACATGGATTGGAATTGGCATCTGTGATTTTAACTGACCCATACACTGAAATGAACAGACCAGAAATTTATAGGAACTCTCCATATTCTGCGACCCTTTACTACAGCCCAGGCACCTAGCCACAAAAGTATGGTTGTGTGCACAATCCCTAAAACAGCTGTGTGTAGTATGGAAATGCAATCTATAGTAGAAGTATATAGTATAGTATAATCTATATATCGTTTACAGAAAAATCATCAATTGTTGTGCTTTATATAGAAACGCACAATCCATTACCAAACAACTACAAACTCATCCAGGTTTCTGCAAAGCTACAATACATTTGTGCTCTTCTACAAAGAGGGCTCCATGCAAGACTATTGTCGAGTAGCATCTGCCTCCACAGCATAATTGTTATGTGGGAAAGTAGCCTCATAGTCTTAATTTCCTTGCAGCAGATTTCTATCTCGCTCGGTCCCAGGACATTTGTTTTCCAATTTTATGAGTTGTGTTTTCACGCAGCAGACAGCCGGAGAACACAAGCAGAAAGTGGAGAGAAGACATCTTCATAGTAAGCAATTTCAACGCATTCTTTGACATTCTAGGCCTTGTGCACACTGCTGTTCGGAAGATTTACTCATGTAATTATGCCAATTAAAATCTGGATAGAACGGCATTCATTATGAGCAACATATGTACTGTGCTAGGACACAGCGACACAATCTAAGTCACAGTGAAAGCGCAAGATTACCGCCACTATGTGCCAACTTCAACAGGAAAAAAGGTTGCAAATTATGTCTGATTTTTTTTTTATTTTTTTGCCATGTTGACTTGGCTAACTATTCTCCCTATGGAAATACTAAAGTGGCCACACAGTTCACAGTAATGGTAATATTTACCGCAACTAACAAATGATACATAAAGAATTCAATTGGATTTTGTGAATCTTCTATTCTTTACATGTTTTCATAGTCAAGGAGCTGGGACAAGTGTTGCTTTTGCAGAGTACACCAAATATTAAAGAAGTACTCCATATTTTTGAGCCTGTGTATAGTATAATGTTACTGAATAACTTGCTATATTATTGTGAAGTTATGTGCTCCCCTCCAAAGCACTGACTTCTTCTCTGCTCCTTTAACGCAAACAGTATTTTTTTGTGTGACCAGGAGGTCAAGTCACCAATATAGGTCTATGGGAATCAGATCTAATACACTTCTGTTAATACAGGAAGCACTATGAGAAGCAAATAGAAGATAAGTGCTCCAGAGGGAAGCTTATAACTTCTAATTAAAAATAATAGTAAGTTATTCAAATAAAAATTACACCATACATGCTTATTTTCTCATGGGGAGAGACAAACAAACAAAAAAAAAAAAGTACTGATGTGCTTATTCAATTATTTATTACAAAATATGAAAAAACCTTTTGAATATTAGCATTGAATAATTATGTTACATTACTGCACATAACCAACATAAAATTAAAAAGTTGAAATAGTCTCCTTTAGTTTAGAGCTTCAAAGTGACTTCTATGGTTTGACAAAGCTCTAAAAAATATTTTTGAACGTTGTCACATTACTACAATGCGACGGTAAGGAACAGTGAAGCTGAATGCTATTCTATGCAGGAATATAGTAAAAACCTAAAAATTATATATACATACAAACACATACCATATAGTATATGTTTGTTGAATATATATATATATATATATATATATATATATATATATATATTATATACACACACACACACACACAAGCACACACACGAGCACACATATATATACACACATGGAAATCTGTTTTATACCAACAGACAGAGCAGCATGGAGCGTGAAAAGACTCCAAGTCCTACATCACTCCAATTTATTTGTGAAAAGTCAGGATTTTCTTTTTGGAGTGCCAAAAGGCCAACAAATTGCAAAGCAAATTTTTGCCTCTTTTGGCTTAGCCGATAACATAGCCGAAACATTAATGTTTTACAGTAATCCTGTCCTACAAGCCCGACCAAATATTGATGGGTTGCTCTGCAACTTCTTCACTAATGTTTGGGTCATACGTTGCTTGCCATTTCTACAACAAGAAGTAAAGGTTGTGACACACTAGGGGGGTCGCAATGCAACTCCATTAACTAACATTAGTGAAGGAGTCACTGAGTGACCAAGTGATCTTTGGTTGAGCAATGGGAGTTGCAGCTATACCCACCATGTAACCATAGGCTCGGTTCATATCTGTGTTTGGGCCATTCAGTTCCCTTCTCCGCAAGCAGAACTTTTCTCTCTGCATTTTTCATGCGGAAACCGAGCAGAAACCACACAGACCCCATTATAGTCCCATTTCCTAAGGTAACCGCTTTTTTTATGCGGATTAGGTTTCTGTCCAGGGGGTCCCCAAGCAGACTCCCCCAAACAGAAACCCATGCGCAGATGTGAACCGGGCTATAGCCTTTGCGTATGTGCCCTTAATACAAGCAGAAACCACCACCCCCTTTCTTCTCTGGAGCACTCAATGCATCTCTATGCATTACAAGGACAGACCACTGATTGCTATGATAAAGATCACACTTGGTATTTTTGCAATTTATTTATCGGCTAATACCAGATGTTATATCTTGTTTTTTGGGGGTTTTTTTTTTATTATAAACATGTCCACACAACAGAGCCTAGAGCAGCATGGCCCATTTGTTACAATGGTACTGAGCTTGTACCTTCACAGGAATACAGTGATCGCTCTAGATACATTTCCTAGGATTGCTTCTATATAGATTAAGAAAATAAAACCCGCACACACAAGCATGATTTACACTCTGGGCACAAATCACCTTCCACTACCTGCCCTTACTCCTGTCTGGCCAGAAGATTTATCTCAAGTCATTTGCTAAGCTGCAGAGGAACATTTTTATGTCTTAAATAGTTTCCAGTTCTATCAAGCAGAGAATCTGTACCTTGTGTTATCCTTAACTACCAAACTGAGAATATTTATAACTGTGCCCATCACCTCTGCGGCCACATCAACTATCATACACTGCTGGCACATCTCCAGTTCCCAGCCACCAGGCCTCTCATTGTAAAGGGGCCATGTATGTCTATGTGTAGAATGTAAAGGGCAACCACAAGACAAAAGGATGCTACAGCCCTAACAGTAAAAAACAGTCCAGGTTTCTTAGGCTTTACTACTGTTGACTTTTCCATTTTTCTGATCAGAAGAATGTGAAGAAAAAAAAAAAAAAAAGTTAAATATATAATTAATATATATATATATATTTTTATATATTTATATATATATATATATATATATATATATATATATATATATATATACACACATATACACACACACACACACACACACTTCCAAAGCTATTACCGCACATGGTTTTTGATGAGGGTTTTTAAGCCAAACCAAGACAACACAGGGGAAATATCTTATTTTAACCAAACAGTAACTCATGTCTATAAAGTTAGTGCCAAGCAATGCAGCATGGTCCATTTAACTGACCCACTCAGCAATTGTATGTTTTAATTAACTAAACATACACATATATATATATATATACACACATACACATATACACACACACACACACACACACACGGGACAACTAAGAATTTTTTGCATTGTAAAAATATACTTTTGTGACAGGCATCCCGATAGCCACCAAAATGTTAGATGGATTATGAGGGATTAGCACGTCGTGTCAAGCATGTATTCAGTCTAATAGACACAAGAGCACAGAGCGGGAATTTTTGCTAAACAGTCTATACTAATAGCAGCATAGTACAGAATTTCAGTATGACCTATAATGCCAGAAGCATGTTTTGATAAAAGACCATTATTTTACTGGAAAGCCTGTAATGAGGATCACTAAATGTCTTCTGGTAAGAGATAAGAGCAAAGACAAGTAGCAAACGAAACAGGAATTAACAGCTTGAAACCACATGCGAGCATGCAACTTTAATGTGCCCCTTGTGCAGGTGCAGAGACACTTACAGAGACTTCTGTATTTTCTCAGGAATAAAGTAAGAGCTGGAGATATGAGACAAGTGACAGGGCAGTACCCCACAGGCTGCCAGTTGTCCCTCTCTGGAGCATTTCTACACTGCACAGTCACAATGATGTCCCTTGACCATGGCAGTCACAATACTGTAGCAGTAGAGCACTTCATTGTTCACAGATTTTATTCTCGACCTCAAGCAAGGTCATCTGTACTAAAAACCGAGGCAGCAGTCCCCACAGCCAGATATCCGAAGAAACCACTAGCTTTGTCAGAATTAGTTAGAATGTGAAGCTTCTATATAACCTGATGTCTTCAGTTTAGAAGGGTAAATTCAGGGTAAGGGTCTGTGACTCGGCATCACCAGAAACTGAAGGGACCTGCTGTGCCTCTTTGCCTCAGCTCAGTTTGCATGTATACGATGGATGACAGCACTCCTATAGAAACTGCATAGCATCTGCCAGATCTGCTAACGTGTGCTTTAGTGAATACTTGTATTCCAAGAGTGGGTTAGCAATAAAAAGCATTTCGTGTGAGATTTTGCATGTTTTTTTTTTTTTTAAAGCTGCAGTCAAATACTAGTTGTAAGGCAGTGAAAAATTGATACAAGCAGCGCGATTTTGGGTAATTTTTTTTTTCCCAAAATGAATTTAAAACCCACAGAGTATAGCATGGAGAAAGGGAAGAAAAAAAAAAAAAAAAACCCTCAATTCGCAACTTTTCTTTGCATTGTGTGAGTCCTCAGTTATTATAGTGTATGAGCTCAAAATGGTAACCATGTCGTAGTAGTAGTAACAGTGGTCACAGCAGTTATTACATTATTCACAAAATTCTAGGAGGAATAACGAAGGAACAGCACAATGCAGAGTTCTAAGAAAAGATACTCAGAATTGTTATATTACAGGGAATACAACTATTATAACAGGAGAGGTGGCAGCTACTCTTTAACAAGACGCTAAGCATATATTCCCAAGGCAGGGGTAGTAATGGCGCTGCCGAGATCACTGTAACCTTGCTTGTTGCTGTGATTGTTCCCCGACTCTGTTTTCCATAGAAACTGTTCTAGGAATTGTTGCCTTTCTAAAACAATGCTTACAATCGCAGGAAAACCACAGCAAATGGTACTCATCAGGTCTCTGGGGAACCAGTACTGTCCCGTGTACCTTTAGGAAGAGAAATGGGAGCGTAGAAATGTAAATGCATTAGTCCTGTTATACATTGAAAAATCACACGCTGCAAAAAAACACAACAAAACAAAAAACCTTTGAAACACAAGGAACAGTGGAAATACAAAGTGCAAGTTGCATATAACACATTAACATCTGGCTGTGGCCAACCATTTGGTACACTATGCTAAGTGACAGGTTATCCTATAAAGTAAATGTATATCACAGCCTTTTATAGCACAACTGCATTTAAAGATTTGAAATAAAAAATTGATGCGATAAAAGGTTATGGGATACGTTATCCATCAAGTTATGACGGCAAATGATGCCCACTTATTTACCAAAATGATATTGCAAAAGAACCACATACGATAAAAAAAGGTTTAATCTGATTAACTCTTTCCCATCTTTAAACATTAGGTCAAACAAATGTGCCCAAATTTGTATTTGCAATCGACAGCTTTCATCCATATGAATGTCTGTCCTATGTCTAAGGACCCAGTATGCCCACATGGCTATGCTCACATATTACATGGTTAGGAATGACAAAACTTGAGGGTGAGGCCACATGTTGTGTAATTTTTATTTTACTTTTTTGTTTTGTTTTGCAGATCTTGCTGTGGTTTTTTGATCCAAAACCAGTAGTGGAATTAGCAGAATGGATAAGTATGAGAGCTTCCTTTATATTTCCCATTCCCTTTGAAGCTATACTTGGCTCAAAAAAATAAATTAATTAAAAAAAAAAAAAAAAAATGCAACTTTCCTATGCTCTCAGCTCTAAAGAATTTTTTTTATGGAAAAAGAAATATATATATATATATATATATATATTGGTGAGAATGGATGGGGGGTGGGGGGGAAATGGACATTCAGCCAATCACAGACCACAGTGAGCCCCTCCACAGCACATGATTCGCATTTTCTGACTTGAAGGGAGTCCAGGACTGGAGACCCATCTCGAGTAAGGCTCGGTTCACATCTGCGTTCGGGTTTCCATTCAGGGAAAGCACTTGAGGACCCCCCAAACAGAAACCTATCTGCGTTATTCAAAAAATAAATAAATAACAAACAAACACACAGGCTACCTAAGGCCCTGTTCACACGGGCACAGAGGGGGGCGGATTATGGCGAGGAAACAACATCATAATCCGCCTCCTCACAATGGTGGTCTATGGAGACCACTAGCATTCTTGTTGCCGCTAGCTGAAAAAAGAAGCGAGCTGCCCTTTCTTCAGGCGGATTCCGTGGCTCGCATATCTCATCCGGAGAGCAGAACGGAATGGCCCAAACGCAGATGTGAACCAGGCCTAAGAAGGAGAGATCAGTGGAGGAGAGTACAGTCTGTTTTATTTTTTATTTTTTTTAACATATTCCTTCCCTCCCCCACTAAGAGCCCATAATCTGAATTATTGAATTTTAAAACAAATTATATGAAGAAAAAAAAAAAAAAAAAAAAGTTTCTAGAAACTCCAGTATAAACTGCTAAACAAATGTATTTACACCCACCCACCCACACACTACTATCACAATATCCCGCTACTATCTTGCAGTTTGGTGTACAGCAAATAAAAGTAACTTTAAGATGTTCTATTACCAAAATAATTAGAAAGTCATTGGAATGCAAAGGCTAAAAACATCATCTGCATCATGTGGTGCTGACTGAAGGGCAACCCAGGGAATATGTCAGCCAGAAATAACCCGGCATAGTACACTGAGCACATCTATTTGGGTGTTTATTTTGAATGGCTGCTATATTTTACTCATTCATTGGATACTATATCTGCTACAGTTAAACTATTAACAGCATCCAGTTTAGAAAAAAAAAAAATCCTATAGGATGCGTGCCAGGCCTTCTAATCTGAGGCGGGCCCCTGGCAGACACATCTATTTACTGAACACACACACGTGCGACTGGTGCTACAAATAAAGGGTGGAAAAAACACTTAACCCAGTGGTTCCTCTTGTAACACGCTAGTGAGCCAAGCAAATAAGCTATATATACACGGGAGGGACTATTTTTACTTTCATGTCATACTTTTTATAATCTGCCTAGGTCTTTCTAATAAATTACTGTACAATCCAAGACGGCTGCATGTCTAGATAGCAGAAGAAGCGTCAAATATACTGCAGAAAGTGCAAACAGAAAAAACCTGGCGGAATGGCTGAAAATACGACATCACGTGCAGCCTATAATCGTATATATAGATCTAGTTTAGCACATGGATGTTCCATGTATGCCATTTGGGAGCAATCCCCGTCACCTAGAGCTTTAGGGTGCATTCACACTACGTTTCCTGAAGCTTATTCTGAACGTAAAACACGTTCAGAATAAGCGGTGTATAAAGCAGATTCATTCATTTCTATGGGAGCCGGCATACGAGCGCTCCCCATAGAAATGAATGGGCTGCTTTTTTCACTACGAGCACTCCCATTGAAGTGAATGGGAAGTGCTTGCGGCTCTGAAGGAGCAGAGCTAGCCGTACACGCGGGCACTTCCCATTCACTTCAATGGGACTGCTCGTAGTGAAAAAAGCAGCCCATTCATTTCTATGGGGAGCGCTCGTATGCCGGCTCCCATAGAAATGAATGGAGCTGCTTTATACGCCGCTTATTCTGAACGTGTTTTACGTTCAGAATAAGCTTCAGGAAACGTAGTGTGAATGCAACCTTAGATGAAAATCTGCAAACAGCACTTTTCTCTCCACATGTTTCGTGCGGAAACCACATGGACCCCATTATAGTCTATAGGGTCCGCGGATTTCCTGAAGGTAACCTCTTTTTAATGTGTATAGGTTACAGTTTGGGGGCTCCCCAAGCGGACTCCCTGAACACAGATATGACCCGGGCCTTAATGGTACTTTAAAAAGAAGTAAACAATTGAAAAGAAACATGTAGAAACTGACATAGGACAAAGGGAAATGTAATAAAGCCCTGGACTCTATATCATCTCTGTCAACTATTTGTCATCTCTAGTTTCTCAATTTCGCAAACATCACAACTACTTTTTACCAGCATCCATTGTTAGGCAATCCCCAGGAATCGCTGGTGCCGGAGGAGACGTGGTGACAATATATTTCAGTTTACTAGGTGTCATAGTTTAGTCAGAGAGTAGTTACAAGTGTCACACACCAATAAACCAAAGAACATTACATGTGCATACAAATTCAGTGCCGAGAAACATGAAAAAGTCTCAATAAAACTGCTCAGGTCGTTTGATGAATTGGTGATTATCAAGACATTTTATTAATTCATTTTAAACACAGTCAATGTATTTAAGGGGAAGCCACACCTTGGGCCACGTGTCATCTGACTTAAAGGGGGTATTCCGGTACGAGATTTCATGCTGATCAGTAGGGTTCGGCTGTTGGGGCTTACACCAATAACAAGAACTGGAAGTAGAGCAGCAGGTCTGGCAGCATGTGCACCGCGCCATTCATTTCAATGGGACCCCCCGGAGACAGCAGAAATCTAGCAGTTTCCATTGGAGTGGAGAACAGAGTTGTGCACAATGCTCGACCAGTCACTGAATTCAGACTGGGATATAAAACATTACAATTCTTATGATCGATGGACCCCCAGAGATCTGCAAGTACACCTTTTATCCATTAGATACGGGACAATTTCTTGTTACTGGAATACACCTTTAAGAAAGTGAAACATTTATTGTTTAGGCAGTAACAAGTGCCAGTCAATCAATAAGTTACACTTAGGTAGTCGACTCACTGGTGGCCCAGGCAACGTGCATGTGGCAGGGCCCTAAGGGCTTGATCAAATGGCAGACTCTGGTACCAAAGTCAGTTCACATGGCATACAACGCGCCCAAATCAGCATCGGATTCTGTCCCGATTCTGTCTCCAACAGGACAATGAAAATACATGCATCCTGCTTGATCTTGCAGTAGAGTCCATGGCTTGGGACACCCTGCTGATCATTATTCTGAACTCTGCTTTGGCATTGGGTCACGAGGAGGGCAAAAATGAAGGGGACTCTGAAGCAGATGCCCACCTTAAATTCCTCTTCACTTTGCACTGTCTGAACATACCCTTGCTAGCTCAGCGCTGGACCCTTTTGTTCTTCTAGAGGTGGAACTGCTTACCAAGTATTTATGGCATATCCTAATATGAGGATACAGAACACGGCACCAGGAACTGATCTGTGCCATCAGTCTTTTGACTTCCATTGTTAAATATGTATTGATTATTGATTGGTACAAAGCACATGATGTTGCCTTCAGCCATTAATAGGAGAGCGAGTGATAATCCCAGCAATTGAGAAAAACACAACAGAAATTAACTATCACATGTGAACATGGCCTAGAACATCATCTCCGGCATAAACTAAAAGGGTTTACTTATTTACCACCAAGGAAACAGACATAGGCAAGCTGTATCTTTGCTTTAGAAGAAGATCTCCCATTAGCCTAGATTGACAGTTGTGAAAATGATGCCAGAAATGATCACCTTACTGATCTAAGCAGCCAATCACAGGGCTGCACTCACTTCCCACACCAGTTCTGGCCTCCAATTGGTTCCCGTGCCAATAAAGCAGTGTGTTCAACTTTGGTAAATAAGGCCCACCGTGTAGAAATCTGAATGTAAACCTATTATATATACATACATGGCAAGAGCAGCACCAAAGGTCAGCGTCACTATGTGCCAATGACAGTGTGCAGCCGCACAAGGCTCACGTTTACAGGCAGACACTCTCACACAAGACATACAAATAGCATGACCAACTTGACCTACAGATATGGTTGAGCCTCAAGGTATTTTTCTCAAGTGGCAGAAGAACTTTCTTAGTAAACAGGCACTTTCATCAAATGTATGTGAGTAGTACAAGTGACTATAAGAAACTTTAAATACCGCCCCCCCCCCCCTTTTTTTCCCTTCTTTCTCCTCTTCTTTCCCCCTTTTTTTGCCCTTTTGTTATTGCTTCTAATATTTTGACATTTAATTTTCGTTGCCATGTCTTGACGCATCTGCTCGGATGTGCCTTGTTGTGTGGCCTTGCCCTGCAGGCCCGGTTTCTCTGGACCTGCCTTGTTGTGGTTTTGCCTTTTGTTTTTGCTTCTTTGTAATTGTAAATGGTTTTAAAGAAAGAATTTATAAAAAAGAAAAAAAAAAAAAAACTTTAAATAGATCTAGTCAGAGAAAAATGCTCAGTCTCTTGTCTCCTAAGATCAGACATTCACTCTCAAATCTCTGCAGAATTCAGACTAAGGGATCAAATTATATGGCCCATAGAAGACTATTGAGAAGGGAGGGAGAGGAGAAGCCAGGACAAGCTGCTGTAGATTATAGTGAGTTTTCTATTTTACCCCAAGTGCATTATTCACATCAACAGTGTTTCGTGCTTCTCTGTAACATCCTGTTATCTCAATGTTATCTGTGAGAGACATCATAGCAGCTGGTCTCCATGGCTCATATTTATTTCCAAGACATAGCATGGTGAAAATCCTTCAAAGATATAACATTTGGACACCCCCGAGTTTTACTGACTGATATTACAGTCTAACTTTGTATTGGGGATCAGTTGCAGATACAATTCCATAATTCCAAAGCTGAACTTGAACATGCTAAAAAGTGCCATTATTGTTCCTGTGTACATGTAGCCTTAGTAGAGCTTCATAAAAACATACTACAGTCGTATATTTGAACCCATATCATGGCCAAGTACGCCATCTAATGACCCAAACTGACAGCATCAATAATCCCCATGATGCTGTCACTTTGGGTCATTAGAATTGTGGTCAGGACGGGGACACTGTACCGTAAGGCTAGGGCCATGCTGAATTTTTTTGCAGCTAACTGGTTTTAACCATTGAGCTACAGTTGCAGTCCATATGAACGCACTAAGTTCTAATGCACTAAATTCTATGCAAACTTGTGGGCTCTAGTGGTCACACAATAGTTAAAAATAATCAGATATACAAGTCTTTGTGTAGCCCTGGCGTTAAATGGACACAAAAATCTACAAATAATACATTTCTCTAACTTTACCTCCTCTATAATTTTCTAACATGTTTCACTTCCAACAAAAACCATTTGAAGGGTTTGCTGCTTACCGGGCAAATCTACAAATAACATTTGGTGACATTTCCAAATCCTTGCGAGTTGGACACACATGACAGCAAATGGTCGCTATAACTGTACTCATGTGCAACGCGTTTCTCCTAAATAGTGAGATTTTTTTTTAATACACAAGTCACAAAGCTGAGACTTTTTCCTCAGACAAAAGAATGACGCCCAGAGGGCATTTTTAGCATACAATTCCCATTATCTGAATATCCTTGCCAAACCACAATGTACTGGCTACTAGACCATCACCACAGGGTTAACCCACAAGTGTCATAATGGAAGCTTCCTAATTTGAACCCAGCTATTAAATGTGTTTATCAAGTGTGTTTACCCGCCATGTTCCCCAAAGACATGACTGTAGTAGTGATGGAGAAGAGAACATCTGGCTGCACCTCTAGGTGACTACACAAGGTAGCACTGGGAGCGCAGTCACCCAATTAAACAGTTTGTTTGGCGGTCACATTATTAATGAGACTCTGAATACAGCCGCGACTCAGACAGATGCTGCAAAAGCAAATGTGAGCCTGTATTAACTCTATGCTATCTACCTCCAGGCTGGAGAGGAGGCCATTAATAAGCAGGAGTGGAGTACGCACATCTTTTGGTGTGGAAGAAACCACTTACACTACAGCTAATATGCTACCATTAGCCACCTAACAGGAGGGATCATGGAAAAGTACTGGGAGACTAAGAATACAATATTGAGGGAAATGGCTATAGTCACACCAGGTTTTCTCATGCAGTTTGTAAAGCATGGATCATAAAAGCAAATAAAGCATAAAAGGACATATACCAATTTTTTTTTTAAACTAAAGAAATACATTTAAAAAAAACCTGAACTAAACCCTCCCATGTGACTATACCCTCCATTAGTTTACACTGAGGAACATTCACTAAGGAGTCTAATGTACGTAATTGTATTATGGATATGTAATATATTACCTGACAATCTATTGCTCCTTAGTATCTGCTATAATGTAAAGGCTTTATCTCATGGATTTGTAGAGTTCATGAATAAAACCAAAAAATTGTTGCGTGTTCTATAGCATGCTGTATCAGAGTTATTCTACCCTACATGCAATGCAGAGCCACATCACGACACACAAAGCCCCGATAGGTCTGTCATACAGATATATCGGAAATCTGTGTGCCATAACGAAGGCTTTGTACATGGCCTGGGTGACATCCTGGCCTAAAAGGGTCCAGAAATCTGACAACATTACAGGGTGCCCACTTTTGTGAGTCCATTCAGTATCACCTCTGGGGATGGAGATTATTCAACTAACATTTACTTACCAATAGTCGTATCTCACAATTTATGTGCCCTGACCCTACAAGGGTATCTAATCTCATTGACTTACAATACCCACCGTATTCCTTGGAGCATCAGTGCCCCCAAAGGTATCTTCACTCCCCACCATGTTCCTTAGAACATTACCACCACTGCCCCATCCCCCCAAATTAACCTTCTCCATAGAGACACAGTCCATCAGCAAATGTACCTGTGGCATCCATTACCTCCATACCGCACACATCAGGGCCAAGATCTTTACCATAAAATTGAATAAGCGTGACAAAAACCCTCACTTGGTAACATTTTAACCACTTTTATATACATTAGTGGTACTGCTTGATGTTTATGACAACTCAAACACATTGTTCTGACGAAATTTTCATAAAAGAACATTTGCAGACAATGTTTACAGTCACACCTAGAAGTCGTGACCCTTACATGATGAAATCACTAGGTATGTCAGCTTTATTCTAAAAGACCAACCCAGGTGTGAACAGGATCTTGTAGACAGTTACAAGACAAAAGGAGCCAAAAGACAATAAGCACCAACACAAAACAATCCAAGAAGTTTTTTTCATCAAAGTACACAGTACACTATGGTCATAGGGAGACAGTGGGAAACTGTAAATAGGTAACACATCATGTCACGCTTTGTAAAGTAAAAGAAGTACATGGCGAAAAAAAAATGCTTATAATCGGCTGCATATTTATTAACAGATGGTGCTGTACACAATGTAATACAAAGTATAAGAACAACACACCATCGCACCAAAAAGCACTTACAAAGTTACATCTGACAGCCTCAGTGTCCTAACCTGAGAAGAGGATCTATCCACTGCCATTTACAGACCCCGCCACATTCCTTGCGGCTTAACTTTGGGTGAGGGGTGTCACAGTTTACGTGCCCTCACTCTACAAGGGTATCCAATCTCACTGACTTAAAGCACATGCCATATTCCTTGGGGCATCCGTGCCCCCGATGGTATCTACCCTCATTGCCTTACACTCCCCCCCCCCCCCATTAACCTTCTCCACAGATAGATAATCCACCAGCACGTGTCCCTGTGATGTCCATTACATCATACTATCTAGATCATTGTCAAGATAAAATGGAATAAACTTGACAAAAATCATCACATGGGAATATTTTAACCACTTTTATATATGCATAGTATTACTTGATATCAACAACTTAAGTACACAAAATGGTCCTTCCAAATTTTCTTAAGAGAACGTGAGCTTACAGTCGCAACTAGTCATGACTCTTACCTGATAAAATCTCTAGATATGGCAGCTTTACTGTAAGAGACTAACTCAGGTGTGAACAGGATCTCGGAGACAATTACAAGATTAAGGAGCCAATAGACAATAAGCACTAATACTAAGCATCAATACAAAACAATCCAAAAAGTTTGGTTCAGCAATGTAAGTAGACTGTAAACGGGTATCACGTCACATGCCGTAACATGGTGGAAGTATACCGCTAAATAGGGCGCTTGTAACTGTAGCCACATATTTAGGAGCAGATGACCCTGTACACAACGTAATACAAAGTATAAATACAACATCCACCATCGCAACAACAAGAAAGAACATATAAAGTTACAGCTCACTGTCTCGAGTCCTAACCACAACCATTTACTGTCCCCACCTTGCGGCTTCAGTTTGGGTGAGGGGTGTCAGTGCCCCCCCAGCTGTCAGCAATGACAGTGCTTTATATTTACCTCCTGACTTGGTGACAGGGGGTGTGGACACTGGGAAAGCAATAGCAGACAGGTCACAACATAGGGGAGGGGGCTCAAGGCAAAGTGTGGGCACAGCAGGGAGGGCACCTTAGTGCCCCCCAAAACTAAGTCAAGCATTAAGTTTAAGGCTTCAATACAATGACTTCAGCCCCAATGGGCAGAGACAGGAGGACTCTGAAGAGCAAGCCATGAAAACAAGTGTCAGCACATGTGTAGTGAGCAGAGCCCCCGACTCAGTGTCTACTCACCCAATGTGCTCTTGTTGGTACACTGTCACCGTGCCCGTGCTACAATGTATTCCTCCCTCCTGCCGCTGCTGGATACACACCCCGCCTTCCCAGCCCTCACTCCCTCCGCACTCCCCTCACCTGGTTCTCTCAGCAGGACCCAGTGCACTTCTTTCCGTCAATCTGTACCCACCCTCATCCACTAACAGCAGATAATTTCTTCTTAGTGATACTCCGCCACCAGCCGCTTCACCTCCTGGAACTCGGGGGGCTGAAGAGGGCGGATCACTCCGCGCCAAAGGCCCGGTTGATGACGTCAGCGGCAGCCTAGAAGCCAGGGCAGGCTGAAAGAGGAGCGCGCCGTCCAGTCACAATACGAGTCGCGTTGTTAGAACGCCATAGATAAACTACACGACTGTCTCGGTAACGGCTCGCTGTCTCCGTCATGAGATAAGGCGAGCCAGAAATGAGGCCGCTAGCTTGACAGCTCGCACGTTGGATTCCTCTTAGCAACCGATGACGTCATCTATCCCGTAGCCTCGGGCAATTGGCTAATACAGTGACAGGAGATGAGGGGAGGGGCAATGTGTCAGAAGGGAGTGATTGACGTATTTATTAGCCAATCAACACGTAGCAGGGGCGGTGATAAGGGAGACAGCTTGTGGGCAATGTTTTTATCAGCTGTACTGCGAGGTGTGTACAGGGTGTGAACCAGCCCGAACATATCGCATGTCAGAGCTGAAGTATTACTGAAAGGCTACAGTGCAGAACTTATAGAAGCCATACATAAGTAATGAACTGAAGATACAAGGGATAATTAGTGTTAATGGGGGGGGGGATATTTTACTGTCATACTCCCACTGAGGAATATTGAAGGAAATATATCACAGCTAGTGCTACTACATTCATAGGATGTCCGCCCACCTGGCCCATTGGAGTACTTAGACGAAAGGAAAAACGGATCCTGAAACATCGGATATGACTGTACTGGGGTCTTCCGGTTAGACTATGTTCACACTACCGTTATTACAGAACCAGCAACAGATATTAAGAGTAGTAGAATTGTTACCATTGGCTCTAATTTATACAGCATAATGGACGCCATCTTCCAACATGTTTCTTTACTTTTGTACATGCGGGACTTTCTTCCACCAGAAAAAGTAAAATCCACGATGGAAGAAAGTTTCTGTCATGTTCTTTACATTAGGGTGACCGTGAATGCAGTTTGACACCCAATGTTGGAGGCACCATCTGAGTCTGTTATTTAGTGTCCGTTGTTCTCATCCTGTGACAAATAAGAGCAACGAACATTGAATAACAGTAGTGTGAACACATCCTGAGCTGTCAATGCTTTCATTTTCCAAACTCCGCAAATCTCCAGAAATAAAAGATTTGTCAAACTAGTGTCACCTAATGATGGATTCCCTGAAACGCAATGTCTGACCCATTAGGCTAGGGCTACAAAGCGAGTTGGTAGCGTCGTGCGATCAAAGATTACTGTGCCACCGCATGACCTCTTCAGCAACTGAGTGAAATGAGTTGCCTAGCCACTTCAAGAGCGTTACGCCTGCAACTTCTATTCGGAAAAAGATCAAGCACTGCTGATCCTAAAGAACCTTTAACACATTAGTATGGGTATCAACTAAACCTTCGGTAGGCAGCTCAAATTCAGAGTTGTTGCTCCTTTTAGTAAGGTTCTGGTTGGCTGGGACAAAACAAGCGTCAATTCACAATAAGGACATCAATACACTGACATAATTATGAAGGTCACAGTGGTCGCAGCTGCTACAGGGGCCAGATGCTAGAAGAGCCTACAAGTTACCACACTGAGGATCTTTAAACTTCTTTGATCTCCTTTTTGACTTCCTTAAAGGGTTTGTCCCATAACAAGGATCCTATCTATACTGCTAGTTTATGTGGATTTAAGCCTTTCCTAAATACATTGCTTTATAAAAACTGCTTTGTTTGGCTGCTATCTTAATTTATTCACTTCATTGTTGACACAACACTGCATTTCTATGGCCACTGGGCTTATCTGCTCATTTCCCAAGTGACCTAGCTGCCTGCTCTGGGGGGGGGAGGGGGAGGGGCTGAGTGCTGCTTATGTCTGACAAGTAACAGAGCTCCTCAGATAGGGGAGGGGGGAGGTGAGAGCTTCGGGATTACTGTGCTGTCTATCTTCAGCTCTTCCACTTATCAGCCGGTTTAATTGAATTTGGCTGATAAGGGCTGAGATAGGGAGTCAGTACCTCTGTATGTCATGCAAGCTGACTCAAATCCAGCTCTGCTACATCAGCCTCTACATCAGCTTCATACTGTGCTAATGCATTTACAACCAATCCCTCATTACTGACTGCAAACATACTAGATAGCTGAGCAAGAGAAACTCCACCCACCAATGTGCCCAGAAAACCAGGAAGTGAACAGAGCACAGAGCCTGAAGGTTGGTGAACAAGGGTTATGGGAATACCCCTTTAAATGCCCAGCAGTCTGTACAAAAATGATCAACTTAATGCCAAAAAGTAGATGTTGCTCAGCTTATTATCAAGCTGTGACACAAAAGTAGGCACTATTATTGTATAGGGGGCACTGAATGGAGTGGGAATGTTGAGCAGCTAGTGTGAACATACATGTTGTGAAGTGTTGTCTGCGCTGGGAGTGACAAGGAAAGGGAAATGTAAATGCTGCAAAAATGTATAGATGAGGCACAGCTGATGGTTATGAGAGGTTGCACAGGGGGCCTAAACTAAGCTTTTGCACCAGGGTTTGTGAGCCTTTAGTTAAGCCCCAGCCTCAATTGTCTCTTGCTTGCATTGCCCTATCATGCAGACAGAAGCAAAGTAAGGGCTCATTCCCACAATGTAACGTGGCACTCAATCTGACACATAAACACATGTCAGAGTCAGCGCTTCGAAACAGAATCCCATTGACTTCAATGGGTTCTGTCTTAGGCGCGCTACACATTGAAATCAATGGGAGGCTTTTTAACCTATTGATTTCAATGTGTTACACGCGTTAAACGGAAGCCATTGAAGACAATGGGATTCTGTTTTGAAGTGTTGACTCTGACACGTGTTTACGTGTCAGAATGAGCACCTCGTTACATCGTGGGAACGAGACCTAAATGGGGGAGCAACAACTGCAACTGGTATAGTTTTATTTATGCAGTTTTTGAAGCCAAAACCAAGAGTAGTTTAAAAAAGAGACCATATGTGATTTATAGGTTCTTCTACTTTATGATCCTCAAGTGGTTTTCGATTCAACACTGCATGAACAAAATCTGAAAGTGTGTTCTTAGGGTAAGGTCAAACAGAGGAATTTGGAACTCAATATCAGGCACAAATTTTGATTTGAATCTACCTTTCCTATGATCAATGGAAGTCAGAGGCCGGAGTAGGACGCTGAAAGTATAAGCATACTGCCACTGAATCCTATGCACACAACACTAATTCATCTGAGGCTATTCACCAAGTAAAAGCCTTGGCGGAAAGTCCAGTGCCCAAAATTGGTGCCATTAGAGAGTACATCCCAGTCGCATCTGTCATGTCATAATTGTGAGGAAGTATCTGTTCTTTCCCATTTCAAGCAACAGGAAGTGTAGTTGTACTGCCAGTAATTAATAGTAATCGTTATATGTATACAATGTATATTAAACCACGTATGCATATGTAAGTGTGATGATGTCAGAGCTGGTGGAAATAGGCAGCTACACCCTTGGATCAAGAAATGCCTCATGTAGGCCTTTGCTAGCAGTGGCGTAACTACCACGGAGGCAGCTGCCACAGGGCCCGGGACATTAGGGGCCCGGTGACAGCCGCTACTGCTGCGTTTTTTTCTTAATAGGCCGTTACCGGTTGGAGTTATTCCAGCCGGTAACGGGCCCTATTTACTTATTGATCCTGGCTGGGCTGGGATCGGTAAGTGACACCGCGGGCTCCACAAAGACTATTATTATACTGGGGGGTCTTTGCAAACCCCCGAGTGTAATGATCAGAGGCCTGGGAGACGTAAGAAACATAAAAAACTGTGTTACTTACCTCTCCAGGCTTCGGGCACGCTTCGGCCTAGTTGTCTGATGTCTCTGACGTCACATGAACCCGGCCTGCGTCCCGAGTCATGTGACGTCTGACGTCATTGAAGAAGGCCAACAGCGGAGGACTGCAGTGTAGCCGGGGGACAGGTAACAGTGTTTTTTTATGTTTTTATTCCCCTGGGTCTCCAATTATTATACTTTGGGGTCTGAAAAGACCCCAGAGTATAATAATTGTTTATGGGTGTCCACAGTGAGACATAATACTGTGTGCAGGGGCCACTGAGAGACATAAAACTGTGTGCAGGGGCCACTGAGAGACATAAAACTGTGTGCAGGGGCCACTAAGGGACATAATACTGTGTACGGGGGCCACTAAGGGACATAATACTGTGTGCACGCGCCACTAAGGGACATAAAACTGTGTGCACGCGCCACTAAGGGACATAAAACTGTATGCAGTGGCCACTAAGGGACATAAAACTGTGTGCAAGGGCCACTAAGAGACATAATAGAGCGTGCAGGTATGCGGAGGAGGGGGTCGGTCGAGGTCTTCTGTGTCGGTCGGGGGGGGGGGGCATGTCAAAAGTTCGCCACGGGGCCCCGCCATTCCTAGTTATGCCACTGATTGCTAGGTAGCTATTATAGAGTCTGAAGTAACGTTTGTTTAGGATGACAGTTTTGAGCTGTGACTTTAAGGCCCCATGCACATGGGGAAGTCTCGGCGGGAAAATCCAGTCTGTAGAACTGTCAGATTCTCAAACCCAGAGACCAATACTTCTTACATTATAGTGAAGTATGATGTTGGGAATCCCTGCCTGTGACTCCTGTCTTTATACTGTCTACTAACTTAGTTTAGGCTTGGAAATCCACCCGCTCTACAGACTGGATTTTCAGGCCCAAATTAGCCCACGTGTGAGGACCTGCTGGTGCTACACATTTATGTTTTCACTTGCATAAACTGCACCAGGAGCTTCATGGCATGAATTTCCATGACTGAGCAGCTGCATGCCTTTGATGGATAAGTCCAATTTTTTTTTAATTCCAGAAGAAAATAATTTGCCTGTACCCACCAGGGCCAGCTCCAGGTCTGTGTGGGTCCTTGGGCGAACCTCAGTGGGCCCCTTTGCAGTACATCTCATGTGATAGCAGGTTTTTCTCTAAACGGCAACGATGCAAAAAAACAAGTCAAACAACAGGTCTTCTGTAACTTTTGACCTTTGCATTGCAAAGATTGAAAACTGTGGGTGAATTCTGCAGCTATATTTGACTTGCCCCCACATAATGGCCCTTTACTAAACTAAATGATCCTGCAGTGTGTCTGTGTTTCTTTCTTTTTAGTTGCTATGATTCCTAGGATTTCTCTATCTGCCATGAGCTTGTATGTGTTTCTCTCCTGTTATATACTACTGTACCATCTATGAAACTGTATCACTGAAATTTCCCCATTGTGGGACTATTAAAGGATTATCTTATCTTATCTTATGCCCTCATAAAGTATAATGTCCCCCTTACACACCCACAGCATAATGTCTCCTTACACCCCAATACTGTACAGTGGTCCCTTATGCCCCCATATAGTAAAATTCCCCTTTATACCCCATATAATGCCCATACAGAGTACAGTGCCACATATAATGGCTCCTTATGCTCCCATATAGTGGCCCCTTATGTCATCATTCAGTATAATATAACCTAATGCCCCCCATTTAATGGCCCTTTACCGTATGTCCCCATACAGTACAATAGCCCTTTATAATGGTCCCTTATGCCCCATACAATAATCCCTTATTCCCCCATATATTGACCCCTTATTTCTCCATGCAGTACAATGCAACCTAATGCCCTCCCATATAATGTCCCTTATTGGATGTACCCATACAGTACCCCCTTATAATTGTTCCTTATGCACCCAAATAGTATATTACCCCTTTATTCCCCAATAGATATGTCTATGTCCCTATACAGTAGAGTGTCTTCTTATGCCCTCATGTAAGGTCCTCCAATTATGTTCCCTCACCTCCCCTGGGGCTCCGATTATTATGCTTGGGGGTCTGAAAAGACCCCCAAATATAATAATAGCGGTAGTGGGATCGCGGCCTATTCACTACCACCCGCCGCGGCCTATAGTATAAGGGGAAGCGGGGGCGGTAGTGAACAGATCCGGAGAGGTTGGTAAATAGGCCGCTACCTGCTGGGAATACTCCAAACAATAAATAAAACAAACAAACATAAAATTCTCATGCTTACCGACCTCGATGCTGCTGCTGCCGCATCCTTTTCTCCTGGTAGACGTCAACGTATCAGCGTAGGCAGCGTGATGACACCAAAAAACAATGTATATTCAGCTCACCCCGTACTCATGAACACCTGATCCTGGGCCGCACGGATGTGATGACACCGCCTACGCCGAAATGTAGACATCTGAACCAGCGCAAGGAGAGCGGCAGATCTCCTGCGCTGGTTCAAACAAAAAAAAGTAAAAAAAATAAAAAAAATGTTATGCAATCGACCCATACTTCCTTTGCGATCGACCGGTAGATCGTGATCAACGCATTAGGCACCACTGGTGTAAGTGGTTTAGCGTCCCTATAATTTAGGCCATATAATGTAAGTGAAATGAGGCAATTAAAATCTTTGTTTTCCCTTTACTAACATGCAATGCAAAAGTTGTTTTTATCTAAATGAACCTAACTGAATTGCTCAGTCTTATGGTCATTACCACTATTTCATCTTTATATCACCTTTTACATACAACCTCCACCTTTTCTGTACAGAAAACTACCCTATGAACTTGACCTTTGTCCTTGATGAAATATACACAAGGGTGAAGGCTGCTACTGGAAAGGATGCATAGGTAGCAATGCTTATCTTCTTATTACTGGCAGTCTCTCACAGTCACGCCCTTTATCTCACAAGCAATAGGCAAACCTTATCTGTTTGCGGTTACTAGAACACTTTACACCTCTGCTGCCGTATAGGATGCTTTCACAAGTACAGATATCTGTCCAATTATTCTTCACATAGACCAATATCAGGATAAATTAGCGTGTTAATGACCAATTGATCTGACAGATACAGTATGTGTTATTGCAGGAGTGTAGCTCCTGGACCCAATTTCAAAATCTGTAATGAGGCCCCTACCTGCCTTGTGCCATTTATGATAGTGGTCTGTTTTATGTGTCAGAGGGACCATTGGGGCCCACTCAGGGACTAGGGCCCGGTAGCTATATCTACGCCCCATGCTGTATTGTATACTGACGTTCAAACTGTATTCACATCCACCTGAGCTGTGTGGGGAAGCTAGCTTGGTAGCAGCAGTGGTGCAGACTCAACCAGTCAGAGACAAGGACACAAAATCTTGTAGCAAACAGGTTTATTTGGAAAAAACATCAAAATAAATAAACGTTCACATCAGGTACAAAGGGAGCAAAATAAAATACAGCCTTAACTTCAGGCAAAGAATGTGAAACAAAACCCTGCTCGTCTGAGCACTAACTAGACAATAAGTACCAACTGTACAGGTTGGTTACTAACAGTCACCTGAATCAATAAAAAAAGAGCACAATACAATCTTACCAGACTCACGGTGTCAGGACAGACCCAAGTACTTCCTCTCGCTCCAAGGACCTGCCCTTAAGTGCAGGTTCTGCAGCCTTTTATGGCCCATTAAGGAGCCTAGGACCTACACGTGGAGCTGAGGCCTATTCAAGACCTGCCCTAGACCACACATATGAGAAAAAAGAGAGAGAAGGACACCGAGCGCACTAAGTGTAGTAATAATGCAATGGGATGATAAAGACAAAGAAAAAGAGAATTGACCAGTAGGCCTCTCACCTGGTGGGGTTGTGATAAAGTCACAACACCCTACATTCACATGCGGAAAGTAAATACTTCTGGTGAGAGTGGCAGCGGTTCCAGGGCAGAGCACCGGATTATTCGGGAAAGTAAATGTAGAGGAAGGAGAGACCCAGGATCCGCGCTCAAAGGTCACGCCAGGTGGATGACAACCAATCGGCAGATAAAATTAAATCGATCTTTATTGGTACAGAAAAAGCACAACGCGTTTCGGGTAAAATAAAACCCTTTTTCAAGTGCGTAAATTACTGTGAAAGGGAACAGAATAAAAGATACTGAGGAATTATAAAAACAAAATCCAAAAAAATATAATGAAAGCAATTCTTTGAATATAAATGCATCTAGCCCAAAAAATTATATAGATCATATTTGACAATAAAAAACCCATTTACAAGAAGCAAGTGTTAAAAGAATGGAAAAATGAAATAGATGAGCAATGGATCATTATCTCACAGAGATATGCATAAAGAACTACAATTACAAACTGAGATATGGTTCAAAGAAAAAAAGCAAACATATAGACACTCAAAAAACGTAAAACATGGCTAACAAACGACAGAATATTTCAACAATATAAGTATATCCGTAAAATCAATAAAATAATAATTTAAATAGAATGCATGGTCAAGAAAATTAGAATTTTCAACAATATAAAGGCTAAGAATATATCACATATGTGAGAACAACATACTTGGCGTATGTGGAAGCTTTATATAAAACAGATATGGCTGTAAATATATACACATATATATCTCTCCAGACACACCAGAGTAAGAAAAGTCTAACTGATTAAGCTGGAACACACTGGCTAGAGTACAGAGGGTCCACATCATGAAGTAATATGAAATGAAGGAGCCAAACCTTCATAAGAACTCTAGGCAGAAATATAGAATGCATTTGAAATAATGTGTTAAAATATAGTGGTGCTTACCCAGAGCATGTCGGGCAGGGATGCATGTCTGCCTGATCCCAGTTGTCAGTTTAAATAGAAGACGGAGCGCTGATACATCCGCGCGCTCAAAATACGGGGTGCGCATGCGCAGTGTGCTCCACGTGGAGCTACGGCTGTAGAGTCTCGGCGTGCTGGTTGAGACAGTGCACATGCGTCTAGGTAACGCGTGGTTACAGAGTGTTTGTTAAGCTATAGCGGCTATAGCTATGCTGTGATAGAGTATAAAGAAGATAAGAATGTTTGGGCTAAACAGAAAAGCAAACAAGGGGAAGGGAGACTAACAATTGTGCTCACAGTAATTTACGCACTTGAAAAAGGGTTTTATTTTACCCGAAACGCGTTGTGCTTTTTCTGTACCAATAAAGATCGATTTAATTTTATCTGCCGATTGGTTGTCATCCACCTGGCGTGACCTTTGAGCGCGGATCCTGGGTCTCTCCTTCCTCTACATAGACCACACATATGTCAGATATCTGGGGGAGATATACCGGGGCTCCAGGACTCTGCCTGTCACCTTCTTACAGTTGTTATATGCCAATTATAGAAAATGAGGCAAATGTTTACGGGATTTAAAGTGACTATCTACCTTTTAATATTTTAGGTTCAAAATTCTAAAGATTATTTTTTAATATATCTTTACAAAAGCAGTCTGTTTTAGTGATCCAGAGCTCCAATGTATTCCAGGTATTCTATTCTGGCTGACTGCAGCTTCTACTAGGGGGTTTATTACTGTATTGTTATTGAGTTCAATTCATAGCATGCAGGAGCTCAGAAGCTAGTCTTAGTGCTGGATGCAGGCAGTCAGAAATTAAAAGTTGAAAAGGATTTTCCTGGATTCAGAAAAAAATTGTCAAAGAGAAGGAAACGTAATATAAATACAAGCACTATGCCCAACCATTCAGTCTCCCATCACTGTCTTTTCACCATTGTAGACAAGTCACCTGCAGGACAAGTCAACAAGATCAGAAGAGAAGACGTAGAAGTGCTGGAGTGGTGGGAAATGTAACAGTGAGTATAGTTTTGTTTTGTTTTTTTTCTATTAGATCACATCAATATTTCTATTATATCGCATTCCCTGCTCATTGGAAATTTTTAGTATATTCTAGATAACTCATTTAAATTTGAGTAGGGTGGGGGGTTCTATAAATACCATATTACCCATGCTTTGTGGTAAAAGTAGAACATTTTTGTATAAACTTGATTTTATGCACCGATTTGCACCAGGAACTGACATGAGCTATAGGTATCCTATACAAGTTTCTATCTAGTGTAGGTCTGACTTTCTGGTGCACAGAGGGATGCAACTCTTAGGGAGCATTCACACTACCGTCGGTGTCCGACAGGTAGTGTCCGCTCAAAATCTGGCACGGACATTAGGAGCGGACACTAGCTGTGTCCGTGACACCTGTCATTCACTTAAATGGGCATCGGGTGCGTTCTTTTGCACTCCGTGCCTGTCCTTTCCTGTCCGCAAGTGAAGATGTCCAACTTCTGAAGCGGACAAAAGGACCCTGCATGTCGGGTTTTTCTGTCCGCTTGAGAAGTCGGACATCTTCACTTGTGGACAGGGAAGGACAGGCACGAAGTGCAAAAGAACGCAGCCGATGCCCATTTAAGTGAATGACAGGTGTCACGGACACAGCTAGTGTCCGCTCCTAATTTCCGTGCCAGATTTTGAGCGGACACTACCTGTCGAACACCGACGGTAGTGTGAACGCCCCCTTAGGCTCCGTTACCACGGAGTAACGCGCCGCGCATTCAAACATGTATACACGTGTCAGAGTGTGAGCGCTCAAAACAGATCCCATTCACTTCAATGTGTGCCGGGTCACGCGAGCTACACATTGAAATCAATGGGTTAAAAAGCCTCTCATTGATTTCAATGTGTAGCGCCCGTAAGCCGGCACACATTGAAATCAATTTAAGCACAATATATATATATATATATATATATATATATATATATATATATATATATAAAGCCCTTCATTCTGAACACACAGTGCTTTGGCCACGGTGGAAACAGGCTAATCCCATCCATACACTGCAGAAATAAATCTGAAGCGGAAGAGCGCAGCATGTCATTTATACCTACGGAAGCATTGGTGTTTTCTATATAGGTATAATAGAAGCAGAAAGTCCGCAGAGGAAAACTCTGTATAACTGCAGGGAAAAAAACGCTGTATATAAAACGCAATGCGTTTCCGCCTCTTTTTTTTCCTTTTCTTGCTGCGCTTCACTACGTGGGACCTTAAGCTTAAGGCATATTCAAACAGAGATTTTTGCAAGCAGATTTTTGTGGTAGAATCTGCTTCATAAAACATTCCCCACTTTTCCCATTCATTTCAATGGGAGTCAGGAGCAAATTTTTTCCTCTAGCCGATTTTTTCAGATATAGGGGAAAAAAATCCAGAACTCATCTTCAAGCAGATTTCACATTGCAAATCCCTTTGAAATGGATGGGAGACAGAAAAACTATAGAGGGTTTTTTTTTTTTTTTTTGCAGCGTTATTTGCAAAAATCACTCCAAAATCCTTTGCAAGAACAGCTAGCAATCTTTTTGTCTGTCATTCATTTAATTGGGGTTTGCACGATAAGTCATGACACTGCTTTTTTTCTCTGGGAATAATCTACTATGAACTTCCATTGAAATTAATGGGAAAGTTGAGACATGTTTTTTGAGGCATATTATGTCTCAAAATCCACCTGTAAAAAACTTTAAGTGAATATACCTTTAGGATGGGACCCCATGTGGCATAACAGTTTTACACTCACAGTTTCTAGTGAATCCCATCCCCACTTTGCGTTAAAATAAAGCAGCGGACATGCTGCGATCAAGGCTGTTTAATGTATTGGGGGGGCTCTGTGCAAATTTTTGAAAGTGGGCCTCCCAATACCCCCCATCTTAATTTACTCTCTCCTCCTCAACCACCAATGTTACATAAAAAAAAAAATATAATATGAACGGGCCTAGTCGGGAGAAAGTGTTCGCATCACAGACTCTGTGGCAGATTCTGCCGTGGAATCCGCGGCAAGAAAGGACAGGTCGCTTCTTTTTTCTGCGAGTGGCACAAAGCCACTAGCAGAAAAAAGAAGTCCCATTTAAGTCAATGGGAGGCGTTTTTTTGAGCCAGATTCTGACGCGGATTCTGCATCAAAATCTGACCCAAAAATCCCTGTGTGAACCCAGCCATAGAGGTGAAATCACTGCATGCTGCCCAGAAGAGCAGGACATTACCCAAAATGTGGACTGTCCCGCTCGATCTGGGGCAGCTGAAGGGGCACCCCCAATCATAGGGCCCACTGCGGCTGCATCATTTCACCTATGGTTAAAGCAGTCCTGGCTACAATTTCCAAAAACGTTGCAGTTTTGGAAATCGCTACATGTCAATTATATCTACGGAAACACCAGCAGTTTTCACTATAAGTATAATTGAAGCAAAAGTCCAAAGATAAAACCTCCGTGGAAAGAAATACAATGCGTTGCCACCACGATTTTTCCCTTAGCACTTTTTTGCTGCAGGACGCTACATGGGGCCTTAGACTTAAGGAGTTGAATTTCTTTACCTAGAATGGCAGACAGAATAAATTGTAGATCTATCTGCAGCAGAGAGAAGATATTGGCACTTTGCCGATTATATCAGTCATCAGCAGACAACTGTGTGGACACTGCACATTACAAGCTGTCTGCGTTTAGTGGGTGACACTTGACTTGTTACTTCTCAAAAACCTATATGATCTTGTATATCTTGATGATAAAGTGATAGCTGGGTGCCTGGAATCATAAAAAATAGTGTCACAAGGCGACATCTTGGCTATAACTTTACAGCCTGCGGAAAGAACCGCAATGCGTTCACGCTGCGGTTCTTTCCGCAGTGCTTTAGTGCTGCGATTACGGCCCATGAGGCCTTAGCCTCAGCTTGTAAATATTTTAGCTTTACTTATGTATTTTATAAGCAAGCAATGCTGGATACAAGGAAGCGTTTGTCTGTATTCTATATAATCAGCAATCTTCATGAATCTCAAGTTTTTGTAGCGTTAAGTATTTGCTCCTTGTCTGCATGACTTATCTGCCATAACTTGTATAGATTGTCTTCTCCAGGATACACGTGTTTCATTGCATGTAAATGGTGCTCCCTGAAACCTGTAGCTCATTCTGATCTTTACTAGGTGCTCAAAGCACATTGATAGCTTTTCTCCGAAACACACAAAATATACAACAATTCTGTATTATGTTGGAAAACTTATTTCAACACAAAAAAATGCAAAATGCTAATGTATTGCAATGCATTGCAAAAAAAAAAAAACAGCTCTCCGGCAATAGAATCCAGTGAATTACAGATTGGGGAGCCTTCACAAGGGTCCCCGCTGTCATGGCAACAGGATCCCAGACCCGGAGCTTGGCGCAAGAGGACTTAATGCACGCGATCGGTGCGGGCACTAGTGCTGGGTGTCTACTGTATAAATCAGTAGTCACCCGGCGGCTATGGCAGATCCCGGCTCCAAGGGGTTGCCCTGTTTAAACACCCGGCATCCGCCATACCGGTATGGCGGATGTCGGGAAGGGGTTAAGGGACGGGCCATAATTTTGACTCAAGCCCCTCCGTCCCCCTTTACTTCTTAAAGATCCATTTATTTGATGCTGGAAACAGATTAATTAACTTAATTAGGCTACATTCACATCTGCACCGGAGTTTCCATTGGAGCCTCTGTTGCGGAGTCCACCGAAAATCGCTCAATGGACACCCGACATATCCTATTACAGTCAAGGGGGTCTGCAGGACTCTCTGTGTAACTGCTGCTCTAGCGGAGCCAGCTTTCTGTTATTTGTTCCTCAACAGACATGAACAACGGAGAGCCAGTGCAAATGTGAACCGGGCACAATATTGTTACTGAAACAATGGGGCAGAAGACTGACATTTCATACACCAGTCTTATTAAAGGACCCAACAGGTGTCAGACAAGCCCGATTTATCAAGAGTCTCCGGCTTTCTAATAAATTAGGCACACGTCCTTGCTCCAGAACGGAAATATACACCAGCCAGGAAATGTAGATTTCCTGTATAACTCATGCCAGAAAACTGGTGTAAGGTACATTACTTATGTTATATATTGGAGCATTTTACACTAGGTTCCCACTAGCGTTAGGGTTTTCCTTCTTCAGGTCTGCTTGAGGACCCAAACAATGGAAACCCTTAAAAAGCAGTTACCCACGAAACCCACAAACCTCATAGACTATATTGGGGTCTGCCGGGTTTCGCTGATTTTAGTATTGCAGTGGTTGCAGTAATTTTCCCTATGTCTATTAGTGCAGCATTATTCATTTCAGCCTATATTTTGTATCTGTGTCTTGATCCAGATAGACTAATGGCTAAGAGCAAAAATTTCCCATTGGAAGTAAAAGTTGCTTTTAAAATTATGGATGACAGTTCATAAAAGAAAATTTACTATAACTACTATATGATGAAATTGCATGAACTGTTTCACATAAATTCTCCACAGGGGAAGGATGTAGGGACTCCTACAACAGCTACTGCCAGTTCCTTTCACATAGTTATAGTGAAGAAGATGAGAGTGTAGCTTCTCTAGTTGTATACTTATGGTTTATTAGCTTATGTAGGAATAGGAGGACTAGCAGGCAGAGATGGCATTGTCTCTAGCTGTATTGTGATGTTGTGCCAAGGCTTTATAGGACTGATAAGAGAGCACAGGGAAAGGAAATCTAGACGGTGTGTGATCAGACGCGGATAGGATGCTGAAATGCAGGGATATGAGCACAATATACATAATACAAGTGAGTGTGACACTCAATGGTGTGAGAGGTTCTGTAATGGGAAACAATGTTTTCCTAGACTGCTTTTTTACCGTTTCCAATGAGTGCATTTACTGTATGCAAAACATTTTGTACAATTATAAATGATAAGATTTCAATAGCATTCAAAATACCTGCCCATCTTCTATCTATCTATCTATCTATCTATCTATCTATCTATCTATCTATCTATCTATCTATCTATCCTTCCATCTATCTATCTTTCCATCTATCTAGTATCTATATTATTATATTTCCATTGCTTTCATTCAGTGCATATTATTTTCCCATGGTATGGATTGTTTCATTATGTTTATTGCTCTCTGTAGACTGATATTGACACTTGTAGTCCTTACATGATTGTCTTGGGTTTTAAAAAGTCTCTTGTGATATTCAAACCTTCTTGTACTGTATGTTACATGGTAACCACAGCTGGAATTACTCTATTAACCCTTTATTCCTTTCTCTTTTTTTATGAATAACAGTGTGAATATTACAATAAATCAGTTTCATTTGACAAAAGACAAGCAGTTTACCAGGACAGGTTTCTGTGGGGACGTTAACTATTTTTGACTCTTTATTGGACATTTTTGTTGAATTGATTGTTATTTTTGTAGGTCTTCTCTATTGTTTATATGATTTATCATTTCAGACCTGGCTTGTACCTTACTATATGGTACTATGAGACATATATTATTGCTTGTATGCCAGGAATAAGAAATTACAATCTATGCAAAAATCAACATTACAAATAAAGTACTTGGTGTACCTGGTGTAGGGCATGCTTCATTTAGGATGATGACATCCGTGTGTCCCCCGCGTGCCGCCCATACTATTCATTCGTGGCTTCCAGTTAGCACACAGTCATGTGCAAACAGCTTAAAGGGATTCTACCATTAAAATCGAATTTTTTCTCAGTGACATGTAAGAATAGCCTTAAGAAAGGCTATTCGTCTCCTACCTTTCGTTGTCTTCTCCGCGCCGCCATTCGGCATAAATCTCAGTTTTCATCGGTATGCAAATGAGTTCTCTTGCAGCACTGGGGGCAGGCCCCAGTGCTGAAACAGCACTGGGGGCATCCCCAATGCTGCGAGAGAAATCTCCAGTGTTGCCTCCAACTTCTTCAGGAACGGCCTCTTCATGCGTCTTCTTCCGGAGCGAGCAGTCAAACTTCTAGGCCACAGGCAGAGCCGACTGCGTATGCCCGCGGCCACAAGAAACATGGACGCTTACACAGTAAGTAAGCGGCCATTTTCTTGTGTCCTGTGGGCATGTACAGTCGACTTTGTCCTAGGCCCAAAGCCTAGAAGTTTGACCGCCTGCGCCGGAACAAGACGCGTGAAGAGGCCGTTCCTGAAGAAGATGAAGGCAGTGCTGGAGAGTTCTCTTGCAACATTGGGGACCCCCCCCCCCAGTGCTGCAAGAGAACTCATTTGCATACCAATGAAAACCGGGATTTCTACGGAACGGCGGTGCAGAGAAGACATCTAAAAGTAGGAGAAGAATAGCCTTTCTTAAGGCTATTCCTACGTGTCAACGAGAAAAATTTTGATTTTAATGGTAGAATCCCTTTAAGCGTGGTGATATTGACTTGTGGGTTCCCCTGGTTTATGGACTTGTTTATGGGCTTTTATGGTGACAGTTGCGATCACTGCTACCCCTACTGTTACTCCATTGCATGTATCACATATTTGTCAACAAATACCTAAGAGCAATTAAAATAGTTCTAAATACACCTTATACATGTACTTGTGCCCAATTTGTAACCATATCTCAAACCCAATATTCATATGAAAAATCTGGTGTTATCATCTATTGACACTAAATGTATATAACATGACCTGTAAACTGATAAAGATGATGCCATGTAGGCACCTTAGACATTACTGCCAAGAATAAATAAGGATAACCCTTTCCAGAACAACATGGATACAAATAATATTGTAGATCAGGATTTTAATGAAAGAAATCCAACATGATGGATGTCCTCTGTGTTACTGTCTGTATTTTGTGTCGGCAGATATATTGAAAAAAATACAATAAAAAGATTATAAATTGCTGAAAAAATGTTTTAACAAATTTTTGTTTTATTTTCTGCATATAGTTATGGGGACAACCATCTTGTGAACAGCAGTTTTAAAGATTTGCTTTACAGTAGCCATAGAGTCATAATTTACTGACTTCTGTAGGATTCTATTTGTTTGCATATTGTGTGACATGTGCAGATCGCTATGCAAATAGGGGGAGGGGCTTAGACACTTAAGCTATACAACAGATCATTTTCTTTCTGTTAATAGATTCCCATAGAAAAATATAATCTTTTGTCCCTTGTAAGGTTGGCCATACATGTTACATAGCCATCACATAAACCCCTGACATATGTCCCCTGATCCATCTCTACACATGGTCTCTGGGCAGAGCATGCATGTGTTCTGAATGGGAAGTGGAGAGTAAATCACTGCCTGATGTTAAATGGGTTTTCCAGGCTAAAAATAAGGATACATAAGCAATATATGACTGGAGAGTGTCTGACACCAGACATCCTCATAGAATAGTTGTACTCAGCAGCTGATGCACAGAGAATGGAGCAGGAAGCAGACAGTTCTGTTCTCTGGGAAGTGGTAAAACCAAGTTACTGCAGGTCACCTCCCACTGAAGTAAATGGGAGCTGATCCACAGTAACATGACCTGCCACTACACAGAGGACAGAGCTGTCTGCATCCTACTCCACTCTCTGTGCATCAGGAACACAGAACAGCTGGTCGGTGGGATGCTAGGTTTAAGATCTCCACCGATTTGATATTGATATTTGATATGGCTTTAGAATAGGTTATCACTATTTTTTATCTCTGAAAACCCTCTCACTTTTATCTTGAACATCTGCCATGGGGGAGAATTTGGAGGACCTCATACACATTAGATGGTCAACCATGTTGGGTTCAGCAAACATTAAAATGGCCAACAAAGTTATGTGTTTACGAATCTAAACTAACATGCAACCTTCAGAATGATCACAAACAGGTGAAAATAAGTCAGAGTGGAAAGTATGTGCAATTATCTAAATTATATAATTGTTATGGTCTGGAGATCTCTGACCATGGACTGGCCCCTGACGGATAACCTCTCAGTCAAGTTTAAGGAAAAACACAAAAGAAAAACAAAAGCAAGAATAATGAGCAGTTTGGAATATCTTGTGTGTGATACTCCTAATCCCTGCCTTGCACAACTAAAAGTAGCTCTGGACCCAACTAACTGATCTGAGTGGGCGCGAACACAGCCAGAGAAATAACTCACCTACAAGAGAAACAGAAAACCCTGACTTGTTTCACGTTTATGAAGGAGAGGTAAGATACAGAAAAAGCCCCTCAAAGGTGTCCGACTGGACTAATGGTGAATATGAGGGAACACAAAGTATAGAGTGAATGGGAAGCGCTCACTTGTATGGCTTGGAATGAGCCGAGCGCTTACGCCGTGTGAAGGGGCCCTATACACGAGCCGTACACGCGAGCGCTTCCCATTCACTTCAATGGGAGCGCTCGTAGAGAAAAAAGTAGCCCATTCATTTCAATGGGGAGCGCTCGTATGCCAGCTCCCATTGAAATGAATGGGATCTGCTTTATACGCGCTGATTCTGAACGTGTTTTCACGTTCAGAATCAGTCAGCGTATCCGTAGTGTGAATGCACCCTAAGGCAGTGACCCACAAAGGAACTCATCACATGGTCCATGCATGATTGCTATCGAAGAAACAGCATGCCCAGTATGAGCATTCACCTGCAGCGCGTCAGATGATTTATGCGCCGAACCCCGTTCAGACACTGCACGCCTGAACCTAACAGGCTGAGACCGCAAAGACCAGGTCATAACAATAATCTGTCATGAAGATATACTTGGCATCTACAGCTAGAGATTGGTAACTCACTTGTTGAGTTGAAACATAATTTTTTATATGGGTTTACAAAAAGACTGTGGTTAAAGACAGGACCAGTGGGAACCAGGTAAGCATCATAATGCAAGAGCATGGGGATCACAAAGATCATTGTCACTTTTTTGTAAAGAGAGTCTACCACCTTCCCTAAGCATATTGAGCTGTCACCACTGTGTTTCAGAGCATATTACAATGATAGTCACCATCACTTTGTTATGTAAGCCACTTTTATAGGTTTGGAAAAAATTACTTTGAAGTGTTATGCTAATAAGACAATTGCTGCACTGAAGCACTGCTCTTGTCACTGAAACCCCAACCAGCCCCTGTTCGCACCATCCTGTATGGTAGCATTTGATACTCCCACTGCTATGACATCATCTAGCCTCATTGAGCAGAAAGAGCATTGCTCCCAGGGCTAAAGGCCCGCCCCCAGTGCACCAACTGCCTCATTTACATAAGACTTGAAAGTTGTTTTTCTCCAACTCTACAAAAGTGACATACCATATATTCTCGAGTATAAGCCGAATTTTTCAGCCCAGTTTTTGAGCTGAAAAAGCCCCCCTCGGCTTATACTCGAGCCAGCAAAAAAAAAAAATTATTTTTTTATTTTGTATTTATTTTAATTGTAGGAGGGGGGGGGTCTATGCCCAGCCACAATATCAATGTATAGAATCTCCCATAGAACGATGGGAAAAAAAAGAAGATTTAAAAATAAGAAAAGTTCTAAATCACTCTCACTTTCCCTAGAATACATACAAAAGTAGAAAATTACTTTGAAACACAAACACATTAGGTATCCCTGTGTCTGAGAGTGCCCGGTCTACTGAATATAGGGGATCTGCAGTGCTCCTGTTCCATCGGGAAGGGGTTAATAGGAGCACTGCAGATACCCTATATTCAGCCAGACTTAATTCCAAGTGGGGGAAGAAAAAACAGTCCTCAAGCTCAGGGAAGGGTTAGACAGATAACTAAAACATCCCCTCCCCTTTCCCAACACCCAGCAACTACTGCACCCAAAAACTCCGACCATTTTAATTTTTGAAATTTTCCAGCAGCTGCTGCATTTCCCCCCAGGCTTATACTTGAGTCAATAAGTTTTCCCAGTTTTTCATGGTAAAATTAGGGGCCTCGGCTTATATTCGGGTCGGCCTATACTCGAGTATATACGGTACATAACAGAGGTATGTTATTTATCACTATAATGTGCTCTACAATGCATTGGTTGCAGTTGAATATGCCTATGGAGATGATAAACTCTTTAATATAAGTATCTGCTACTCGACTCCATTAAGTTACCAAAACCTGTTAAGAACGAATGTGCAGGGATGAAATAAAATCCTACTAGGCACTAAAAACAAGGTGTAATATCATTATTTGCGGTACGTTTACTTCTCATTCAGAAAATATTTGCCTTTCTTTTATGGGCAGAAGCATGTCTCCCACAAGACAGTATATTTGAGCTACGTGCTGTCTAGAAGAAGTCTGAGATGCCATCGGTGTTTACATTATCCATTCGTGGAATGCAATTCATTTGGCCGTTTCATGGGGGCACCTCATTTAGAGCCTTTATGCATTCATCTCCCCACAGCTGGTCATTAAATATTCCTATACATGGCATGCTTGAAATTCTTTTGGTTCTGAAAACTCCAAACCTTCTTCTTAGGGTTCCCTGCGCATTACTGAACAGTTGCCCTTTTTAAACCAAGTGTTTAAAGGAAGGAAGGAAAACACTTTGGCCATATTTCTGAGATGTCAGCAATGTATGTACTTTTTGTGCAGGTTATATAGAGCAATTTGCTTATATAGCAAGTCATTCAATAAAACTAAATACAATTGTTTTATGTATCCCGTACGCATTCTAGCCATCGATATAACTTAGCTGTAAACATGGTATGCTTGACTTATACAGGAACACAGCTAGCAGTCTATAAATGTGTTTTATTGCAGTTTCTACACTTGATGGATATATGTTGAGAGTCACTACTTCCAAAAAGACTATAAGACCTTGAACAAATTGTTCTAGTTTTTTTCCCCTTCAGGTGTTAAACTTTACACATACTGTAGCAGTACTAAACTCTAAGGCTACATTCACATGACAGTGAAAACTGAACGTGTGACATCTATTTTTTACGGACATTACACGCAGCAATAATTTCAGGGGGCTATTCTCATGATCTCAGTATATCAACCAGGGACAGAAATAGACATGACAGGCTGATCAGAAGGGCCAGCTCTGTCCTGGGAAGCCCCTGCACCCAGTACAGGTGGTGGGTGACAGAAGGATACTGTCCGTGGTGACCTCCATGTGGGAGAACAACTCCCACCCCATGTATGGGACCTTGATGGGACTTGGCAGCACTGTAAGTGACCGTCTGCTTCAACCCAAGTGTGAGAAGGAGCGCTATCGCAAGTCCTTCCTCCCAACCGCGATCTGGCTGTATAATCTACATCAGTCCAAGCGAAGATCACTTCGCACAGAAAACTTATGATCCTGAAGTCTTTCTTTTTTTTCTTCCTTAGTTGCTATGGATTCCTAGTATTGTGTTTTTCTCAGCATATGTGTGTCTACTTCTGTAATACTGTATACTACTGTTTATTATCCTGTATCTGTATTATCATGCTGCTGCAACACTGAAATTTCCCCATGGTGGGACTATTAAAGGATTATCTTATCTTATCTCTATTTTGACAGCCTGTGACAACATGTAGGTCTTGTCCTACTTTTGGCTGTATTCACTGATCCCTCCTCCGTACACTGAAATGTATGGGGGATCTGTGAAAACGGGTGACCTTGGGGTGCAAGAAGTCCGTGAACAATGGATATTTTTCATGGCTGTTTTGCATCTCGGTGGAGTATATCTAGTCTAACTGTCCCCTCTTTAGAAGCAATGAGAACAGTACATAGGATATACCATTCTTAATAAATTTTCAACAACTCTTGATGACTTTTTTTTGTGCAGAAATATCCATGTCTTGAGTTGAGCAATAGGTTTACATAATTTGTTGCTTTAGTTTATGCCTCGGGCCGAACCTGAGTGGATGGTGCGTGACACAATGATTTCAATGGCAGTATACAGTACCTGTAGGCAGCACAGTGGCCTTGCATTGCTGGAGCCCTGGGTTCGAATCCTGCCAATGACAACATCTGCAAGGAGTTTGTATGTTCTCCTTGTGTTTGCGTGGGTTTCCTCCCACACTGCAAAGACATACTGATGGGGCGGGAAGAATACTGTGCCCCTCTTAATTTTTTGGCTCAATGCAGCTGTATGAGATTTTTTGTTTTGTGCAGAATGATCAATTTATATTCAGTAACGTACAAAACCTTTAGGTAAGTGTTGAAAAAAAATCTGTAAAGTAAGAATGATATCAAAACTAGAATTAGCTGACTAATTAGAATTAACATTAGGAAGCGAATGAACAAAAGAGAACTCTAAGGGGGCGTTCACACTAGCGTCGGTGTTCGACAGCTAGTGTCTGATGCTAATGTCCGTGCAAAATCTTGCAAAATCCTATGTAGGATTTAGCTGTCCGCTTGAAAAATCGGACATCTTTGTAAACGGATACTTAAGGACAGACACGGACAGTAAAGGACACTACATGATGTCCCATTTAAAATAATGCAAAATGTAACAGACACAGCTGGTGTCCGATGCTAATGTCCGCGCAAGACTTAGCATTGGACACTAGCTGTTGGACACCGACGCTAGTGTGAACCCTGCTTAAATCCTAAAACTATTTGGTGTGACCCTGGAAGTGATGATATGGCCTTCACAGAGACCTGATCTCAATATCTTTCAGTCTATCTGGGATTACATGAAGAGACAGAAGAATTTGAGCAAGCCTACATCCACAGAAGATCTGTGCTTAGTTCTCCAAGATGTTTGGAACAACCTCCATGTTAAGTTAAAAACTCAGTACAATTGTACCTAGAAGAACTGAAGGCAAAGGGCACACCAAATATTGCTTTTGATTTCTATTTAGTTCAAACACTTCATTTTAATTGACCAAATTAAACTAACATTTTTGTTTTGAAAGCATTGGCACTTTGCAGGAATTATTCCACACCTGCCTAAAATGTTTTCACATCACTGTAGGTGCTGTTTTTTTTGGTACATATCCTAAAGCACCTTATACCTAGAATGTTTCTGGGAGCTTTGAAGTAATGCAGGACGATCTCTCTCTTTTATCAGGTATATATATTGTATGTGTATTTATGTATGTATATATACACGCGCGCGCTCTCAGATAGAGCAAGTTTGCATTAGATCAGGGCCCCATGTAATGTAAATGCTGCAATTTGCCGTGGTGGCAATAAACACAATGTTGTACATTAGCTGCAATGTGGATGAGATTTTTGCAAATCACAGAATGTCAATTATACCTACAGATACGCTGGCGGTTTCCATATAGGTATAATGGAAGAAGAGTTTTCTTCTGCGGACTTTCTGTGAAAAGGGCTGGGGAACAAAAATCGCAATGTGTTTCTGGAGCGTTTTTTTTCCTGCAGCCTTAACCTGAATGTCCTCCTGTGAAAAATACAAACTCAATGCAAAAGTTGCGTTGGTCAGATAGTAAACCCAACACAATATTGCAAACCACAGAGACATTTTGCATCCACAACCATAACCTATTTACCTGTAGTTTACTAACTTGTGCTTTTCTACTTAGTTCAGCTTCAAATTGTTTTTGTCTGTTTTGATTTTTTTTTTAATAATATCTTAATAAAGTGCGTCTGAAAATAATTTGGAATTTGGAAATGCCTAAAAAGTAGTGCTTTAACCACACAAATAATGAAATATGTATCTACTAAATCAGCGTGACAGACTACTTTTATATGCATTTTAAAATTGTCACTGATATGATATAATATGGTTATTGGCCATTCAGCGATATTTAGGCAAAATTTGCATTGTGTTGGTTAATTTTCTAATTAACTTATTGGATGTGACTGTCATTATGAAGATAGAGAAATTCTCTTGTATAGAAAATAGATTTGGACATCCCATATTGGAAACTGAGCTACTAGACAGGAATCCCTCCTTAGAAACTTCCAACAATAAGCAATAGCAGAGAGCACCTACTGTCCTAAAACCATGCGTGTCTCTCCATGGAAGACACAGCTCATTGATTGCAATGGGCATCATATAATGCTTCATTTCCCCTGCTGGGGCACTGCAGGAGAATTTAATACTCATTGCCTTGTTTCCCCATAGTCTGCTGCTGGTTGCTGCAGTTTTGAGATATCTTGTGATTTTAAGGAAACGTTTTCAAAAAATTAATTACCAGGAAAATGGGTATGCTAGTGTTAACATTACAGTGAATTTTTTATTTTTTTTGGTTACTTACAGTAGACATCTCTGACTCTTTGCTCACATTTCCCGTCTCATCTCTTTGGACCACCATAACACCTTCTTCCAGCTGTGACTTGCCTTTGTAAAGTTTGCAACACAGACATGTTTGACTTCCCACTTTTCCATGCATGAACGCTTTTATAAATGCCCTAGCAGCACCCAACCTCTACTATGCCCCACAGAGGCCCCTGCAACCTCTATTATGCCGTACAGTGGCACAATAGACTGTGGAGCATACTAGAGGTTACAGGGGGCGCTATGGGACATTGTAGAGGATAGGTGGGCCACTGTGATGCATAATAGAGGTTGGAGGGGCCACAGTGGCCTCTGCAACCTCTATTATGCAGCTGAGCACAGATACAAAAACAGCACACCTTCCCATAAAACCTAAACTAAGGGTTCTGCAATATCAGAATTTTAACTTTTAGTCCTATAAAGTCACTCTGAAGTGACATGCACAAGTCCATGCATCTGCGACCCTGTGAGCATGGGTCACAAAACAGACAGGAATAGGACCTGTCCTGAGTTTTCGTCACAGCTCCATCCATAAAATACAAGTTCGTGTGTACAGGGTCATAAAAATGAATAGGTCAATGTGCTTGCCATGAATAAACATGTCGTGTACATTAGGCCTAATGCTGAGTTCACACATTGCAGAAACACAGTGTTGTGGAAATGCATTGAAAAAAAATATTTCATTTCATCCAAATATTGTGGGGAAAAAATGGTGCAGAAAAGCCGGGTTTTCAAGTTAACTTTACCTGCAGAAACACTGCACTTCCCAATGGACTTATATGGGGTGGGGAAGCAAAAATGAAAAAGGCAGTGGGAAAACGGTGCATAATGCAAGTATATTTGCTGCGCATTTTCCCCAGGATATTTTAGCTACAATTGCGCAAAAGCAGCATGATTTGTTGCAGAATTTTGTGTTGTTTTTAAGCCAAAGCCAGGAATGAATTAGGCAGAAGAGAGAAGTAGATTTTCCATATTTCTCATTCCTTCTGAAGCCTCTCTTGGCTTTGGCTCAAAAAAATGCACCAAAATCTAAAACAAACAAAAAAAATCAGGGTAATCCAATTTCACGAATCCTTCACAGAGCCTAATGAGGGATCTGAGAAATCACAGGTTCTATTTTTTCTCAAAACTTTCAGAAGGACAGTTAAAGCAATGGTTGTGTGAATACATCCATTAAAGAGGACCTTTCACCACTTTTGGGCACATGCAGTGTTATATACTGCTGGAAAGCTGACAGTGCGCTGAATTCAGCGCACTGTCGGCTTTCCCGATCTGTGTCCGCTGTAAAGAGCTTACGGTGCCGGTACCGTAGTGCTCTATGGTCAGAAGGGCGTTTCTGACCATTAGCCAGAGACGTCCTCCTGCCTCGCCGCGCCAATCGCGCTGTGCTGTGGAGCAGGGAGGAACGCCCCCTCCCTCTCCTGATAATGCTCGTCTATGGACGAGCTGTGTGAGCAGAGGGAGGGGGCGTTCCTCCCGGCTCCACAGCACAGCGCGATAGGCGCCGCGAGGCAGAAGGACGTCTCTGGCTAATGGTCAGAAACGCCCTTCTGACCATAGAGCACTACGGTACCGGCACCGTAAGCTCTTTACAGCGGGCACAGATCGGGAAAGCCGACAGTGCGCTGAATTCAGCGCACTGTCAGCTTTCCAGCAGTATATAACACTGCATGTGCCCAAAAGTGGTGAAAGGTCCTCTTTAAAGTCTATAGCGCCGTGTGCTTCCTGTTAATACAACGGCTAACATTCAGCCAATGATCCCTGTAGTGTGAATGAACCCTAAGTCCACCAGTCATTTCAGATCTACATACCAACCAATTTCACCACATAAGGTCTCATTCACATGTCAGCATCCACAAACTTGTGAGATCCGTTCTATTGAGGTCATGTGCTGACTGTGCTTGATCCACTTTTCATGTTTTTTATTTTATTTTCTATATTTAGCATGTATCTAGGTCTGTAAAAACTGCATGGATGTCATCTGTTTTTTTGCATTTCATTGATGCGATGCATTCGTGATACATAAACATCAGAAAAAAGATGTACTTCCAGACATCTGAGTAAATGCATTGAAATGAATAGGTACATGTGGCATTCGTGAAAAATACTGACGCCACATGTACATGATATGCGGATGTGTGAATAAGACCTAACCAGAGATGACAACCATACATCATAATTTTGCAATTTTGAGATACCGCCATGATGTCCCAGCACAAGTGGGAATTAAAATTCTGTATATATATATATATATATATATATATATATATATATATATATATATGTGTGTGTGTGTGTGTGTGTGTGTGTCCGAGCACAAGTGCATTTGTTATGTTTTCTTGTAGTTTGGGAAGGATAATGATCCTTATAATTTCTACCTTTTATTGCATTTTATTGTACAGTATGACTACTGGTGCTACTATATTCAAGACGTTGTTTAGAAATGCTGACTCATAAGACATTTACATCCACCCCTGCTGGTCTAAACAAGCAGAACAAAGGTTGCGTGGTAGAGCTGTGTTGGCCTACAACTGCTTTAATAAAGAAAATGATTCTTAGAATTTCTAGGAATTTTTAAATAATATATGGAATGTACAACATGTTATTTTGTCATTTCCTATTTACTGGGATCAAAGGAGCTGTCTCATTACATCATATGGATGTCATAGAGTGGTCCCACTTGGGACCCCCATTTTCAGCCAGATGCTCTGGAAGGGACAATTCAGGTGGCCATGTGTGATTCAGATGATATGGTCCTTGTGACAGACAATTCCTGGACCAACTGTGATTTGGCTGAACCAAATTCACTGCATCACACTGATCTTGTTCTAACCTGACTGTGGGTTGTGGATAAGTTAGCTCGGTAGATGCAGTGGTGTGGACACAAACAGTCAAGACAGAGACACAAAATATGCAGCAAGCTGGTTCATTTAGAAAAAAAAAAACAACAGGAAAATAAACCTCGATTCCAGGCACAAAATGAGCAAAATAAAATAAAGCCTTAACTTCAGGCAAAAACAAAATAAAAACCTGCTCGTCTGAGCAACTAACTAAACAGAACAGATAACCTAACTATACATGTTTCTGGCCCAGTAATGAGCAAAGGATCTACACCTGGGCTGAGGCCTACTCTAGATCTGCCCTGGACCGCACATATGTCAGAAACCTGGGGCTGATATATCTAGACTCCAGCACTCTGCCTGTCACCTGGTATTGGAATTAACTTTGGAGCTACTTCTTTCCTTGCTTCTCCACAAACACCCATCGGATTATGCCTCTCTTTGGCCATTCTGCCAACACTGTCACTTTCTATTCTCTGTATTCCTCTTTCCGGTGGCCTTCATAGAGGCTATGGGGCCCTATAATCACTAGTTACGCTGCATGCCAGGACTGCCACACAGGCCTAGATACACAGTCCACACACTGCTTTGGAAGAATAAAATGTCTGGCAGCTTGAGTGGTGCCAAAAGCCATCTCTAATCTGAAGACAACACCTATCTGTTGACAGAATGATTGGATAGTGTCAGGATATGTAGGGGCGCAAAGGGAAGCACAAACAAGTTAGTTTAATCAAACATTTCCAGGAGATATAATTGAGCAACAGAAACGTTCTAAGAGAAGATTACCAAGAATTTATTTTTTAATGGGCAATATGGGTAGTTTTTGCTAAAACAAAGCCAACAGGTCCACGCTTTCTATCAATAAAGCTAGATTCATATCTCCATTGGAGTCTCTGTAGGACCCCATCATATTCTATGTGGTCTGCAGGTAACTGGTTTAGCAGATGGGTTTTCCTTTTTTTTCTTTTGTTATAGACAACATGTGGGGAGGGGAGTCCGTGGGGGTGGCGAGTTTACTGTAAAGGAGGTCGCGACAGGGGGGGTTGTAAAGGGGCTGGGGTCGCGGGGGAGGGAAGGCTTCCTGTAAAGTGGGACAGGGTATGGGGGGGGGGTGGAGAGGGGACTGGAGTCGTGGGGGCCAGGTTGTGCAGGGGGTGCACAGGGGGCCGACACCTCGGTCGCAGGTGGGGGGGAAGGGGGCCGGAGTTGCAGGAGAGGAAAGAGGGTCGGGGTTGCAGAGGAGGGGTGGTGGAAAGAGAGCCCGGGGTTGCTTGGGTGGTGGAAAGGGGGTCAGGGGAGAGGGGTTGGAAAAGGGAAGCGCAAAGCACAGAGCTCACACTCCAGGTGGATCGCGCAAAGCGGATGAAGTCGCAGGTACTGCTAAGATATACACTCACCGGCCACTTTATTAGGTACACCTGTCCAACTGCTCGTTAACACTTAATTTCTAATCAGCCAATCACATGGCGGCAACTCAGTGCATTTAGGCATGTAGACATGGTCAAGACAATCTCCTGCAGTTCAAACCGAGCATCAGTATGGGGAAGAAAGGTGATTTGAGTGCCTTTGAACGTGGCATGGTTGTTGGTGCCAGAAGGGCTGGTCTGAGTATTTCAGAAACTGCTGATCTACTGGGATTTTCACGCACAACCATCTCTAGGGTTTACAGAGAATGGTCCGAAAAAGAAAAAACATGCAGTGAACGGCAGTTCTGTGGGCGGAAATGCGTTGTTGATGCCAGAGGTCAGAGGAGAATGGCCAGACTGGTTCGAGCTGATAGAAAGGCAACAGTGACTCAAATAGCCACCCGTTACAACCAAGGTAGCCAGAAGAGCATCTCTGAACGCACAGTACGTCGAACTTTGAGGCAGATGGGCTACAGCAGCAGAAGACCACACCGGGTGCCACTCCTTTCAGCTAAGAACAGGAAACTGATGCTACAATTTGCACAAGCTCATCGAAATTGGACAATTGAAGATTGGAAAAACGTTGCCTGGTCTGATGAGTCTCGATTTCTGCTGCGACATTCGGATGGTAGGGTCAGAATTTGGCGTCAACAACATGAAAGCATGGATCCATCCTGCCTTGTATCAATGGTTCAGGCTGGTGGTGGTGGTGTCATGGTGTGGGGAATATTTTCTTGGCACTCTTTGGGCCCCTTGGTACCAATTGAGCATCGTTGCAACGCCAAAGCCTACCTGAGTATTGTTGCTGACCATGTCCATCCCTTTATGACCACAATGTACCCAACATCTGATGGCTACTTTCAGCAGGATAATGCGCCATGTCATAAAGCTGGAATCATCTCAGACTGGTTTCTTGAACATGACAATGAGTTCACTGTACTCCAATGGCCTCCACAGTCACCAGATCTCAATCCAATAGAGCATCTTTGGGATGTGGTGGAACGGGAGATTCGCATCATGGATGTGCAGCCGACAAATCTGCGGCAACTGTGTGATGCCATCATGTCAATATGGACCAAAATCTCTGAGGAATGCTTCCAGCACCTTGTTGAATCTATGCCACGAAGAATTGAGGCAGTTCTGAAGGCAAAAGGGGTCCAACCCGTTACTAGCATGGTGTACCTAATAAAGTGGCCAGTGAGTGTACATTTTTCATAGAATAACCATTTAACTATTTTGAATTGTGACCTCTACTTTTATTTTTTAATTCCTTTTAAGCTAAAGAACAAATAACGCTAAACATTCAACACACTCTTATCAACTTTCATCCTTCCGCCCCTATATTATCCTCTACACATGCACGTCTTATACATATTCTCTGTTTGGATCTCACTGATCTTTGCTATTTGTTTCTATTTTGTCAGAAAACAACTCTTCCTTAACAGGCCTATTCCTGCCTGACTATATAGTCATCACTTATATATGCATGTATCATAAATAACCCTTCAATAGCATTTACCAAAGTAACAACTAAAAAGTGACACATCCAACTTTAAAGGGACGCGTCTGCTTGATATGAGACGATAATCCATTCACAGGTCCTAAAGGATGGGTGTTTAGTGTCACATATAGACCTGTAACAATGCTATTCTCGCACTCATTAAAGGAACCATTCCTTTATATTTACCTACAGATGTTCGCATTGATCTTATCTCTAGTACCCCTGCTCAGTTCTTCAGTGAAGCCGAGGTTTACTTCTCTGGTGTCCGCAAAGAACTGCGCTGGCATCTGGACTAGAAAAATTAGGTAAATATAATTTTTTTTTATTATTGCAGGCATCGATGGCATTAAAAGATGGCTATTTGTGACACTAAACCCTCTTTCCATTAGGACTTTTGGGTTGTTTAGTGTCCCAAACAGTGGCGTATGGAATGGCGGGGTCCTTTGGCGAACTTTTGACATGGGCTGTGAGCAGGAGCGAGGATTGGTAAATTTCCCTTTAAGCCAGCATTTTAATATTACTAATACTAAGGAAGTTTGACAATTACTATAGTTTATTAGAAATGGTCACTAACCTATCAACAAACTTTACATAAATCAATAGTATGCATGAATATAAGAAACTTTGAGAAAAACAGGTATTGTAAATTGGTTACATTTATCTAGAAGTTGTGTAATAATGGAAACATGGTATATTGCTAATATACTAAAACGTCTTTTATAACCACATAGCAGATGTGTCATCCTATGACATAAGGATCATGAGCCATTGGCTTATGTCATTCTAAGTAACTTTCCATGTAAGTAGACACACCAATCTTCCTCTTTTCTTCTCCATGGAAGAGAGTTTTGCTATTTTCTAATTAATTTTTTTTTTTAGATATCATGTCGTTCATGACATAACATTAAGTTTATTTTTTAATTTAGGGAACATATCCAGCTTTACGGTTTAATAACATTTTTATTAATCAAATAATGACCACGGGCAAAAAATTTTGGGCAAGTGTTTCAAAGTTGGTCTCCTATAGCTTAGCTTACAAGGAATTGGACCTAGTAGCCAAACGCCTAGAATTGAATGAGGATTTCAGATTTACACAGAATTTGGAGGAGGTCTGAAATACAAGTTAGAATAGAGGTCCTCTTGACCGGGACAGCATGAAGTCTTGAAGGCCTATACTTGAGTTAAGAATGAGTGTTCCAACTGTGGGCAAAAGTGTTCCCAGATCAAAAATGAAGTTTGGAGATGTTGCCAGGAGTGACAAAGCATGAGACCATCTGAAAACACAGAGACAAAAAATTACGTAAGGGAAAAGGCTTCAACTCTGGTAGACTGATATCGAGAGTTTCAGGTTTGTGAAGGCCAAAGTAAAGTGCTACAAAATATGAAGCAGGTCCAATACTTGTCCGTTTTTGAGGCTCTACCCATTCATTCAAGTGTATGGGTCAGTGAAAATCACAAATAATACTCTGTGTGCCATCCATGCTGCTTTCACTGACCTGTACACTGCACACGGCCATGTTCATGGGGTCTCAATCTCCTAAAGGTTCTGTCATTGCCATACATATGTATACACGTCTTCTGTGTTAGTCAGTATGAGGCATAACCATGGAGCTACAGAAACAGTGTAGCTCAACTGTGCTGTTCCCATACCTGCCATTCACCTTAATGGTAGAAATAGCATAGAACAGTGTCGCACTTCTTATTTCCGTAAGGACCACCCTGGTGAACGGGACTTGTACACAGTTATTCCCATCTCGGAAATGATTTGCCAAGATGGGAATAAACTTTTAACTTTAGGGGAGAAAACATACAAGAGCAAATTATCAGAGCACCCTGATTTGGTGTTTTGGTTCTCGTCACATTGGTTACAAAAATCACTACTAGGATATAGAGGAAGAAAAAGGACATTCCTGTCACGTTCCATTTGTGCATAGAAAATGAAACGGAGGGGGAGCTGTTAACCCTGACCTGTGCAGATGGTAAGCCATAAAGTGCTAAAATTTGGTTCAGTATATTAGTGATTACTGTACATCCATCTTACTTCTTCCCAGACTGTCACATACATACCTATCCACTAATAGGTCTTTAATCTAGCGTATTAGATGTGCAAGAAAACAAGAGAAATCCACTAATATGTCTTTAATCTGACATATTAGAAGTGCAAGAGGACAAATAAGAGACTTCACAAGAATTTTCCTCTTTTTTTAAATTTTATATAATTGAACTCTATCCCTTTCGTAGCCAAAAATTCTTTTATTCGCAGAAACCAAAGGTACGTTATCTGCATCCGTGACCTATATAATAACAGGAGAGCTGAGAACACACTGCTAAGCATGTGGATTAATTACACAAGGAAAAAAATGTGCAAGTAGAGATTTAGGAAGAAGAGTTTAAAGAGCGAGACTATTAAAATCTTGTAGCAATTCCGTCATCTTCCTTCTCAGCCTTTATCGGCACTAAGCTATAATTAAGTAAAGGATACTGTGTACCTGAGTCTCTCTCACTCATTGTCGGGGATGATTAATGAGCAGCGTGTTGTGAGAATTCCTCTGCCAAGACTCTTCTTTTACACTAAATAAATTTGCATCTCATAAATCATATCATGTGGAAAATTAAAGGGGCGAGGCACAAGGCCAATGACAGCAATCTTCACAAAAAAAAAAATCATACTCCCTGCTCTCTATTCTTTAACTCCTCAGGCAAAGGAAAAACCCCAAACAAAAGCAAAATACCTGAGCATGCGCCTAATCCCCTAACACAAGAGCAAAGGTACGATATAGTAATAATAGGTTAGAGATAATAAGGCGAAGGCTCTTATTAGACCTCTTAAATATTTATCCTTCGAAATTTTACAATATGCATCATTGCCTCGAGGGAGACGATAGCTAATTGGGTATCAGTTTGTCCCCAGTGGGGAAAATGGCTGCCATACACATTAAGAAAGACGTGCACAAAGGAAAACAAGTGTCTTCATTTATCAGGTATTTTAAGATAATTAATGCGATGACTAGTTACTAGACTTTATTGTTTCACTCTCTCCAACTTGGTATACTCTAATAAACGGAGAAAGATTTTGCCACTGTTTTTGTATGTCCTGTCTTTTTCTGTTGCCAATATACTGTATATATATATATATATATATATATATATATATATATGTATATAGATAGATAGATAGATAGATAGATAGATAGATATAATATATTTGTCATGGTAATATACAAATGAGAATATAGAAAATTGATAGGTAAATCAACCAAATGAGTTGTAACTGGACATCTATTACTGCCATTTATTGCCAAGATGAAAATAATTGGCCACAAGTCCCATCCATTAGGGTAGGACCAGTGGAAAGAGGCAAGCGGTACTGCTCTATACTCCTTCTGAAACTCAAATAGAAGTGAATGCAAGCTATGAAAACAGCTGACAGTCAGGACTTACGGCCAGTTATTCCTGCCTCGGCCATGATTTGAGGAGAAGAAAATAATTCTTTAAAGACTTAGGTGTAAGGGAATTGCTAGTTTAGCAATTCCCCAGTGGTTGCTGCTGAAGCCAGCAAGGAAGAGAATGACAGAGACAGTGAATTGTAAACTTGACCCAGACCCTGTCCCTTCCTACTTGCCTCAGCTACCCTAGGCAGCAGCAGGGCAACTGGGAGACAGTCCCTTCTCTAAATAAGTGTAAACACTAAATACGGACAAGACAAAAGAACACAGAAGAGGAGCTAAGGGTCAAAGCCAGAGAGACAAAGCAGTACCAAATCACAATCCAAAAGAGTAGTCAAAAGCCCAAGATCAGAAGTCAGTAAATACAATACAATAACAAGACAAGTGCTTAGCAAGGACAGAGTCTCAATAGCCAGCAAACCTGTGTGGGCTGATGACTTGTATATAGGAAGTCCAGAACCCGCCTCAGACTTGATTGGCAGATATGTTGTCAATCACACAGGTAAGGCTAAGATTAACTATTAGAAAAGCAGAGGGAAACCAAGGTGAAGCAGATGGGTGTGGTGGAAAATCAATTACGGAGATGAGAGAATAGAGCAATGTTCAGGCACAGCAACAAGAACCAAAAGCAAGGAATCATAACTGAACACACCTGTGCCACAGTGTGCAAGCAGAGGGTGGCGCAGAGACCCAAACAGGCAGAGACATTACATTAGGTCTTAGGTTCAGTATATGACCTTAATACATATATACATATATCCTTTAAAATTTTGGAAGCCAATTCTGGTTTGGCTTTTATGTCATGTCACAAAGATTTCTTTGAGAGTCAGACATTGAATAATATGGATCTTCCTTCCAATAATTGGGGCTAGAAGCACAGTTATTTATTTCTTACAACTAAGGGAACTAATTTGGATACTCTTTCCCAGAATTCATAGGAAGCATGCATGGCTTCTACATCTCCTATGTTCATACGACAGTCTATTCAATGATACAGAGTACCCATTTCTGACACAATAGTCATCTAGCTGACCATTATCTTCTCTACTCTGACAAGGAGCAAAAACACCATAACAGCTTTGTCCATAGCAGCCAATCAGAATACAGCTTTTATTTTCAGAAGCATAATAAAAAAAAGTAAGCTGTGCTATGATTGGCTGTTATGGATAACTGAGGCAGCTTTGCATTTAAACTGCTTTAATAAATCTGTTCCAATTATTGAATGGACTTATAATGATCAATTTTCTCTACTAAATCAATGGTGTATATATTTAGATCCCAATGGCTGGTTTCCTTATACTCTTGCAACTACAGATATAGCAGAGTTAATCCAAACCTCTGCAACTGGTTAAACTGCTACAGCGTGATATCTTATCACAGAAAGCAATAAAAACCAGTGAAAAGTCTGTATAAAATCATTTTTCAATTACTTTGCATTGATTTTCTCATATTACTTGCATTCTCACATCATCCATTCAATAACTGATCCTCCCTAATCGCCATCCAACCTTTTCTCTCTCTAACCTGAATTGGACACTAGACACTAAAGATAGGTACCTAGCAGTAAAATCCATTTTGAATTGAGGGACAGGCTTTATGGTGTAGGTGCTACATGAAACTAATACTGATGGGACAATACAATAGGCATGCTACTGAGATACATAAGTCTGTACTGGCAGTCTGTACAAGATAAACTTGGCATACCCCACCTTGAAAAGAGATTTTCTTGGAAATACTGGTTCTTTTACAACCTACTTTACAGATACCAATCAGATAACCCCCTTTTATCCCTCGACAAAATGACCTTTCCTATCACACCTAAATTTGCTAAACTTACTCTTAGGGAACTGCTAGAGAGAGCTTCAACAGGAGAAGAGGTCACACATTATACAATTGTCTCATAAAAAAAAAACCTGGGACCTGATAGTTTCTCCTTGGAATATTATAAAGGTTTTCAAGCAGATATGACCCCAACCCCAACACGTAGGTAATTTTAATAGAGAAAGGTAGTTCCCCCTGATTTCTATGACTCTAGAGTGAACAAAGAAAATGGCAGGAGGCGTGCTGGTCCAAATTGATCTTTTTATTCAACACACAACGTGTTTCGGGTTTACCAACCATTTTCAACTGGTATATATGTGTTGGTTTTATGTGCACTATGTACACACTTGAAAAAGGGTGGTAAACCCGAAACGCGTTGTGTGTTAAATTAAAGGATCAACGCGCCTCCTGACGTTTTCTTTGTTCACCCTTGGATGTTCTAGATGCCGTCACCAGAGGTCTGGCTGCTGCTTTTGGCGTCCATCATACCAAAAGGGATATAGTGGTTGCGAGCTATTATCACAACCACAGAAGGTGAGCCTTCATAGTTTTGATCTTATTATTTATTTTCATCGCAGTATCACACTATTAGCGCTTGTATGTTTTTTTCTTTCTCGGTCCATTCTATAACTCTAGAACTGTCTTCTCCCCAAGCCTGGCTGGAACTGTGTCTGAATCCAGTTATACAGACGGATCTCCCTTCTCTAACAGCATGTCAGGATTTGAACCTGTAATCTGCTTTCTTGCTCAGTGTCTCCTTGCTTCCTGAGTTTGTTGAATAGCTGTGTGATGGACTTCTGTGTGGAACCTACTTCTGAGGCTCATCAGCTGCTTCTAATGATTGGAACCTCCCCTGTATTAACCCTGATTGGGTTGCCTATATATATAGGTGACTCTGACACTTCCTGTTGTGTTGGTATTGTGTTCTGTTTATCTGAATACAACCTGAACACCCAGGAGACCTCTTTGCTGGAGATCTTCTTTAGTTCCTCAGAACTTCACCTGCTGGCTGCAATCTCACCGAAGCTTCAATACAGCTCCTGATAGACTACAGACTTCTACCTAGTATTTACTCATCTGCTCTTGGACTATTACCTGAGCCCCCTGTGGGCTACCCACGTGCTGTCTCCAGCCTCCTCTGCATTACCCGACGACTGGACTCCTGATCCTGTGCCACTAGTACCGTGACACAGTATTACATAATATTCAATAAGCTGTAGCTGACAGTTTACACCTCATGTTAATAAATCCTACACAGCTAGGATTAGACATTGCACAATAAATCAGGCTATACCTGCCACTGTCCAAGAACAAAATCCCTCCTCAGCAGGTTGTAATATTATTATGACCTGATGCATAAAAGGTGTCATGGCTGCATCTTAACACTATGTCATACAGGACTCTATGACAAATCCCTGCTCTTTCTACAGCTTTCCCAGACTCATACAAGCACTTTTCTTCTGATCAATGAACTTAACTCCCCATCTATTCCTGTTGCCCAAGAACTTGTCAGTGTTGCTCACTTTCACCCCTATTATTAAACTTTTCTCTAGATCCTTTACTACTAGACTACAATACAATCGATATCTCCCTTCCAAAGAATTCAACTAAGCATTTACCTTTAAATCGTTCACATTTACAGATGATATTTTATTATGTATTTCCAATATGACCTTTTAACCATCCTTAATAATATAAAAAAATAGGGCTGCCTGTCGGGCTCTCTGATCAATAAGGACAATTCTTTAGTATTGCTGCTAAAGAACCCCTTCTGCCTGAATTGGATATCCAGATATGAAGTTAGGTGGAAATCTATGTCACTCTGTATCTTGGAGTACACAACATGAGGCAACTTAGCAACATATCCAAAGTTTAATACTTTGGGCGGGTTCACACCTCTGCACGTCGTCCAGTTTTTGCAATGTGGCCGGAGACAGAAACCCCGCTTTCAGTTTTGAAACCCATTCACTTTAATGGGTTTGCAAAGGTGACAGCCCGTGCATGTCTTATACCTGTCCGTGGAGAAACCGTGCTTATACATCTCCATCTCCATGCAGAGGATTCCATTGGGGCAACTGCTCAATCATACTATAAGTTGATGGCTGGTCAGGTAGTGGAGGGGGTGTACATCTCACCCAGACTACTAAGATGGGTGAGATGAGAAAACTCCAGGAGGAATGTTTGTTCTCAGCAGACAACTTTCGTCTTCTGAGTATTTTGATAAATGCTCAGTATTGGGCTGGATTTTTAGGAATGACAGGTCGGTTGGTAGTGGGACCTGTCATTCCACCCCCCTCCAGTCCAGTCCACACTTTGGGGATGTTCCGGCAGCGACTCAGCTGCAGTGAGTCTCCTCGTCAAGGAGGCTTAAGAAGTCAGCTCCAGCAGCAACACTTTGGCAGAGTTTGGCTGGAGAGCTGACAGAGAGGTAATATTTTTGGAGCTGTGTCCTGAATGGTTCTACTGGCTTTTGGATTTCTGTTATTCTAGGTGAGGTAACCTATTCTATGTTTAGTTAGAGCCTAGCCGGGCAGGTATTTATTTTTGTAATGTTTCCTTTTGTTGCTGCACTACCTTTTTGAGTGAAAATAAAACTCTACCTTTGTTTTGGACTAAAAGAAACTGGAATTTTGTGTCTATGCCACCACACCTAGCAACCCCAGACCCTGACAATACCTATCCAAAATGACTTACTACATTGCTTATATACATGTTCCCAGCTACAATCCATCAGTACAAAATTTAGAATGCTTGCTATAAACTCTCGGATGCCCTTCTATCCAGAGAATGGGAATTATTTGATATTGTGCCATCAGATACCATATGTCTAACCTACCTCAATACTAAAAACTTGCCTATTTTACAGCAAATAAAACAATCCAGCAATGGTCAATGAAGACTTTTCTACTTGCATTGCACATTTTTCTTGAGATTTTTTTCATTTGTTTTGGATGGACTAGGTAGCAGTAGCCCTAAAAAAAAAAGAAAAAAAAAAGACAGTGAGACAATTAATGCTTTGGTTTTACCACTTGGTACTAAGAACAGCACTCGCTCGCATAACATGAGATGTTCCTGCTTCATTTTTTTTGGAGGGAAAACCCATGCTAACTGTGCTTCATGAAAAAAAAAAAAGAAAGAAAGAAGAGTTACCCATGTAGTAACAGTTGTTATGGGGCTCTTGCCTCTCAGCAGTACAGAGAAGGGCATTGGTTACCTGTGTAAGGTGCCTTAGATGCAGTCCAGGGGGGTAAGGCATAAACAACTGTCTGCAGGGGGTGTTTCTTCCTTTTAGAGCAGTTTCTGTTATGGCTGGTACGAGACAGTTTTCATGTTTATAAGGCTCTAGGCACACGAATATGTGCTTTGTCATTGTACTAGCACACTGATCTATTATTTTCAATGGCCTCATACACCCACCCATGTATTATCACAGGTCTGAGTAGGAGGACGTGAGCCCCAAACAAAACAGGACAGGTCCTATTTGTGTCTGTTTTGTGGCCCAGGCACACTGTAATAATGAATGGGTCTGTGTAAGCAAGGACAGCACTTGGATAGCATTCATGTGTCGTCTGTGCAGTTTTCTCATGGACCTGTTGCTATAAACATAATTTGCATATATTTCCCAGGGAACATTGTCTGAAAACAATCTCCATATACTAGCTATGTCTCTTCAAAAGAAAGCAGTATGCCATTTGATATAGCGTAAATGCGGCGTTTACAGTAACCACCTTAGTGGACTTTCTGTGAAGAGCACTGTGGAAAAAACTGCAATGTGTTTCCACCGTGATTTTTCCTGCAGCGCTTTTTGGCTGTGGTTTGCAACATGGGGCCTTAGCCTAAGGTTGCTGTAATAAACATCTCCCTAAGGCCCGGTTTACATCTGCGTTCAGGTTTCAATTCGGGGAGTCTGCTTTGGGACCCCCTGAACGGAAACCTATATGCATTAAAAAATGGTTACCTAAGAAAACCACACGGACCCCATAGACTATAATGGGATCTTTGTGGTTTCCGCATGAGTCATGTGAATAGAAAAGTGCTGCTTGCAGGACCTTTCTCTCTGCATATTTCATGCAGAAACCACACAGACCTCATTATAGTCTATGGGGTCCGCGTGTTTTCCCAGGTAACCGCTTTTCTATGCATATAGGTTTACATTTGGGGGGGTCCCCAAGCGGACTCCCCGAACGGAAACCCAAATGCAGATGTGAACCAGGGATAACTGAATGGATTCATGTTGCTCTGCCAATCTGAATTCAATATACATAAATAACATCCATCATGATTTATACAAGTAAGAAATACATTAAAATATATGGTCCTATGCATGCTTGTTGTGATGTCTATTTGTACCTAGAGATACATTGCAGATGAATTTCCTCTTATCACTATGTCTATGCTATATATGGCCTATTACTGGTTATATTGTAACTAAAGTACAATACAATTGACTGGTTATTTAGTTGCAATTGTTTTCTTTTTAGTAAACAAATGAATTTTAATGCTGAATAATAAAATATAGATGTGTCTAACAGAAGGGTTAGTAGTGGGAAGGAGTTAATATCCATCTGGAGTCAGATCAGGATGCTTAGCATCAGATACACATTGCAAAGACTTCTTATCCTGCAGAGACCAATTTCTTTTTCCATCACCTGTGGCTCTGTCTTCAGCAGTAGGTTCAGCAGCCAACTGTTACTGAGGCTTCACACCAACTGTACTTGCAACAAAGCTGTGAGCTGGGATGAAGGTAATGACTTCCAAAGTGCAAAGAATTACTCACCAAGCAGCAGAACGCAGAGGGGCTCCTGCTATTTACCGCACATAGCCCTAGTCTGTGAGACAACTCTGCCCAGCTCCCTGGTGGATTGCTTCCGCTACTCACATTTGTTTGCTTAGGTTGACATCGCTAAAGTTTTATATGAAGCAAAAGGAAGTAAGATGAAAGAAAGTTGTAAAACAGTATGCATAATCTTATTCACTGGGAGATACAAGGCTTTTGTACAGTGGCTGATTTTATAATATTTTGTACCATTATTGTCTTTATTAGATGTACTTTTACACCAGATTGGTAATATAAATAGCTGTTCAGACAGTTGGAGGGCAGCTACTGGAAACATGTAGAGGAGAGGTATATAGTTGTTCTTGAGACCACAAATGATCTAAACTGGATGGAGAAGCCCAGAACTAATACTACAGCACTATACACAGCACTAATATATACATAATACATTAGTAATAAGATATATAATAATAATAATAATAATTAATAATAATAATAATCGTATAAAATAATAATATATACAGTACAACTGCTTTATTCATGTTGGGAAGTAAAACTCCACTGTTCAGACCCTGTGTTCATATCTCTACCAATTTATAACTTATCCTGTGGATAGGAGATAACTTGTTACTTTAGAAAATCCCCTTTAAACTACTAATGCATTAAAAGGGGTGCTCCAACAAATTTTTTTTTAATTGTTTAATATTGCTGCTGAGATGCCCTTAAACATAACAAACCAGTACTCACTTCTCCCCGGGCTTAGGTTCCTCCCACTTGGACATATCCGTCTAATGACTGTATACCAATGCCTCTGCCCTCTACTGAATGGCTATTGTAATGATAACACTACCCATAACACAACTACTCATTCCTGTCCCCAACACTTCTCTCGTACGAAACCTTTATACTAAAATGCTAGATCATCCTGAGTAATATCTGGTATATCTGCTGGTGAGTATACAAAAAATATAGGTTTTAAAGGGCTCATTACATAACATTAGAGCATTATAGAAGCACAACATCCTTTGATTTTCCCAGTCTTCACTTCTTGCCACTATTCGCTTAGTATCAGTAACACTCCTCTTATGTCCTTATCTTTCCATGCACATTGCTCCTCATTGCTGTTCCTATTTGTGTTTGCACAGATGCTGGATAGGTGGCCAGTCTATGCATCATTACTTATAAATCACCTTTATATTCACATGTGGTTTCTATACATTGTGTTAATACCTTCATTTCCTTTAGACTGTAAGTTCCAATGGGCAGGGCCTTCTGCTCTTTTGTTGCATTGTTTGCACATGGTTTAGTCAATATTTGCTAGGAACTGCTTATTATTATTATTATATTGCCCATCTTGAGATACTGCAAAACCACAAACACAAGTTACTAAAGGATAGTAAACATCCACCATTGTAGTAAGTAGAGGGTAGACTGTATAGCAAACCAATTATCAGGCTCCCTTGTGGGACTGGCTCCTGATACTGAAGAAAACACATAGAGATAGCTACTTGTAATAAACACAGTCCTACAGGATACACACTTTACATAAAAGAGGTTGTCCAAGATGTGATATTGATGGCCTATCCGAAAGATACCCGGTACCTGCGGCCACCACAGGTGAATATTGTTCACAGTTGGAAGTAGGCAGCTCTGTACACTGTGTAGTGATGTGTTCGTGTATTACTGTTAAGCGTACATTCAAGAGAGCTGTAATAGAATAGAGCCACTATGTAATGTGCATGTAATGGACACAGGAACAACAACCAGGTTGAAAGTTTCAACCAGTTTACTAGTGGATTAGAACATAAAACAACTATGGAAAGAGGACAAATAAAGAAGAATCACAATATCTTCTACTTGTGGTCTTTGTCCATCTAGCTTGTGCAAGAGGAACTTGACATGATGCTACTGTGAATGCCTCCACTGTGTGGTTGCTGCTGTTTGCCTGCCTATTATCATACTGCTGATCCACATCCCTCTGCACTTGGGAAACTTTTCTGGGTCTCTCTGGACTATGGTGCTCAGTCTCCCATCAGTTACTGTCCATAGTGAACTCCATGCTGGAGAACTACTCCCATCCCACGTAAGAGACCGTGACTGCACATGGCAGTACTGTCAGTGACCGACTGCTTCACCTTAGTGTGAGAAGGAGCGCTATCGGAGATCCTTCCTCCCAACTGCTGTCAGGCTGTATAATCTACATCAGACCAAGTGAAGATCACTCTGCACAGAGAACTAAATGATCCTGAAGTCTTCCTTTTTCTTTTAGTTGCTATGACTCCTAGTGTCTTTCTCTATCTGCTATGAGCTTGTATGTGTTCATTTTCTTGTAATATATTACTGTATCATCTATGTTGCTGTAACACACTGAATTTCCCCATGGTGGGACTATTAAATGATTATGTTATCTTATCTTCCCCACCTTCAGGCTGCATCCTGCTCTTTTACCATCTGTGCAGCAACTGTCCATTGAATGCCAAAATTTAGGTCAAATATACAATCCCACCAATCCATGTTGTTTCTATAACCTCTGACTAATGGTTACAGAGTAGCTTGCTTGCAAAGTTCTAACACCACTAGGTAGGTGATGAGAATATACACTAACTAGCAACGGGGTAACAATGTTTTGAAAATAGCCCTTCCAAGCTAACTAACTCAGATCACCTCCATACCCCGTCATACTTACCTGTGTTCCTGTCCAGATCTTCTGGGCACTGGATATCATTTCCTTCTGCAGGGCCTGCTCCTCCTCCTCTAGACATTTGGCTCCCCAGAAGAAAGTGATGTTCCATACTCTGGACAGGAAGATAGGTAAGTATAATGGGGTCATGGTGGGATTCAGTATTGGGGACTTTACATTTCTTGAAACGGGGAAACAGAACATCACTGGAAAATCTGAAAATGTGCCTGGGGTGGTCACATGACCGCCCTGGCGATCTAAGTATACAGTATATAGATTTTTTTGAAGTAAGTTTTACGGGAAGAGGGTATTTAGCTTAGTGTAGAAGTATCGTTTTATTCTGGACAACACATTCAAGTCTTCATTGCTTTCTTGCAAAGATGCTAAATGTCTATTGGGGGACATGTCCTGGCCTCTCTCCCTAATCCCTCCTCTCTCTCTCTAAAGTGACAGCTCTCACTGATAGCTTGTTATGATGCAGGAGACAGCTAGAGCTGGCACTCAAGATTCCATTTAAAGTTTCTGGACTTTTAACAAGATATTTCTGTTTCTGTGAATTCAACTGTGAATTGTCAGATCAACAGCAGTTCTTCTATGCTGTGCACTTAGTAGTGAATCGCCACCTCCATGATATCAGTCCATGCATTCCTGCTGTGCATGACAGTGTTATGTGACACAGGTTGAGATTAGGACATTTTGACCTTGGCAGGGACTGTTGGGGTTTGGAAAATGTGAGGTGTGCTGAGAGACGTGACAGCTGAGAGCTAGTAGTAGAGTGCTGTTACAGAAGAAGTCTCTCTAAAGACTCATGATATGCCCAATAGCAAACATGTACTGTATGTCAATAAATTTAACCCACTTCCTGCTACACTGCACCAAATACTCAGCTGTGAGGGCCGTCTACTACCAAAGACTCTCTGCCCACATCCCAGACTTATATCTGCAGACGAGAAGAGGAAACTCTACATCCTACTGGGAGAAGAAGAGGCCACTGTGGAGATCGCTGCCCAATACGTGGCAAGCTGTCACCAAACAAGAGGAAGATGAGACTCCACGGACTGTTATATTTATCCCAATACACCCGCCCCACCCCACCCCCACCTCCCCATATAGCGGTCACCAACGAAGAGGAAGATGATATTCCATGGACTGTTATATTTATCCCAATACACCCGCCCCACCCCACCCCCACCTCCAACCCCACCTCCCCATATAGCGGTCACCAACGAAAAGGAAGATGAGACTCCATGGACTGTTATAACCCAAACCACCCCCCCATACCCACCACCCACCCACCCGAACCCAATTCCCCCCCCCCCCCCACCGCCCACTTTACTAGCTTTGGCAATGCCAAATACCTATTCGGACGTGCCAATAAAGCATTTTTGATTTGATTTGATTTGACCTAAAGTGAGTCCAAGACTTAAAAAATAAATAAATAAATCTGTTTTTTTTTTAAGTCAGTTACCCAATGTGGATCAAAGAAAACAGAGAAAGCACGCTCACATAGACCCAGCTGCTCATGGCCTTCTGGCCTAGCACAGGATTGACCACAACAGTCTCTACACACTGAATGAAATCCTGGAGCAGGCCCATACTAGGCACAACACAGGGTCAGAAACAGTCTCCTCCGCTCCCTGTATAGTGGCCTGATGTTCACTTCAGTGGTAGCTGAGCTGTAGTACTAGCACCCAGTCACTACACAAGGAACAGAGTCATCTGTTTCTGGCTCCATGAAGTATAGTGTATGAACATCAGAAGTGGCTCTCGTACAGCTGATCTGTGCAGGAACCGCTTTTCAAATCGCAACAGATCAGATATTTATGGTCTATTGGCCTATCTGAATTAAAGATTCCTTGAAAACTCCTTTAAAGCTAAGGCATGAATGGGCAATGTACAGGAGGGCTATGCTGCAATCTCAGTACCACAGGGGTCAGTATTTGGTCCTCTTTTTTTCAGTATATTTATTTATGACCTTTCAGTTGTTTAATGGTTAAAGGGAGTCTGTCACCAGAACCCAGTATTATAATCCTGACTACATGTGACTCAACTAGGAAAGCATCACAGCAGTACTGACCCCTTCCACACCAATTAGCTCCAAATAGGTAATGTGCATATTGACAGTGTAGCCATATCTCAGCAAGTGAGGCACCAATTCACAGAGAGAAAACACAGTTTGATTCAGATGACCCTAACCCATCTATCTGTAGGGCTCGGCTCATATGCTGGGTTCTGGTGACAGACTCCCTTAAATTTTTGAAAAGGAACTTTGATTCATTTTATGAAGATTACGGTATCTTGTTATGAAATAATGTTAGCCCTTAAAATGGAGCAACTTGCCATCATCTGATAGGGTTTTTGCCATCATCATAGTAGGACTATAGGATCAGCCAGATGGACTGAGTCTATTTTTCAACCTCAAAATGTTACTGTGTTATTGTCTATATCTATGTTGAAACCAAAGGAAGTAATCCATGCTCTCTGCTTCCTTAAATATTAGGAAATGACTAATATATAACAACACATCACAAGCCTATCCCTGTCTACACACTAGAAACACCCTAGACATGGATGTCCCTCCATTAGTCACTTACAATTAAAGTTGTTTGAGCCTTTATGGCTTTAACTTGAATTGTTCCCATTTACCTGTAATTCAGTCTCTGTACTATGCATATAATAGTGAATCGCCACCTCCATGATATCAGTCAGTTCATTTCTGCTGTGCATGACAGTGTTATGTGACACAGGTCAAGAATAGGACATTTCAACCTTGGCAGGGACTGTTGGGTTTGAGAAAATGTGATGTGTGCTAAGAGGCATGACAGCTGGGTGCTACAGCTAGTGTGCTCTTACTGAAGAAATATATCTCAAGAAATATATGTTTCAAGCTTGCAACAAACCTTTAATTGATGGGGTCTGACTGTGGGACCCCCCACTAATTATGAGAATAGAGGTTCTGTGCCCCCCTACCACAGTCAAGCATGCACACTCCATTTATCACTTTACAATGGATGCTAGGTTCACACCTGCACATGGGTTTCTGTTCTTTGGGTCCGCTTGGGGACCCGAAGAACTGAAACCTAACCAGCTTAAATAGCGGTTACTTGCGAAAACCCATGGACCCCATAGACTATAATAGGGTCCAGATTACTGCCAGAAAAATGTACAGAGAGAGGTCCTGCTTGGTGAGCCATGCAATTGTTGGACCCCCAACCTGATATTGATGACATTTCTTAAGGACAGGTGATCGATATCATAGTTCTGGAAAAGTCCCATAGAGATGAATGGAATGCTTACTGCTACTCCATTCATACAGTGGGGGCCACAAGACACATTTCTTGAAATCAGTGAGGGTCTTAGTCGTGGGACTCCCACTGATCAGAAACTTATGATCTATTCTGTGGATAGGCTTATAACTTGGAACAACCTCCTAATAGGTGCTTAATTGTAAAATTGTAGGTAAAGAAATTTCTTTACTTAGGTCTTTAAAAAAAAAATCTCAATTGAGGGGTATAATAGATGGTAATCTGAGATTGTCTGTATCAGTTGCTGGACCAGAAACTTTCATTATGGGCAAAAGTTGCATGCCCTTCAAAATCCTTCAAAATATGAAAATATAATGAATAAATAATAAAACGTATGTAAAATATAATTAATTTGCAATATTACCAGAAATATTTACAGGGACCCTGGCATACAATGTACATACCAATGACATACAATGTAACACCTCATAACATTATTAGTATAATTCATTATCTTTGGGCAGAAAGCGAAGGTCCTATTAGTGGATTCCATCTATTATATGTATTACAATTATATTACTGCCTACCAAATACCATAAAAAGACATAGCGCCCACTAGGGAAAGCAAAAATACTTCATAGCCCATTATGGTGTATATCTGCATTATCAGAGTGAATAAAAAACAGAATTGTAATTATTTCTTTAATAATGTAATGCTGAATCTGTGGCTTGTAGACTCAACTTTAAGAAAAATGTTCTTTTTCTTGGGAGGTCTTGAAAGGCCATTTGGTCTCCAGATCACATCAAAGAACACACATGCTTAATAGATGAGGAAGAGCAGCTGTAGTGTCACCCCTTAAAGATTCCATGAATTCACATCATACTATTACCACCAACTGTATCAACCTGCATGGCTATACACTGGTCCTGGCTGCTCTCATACATGGCTGTCATAGGCTGAACATAACCTCTACTGAAGGAAGATATTTTCTTATGCTAAAGCATTGCATTATCTGTAACCCAATAGGACAAGCAATGCATTAGTGCTGAGATGACCAGTCTGCATTGGGGTGATGTAAGGCTAATGCACCAATCTACTATATTGTAAGCCTAAAAACCATTTCTGACATGTCGCTGACACATGTCATAAGATGTGATCCAGGGGGCAGGAAGTTATTTGTGCCCTGTGATCACCATGTATCATTAGAGTGAAGGGCAGAGAAGCTCCTCATAGATCTTTGGGACTGCGAGACAGTCATTAGGAATCCCCATATACGGCAATGCGATTGTAATACACAAACAATGGGAGATTTTTATCTTAAAATCTTTATTTTTATATTAAAGAACATTATATATTAAAGTAATATTAAAAGACAAATTGCCCCAACAGATCTAAGGATAACCTGGAACGGGACAGGGCCGCTCTGAAAACACACCAAGCGGCTCTACCCTGAGCTGGTTTAGACTGCTGCGTCTCAGCGCAGGCGGCGTCATCACATTGTCTGCACTGACAGGCAGACATATTATTGCCGGGTGAAAGGAGGAGGCGGCGGCAGCAGGAGCAGCGGCAAGGTAGGTAAGTAACATACTTTTTTTTATCATTAATAGGCCGCTACCTGCTGGAGTATCCCCAGCAGGTAGCAGCCTATTTACCTACCAGCCCGGGCCTGCTCATGGCCTCACCTGCTTCTCCTTCTGCTATAGGATACGGAGAGCGGCTGTAAGCAGGCCCGGGCCGCGAACCAACTACTGCTATTATTATACTCAGGGGTCTTTTCAGACCTCCGAGTATAATAATTAGAACCCCAGGAGAGGTGAGGGAACATAATAAACAGTGTTACTCACGTTTCCGGGATCCAATGTTACTCCTAGTATAATAATAGTTCATGGGTGGGCCACTATGAAGCATAAGAGTTGGGTGGACAACGGTGGGACACAATAGAGGTTGCAGGGTCCACTGTTCTCTTGAACAGTTAGGGCCCATTCACATGGGCACAGAGGGGGCGGATTATGGCACGGAATCCACGTCATAATCCGCCCCCTCACAATGGTGGTCTATCAAGACCGCTAGCGTTCTTTTTTTCGCTAGCGGCATGTTGCTGCTAGCGTAAAAAAGAAGCAAGCTGCCCTTTCTTCAGGCGGATTACGCAGCTCGTTGAGCCGCGGCGTCTGCCTCACGGCAGCAACCTCTGGAGTCGGCCCGTTCATTTGAGCCTACTCCGGAGGGAGAAGCCACGACTGTTGGAAGCCACGACAGTCGTGGCAGGCGGATTTTGGCCCATGAGTGATGCGGCTCCCCGTGCCAAAATCCGCCCTTCCACGAACTAACCCTTAGGATCCCAAGAGTCGGACCCCACCAATTAATTACCGGATTACCCCCATAAAATGATAACATGGGAAAATGGCATTGTGTCGAAAGAATCAAAAACGTATCAGTTTAATTACACCAGTTTTCTGTATGAACTGCATATTTATCAAGCCCCCCACCACTATTTCTCAAACTTACTTTTGGAGGTGTAACACTCCAGCAGGTTAGAAAGCTTTTCCACTAGGGGGTGTGCACTGTGCTCATTAAGTAGAAAATATATGAAATATATTTACCTTACAGTAGTAATAACTGGGCCAAGCTATGGAATTCCATATAGTAACGCCTGTATGGATTCCTGTTATCTTCTCCGAATGTGTATGTGATAGACATTCAGTCAGTAATAGACCTGCTCATTATGCTGACATGCCTTTATGAATATGTAGATTATTATGTGACATATCGACCCTGTGGTTCCTGTTTCCTAATGTAATTGATGTACTCACCTACAGATATCTCGACTCGCTAATTTGCTCACTTTCCCGCTCTCTTTATTAAATGGCAGTTTCCTGCTCTTTCTTCTGCAGTCAATTATGTCCCAGTTTCTTCATAATTAGTATGTTATAACGAGCCAAGTCTAGGCACAAGTCATCAAACGCTACCTACATGGAAGTGATATAGTAAAAGACCTGCAAAATTGATTTCTCCTTCATTATTTTTCCATATTATTATACAGATTTAACCCCTTAAAGGCACAGCGATTTAGTGATTGAAGATGTAGCTAGTAGGTTTTTGGCTTAAAGGAGTTTCCAGAAATTTTTTTAAATTCACTGGGGTCCAGGGGTGAAGTAAAATAATAAAGAAGAAATTATACTGACATGCTCCTGGTCCTCGATTTGGGAAGCATATCCCTCTTGGTTCTGCATGCTGCATGGGCTGGAAGTGCAGAGAGTCAGGTGATGTATCAGCAGTGACATCATCATTGCCATAACATGTGATTGGCCACAGCAGTCACCCGACCCTCTGAAATTCTGGCCTGGCCAATCCGAAGGGAACAGGGAATGTGACACTTGCATCAAGGATTTGAGAATTTTTTTATTTCACCTCATCCCTGGACCCCTGTGAGTTTTTTATTTATCCTAGAAAAATCCTTTAGGCTAAGGCCCCACGGGCCGTGTCCACAGCACTAAAGCGCTGCGGGAAGAACCGCTGTGTGAACGCATTGTGGTTCTTTTCCTAGCGCTTTTAAGAGATAGTTCACAAAGTTTTCCTCTGCAGACTTTCTCTTAACATTATATCTACGGGAAAGCCGCCGGCCTTTCCGTAGATATAATTGACATGCTGCGATTTGCAAAGCTGCAATTTTTCCCGCAGCGTCTCCGCTGCGAGCAAATCGCGGCATTTCCGGTCCGTGGGGCCCCGGCCTTAAGTAGCTTTATGTAGTTTTGTTTTAATGCATTTTGAGCTATATTTTTAATGGTAACATTCTAAAGTTTAATTCAAACATCATTTGTTGTAGTAAAGGAATACAAAACAGAAAGTGTGACGGCTCAATGTTTAGCACTGCAGCATTGAAGTGCTGGAGTCCTGGGTTCGAATCCAACCAAAGACAACATCTGCATGGAGTTTGTATGTTCTCCCCGTGTTTGCGTGGCCCACACGCCAAAGATATATTGATAGGGAGGGGGAAAAAAACGCCTTAAAGGGGCTCTATCATCAAAATTATGCTGATAGAGCCCAACATATGCGTGAATAGCCTTTAAAAAGGCCATTCAGGCATTGCTATTGTTATTTTAAACTACCCCCCCATTTTAAAATAATACCCTAAAAAAGAATATGTTAATCATATCGTATCGTGCACGCTGGACGGGCTGGACGGGATGCACGGTCCGACGTCATCTTTAGCCACGCCTACATCTTCTTTCTTCTTGCAGCGATGTCCTCGGGTCCCGTCTTCCTCGTCTTCTTCTTCCGGCGTCATTGCTTGTAATCCCGCGCCGGCTCAGTAGCAGGGGAACTGAGCATACACCTCGGGTCCCATCTTCCTTGTCTTCAATACCGCGCCGGCGCAGTAGCAGGGGAACAGTAGCAGGGGAACTGAGCATACTCAGTTCCCCTGCTACTGCGCCGGCGTGGGATTACAAGCAATGAAGTTGGAAGATGAAGACGAGGAAGACGGGACCCAAGGACATCGCTGCAAAAAGAAAGAAGATGTAGGCGTGGCTAAAGATGACGTCGGACCGTGCATGCACGTCCACCGTGCACAATACGGTATGATTATCTTTTTTAGGGTATTATTTTAAAACGGGGGTGGGGGGTGTAGTTCAACATAACATTAACAATGCCTGGATGGCCTTTTTAAAGGCTATTCACGCATATGTGATAGAGCCCCTTTAAATGTAATGTAAACTACAACTTTGTGGAACAGGTTATGGGAATACCAGGAATACTATGAAATATAACATGCATAGAGCTTTGTAAGCTTTCTTGTAAGTATGCTACAAATAAAAAATGTGCCATATAATATAAACAACTAGTAACAACTAGCGTAGAAGGGGGTCACCTGCCCGTTAATCCCTTTGGGTAGGCTGGTGTATAGAGCAGGCCAGTAACCACGCCTGGTGCCATTATGATGCCACTTGTGACCCTGTTACCTGAGTGATAGCAAGGGATACATTGATGGAGACTTGCTGCTGAGGGGATCACAAAAATGCTAATTTTACTCAGTTGCAAATTCGCACTTTGACACAAAAAAGTTAGTTCACTATGTCACTAACCTACAACAGCAAACAAGTGGTTTAGAAATTCTCTCCATAATGAAGTTCTGGCAGTTTTTTAATTTTTCAAGAGCAATAACCTAGTAATCTCAGTATGACCAGTCATAGGAAATTGCTGCAGTGCAGGGAGAGAATATAGAATAAATATCTAGTGAGCTCTTCCAGGGGTTTTCTTAACTCACTGATGACAAGTTTGCTTTCGGAGGACGCATACCTCCCCCTTCCTCTGTAACCAGGCTAGAGGGAGCCTCACTTCCTGCTTTAGCTTCTCTCTGGAAATAATGGAAAAAAAACCTTGTACTGTTTCCTCTCACTCAAAACAACAATGCTATGTCTAGGCTATAATAGACCTTGAGCTAAAATTATAGCTGTTGTCATCCATCAGGCTCAGACAATGGCTGACCCCGAGACCACCGGATTTGCAAGACATAATTTGTAGATTCCGACTCATATCACTATCGCATCAACATATTATAATATATGGAGTTGTCAGAACTGAATGGTATAAATAGTTGGCAGTAATGAATCACCATTAAGCTACCTTGTCTCATGAGAAACCTTCCATTATATTCCATTCATTGTTACATTATTGAATGTGTGTGTAAGCATAGCGGTATAGAGAACATTAATATCTATGTGGTATGGAAACAATATAAAAATCTGCTACTCCCCCTCCCAAAACCAAGACAACTGGGCTTCTGTTACACAAACAATCCATTTTGAGCGCTATAAAAAAAAACAGATCTTGTACAACCCATTGTATTTCCATATCTTATCCCTGTCCAATCCATGCTCCATCACTGTGTTGTCACAGAGAACACTTTAACATGGACAGCTTTCAGACAAGAAAATCTAATTTCTGGAAAAAAAAAAAAAAAAAAAAAAGGATAAAAATGTTGTTAAAAGTTCTTAAAAAAAAAAAAAGAAAGTATTTTTCTTCCCTTATTATTTAGCACAGTGGTGGTCAACCACATTATGAGGACACTTGAATCCTTCTGAGGAACATACACTTTGTGAGAAGGTGACAGGTTGGACTAGTCCTGCTATATCAGCCCCAGGTTTCTGACCTATATGTGGTCCAGGGCGGGTCTGGAATAGACCTCAGCCCCAGGTGTGAGTACTGGGATCATTACTGGCCTATAAAAGGCTGAAGAGCCTGCAATTCAGGGCAGATCCAAGGTGAGAGAGGAGGTGCCTGGGTCTGTCTGAGTCTGGTGAAACTGTGCATGTTTGTTTGTTTGTGTGGCTGTTAGTAAGCCACACATATAGTTAGCTTATTATTACTTTTTTGTTAGTAGCTCAGACGAGCAGGATTTTATTTCTTATTGTTTGGCCAAAGTTAAGGCTGTATTTTATTTTGCTAATTTTTTTATGCCCGATGTAAAGGTTTATTTATTTTACAGGTTTTTTTTTAAAAAAAAAAAAATCTGGTTTGCTGCAAGATTTGTTTCCCTGTCTCTGACGCTGGGTTCACACCAGCGTCTGGTCTCCATTCTGAGGTTTCCGTCTTCTGCAGACAGAAGACTGAAACCTGTCCTGTCGAGTCTGGCCGTGAGCGCTGGTAAGCGTTTTATGCTCTCCGCGGCGAAACCAGGTTTTTTTTAAACCGGACACAGAGTACTGCTTGTCCGACCCTGTGTCTGGTTAAAAAAAACGGTTTAGCCGCGGAGAGCATAAAACGCTCACCGGCGCTCACGGCCGGACACTTTTCAAACCCATTCAAATGAATGGGTTTGAAAGAGTCCTGCAGGTTTCCGTCTCCTGCCCTGTTTTGTGCAGGAAACAGAAACCTGCAGAACGGAGTCCCGAGCGCAGATGTGAATGAGCCCTGACTGGTTGGGTCTGCACCATTGCTGCTACCGAGCTGCCTTCCCCATAACTTTACTAAATGTCCTAGATCTCCTGTTTGTAGTAGAGACGTGAGATGTCTAATTTCATTCCATTTTAATCTTTTACAGATATAAAAATGCCAAAGCATTTTTTTTTCTAGTGCAAATAAAGGTCAGCCAGTGGACTCCCATTCTTTAATTAAAGAGGCCACCTTCAACAATTTACATTAAATAATAGGTAGTGCTCCACTAATTCCGAGACAGTTGACATTTTTTCTCCAGCCCCCATCATTCCTGATCAATCAGCATTGCTAGTTTTGATGCCTGATATGCTATTTAGGCTCTGTACTGTCAGGTGGGCGGTGTGAGGCAGGATCAGGCAAGGGGTGTGATTCTGAGCTTTGACATAGGTTGCCTCTGATTGGAGCTCTCAGTTACGCCCGCCTGCTTGACACTGCTCTTCTGACATTACAGCATATCAGGCACCAAAACTAACTACACTTGTTACTCAGGAATATTGGGGGCTAGAAAAAAAACTGCACTACCAACTACACTGGAATCACATGTCATCTCAATGTTCACATCTGCATTTCAATTTTCTGTTGGGATTTTGGTCACTTTTGGTGTTTAGATTGCAGTAATACTTTTGCTCTGGGCATCAAAATGATAAAAACCTCAGTGAACCTGAATTGGTTATCTGGTTGATCTCACTGCAGTACCAGTCATGGTACCCCCCAACAAGTCATAATGCAAGATCTTTACTTTGGAAGTTTTATATTTAGACTAGCTGGTACCCGCGACTTCGTCTGCAGTGATTGTAGAAGTGGGTGAATACAGGTGCGGGTAAGGTTTTCATACTGTGTATAAGGTATGGGATATGAAATGTAACTTTGTATCTTGTTTTTGCTATAATTCTGAGAATTCGTGAGACTTTTGTGATAAATGTAATTTGTATTTCATCTGCTATATGGTGTTCTGAGAAACTGTACATAGTGACTTTGGGACAGAGGTATTTCAAGAGAATATACTTGGATATACGACATTGTATGATTTGTTATTTTCCGCCAGTACATGTACATTTTGGGCACAGGATACTCTTGAGCAAGTAACATAAAGTCTGGCCCTGTGCATGACAGTTTATTAACTCCATGTGCCTCTTATTAATAGCAATTAACCCCATCATGTCCCTCACATTAACCCCTGTGTAAGAGGTACTGATATGTGAGAGACTTGGAGGTAATAATTAACTATCTTCATTATTGAGGTCTTTTATTAGTACCTCCATATGTCTCACATATTAGTAACCTTTATATGAGGCACACAGGGGTTAATATGAGGGACATGATGGGGTTTATTCCTATTAATGTGAGGCACATGGAGTTACTAAGACTAAACTAATAACCCCAAATGCCTGACACTAATGAGAACAGTAATCCTATGTACCTGTGTGTTTTTCAGTTTCACTTTGCTAGCAGCTTCCTCTCCTCCTTGGGGAATGTTTGCAGGATGCAGACCACTATAGCAGGCACAGACCTGAGCGATTAAGCTCCACCCCCTGGGTTTCCTGCACCCCTCTCAAAGGGGAGTGTCCTTATGCCTCAGCTCTAGCAGAGCACTGAAGGGACCTCGGACTTCATTTAACTCTTGCAGGTCCTGTGCTGCTGGTGTGCCAGTAAAATGTGGCAGGAGTGCCACTCTTGGCACATGTGCCAGGGGTTGCTCACCTCTGCTGTAGAGGGTAATATGAATTTTATGGCTTGCTATGGTCCAAAGTGTGTGAGATTGCAGAGATAGTGATGTGAGTTTGGGTTTTATGGGGGTCCTGGGAAAAACGTATGTGTGATATTGTGACGAAAAGTAGCCTATTTCGCAATAGAGTGTAGTAACTATGTTTGTGGAAAATTTCAGCCAAATCGGTCAAGCGGGTTTTGCGTGATTGAGGAATAAACAAACATCCAAACATCTAAACACACAAACCCACAAACATCCAAACTCACAAACTTTCACCTTTATAATAGGATTTATACAGGATCTATTGTCAAAATGAAGTACTTAAAAATATGTAAATTTTGCTCAAATAAGGTAATAGTAACAAAAACCTGAATGACTATCAGATGCGTAGTAGTTAAAAAGAGGAAGACTGAAAGTGAATGATAGGCCATAAATAATAGTAGAGCATGTTCAGTGGGGACTTTTTCCAATTTTGCAAGAGACTGTGGAGTTCCACAAACCAAAACCACACAGTTCATACACATTCAGTAGATAAATGGAGTATAACTTATTTCAATGTGCAATTGTATATGTATTTTATGCTTACCGTAGATGTATTGGGAAATAAGATTTTTGGGAAATAGCTGTGAACTGAATGAAACTAGAGAGTAGAGGAATAGGAGGTGACTTTGCTACAGTTCTCTAATGCTGATGGTGAGTTCATGAAAACGAAAGCTCTGATTATAGATTTCAATTAACAGCATGGGTGATACACCCCTGGTGAAGGAGATACAAAGAGAATGAGCCATATTGAATTGTACAATTTACCTATAGAATTTCTTCTTCCTAACCCCATTTGGCATTGCTGCCAAGGACAGATTAAGGGTACTATGGGCCTCGGGCTGTTGGTTGCAGATGTGCTCACATATCCATCATTGCCTGTCTCCTGCTGCTTTCCTTAACTCTGTGACCCAAATACTGTAATTTGTAATGTAGTCTCCTGTGTGCCACACAAAATAAAGCCCCATAGAGGACCCTCCACACAGTATAATGTCCCTTAGTAGCACCTCAACACAGTACAGTTTCCCGTAGTACACCCTCCACACAGTATAATGTCCCATAGTGAACCCTCCACACAGTATAATGTCCCATAGTGGCCCCTCCACACAGTATAATCTCCCATAGTGGCCCCTCCACACAGTATAATGTCCCATAGTGGCCCCTCCACACAGTATAATCTCCCATAGTGGCCCCTTCACACAGTATAATGTCCCTTAGTGGCCCCTCCACACAGTATAATCTCCCATAGTGGCCCCTCCACACAGTATAATCTCCCATAGTGGCCCCTCCACACAGTATAATGTCCCATAGTGGCCCCTCCACACAGTATAATCTCCCATAGTGGCTCCTCCACACAGTATAATCTCCCATAGTGGCCCCTCCACACAGTATAATCTCCCATAGTGGCCCCTCCACACAGTATAATGTCCCATAGTAGCCCTCCATTTGTTATAATGTGGCAGAGTGACCCCCTACGTTACTTAAATGGAAAATAAACACATACTCACTAGGGATGAGCATACTGGTTTGTAATGAACCAGGTTTGTTACAAATCTTCCAAAAATTTGGGGTTTGCCAACCTTTAAACCCCAGAGTTTAATAAGTCTTAATAGTTTTTCCTGGGCTCTGCTGTAGTGTCCAGTGCGGGCCCCTGTCCTCTTCGGGCCTCCTGAATGATATCAGGGACCCCTAAGGCCCAAACACAGCTTTCAGTGTACAGAGTGTTACAAAGTGTTACTTGCTCTACTAAGAACTTTGGGAAATAAATTTGCAAACAAGGGATATTTGCTTTTTGGGGGGAAAATATTATGCTTTAGCTTTATTGCAAGATCACATCACTAGGTTTCTTGAAAACCAGGCATTGATCCATAGGGAGCTACCTTCCAAAAGGTGGCACTGGAGCAAGTTTTCCATTTTCAGTCAAGGAGGGTTTATTTGATTATTCCTTTCTAAAATTGTCCAGTAATGGAAAACCCAGTGGAGTTCCAAGTGGTCACATAGGGAAGGAGGTTTAGGCCAATCCATGTTAAAGTCAGAAGGTAGTCAGCCATGGTACAGTGGTTCATGGGGGACACATGAATGTAACCCATGTGTCGTCCATACACCAGCCATGCTTCCACATGGAGTTGTGGAAACAGGGCTGCAAAATCAGACAGGTATAGGACCTGTTCCGTATTTTTCAGCCCAGACTTTCAGCCCACACACGTGACCGTGTAATTCATGGTCATTTGTATCGGCCCATAGAAATGAATGGGTAAGTGTGCTATCTGGGAAAAAAACGGATAACACACTGACCATTCATACGGTTGTGTGCAATGTGACTTAACCTCAGCAGGTAGTTAGTGGACCGATGCTAGTAAGTTTAATTCCTATTGCTCTTCTGATATCTGAGGGTGTCCTATATGGGCACTGCACTTCCATGACCTTTGCTTTTGTATTGCCTGGCATACCTGCCATATCAGTCATTGGTATATAAAGCTGTAGCCTTCAGGCTTATAGAACAGCTCAGTGTGAATGATCAGGGGTTTAGGGTATGAGCATTGTGCAATTTTCCTATTTAGAAGCTTTGAGAACAAAACCTTCAAGCTACAACAGTCTCACAAGAGCCAAAAAAAGGAACAAAGTAAAATAATGGGCGATGTGTAATACAATATCTGCACAAGTTTAAAAAAATAAGAAAATAAGTCAGAATTTTTCCAATGCACAAATAGGTGGTGAGCATTATGTAGAAAATGAAATAGAGGCGTGTAAGGACCAATACCCTAAACTTTACTGTATGTTGCTGAACATTTACATTTACAATATACTGTATATATTTTGCAGAAACTTTTTTCTTCTAAAGACTAATGTTCTGTGGAAAGGGGCTTTACAGAGCAGTTTCCTGTTTTGTCAAGTTCAGCCACTTCCATATTTCACAGCCATACTGCAGCTGGGTGAGTTTTGGTTGCTTATTCACTTTGCCGGAAGCTGTAGTGGACATGCTGTGGTCTGGACTTCCTTTGTGGGATTCAGATCACTGTGCAGGGAGCGAGTCTGTGGGTACAATTGCAAAGTGGGCACAGCGAATGCAATACAGAAAGTCTAACTTGCTTGTAAAAGTGGTATCTTGTTTTGTGTTTCAGTTACCATTGACTAATTGTATTTACTTGCATTTTACCATTACTAAGATTATTAGGGGAATGTGAAGGACCACGACCAGGGTGTACAGGTGCATAGGGTGTCAGACAGGGGCACATTTTTTATGTTTTATTTTAATTAGATTAGTTAAATGAGAAATTGGGCTTATAATCGATTTGTACATAGGTGTGCTACATGAAACTGAACAAGTATCCTGAAAATGTTATCCTTGAGTCCTATTAAGTTTAATATTAACAAAGCCAAAAAAAAATTATATGTTATGATAGTTAAGTGTTATACAGTATAGAAAATCCATGTTCCCGACATAACCCGTCCATATACACGAGGTTCTAAACACCTGCATCCAAAAGGGAAGAGTAGTCGTGCCTTGAATATGTAAAAAAAAAAAGATCCATTCTACCCATCCTAGAACAGCTTTGGACATGGAGAAACTTCCAGTTCAAAGTTGTTCATGCACCATATTCCTCCAAAATCACACAAGTTAGGCCTGGTTCACATCTGCGTTCGGTATTCCATTCGGGGAGTCTGCTTGGGGACCCACCAAACGGAATACCAAATTCATTAAAAAGTGGTGAGCAATGAAAGCACACAAACCCCATAGTCCATGTGTTTTCCACACCAATCATGCAGAGAGAAAAGTGCTGCTTGAAGTGAGGATACCGCACGGAAAACACACAGACCCCATTATAGACTATGGGGTCCATGTGCTTTCATTGCTCACTGCTTTTTAATGCGTTCGGTATTCCGTTCGGGGGTCCCCAAGCGAACTCCCCAAACAGAATACCGAACACAGATGTGAACCAGGTCTTACAAATATATACTAAGTAATCCACATTCAAGTATGGGTTCTCAGTTAGCCTCATGCCCTTCAGGGCAGTGAAAACCAGAAGTGCTTATAGTGCACATGTGCTATAAAATCTTTTATTGAAAAGGGAATTTAAGTCAAAAATTGTTTACTAATGTATTTCCTAGATATTTGTCAGTAGAATTGCTATTTTAGACCAACAGTAAGTACTAGGGCCCCCTCCTCTCCTTCCCCTTTGGTCCTGCCCTGAGAACTTAGTTACTGGAAATCTCTCACGTTCCGTGCAAAGTTCCAATCATTTCAATTACCAATCATATAGAATTTTGGGCCAGAGATTCCCAGGGATGGGTTTGGTATCACACCCTACTGCACATGTCTAGATTTTTTCTACTGCTGTTCCTGTGAATTTGTGAGGCCAGGGCACAGCTGCTAGTTGCTGGGGGGCTTTCTACACAGTATCTAAGATCTAGGTTCGGATCTGATAAAGTATCTATGCAGAAAGCTTATCTTATACATTATATTATACTTATTATATTATCATATTTACTTGCCTCATCCATACACCCAGAGATTGTTGCTATGGGACATAAAATAAGTGAGCAGTGAAGGATGAAGGATATAAGTGAAGGATATATTTCGTAAACGTTCTGATGTTTTACATACTATGAATTTAGAAATTAGTAGAGGTACAGCCGACAAGCCTACAAAGTTCGTCCGACACATTTATAAGATATGATTACATTCCGGCTCCTGCCACTGGAACCTCGCTTTTTCAATATGTCGCTAGTACTGCCCTTCCGTTTCTGCGCCCTGAGGATGTGGATGCTCTGGAAACTCCCTTTTCTGCGAGTGAGCTAGAACTGGGTATTGCCTCCCTCCCCGGGTGTAAGAGTCCGGGCCCTGATGGCTATACGGCACGGTTTTTTAAGGTGCTTAAGGCTGATTTGACGCAACCGCTCCTGCGCGCGTTTAACTCCTCTACCTCTGGGGTCCCCTTCCCCCCCTGCTTTCCTCCAAGCCCATATTACTGTAATACCTAAGGAAGGCAGGGACCATTTGCTCTGTGCTAATTATAGACCAATCTCGCTCCTGAACACTGACGCTAAGCTTTATGCCAAGTTGATTGCCAATCGCCTGAGCCCGTTCATGGGAGAGCTTGTACATCCTGATCAGGTGGGGTTTATTCCTTGTAGGGAGGCCCGGGACAACACCCTGCGGGCCTTCTCTGCAATTCATCATGCACAGCGCTCTCGTACCCCTATGATGCTCTTGTCTCTTGATGCGGAGAAGGCTTTTGACAGGGTGGACTGGAAGTTCTTGGAGGCTACCTTGTCTCAAATAGGCCTCGGCCCAGCCATGCTCGCGCGCATTCAGGCTCTCTACAGTTCTCCTATGGCTCGGGTCCGGGTTAATGGCTCACTTTCCTCCCCCTTTACTATTTATAATGGTACTAGGCAAGGCTGCCCGCTCTCCCCTCTCCTATATGCACTAGTAATGGAACATCTCTTAGTCGCTATTAGGAATAACCCTGATATCCGAGGCCTGCAGATGCGTAACTGTCATCTTAAGGTGTCTGCTTTTGCAGACGACGTTCTCCTGTTCATCACCAGCCCGCTTACTTCACTTCCGTCCGTTCTTAAGGAGATTAGTACTTACAGTTTCTTTAGTAATTATAAGATCAATTTGACGAAGAGCACAGCCTTAGAAGTCTCACTGCTTCCGTCGACCCTTGGTGCCTTGCGCTCTTCCTTTCCGTTCTCGTGGTCCCCCAGATCCATTAAGTATCTGGGAGTGCAGTTGCCCCGTAATTTGGGAGATACCTATATGCTGAACTTTCTTCCCATACTCCGCACTTTGCGGTCTGATCTTGAGCGCTGGGACACCAAGGGCCTCTCGTGGCTGGGACGCATCAATTTATTGAAAATGAATGTCCTCCCTAGGTTGCTGTATCTCTTTCAGACTGTCCCGGTGATCCTGCCTTCGTGTTTTCGGTAATTAACAAATCCTTCACCAAATTTGTTTGGGCCTCGAAACCCCCCCGTATTGCTCGCAGTACGCTAGCTCGTTCCAAACGAAAAGGAGGCCTAGCGGCTCCAGACTGCCTGAAATACTATCTAGCAGCGGTCGTCACGCGTATTCTTGATTGGCATCATTCGGCTAAGACTAAGCTCTGGGTTTCCCTCGAGGACTCGTTGAGCCCTGTCCCCCTCACTGCACTTCCCTGGCTCCATGAGAAATATTGGACCGATGATAAACGGTATTCGCTTCCCTATATAGCGCGCCAGACTATGGGAGTGTGCCGTAGATATAGTGCCATGCGTCTCCTCTATACGAACGATGGCCCCATGACTCCCATATCGGGGAACCCGGACTTTCCTGCAGCGTTGGGCTCTTCCTCCTTATCTTATCGCGTCGGCTCTCCCACCCTTCGCTTTAAACAAGTCACTTCTGCCTCTTCGCTTCTTTCCCACTCTGAGATTTTGGCTCAATCCTCTGGTTCAGATACATCTCTCTCCTCTTGGCAATACTCCCAGCTTTCTCATTTCTATTCCTCTTTACGGTCCTCTCGGGATCTTCATAGATCCTTGTCGCTGTTCGAACGTCTCTGTATCTCTTCCACTCCTCCCTCCCATACTGTCTCCCTTCTGTATGGTCTCTTACTGGACGGGTCTGAGGATTCGCTTCCGTCATTTACTGGTGGGTGGGAGAGGGAACTGGGGACCTCATTCCCTCCTGATGTGTGGTCTTCGGCATTTCGTGCATGTCATACTTTCTCTATATCATGCAGGGCGCAGGAGACCAATTTTAAGATACTTTCCAGATGGTATCGAGTTCCAGCCCTCTTGCATGATATCTACCCCTCCACCTCTGATAGGTGCTGGAGATGTCTATCCGACCGCGGCACGATGGCACACGTTTGGTGGGGGTGTCCTCTATTACGCCCTTTTTGGACTGGGGTCAGACAGGTTATTCGGCAGGTGACGGGGATTGACTTGGAGGACGACCCGGCCCCGCTTCTTCTTTCCCTGTTCTCCCGGACGTTTTCTAAACCTACCCGTAGACTTCTTGGATTTTTGTTGGTGGCAGCGCGCTCTGTCATTCCCAGGTTGTGGAAGTCCACGACCCCTCCCTCGCTCATTTGCTGGCTGAATGAAGTGCTAGCTCTTCGAACGATGGAGACCCTGGTTGCTGAGCTCCGACAGGATGATACTAAGCATCGTCAGACTTGGGCCCTTTGGAACCATTTTTACTATTCTGCCGACTTCCGTTCCCTCTTCCCTTCTGTGTCCCCTGTGTAGTGTCCCCCTGTGCGTTTTGTCTGCTCAACGTGTTACTACTCCCTATGATACTTGATTTCCATTTGCTCTGAGATTTTTTGAATATGCTTTGTTCTTCAGCTCTGCTGCGTCAGAGCGTTTGCCTGTTTTGGTTTATTGTTTTTCTTTATTGGTTTTTGACCTTGTGACCCCCTTTTCTTTTTTTTTTCCCCGCCCCCTACCCTCCCTTCACCCCTACGTTCCGCTTTTATTTGACTCCTTTGTTTATTATCCCCCCCTTCACCCCCTCCCCCCCCCCCCTTTCTTTCCCCAGTTTTGTAAAAATTTGTAAAACTTTCAATAAACTTCTAATGTTGAAAAGATATGATTACATTTGTTTTTTTTTAAGGGGCTTTCTGGTAGTTGAATATTGGTGAACTATCCTTAGAAAACTATCCTGGTTGGTTAGGGGCGTTCCAATACCTGGGACCATCACAGATCAGCTGCTTGATGCAGTAGCATTGCTCAGGTCAGCGTCACTTGCACTCCTGTTACCTATTTGCAGTTCTGTCATATTTAAGTGAAAGAGACAAAGCTGCGATTCCAAACACAGCCCCTACATAAGCTATGGTGCAGCGCTGACCCAAAGACTGTAGACTCTTCAATTAGTGGACCGGCAAGGGGCCTTAGGTCTCGGACCCCCACTGATCAAATATTCAGGAATATTAAGGATGGGTTATCAATATTCAACTCCTGGAATTTCCCTTTACGTTAAGGGAAAATGTCGAACCCCCACAACATCGTGGAAATCCAAATTTGTCACCCACTAGCCATTGGCCTCAACTTTTGGACACAAATTGAGGACTAATGAGGACTACTTCTATAATAGTTTTATATGTCATAAAAGTAGATTTTTTTTTACAAGACCTTGCTGTGCTTTATCTTATTACGTATAGGCATATCACTTGTGAATAGGAAACATTCATGTACACACATCTGCTCTACATTAAGGAGCCCATATACAGCACTGATCACATTGAAAGCTGGGCACTGTGAAAGAGTTTCCTTCTGTAGCCAGGCTAGAATATTGCTGGAGGTGCCGCCATGAGGCAGGTGTTGATACTTCTGAGGAAGCTGGCCAATTCCTCTCTCATGTGCTCCACACCCATATTTTACCACAGGGAACACTCCAACTTTGTATATTCTGGAGTACAGCCCTCAAAAACAGCTGAAGAAGCACATTTTGCACTGAAGTTGCACAAGACGTGAAAAGAAGACTTAGGCCCTAAAAGTGAGCTTTAAAGGGTTATTCCTATCACATTCTGTGGAGCACAAGCCCCAATTCTTTATTTACCTAGAAAAACAATCTTTATCTCCCTGGTACTTCAATGTAAAGTAGACAAACCCGTAAGTGATGTAGTGTCCTTGTAAATAATGTATCCACTGGGATATTAAAAGATTACAATTATTAGAATATCAGGACTGTATATCCACTATACTTAACAATATATATATATATATATATATATATATATATATATATATATATATATATATAGTGAGAAGGTGACAGGCAGAGTGCTGGAGTCCCAATATATCAGCCCATATGTTTGGTGCAGGGCAGGTCTTGTGTAGGCCTCAGCCCAGGTGTGGGTCCTAGGCATGTTACTGGGCCACAAAAGGCTGCAGAGCCTGGACTTCAGGGCAGATCCTGGGAGTGAGAGGAGACGCCTGGGTCTGACCTGAAACATGGAGAGACTGGTGACACTGTACTGTGCTACTTTGTTTTGTTTATGTGGTTGGTAGTAAGCCACACGTATAGTTAGTTTTTACTGTTTAGTTATTGCTCAGATGAGCAGGGATTTGTTTGACATTTTGCCTGAAGTTAAGGCTGAAATTTTTAATTTGCCGATTCTGTGCCGGACATGAAGATTTATTTTTTTGCCGTTTTCCAAATAAACCTGTTTGCACCAGACATTGTGTCCCTGTGTTTGCCTGGTTGGGTCCACACCATTGCTGCTACTGAGCTACCTTCCCCACAAATATATATATATATATATATATATATATATATATATATATATATATTCTCAAGACTCTCCAACTGGAAGGTTGGTATTCACTTTCTTTTCTCTCTAAACTAAATGACCTCAGTTTTCCTGGTTTTGCAATTCAGCCATTTTCTTAAATGGGATGTCCAGAGAGCAATTTTGTGTGAAATAATAATCATCATTGCATTATAAAATATATAACAGTGATACTTAACCTCACAGATTCCCTGCTGATCTTGAGCACCTGTGCGCTTGCATGACTGGCATTCCATTCACTTCTATGGGGCTGTCTATTTATGCTTACATTTACCTATATAAAACTTAATTTCCAACATTGGCAACTAGCTTCCCTAAATCCCTCTGTAATATTCCATGTATTATTGCTCAACAGAGCTTAGTATCAGCAAATTCTGAGAAGGCATCTACAATGTCATTAATGTATAGAAATAACAGCGCTCAATACTTACCCCTGTGGTACCCCATTAGTTATGCTCCATTAATAACCACCTTCTGTTTCCTATTCCTTAGCCATATATTAACCCAGTTGCACTCACTTTCCCCAGATTCCAACATGAAACACTATCAGTTTATTTAGAATATAAACTAATCCATAATAGTATGAAAGGACTTTCATTTTTTAATAAAACATGCTGTATAGTATCTTAATAGTGCACCCCGAGGCACATCGCAACAGGTCATTATCAAGAAATAACTGGAAAGAGACCGTAAAGGGGCATTCCCATCTTCTAATGTGATAGCACACTGCTAGGATATGATCAGTCTGTATCTGAGCCAAGAATAAGAGGTTCTAGTTATACGCCATCACTTTCTAAGGTAGGAAAACCCCTAGAAGAGTCTGACTTTCAATTTCGCAAGAGAAATGTGAACATCTCCTATCTCTCACTCAAAGTCTCTGCTTAATATTTTTTGTATGGCAAGTAGTATTAAAATGCAGCTATCTCTGAAAGGAAAAGCTTTGGGTATAGCTGAGAGAATATAATCAAAGAATTAAGTAATAGTAATTTGCTTAAAGGGGTATTTCCACATCGCATACTCACCAGTCTTCGTTGCTGTAAAATCTTCTGTCTTCCTGCTTTGTTGCGTCATTGGTGGGCGGGGTTACATATGCAAAGCCAGCGGCGAGATGCAGCTGGCCCTGCGTGCACGCTCATAGACCAGTCTAGCCTTCACAATGCGAATACAGACCCGGCATCTGCCTCTTTCTATTACAGCGGATGCCAGGTCTGTATTCGCATTGTGAAGGCTAGACTGGTCTCACCATCTATGAGTGTGCACGCAGGGCTAGCGGCATCTCGCCGCTGGCTTTGCATATGTGAATACAGACCCGGCATCCGCTGTAATAGAGAGGCGGATGCCTGCAACATCGCTATGCTCCTGCCCTGCATGAATAGCAGCATCGCTCCTGCAGCTACTGGCTTCATGCAGGGCAGGAGCATAGCGATGTCGCAGGCATCTGTGCCGGCGTCTAACCGTCCCCGGCATCCGCCTCTCTATTACAGCGGATGCCGGGTCTGTATTGGCAGCCCCTTCCCCCAAAGGGTAAACTACCCCCCCTCCAGGCTCGCTCCGTGCACTTAGCCCCTCCTCCCTCCCCCCTCAGAGCAGCAGATACATCACTTGACTTATGACCAGATAAGTCAAGGGATGTGTCAAAAAAAATGAATAAAGTAATATAGTGGAAAAACAAAGCAGTTTTGCTGAAGCAGTGTATTTAGGAAAAGTCTTACATTCACATTAACAAGCATTATAGATAGGATCCTTGTGATGGGACAACCCCTTTAATCTCAGTTTTTAATGATAATGACCTTTTGCAGGGTGACTTGGAAAGCAAGCTGGCAATACACATTAGATATACAGTATATTGGCTGAACACACGTATTTCAGGTGGACCAGCCAACCATCTAATGTGTATGGAGGGCTCCTGTTCTATGTTCTATAAACTGCCATCAGGGGTGCCTGACAGCGGCTTGTCCCTCGGCACAGATGGCCAAGGTGAGAATGCATATAGATGGAGAACGGGAGAGCTGTCAGCTGAACGATAAATCAAGTGTGTAAGGACAGTCGTAGAGTAAAAGAAATGTAGGAAGATGCCTCAATTAGATCAGGTGGATAGGATTCCTATAACTGCCAATGCAGGGGCGTAACTTGAGGGGGTACAGAGGATGTAATCGCAACCAGGCCCAGAAACCTTAGGGGGCCCATAAGCACTGGTATAACTTATATAGTTCACATCTATAAGCCTGAGGGTCTGTAAGTCCCCTTCACCACACATCACCTTTCTGAATCAGAGGGAACACTAGTAGTTTGCACATTATAAATGTATTACCTATGTTCTCTGGTGAACTGGAGTGTGGAAATATATGGTACCTAGCCTTCAGCTGTCAGAAAAATAGAAAATTAACCTTTTCATATCAAATGGAGCAACTTGTCTGAATACAGTCAAGGACATATTCTTTGGGGAGAAGGTTGTACCACAAAAGGTGAGAAAATTGCTGTGGGGCAGGGGCCAAACTGGACTTTTGCACCAGAGCCCCTAAGCCTCTAGGTAGCCACTGTGACAATGTACTAGCATTATTATAGTATTTTCAATATTGAAGGTTTTTAGCAAAATGAAGACTGCTGGGACCTGCTAACTCTTATTTAACCTTGAGTGATGCCTACTTGAAATAAACAACTCACACACCATTAGTGGTTAAGCTGGGATTGGCCAAAGCATTTATAACATTTACAACTTAAAACGTAACTAAATATAATTACAATCTCCATAGAAACTTCCATGCACCGCTTCTTCCTCCACATCTTTACCCGGATGTTGCCCCACTGCCCGACAGCGGGCATGTGGGGGCCAATCTTCCTCTCCCAAAGGGCATGAACCTTCCAGCGCTGTGACAACTGTAAAGATAAAGAAAAAAAAACAAAAAAACCCATCCGTGAGGGCAGGGTGGGTGGGAGTTCCTCTCACCACTGTTCCTAATGGTAGAAGGTGGTGCTTTGCCCACGTGCCCTCGGTTTTGTTCCTTGAGCACCACCTCCATCACGTGACCTTATTTATCACGTCAAATCAAAACACTTAGATAAAAACACCCGCCCAACAGTCTCTGCCTTTATCAATATGCGCTTCAAGGGCACCAATACTTATGTAGGCCATGTCATATCTTGCAAATTATTGAAGGAGCAAATATACGATATGTGCAACCAAGTACTTAGGACAAGAGAGACCCATGCCATCTTCATATATATTGAACTTTGCACGTTCTGATACATTAACTAACCCTGCCATTACCAAACACAGTGACAGATGTGTTATTCTCCAATACTTGCATTTACAAAGATTAGAGCATGCACAGTAAAGTCCATGATCAAACTAAAAGAACGGGCCACATGGTGGCTCAGTGGTTAGCACTGCAGTCTTGCAGCACTGGGTCCCAGTGTTCAAATCCCACCAAGGGCAAAAAAACATCTGTAAGGAGTTTGTATGTTCTCTCCATGTTTGCATGGATTTCCATCCCATATTCCAAAAAGACATACTGATAGGGAAAAAAATGTATATTGTGAGCTCTATGTGGGATCACAATCTTCATAAAAAACAATAAACTAAAAGAATGGATAACAGTAACAGATTATGTCTCCTGAGCGGTGGCTGCACAACAATGGAAATGTTGGACTAGCTCTGTACTTTCCTTATTCCTCCTGATCATGCAAAGCTATTACCTGTTGATTGATGAATATTAAACGTTTTCTTCAAGACCTATATATCAATGCCAAACGATTGTAATATTTCTATTAGTGCGGTCCTTCGTGACTTTATGTTAGATTTTGTCGTGCTTGTTATTCCTTGAAAAATTTCAATAAAAACTATTGAAAAGAAAACCACTGTGCACATACAAGAATATGCTAGGAAGCCACACAGCCATGAGGGAGTTGCATACTACTGAGTCTAAGGTCCCTATATATTTTAATACACAGGGGCCCCCTGCAGGGACTGAATATCCCTGTATAGTGGCATCACTTGCATAATTTGTTTACTGATCCATTAAGACAAGCATTACAGCAATTGCTGATAAAAACATTTCTAGAAATCTGGATTTTTCATTACGCATTTCATTGTGGCTACAAAGAAGAAATTCCTTATTACTTGTAGATTCCTAACCTGCATGGACTGATGTGTTATAAGACATGCTCTACATAACATTGGTGCTATCTATATATTAGATTACAGAGATCTGCAGCACTTACCAATGTTATATCTTGAAAATATCTAAGTACCGGTATAAGAGAATAAATAGAGTAAATGAATCCTCTGTCAGCTTGTTATACAACATTGAAATGGTTCATTTAAATAGATTTTTCGCATTTCAGTATTTTTACCAGCTGTATTACAGTACTTTCCTGCATGTAAGCATACCAGAATCAACAGGGGGTCAAAAGGCCTCTGACCCTCTGTACACGGGGTCAGTTATGGAAGGGTGTGGGACAAGTGTAGGGTAACAGGGCATTACATTTCTTGAAGGATGTTAGAGTCCTGACTCATGTTAACCCCATAAGCTTCTTAGGATTCTCTCAATCACAAAATAGTATTACACTACAATGAGCTTACATAGACGGTACTTGTACTTGCCATATACAATAACTATGGGTTACATGGATAGATCACGGCATCAGTGGCATAACGAGGAATGGCGGGGCCCCATGGTGAACTTTTGACACTGCCCTTTCCCCTGTAAGACCCCGTCTGACTGAGCCCCCACCCCCTCCACCCCCACATTACTGCACACACTACTATGCCCCATGGTGGCCCCTGTACACAGTATTATGCCACATTGTGGACCCATGAACAATTATTATATTCTGGGATTTTCAGACCTCAGAGTATAATGATTGGAGACCCAGGGGAGGATACAAACATAAAAAGCAATGTTACTTACCTCTCCTGGGTTCCGGCGCACTCATCACTGATGTTGGCTATCTTCAATGATGGAAGTGACGTTACTTGAGCCAGGGCTTGTGTCATGATGCATAAGGACGCAAGCCCCAGCCCACGTGACGTCTGTGATATCACCAAGTAGGTGTGAAGCCTTCTGGAGCCAGGAGAGGGAAGTAACAGTGTTTTTTTTATGTTCCCTCACCTCTCCTAGCCTTCTGATTATTATAGTCGGGCATCTGATAATACCCCCAAAGTATAATGATAGCGTTTGTGGGGTTCACAGGCCCACAGCCCACAGCCTTACTTACCAATCCCAGCTCTTTCTCACAGCGGCCTCCGCAGAAGGGGAGGTGCCGGCGGCTGTGAGCAGGAGCCAGGATAGGCAAATAAATATGGCCTGTTACCTGCTGGAGTTACTCCAGGCCTATTTAAAAAAAATATATATATATCTGCAACGGTAGCAGCTGCTACCAGGCCCCCTAATGTCCCGGGCCCTGTTGCAACTCTGCACAGCGTAATAATGACAGTTGTGGGCATAAATATCTCACACTTTATTACTCACTACCCAGAAGTATAGCTATGTTAAAGACAATTTCTGATGACTCCTTAAGAGGCGCAGTGTACAGCTTGGCATGACACAACCTCCGCTCATCTCACCATGGGCATGACTCTCACCTGTCTTCTAGGAACTATCCCACTGTAACTAGATGGCAGTGTCAGATACACTAAAAACACAAGTCATGTGTGGTAGATAAAGAAATGCAAAAACTACAGTATATGTGATTTTATCACGCATTGCTGTGGTTTTGCAATACGTTTTTTCGGTTGTGGAACTTAGGCAGGTGAAGTACAGAGAAACTACTGTATGTTTCCTGTATCCAAAAAACATGGACAAACTCCATATCACAAAACGGTGACAATCTGTAGTATGTAAATGATATGTAGTGCTGTCAGTCACATGGCACAAACAAATACTGAATGTATACCAGCACCGTAAGATGAACATGCTGCAGAATTTCCAGGAACAGCCGCAGTGATAAAACCACCCAAAGACCAGGCCCGCACTGCATTTTTGTTGTGGTCCACTACATGGGGCCTTAGCCACAATAAGATGTCTCTCTGCAATATAGCTACTGGAATATCTGTGGATCTCCTGCAGCTTTCAACGTTTGCAATGCAAAGGTAAACAACAATGGGTGAAACTCGCAACAATAATTTACATGCTGCTTGTTTCAATCCTGCATTTTAGTTGCAGCATATGGATGGGATCATTTTAATCTTATTGACTGTGCTGCTACTGTAGCTCACTGCAGGTTAACCTTAGGTTAACTGATAGATATGGAACTTTCTAACATACTTTATGTTTCAGTTCCTCTCCATTATAAAGTTTGCTGTGAGTGAAATAGAACAAGCGTAAGGAAAGGACACTGGACGAAAAGGTTTAGTAAGCAAAATATTCCGGAATTCTGGTGTCACTTGCACTAAAAAACTGTCTAAGCGCTAGTTCACACGGGGTTCCGTGTGAACACATTCACACACTGCACCAGCATCCCATCGCGGCCTTCCGCTCCGGATTAGGCCCAAGTGAATGGGCCTAGTCCGGAGGGTGCTGTTGCGATGCAGACACTGCGTCTGAATGAGCCGCGGAATCCGCCTGAAGAAAGGGCAGCTCACTTCTTTTTTCCATGGGCGGGAACAAACCGCTAGCGGTAAAAAGAAGGAAAGCGGTCTACATAGACCTCGATTGTGAGGGGGCAGATTTTGAGGTGAATAACGTGTCAAAATCTGCCCCTTCTTGCCCGTGTGAACAAGCCCTAAGGCCTATCTAACGATCCTCCTGAATGGACTAACAAACGCATTGGCAAGCAGTGTGCAGTGAGAGCACATGGACCCCATAGACTATAATGGGGTCCGTGTGCTTTCTGCACGGTCCCCGAATGGAACATGCATACAGAAAAGTAGTTCACAATCTACAAGACTCATGTGGACACTGTGCAGAAAGCACACCAACTGCATTACAGTCTATTGAGTCTGTGTGCTTTCACTGCACACCGCTTGCCAATGCGTTTGGTAGTCCATTCAGGAGGGTCCCCATGCAGACTCCCCCGAACGGACTACCGATACAGATGTGAACCAGGCCTAAAGCTAAGGCCCCCACTTTTTGGCAGCCACTGTAATGGGGTGTATAATACTGTATGGGGGTCACCATGGAGCATGTAATACTGTTTGGTGGCCACTGTGGAGATGGTAATACTGTTTGGGGACCATTGTGGAGCATGTAATACTGTATGAGGGTCACTATGGAGCAGATAATACTGTATGGGGGTGACCATGACTGTTTGGGGGCCATTGTGGAGCACGCTGTGCTGCTTACTCACCGTATTCTTGATAGCTGCAGTTGTGAGTACTAAAGCTTTATCACTTTCAAGTATCTGAGATATCGCTTTAGCGCCCATAACCGCCACTATCAAGAATTTGCTCTAGGAAGGGGATAGGGGACCACGGACAAAAGTTTGCACCCGGGCCCGCAAAACTTTAGTTACACCAATGGCAACTGCCCTGGGCCGCCATTAATATATCTTACTTTTAACTAGATTGACTGTGCGGATATACAGACGTCCTGTGCTTGGACGTAAAGGAGGCGGTGACTCCGTTCATCAGGATCGCAGGTAGGTGAGTATAACTTATTTTTTATTTTATTTTATTTTAGCTTAGTTGTGGGTATTTTAATAGTACAAAGGGTTGTTTGGAGGGGGAAATTATAACTATAAGGGGGGGGGGGGGCATTATGAACATAAGGGGAGGTCATTTATATAAGGGTTATTAGTAGAGATGAGCGAGTACTGTGCGAAAAAAGTATGTACTGTATATCACAGTCAAATAATAAGGGTTCACATGTTGTTGCAAGTGTGGCAGTTCCAAAGCAGATAGAAATATCCCATAGGTAAGAATGCACATCAGAGAGACAGATGTGAAAATTATATACATAGAAGGTAAAGCACCAACCCTAAGACCATAGTTATAGTGTGAAGCACCTACCACCCGTACCGCGCGCCAATTATTATTATTTGACTGTGATATACATACTTTTTTCACCCTAGACCTATATACTATTTATTACCACACACCACCCGCCTTTTTGTGAAGCATTTACCCCCTGTTGTTTATGTGTAATTTATGTTTTCATATTTATTATCACTTAATAAAAATAGTCATTTTATTTATTGTGTTGCTTCTGTTCCTCCTGAGTCCGATAAGACTATATTGTGCCTGTTAAGGTTAGGTTATCAGTTCTGTTTAGTTAGTTGCTCAGACAAGCATCTCTTTCTTTTCTTTTTGCCTGAAGTTAAGGCTGTATTTTGTTTTGTTTATTTTGTGCCTAAAGTCAAGGTTTATGTATTTTCAAGTTTTTTTTTTTCTAAATAAACCAGTTTTTGCTGTATATATTGTGTCCTTGCCTTGACTGTTAGGGTCCGCACCACTGCTTCTACCGAGCTAACTTCCTCACAGTGTGTAATAAATAAATATATATATACACTACTCAAAAATAAAGGGATCACTCAAATAACCTCCTAGATCTGAATGAATGAAATATTCTCATTGAATACTTTGTTCTGTTCAAAATTGAATCTGATTGCAACAAAATCACTCAAAAATCATCAATGGAAATCAAATTTTTTAATCAATAGAGGCCTGGATTTGGAGTCACCCCATATATATTATGTCTCAGGGTAGCCCCTGCACACAGTATAATGTCCTATATTGGCCCATCCACACAGTAAAAGGTCCTGCTGTGGCCCCTCCAAACAGCATATTGTCTCATAGTGAACCCACCTCTTAGTAAAATGTCCCATTTTGGCCCCTCCACACACTATAATGCACTATAATGGCCCCTCCATCCACTATAATGTCCCATAGTGGCCCATGCAGTTTTCTTTTTAATGTTCCAAAATTTCAGACATTCTCCCCAAATTTTTGTGGGTTCATCACCCATAACCCATCATTATACTCTGGGGTCTGTTTAGTGTTACCCCTCTGGGCTCCGTCTTCTGACATATTCATAACTTTGAAGCATCCTGAACCTGGGGTGCGACTGATACCGCTTATAGTTACGCTTGTATATCTCCCTGATTATTACATACCTAAATACACCATAAATGAAAGTAACCAATATTATTATCTGGGATTATTACATGTCACTTATCATCGTTTCACCCAAAAAATACTCTGGCCATGGGTCCGCAGTCTCAATTACTGATCCTGCGCACAGCAGCCTCCGCTTCCCCTTCTGCCTTTCAGGGGGCCCAATTAACGTGATATGAGATGCAGAAGGTGAGCAGAAGTGGGGATCGATAAGTAAATAGGGCCCGTCACCTTCTAGGGTTACTCAAGCAGGTAATGGCTATTAAAAACAAAACAAAACCTGAGGTCCCCGCCCCTGTGGCAGCCGCTACTGCTTCTACCGCGGTACTTACACCACTGGCCTGTCTCCATACTATGCTGCCACTAAGGACCATGAAAATAAGGGTTAGAACACATATGTGGATATCTGAATGTTAGTCTTGTTACTGGAGAAATAAATGAGACGACACATAGTTACTGTCTAATAATAATAAGTCATTATTTATTTCTAACAATTAATATTATTACAATCTCAGGGAAAAATAACACTAAACTAGATCCCTATTCCTAAAGCTGTTGATCCAGAAGAAGGCGAAAACCTCTGGACACGTACAGCCAATTTGTGTCACAGAGGGAAAATTCCTTCTTGACCCCGGGAAAAGGCGATCAGTCCTAGGACCCCGGATCAAAGCTGCTGAAGGCTATTGTCATTTATTACTATACTTAGTTATCCTATATACTGATATAATGTGTTTGATGCTTTTTTAGATTTTTATTATTACAACATTGTACTATGTTTACTTTTATTACTATACTATTAGTACTCTTAGTATATTATCTTATGTATATATTTACTACTATTATATTATTATTATTATTATTATTATTATCCTCATTACTAATATTTATTTTATATATCTACTATGAACTCTAACCTATCCCTATCCCTAAAGCTGTTGATCCAGAAGAAGGCAAAAACCTCTAGACACATTCAGCCAATTCGTGTCACAGAGGGAAAATTCCTTCTTGACCCCGGGAAAAGGCGATCAGTCCTAGGACCCCGGATCAAAGCTGCTGACGTCTATTGTCATTTATTACTATACTTAGTTATCCTAAATACTGATATAATATGTTTGATGCTTTTTTAGATTATTGTTATTATTACAGCATTGTACTATGGTTACTTTTATTACTATACTATATGTACTCTTAGTATATTATCTTATGTATATATTTACTACTATTATTTTAATTATTATTATTATTATGATTATGATTATTATCATTACTAATATTTCTTTTATAAATCTACTATGAACTCTAACCTACACTCACCGGCCACTTTATTAGGTACACCTGTCCAACTGCTCGTTAACACTTAATTTCTAATCAGCCAATCACATGGCGGCAACTCAGTGCATTTCGGCATGTAGACATGGTCAAGACAATCTCCTGCAGTTCAAACCGAGCATCAGTATGGGGAAGAAAGGTGATTTGAGTGCCTTTGAACGTGGCATGGTTGTTGGTGCCAGAAGGGCTGGTCTGAGTATTTCAGAAACTGCTGATCTACTGGGATTTTCACGCACAACCATCTCTAGGGTTTACAGAGAATGGTCCGAAAAAGAAAAAACATCCAGTGAGCGGCAGTTCTGTGGGCGGAAATGCGTTGTTGATGCCAGAGGTCAGAGGAGAATGGCCAGACTGGTTCGAGCTGATAGAAAGGTAACAGTGACTCAAATAGCCACCCGTTACAACCAAGGTAGCCAGAAGAGCATCTCTGAACGCACAGTACGTCGAACTTTGAGGCAGATGGGCTACAGCAGCAGAAGACCACACCGGGTGCCACTCCTTTCAGCTAAGAACAGGAAACTGAGGCTACAATTTGCACAAGCTCATCGAAATTGGACAATTGAAGATTGGAAAAACGTTGCCTGGTCTGATGAGTCTCGATTTCTGCTGCGACATTTGGATGGTAGGGTCAGAATTTGGCGTCAACAACATGAAAGCATGGATCCATCCTGCCTTGTATCAACGGTTCAGGCTGGTGGTGGTGGTGTCATGGTGTGGGGAATATTTTCTTGGCACTCTTTGGGCCCCTTGGTACCAATTGAGCATCGTTGCAACGCCAAAGCCTACCTGAGTATTGTTGCTGACCATGTCCATCCCTTTATGACCACAATGTACCCAACATCTGATGGCTACTTTCAGCAGGATAATGCGCCATGTCATAAAGCTGGAATCATCTCAGACTGGTTTCTTGAACATGACAATGAGTTCACTGTACTCCAATGGCCTCCACAGTCACCAGATCTCAATCCAATAGAGCATCTTTGGGATGTGGTGGAACGGGAGATTCGCATCATGGATGTGCAGCCGACAAATCTGCGGCAACTGTGTGATGCCATCATGTCAATATGGACCAAAATCTCTGAGGAATGCTTCCAGCACCTTGTTGAATCTATGCCACGAAGAATTGAGGCAGTTCTGAAGGCAAAAGGGAGTCCAACCCGTTACTAGCATGGTGTACCTAATAAAGTGGCCGGTGAGTGTACATCCCTATCCCTAAAGCTGTTGATCCAGAAGAAGGCGAAAACCTCTGGACACATTCAGCCAATTCGTGTCACAGAGGGAAAATTCCTTCTTGACCCCCGGGAAAAGGCGATCAGTCTTAGGACCCCGGCTCAAACCTGCTGATTCCTATTAAAAATATAATACATATTATGTGTATTAGCAAATTATTATTAATATTTTCTTATTAGTAACTGATACTATTTTATACTTATCATTATTACTAATCATTCTATTGATACATTGCTATAACTAGAAACTATTGAAATAATATTAATATTCTATGTTAAATTCTAATTATTGCTATCAATATTACTCTAATTATATATTACTGTATCTATAATTTTTTTTTTTTTGCTATTATTATTTCACTACTTTTATAATATTACTTTTATTATTGCCATTCAATTTTTTTGGATTTTTTTTAAAATTATTCTTCCTAAAGTTATTGGTTTTATTTCTATATTACTCTAATAATACATTAAGTCCTATCCCTAAAGCTGTTGATCCAGAAGAAAGCGAAAACCCCTGGACATATTCGGCCAATTCATGTCACAGGGGGAAAATTCTTTCTTGACCCCGGGAAAAGGCGATCAGTCCTAGGACCCCGGATCAAAGCTGTTATAGATAATATCTAATTAAACTTAATAATGATATTATTATATACTATTTTTTTCTAAGATTACTATTATATTATATTATATTATATTATATATTACTATTATCCCTATTCTATAATTGGGCCCTAATTACTATAATTGTTAATGTGACTATAATTAATATTAGGTGCTGCTGGTGTTATTACAGGTTGGAGGGCTTATACATTACCTGCACCATTGATGGAAGAGAAGGTTTGCCATTATATTCTTCTTTCTTCCGAGACTCCTGTGGATGTAGTGGAGGAGGGAATGGCGCTGAGTCCTTGGTCTTCTGTCCTCTCTCTGGTCTTGAGGTTTCTGGCTGGTCTCTCCCTCATTCCATGTCTCTTCATTTATCTTCTTCTTCCTCTTCATCTTTTCTTCCTCTTCACTGGACTTCTTAGGGGTCTTCTCTTCTTTTTCTACCTGCTTCTTACTCACCTGACACTTTTGTTCCCCTATTTGAATCCTCTTTGTCTTGTCCTTCTCCTCTTGGCGCAGCTCAGGTTCTTCCTCATCCAGTGGAAAGGGCAAGTATTCCTCCTGGGCTTTGCGGTTTGTCGGCATGAGGCGCTCCTTCTTGTAGAGAGGTGACGGCAGGAACATCCTGGAATAAGCGAGGATTTGTCTCTCTCTTTGAATCCTCTTCGTCTCTTCCTTCTCCTCTTGGCGCTGCTCAGGTTCATCCTCATCCAGTGGAAAGGGCAGGTATTTCTCCTGTGCTTTGCGGTTTGTTGGCATGAGGCGCTCCTTCTTGTAGAGAGGTGACGGCAGGAACATCCTGGAATAGGCGAGGATTTGTCCCTCTATTTGAATCCTCTTCGTCTCTTCCTTCTCCTCTTGGCGCAGCTCAGGTTCTTCCTCCTCCAGTAGAAAGGGCAGGTATTCCTCCTGGGCTTGGCAGCTGGTTGGCATGAGGCGCTCCTTCTTATAGAGAGGTGATGGGAGGAACTTCATGGAATAAGCGAGGATCTGTAGGTTTCTCTGCTCCATGTTGCAGGCATAAGCTGAAGAGAGAACAAAACCAGATAATGGGATCAGTCATAAGATATACAGTAACTTTTATGCACAAAAAAATTACAGCAAAATTCCTTTAATCCACCAGCAATGCAGCCTGCTAGGTGCTGGATTATCAGATATGCTGAGTTATAGGATTAGCATTAAACACATATAAATAAACAATCAGTTTCATCAATGACATTATGGAGCTAAAAATACTCACTTGAGAAGGGTCCCAGTCCATATACGCGCTCCTGGCGGCGGTAGATGTGCTAAGGAGAAGAGAATACAGTAAGTGACATTGATCAGGGATCAGGGATGGAGCAGAGGACAATAGGACAAGGGATCAGGTTATAATGAAGACACTGACCTCCATATATCTGCGATCCATAACTGTCCAATCCGTAGCAAAATCTGTAACCTCAAAAACAGACTTAGTCACAGATCTGATAAAGACTCAAACACTGAAGTTTTCCTCATGTCCTGATAGGGGGTGTATGTCCAGGTGTCACCCCCTGTAATGAAACGCTGATATACTATTAATGCTCCTATGACACCTATTAATGCTCCTTAGTAGCCCCTAGACACCTAACAACGGCCCCTAATGGCACCTAGGCAATTAATAATGCTGCCCAATGGTTTTCACATTCCTAATAATGTTCCCCAGTGGCCCTCACACACCTAGCAATGGCCGCAGACACCCGGTACAGCTCCTCAGGGGCCCCCAGATAATGTTAGGACACAGATAATGTTGAATTAAGACATGCGGCCATCTTCCCACCAGCAGCACTGTGTTTGGAATTCTATGATTTATCTCCATGTCACTGCAGAAGCCTAGTGTATGGTCTACTAGGATGGGAGCAATATCAGTACATATACAGCTAGCTCCCCCTAGTGGTGGCGTATGTCATGTCCCATATATTAAAGCACTGAGGTCCTCATCAGGTTCCTGATCATGTGAATGAGGCCTCATGGGAGATAAATCCGGGCCTGTCCTATCAGATGATGGGGTGTCAGATCTTACCTGTGTCCGGCGTCTTCACTTGCGGTTGTCTTGTAACAGACTGAAGGCAACTGGCAGTTGTTTTTTTTCAAACTCTTGTCCAGCAAATGTGATATTTTAGATTGTGTATGTAGTAATACAGACAATTTGTTGTTGTTTTGAGAGAAAGTTTTTTTTATTTCAGCTGGTATATGGTAAAGTTGATGGGGGTGGTGGTGGTGTTATAGTTGGTGGGAACCTGCAATCATTTGATTGCAAGTGCCCATAGATGGCAATCCAAGTGTATGGGAGATTGCAGCTATTAGCATCGGGCCTCCGTGTGTAGCAGAGAGCCGGTTGCTATGGTGACCGATTCGCAACAAAGTGGTTGGCTATACTTTTACATTCCCGGAGGATGTCGTGGAGGGCCGGCCGCAGCATCGCTCCACTCCTGCCACTGCAAGAAGCCCGCGGTGGCAGGAAGGTTGCGATCGTGCTCCTCTACCCCTTGCCCCACCGTATAACCAGCATATAAGACGACCCCCAAGTTTTCTGAAAAGTTTTGGGAAGGGGGGGGGGGAGTCATGTTATACGCTGGAACATGCAGTGAGGTTGTATGTGGTAGTGGCTGGAGGAGTAACTGAGGAACAGGGCACTGCAAGACCCTCGGCAGATGGCAGCTAATGTAATGTTCCGGCTGTGTTGTATGGCTGGGGCGGAGGACACAGGACAAAGAGCAGGGCAGCTTATATATGGAGCAGCTGTCCATAGAAGAATGTGTGCTGCGAACTTACCGCTGAGCGTGGAGATCGTGGAAAGCAGGAGGATCGCGGAAAAAGCAAGCCAGTTAAGGTAAATTCGAGGGTTGGGGATGACTGTGGAATGCCGGCGTGCGGCCCAGGCTGTGTGTGCGCTGTAGTGACGTGTACGCAGGAAGTGTGCATGCGGCCTCCTCAGTGCAGAGTAGTTCGTCTCACTACCCAAGCAGTGTTGCGCTGATGTTCAGCAAACATGGAGGTCCCGGAGCGTCGGCTTTGGTAGGCTGCTGAGGTATATTACCGTAACGTGACTGTGTAAGGTCAGCAAATACATGTAAATGTCATTGAGTGGGGTTAGGGCTACCCTTGAGGCGATAATAAGGAGTGTGCAGGTAATTTGTGGCTGTAAATGTGAGGAAGTGTGTGTGTGATTCTACAGCTGGGGTTGGTAGTCCTGCTTTTGTGACTCTCCTGGAAGAAAGCATGTTGTTTAGCAGCACCAAAAGTAGCCTATGTTTCATTCCCAAGCGAAAACTATGTTTGTGGAAAATTTTAATATTAATTTTAATATTAGTAATATTAGTAGGATTAGTAGTAATATTAGTAGGATAAACACTGTCGGTTCATACTTAGGTTGTCAAACCGATTTTCTTTTACAGGCCTCTCCTCCAGTCCCTGATGCTGAATTCCTCAGGACCAGCAAGCACCAGATCCTTCTCTTCTCCAGAATGCTGACTCTCCAGCCAGGGCCAATTTTAGACAAAGTGGGGCCCTGGGCAAGTTTACAAGTGGGGCCCTAAATTCCAAGGAGTAATCTAAAACACATAATCACTATAAAGTACTTTTCTCTCCACATGACTTGTGCTCAAACTGTGCGGAAAACACACGGATCCTGTTATAGTCTATGAGGTCCGTATGGTTTCCTTAGGTAACCGCTTTTTTAATACGTATAGGTTTCCATTCAGGGGGTCCCCAAGTGGACTCCCTGAACGGAATACCTAACCTCTTGGGTCATATGCGGTTTTATATACCGCTAGAAAGCTGGTATTGACCAGCGTTGATTGGCCGAATGCTATACAGTGTACAGCATTCAGCCGATCAACTGGTTCTGGCGGAGGCTCATCTGTGAGGAGGCGGAGTCTAAGATCGGACCACAGCAGTCTCCATTGTGGTCCGATGTTAGACTCCGCCTCCTCACTCACAGAACCAGGGTTGATTGGCCGAATGCTGTACATTGTATAGCATTCAGCCAATCAACGCTGGTCAGTGCATTCCTATGAGAAAAAGTCAGCTCCCGCATAAACACAAGTTGTCGGCTCTCCCGACTAGCAAGGACGAGCCTGCTGCAGAACCAGCGTAGATTTGCCGAATGCTATACAGTGTATAGCATTCGGCCAATCAATGCTGGTTCTGAATCGAATCTTTACTGCGAATAGCAATAGTATTCGAACGAGTACGAGTATTTCATATACCGTAGTATTCGTTCAAATACCTACTACTACTCGCTCATCTCTACTGGTATTGATACTGCCGCCTGTTTAGATAGACCACCCAGTGGAAAAGGAAACAAACAATGTTGGCATGGGGGCTGCCACTATAATTGGTGGTGTTATCATATCAGGGGACTTTGTGTCTGTCACTGTGTATGGGGACACTGTGGATATCATTGTACTGTATTTGGGGACACTAGCTGTAGTTATTATATATCTCAGAGTAATATAACTGCTGCTACTTTAAACTGTTTGCTAACACATGACTCATTTAACCTGAATAATGTAATAGAATTTTTCCTCTATTTTTACTACAATTAATACATTTAGTGATTTAAAGATTTCCATATTTAGTCTATTCTCTAGATCCCCTGAACACTGAGCTGTAAGAAGCCATGGGGCTATATGCAGTGTTCACATGAATTAGTCTAAGAGAAGACATCAACCAATATAAAGCTGTTTGTTGCAAATGTTGCTCCGTTTTTTTTTTTTTAGCTAAAGCCGGGAGTGGATTGTGCAGGAGGGAGAAGGACAAGAACTTCCTATATATTCCCCATTCCTTTTGAAGCCAGTCAGGGCTTTGGTTAAAATCTGCAAAAGAAAATAAATATGCATCTTTTCTGCAACATGTGGCCTGAGCCTAAGGCTGTCCTGTTAGGTCTCCTTTACATATGGTCATGATACACGATTGTCAGAAGGAAATGGATGACAAAACTGATTCTATGGTTTTCTATGTGAACCATGTTGTATCCAGTGGGATTACATGTTTGGCACAAGCATGCAGCACATTTTTCTCCAGTCAACTATTCTGTCATCAACTATGTGCAATGTATAACATAACTGGCCAGTCATATATGTAAACTAACTTCAATATAATAACATATCAGCACAATGAAGCATAAACCACCTAGATGTATGGCTCCTCTTCACAGGTTTTCTGTGTCTTCTGTAAATATTCTTCCCTGGGTAGGAGGAAATCAATAGCCATTCTTCCTGTGATTAATAATGCCCTTGAATCGTTCAGCATTAATAACCTTCAGATTTTGTCATTTTTACGTAAAGCAGGAAGACGCTTTAATTGTAGGCTGAGGGGCGCCACAGGCCTCCGAATGATTTCATGTTCCTGCATACAAATGTGTGAACTAATAATTTTCAGCAACAGTTAATGGAAATCTGCACGTCACTTCATCTCGTGGACGTCAGCCACATCTGTGTGATCGGGGAGATAATGAAATAGTCCCTTCCCTTTCTGGCACATTTTTGGCTTAATGAAGGAAGGTGTTGAAAACTGAACAAATTATAATTTTACTGTGCGAAGGTATATATCTCTATTATTATATGAGCACCGATTGTGCAAAAATTAAAAAGTAGTAATTTTGGAGGGGGAACTCAGTAATCATGCCCCCTTTTGTGTCACATTGAACCATAGTTGGCGCTGCGGACCATCTAAGGTCCGCACTGGAACAGGAAGGACAGAAACCCTGCCCACCTAAAAAAGTGGTTGCCCAATTTCGGCTGATTTTACACTGAAATATCTCAACTGATTTAAGTGGAAGCACAGGCGGATTCGTCCAAATGCTAGTGTGAACCTGTTTTTTATCACTAAGGGCCGTTCACACGGAGTAAACGCGTGTATTCTGGCAAAATACACGTGTAAAAAATACACGTGTACAAATAAGATTCCCATTGACTTCAATGACATTTTTTACACGTGTAAAAATACATGTCAAAATGTCATTGAAGTCAATGGGAGTCTTATTTTTTACACGTGTATTTTGCCAGAATACACGCGCGTTTACTCCGTGTGAACGGGCCCTAAACGTTTCTTTGTCCTGATAGTGAAGGCTGTGTATCATGCATCTTCTCACTCTAGCTCGTCAGAGGATAGGGATCATAAATTTATGATGTACAAATTGTCAGCCATCAAATAAAATAAGAAAGGGGCTCAAAGAAGTTTATCCAGGTGAGAGTGACTTGGATGTCTCCTTGGTTTCTGAGCTCAGTCCTGGTTGTCAATACTGTGTATTATGCCAGAAGGTCCGACACCTAACATCCCACATCTGATCAGCGGTTCTCAGGAGCTGGAAGCAGACAGCTCTACTCACTGTGTAGTGGCAGCGACAGGTTACTACAGCACAGTTCACATTCACTTGATTGGGAGCTGAACTGTAGTAAAATCAGAAACTGCTATTTATTCCAAAATAGTGGCACACCTGAGGGCAACTTGAGGATGACATTAAACTAGACATTAATGTCCCCCTCCAGTTGCCCCCATGGTATAATGTTCCCCACCAGGTATCCCCACGGTTTAATGTCCATCTCTAGCTGTCCCCACGGTTTAATGTCCTCCACCAGATAACTCCACAGTCTAATGTCCCCCTTTAGTTGCCCCCACAGTTTAACTTCCCCCATCTGCTAACCCCACAGTTTAATAGCCACCTCTAGTTGCCCCCAGTTTAAACTGGGGCAGTTGAGGGACATTAAACCGTGGGGGCAACTAGAGGGGGACATTATACTGTGGGTGCATCAGAAGAGAAACTTAATACTGTGGGGTCAATTTGAAAAGAACATTATAATGTTGGGGCATATAACATTAGGATTATTGTGTAGGGAGCACAAAGAGTAATGGATCGGAATGGGTAGAGTCAATTCAGAAGTAGGTGGAGTTATATTTGCATATTTTGTCCCTCCTTCTGTCTTTTGAAAGTAGGGAGGTTTGTACTAAAGCTAAAAGATGGCCCAGAATTACAGCATCATAGATCAATAAAAGTAAAAGGAACCCTTTATCCGGGTAAAATCTGACTGTGTACGCACCAAAATTTCTGGACTAGAGGTTCAAGGTCTGAAACCCTCATATGATCGGAGACTACAACTAGAACAATGCAATACATCACATATAAAAATATACTTTGTTTCTATTTGTTATTGTCTGTACTACATGCGCCATATTCCTAAATGCAACTTGTATGCCAACTTTTTAACATATGTTAAGTGTTTATAAATGTTCCTCACGATCTTCTCTATCACGTGAACGTTTTTAATGCTGTATATTCATGTATGCAGTATATCGAGTGACTACAGTGTAACAGACTGATGGCAGATATCCAGTCAATATTCATTTAAAGTAACCACTAGACCTGTCTCTGAATTTTTGGGCAACTGCCCAGAAAAGAAAGCGAATTCTCTATATTCTGAGAAACTGTGGTTTCTTCTATAAAGCTAGTTTCACACACATTTATCTGTGTTTTGGTCATTTTTGCACAGAGGCTACATTTTACATTCGGGTCTGTTCGCATTTCTTTTTACAACATGTTCAGATTACTGTATGTCTGGGGAAAGCTCCCAGAAGACACACAAATCTTTACATATCTTCCCAAGTACCCAGTGTATGCCAAAAGTGTGTCCTGTTGGCGGGGTGTGCTTTGTTATGTGTCAGCATCCTACTATACTAGTACTATATAGGAACCCCAAGTCTGCTGTGTAGTGTATATAATGCCATGCGCAGTTTATACTGGACAGTGTCTGGGCCGTAGAAACTATCCACAAATTCTGGAGCGGGTGCTACTCATGTCCATACTTGTGGCACAGACTCACAGATACAAGTCTCTTTGCAGATCAGTGATTGCAGATGACATACTGATACAATGAAAACATGTTTTTGTGGACATTAAAAACCATGTCGTGTGTAGTCTTAAAGGAATTGTACAACTCATTTTTACAAGGTTTATACATACTGCAAACAGGGTCACACAAAAAAAAAAAAGGTTGTCCTGCATTGGCTGCTCCATGTAAGTCCCAGCTCATGTCTGTTTGTCAGGTGACCATTGTAGCCAATGACAAGCTCATCACTGCTCAAGTCAGCCAGTCATGTGACGTATGCGTCAGGACATAAACTTTTTATATATATATATATATATATATATATATATATATATATAATATATATATATATAGTGAGAGAGTGAAGAGTGTGGTCTGGGAAGACAAGTATGTCCCAGCCAGGCAGCTAAAGGGTGTTTGGTAAAGATTCACACCAGGGAGGTCAGCTGACTAATCAGGCCCTAATAACAGTCTGTCTGTGAAGACTAGCAGTATGGCACCACACAGACAGAGTTGAACTGTCCAGACCAGACCTCCACAGCAGGTACTGTGCCCCATCAATGTGTGGCATTATATACCGCTAGAAAGCAGTGCTTTCCCGGGAGCTGGAGATATTGGTACCATTAATTGCAGCACCAATGTCAGAAGGGTGGGCCTTTCAGTATTGATTGATGATATTGGTGCCGAAATTAATAGCACTGATATCTCCACCACAATATTGGGAAAGTCGACAGTGCGCTGAATTTAGTGCACCGTCAGCTTCCTAGGCCCTATATTGAGGACATGAAAGGTAGCCTTTAATACTAGTGATATATCCATCAGGTTATGGGGTTGTGGCAGGTAAACAATGACACAGCAGCTGATTGGTGCTTATAATTTAAAACTGATGACCTAATCCTAAAAATAGGTCATCGATATTAACCCCTTAGCACACCAGGACATTGAAGTACAATGTTCTTAGGTAGTCTATGGGTAAGTAACTTCATATACATTGGGTGCTGGTTGTTTAACATACATGAAGTCTAACCCTTCATATGTGATAGTCAATAGTGACAGCAGCAGCTGAGTAGTTAGAGGGAGGGCGTTTCTTCTCATGATTCATTGTCTCTCCATGATGATATTGCAGGGTGAGCCCAAGTTTAGTGAGAGTTCCCCAGCCTGCCATAATAGTATTAAGTTCTGCCACAGGGATGGCTTAGGCTAAGACCTCACGTTGCAGAAACGCAACTTTTTTTGTTGCAGATTTTGCTGCATTTCTTTGAACCAAAGCCAAGAATGGCTACAGAAGGAATGGGAAATATATAGGAAGTTCTTATACTTCTACCTTCCGCACAATCCACTCCTGGCCTTGGCTCATAAAACTGCAACAAAAAAACTGCATTTCCACACTATGGGGCCTCAGCCATAAAAGGGCTTTTTAAAAAATGTATTTATTATTGATGACCCTTCCTCAGAAACGCAGCTATGATTTGATGACAGGGTTATCAAAGAGGGGCACTAAATGCATGAAAAGATAGCAGATGGCTCTGTACATTATATAGTACGACATAACTGCAGATGAGCGCCCATTCACTTAACCTGAGGAAATCATGGCTGGGATTCTAACAAGTACCAGACCATAGAAAACTCCTGCATTCATGGTTGTATCAATTGGCAGTCGATGAAGAGAAAGGCTGTCACCATTTAGACGTTAGGAAAAAAAAAATCTTTAAAGCTGTTTAATGAGTGTCATTAACCTCAAGTATATGTTACGTCTTATTGCCTTTCATCCATCGGAGCTTCAGGTCAGATAGAGATGTGCGCCAGAGATGCAGCACCTCACATTTTTACTGAAAGCTACTGTATATGCCATTTGTATGCCTCTATAAATAGTGACCAATATATCATTATGTGGTTATGTGGAGCACACAGTCAGCACTAGCTGTTCTGTTTGCAGACTGCTTACGGAATAAAAATAGAGTGGCCATTCATGGTTTTTAAGGTGTTTTAGTCACAGAGGTGCTACTATCTCAGTGTTCCTCTAAGACATCTGTTGATTTATGATTTGATGTTTTCAGCTTCATTTGCTTTCTGGGTATTTTAGCACAAACTGCACATATGCCACACACATCCTGCGAGATCATTCTTTGGAAAGGCATACATATGGCATGGAGTCAATTACAAAAACCTAAAGAAATTACAACTATGGTTATAACACTGATACAGTGTTTCTGCAAAATTCCAAATTCATACTTATATCTTGGTTAGATTTTTAATAACTACTATATTTTGCTATGGTGGGTGTGATAAGACCACACAATGGGGTAGTTACCCCTAGCAACCAGATTGCACCTCTCATCGCAAACAACAACAAAAACCTAATGGGGTATATTTATTAAAGGTCTAAAACAGACCAGTCACAGCATAGCCTAATTTTTCTATTTTGCTCATGAAATATTAGTTACATTGTGATTGGTTACTATTAGAGATGAGCGAGTAGTATTCGAAACGGCAGTTTCGAATAGCACGCACCCATAGAAATGAATGGATGCAGCTGGCACGCGGGGGGTTAAGCGGCAGGACGCCAGCCCCGTCTGCCTGCCGGCTGGCTCCATTCATTGCTATGGGTGCGTGCTATTCGAAACTGCCGTTTCGAATACTACTCGCTCATCTCTAGTTACTATAGGCCACCAAGATAATTTTTAGACCATTTTAACAAGAAGTACCTTCTCTGTCATGTGGCACCCCCAACGCCGTAGCCAACTACTCACACCCCCTTAAAGGTCATCTTCCTGATACTCACCTACTATCCCAGTTCCCTTTACAGGACATCATTGGGGGGCAGGGCTTTTACAAAAGCTCAAAAAAAAAATCAGTGAACTTAAATACCATATTTTCATATTGAACATGGATATTCGGGGCTTCAGAACCAATTACTATTTGTCCTAAGCTACAATGTTTCCAACTTATAATGGGCATCCTGGAACAGGTCAAATGGTTGTCCACCATTCTACTTAAGCTCTACTTCTCACGGAGTAGAGGACCCATTATAGTGATGGGTAGAGGTCCCAGTGGCATGGTCCACAGCCGTTCTATGTTATCACCTATTCTATGGTTGGTTTGGTGGATATCTCCTTTAATTTTGATACATCAGAAACCACCCTATAGATAGGAATCTTCTTTTTAGTACAGATGAGAAGTGTGTATGCTCTTCTATCAGAAGGCATCTGAGAACATAAGGGAAAATATTCATATCAGGTTCCAGAACATAAACCAAATGCATCAGGAGACCCTCATTCATAGGTTGAAAGCTAAAAGTCTCCTTTGGACCTTTCTTTTGTCAGTGTACATTAGGGTTGTAGTGTACGGTCTACTGTACTATTCCATACAGAGACACCTAGCAAAAAAAAGTAATGTATACCTTGTTATAATTTATAAAAATATGGGCACCTATAGGTGACAAGTGCCACAAGTGTCATCCATTAAATACATAGGTCCAAGGTTTCTGTCTAAAAAGACTCCCAATAGAGTCCTTGGATGCATACTGCAAAGCACAGTGTAAATGGAGCCAAACCCTCAGTGCAAATAACCGGACACGCTGAAGTTTCACATAAAAAGCAGCTTTATTTCAGTCCATATTTTGTTGAGACGTTTCTGGGATGAGGTCATTAGAGATGATGATCTATTCCAGTGCCTTTAATAAGATGTCTGGTCAGCAGCCATGGTGTTCTGCTTAACACGCAGCGCTGAGAGATTTGCTGTCGGCACATGTGATCCAGAAAACATCTGCAACCCTTCCGATCCCAGGTAAAAGCTATGGTGTGATGATGTACATCCACTAAGAAAACCTCTCTCAGTGCATCATTAATAATGGATTTGCTCTCGTCAGTGGCAGTGAAATAGTTAAAAGGCAAGATTTTAAAATATTTCATCTTCGTGAAGCACCATTGTTACAGTCAGGGGATGGAGCATTCAAAGGCTGCCCCAGTACTAGGAAACTGTCCGGCAATGCCATCATATACAAACACACACTGGTTTTGCTTTTTTTTGGAAATTCAGTAAAGACTTTCTTGTACCTTGTGTTATGGTCATAGACGTACAATACATAATAAGCCGTACCAGAAGAAGGCCGTGTGTGCAATACATACCACAGAAAGGATTTGTTACTATGGAGGTGTACAATAAAGTCTACTCTAGCTGTAGACTTTAAATAAGTTGCCAAATGGCAAGAATATAGTTTTTATTTTATATTACAAGTAGCCTCGTCTGCTCCGTCATCCTTTAATATTTATGGTGTCAGGTTTGAGTAATGGTTAAGGCCAGCGTGGGCCTGTTTGTTAAATCACATCTTTCATAAGTGTTTTGGATGGCGGATTCATCTCCCTGTGGTATGTATGATTCATCCATAAACACACAAGGAGAAGAGAGTCTTTATTGAAGAACCTGCGGGAAAGGACAGTAAGTGTAAAGGCGTCACCAACCTGAACACTGTCAGCCTGCACATTCCTCAAACTAATTTGCACATTTAGGATATATCACTGCTGGTTGTCATTTGTAAATTAAGACGATGGGGCAAGAGAGGATAGTCCAATATTGCCGGTGAAAATAAGTATCAACTTAGTAGATCGAATGTCTGGAGACACTGGATGGAGCAGCAGTAGGCCACAAAACTGACGGCCGTTCTCCTGAAAGAGAAAGCAAGGGATGTGTCAGGAGTCAAGGTATCACCTCACTATATACATACACCTATGTATTTACCTTAATATGTGCTGTTATTAAAGGGGGGTTCTAAGCGGTTTGGTTTTTTCACCCCTTAAAATAATATATATTAGATCAGATCATAAGGTCAGAAAAACTGGAGACCCGAGTGGAGACTTTATGCTGAATCCCCAACCGAATGAGGTTAGTATACACTGTATTATTTTACACCTTGCTGGGCTGTTAAACAAAAAAATTAGAACACCCCTAAAACTGTCAGAAAATGCTTAAAAAGGAGTCGTCCCTTCCTATTACATAAATAAAAACAGCTAACAGTTGTGTAAAATAACCAAAGGCGCAGCTGCAGGGCTGGTACACTGGCTGTGACAGTCATGTCGACACCACTGAGGTCACTGCTGCAACAACATTGTAATACTACAGCAAGAAGAACAGAGACTGATGGGGGACCAGGAAAGAGTTGCATATTAGTGGCAGAAGATTGGCAAGTTTCTTCTAAGCTTTCATGAGGTTGGACAATTCCATTCAGTTAAAGTGTTGGATCAGTCTGAAAATGACTCAGAAGAAGTCGATTTACCCAATAATAAACACACTGTAAATTCTATACAAAGATACATTAATTTTGCCGCACCACTGATTTTCTCAACAAGTCTGAATCTATGATCGTTTGGCATCCTTGGATTCATCTTCATGCCACAATGTTGCAAAAATTAGATTCTGGATAAATACCAACACCAAGGATTAATGGAGTCAAAAATGTCCCATAGACTTATATCCTGCATTACTTCATAAACTGGACACTTTTTTTTTTTTCATATTTGCAAAGAGAACATTTGGTCAGTTTTGTATATGTTAATGAGCTTCTGAACTTTACCTGTCTCTTGCAGTATTATATCCAGGTTTGTATGGCTACTGACTACAGGACCATCCTCTTACATGCAGTAAGTGGGCAGTTCGGATTACAACACCAGAATGCTATGAAGCAACCCAGCTGTAGGTGCAGTAAGTATACTATATATTTGTTAACCTACACTTAAGAACCCATCACATCTTGTTTCTACTATACTCATTACAATACCAATGACTACTACACCAAAAAATACATTAGATAAAGTGCTGCTAATACTACTGAGCCTAGTTCTATATCTGGGATATCCTACACTCTTAGGATCTACAAATATTGGAGCCCATTATTGAGATTTATGGATTACCCTTGATGTAGTCCAGCCATGGGGGTCTCTCTCAAAGGAAAGAGCTTTGGATAAACGATAGTAAACATGGACTGGCTGCAGCGATGGCAGTGCCCTAGAGGACATTGCAGTAACTCCAACAGACTTCTGGGTAATGAGATGTGGGAAAGGCAGCTTACATCTAATAAGAGAGAAGCATAGTAGTCAGGTTATAATACTCCATATAATATACCCCATTGAAAATTAGCATAGCAAGCTTCTGCCCTTTTATTATAAACAACTTTCTAGAAATCATTTACTGATATAGAACTACAACAGAGACCATTTACTTGAACTAGGGTCATCTGCAAGGTAAGGCCGGGGCCTCAAAGGTCAGACCCCCCACCAAACATAATAATATGGCATATTTTACTGATATGCTAATACATTATAAAGTACGTAAAACCTGCTAAAATAGTATAACCATATACTTTTGTGATTCAATGTGATCAGCAGTCTACCAACACAGAAAAGGAATATATTTTATAGCAGACAAGCTCTCTGGATGTCACCACCGTTGCACTCCTTCCCTTTGGGGTCCAATAAGTGGATGCCACTATAACCACCACTTTATTAACACTTTGAGAATTATACCAAAATCTTCATTTATACGGTAGTTATTTGTCATACTAATCCATTACTCTAAAAGCTGGAGTGGCTGGGTCAGAATACACATGGTAGAATGTATAGAACCTGGGGGCAGCACTGCTTTATAGCTCTTCTTTCTAAAGAACATCAGCCTATGCCAGGATCTGGACGCAACTAACATCCTGTACAAACTCATTTCCTAAGTTTAGTATTTACAAACCAAAGCTCAATGCCAATGTGTAGGTGCTAGAATTAAGCTGGGAGTCGCCGTTTTGCAGGCTATAATAATATTCATGGAAAGGTTTTCCTGTTTTGCTAGTAACTGTAGGCAAAAAGATCAGCGTCACCTGGTAAGACCGAGCAGAAAGCAGCATGGAGGGAGCGCAGCGCCAGTTCTTGTAGAGGCAAAACTGAGTCAGTGGACAGACCTATGGACTTCACCTCTACTGGGAGGTGGACGCTCAGTGGCCCAGAGGTGAAAGAAAGCAGCTTTGTTTCAGATATGGGAACAGGCGAGCCACAGCTGTGAGGATGGAAGGAAGGAAACTGTTAACATCACAAGGTGTCTTTCTTTCCTGGAATTCTCTGACAAAGGCATCTACATGTCTAGAACAGCTAAAAAATATTAAACCACGCTCTAAGCAGGCAGCCATTTCCAATCACTTAACAGTGGAAAATTGTGATCACAGCCTGGCACCTATCCAGAGGGACATGGGGCTGAGGTTTATACAAGACAAGATACATCACACAGGGACTATTCAGCAAAATAAAACTGGGCCGTATTGTTTGCTACACAGTTTAATATAATGACATTATTGCTTTATCTGTCTTGTTCTTCTAATGTACTTTTTTATCTATTAAAGAATATCTGTATGACCAGAAAGCAGCAAGAGAGATGCCAGGGTGAAAAGGCTGACCAGGGGTCCTTACTAACCTCAGACCAATGAATTTAAGGCAAAATAGACAAAATATCCAACAAATGCAAACTCTAGATTAAAATTGGTTTCCTATTTATATCTGTATCTAGGGAAGTTGAGAAAAATAAAGTGAGGCACCCAGAGACTTATGGACCCTAGTGCAAAATTTGTAAGAGGGCGCAAACTTACTAAGTGCCATCTACTATACTTGAGTCTTAGGTGGTCTCCCTCAGGTATCAGGGGTTGGTTGTGACTGCTCCATGTGCATAACCCTACAAGCACCACAACAGCTCTCTCTGAGGCCATCACTCAGCTTTCTCAGACTCCTGCCTGGCAAAGTGTTGTAGTCTCCTTATCTGTTCTGTTGCTAAAAAAAGGAAGCTGGACTATGACTAGTTGGTGATCCATACAGAAGTCATAATATATATGAACCAGCTTTCCCTGGATCACGTATATAATGACTGAATAGGATTTTTAACAACTTGAAAAAAAAACTTAAAGGGTTATTCCAGCCTGAATCAATAGATAAAGTGATAAGCGGTGTATCAATGACGGTTCTAATGCTAGCCTTTAGCCACAAGCCCGCGGTATGGAGGAGTTTATATGGAGTGGTGCTCAAGTACTCAAGTATGTACCCTGCCATTATAAGCAATTCAATGCTATGGCACTGAACCGAAACAGCCAAAGACAACGCTCCCACCGCTCCAGTGATAAGTGCTTCAGGCAGGAATACCCCTTTAAGTCACTGTAACTTTACTCCAGAAGTAAAGCTGGACTTACCCACTGCAGCCAATGACTTTGTTGTAGAGATAAGAGGGCAGACCCTTCAGCTGAATATTGTTGTCCACATAAACATACTGTAGCTCCCGGGATCTTCCCAAGTCTGGACATGGAAATAAAGGAGACAATAACATCGATTAATTAGAAATAAAATTGCAATAAAACAAAATTACTGCACGTGGGAAACCTTCGCTTGCAAAATTCAATGCATGGAAAATGCAAAGTCGAATCTTACTCAATACTTGTAAATGGCAAAAACACATTGTTTTCCTGTAATTTAGTGCGGTATTAATAGAGGTTGTGACCTGCCCTAATTATTAAAGACTGAAGACAGGTGAATTTTTAACATTCCTGGTTTATATGTCTGCCTGTAGCTGGTCCATGAGTTCACTGAATCTCAGCCAAGCAGAAACATTAATGTCACTCTATTATACAACATTCCCACCAGGGTATCTGCTGTGGCCATCCGCCATCTTCAGGCTAGAGGGGGCAGAGAGTTCACTCCATAAGCTGCTTGAAGGCACAGTGCAGACCCTGTCAGCAATGATATAACCGTGTGTTAACCCCATGCATGCATTTCACCAGCTGATCCTGTATGGAGAAGCTTCCCCTGCTCTCGCGCGGTGTTGTCACTCTGCTGGCCCCTTGGCCGTAGCCCAACACATTATTTTTTATCACCGCAGCTCAGATGTTGGCAGCTGCAGTACTATTGTCTGGAGAGTAATGCTTGTGATTTACATTGAGCTATGGACTGGTCTAGTGGTGATAGCCAAACTCACACAAAGTCCAAATATGGGAACTTCTGCTAACTGTGCAGAAGGGACAAAACTAAGTGATGTTTGTACAGAGGCAGCACCTTGCCAAGAGCACATTGATGTGGTACAATAGACATTTCGGAGGGGAGGAGAAGGTAGCGATAAAAATGACTCATGCATTAACTCCTGCACTTCACATGTCACAGCAGTAAAGCATCATGGTGTACGGTTAATGTTAAAGCAAGGTTAACCCTTATTGAAACTTGGACATTTATGGATCCCATGATATTGTAATATTCTGCATATACCGTATTTTATTTCTAGATTTCTATTATTCTGGTCTTACTTTTTCTGCAGACAAAAAAGGCTTACAGGAGATTATTTACATCCCTACAACGGCAAAAGATATCACACATGGAGACCCTATAGCTCAAGAGAACGGCATTGTATTCTGTAGTATTGTCTGCCAAAAGCAATGCCCGTGTAGCACAACATCTGGAGATAACAAATGATCATTATTGTCAGATTCAGACATAATCCAACACTAAAAACTTGTTATGCCTCTGTAGACACAGTTGTATGGAGCTATAATATATTCATGTGCATGAGCCATAAACTGTTCCCATCTATCCAAGGGTACCAAACATGTAGCAGTGTTAACAAGGCAGCAGGCATGGGATTTACTAACAGCGTAGAAATTGGGCACTGAATGCCAGTAGTTAGAGTAATGCAAAGGCGCCCATCTCTGCCATTAACTTGGTTTAGTCTGAATATTACACATTGCAGCCAGGGAGGAGATATATGTGAACGTCCTTGACACTGTATATGAATGGTGTAGTTCATGGGCACATAAACACTATCTTTAATGGCCGTTTATAGACGTCTAAAGGAAGAAGTGTCACATAATGTTGACATTTACAAGCATACAATTGGCAGATGAGTTCAGAACGAAAGTAGATTCTACAGGCAGAGCTTAGACTATGTCCTTTTAGTATTTCTATTTATACACATTTCTAGGTTTAATACATAGATATAAGTTGTAGGCTAATCAGAAATATGCACATTCTTAACCCATGCTGTGCTGCTAACTACTGGCCCGTCTGTAATCTCCCCCTTATGTACAAAATCTTTGAACACTTGGTCTATTCTCGTTTAATCCGCCATCTTTCTGCTCTCTTCTTGACCCCTTACAATCTGGCTTCCGCACTCTGCACTCTACTAAAATGGCCCTAATAAAAGTCTTCAATGATCTCCTGACAGCTAAATCTAATGGGGACTATTCTTTTCAAATTTTTCTGGATTTCTCAGCAGAATTTCACACCATAGACCAAAAACTCTTCCTCCCTATGTTCCGCTCTTTCGCCTTGCGGACACTGCGCCATCTCACGGTTCTCCTCTTATCTCTCAGACTGCACTTTCATTGTATCATTTGTGGGCTTTGTGTTTCCCCTCTTCGCCTTGCTGTTGGGGTCCCTCAGGGCTCAGCTCCGGCCCTTCTATTCTCACTCTGCACAGCCCCTATTAGACAAATCAACAGCAGATTTGTCTTTTGGTACCATCTTTATGCTTATGACATTCAACTATACACCTCATCTCGTGACATCACCCCAAATACAGAACATCAGTGACTGTCTCTCTGCTGTCTCTAATATCTTGTCTTCCCTCTATCTCAAACGGAATCGCACATAGACTAAACTACTGCTGTTTCCCTCATCTATTAACCGACCTAGCCCTGTTATTTCCATTTCAGTCTGCGGTCTTACCATAACACTGAGGCAGCATGCCCACTGTCTTGGGGTTACGTTTGGACATGTGGGCGTGGGGTAAAGGAAAGCTCTGAGGCAATCACACGCATGCTCATGTCATCTGTACCTCAAAAACATCTCTAGAATTCGCCCTTTCCTTTCCATGGAAACATTAAAGACTCTTATTGTTCACTGACCATTATTGACTTGACTACTGTAACTCCTTACTAATCGGTCTTCCCCTCACTAAACTCTCCCCTCTATAATCTATCCTGAATGCAGCGGCCAGGCTCATCTATCAGGCTAGACGCTACAGCGATGCCTCTTGTCTGTGCCAGTCGCTACATTGGCTGCCTATTCATTACAGAATGCAATATAAACTTATCACCCTCATCCACAAGGCTCTCCACAATGCTGCATCTCCTTACATTTCCTCCCTCATCGCTCTCTGTCACCCAGCCAGTGCTCTCTGTTCAGCCAGTGACCTAAGACTAACATCCTCTATTATCAGAACCTTTCACTCTCATATCTAAGACTTCTCCCGAGTTGCACCACTTCTCTGGAATGCTCTACCCCAGACAATCAAATTGACTCACAACTTCTACAGCTTCAAGGGGGTTTAAGCTATAAAGGGGATTACTTATACAAACACTTACTGTATACCCTATCTAGAGAATAACATACAAGTGTCTGATCAGTATGGTTTGCCACCAATCACAAGAATAGGGGTACTTGAATGGAGCAGTATTTGCACATGAAGGGTAATGCTTTATTCCTGTCTGTGACACTTCTGGAGACATCTTATCTTTATGGTGGTCCCATAGCAAGTCCCAGAGTATATGCACCACCTGTCACTCCACTGATATGGGGGTACAATGCATCCCTGTTTTCATAACTTGTGGTGACCCCATCGATCAGAGAGTTACACCCTGTACTTTTGAGAGGTGGTGGAATAATGGGAAATTTAAGTGGCGAATATGGTTTTATCTACTTATAATCACGTGAATAAAACTAGATATTAATATTTTTCAACAAACAACAAATGTGGACATCACCTTGGGATTTAGATCAGTCTAGACTTGGTCATATACAATAATGTACACAGGATTTGTTCCCTCAACTAACCAGAAATGTCTGATTATGCAGCAGAGAAGTCACAGCCTTTACTTGCTACTCCATTGTATGACTCTATAGTGGGCACACGTGTACAACTGTGGCCAGTATATTACCATCAGTAGGATACGTGCAAGATGTCCTAATGTATAATCATCCTGTACCATTAGGAGGTTCCCTTTTGGAAACAAATCATTTGTGTATTCTAGATCTCAGGTTTGTCACAAAGTGCTTTCTGTAACTCAGCTTATGTGCTCATATCAGAAGAGTTGGAATGCTTAGCAACAATTCACATTGGAAGTATTTTTGTCTGTAATTTCTCTAAAGAGTCTGTGTGACGTTTGTCATGATTTCTTAGGCAAGTTAACTTGTGATCATTAACGTTTATGAAAAACACATTGGTTTCCATGTTTTTCTACAACACTCACCTAAAGGCAGAGATGCCAGGCGATTCCCAGCCATGGAGAGCTCATTCAGACTGGCTAGCTGGCAAAGGTGGCGGGGAATGCTGCACAGGAAGTTCCGATCCACTGTCAGGTAACGCAATGACTGGCAAAGGTGCAGCTTCTCTGGTAAAGTGACCAAGTGATTGGTGGAAAGGTCTAATGTTTGCAATTCCTTCAGCTTACCAATTTCTATAAACATGAGCACAAGGAGAAAATAAGTCACAATGACACAACTGTTCATTCACAAAAGAAGCAGGTGGAGCCTAAATTCACTTCACTGATGTAAAGAGATTCTGTAGTTGGACTTCAGAACAATACAATGTATCTTGGCTCTATGCAAAGTAAATGGTAATGGGGTTGATCCAAAAATAAAAAAATATTAAATTTACAGATTTGGAATTTATTTTATTGCTCGTACACAATACTGCTGCATACCATCGAGTGTCAGTGGCTATGTATACTCAGCAGATCAGTCCCTTAGCCTGGATCTTCTTGTACATTTGTGTCAGACTGATTGCTGCTACTATGCAGGTCAGCCAATATGGGTAAGTGAACTTACGGTATCTTTCAGCACAGCATAGCACAGGGCACCAGAAGTGGACATACTGAAGAATTAATAGAACCAGGCACCTATTACTCCTACCCTCCGGTCACACACTCCCCCATTTAGTTTCTGTCTGATCTTGTCCTGCTTGCCAGCGGATTTCTTTTGGGCTGGAGTTGCACCTGTCCCGTGGGTGACAAATAAATAGTTGGACTTTATTGTAATCGACTAACCCAGTGGTTCTCAACCTCTTCAAGCAAAGTTCTCCCTCGTAAGAAAACGTGACCGGCTGACGTCATCTCTGTATGCCTTTGGAGCAGGGGGAGCCCAGGACAGGTAAGTAACACTGTATTTCTTCGATTACCTCATCGTGGCCTTGACTAATTATATTCTGAGGGTCTGAAGAGACCCTCAGAGTACAATTGTAGTTCGTAAATAATGAACCCCACAAACTACCACTGGTAGGGGTGTTAGGTAGGGATTAGATTCCCAATGGAAAATTTTATTTTTTTTTGTTTCACAATTAAAAATGTATATTTAATCGTGGAACAACCACTTTAGTGTTGAGGTAGCAGTACATAACACAGGCTGCCCTACAGCCTATACTAGATAAATCAGAGCTCAGGTAAAACAAGGATCTGACATATGTTTCAGGAGATATGCTGCAACCATGTCACTCTATTCCCAATGTTACCCAACAGCTACTATATGTGCACGGCCGGCTTCTGGCTGTTCTAACTACATACTAGAAAGAATTAACCTGAATTGAAGAGATTAGTGTGAGTTTGGGATGTGTCTTATAGGCAGCACTGTGCACCACATATCTGTTTTACACAGATGGAGGGGTGGAAACCAAATCCTCTAGTACAGCTACCCCTCTATTAACTTTTACTAACTCTATAAATACCAGGAATATATCCATTCAAGTAACTTAAAAACTTTCATCTTATTAAAGGTGAACCTTCATACAACAGGGTATTGCTTAAAGAGGTTGTTCCATTACAGACACTTATCTCCTATCCACAAGACAGGGGATAATTAAAACATCACTAGGGGGTCTGACCACTGTATTCCCCAGCGGTCAGGAGAATAGGGGATCTACAGTTCCCCCATGAATGAAGCACCAATTCGCATATATGACGGGCCCTCCATTTAGACAAGAGCGATAGTGCTTCCTTCACAGGGTTAATGTAGGGAAACATTCAGTGACACTTATTCCCTATTCTGTTTAGATTAAGGACAAGTGCGTGTAACGGGACAACCCCTGATATATAACTTTACAACCGATTTAGAAGTAGGTGCATATTGGACAATGGATGAGAGCAACTGAAGCAAAGTTTCTGTGCTCCAGCTGCCAGCTCTGGAATCTGTGACTTATATCAGCAGAAGGTTCTTTACGTTTGCCAATAATTGGCACCTTATTCTGCTGATAAAAGGCAGCAACACTGAATTCACTTTGGTTGACTTGCTTGAGTACCCAAACCACTCAGGCTTGTAAAAGGAAAGATCAGAGTAACAACAGATTTAAAGAGGTCAAGACACCACTCCAGATCGGTTATGTTTTAGTATATACTAGGATAAACTGTTTCATATAAGAAATCTTTTGTTAGGACTCTGCATGGTGTTCTTCCACTGTTAGCAATGTCTGAATAAGTTGGTAACTGGGTCTTACCATTCACCTTGTCAAAGGTGCGAGTCCCTATGCAGTCTGGCGCGGTAAGTTCTGTTTGCTCCGAATCATAGTGTATAAGGGCACATCCCCAAATGGTAACACCCGGGTGTCAATTTATTAAACATTAATATTCAGGAGGAACAGAGGAACACTGCAACACTGAATATCATAAAAATATGATCCAGAATTGTTACTTTACGAGGAATACCAACAGGTTCTTTTTACAGCTCCTCCAAGGGCGAGGTTCACTTTAATACCATGCAATGGTTTTAATTCCTGGTAAATAAAGTAGTTTCATTTTACAAAATGCTGCTATTGTTCAGTCATTTAATACAAAGTGTGCCTGTAATGTGGTTAAAAACCAAAATGTTCAGAAAAATGGTATGTACATTTTAGTACAAAGGCATTACGCTATCAGTCTTTTATTCTCCTCCTGCCGCAATGAACAACAGATCAGGGTTAAAAGAACTTCCAGGAAATCAGACTGTACCTGGACAGTTGCAGTATTAATCACACAGCATTTCCTTTCACTACTACTTCAATATTACAAGAAGACGCAAGGTTCTGACTGGCAAGATCTCGGCGATCTCAGACACCTGCTGAGGCTCTGTGACGCAGATGTTAATGTAGGTCACAAGTTACCTGGAGGAAGGTATTTCAGGCGGTTGTTTGTTAGCCGTAAATGGCGCAGTGATTTAAGTCTTCCAATGTCAGGGCAGAGGATTTCAAGGGCATTATCACTGAGGTCCAAGGACTGCAACTTCACCAGCGAACCAATGGCTGTAGAGAAAGTTAGAAAGAACTTTGAAACTGCAAATGTGCTGAAACCTTCTGACTTCTAATCAATTCAATATTTGTGCTGAGTAGACAATGGTATAGATTTACTATTGAAAATGCACCAGAATTTTGGCCCAATTTGCACCAAAAAATAAATAAATTACTACAAAGTATAGGAGCCTTGAGAAAAACTAAGCAGACTCAGAGATGGTGTAAATGTAGAAGAGACAGGCTAAAGGTATGTTCACACACACACAAAAAAGTCTGCTTCAGGTTTTAGAAGTAGGTTATCAAAGTGTTTTTTCCAAATACTTTGTGGCTTTTGAAGTAGATTTTGAAGATTTTTTTTGAAGCAGTTTTTTTTGTTGTTGTTTGTATTTTAAGGGATTTTTCCTAGAATCCAGCGTTCGGTTTTCTAAAATTATCTTTTTCCCCAACATTTCATTGACTGTCAGCTGAAATCTACGTGAAGATGGCACATGATGCTTCTTTTTTTGCCACTGCATCCAACTGAAATAGGCAGATTTTGAGATTGAAAATGCCTCAAAGTCTGCTGCAAACATCCTACCTATACGCCAGATTTGTCATCCAGCATCATTCATTGTGATAAATCTGGTGCATTTTTAAAGCAGTCTATTGCAATTTTGCACAATTACCGTATTTTTCGGACTATAAGACTCCACCCAAATATGACAGGAAATGGGGGGGGGGGTGTTTTATAATCTGAATGTAGTGAGTGGGGTGCCAAAGGAGGAGCAGGGGTCACATCGGGCAAGAGCAGGGTTGCTCGAAGTGATATGGTTCCCCAACTGCTACAGTCAGCCCAGGTGAGGTGAACACTTCTACTCACCTCTCCTGGGCTTCTGTTCCATCCTGTTCGGGGCACTTTCGGCCTGTAATTGAGGTCACGCATTACAGACGTCACTGCTGGGACCTGTGATTGTGCCCCAGCATAATGACATCAGCACACCCCATGTGACCACTGAGGCCCAATAACAGGCCCCAACAATGAAGTCTGGGATGTGTGACCTTCGTCGCAGACTGAAGAGGACCAAAGATGTTGAAGAGAGTCGGATTGAGCAAGGATGCCCAGGAGAAGTGAGGTATGGAGTGTATAAGTGTTTTTTATTTTCCCATCACCTCCCCTGCTCCTCTGATTATACACTGGGGTCCGAGGAGACCCCAGTGTATAATAATAGCACCTGGTCACTGTGGAGCAAATTATACTGAATGGGGGCCATTCAGGGGAGCATATTGTTGGGGCCAGGCAGTGCAGGCACATTAAGAGAAGAAAGCCTGTGCCGTCCGAATGTACCTCCATCACATGACTGGAGTGTGCCACAACAACATAGTCAAATTCCATTGAAGGGCCAATGTGACCTGTCAATATAGTTTTGCAACAGATGCAGGGTCACAACTCCCATCATGTGTGGGCAGGTTGGGATGATGGAGCTATAGTTTGACAACAGCTGCAGAGCCACAGTAGTTGTGCAAAACCGCTGTCCCCAAACAAGAGTCTTACACAACAAGTGGCCCTCTAGCTGCTGGGTTTCTACTGGCTGCTAATTGACAGTTTCTCCCTATACACAGTAAATGGAAGATGCTGTCAGTCAGTGACTCAAGAGTCCACCATTCACATATGCAATTTTAGGAATGGAAAAATATAGATGGTCAACCGACAACACGTGGAAACTGAAATTGCGATTGTCACTTGTGAAAAGCCATAAGGAAAGCATGAAATAAAAGAACTGGCACACATATTTGTGACACCTACCAAGAGAGAGATGGCTCATTTATATGCTACATTTTTTTAACAATAGGTGTAACTATGTCATGCAAGCATTAGGCCACATTATAACATAAGAGACACTTACCTTCTGGGACAAATACAATGTTATTTGAGTGCAGATACCTTCAGAAACAAGAAAAAATACAGAACAGCTGTTACCCTGAAGGACTTGGACGTACATTTCCAGACATGTTAATACACTAGAAGCATCAAGGACAAAGAAGAGACACTGTTCCTGTATACTACTGAGAGGCAGGCAAGCAGAAGTAAAAGCTGTCACTTGGTTAACTCATTCTCGTGCCTTAGCACTTTTTAGACTCTTAAGTACCAAAGAGCTCATCATACAACAAGCATTTCGGATCAGCCCTATTTCACACCAGACTTCTGGGCAATGCATGCCTGTCCTATTGGAAAAAAATGGAAAAACCGGCGAATATATGGTTTCTATATGCCTGTCCTATGTAACGTATATGTGGCCTAAGCAAATGATGTGATTCTGACATGGCTGGCCACACTTACGACAAGGCTCTGTGATGTCAGAAAACTTTTCTGATAGTTGATTTTATAATATACAGTGATCATTGGCTCTGTCATTTACTAAAGCTGAAAATATATTAATATAAACCAAACCGTTTCATAAAATAGAACCCATAAGAAGAAAACTAAGGGCATGAAGCATCAAGAAACTCGTCAATACAGTTTGCTCTGACTCAATAAGCAGTTTCCAAAGTAAAAAAAAAACAAAAAAAACCTAGGCGCCATGGGCTCCTACACTGGAAGATTTAGGAGCAAAAATACATTTTTAGTTGCCAAACCGTATAAAGCTTGCCAGTGGTTCCTTTTAACAGTAAAATGCTCTCATCAGAGCACCCCCACCCAGTAGAATACTCTTCCCTGTGACATATAGTATAATGGCCTCCACCCCCAGAATATATGTGACTCACCCCAGTGCCCTCCTTCACTATATACGATACCTTCCCTAGTGGCTCACACCTTTTATAATCCTTTCTCCAGTGGACACCATCCTTTACAATGCTCTCCCGAGTGGCTCAAATACTTTATAATACAGTCCCTAGTAGCACAAACGCTTTATAATACAGTCTCTATTAGCCCTCACCCTTTATATGGCTCTTCCTAGAGACTCCCATGCATTATAATACAGTACCCAGTGGATCCCCTTTATAACGTTCTCTCCAGTGCCCCCACCCTTTATAATGCAGCCCACAGTGGCCCTTACACTTTATTATATGAAAGCACAGGCCGATTAAGATGGTTCATCCACTCTACCAGGTTTCACACAGTATGTAACCTGCCACACAAGAGACAACAAAACACTAGACTTGCTCTTTGCCAATGTAAGGGATGCATATAACTCATCTGACCTACCACCCCTAGGTAGATCGGATCACAACCTGGTGCATCTGCGACAGATTTACATGTCACTTGTGCGTAGAGAACCAGCTGTTACCCAGACAGTGAAAATTTGGTCAGAGGAAAGTGTCGAGACTCTGAGGGACTGTTTTAATATTACAACATGGGAAGTGTTGCAAGAGTCATTTCCGAGTGACATTGAGGGACTTACACACTACATAATGGACTGCATTAATTTCTGTGTAGACAGCACGGTACTAACTAGAAGGGTGAAGTGTTTCTTCAATAACAAACCATGGATCAACTCTGAGATTAAAGCTCTTCTCAAGGAGAAAAAGAGAGACTTTAGATCTGGTGACAAAAATTGCCTGGGAGAGGTGCAAAAAAGTTGAGATGGCAGATCAGAGAGGAGATGGCCAACTACAGGCGGGAGATGGAACTACAGGTGGGGCAAGGAAGGCTCAGCAAAGTGTGCAATAGCCTTAAGGCAATATCTGGCCACAAGCAGAAGGAAGGTCTCCAGATAGAAGGAGATAGGAAATGGCTTAACAAGCTTAAAGGGGCTCTATCAGCAAAATCATGCTGATAGAGCCCCACATATGCGTGCATAGCCTTTAAAGGGGTTGTCCCATCACAAGGATCCTATCTATACTGCTTGTTAATGTGAATGTAAAACTTTTCCTAAATACATTGCTTCAGCAAAACTGCTTTGTCTGTCCACTATCTTACTTTATTCAATTTTTTGTGGCCACAGCCCTGACTTAGCTGCTCCTGAGTCAAATGATGTATCTGCTGCTCTCAGGGGGGAGGGAGGAGGGGCTAAGTGCAGGGAGCCTGTGTATCTAGCTAATCCTGTGTCTACACCATGTGACCTAGCTTCCTGTTAGCAGATAGAGGAGAGGAGCTGCTTTCATTTCTTCTGTTCTCCCAGTTATCAGGCTAGCTAATTCAATTGTGTTCATTATGGCAGAGACAGGCAGTCTCTGTATGTAACACAGAATGGAGTTGCTGCTGCCTGTACTTCATAGTCCAATGTGGGTGGGCGGAGCTACACTTGAATTTGGGGGCGGAGCTAAACGGCAGGTTGCCTGTGAAACCCCGCCCACCAAATGATGCAAGAAACCAGGAAGAAAGAAGATTTTACAAGAGTGAAGACTGCTGATTATGTGAGGTGGGAATACCCCTTTAAAAAGGCTATTCAGGCACCGGTAAAGTTATATTAAACTACCCCCCCCCCCCCCGTTTTAAAATAATAACCTAAAAAAGATCGTGCACGCTGGGCGGGAATTCAGGTTGCGCTGTCTTCTTCATCCACGCCTCTTCTTCCTCCAATGTCTTCGGGTCCCGTCCTCCTCTGGCGCTTGCTCGCGGACAATGCTCGCGGGGGGGGGGTAGTTTAATATAACTTTACCGGTGCCTGAATAGCCTTTTTAAAGGCTATGCACGCATATGTGGGGCTCTATCAGCATGATTTTGCTGATAGAGCCCCTTTAATCTATTCTTCAACAGATTTGACTCCACCCCAACTATGCCCTCACCAGCAGGTTAGTTAAGCCCCCTCCCTTCACACACCAAGACCCCACCCTCATTGAGTCTCAAGCATGTAGGGAAATCAAGACAATTAAAGACAAGGCCAGAGGACCGGATGGGATAAGCACAAGAATTCTTAAAATGTGTTGAAACCAGCTGTGTGGTGTTATTACACACACGTACAATACGAGCCTGAAGCTGGGAGTGGTACCACAACTGTGGAAAACATCTTGCGTGGTACCAGTCCCAAAGAAACCCAACCTGATGGACTTCAATGGCTACCGACCGGTAGCATTGCCATTTCACCTGATGAAGGTCCTAGAGAGACTGGTCCTGATACATCTACACCCTCTAGTGTGTTCTGTTATGGACCCCCTCCAGTTTGCCTATCGGCCGGGCATTGGGGTGGATGATGCCATCACCCACCTTCTTCACCTACAAAAGTAGGTGAAGAAGGCCTCTGCAATAGTAGGCCTCATCACTGATGGTGACGATAGGGAGTACAGAGTCTTAAACCGGGATTTTGTAGACTGATGCCAGCAGCAGCACCTCAGGATTAATGCTGGGAAGACCAAGGAGATGGTCGCAGACTTTAGTAAGCAGAGAAGTGCTCTGAACCCGGTGAACATCCAGGGCACAGGCATTGAGATAGTCAAGACCTATAAGTATCTGGATGTGCTCCTCAGTAATAAACTGGACTGGGATGATCACTTGGAGTTGCTACACAGAAAGGTTCACAGCAGACGCTACCTGCTCAGGAGGCTCAGGGCCTTTGGAGTCCAGGGGCCACTTCTTAGGGCCTTTTTCAATTCTGTGATTGCTTCAGCCGTCTTTTTCGGAGTGGCCTGCTGGGGGGAGCAGTATATCAAACAGGGACAGAAATAGACAGGCTGATTCATCAGGGCCAGCTCTGTCCTGGGGAGCCCCCTGGACCCAAAACAGGTGGTGGATGACAGAAGGATACTCTCTGTGGTGAGCTCCATGCGGGAGAATAAATCCCACCCCATGTATGAGACCTTGACAGCACTGTAAGTGACCGTCTGCTTCACCCAAAGTGTGAGAAGGAGCGCTATCGCAGGTCCTTCCTCCCAACCATGGTCAGGCTGAATAATCTACATCAGACCAAGCAAAGAGAGAGCTAAATGATCCTGAAGTCTTCTTTTTTTTTTTTTTTTTACTTAGCTGCTACTGATTCCTAGTATTTTCTCAGCCTGTGTGTGTCTCCTGTAATATATTACTATTATTATCCTGTATTATCATGCTGCTGTAACACACTGAAATGTCCGCACAATGGCACTATTAGACTATTAAAGGATTACCTTATCTTATATTGTGCAGAGAGTGGGAAGGCTGTGGGCACACCTTGGCTCAGAGGCCCACTAGGGAATTTATGTGCTCACTTTTGCAATCCTGTATAATAAACAAGGCAATATTCAGAGTTGTTTTGCCATGCAGTACTTTGTGATGCTATTTACATCAAGTGGTCAGATCTGTCTATCATAAGGGTTTTGCAGATACTAAAGAAACTTCAGATCATTTTACCATGTCAACGTAGCTAGAAAATGACACAGCAAAGTCAGGTAAAATAGAAAGTGATTTCACAGCAGTCTTCGCATTCGTGCCAGAGGCATGTCATGGTAACTTTTCTGCTTTGCTTAATGTTAGGGAGGGTGTTCAGGCCTTGTCCTCCTATGCCTGCCTGCTGAGACAGTGCCCAACAAGATACCCAGGGAGCCTCTCACCCTTATGAAGGGCACTTTGAAAACCTAGTGTCTGGGATCTGGCTGGCTTCCTGCTGGCGACAGTGCCATGTTCAGATACTCGATCTTGCCTGCCCTTCACTTGTCTTCGGATGGGACAAAGCTGACTGCAATTTGTCCTACCAGTCTGAAGGACAATCTGCGATCCTCAATCCTCCTTGTCTAGTGAAGATTGTGATTTTAACTCCCGGCTAGCCATGAAGTTAGTGTATCAGGTTTACCATATGTTTTATTAGCCAAAGTTCTAAATTAAAAGCTACAAATCTTATCAGATCCGCAACTCATTGGTAATAAAGTTTAAGTGTTAATACCAACAAGACAGTCCCTTTAAGGCACCAGCTACACATTATCCAGGGTTACAGCCATGACTGTGTAGCTTTTTTTTTTTTTTTTATGGACACGTAAAAGTCATCAGCCTTAAGCACACGACAGGTGAGTGCAAGTGCAAACATTGAAAGTGAAGATAAACTTTTGTTGCACTTCTTACCCAGACAATATAAAGTACTGTAAATTAATTCCAGGCATGAAACATATACATAGCATTGTAATTCTTACCAACCCAATAATGGAAAACCAATAGTCTGAAACTAGTAATATTCCTGATCATATCATAGTTAAGGTAAATGGCATGCCAATTTTATTTTTGGGGTCGTTATGGATGTGGCAATAACAATTGTAATTTTGTATGGCAAGTATTCTTTCTGATTACGGTAATAATGGGGAGGGGTTACATCATGAACAAAGGTCCATGGTACCCTCTTCCCTGGAGTCATCTGAGGACAGGAGAATAAAGACATAATTCTCCTGTGTTTTGCACTCTGATTGGAGTGAAGCTGCGAGTATTTGCAGCTTCGCTTTAACCAGTGATATTGCAAAATCCAGGTGGGCTACATGGGTGGTACAGAATTCCAAAATGGAAAGTAATTTTACTGTAGTGATAGAAATAATCAGATTATTCTGTATAGAAATGAGTGTAGGGGGCTACCTGGAAAATGTTTATTCATATATACTAAACATGGTGATCTCAAACAGGGCTCCCCAACCGCCGGTCCGCAGATCAGTACCAGGCCGCGGGGCATGTTGCACCGGTCCGCGTACCGGCGGCGAGGAGTCAGCAGCTGACGCTTGGCTGTTGCTCATCGGGATAAGGTGAGCAAAGTGCAAGGTTGAGCCGGGACCCGCTGTATATCCGGGATTTTAGTACTATGCAGGACATGCAGCGGGTCTTGGCTCCACCCCGCACTTGCCTACCAAACTTTGGGCAACTACATTACATGTCACTTGTCCCTGTGACGTGTAATGTGGCTGTAGTGAAGTTAATAGCAGCATTAGGACTAATATCCATTATCAGTATCCATCTTCATAACAGTGTGTCATCAGTAGCCATCTTCATAACCTGTAGTGTCCGTCATTAGTAATCCACACCCCCATGCTTAACCCCGCCCCCATCCACACCCCCTTCTCCGTCCCCACCGGGCCATAGAAAAATTGTCTTGCTGAAACTGGTCCTTGGTGGAAAAAAGGTTGGGGACCACTGATCTAAAAGATAGAAATAAATAGATAGATAAATAGATAGATAGATAGATCTGCCAACAACTTGTGTAGATGGAAAATGTCCTTTTTTTGGAAAAGCAGTAAACCATGTATCAGTTCTCACAGGAACCTTTCTCAAGTGCAAGGGGTCGATATCATGAACCCCCTTTCCGCAACTGAGACAGGTTCCTGTGAGGACCGATACGTGGTGTATTGCTTTTCCAAAAAAAAGGACATTTTCCATCTACACAAGTTGCTGGCAGATTGGATTGTTTTTTACTATTGGGAACCCTTTTGGCTGGAGTAGGGTTTCTGCCGTGCAATTTATGGGTCGATACCCAAATTTGCTGGTGCTGCTACAATTTCTTTTTTAGATAAATAAAATAGAGATAGATATAGATATCGATCTATCCACCGCATATTTGTAACATGTGGATTCTCCGGCATATTCAGCACAGATTTCTCCTTTGCAACTTTGGAAATGCTAAAAACCCACAGCACAAATTGACATGCCACAGGTTTAAAAAAGCACTGTTTTAGGCATTTGAATGTGATGCTCAGTATGCTCAGCGCTCCTAGAACTACATGAGCGTGCTACGCCTGCGCAGTACATGTACAGTGCATTCATGAAGAAAGCACAGCAAAGAGGATTCATTTTCAAAAAAGGGGCATACCTGAGACGAGGAGGCAGAATGCATGATAATGCTGTGCTCGGGTAATGTCCCTTGTGCTCCGTGAGCTGAATTTACATATCAGTAAAAAACGGCTGACAGGAACAGAAGGAAGGTGGGACTAGAATAGCCTTTCTGAAGGCTATTTCAACATTTGCTTATATAAAAATGTATTACTCCAATGACAGATCCCTTTAAGAAAAAATAAATAAATTGCATTTTTTGAACAAAATCATTCAGATTTAGCCAGGAAACTATCAATTCATGACAACTATGAAAACAGGTCTCAAAGGTGAAATGTGATAGGTGCCACCAGCCAGATATCAACATTCATTTCTAATCATTCCCACCACCATAATAAGCGATGAGATGATCCCAATATCACAATGTAACTGATAGAGCTCTCCTTTAAAACAAAGGTCATCCTGTTGGCAATCTAGAAAGACCTATTTGGTACAGACCACCTGTGGTGTCTTCTGGGGTGGTCCCTCAATGAACAGGAGGACACTGCATTACTTGCACAGAACAGCTGTTCTTTTACAATGCAGTCACCCCTTCCAAATATCATGTCAATGCTGCTAAAGAAAAATAAATGTCCCCCTAACACTGTACTGTTTAATTACCCAATTAATAGGTTACTAAGGTTAATGACATGTCCAGGTTTTTTTTTATGCCGTTTTTCTTCCATTCTGATATCATTTTAGCTTTAAAAACTGCATTAACAAAGGCTGAATGTGTTTACTTACCCTGACTGCATCGGCAGTACGTGTTACATCACATAACTACAATTGTATGTAAGAACTGTGTATCCATACATTCCCAGAGCCCTACTTGGGAATAATAGTATTAATTGTGATCTTCCATCCGTCAAGGAGGGTAATGACTAAAATGCAAAGATCATAAACCAATGCTAGCCATGAAGAGTAAAACTGCTTGTGAACATATTCCCGTATAGGCTAATAAAAGTGCTTCACATAAGAAAGACTTTACTGCCCTCTACAGGACACAATGGAGTAAAATGGCTGACAAAAAATGAGTTACTTACAATTCCACAAGATTTGGTAGCTTTTGGGCAAGATTTTCTGGCTGTAAAATATAAAACACACAATATAAATCTGCAGATACAAAGAAAGATGATGTCGGGTTTTAAGCCTTAAAACACAAGTTTACACCTACTCTTATATGGAGAGGAATAGAAAGGTATTAAAGTTGGCATGTCCTATACTAGTTTAAATAAAGTCCTTGACTAGTACAAGATGAGACTGAATTATTAAGAGGTTGTGGTCTCTCAATAATTCAGGTAAACCCCTTTAGTATAGTAAATGTGTTGGGCGCAGGCTTCGCTCCATCCTACTCTGCTTTCGGTACTTTTGTAAAAGCGGTAAAAAGCTCACAACCACCAATGTGACGCATCTTTGGTGCAAAAATGGGTTGTGCATCAAACATACTCCACATTATGGCTTTGTTGCATAGATGGGGGTTACACTAGTAAAAATCTTCCTATTGTCTTTAAAACCACTAGAATTTGTTATGTTGTAGTGGACTGGATGGGGAGGGGGTTGGTCACATACTGAACATAACTTTTTATGCCAAAGTGCAATTTTACTGACAAAAAAGTCAACTTTCATTCTGCATGCAAAGGAGCTGAACCAGGGGCATGGTTTCGTCTGTGGGTGCCACACATTAGGACTTGCCAAATTTTATGTTTGGTGGCAGGACTGGATAGTGACCACAGGCAAAAACTAGTGCTTTAGCAGAAGATTTTTTTTTTTCCTCGCTAACACATAGAAATAGCCTTAAGAAAGGCTATTCGTCTCCTACCTTTAGATGTCTTCTCTGCGCCCGCCGTTCCGTAGTAATCCCGGTTTTCGCCAGTATGCAAATGAGTTCTCTCGCACCACTGGGGGCTGGTTCCAGCACTGAAATAGCATTGGGGGCGTCCCCAATGCTGCGAGAGAACTCTCCAGCGACGCCTCCATCTTCTTCAGGAACAGACTCTTCATGAGTCTTCTTCCGGTGATTGGCTTCAAACTTCTAGGCCTCGGTCAAAGCCGACTGCGCATGCCGACAGGCCACAAGAAAATGTCCACTTACACAGTATTGTAAGCGGCCAATTTCTTGTGGCCGGCGGGCATGCGCAGTTGGCTTTGCCCTAGGCCTAGAAGTTTGAAGCCAATCCCCGGAAGAAGACACATGAAGAGGCCGTTCCTGAAGAATATGGAGACGGCGCTGGAGAGTTCTCTTGCAGCATTGGGGACGCCCCCCAGTGCTGTTTAAGTGCTGGGACCTTCCCCAATGGTGCAAGAGAACTCATTTGCATAGTTGCGAAAACCGGGATTTCTACAGAACATCTAAAGGTAGGAGACGAATAGCCTTTCTTAAGGCTATTCCCACGTGTTAGCGAGAAAATATTCGATTTTAGTAGTAGAATCCCTTTAAATACCCTAGGAGTATATCTTCAGGGTGGTGGTAGATTCCTTTAACTTTCAGTGATCTGTGGAGAGCAGGGCTGTAGAGTTGGTACGCCAAAGAACCGACTCCCACTCCCATATTTCCAGATGTACAGTTACATATTTATTTTCATAGTAATTCAATCATAATTAGAAATCATCATTTTATTCTTAAAACATTAAAAAACCCAAAACCTCAACATACTCACTTGTCCCTGGTGTTCTAGTGTCTCTGGTCCGGTCTTGCAGCTCCATTGTCTTCTTCTGGCAGAATTCTCTGCCGAACATAACTGCTGAGGCCACTCAGTGACCTCAGTGCAAGGGACCAGAGACTTCACAGCCCATGAGGAGCAGCAGGACAAGACTGTGCTATGACAACACTGGTGCACCAGGAACAGGTGAGAGTGATTTTTTTTATGTTTTTTTTCACCTCCTCTAGCCTAATCAAAAAAAAAATAATAATATTGTTGCCTGGAAAACTTTTTTTCCAACTCTACAGCCCTGAAGACCACCATAGCTATAAAATGCCTGCTTTATCTATAACAATGTGAGTGGCACATCTTTGAAGTTGGTGCAAGATTGTATAAATGGAATATAAGCAAACTATGAACATAAAGTATAAGCCACTGTGAGGTGCCAGAACCACTAAGGTATGGCAAAAAAAAAAAAAAAAAAAACGACAATGCCAATGTGTGCTTTAGAAATCTTGGATTTTCAGAAATTAATTTAAATTGATCAATTTCTAAGAAAGTCAGCTATAAAGTCTCACCAGATGGTCGAAAGATGCACCAAATGAATCATCCAGCATCAGCCAATGTAATAAATCTGAAGATTTTACAGCTGTTTAAGTTTACATTGTCTATTAGCAAATGTGGGCAATGTGTTGGAATCAGGAAAGACGGAGCAAACATAAGCATATGAGTGACTTATGGCAAGGGCTAGATGGTGAAGACTAGATAACTGGGTATAAAATGGTAAATTCCTACCAAAAGTGGTCAAAGGAGGGCTATCCAGTGAGCTGATGACAGGATCATGGTTGTCCAGTGCTCATTGATGTGCATGGAAAAGCTAACCCCACCTGAACCCATAGCACAAAAATCTGTATCTGTGCAACATCCTGGAAAAACAAGTACAATACACAGAGGTCCCACCAAACAGTGGAGAATGAGGTGGGGGTGGGGAGGCACTGCTCTGGTGAATTTGGTGGACTTAAGTCTATATATTTATGTCACTTGTGGTTCTTTGTTATAATGGGCAGTAATATACAATCAGTCTATAATGTGAATTTGCTCTGAAGACCAGAACTTCTCTCCTTAATCTTATTAAAACAGTGGTGCATGTGTTGAGATTGTATCATAGAAGCAGATTTATGGATGCCAACTCATCTAACTTCCAGCTGGCATCTTGTATACCGTTGCCACAACTGACCCTACAGAATGGTGATTCAACGAGGGACTTAATACTCTGCTAAATATTACTTGTACTCACCAGTGTGGTCAGAGAGTTGCGCTTCATGTAAAGTCTCTCAAGATACTGAAGCCCTTCATCCTTTAGCAGCTCTAGAGGAAAGTGGTTGAGATTTCGGTAATTTAAGAAAAGATTCTTGTGCCTTTCGAGCTTGGCCACAGAGATGGTCTGGCAGAGTTCAGAAGCCATGTTTGGCTCGGGTCCATCCAACTGGACAAAGTGCAAGTCAACATCTCAAATCATCTATACAGAAGGACATACAAAAAACGGATATATAAAAATGACAGGATGAACCATTTATTTACTTATAGCTAAAAAGTAGCTGTAAAATCCAGGCAGTACCACTATATTTATTCAGGAGAAAATAAAGGGAAAGGGCTAAACATAGGGTGGGGACAAACTATGCTCCGCTTCAAACATGTCTGCCAATCTTAAGGTGCCTAAAAACATAAAGGAGTTTTCAAGGACTACAATATTTATCACCTGTCTTTAGAATGGGTCATCAATATTAGATCACTGGAGGTCTGGCACCCAGGACCCCTAGGGATCAGATGTCCGAATTGGCTGCAGGACTCCTGTGAAAGCATGCACAGTGAAGTCAGGTGTACTGACCTTAGGGGGCATTCACACAGAGTAACGCGGTGCTGATTCTGGCACAATAACTCACGTAAGAATCATCGCAGCAAAACAGAATCCCATTGACTTCAATGGGTTCCATTTAACGTGCGTAACGCATTGAAATCAATAAGTTAAAAAGCCTCCCATTGATTTCAATGTGTTACGCACGTTAAACGGAATCCACTGAAGTCAATGGGATTCTGTTTTGCAGCGTGGATTCTTATGTGAGTTCTTATGCCAGAATCAGCGCTGCATTACTCCGTGTCAATGTCCCCCTAACTTTGCTTTCCCGCGCCTCTTCAAGCTTTGATTTCTACAGATGCTGACAATGGATAGCGGTATTTTAAGGGACTGGGACATTAACTCTAGCTGCTTAATAGCATACTATACTACTATACATACTAATATATAATGGTCCCAATAATTCCGTTTAAGGCTCTACGCTGCAGAGAAGCTGCTTTTTTGTTGCAGATTTTGCAGTTTTTTAACTTTTTGAGCCAAAGCCAACAGTGGCTATAGAAGGATGGGGAGATACATAGGAAGTACTTAGAATTCTCCCTTCCGCTCAATCTAGTCCTAGCTTTGGCTTAAAAAACCACAGCAAAATCTACAACAAAAAAAGCAGGTTTTCCTAAGGCCGAGGCCCCATGTTGCGAATGCAGAATTTTTTTTTGTTGTTGCAGATTTTGCTGTGGTTTTTTGAGCCAAAGCCAGGAGTGGATTCAGCAGAAGATAGAAGTATAAGAGCTTCGTTCATATTTCCCAATCCTATTGTAGCCATTCAGAAACTACAGCAAAATCTGCAACAAAACAAACCCCCCCCTCCCAAAAAATAACCCAGCATTTTCGTAACATGTGGTCTCAGCCTAAAGCCCCACACATTTTTTGTTGCAAATGTTGCTGCGGTTTTTTGAGCCAAAGTCAGGAGTTGCTTGAAAAAGAATGGGAAATATAAAGGAATCTCTTTGTGCAGAACTAAAACATCTAAGTGATTCCTTTAAGTTTCCCATTCTTTTTCAAGTAACTCCTGACTTTGGCTCAAGAAAAACGCTGCAAAATTGGCAACAAAAAAATGCTGCGTAGTGGGGCTTTAGCCTTAGGCCACATGTTGCAGAAATGCTTTTTTTTGCAGATTTTGCTGCAGTTTTTGGAGCCAAAGCCAAGAATAGCTGCAATAGGAATTGGAAATATATAGGAAGCTCTTATACTTCTATATTCTGCTCAATCCATTCCTGGCTTTAGCTAAAAAAATAACGCAGCAAAATCTAACAAAAAACGCTGCGTTTCCACAACATGGGGCTTTATCCAAAAGTGGGATTTGTAAACCCCACCTTTGTAGGATTTCTAAAAATCCTACATCCTATTCCACACTGTGCAAGCAGCTTTTTTACTTTTTGCTTATTTTATTCATTCATTTTTAGATTCCTATTAAAATTAGGAGAACAAGGTTGCTTTCTTCTAGAAGTAGTGTCGCACATGTCCATGGGTTGTCTGGTATTGCAGATCAGCGACATTCACTTCAATGGAGCTGCACTGCAAAAACACATAAAACCAAGGACAGGTGTGGCCCAGTTTATGAAGAAAGCAACCAACCTTGTTTTTCTAGTCTTGGACAACACAAGTTGCTACAAAAACTGAAAATAAAGAATAAACATCAGGCGGCGTCCACATGAGGATCAAGCATGGTGCTTATTTTTTCTGCTAAATGAAAAAAAATCAGCTAGAGGAAAACAAAAGTCAGTGTCTGCCTCACATTGAAATCAATGGATGTTGGTTTCAGATGGAATTTGGAGCCAATTTTAAGGTGGAATACGCCACAAGTTCAGCGCCAAATTCTGCTGTGTAAACATACCCTAAGTATGTTCTCCACTCTCAGAAGCATATTATTGTGAGCATGCTTATTACAATTTTGTGCAGTTTAATAGCACCAGATGTGAGCATTTATGGGAGATGAAAGCAGCCACCAATGATCATACAGTAAAGTTATTTATCTGGCTAAAGGTGCAAGCAGGGCCTTGTTCACTTGTGGCTATTATGAGATTAGAAAGCAGTCTTAGAGTGCATTCACACTGAGTTTTGTGGCGCTGCTTTTGCCACAAAACTTGTGTAAAGAAACTAGGCTGTAAAACAGAATCCCATTGATTTCAATGGGTTCCGTCTTACGCGTTAAACATTGAACTCAATGGGAGGTTTTTTTACCCATTGATTTCAATGGGTTCCATTTAACGCGCGTAACACATTAAAATCAATGGGTAAAAAAGCCTCCCATTGAGTTCAATGTGTAGCGCGGGCAAGACAGAACCCATTGAACTCAACGGGATTCTGTTTTTACAGCGCTGCTACTTCACACGAGTTTTGTGGCAAAAAGCGCCACAAAGCTCTATGTGAATGCACCCTTAGGCTTGGTTCACATCTGCGCTTTTCTCTCTTCGCATTTTTTACCCTTTTTGGGTGGAAACCACGTGGACCCCATTATACTCTATGGGATCCACCGCTTTTTTTTATGCGTTTTATTAAATCCAATCACAGATGTGAACTTAGCATTAAGTAACTGTTTGGGGTGCCAGACACTGACTCCCCCCTCTCCCGCAACAACATTTTCAGACAGATCTCAATCATATGTCAGAAAATGTCTAAAGCTGATCCATCACTTTAATTATAGAGTGCCAGAACCTTTGGCAGTCATATTTCAGGATCAGCACTGGTGCCAACAGACGGACTTCTATATCAAGTGATGTCTGTCTGTTGTGAGGGATTTGCTTTAAATTAGATAAATACAAAATCCACGCATACGCAGATCCCCATATACATGGCACGTGTGAAAATGACCACATGAAAATATCTCAGGTCGATGTACCCATGATCAGCCATGCCCATCATATACAGTAAGGGGATCTGCTGTGGAAACCGTCACATCATTCCTGATAATTGTTTGTCCCCAAAAGCTTAGCTCATAGCAGTTTTCACAACGTCAGCCAACAAGTCACATAGAGGCGAGTATCAGATGTCGAAATCGGATCACAGCTGAGGAAACAGGTGCAGGTTACAATATTGTGACTGTGAGTCAGTCCACATCAATGCAAAAGTGCAATGGGCTGTCATAAGGCAGAAAACCATCGTCCAGCTTCCAAGAAATGTTACAGAACATCCCGGACCCTTCCATAGTACAATGCCCTTGTGTAAAGCATACCTGTTATGTATATTGCAAAATTACCTACATAGTAGTCCCTAATATACTCCGCTATAAAATGCTCCACCTAGGGCTCATGCACACAAGGGTATTCAGGATCCATACCAGCGCCATGTGTATAGATCTCTATATAGTTCTAATGTCATTCTATAGAGTTAGGTATATCACATACTTCACACTGCATGGATTGTCTAGGATTAGAAATACGTGGCTTCCAGAAACACCACCACACTTGTCCAAGAGATTTTTTTTTTTTCTGGAATTGCAGTTCAGCTCTATTAAAATGAAAAAAGCTGAATTTTAATATCACACACAACCTGTGGACAGGAGGGGTGCTATTTCTAGACTAAACAGTTTTTCTAATCCTGCGTGATCTCTAAGCAATATGGTATGCAATTCAGTGTACAGTTCCATACTCCACAGCAGAACAGAGGGGTTTCAGCACACAGGCTGCCATGAAACAGCTTCTCTGCTGAAGGGCTGTAGGAGGCATTCACACGGAGTAAAGTGGCACTGATTCTGCTATGATAACTCGGGCAGAATCAGCGCTGATAAAAAGACTCCCATAGACTTCAATGTGTTCCGTCTTCCGCGCAGAACAGCAATGATTTCAATGTGTTCTGCGTGGAAGACAGAACTCATTGAAGTTAATGGGAGTCTTTTTTTTATCAGCGCTGATTCTACCGCGAGTTATCGTGTCAGAATCAGCGCCACTTTACTCCGTGTGAATGCCATCTCCTGTTCTGTGAGCAGATCGCTTTCACTCATAAAGGGCACTATGTTAATGGGCTACAATCGCTCCCAATATGTAGCCCAAGGAGATCTGATTTTACCAGGTGAAGCTGTAGCCATTCTGGCAATTCCCCTGCAGCGGCCGCTGCAGGGAAAAAGTAGTCAGATAAATGTCCGAACAAGATTTGCTTTAATATAGCTGCTCTTTTCAGGCTCATAGAGGTGGGTACCGAGCTGGGGATCCCACCTATATGATATTCATATGCTCTAATAGAACAGATCGACAGGGACAGTCCTAATGACACATTCCCTCTGCTCTTATTTGAGTGACAGGGCCAGGAAGTATGCTAGTATCTCACCAGGCCCTGTGTTTTAGTCAGCGATTAGAGCAGTGTGGAGCAGAGCAATGGAGCCGCCCTCGATACTCCGTATTGCTCATTTGCACAATCTTAACGAGTATCTCAGCAATGGAAGCATGAACTTTCATGGGGACAAGGATGTCACATTCAGGTGAGTCTGACCTGTCTAAATGTGTTGCTTGTTTAATATGCTACCCTGGTGACAGACTCGCTTTAAGTGGGAACTGATAATGAAGTTTTGTATTTTAGTTCAGCTGATTGTTCAGTATATATTACACTACAATACTGTGTAAGCGGCCATTTTCTTGTGGCCGGCGGGCATGCGCAGTCGGCTTAACCCTAGGCCTAGAAGTTTGAAGACTGCGCCAGAAGAAGACGCGTGAAGAGGACGTTCCAGAAGAAGAAGGAGGCGGTGCTGGAGAGTTCTCTCGCAGCACTGGGGACACCTCCAGTGCTGCGAAATTACTTATTTGCATACGGACGAAAACCGGGATTTCTACCGAACGACGGCGCGGAGAAGACATCTAAAAGGTAGAAGAATAGCCTTTCTTAAGGCTATTCCTACGTGTTAGTCACAAAAAATTGAGTTTTAATGATAGGATCCCTTTAAGGTTGAATATGTTGTATAGAACTTAAAAGATGTAAGAAATACCCCAGAACTGACAACCTAGTCATGTGACTACCGTATGTAAAGTGGACCTAAGATTTTACGTCGATATGGAACGTCACCGCAGCTTGCTCGAAGTCATAGGATTCTTTTGACAAGTATTCATAAAAACCCCATGGGGTTTCCAGTTATCAGGTTGTTCCTTAGGTTAGTTTAAAACCCTCAATAACTGCCGCTCCAATCTCCACTTTGTGTTGACATCCATCTTGTCATTCATGTAACTACTGCAGCCAATCACTGGCTGCCACAGACATGTGAACAAACAGAACGTGACTTCTGAGGTCAACTATTGGCAGAGATTGTAGCAGTCATGTGAACAACAAATAAGAGATGGCAGAGACCAGATCAGCGGTGCAAGTATATGTCATTTCACTAGGATTTCATTACAAAAACAAAATGAGAAACCTTACACAAACCCCTTTAAGATATTTAGGCTATATCTAAACAGCCAGGATTTGCATTAAGCAAAACCACTGTAGATTTTTAGGAATCTGTCTTTAAACCCAGACAGAATCTACAACGTTTGAACATGGCTTAACTGAACGTGTCACCTACGTGGCCATCTCTACAAATACGACATAGTGACACGACAAAGTCGAAAGCAGCATTATGATATAACAAACTGCATGTGCAGTCATCACATGTGTATAGACACAAGACAAACACCAAGAACAGGCAAATCAGAACCAGAAACACAACAATGGACACAGATACTGGCCTAGATTTACTATCATGGTCATGACTGGACACTGGCATAAATATGCCCCATCTAGTTAGGGGGAAAATCTTTCCTGTTGCTGGCTGCATTGGTGTGAACTCTCAAAGTGTATGGAACTTAAATGTGCCACGATTTTGTTGCAATGTAAGCCAACTAAAAGGTGGTATAAACTGACACTAGATATTCTATAGATAAGCCAGATATATCAGCTAGCATCAGACTATGATAAATATGGTGTATTTTTCAGACTGTCTACATTTAGACGTCTCCTTATTAGTTAATCTGGGTCACTGAAAGGTTAGAAAATCCCGAAACTGTACAATAGACACCAGTATAGATGAGTTATACCCTGGATATAAAATTCATGGCCTAACTATAGGGGGCCTATAAAACAACTCTGCCCATTAGAATATGGCTATATGCGATAGTGATAATTGTGAATTGACTAAGCTTTAGTGCACATGGACAAAGTGTTACTGAAGTGACTCTCTACCTAACACATGGAAACGACTGGTTCTCCAAAATAACCTGTCCAATTTCTAGGAACAAAGATTGTTTACAGCAACAAATCTCCCAGTATTCATGTAAGGCAGATCTGTATGGTGCAGTTAGTTCATATGACTGCAGATATGCAAGTATTTATGTATAAATCCTACAATGCACATTGCAATCCATGTCAAATCTGCAACAAATCTATTATGAATTTCACTGCAAACTTTTTAGAAAATCTGCAATGGATATTTTCCACTGCAATGACATCCTGTGTGGGTGTAGCCTTAGAGAATTAATCCTCTAAAGCATTTCCATTTGTGAACAATTGTGCCTCTGTATACACAGCGCTTGCGGCTTCTGCCTGACAGCTATGCTGTGATCCATGCCATGCTATACTTTACTTGCAGTGTTCCTATCTACTGTGTTTACGCAGTTGAAAAAAGTGCAGGTCAAAGTATACTGGACTGACGGAGGCCAAAACAAAACACTTGTGGCCTGCAATGTGTGAATAGGATCCTATGGATATATGTAATGTATACACCATGTCTGTACAAGGATTAGAATAGGGATCTCCAGCAGCCACACAGAAGTGGAGGGAGTGCTGGGAACACATACATGAATGGGTTAGTCACACAAAGCACAAACACAGCATGAATAAGGCTTTGTATAACCCTGCTGATCAGCACACTGCTGCTGTTGATGGATCCAGGCTCTAAAGAGTTATTTCTCATTTCTATCAGGGGGGCACCACCAGCCTGCACCACCATCTCACTCAATGGATAGTTAGTCTGTGTGGCATGTGGGCAGGTTGGTGCCCTGTAATGTGGCTGATCAGGACATGTAACCGGTCTATGAGAAGATCAGCCTGAGCCCTGTACATGCTGATAACGTAGCTGCTGCTATACAGCCTGCATTACAGATGTCTGCACCAATACGTGTAAGATAAAGCGTGCATAGTAAATGCAGGGGCATCAGAGCACTGCTGTAACCCTATGAATGCCCAGTGCCTGCCATGCTGCACCCCGCTGATGTCACCAGATGCACCCCCTGCCATGCAGGACGCACACCGACAAGCCCCAACCACCCCCACAGCCCCGCGCCGGTCCCCGCACTCACTCCCGCATCACTCATACATCTACTCACCTTTTTATTGCTCTTGAAGTCCTGACAGATAAATTAGCACCAGCCATGAAACCCTCATCCTGATTGGCCTTGGGGGCGTTATCGTAATCTGATTGGTTGGAGCATAGACTGGGCGGGCCATCCACGGGTCAATAACTCTCAGGATAACAAACTGCCCGCAGATAACTTCATGCTGATTGGATGCAGCTCACAGCGGCGCTTTGGATTAGCTGTTCCTGATTGGTCGCCGGTCTCTACCAGGTGTTTTGTTTCGCGGCATGTAATTGGTCGAATTTTGATTGGCAGCCTGTGGAACCTATCAGAAATTACAATAATAATTGGCAAAACAAAGCGATTTTGCAGCCCTGCCAAGTCACGTGAATGTGGTCGGCGCTCTAGATAGTGGTGCTTGTTATCTGGCTGTGGCGTCACATGCTGTGAGTAGTAGCTGTAGTAGTGGAAGTTACACTGTAAGTGAGGCACGGCACATATAGTATAGTTCCATAGGGTTCTGTGCTCAGGCTCTGTTACCTCCTCAGGCCTGTTTTCGTCTAGATCTTGACCTTGTTTTGAAACCAAAGAATCTTGCCTGCACCTCCAGTACACCTCACAGCTTTCACTTCAACTACTATGCGGGGGAACAGGTGCAGCTGCAGTCTCCTGTTGTGATTTCAGATAACTCAAGGGGTGGGGGTGCCATTGAATTTTGTTTATGATATTACCCCCCCCCCCCCTCCATTATTAACTAGAAAGCATACTTGCACCTTAAAGGGGCGCTATCACCTAATTTCAGCAATGTGAGCTGGACATATTGCTAAATAACCTTTAAAAAGGCTACAACGGCCCCGTTAATCATTAATTTTAACCTAAAAACCGTATATGTAAATCATACTTCCCATGCACGGTGAGAGTTTCGTGCACCCCTCCACGTCATCCATCGTTGACGTCCTCCTTCTTTTGCCATCTTCCGCCTCCATCTTCCTTTTGTTCCGGCGGTTTTCAACTAAATCCCCTGAGAACTACACAAAAATGGCGCTGGAGCTGCTGATTCAATAAAGGGTTAAAATGTACATAAGACACCAGAGAGATGTGCCAGCTATATTTCCTTGAACCATTAATGATCAATCTGTAATTTGAAAAAAAAAAAAGTGACATTTTAATGTACTTGTAAGGGCTCGTTCACATCTGCGCCCGGTCTCCGTTCTGCAGGTTTCCGTTTCCTGCACAAAACAGAGCAGGAGACGGAAACCTGCAGGACTCTTTCATACCCATTCATTTGAATGGGTTTGAAAGATGTCCGGCCGTGAGCGCCGGTGAGCGTTTTATGCTCTCTGCCGCGAAACCGTTTTTTTTAAAATCGGACACAGAGTTGGACATGCAGTGCTCTGTGTCCATTTTTAAAAAACTGGTTTTGCATAAAACGCTCACGGCCGGACCCGCTCTAACAGCTTTCCGTCTTCTGCCTGCAGAAGACGGAAAGCTGAGAACGGAGACCCGAACGCTAGTGTGAACCTAGCGTTAGTGGGTTCCAATTCCTTTTTATTGCCAACTATAGATTATGGCCCAGGTGTATTGATGATTAGCTTCTCAAAGCACTACAGTCGGTGGAAGTCATTGCTATTGACTCCTCTTTACTGCTCATTTATTTATTTTTTTGATATGCCGATTAGGGGATTATTTCAGCAAGTAACAGGCGTTTTCACTTGCCCATCCCCACTCCTGTCCAAGGCTACCTCTGTGTAGTCGTCCAGCGTCGGGACATGATGTGCAGTACCTCCTGGAGACCTTAGCGGAGGAGGATAGGAGCGGGAATAGGTGAGTGAAAATTGTCCATTACCTGCTGGAGTAATCCAGTAGGTAGTGGCGTAAAGTACCTCTTTGGGGACACTATATTGTGTTCCTATAAAGGGGACATTTACTATTTGGAACCTGTAAGGGGCACTTACTGTATAGGAGCCTGAATTGGAAACAGTATACTGTATAGGGGCTAATAAAAGAGGCGATATATCATGTTACGATAAAGGAGGAATTATGCAGTGTGGAGGTGATTTTACTATGTGGGGGGCAGTCAAGGAGGGATTATACAGTGTAGGGGCCAATTAAGGGACTATAATTCCTTGTATTTGAGGGGTTAATGCATGACGAGGTTAATTGTTTATGCTTGAGGGATTATTGCATGTTTGCTGGAGAACTACTCATATCTGAGAAGTTATTGTATACCCTTTACTGATCTGAGAAGTTATTGTATACCTGAAAGAGATTGCTGAGTGTCTGAGCGTACTTGGAGGATAATCACTTATGATTTGCCAATGATGATGAACTAAGCCGACCTCTTCCTGATATACCAATTTTACCAGACACACCTTTGAGTGCTGACCTACTCTTAAATAACCTGCGGAACAGCCGTGCACATTATGCCATTGCATAGTAGATAAAGTTGGATAAAGACCATAATACATCAAGTCCAACTTATAAACTTAAAAACCTGATCCAGAGCAAGGCAAAAAAAAAATAAAATAATAATCCACAATTTGATGCCAATTGTCCAAATAAGTTCCTGGGTCAGCATCCTATCTCAAAAATTTCCAGCTCCATGCCCCTCTTGTTATTATTCATCACTGCATTCTATGGCAGCGAGTTCCATAGTCACACTGCTCAAATTCTTTCTTGTATCAACAGCCAACCCTAGTCCTGTCAACAGCTTCATTACTACTGGTCTGTAGTACTGACTCAAGTAGCAAAACAATTTTGGCACACGGGGGTCCAATTTGGCCTTAAAATTGTGTACTTAAAGGATATACTGGGCACTGTGAGAGGAGTTCAACTGCTGGTCCCCATGGGAAAGGTTTTCTTCCATAACAAGTCAGGATCTCTTAGGGTCAGTTCACACGTGAAAACCGCCTAGCTTATTTGTGCGAGGTAAAAAACCTCGAGGAGTTTTTTTGACGCTGTTTTTTGCATTCCACGCGGTTTTTGACGAGGTTTTTGACGCGGTTTTCGCTAGCGGTTTTCGCTAGGTTTTTTTTTCCTATATGTGCTATAGAAACTGCAGGCGAAAACCGCGCGTTTTTTTGCAAAAAACCGCGCGGTTTTGTGTGTAAAAAACCGCGCGGTTTTTTACCGCGCGGTTTTCGCCTCCCATTCACTTCTATGCAATTCTTCAGGCGTTTTCCGCCTGAAGAAAGGTCATGTCGCTTCTTCAGGCGGAAAACGCTAGGAGGAAAAAAAAAGCTAGTGGTCTACATAGACCACCATGTTAAAGGAGAGGTTTTTGAAGCGAATTCCGCTGTCAAAAACCTCCCCTTTGCCCACGTGTGAACTAGCCCTTACATACAGCAATCCCCAAGTCCCACTCTTACACTGCCATCTGTTGTCCACAACTTCAATAGCAGCTACAGTATATCCCTCAAACTTTATGTTAGCGCAATGCAATATTAGAGAGGACTTTTCATGTCCTCATTAATGTACGGTTTTATATACCTCTAGAGAGTCAACAGCGCACTGTCATCTTTCCAGCGATGCACCCTGGTGCTGGAGATATTGGCGCCATTATTTCAGCACCAATATCTCCCCACTGTCAGAAAGGCAGGCCTTACAGCCTAGCGTCATTACTGAGCTGTGAGGAACACCCTTCCCTGGCAGTACTCTTCCATAGACTTGTATTGGGGTTGTAGTAAGTAACGCCCACTCTGACAGTACAAGGCAATGTAAGCCTACAGACAGGGAGCATTCCTCACAGTCCAGTGATGACGCTAGACTGTAACGCCTGTATGCCCTTCTGACAATGGGGAGATATTGGTGTCGAAATTAACGACACCGATATCTTATGCCCTGGGGCTCATACCGGGAAAGCCGACAGTGCGCTGAATTCAGCAAACTGTTGGCTTTCTAGTGGTATATAAAACCTCTTTAAACTCTCAAAGAGCATTGGCGTTACCATGTGTCATGTTAACATGTGCTACATGTGTATGTGTGGGCACAACAGCACAATGCAGAAGGGAAGTAGTGCAATTTGGCGTTTGGATGCCATATCATGTTTGCAGAGCTCCTGGGGTACCAGTGAAGTGGAATTCCGAGGGAAGTGAGCATTAATTTTGTAGATGTGAATGCACATTGGATGGTGAAAAGTGAATAAGCTAAGCAGAGTACATTGGGTATACCTGATTCCCACTATTTTTCCACTAGATCCTAGAACTGGAGGTCAGTTCTGGTCTTTTCCTCATCCGTCGTATTGGGTATTTAAATATGGCAGACCCTCACAAGAATTGCTATGCAATATTTTGAAGAAATAAAAAGGACAGACACGGACCGCACATCCCAATATTACACATTGATCTTATGTTTTGCAGCAAAATCTACAAAATTGAACATGAAATTCTTAGTATACATATCGATCAAGGTATATAGGCCCACTAGGCACTTCACGGCGACCTCTTTGATATACAGTCCATGGTCATGTGATGAGTAAATAGGTGTTTACCTCATTACCAGATAGATAGATAATCTGATTTCTGTGCTGTGACTGTAACAAGTAATGCACCTCTTTGTTTATCATATGACCATGAACCAGATATCAAATGGCCATGGACTGTATAACCTATGGCAATGGTCGGATTTTTAGCCACTGGAGTAAGCAGAATGAATTACAGCAAGCTGAGATTTAGAAAACTGTGAGAAATTGATACAGAAAGGTCTTCTGACAGTGGACAACCCCTTTATTAAAGGGATTCTATCATTAGAAACCCTTTTTACAATAAATACACATAGGAATAGCGTTAAGAAAGGCTATTCTTCTCTTGCCTGTATTATTCTGATCCGCGCTGCTGTTCCTGAGGAATTTCTTCTTTCTTCCTTATCCAATTGAGTTTTCTCATAGCACTGGGGGTGTCCCCAATACTGCTTGAAAACTCTCCAGTGATGGCCTGTGTTCTTCACCGCCTCTGCGTTATTCTCTCACTCTCCTTCTCTAGGTCCAAAAGCGCCGACTGTGCGTGTCTGTCAGCCATTTTCCTGTGGGCCAAATGGGAGAGGCCACAGGAAAATGGGTGACTGCTCGTGTCTGTTGGCCATTTTTCTGTGGCCTCTCCCGTTTGGCCTACAATAAATGGTCGATGGACATGCACAGCCGGCACTTTTGGGCCCAGAGAAGGAGTGCTGTGTGAAAACTCATTTACATGAAGAAGAAAGAAGATATTTTAAGGAATGGTGGGGCGGATCAGAGTAATAAAGGTAAGAGAAGAATAGCCTTTCTTGAGGTTATTCCTACGTGTATTTATTGTAAATAGGTTTTCTAATGATAGAATCCCTTTAAGTCCTATAAGTTGCAGTATGTAACATTCATCGATTGGAATTCATCCCACAAAAACTTGATATGACTGAGATCTGGGGAATTTGGAGGCCAAGTCAACACTTTAAAGGGAACCTGTCAAGTGTTTTTTTTCACCTTAAACTGGTTCCTTTTAGGGGCACCATCGGAAAGGTTATATTCAAGTAATGAGCTTTCCTTTTCTGTCCCTTACTGAGCTTTCTGTTGCTGAAAAGTCAAGTCATAAGCTTTTAAAACCTTAGTTCAGAATACGCTAATTTACCTTAACTAGTCACAAGGACGGAGCAGCTTCATCTAGTCATACAGTCTTTTTCCTAAATCAGTAGTTCTCAAGGCGCAGTATGCGTACCACTAGGAGTACGTTCAGCTATCATTAGGGGTACACACCATGGTTAGAGCTCCCCCGGTCAGTAATGGTAGTTTGTGGGGTTCGTTATCCACAAACTACTGTTATACTCTCAGGTCTCTTTAGACCCCAGAATATAATTAGTGGAGGACCAGTTAGGTGATTTAATATAGCAAACAGTGTTACTTACCTTCCCTGGACTCTAGTGTTGCTTCCCGTGCTCTTCCCGCGCCTCCACAAATGATGTCATAATGTCACACGACCTACATGATTACTGAGGAGTAGGTCCCTGATGAGTAGGTCCATTAATGACAATTAATGGAGGCTGGAGCAGCGCCAGGGCCCAGGTGAGTAAAACTGCTTTTTATGTTTATTCACCTCCCCTGATTCTCTGCTCATTATACTCTGGGATCTGAAGAGATACTGACACATTATACTGTATGGCGGCCACCGTGGGACATTATACAGTGTGGAGGGGCCACTATGGACCATTATACTGTATGAAGGGCTGCTATGGAACATTATACCCAGTGAAGGGCCACGTTGAGGCATTATACTGTATGGAGGACATTATTGGACATTGTACTATGTGGAGGGGCCACTATAGAATATTATACTATATGGAGTGGCCCATATTAAACACTTTCAGCAGTGCAAATGGGCAGTCTGATGGGTCTGCAGGTACACAGTCCTATACATAGCAAGCTACGTTGCATATTGTGTTCTTATATTGTACTATGATAGACAGGAATTTGTGATAAAGTAGTTGTTCTAAACAGGTTAGCCTTTGCCCCCAATGCACTTCATTGAATCATAGGCACCCATGACCCCTCTTATAATAATGTGACATGAGAGGTTCCATGCTTTGTTTAATGCTGCAGAATATATTGACTCTACACAGTGTATGCAATGGGAATTTAAGAATTGTACTGAGCAGTTCACAGCTGCAGAATCTGGAAGTAGATTTTCATTTGTACCAGAAATATTCAGTAGAGGGCGCCGATGGCTTATGTACCAGAGTTCTGCTATTTATAGGGATTGCATACTTTGTTCCTGTGTTTGATGGGCTTGGGCTGGCTGTTATAAACAGACTATTAATGTCCGGATTTCTTCTTATATAAGAAGGCTGGAACTGTATTATTTATATTGTAAGGATTGTTTCCGTGTGCTGGTTCTCTTCAACTATCACACAGCATAAGCTATAGATGTATATACTGCATGTATGTACAGCCTATACATACAGTCCTATGAAAAAGTTTGGGCACCCCTCTTAATCATTTTTAGTTCTAAGTATTTTGGTGTTTGCAGCAGCCATTTCATTTTGATATATCTAATAACTGATGGACACAGTAATATTTCAGGATTGAAATGAGGTTTATTGTACTAACAGAGAATGTGCAATATGCATTAAACCAAAATTTGACCAGTGCAAAAGTATGGGCACCTCAACAGAAAAGTGACATTAATATTTAGTAGATCCTCCTTTTGCAAAGATAACAGCCTCTAGTCGCTTCCTGTAGCTTTTAATCAGTTCCTGGATGAAGGGATTTTGGACAAACAATTCAAGTTCAGTTAAGTTAGATGGTCGCCGAGCATGGACAGCCCGCTTCAAATCATCCCACAGATGTTCAATGATATTCAGGTCTGGGGACTGGGATGGCCATTCCAGAACATTGTAATTGTTCCTCTGCATGAATGCCTGAATCGATTTGGAGCGGTGTTTGGACATTGTATTGCTGAAATCTCCATCCCCGGCGTAACTTCAACTTCGTCACTGATTCTTGAACATTATTCTCAAGAATCTGCTGATACTGAGTGGAATCCATGCGACCCTCAACTTTAACAAGATTCCCGATGCCGGCATTGGCCACACAGCCCCAAAGCATGATGGAACCTCCACCAAATTTTACAGTGGGTAGCAAGTGTTTTTCTTGGAATGCTGTTTCTTTTTGGACGCCATGCATAACGCCTTTTTTTTATAACCAAACAACTCAATCTTTGTTTCCAAAATGAAGTTGGCTTCTCCAAATGTGCTTTTGCATCCCTCAGGCAACTCTATTTGTGGCGTACATGCAGAAACGGCTTCTTTCTCATCATTCTCCCATACAGCTTCTCCTTGTGCAAAGTGCGCTGTATTGCTGACTGATGCACAGTGACACCATCTGCAGCAAGATGATGCTGCAGCTCTTTGGAGGTGGTCTGTGGATTGTCCTTAACTGTTCTCACCATTCTTCTTCTCTGCCTTTCTGATATTTTTCTTGGCCTGCCACTTCTGGGCTTAACAAGAACTGTCCCTGTGGTCTTCCATTTCCTTACTATGTTCCTCACAGTGGAAACTGACAGGTTAAATCTCTGAGACAACGTTTTGTATCCTTCCCCTGAACAACTATGTTGAACAATCTTTGTTTTCAGATCATTTGAGAGCGGGCTATCCATGCTCGGCGACCATCAAACTTAACTGAACTTGAATTGTTTTGTAGAAAGAAATGGTCCAAAATACCTTCATCCAGGATCCAGGAACTGATTAAAAGCTACAGGAAGCGACTAGAGGCTGTTATCTTTGCAAAAGGAGGATCTACTAAATATTAATGTCACTTTTCTGTTGAGGTGCCCATACTTTTGCACCGGTCAAATTTTGGTTTAATGCATATTGCGCATTTTCTGTTAGTACAATAAACCTCATTACAATCTTGAAATATTACTGTGTCCATCAGTTATTAGATATATCAAACTGAAATGGCTGTTGCAAACACCAAAATATTTAGAACTAAAAATGATTAAGATTAATAGGGGTGCCCAAACTTTTTCATAGGACTGTATGAATGTTTGCGTCCCTTGCTGTGTTAATACCATTGACTTTGCTTGGGAGGCATTATTTGCATCCATGCAGGTACCGTATTGAGATATGGCTTAAAGTAGTTGTCCAGCAGGTGTGTGATGTAATTACAACATCATCCCATTCACTTCTATTACATTGCATGTCTGCTATGAAAAGGAGAGTGTTCATTGTAAACAGAGAAGATGTCATGAGCACAGCGCTTACACGATTGCTGCAACTCCTTCAAGCAGCTGATCAACAGGGGTCACAGGGGTCAGATCTCCGCTGACCTCTTGTAAATGACCTATCCTGAGGGGACTGTGCTCTTCGTTTGATTGGTCCATTTCTGGGGTCAGTCTACCTTTAAAGGAAGGTATCACCTATCTGAATGGGGCAATGGTAGGGAGGTGTCCATGTGGCTCCTTTAATTTGGAAGCGCCAGAGATAGCGAAGTCCTGTACTTCGGCTTCTCCAGCATTCCCATTGAAATTAAAGGAGCGATGTAAACACTGCCCTACCAGTGCGCCATTCAAAATGGGAGGTGAAAGTCCCCCATTCTCCTGACTACTACGTAACTATGTAGTATTCTATGCACTTGTAATGCCAAGGCCCTTTGTTACTTTCTGCCTTTCCCTTTTAATTGGTTCATGCCAGCTTCCCCACAGTTTTAATGTTACTTACCTGTTTAAAGTTCAGCTGTGGTCCAGCACCAACAGATGCAAGAACCAAGCTTCCCTAGCTAGCCCACCCACTACAAGCCCTTCCTAACTAACTCATCCCCCCATCCCATTATACTCAGCTTACTTCCAGGCAGAATCTTCTGGGCACGGGACTTCACTTCTGGGCGTCAAGAAGAAGAGGTGCCAGCCGCCAGCTCCTGCACAATAGAGCCAGAGTAGCAGCTACCACACATACCAGCACTCCGGCTCTATTGCACAGGCCCAGAAGATTGTACCCAGGAGACAGGTAAGTATGATGGGGTGGGGTTAGTAGTGGTGAGGTTCTGTTTCTGGGAAACAGAACGTCATTGGAAAATGTACCTGGGGCAGTCACATGACCACCCCGGCAATCTAGGTAAATAAAGATTTTTTGGTTCAGAAAGTAATTTAGATAGTAGGTGGAGGGGAGATGTTTGGATTAGAGAGATCGATTTATCCCAAACCACCCTTTTAAACAGCTGCTGCATGGACCATTTTTGGCAGTGGTGGAATTATTTGGTTTCTGTAGGAGGACTCTTAAATCCAGTAAAATCTCAAAATGTGACATACCGCTAAGATGTACTATCGCTTTCTGATTCTTGGGGGTCAAACTGCCAGGACCCTCAAAAATCCTGGAAATCAAGGTGCTGCAGCACTAGCACTTTGGTCTGAACAGTGGCATGGTTGGCTTGTGCATGGAACTAATACAGTGCAGCTCCAGTCAAGTGAATGGGATCTGGTTGCTGGGATCTTCTCAGGACCCTGAAAATAATAATGCAGCCACAGAGCTGCTTTGGCACTGCATTAGCACTCAGCTACTTTCAAGGTTTTCCCTGCACGGTGCCCCTGGCAGTGCTAAAGCAGTGCCAATTCAACCCCGCAGCTGCTGGATTCTCAGGTCTGTGTGAGACCCAGCTGCTGGATCCCGATTGATCAGAAAGCAATGGTGTAGCTAAGCCCTTTTTAATGCTGGGTGGATGTGGCTTCATCTGATGCTAATATCTGATTTAATAAAGTTCTTGTAGTATAAGTCAGTGTCAACAGTGTCACCACTTAGGTGCTAGTCAATGCCTTTAACCCCTTCACGCTGGTGGCAGTTTTTGTTTTTGACTCCCTGCCTTTCAAACCCCTTAACACTTTTATTTTTCGGTTCACAGAGCAATATGAGGGCTGTTTGCGGAGCAAATTGTTCTTCATACTGGTATCATTTATTATTCTATACAATGTACTGGGAAGCTGGAAAAAAAACTCAGAATGGGATGGGAACTGGAGAAAAAATGCATTTGTGCAACTTTTTTACGGCTTTGTTTTTACAGTGTTCACTCTTTAGCCAAAATATATAGTTTATTTACTTTTTAACCCCTAAACAAAAATCCAAAACTTTGCAAAAAAATGTTTTTCTTTAAATTTGCCATATTCTGAAATCTGTAACTTGCTTATATTTCTGTGCATGAGGATTCATAGGGTGTCTTTTCTGTGGGGCCTGGTGTATTTTTTAGTTATAACATTTTTGGGAATGTCTATTGCTTTGATCACATTTTATTAACATTTTTATCAGAGGCCAAACAGCAAAAAAAAAAAAACCACGGTTTGGCACTTTTGATTTTTTTTTTTCCCCCCAGATGTTTGGGAGGAGTTTCCTCCTAGTATTACTGCTGTCATTGTGAGAGTACAGTAGTGAAGCAGGGAGTCTTCAGCTTCTTAAGCTACCATTCAGCCCCTGCTAGGGCAGTGATGGTGAACCTTTTTGAGACCGAGTGCCCAAACTTACCTATCTCCCGTTCCGCTGCAGTCTTCAGTGGTTTTGGCCTGCTTTAATGACGTCACACAACTAGGCCCGAAGTCTGCCCGGAGAGTGGAAAGGTAAGTAACATGTTTTTTTTTATGTTTGTATCCCCCCGGGTCTCCGATCATTATACTCTGGGATCTGAAAAGACCCCAGAGCATAATAATTGTTCATTATGGGGCATAATACTGTGTGCAGGGGCCACTATGGGGCATAATATTGTGTGCAGGGGATAATACTGTCTGCAGGGGCCACTATGGGGGATAATACTGTGTACAGGGGCCACTATGGGGCATAATACTGTGTGCAGGGGCCACTATGGGCATAATATTGTCTGAAGGGGCCACTACGGGGCATAATACTGTGTGCATGGGCCACTGTGGTGGATAATACTGTGTGCAGGAGCCACTATGGGGAATAATACTGTGTTCAGGGGCCACTATGGGGGATAATAATGTGTACAGGGGCTACTATGGGACATAATACTGTGTGCAGGGGCCACTATGGGGCATAATACTGTGTGCAGGGGCCACTATGGGACATAATACTGTATGTGTAGGGGTCACTATGGGGTATAATACTGTGTGCAGGGGCCACTATGGGCCATAATAGAGCGCGTAGGAATGCGGCAGGGAGGGTCAGTCGGTCAAGGTCTTTGGTGTCAGTCAGGAAGGGGGGGGCATGTCAAAAGTTGGTCATGGGGCCCCGCCATTCCTAGTTACGACACTGATAACACTATATTATGTGAGGGCCACAAGGGGAATATTATACTGTGCGGTGGCCAGTTTACCAATTTCTTCCCTCTATCATGTAAAAATTGAGAGGTATGAATAAGTGACAGACTATATTTCACTAAGTAACTTTTACAACTTAGCATGCACTGCAATCAGAAAACCTGTAGGTGGAGCCAGAGGAGAGGCTGGGGTTTTAATAAAGAATGTATGTTTCCTTTAACAGAACATGGGCGGATTTCCATCACCGTTACACAGTAAGCTTTTTGTTGTCATCCTGGGACCTATAAACACATTATCATTGTAATATTATCCAGTGCTAATGTGAAAAAGTAATTGCCCCTATATAGTAAGTATAATAATATATTCCAGATGTTGAATATTAGGAACTACAAAGTGCAACATATCTATCACAGTAATGCTAAAAATTGGTTTCTTCTGAATAGATGTTGAGGTGCCATGTAAGTGGAAAGAGGACATTTACCAACTTGTCATACCCCTGGACTATACGTAACACTGGTGCAGCCAATATTTACAATAAAAGTGGTAAACTAAAGTCATTTGGAAAGCTTTATTAATACTGGCGCACTGTGTGAGTGGCACTGGTGCACATGCCAGAGTTATTATAGGAGTGTATGCCCTATTGTACATACTGAATTGTACTGTGCTGGAAATAATGGCACAATGGCTTCACAAGTTTGGCATTCTGGATGTTTTTCAATGTATTTATGCCAGAGAACCTAGTCTAAATACAATGATAAATCCACTCCATTATGTCATATTTATGTAACATTTGGAAGGAGTTTCTGTAATTATAAGATGCAACATTTCATTTAATATGGACAAGAAGAATATGGGGGAACTTCATCAATACTTATTATTTTATTTCTCTTGTAAAGCATCAACATAATCCACAGAGCTTTATAGACATTGTCAGTCGCTGTATCGTATAGGGCTTACAATATGAGTTCATTTTCAGTATGTCTTTGGAGTGTTGGAGGAAGCCGGAGTACCCAGAGGAAACCCACACAAATGCGGGGAGAACATACAGACTCCTTGCAGATGTTGTCCTTGGTTGAATTTGAACTTAGGACTCCATCTATTTCCCCCACCATGATGGTAATGAAGCACTCTTTGCTTGGTCTGATGTAGATTATATAGCCTGACCACGGTTGGGAGGAAGGACCTGTGATAGCGCTTCTTCTCACACTTGGGGTGAAGCAGTCACTTACAGTGCTGCCAAGTGCCATCAAGGTCTCATACATGGGGTGGGATTTGTTCTCTTGCATGGAGAAACCCCCTAACCCAACCCTCCCCAAAGTTCCCCATACCCAGTATTTGCTCCCAGGATGGACGGCCCTGCAATTCTCTGCTGATCCAGTACTGGTCGACAGAGCTTCCCTCTTTGTTTGCAACAACTCACGATTGTTGGTTCAGTATCTGGGGACTGTGATAATTCTATGCCCCTTAGGTTTTTTTGTAAGCAAATCAGCTTTCTCTTTTTCTTATGTCCCTGCCAAACCCCTCATTATTGGACCGTGTATCAAAATTCTGTTGAGTATAAGTCAATCATCCTTTTAACCTAGGACAGCTTATAGGCCGCCTTCCATTTCCTCCCAGTGGGATGTCGGTCTAATTTATATCTATCAACTGTAGGTAGAAGATGACGGAATTACTTATAACTGTGTACAGTATTTAGGTGATGGGGTATCATTTGTATATAGTGCAATAATTGACGGGGGTATAATTTATATTTATACACAGTACATAGATGATAGCGGTATCATTTATATCCATGTACAGTATACAGGTGATGGTAAGATTATCTATAACTGTACATCGTATATAAGTAGCTGCTGTATCTTTTTTTATATAATTATTTTATATATTTTTATTGATTTTATGGAATTTTAGGACAACAACAGGGTTGACATAAGCAAAGTACAAATTATTGCATAGATTACAAATCTAATAAATTCATCTGTAAGACTAGGGATATGGAGGTAGAGGTAAGTAAGGAGATAGGTGTTAAAGGGGTATTCCCATGTCACATACTCACCAGTCTTCATTGCTGTAAAATCTTCTGTCTTCCGGCTTTGTTGCGTCATTGGTGGGCGGGGTTACATATGCAAAGCCAGCGGCGAGATGCCGCTGGCCCTGCGTGCACGCTCACAGACCAGTCTAGTCTTCACAATGCGAATACAGACCCGGTATCCGCCTCTCTCTATTACAGCGGATGCCGGGTCTGTATTGGCATTGTGAAGGCTAGACTGGTCTATCTATGAGCGTGCACGCAGGGCCAGCGGCATCTTGCCGCTTGGCTTTGCATATGTGAATACAGACCCGGCATCCACTGTAATAGAGAGGTGGATGCCGGGGAGTGTAGACGCCAGCACAGATGCCAGCAACATCGCTATGCTTCTGCCCTGCATGAAGCCAGCAGTGGCAGGAGCTCCTGATATTCCGCTCCTCCGCCGCCCCCCCTGGAATAGCAGCATCGCTCCTGCCGCTACTAGCTTCATACAGGGTAGGAGCATAGCGATGTTGCAGACATCTGTCCCGGCATCTACACTCCCCGGCATCTGCCTCTCTATTACAGCGGATGCCGGGGAGTGTAGACGCCGGCACAGTCTGTATTGGTGGTCCCTTCCCCCCAAAGGGTAAACCACTCCCCCCCCCCACCCTTCAGGCTCGCTCCCGTGCACTTAGCCCCTCCTCCCTCCCCCCTCAGAGCAGCAGATACATCACTTGACTTATGACTAGATAAGTCAAGGGATGTGTAAAAAAAAAAATGAATAAAGTGATATAGTGGACAAACAAAGCAGTTTTGCTGAAGCAATGTATTTAGGAAAAGTCTTACATTCACATTATCAAGCAGTATAGATAGGATCCTTGTGATGGGACAACCCCTTTAAGGGAGGGGGAAGAGTGGGGCATTGGTGGTGGTAGCAGGGTTAATTTGTATTGCAAATAAATGTAACTTTTTATAGTCTGGAATGTCTCATACTACGAATGTGCTTTACTATAGGAATCTTTGGACTATTCAGTGGTGCTCTGTATTATATTAACTGTAAGACTGTCTTTCTTGCCTATAACACCCGGTCAGAGCTCAGCTATCAGTCCTTTGTAGAAGTTTAGAAAAATTAAAGCTGTCTTGTGAACAACGAAGCCAGTATTAATGTGAACCAGCCTTATTGTGAGTGATATGGATAATCTTCCTGTTAGACAGTCTTACTAAATGAGGTCCAATATATATTTCTGTCAGTGATGGTTCTGTTAGTGGCCCTTTAAATTTCTCTCTTACTGTTAAACATTACAGGTGATTTTGACAGTCGGCATCAGAGAAGACGATGCATTATTAAAGATGGCTGCCATTTAGGATCTGCAGTAATAGAGCGGTATTCACACCTAATAACGCAATACAGGGCGCAGAGGAGAAGGTAATAGACCATAAACATCCACGTGATGTGTACCCTGTACTTGTAAGGTAAGTAGCTGGTGATAGTATCATGTGGCCTGATAATGGTACTATGTATGGGTAGCAGGTGATGATAGTCTTAACTCCATTATGACATTACTATATTGATGGATTCAATGGCCCAGTTCTGTGTTGGATGCCACTTGCCTAGAAGAAGCAGTGTTGTTAGCATTTGTGAAGCAGGATTATCTAAAACGTTGCCTTTTTTAAAATTATTTTTGTGCTTCTTTTATTGTAATTTGATAATTTAATATCTTTAAGGTCACACATATTTATGGCCATTAGTCAAAAAATGCCACGACGGGATGTATTTGGCTGATTTGGCAGAAGGATCCGGCAGCATCTGAGGTCACGTGGCATGCAACCTGCTGAGCAGTCACAGGATAACACACCCATTTCTTGTCCCCAGGAAGGACACCAGACTCCAGTACATCAGGACAGGAATTGAAGACGCCATGAATACAGGAGCCGCTCCCCTATAACAATTCAGCATTGGAGCTATTCACCAGTAACTCACACTCCTGCTAGTAGTGAAAGTGGATCAACAAACTTGGCCGCCTCCATCAAAAATCAGAACACAGAGGAGCTAGCATCATGTCCTATTTGTTTCAGAGGGCAGGCAGATCTTCTATTTAGACTGTTCCCCTGAGTTCCACACTGACTGTATCACCAGATGGGTCCAAGAAAGTAATACATGTTCACTTTGCAGAGCTATGATTCACCGCTTAGTTCTAGTATGGCTAGAAGTCGTGGAGATTATCCATGTTAGGACTGCTAGGGTTAACTATCAGGGCCGTTTTCTAGTCCATACAGAAATCATCCTCTGACCATGAGATAATTCAGCATCTACATCCTTGTATGAGCTTAACTTCATACCAGTTATTGGACCTCCAGAACTACATTCTGTACACATCCATCTATAGAAAATTAACCCGCATCCCTTTCTCTATCATCCCTATCTCTTATCTATCTTAACTAGTTAGAAAAAGCCACATCTCTTTCCCTGTTGATCTATCTACCTATCTTAAAAAAGGCAAAAAAAAACCCTTCCCTTTCTCTCTCTCTCTCATATCTATCTGAAAACACCCCTCTCTCTTTTTCCTATCTACAAAAAAACTTTATCTATCTATCTATCTATCTATCTATCTATCTATCTATCTATCTATGTCATAGCACAAATAAATAGATTGTCATACAGTATACATCTTTTGGATGTCACCTTGCCATCCTATGCCCAGGACACAATGGATGTTGGTATGTGTGCAGCTAGCCTAGATGTTGAAGCCTTATATAATTCAATTCCACATGATTTTCGTTTGGAATCTGGAGACAAGCGTCATTCATTTATGGACACAAACCAATTTGTACTCGATCTCCTGACCTTTGTCTTGAAAACTAATTGTTTCCTTTATCATTGGGCGGTATTCTTTACAATTAGTCGGTACCACAATGAGGAGTAAACCAGCTCCGGCTTTCATCAACCTGTTTTTAGGATAATGGGAACAGTGGTTTGTTTTTTTTGTGACAGCATGGTGGTCTGGACATTGTCAATTGCCCTTTGGATTAGGCATATCAATAATGTCCTGATCTTTTGGACTGATACCATCAGTAAGTTTTGGGAGTGTTTTCGATATATTTAATAAAAATAACATCATTGTGAAATTTACAGCTAGTATTGATAAGGAGAAAATGACTTCTGCAATTAGCTATATGAATAAAAAGTGACGGTACTGTATTTATGTCAATGTGCCGCAAGGAGACAGCAACAAACAGCTTACTTCAGTGGGAAAGCTGTTATCCACTGCCACTGAAAAAGGGCATCCCGAAGGACCAATTGTTGTAAATTTGCAGGAATTGTTTGGAGGAATCTACCTTTAGTCATCAAGCCAGTGTTCTGAAAGAAAGGTTCTGAAGACGCGAGTACCCTAGGGATGTCTTGTGATAGTCTTGTTCATTTGTGGCTTCTCAAAACTGGTCTAACCTATTGCCCCTCAAAAAAAACAAGACAATAATTCCACAACACTAAGATTGATTGGAGCTTTGAAACTCAGCATTCCTGAATCAGGGACATGCTCCATTCATATTCAGACATTCTCATTATGGGTCCGGATTAAGAGGGTCCAACACCTGATCAACTTTCCAGCATTAATGTATTGTAGGGGGAGGAATTTAAGGAACCGCCTGGTCCATAGTTACCTACTTCCCAGAACATCAACAGGGACTTGGCTGGACAGGAGCAAATGCCCCAGAACCTATAAATGTGGTAGCGGCAGAGCATGCAAATATGTCTCAAAAGTTAGTAAGTTCAGAAGAATGACGATGGGTCACACATATGTGAATCCTGCCTATATAAACATTTATATGGCAAAGTGCCCGTGTCCTTTTAATTATGTTGGTAAGACTAACAAAGAATTTAGTAAACGTATCCTTGGCCTTATCGGTAATATCGTACACAGAGAAGAGAGACCATTTAGTCAACATATGTAGGACTTTCATGACATAAACCTGGAGTTTGTCCTTTCATAGGATAAGAAGTGGTTCTTCCATCAGGACAAAGTGGTGACTGGGAACATTAGACACTGCAGAATGAAGCACAGTGTATCTAGAGGATCCAGTGTGGTAAACCAAAAGGGCTAAATGTCCAAATTTCATTTGCATCTTTTATCCAATAGCCTTTAGATATAGGGACGTTTTAATATAACATCTTATGGTCCAAAGGGAGTTGTCGGTATCCTATTCCAATGAGCATCCCTTTCACATGGGCTAGCACAATGAATGTAATTTTCTTTATTTGGTCCCATGTCCCTTATCGTCTGTGTCATCATAGTGGTATTTCCCAACTAATACTTCACTATTATTTGGAATAATTCTCAATTAGAGGGAGATTTAGACACCCCCCCCCCCCCCCCATTTTTTTTCTCACCAATATGATGTATTAGGTCATGACCAATGTCTGATCTCTTTTGCATATGAGAGTAACTTTATGGCTGTCTACTTATATCCATTGACGTTGGTATGGAACTACACATCATTATGACATTTGATATCCCTTTCAAGTATCCTCTGGGATTTATAGGAGTGTGATATGTATGTTTGGAAACACCTTGGCACATATATAGAAATATACTGCATATGTTCCATGAACATTAGTACATTTTATGGACTGACGCTGGTTGGGGTGGAATACTTTAGCCTTTTATGAATGAATATCTATGAATAAAAGTTATGTTTTAGTCTTAATTTCCATCCATTTATTTTTCTTCTGTGAATTTGAATTCCATGTATAGTAGTAACCTGATAAATGTTTGATAATTTAATATATTAAAATGTTATCAGTTCATGCGTCTGTGTTTATTTGTGAATATTTGCAAATCTTTTTAAAGGGGTAGATTTAGACATCTATTAGATCCTAGACAATCCCTTTCACATTGAAAACAACAAACAACTTCCTATTCTCCATTCTGTTTGTAGCTATTTTTGGCTTTGGCTCAAAAAACTGCAGCATAATCTGCAACAAAAGAAGCTGCGTTTCCACACGGTGGGGCCTCAGCCTTATGTGGAAATACAGCAATGCATCCTGCCTGTCAATATTCCCCCTGCTCCCTATGCTGATGCCTCCTCTGCCAAGTTCTCCATCCTCAAGTGAGACACCTCACAGTCTCTACTACTACTACATATTGACTTGTTTCTTTGTGCCATGATAACTTTTACACCCCACTCCCCGTGCTGGTGCTGTCCTTTTGCCAAGCACTTTCTCCAGTGAACTAAGTGAGAGACCTTTCGGGTGGGACATGTGCCCTATCAATTTAATGGGAGAGATATACAATATCAAACCTGGTACAATGGAAAAGTGGCTAATGACAACCAATCTGGTTTTCAATTTTCAGAGGCCCGAACTGGATTTCCTGGATAACTGCTCCATCTTACATCTTCCCTAAATTTCATAAATCTCCTCCAATGATAATATTACTTTAGTTGCAGAAGAACAAGCCTTCTATTTCTATCAACTCCACTATAAAGAGGACCATTCACCAACTACAATTTCTTGCATTCTTTGCTAGGCGTCACTCCGATGGTTCTGGCTCATGTTGGAATTTTTTCTCTCGCCCAAATTGGTGCAGAGCAAACAATGTTGTCAAAACCTCCTCGCCAGCAAGTAGGTGAGTTCAGAGTCAAACAAGAATGCCTAAAAGGTCTGCATTCCTTCTCCTATTTTTACATTGGCACAACATACTTTATATTACCACAAAAGTCTGCAGGATCATGCATGTTGTGTTTTTTCTTGCATATGCTATTGTCATAGAGAATAAAATATAGGCACTTCTAAGAAAAAGCAAAAACACACACAATTAGATTGAATAATCTGTATTTTTTCTTTAAGTAACGCATGCCACTGCCACTTTTGGAGATAACCCAGCTGTACTTATGTACCAGCCGCTTTTTTTTTCCAACATCTTATGTCCAGTTTTCATCTCCTGGAATCTTTCTGACAGATGCAAAATGCTGTTTTCATAGAACTGATGATTCCTTTCATGCTTTAAGTCTACTTTCCATCTGGTGCAAAGAGGCAGCCCCAAAGTACTGCTGTGATTCACATTTAACTCTTTGTAATTGCAGTTGGACAATAGTTGGGTAATTTTGGGCCCAGAGTGGATCAAAAAGTTGCCCATTGACTAATTTAGTTCTTCCCAGTCACATTTACTTGCACTGAAATCACAGGGGTTACCCACTTAAAAAAAAAATAAAATGGATGGCCAATCCATAATATAGGTCCAACTTTTGTAGGTTCTTACTGTTGGGACCTACTAAACACCAATGAGCTGTTTTTACCGGACTGTGGCGCTTGACATTTTAATCTTGAAAGAGACACTGCTACAAGGGTCATAACAGCAAGTACAAGCTTAGGGCTACAGGACAATACTGGCTACAACTTTTGTTGATCTACCAAAGACAACCATGTCGCCCTTTGACTCCTTCCCTAATTTAAATGACCCCAAGGATGCTGTGATTTCCACTTATATGCGCAAAAAAATCCAGCAGCACTTGATCTTTTTTTTTTACTAGAAATCGCCTCCATAGCTGTAATTGACATCTTGTGGGGTTAAAGTCCATAGGTCACTTTGTGCTGCAGGTCTTAGCTGAATCAAGCCAAAATTATATGTCACCTGTATTCTATGTTTCAGTATAATTCTGAGGATATCAAATTTATATGGTTTTATTTACATTTTAACTCCTTAACAAAAATCCAAAACTGTACCAAATTTTTTTTTTCTAAAGTCGCCGTATTCTGATACCCGTAACTTTTTTATACTTCCATGTCTGGCGATACATAAGGCATATATTATTATTTTTTTGCAGGACCAGGTGTACTTTTTAGTTATAGCATTTTGGGGAATTCCTATTGCTTTGATCACTTTTTATTCAAATTTTTATCAGAGGCAAAATAGTGAAAAAACAGCAGTTTGGCACTTTCGGACGTTTTCATACACAGGGATACCTAATGTGTATGTTTCACAGTATTTAAGTAATTTTATATGTGTTCTAGGGAAAGGGGGGTGATTTGAATGTTTAAGTTTTTTAAGTTTTTTTTTTTTTAATTTATGCATTTATTAGACCCCCTAGGGATCTTGAACCTCAGGGAGTCTGATCACTAATTCAATACATTACAATGCTAATGTATTGCAATGCATTGCAAAAAAACATCATGTCTATCATAGGCTACATAGAGTAGCCTGCAATAGAAAATCATTACAGACAGGTCTGGGAGCCTTCACAAGGCTCCCAGCTGACATGCCAATGGGACGCCAGCCCCGGAGCTTGCTCTGGGTGCTGGTGATCCCCAGCAAAATGTTGGAGCCCATGCACGGCCGGTAACATGGCACCTCGGTCAGCTCTGATCGACCCGCCATAGGGGTTAATGCCACCAATCGTGGGCATTAGTGCTGGGTAACTGCTGTATAAAACAGCAGACACCCGGCAGCTATGGTGGCTGCTCAACTCTCGAGCGGCAACCATCTTTAAACACCTGGCATCCGCCCTATTAGTATGACAGATGTTGGGAAAGGGTTAAAGAGCAGTTGTTTTTGGCTTGGTATGATTTGGTCAACTGCAGTAGCCAATCATGTAATACACTGATTCATTGTTGCACTAAGGTTCCTTGGGCCCACCAGTGATGATGGATTTGAGGGCCCATCCCCCATCTGTACAGGACCCATTCATGTCCATGTAGGACATGTCATCAAATATCTGTGAATCATCCCATAAAGCAGCCCATAGAATCCAGCAATTATTTTAAAGTCCCCAATGTTGGACCTTTGGGGTCCATTAATATGTGTTATATGTGTCTTATTATTATGTTATGTATCTTGTTTCACTAAAGCATCACCCCAGCAAGTTGTAAAGTATATGTAGTTAGATTTCCATTCTACTGTATGTTAGCTGCACAGTGTATCGGGGTGTATATATGAAGCTTCCCATGTTGTGAAGGACTAAGTAAAATAAAGCTTGACATTTTCCAATCAGTCCATCCATAAATCACACTGTGTGGACAGGACACTGGGGACACTGGGCTTATAAATAGTGTGTCCTGTTGTTTTGTATCTGTCATTGTAGAAAACACTTGTGGACATTCAGAAACAGTGTTTGCTATTTCATGATACTTCATCACCTTATACGGATGTTTGAGCTTAATTTTTGGGAAGACATAATTTGAGGATTTGCATTACTGGATGTGACTGCTTTCACTATACACTTTGGTTGGCTGCCAAGAATTGTTTCACTGCAGCATAACAGAAGGGGTACGATGCTGTGAGAAGTAATCCCTTAATTCTTCTATTTTGTGTATTTGATATCAGACTTATTTTTTTTTTTCTTTTTTAAGGTGAAACAAAAAGTCATATGTATAGTTAATGCTAGGTTCACACTAGTGTTCGTGTTTCCATCAGGGTTATCCACCTGCCTATCAGTAGGATAGATCATCAGTATTAGATCTCCTAGCGTCCAACAGCCAGAACCCTCACACACCAGCTGCTCCAGGACAGTGTGGCTTCTGAAATATGTATACTTGCTTTAGGTACTACAGCACTGCCCCACTGAAATCTATGGCATAACAGTGCAGTACGTAAAACTGGGCCACACCTGTGTTCAGTGTTTAAATTGGGAAAATTTTTTAGCTAGAACTCTGGAATAATTACCCAAGCCTCCCTCGACCGACCCTCCCTTCTCCTCGAGGACCCCAACCGATCCCACACCCGCCGTAATGGGTAAAGAAATCGAAAGCCGAATCGCCTTTTTTTCATCATTTCACCTCCTTTAAAAATGTGAATAAAAAGCGATCAAAACAGCAAATATTCTCCAAAATGGTATAACTAAAAATAGTATATCCGGCCCTGCAAAAAAAAACAAAACCCCGTACACAGATATATAAATCGTTATTGGTGTCAGAATAGGGCAACCACTTCCGAACCACCCATTGGATAAATACATCCAGAAGTGGCTCTCTTGTAACGGTAAGTCCTTGCAGTTTTCTAAAAAAAAAAAATTGGAAAACCATGCAAAAATAAAAACAACATAAAAATAAAGCCCTATGTGCGACCGAAAAAAGACGCAGAAATTTGTTGAATAACACAAATGATAAAAATGTTAGAGCCCTCAAAACGGAACATACAAAAACTCGAAAATGTGTCTGATCCTGAACCAGAAATTGGCCCGGTACTGAAGTGGTTAAGGTGGTTAAAGCATAGAAAAATCTATATATATTTGGGATCCTTGGAATTGTACGGACCTTTATAATATAGATGACTTGCCATTTTGGTTGCACAGTGAAAGCCATAAAAATTATGGTGACTTCTCTCTTTTTATTCTTCTGGACCTCTCTGCAGCTTTTGACACTGTTGACCATCAACTCCTCCTCACTATGCTCCGCTCAGTCAGCCTCAACAACACTGCGCTCTCCTGGTTCTCCTCTTATCTCTCAGACCACACTTGCAGGCTCTGTTTCCTCCCCTCTTTCCTTTGCTGTTGGGGTTCCTCAGGGCTCGGTCCTAGGCCCCCTGCTCTTTTCTCTCTACACAGCCCCTATTGGACAAACCATCGCCAGATGTGGCTTCCGGTACCATCTTTATGCTGATGACACCCAATTATACACATCTTCCCGTGACATCACCCCTGTACTCATACAGAACACCAGTGACTGTCTTTCTGCTGTCTCTAATATCATGTCCTCACTCTATCTGAAACTAAATCTCTCCAAGACTGAACTACTACTGTTTCCACCATCTAACAGATCTGTCCCTGATATATCCATTGTAGTCTCAGGCCTTACTATAACTCCTAGGCAGCCGGCCCGCTGCCTCGGGGTTATGTTTGACGCAGACCTTTCCTTCACCCCTCATATTGAATCACTCGCAGGTTCATGTCACCTCCACCTCAAAAACATCTCCAGAATACGCCCTTTCCTTACCAGAGATACACTAAAGACACTTATTGTCTCTCTGATTCATTCTCGCCTTGACTACTGTAACTCCTTACTAATCGGTCTTCTCCTCACTAAACTCTCCCCTCTACAATCTATTCTGAATGCAGCGGCCAGGATCATCTATCAGGCTAGACGCTACAGCGATGCCTCAGGTCTGTGCCAGTCACTACATTGGCTGCCTATTCAATATAGAATAAAATATAAAGTTATCACTCTCGTCCACAAGGCTCTCCATAATGCCGCACCTCCCTACATTTCCTCCCTCATTTCTGTCTACCGCCCAACCCGTGTTCTCTGTTCACTCAATGACCTAACACTTACATCCTCTATTATCAGAACCTCCCACGCTCGTATACAAGACTTCTCCTGAGTTGCACCATTTCTCTGGAATGCTCTACCCTGGACAATCAGATTAACTCCCAATTTCTACAGCTTCAAACGCAAACTAAAGACGCATCTTTTCAGACAGGCCTATCACAATTTCTAACGTAAACCCTTCTGTACTATAATTAGAATACCCAAAATTTAACCCTCCTCTGTCCCCGCTCCCACATTTCCCCACATGATATGATGCCATTTCAGGCTAACTTTATCTGTCCAAGCTCCATCCACATGTTAAAGGACACGACTGTTGATGGCTCATAAAGTCTTATGTTTATGTAATGACAGTAACTTCTATTACAAAATTGTCTGACCACTGTATAAGCAATGCCGCCCGTTACCTCTTGTCTCACCCCCTCTACCTCATAGATTGTAAGCTCTTGCGAGCAGGGCCCTCAGTCCCATTGTGTGAAATGACTTTCTTTGTAATGTATCTTTCTGTCTGTATTTGAACCCTACAAATTGTATAGCGCTGCGGAATATGTTGGCAATATATAAATAAAATTTATTATTATTATTTATTATACAGCATTGTGAACAGAAAAATCAAAAAATGATCTATTTTGGATGGTGGGGTGTGGTGGGAATATTGCTTGGCAGAGCTGACTAATTTTAATCTGTTTGTTACAAGGCGTAGGAAACGACAGTCTTAATAAATTTTCCGAATTACATAAAATATTCTTGGCACTCCTAATGAGAAAGGTGTTATAGGAAGACCCTGGATGGTCTGTACAAATATTCTAATAAAAATCCTTGACGCCCAATTGTAATGCAAAAGTGAAACATGTCCTTTATATAGGTTCACACTAGTGTTTCAGTGTTCGTGCGAGACTCCGTTCAACATTCGGCGGAGAGAAAAGTCTTGCAAGGAGGACTCCATTTTCAGGTCAAGTGGACCCAAATGACGGATACCCGAATGCTAGTGTGAACCTAACGTTAGTTGGGGCATTACAGATATTAGACCTTTTTCAATGTAATCACCATTCTAGGGCACACATCCTAAATCAGTTTTGATGTGATTTTTAGTACAGTTTTTAATATTTATTTGAAACATGTTAAATTGATTTCTTTCATTTGTAAAATTAGAAAAATTGATTTCCCAAAGTTATTTCTCATACATTTTTAACCATCAAAGTTAAACTATCTCATACTATCCATCCATCCAGTTCTATCTAGCACATATCAAAGTTAATTTTTCACCATCACCAACCACTGCATTCATTATCTCCTACACACAATAAATTCACTGTCACCATGCTTAGTCCCCCACACACAGTATAATACTTCCGTAGTGGCCCACACATAGTATAATGCACCCTCAGCAACCCCAAAGAGTATAATAACCTCTTGTGGACCCTACATAATATACTGTTAATTATGGCCCCCACACAGTATAATGCTCTCTTGGTGTCTCCCACACATTATAATGCTCATTCTGTTGCTACCACACAGTATTATGACCCCTTAATGACTCCCAAGCAGTATAATGTCCTCTTAATGTTCCCCACATAGTATAATCCCCCTTAGTGACTCCCAGACAGTTTTATGTTCCCCAGTTGTCCCAAGCAGTATAATGTGCCCTTTATGGCCATCATGCTTTCTTAGTGGTCCCCACACAATGGTTGTGCTATTAAAGCCAATAATAAGCACCTTGGGGAAGACATTGTAGAGGGTACACTGGAACTCTAATTGGTTTAATGGTATTAGTCATCACTGGTATAATTTGTGTAAGGGTAATGGTAAACCTACACTAAGTAGTGGACACCATTAAGCTAACCCCACACTTCCAAAAGCTAGCACACCAACACAACCCAATGGTCACAGAATGTTGCAAGTTAAATAGAGATACCTGTAATATTGTAAGGCCATTAGCTGCTGCGGGTGTGCGGGCTTTTAGCAATGTGTGGTTAGCTGCACTGCAGCTACTGTGTTTGCCATTACCCTGATAGACTACAATTTATTGATAATTTGGGTTTAGCTAGAGTAGACAAGCCCAAGCTTAGAAACTTGATATCCAGATACCTTAAGGTTGAGGCCTTATCTCAAAAAAATGCTGTGTTTTATAGTAAGATTCTGGCTAATCCCATCTACAGATTGTAGAAAAATAGAGCTGCAGATAACCTTTTTTTTCCCAAAAAACATTTGTGTTTTTGAAAAAGCAGCATGTTAATTTTATTTGTGGAATCATGGAAATGGAATGGTTTTCCCTAGAAAAAAAAGCAAAGAAATATGCAGCTCAAAGCACTGTAGAAAATACAATGTATTTTCAATACGTTTTTTTTTTCCCCCTATTTTGTCTATGTTTTAGAGTAGGTCCACGCAACTGTGCTTCACCCGTGAAACTTGGTCCTAGTGGGGTAACTAGGAATGACTGGGCCCCGTGACGAACTTTTGACATGTTCCTCCCCCAGCCGACAACGAATACCCTTACTGACCAATTTCTCCCCCCCGCATTCCTGCAGGCACTATTATGCCCCATAGTAGCCCCTGCACACAGTATTATGCCCCATAGTGGCCCCTGCACACAGTATTATTTCCTCTAGTGGCCCCTGCACGCAGTATTATGCCCCATTTTTGACACCCATGAACAATTATTATACTCTGGGGTCTTTTCAGACCCCTGAGTATAATAATCAGAGACACAGGGGAGGGTACAAACATAAAAAACACTATTACTTACCTATCCCTGGCTTTGGTGCAGTCCCTTCTGATGTTGTCCATCTTTAATTGCGTACGGGACATCACTTGACCTGGGCCTGCATTGCAACGCATAATGACGCAGGCTCCGGCCATGTGATTTTAGGGATGTCACACAAGTAGGCCTGAAGCCTGGAGAGGTAAGTAAATAGGGCCTGTTACTGGCCGGAGTTACTCCAGACGGTAACGGCCTATTAGAAAAAAATTAAAAAAAAAATGCAGTGGCTGTCGCCGGGCCCCCTAATGTCCCAGGCTCTGTGGCAGCCACTACCACTCCTACCCCGGTAGTTACGCCCCGTGTGTTAGCCAGATTTGAATAGTTATCTTTTTTTTTTTTCCGACTGTAGTTTTTAATTTTCAAAAATATTTAACAATACAAGTAAAGAGCAAGGCAAGTAAGTACCAAGATTAGGAGGGAAAGGCGATACTGCAAGATCGCAAAAGCCAAAACAGACTTATAACTTAGCAACAAAACAACATAAGGGGGTAACAACAGACAAACAGAGACAGGGGGGAAGGGAGGGGGGAAGGAAGGTCCAAGATTAAAGGCCACGCAGTACACCATGAGCATTCCAGGGAGACCAGACAGAGCGGAAGGAGTCCAGTGTATTATTAAGCCTAGTAGTGAGAAATTCAAGGCTCCGCACATCCTTGATACGGACCAGAAGTTCAACGCCTGAGGGGGAGTTGACATTCCTCCAATGTTTCGCAATAAGGGTTTTTGCAGCCGTACAAAGATGGAGAAAAAGTCTGGAAGTCTTGCTACCTAGGTGTCTAGGAGGGGATCTAAAGGGACCCCCTGTATGAAGAGGGCGTCCGTCAGAGCTTTCACCTCCTCCCCAGAAACCCAGGACAAGAGGACAAGACCAAAAAATGTTAACTAATGATCCTATCGTGGCGTTGCAGCGCCAACACCTTGAAGGGAGCGCAGGGTTAAGAGCATGAAGAAGAGCTGGTGTGTGATACCAGTGCATCAAGAGTTTATATTGCGTTACCCTAAAGGTTATACACTGGGACTATTTCTGAGCGTGACACCAGACAATCTGCCACTGTTCCTGGGAGATGGGGGTACCCAATGCCTCCTCCCATTTGGCTATATAGCGGTGCCGAATAGGAGAACCAGTCGCTTGAGAGGCAAGAAGCTGGTATACAGAGGATATGAGGCCCCTTGTGGAAGTACCAGCCCGACAGATCCTTTCAAAGGACGTAGGGCGGGAGACTCTAGTGGAGCCATGGAGAGAGCGGACAAAGTGAACTACCTGGGAATAATGAAGCCATTCGGCCTGAGGGAGACCTAAGTTAGCTACAAAATAATCAAAGGGCCTGAGCTCCAACGTCGCAGGGTCAGTCATATCAGCAATCTGGAATAGCCCTGCCGTGGACCACACTCTGACCATGGCGGGTAACAGGCTATCAGGGAGGAGAGAGTTATATAGGAAAGACACCATGGACAAGCGCGAGGATGCCAGAAAGAACTTGGCATTACACGTGGACCAGATGGAGCGAGTGAAACGAATGGGGCCAAGCAAGTAGGGGGAGGGAGGAGTGGGGGGAGAGCTAACCCACAGAAAAGCATTGGGGTGCATAGGAGCCAACCAGAGCTTTTCTATCTCCACCCACCTAGTGTACACCGGGGCAGAGGCCCAGAACGGAACACAGCACAGATGGGTCGCCCAGTAGTAATGTAAAACATCCGGGACAGCCAGACCCCCAGACTCCCTCCTCGCCAACATAACCGACTGGGGGATATGGTGACATTTGGCCTGCCATATAAATCGAAAGATAGATTTCTGCAAAACACAAAGATCATTCCACGGAACCGCAACCGGGAGCGTCTCGAAGTAATAGAGGAGTTTCAGTAGAAGGGTCATTTTTACCGCCGCGATCCTCCCCAGTAGGGAGATCGGGAGGGGCTGCCACTTATCCAAGAGGGACCGTAAATCGCGGAACAACCCTGGATGGTTGACCGAATAAAGGGTATGGTAAGAGGGGGAAATCTGGATCCCCAAATAACGTATGGAAGACGATCGCCACTGAAAGTCAAAATTGGAACAGAGAAGCAAAGGGAGAGAACATCATCGGCGAAACGAGAGACTTTAAATACCTTGTGAATAGTTATCGTTGATGGTTGGTGTCCCTGCCTGCCAAAAATGTAAAATCCTGTACCATTAACAGTACAGAACAGTATGTCACTGGAAGGCAGGGACTCCTGACATCATAGATAACTATATTGCTAGGAGTCCCTCTCCCAGCATGAAGTTCAAGCCGGTAAGTCTGGCTAACACACAGCCTGAGTTTCACGGGTGAAACATGGTTGTGTGCAGCTACCCTAAAAATAGAATTTTTTTAATTAATGGAGGGAGTTAGATGCCCAATTGAGGTCCTTCTTCTGTTACCCAAACCAGAATAGCTGCAAAGAATGGTTATTGCTCTGGAGGATATGAAGGCTATAGAAGTTCTACTAGTGTTAGGTTTTTTTTACAGACCTTGTTGTGTACAGCCCCTTATAGTACTGCTGTGAATATTACACTAAGAGTATAAAAAGTGGAATATCGAATTTGGAAATTCATTACGAATTTATACAAATGAATACTCTATATTTTGGATTTACGTTTTTTTCAACACATAGTAGTCTCAGGGGTTTCCATGGAAGTCATGCATAACAGTAGGAATGGAAAAGACGAGCAAACTTTCAGGAAAAAAAGTCAGAGTGCATTATTTTTCTCTGAATGAGTTTGCAAGGATTCCTTGCTTAAAAGTTTCCAGTATCATACATTGCCTATTATTTTCCAAGTGTATGTGTCTGGATGGGGCGTCATTGGTGCTCTCGGAGGAAAACAAAGGATTGCATTGATTCAGGCTGGCGTAGTGTTGGCAATGTTAACAAAGTCTTGGTGGAAATGGGAGCTATGGCCATTTTTTCCCACCTAGATCAAATGGACTGGAAAATGGCCAGACTCAGAGAGGAAAATATGAACTCTAAATGCTGTCAGCCCACAAGGCATTCCGGTACTTTTATAAGTATGATTATGCACCATCGAAATTGAAGTTAATGCTTAGGGCATAATAATAATAATGCAGGGAGAGCACAACTGAACATTTAATGAAATAGCAGTTAAAGGGATTGTCCCATCAGAGTTAACCATATTTTAGAATGTGGCCCATGGTTTTCCAGGGGTGCTAGGAGTGAACTAAACTCAGGAATGGATTTAACAGAAAAGAAATGTCTAAGAGCTTCCTTTATATTTTCCATTCCTTTCCAATCTATTCCTGGCTTTGGCTCAAAAAATCACAGTAAAATCTACAACAACAAAAAAAAGCTGCGTTTCCGCAATGTGGGGCTTAAGCCTTTGAGCCTATTTGCCTAAATATTTTGCTCCATTTTGCATTGTTCTGACACTCTATTTTGAAAAGTGATTTAGATGGTGGCCGTGGTCAGCTTGTCTAGCTGTCTCTACTCCAGATTTATCAAATGAGACTTTTCAAAAAGTTACAAAATGTATCACCATCTGACTCTTTAGAAAGAAATTGTGTAGAATATTATTTTAGGACAGACGTGTTAGACTTGTAGTTTAGTTTTCTGGTGTGCAAGACACAAAAAAGTCGCAGATTTAAGGGCAAATTAAGTTTTTATGCAAAAATTTGCTAAATTTATCACTTTTATGCTGCCTTCATATTTTCCTGAAAGGGGTGATAGTGTGTGTAGGGCCAGATTTATGATCATTCATAATATATATGTTCCTTCAAATCTACACCAAGTAGTCCAATATGTGCACCATTTCCTTGACAAAGCTATTTTGGTTCATCCCCCATTGCACTTGAATCTCATTTGACAGACTCCAGTGTGGTCTACATGATGAGCCTACTTGAATCTAAAGTAACAGATCTTTGTATCCACTATGGTGATTAGTAATACTGTAGGTTTGCTTTTATTCTGGTTAAAACGTTCCTGTGCTATGGCTGATCACTTACCTTCAACCAGCCTAAAGTCTTCCATATTCATAAGTTATATATAAAAACAGATCAAGGTTTTTAGTGAAAGTAACCAAAACATAAGTATTTCATTTCAGTTTAGCTAATGTACCCTTAGAAAGTTTGTAAATTGTTGCAAAAAAAAAAATGCTTACTGACCTGGGCTTAGTCATGACTTACTATTCACATGTATATATAACGTCAAGGTTCCCCAATGTTCCAACATTCTATGTATTTAGTGATTGACATGCAGATCTCCTCTATTAACAAATCACTATTATACCACAGTACAATAAGTGTAGGCCCATGGGAGATGAGAAAACATTATAAACACTTATACTTACCTTACCTCACTTCTAGGCTCCCTTGGGTTGTCCAATGCTCCTTTGAGGTCCTCTTTTGGCCCCTTCCGACCTCATGGCTGGCTCATTGAACCCCTGAGCCTGCGATTGGTTGATCCAATGTCATGATGCTACGGGTTTTCGATAAATTTTGGCATTGTATAATCTTTACTGTATCTATATGACTGCAATGACTTGTAGGCTCTACAAATCTAAGTTCATGTAGCTATAGTTCAGTCATTAATTTCTGCAAATAGATGGCAACTATTTAGCCAATGACAGGGTTAAATAACCAGGAAAGCAGAATTGCCTTCCCTCTGTGCAAGCATTTCTGATTTCTCATCTATGGCTCGAAGCAAAGCAGAAGACATCAATGCAGCCATAAGAACCATGTTTGGTAGTTCTTTCTTTCTCCCTGATGCAGACATTGGGCCCATTCCAAGATTTCCCTTGTACTAAACACAGTCGCATACAAACATACCCCCCTCCATCGAGTCTGCTCTGTGTGAACATCACCGTCACTACATGTCTTTCAAAGATATGTTATCCTATTAATATTATAAATGTGAAATGTTTGTGGGTTTGTGACTTTGGATGTTCGGATGTTTGGCGGTCAATCACGCAAAAACCGCTCCACCGATTTGGCTGAAATTTTCCACAAACATAGTCACTACACTCGATTGCGCAATAGGCTACTTTTTGTCACAATAGCGCACATACGTTTTTTCCCAGGACCCCCACAAAATCCAAACTCACATCACTATCTCTGCAATCTCACACACTTTGGACCCCGATTTGGCTGAAACTTTCCACAAACATAGTCCCTACACTCGATTGCGCAATAGGCTACTTTTCGTCACAATAGCGCACATACGTTTTTCCCAGGACCCCCACAAAACCCAAACTCACATCACTATCTCTGCAATCTCACACACTTTGGACCATAGCAAGCCACAAAATTCATATTACCCCCTACAGCAGAGGTCAGCAACCCCTGGCACACATGCCAAGAGTGGCACTCCTGCCATATTTCACTGGCACACCAGCAGCACAGGACCTGCAAGAGTTAAATGAAGTCTGAGTCTCTTCAGTGCTGTGCTATAGCTAAGGCATAAGGACACTCCCCTTTGCGAGGGGTGCAGGAAACCCAGGGGGTGGAGCTTAATCGCTCAAGTCTCTGCCTGCTATAGTGATAGCTCCTGCCGAAGCTGCTAGCAAACTGAAAGTAAGAAACACACAGCTCCCTTCCTTTACTTCCTATTCTCATTAATGTCAGGCATTTGGGGTTATTAGTTTAGTGTTAGTAACTTCATATGCCTCACATTAATAGGAATAAACCCCATCATGTCCTCATATTAACCCCTGTGTGACTCATATAAAGGTTACTAATATGTGAGACATATGGAGGTAATAATAAAAGACCTCAGTAATGAAGATACTTAATTATTACCTCCAAGTCTCTCACATATCAGTAACTAGAGATGAGCGAGTACTGTTGGGATCAGCAGATCCGAACAGCACGCTCCATAGAAATGAATGGATGCACCTGGTACTTCCGCTTGGATGTAGCCGGCGCGCTTAACCCCCCCGCGTGCCGGCTACGTCCATTCATTTCTGTGCGAGTGTGCTGTTCGGATCGGCTGATTTCAACAGTACTCGCTCATCTCTATCAGTAACTCTTACACAGGGGTTAATGTGAGGGACATGATGGGGTTAATTGCTATTAATAAGAGGCACATGGAGTTACTAAACTGTCATGCACAGGGCCAGACTTTATGTTGCTTGCTCAAGAGTATCCTGTGCCCAAAACTTACATGTACTGGCGCAAAATAACAAATCATACAATGTCGGATATCGAAGTATATTAACCTGAAATACCTCTGTCCCAAAGACACTATGTACAGTTTATACCAACACCGTATAGCAGCTGAACTACAAATTACATTCAACACAAAAGTCTCACGTATTCTCAGAATTACAGCAAAAACAAGATACAAAGTTACATTTTATATCCCATACCTTATACACAGTACGAAAACCTTACCCGCGCCTGTATATACCCACTGCTACAATCACCGCAGACGAAGTCGCGGGTACCAGCTAGTATTTCATACATTTGAACACCATGTGGATATATTGGAGACAACAGTGCTAACAATTGGTGAAGGTTTACCATGTAAAAACTGAATTCTGCGGGAAATTGCAGCAGATGTCATAAATATGCTAAATGTATTGTATTTTAGACACTTTTTCCACCATCTGTGAAAAGATGTGTGCCATTTCTTAGCAAAACTAACTGTGTATATGTGCACCAGCTAAAACGTGATGAGAGAAACAGAAATATATTTAACACTAGGTTCACGTCGGCGTTGGCCTATCCGCTGTTCTGGTCCATAGGAGGTACTACAACAGCAGAAACATAGGGAGATTTATGAACCCTATTAACCATGATGGGATCGGCCGGGTGTCCTTTATTTTAAACTGAAAATGTCTGACTTTTTCGTCCAACAATTTTGGACGCACACTGCAACAGAGTCTCCAAACAGAGACTTCAATACACTTATGAACATAGCCTAAATCGCCTATAATTTATTCCAAATTTACTACACCATGTGCACCATTGTGATCAGTGCACTTCATTATGGTGCAGTTGTATCAGTGGATGGATACATGGATTAATCACTACAGCGTACAGTGGGGCAAAAAAGTATTTAGTCAGTCACCAATAGTGCAAGTTCCACCACTTAAAAAGATGAGAGGCGTCTGTAATTTACATCATAGGTAGACCTCAACTATGAGAGACAAAATGAGAAAACAAATCCAGAAAATCACATTGTCTGATTTTGTAAGAATTTATTTGCAAATTATGGTGGAAAATAAGTATTTGGTCACCTACAAGCAATCAAGATTTCTGGCTCTCACAGACCTGTAACTTCTTCTTTAAGAGTCTCCTCTTTCCTCCACTCATTACCTGTAGTAATGGCACCTGTTTAAACTTGTTATCACTATAAAAAGACACCTTTGCACACCCTCAAACAGTCAGACTCCAAACTCCACTATGGTGAAGACCAAAGAGCTGTCAAAGGACACCAGAAACAAAATTGTAGCCCTGCACCAGACTGGGAAGACTGAATCTGCAATAGGCAACCAGCTTGGATTGAAGAAATCAACTGTGGGAGCAATAATTAGAAAATGGAAGACATACAAGACCACTGATAATCTCCCTCGATCTGGGGCTCCACGCAAAATCTCACCCCGTGAGGTCAAAATGATCACAAGAACGGTGAGCAAAAATCCCAGAACAACGCGGGGGGACCTAGTGAATGAACTGCAGAGAGCTGGGACCAATGTAACAAAGCCTACCATCAGTAACACACTACGCCGCCAGGGACTCAGATCCTGCAGTGCCAGACGTGTCCCACTGCTTAAGCCAGTACATGTCGTGCCCGTCTGAAGTTTGTTAGAGAGCATTTGGATGATCCAGAAGAGTATTGGGAGAATGTCCTATGGTCTGATGAAACCAAACTGGAACTGTTTGGTAGAAACACAACTTTTCGTGTTTGGAGGAAAAAGAATACTGAGTTGCATCCATCGAACACCATACCTACTGTAAAGCATGGGGGTAGAAACATCATGCTTTGGGGCTGTTTCTCTGCAAAGGGGCCAGGACGACTGATCCGGGTACATGAAAGAATGAATGGGGCCATGTATCGTGAGATTTTGAGTGCAAACCTCCTTCCATCAGCAAGGGCATTGAAGATGAAACGTGGCTGGGTCTTTCAACATGACAATGATCCAAAGCACACCGCCAGGGCAACGAAGGAGTGGCTTTGTAAGAAGCATTTCAAGGTCCTGGAGTGGCCTAGCCAGTCTCCAGATCTCAACCCTATAGAAAACCTTTGGAGGGAGTTGAAAGTCCATGTTGCCAAGCGACAGCCCCAAAACATCCCTGCTCTAGAGGAGATCTGCATGGAGGAATGGGCCAACATACCAACAACAGTGTGTGCCAACCTTGTGAAGACTTACAGAAAACGTTTGACCAACAAACATTGCCAACAAAGGATATATAACAAAGTATTGAGATGAAATTTTGTTACTGACCAAATACTTATTTTCCACCATAATTTGCAAATAAATTCTTTCTAGATCAGACAATGTGATTTTCTGGATTTGTTTTCTCATTTTGTCTCTCATAGTTGAGGACTACCTATGATGCAAATTACAGACGCCTCTCATCTTTTTAAGTGGTGGAACTTGCACTATTGGTGACTGACTAAATACTTTTTTGCCCCACTGTATATGCTAACATTGTAGCTCCTCCAGAGAAGGGAGTCCAGTACTGGATTCTGCACCCAATAGCAAATAGGATGGAACATACAGGGCTGATAAGAGTCTCACATCACCCACATGGTCTTTCATGATACTCTGTATACACACTTGGTACCATTCATAATCCATTTTTCCATTGATTTCTTTAGAGATAATTTGTTTTTTTTGTAATAGATGAAAACAATAGTTATGAATTCTATTTTGAAGCGTTGTCTCTCTCTTAGATATAAATTACTTAAATTTTGTGTTTTTTAATTGTAATACGAACAAGCCACATGTATGCCTAGCCACACTTCATTCTGAAATCCTTCTGCTCTGATTATACATAGCTTTGTAATGCATCAGCAAATGTCATTCCAGTTCCTGGTAGGAGTGAAGCCATATATTTCTTGTTTTAGGCTAGATATATTTTTAACTAGCTGGTACCCGCGACTTCGTCTGCGGTGATTGTAGCAGTGGGTATATACAGGCGCGGGTAAGGTTTTCGTACTGTGTATAAGGTATGGGATATAAAATGTAACTTTGTATCTTGTTTTTGCTGTAATTCTGAGAATACGTGAGACTTTTGTGTTGAATGTAATTTGTATTTCAGCCGCTATACGGTGTTGGTATAAACTGTACATAGTGTCTTTGGGACAGAGGTATTTCAGGTTAATATACTTCGATATCCGACATTGTATGATTTGTTATTTTGCGCCAGTACATGTAAGTTTTGGGCACAGGATACTCTTGAGCAAGCAACATAAAGTCTGGCCCTGTGCATGACAGTTTAGTAACTCCATGTGCCTCTTATTAATAGCAATTAACCCCATCATGTCCCTCACATTAACCCCTGTGTAAAAGTTACTGATAGAGATGAGCGAGTACTGTTGAAATCAGCCGATCCGAACAGCACGCTCACATAGAAATGAATGGACGTAGCCGGCACGCGGGGGGGTTAAGCGCGCCGGCTACATCCAAGCGGAAGTACCAGGTGCATCCATTCATTTCTATGGAGCGTGCTGTTCGGATCTGCTGATCCCAACAGTACTCGCTCATCTCTAGTTACTGATATGTGAGAGACTTGGAGGTAATAATTAAGTATCTTCATTACTGAGGTCTTTTATTATTACCTCCATATGTCTCACATATTAGTAACCTTTATATGAGTCACACAGGGGTTAATATGAGGACATGATGGGGTTTATTCCTATTAATGTGAGGCATATGAAGTTACTAACACTAAACTAATAACCCCAAATGCCTGACATTAATGAGAATAGGAAGTAAAGGAAGGTAGCTGTGTGTTTCTTACTTTCAGTTTGCTAGCAGCTTCAGCAGGAGCTATCACTATAGCAGGCAGAGACTTGAGCGATTAAGCTCCACCCCCTGGGTTTCCTGCACCCCTCGCAAAGGGGAGTGTCCTTATGCCTTAGCTATAGCACAGCACTGAAGAGACTCAGACTTCATTTAACTCTTGCAGGTCCTGTGCTGCTGGTGTGCCAGTGAAATATGGCAGGAGTGCCACTCTTGGCATGTGTGCCAGGGGTTGCTGACCTCTGCTGTAGGGGGTAATATGAATTTTGTGGCTTGCTATGGTCCAAAGTGTGTGAGATTGCAGAGATAGTGATGTGAGTTTGGGTTTTGTGGGGGTCCTGGGAAAAACGTATGTGCGCTATTGTGACGAAAAGTAGCCTATTGCGCAATCGAGTGTAGGGACTATGTTTGTGGAAAGTTTCAGCCAAATCGGGGTCCAAAGTGTGTGAGATTGCAGAGATAGTGATGTGAGTTTGGATTTTGTGGGGGTCCTGGGAAAAAACGTATGTGCGCTATTGTGACAAAAAGTAGCCTATTGCGCAATCGAGTGTAGTGACTATGTTTGTGGAAAATTTCAGCCAAATCGGTGGAGCGGTTTTTGCGTGATTGACCGCCAAACATCCGAACATCCAAAGTCACAAACCCACAAACTCACAAACATTTCACATTTATAATATTAATAGGATATCAGAGCCATTAGAAAAGGATGATTATTATTATTGTTTATTTATATAGCACCATGAATTCCGTGGTGCTGTACATTATTATATTAATTCCATGGTGCTGTACATTATTATATCAATTCCATGGTGCTGTACATTATTATATTAATTCTGTGGTGCTGTACATTATTGTATCAATTCCATGGTGCTGTACATTATTATATTAATTCCATGGTGCTGTACATTATTATATTAATTCCCTGGTGCTGTACATTATTATATCAATGGTGCTTTACATTTGAGGGTTTATATACGGTACACAAAATGTAAAAAACAAATATAATAACAATGACCGACTGGCATAGCGGGGTAGAGGGCCCTGCAGTCTAGAGGGCAGTCTATGAGGGAAGAGGGATAGAGACAGAAGGTGAAGGGAGAGGCTGTACAGATGGTGGTGTGGTGACAGTAGTGTTATTGGAGGTTGTAGGCCTTCCTGAATAGGTGAGTCTTCAGGCCTTCTTGAAGCCTGTGATTGTGGGGGTCAGTCATGTGTCTTGGTAAGGAGTTCCAGAGTATGGGGGATGCACGAGAGAAATCTTGGAGACGGTTGTGTGAGGAGTGGTTAAGAGTAGAGCGGAGTAGGTTGTCTTTGGAGGATCGGAGGTTATGTGTGGGCAGGTAGTGGGAGATTAGGTTGGAGATATATGGAGGGGACAGTCATGGATGGCTTTGTATGTCAGCGTTAGTAACTTGAACTCTATTCATTGGGCAACGAGAAGCCAGTGAAGGGGTTGGCAAAGGGACATCACTTTAGGGAGGGGCATTTCTACCTGTGCTATAGTGACTAACAGTGTCCAAAGGCCACCTGCTGCATAATGAGAAAACGGCATAATAATATATTTTATTTATATAGCGCCAACATATTCTGCAGCACTGTACAATTTGTAGGGTTCAAATACAGACAGATACATAACAAAGAATGTCATTTCACACAATGGGACTGATCGCAAGAGCTTACAATCTATGATATATATGAATCTATGATCTATGGTATTATTATTTGCACACATACGGTGTAGTGTATAGTATGTAAAGCTCACAGACTAGCGTCAGGTTGAAAGAAAAATGAAGAAGGGCATAAGATGTGCTCATGAGATTCGCCAAGTATTGTTTTCTCTATGTTATGTATTCCCATGGCAATTTTGATCCTTACTAAGCACATAAGAGACTATTATTTGTGCTTGTGTTCTAATGTAGAATTAATATGCTTGTATTCTGCTTGCTGCCCAGGCTGCCTTACTGTGATTTAAAGGCCTGGGTGCTAAAATTTAAACAAGAACCGAAGCCGCTGCCTTTTAAAATAATCCTGACCTTTCGAGCTGTCAGTGGGAGCATTCCTCGCTCAAGAGCTATTCCCATGTGGTGTCCTGTGCTGCTGGGAAGATGTCATTTGTTACCATTTTTTAACTAGTTCATAGCCTGTGGTGGACAAAGAGATAAAGTTTACTGCTCAATAGCTGGCACACAGTGTGCTCATAACAGGCGACAACCATCTGGCATCCACCACAAATACTCTGGGAGTCACGTATTAAAGTATAGGGGAGATAAAATTAACATGTAGCTCAATGACATGAATTAAAACATTTTTAAAAATACCTTTTTTTTCCTTTTTGGCTTGTCTACTTTGGACAACCCCATTTCGAGAGAAGGAACTTCTGTCAGTAAACTGATCCAATGTTGTTGGGTTACTAAAATCCATCAAGGGAAACAAACCATTACTCAGCGTCCATTACTCTGTAATACACAGATATGCCAGGTCCAAAATGAGGGAAACTTTTGGTATACCACACTGGTTTATAGATTAGGGAACTCATGAGAGATTCAATTTATTAACCTGTTACCACCCCCTTCCACAAATTTGCCCTGGTCCCTACCTAAGATAGGCTATGTATACTCGTGTGTCTTATTTATGTGCATTTACTTTACATTTGTCACTGAATTGTACAGTTTACTCTGATTACTTTTTGCAATGTATTCTGTGTCACTGCCGCTTTAGCCTTAGGCCCCACATTGCAGAAACGCAGATTTTTTTTTTTTGTTGTGGCAGATTTGAGTACGTTTTTTTTGAGCCAAAGTCAAGAATGGCTACAAAAGGAATGGGAAATATATAGGAAGTTCTTATACTTCTACTAACTGCTCAATCCACTCCAGGCTTTGGCTCTAAAAACCACAGCAAAATTGGCAACAAAAAGGCAGCTTTTCCTCAATGTGGTGTTTTGCCATTATAGGTACTTATCCCTTATCCACAAATTTCAAGATGTGTCAGATTGCCGTGGGTCCAACCTATGGTACCCCTAGCGATCAGAAAAACAAGAGTCCAAAAGTCCCCCTGAAACCTCATTTTAAATGAAATGCCACATGCAGTTGCGTGACAGGTGCTCCAGTCGACTTTCTGGGAGGTATGTGAAGTCCAGTCCAAGAAGTCTGTGAGAACCAGTTCTGATGAGAAACATTTCCTGGGGGCCGTGTGAATGCATTGCACCATAGTTTGTATAAGCGCTGAAGTAGCGGAGAGTTAGCTGCATTGTTTAAAGGCTTCTGGTAGGCTGGTATAGTGGGAAAGCAGTGAGTCCATGCCTGACACGGTTACAAATCCACAATAACCTATTGTAGTATTTCAGATGGGTTTTCTAAATACCATCTTCTTAAATGTCAGCCTCCCTCATTCTCAGTCACCTGTTTGCTCCATAACAAGACCATCAAATTCCACACTCTGAATTACCAAGTTAGAAACATACCTGAGCTGTACTTCATAAGCCAGTTGCAGACCTCTATAGTGTCACGAGCTCCTTTGGACCATCCCTCCATCTTTACGAATGCATGGCCACATTTGTTGAGGTTAGCTACAAACTCAGGTCCAAATGGAGTTAAAGGGATCCTATCACTCAGACATAATTTTTTCTAAGTACCACGTCAGAATAGCCTTAAGAACGACTATTCGTCTCTTACCTTTCGTCATCTTCTCCGTGCCACCGTTCGCCTACAATCCTGATTCTTGTCGGTATGCTAATGAGCTCTCTTGCAGCACTGGGGGCGGGCTCCAGTGCTCAGACAGCACTGGGGGCGTCCCCAATGCTGCGAGAGAACCCTCTCCAGTGCCGCCTCCTCTTCTTCAGCAGCGTCATCTTCAGCCTCTTCTTCCGGCAGCGTCTTCTTACTTCTAGACCTCGGGCCTTGGGCAGAGCAGACTGCGCATGCCCACAGGCCACGAGAAAATGGCCGCTTGCACAGTATTGGAAGCGGCCATTCTCTTGCAGCATTGGGGACGCCCCCAGTGCTGTCTGAGCCCTGGGGTCCGCCCCCAGTGCTGCGAGAGAGCTCATTAGCATACCGACAAGAACGGAGATTGTAGGCAAACGGCGGGGCGGAGAAGACGACGAAAGGTAGGAGACAAATAGCCATTCTTAAGGCTATTCCGACGTGGTACTTAGAAAACAATCATGTCTGAGTGATAGGATCCCTTTAAGTTCTGCATAAGTTCTGACCAATGGGATCCATTATTTTGCCAGAGAATGGACCTACCAAAGGTTCCTCTGGAGCTCAGATGTGCCATCCTGACCATGACCCGCTGTTAACTGTTGATGGAATTACAGGGAAATAAATCTCTGCAACTCTCCCATAGCTGCATTTCAGCACTGAAGCCAGGAAAACTAATGTAAGAATGATTCAAGTGGCAAATAGGATTGTTTCTGCTACCAAGTATATTATTGGAAAGACTTCTAGGCTTGGGTACAAAAAAACTCCCAACAAGATTGAAACTATGAAGATGCTGGATAACCAGACTTTGGACAGTAAATTCTTAATAAAATGTATTTAGATTCTTATCCAAGCTGTCGCAGGTGATCCATATCCATTCCCTGTACACGCTCCAATCTTCCAAGGTATTGACTGCTTTTTTAGGACCAATAATTTTACTAATGTACTTCAAAGTGACATAATTTAAAGAAAATACGCCAAGTTATGATTTTAACATCTTTAATAGTCAAACAGAAAGAAATAAGTGCAAACATTAGTAACTGATTCACTGTATGAAAACACCAGGAAAAACCAAACCTGTCAAATAGCAATGCATAAAGTGACACAGTAAAAGAAGCTATTTTTATAGGAGTTCTCTAAGTCTAAGACATGAAATTTATATTCCTTATAACTAAAGGTGCTGACTAGGGTTGAGCCGATCTTGAGATTTCAAGATCGATTTTAAAATCCGATTTCCGATCATTTTCCATCCGATCTCGATCACGATCTCGATCGTGAAATTTGCTCGATCGCTGATTGGAATCTGATCTTTTCCAATCCCGATCCTCAACCCTAGTCAATGCTTCTCTATGGGAAAAGTCACTTTTTGGGTTGAGCCGATGTTGAGATAACCTCCGATCTCGATCCCGCTGGAAAAGATCGGGTCGGAATGCCGATCGCGATCGTGAAATTTACTCGATCGCCGATCGGAATCCGATCTTTTCCGATCCCGATCGCTCAACCCTAGTGCTGACATCTCAATTATAGCTCCATTATATACCACAGCACATTACAGATATTGTCAACACTGTCCCATATAGGGCTTACGATCTATATATATCTTTAGGACTGCAGATTTATTGATTGATATGTTTGGCTACATGGATTAGTTGTAGAAGATGTTAGTGACAGCACTTAGCTCTGAGCAAAATAAACCTCATTTCCTAAATCTAGAGAACCCCTTTAAGCTCCATTAGTATTCATCAATATAAAAGCTACCATTTCATTGTTGCTTTGATTATATGTTCTTGTATATGCTGATTAAAAATGCATGTCCAGGGTTCATATTGGGGCATGTTAACATGACTGTGTCCCAGGAAACAGCACCTTCCATGTGTGGGCTGTATTTCCCGGACTGAAAAGGGTTGTGTTAATGGAATTCAATGTATCATAATGAGCTATGATATAGTGAGTGAGTTACTTAAGGGCCAGATTTATGTCAGCTTTACGTCAGTCCAATACTGTAGCAATACGGCCATTTGGGAGCTCACTGCCATATAATTCACTGTGATGCATTTTGTTCCATTCACACAGTCTTGTTCAGTCTGGGATATATGGCCTGTACATGACCACTTTTTTTTCCCAGATGGAATACGGTTGTGTGAATACACACTTAATCACAGAAATGATTTGCTGTAGTCCAATAGGCTTTATACGGATATACTATATTCTATTTTTATGTATACTTGTCAAATGATAACATTGTTCTGCAAATCCATTCACATTACAAAAATAAATCTTATTTACCTATATATGATATTGGTTTTTATAGAAAAAAAATATTCAACACTAAGCATCTTATTTGAAATTATAACATTCATCGGACTCCATTTATACAAAGGGATTCTTTATCTCTAAGGTAAAATACCGCCATACAGAGTCCGACGGAGCTTTAATGGCAGGGCATTAAGGGCCTGTACAGTCCCTGTGTGCTGCTGTACAGACTCTGTGCACATGTACATGGGTCTTTTAAAAATTTGACATTTTGGATCAAACTTATCGGCCACGGAGACCAACTGGCTTTCGTTTTCAAACCTCCACTCTATATGTCTGGTTCCTATTAAGAATAGTGCCATTCTTTATATGTGAACATTTCGATACACGAGGTCTAATGTGTTCTATATTGGTGATGGTATGTGCAGGAAAGTATAATTAATCCCTAAAAGGCTAGGTGCCATGTGCATTGTCTTATTGAGTATTATAAGGAGACAACAAGCTTATTTAAACATCATGTGATATGCAAAGCTCACCCATCTGAAGGAAGAGACATGTAAAATAAAAATGTGGACCAATAGACTGAGAATTAACACAGAGCTCCACTTTGAGAACTTTTTCCTATTTGCAAAGACAAAGCATTAAAGGGGTTGTCCCATCTCAAGGAGCCTATGTATGCTGGTAGCTTATGTAAATTGAACACTTTTCCTAAATATATTGCTTTAGAAATGCTGCTGTGTTTGCCTGCTATGTGAACTTATTCTTCCCATTATTTACACAGCGTAGCTATATCCACGGACTTGTAGGACAAATCACATCACTCAGGGGGCAACACGGTGGCTCAGTGGTTAGCCTTGCAGCGCTGCAGTCCTGAGTTCGAATCCCGCCAGGAACAACATCTGCAAGGAGTCTGTATGTTCTCCCCGTGTTTGCGTGGATTTCCTGCCATGCTACAAAGACATACTGGTAGGAAAATAAATGTACATTGTGATCCCTATATGGGGCTCACAATCTACATAAGAAAAAAAAAATCACATCACTCACTGCCAGCAGGACAAACAGTTCAACTAATTGCAGTTTGCTGATAAGAGTGTATTATCTCTGTATGTAAACACACAGTTAACACTGAATCCATTCTCTACAAGCATGTGCATATTATCTGATCTGCATAAGTATTGTGCTCCTTCTCAGGCCCGTTCAGCAAGGGGGGGGGGGGGAGAAGTACAGGAAGTGAGAAGAAGAGAGTGCAGGCAGACTGCCTAAACAGTGAGATGGGAGAACCCCTTTAAATGAAAAAAAGAATAATAAAACATGAATAAAAAAAGAATTCAGCATTAAAACCCATTAGTGATGGGACAGTTTGCGGTAGAAAATACAACAAAGAGAAAAGAAACTAGCTTTCACCCACAAGACCTATGGCTTGATCAGTCTCTAGACCTCTTATTTTTACCCGCATACTATAACATACATTTTACTAAAATATTGCCTCACGTTGTGCTATATATTGTCCAGTGAAATGCCAGGCTTCAAGATGTAAATCCCAACAGATCCAACAAGTATAAGGTAAATAGTCTTTGACAACTGATGTGGTCAATCTTCCCTGAGTACTTTAAGATGCCCCAAGAAAACAGGTGCTCCTGATTTGTCTGTGTAATACTCTACAAGTCTTCCTCTGTTTTACAAAATAATGACCCATAGCAGCTACTGACATGTCCATGTGTCATGTACAAGAAGTGGTGAACTATTAGGTTACCAAATGCTGAGGTCATATGTTCTACAGGAAGATAGCAGTCATTTAGCAATATACAGACTGGCCTTATGCTTGTTGCTGTTTTCTATTCATATCCACCATGATAAACAGTTTAAATGGCATCTGACCTTTACTTAAATATTACAGGCGATTTATATACATGATCTACATTACCAGACTGCTATGTCGCCTTACAGCACCAATACATTTACTTCTATTTGATCTATATATAGAATATTATTTAGGTTGACTAAACCTGTCAATCAAAGTCAGTAAAAGACTAATAAGCAAATGGGTGATACTGATACACACACACACACACACACACACACACACACACACATATACAGAACACACACTTACACATATATATATATATATATATATATATATATATATATATATAGTTCAACTATGTTACACAACTATGTGCAAATATATTTATCATATATAATATCAGTTCTGCATACATATCCCCATGTCTGGCAGATAACAATAACTGCTGAATATGTGCCAGTGGCCAAAGCAGTCCTCAGCTTTCCAGTGTTACTTTATTAAAGATGCCCCCAAGCGCAGACACTTCCATCCCTTTAATGTTGACTATAGTAGATATCTTCATCTAGTAAAGCCATATGATTCCATGGTATCATTTGTATAATTTGGTAGCTTCCTCCTTACATTCTGACCCTTCTATTGTACAAAGATGTTTGTCTGTGTAGGAAACTATTGAAACAAGTTCCGGAGTCACTTAAGCTGGCCATACACATTACATTATAGACTGCTGCTGGTTGGTCATATGGAAACCTACGACAGTCTGTCCCATACAGCCAACCATCAACTAAAGGTGGTCAGAACCAAAATCTGTTGTGTTGGGTTTTTTCTATTGTCTGTAGGCTGTGATCTGATGTTCATGGGCCGGACTAACAAAGCTGTGAGGGATTTTTGTGTTGTGTTTTCGGCACATTCATTAGAATTGAGTCACTTTCTCTTCCACTTTCATCTGTTCAGTGCCTGGGATAGTCAAACACCCATTGGAAGGTTGACAGTTGTTTATGAGTTTAGGACAGCTGGCCATACGACCAACCACAGTTCATTTCAGATGAGTGATGGCAAACTAAAATCTAATGTGTATAGCCGGCTTAAGCTAGCACTAGTGACTGATCAGGCTATAGACTAGCACTTAAAAAGCTGAAATCAATGTATTAAGACTGTCTGAACTTACAAAGGGCCCAACATACTCCTGTCAGTGGGTGTTGCAATGCACATGTCATCATATATATGTTATGTTTAAAGTTCTTAGCAATTATTATCCTTGCACAGATCAATTTCAAAATGAACGTCGTAAATAGTCCTGATCATTCTCCTCTTCATCGTCATCATCATCGAGGTACACAACGGCCACTTTCTTATCATCAGAGACCATGTGACCTTGCTGGATAATTCTTTGCAGTTGCACAGTTTTATCAACTTCTGACATTTCACCAATAACCTGGTGAGATGTAATATTATAAGAAGGCTGAGAGACGGCAGCAATTTCTTCCTCACCATATCCACTTTCTGCCACCTCTGAGTCATCCTTTAATTCACTGTATGACTGACTAAATTCTCTAAGTCCTTCAGTCTTACCAGAAGTTATCACCATACTGCTTTCTTGGGCTCCTTCGTCTCCTGTATGCTTTGTGGCAATTTTGGTGATATCCATTTGAAATGTGAATGATTTCTCCGTTGGGCCCAGTTTAATGTGTTTGATTGACCTCTCACTCTCAGTGGATTCTCCAGATGGAGATGAGACAATATACTCTGAAGATTCATAGGATTCCCTAGTTGGTCCTTCAAAGGTAATATATTCTGATGTATGAGATGTATCAGGAGAACCCACTTGTATATGTCTAATGAATCTGTTTTTATCTTCCTGATAGGAACCATCTTCTCCTCTTATTTGAAAATTTGATGAAATGGGGCCTTCAAAAACAATTTGCTCTCGTTTCGGACTTAACTTGATATGGTGGACAGACGTGTTAACATTGGACTGATCTTTAGACAGATCAAAACTTTCAGCTGATGGTGGTTCAGAAACATACCCCTGGTACTTAATCTGTTTCGCTACTTGAACTTTCTGAGTGCCAAAGTTAAATTCAATAGGAGCATTGTCATTGTTGGTACCTAATGTGATGTTAAGATCATTAGGTCTTGAAGGAGATCCCTCCAATAAAATTTCCTTGCTCGCTTCACCCGAGTTGACCTTAAAAGATGAGGCACCAGCAATATAATCATTCCCCTGAATAGTTTTCTTTTGATTTCCACTCTGATTTTCCTCATACACCAAGGTTTGATGAACTTGGTTGACATTGTCTACATTGTCTTTGGGTGATAAGCCTCCTGTGACATTTTGTCCAGTGGTGGTTGTTTTGAAAATAGGTCCATGAAATATAATCTGTTCTGCTGAAAAATTCTCCGTTGGACTTATTTTAATATGTCTAATTGACCTGTTCTGATCTGATGTGTCTTCTATATTTTTTACTATGTCCAGTTTAAGTGTTTCTGAAATAGGGCCCTCAAAGATGATCTCCTTCTTAGAGAGCATTTCTCTGGGTCCAATCTTGAAGTGATGCACAGACCTGTTTATTTCTGTTGGAGATAGATCACTAGCTGAGCCATGCTCAGATCCTGTTTCTTCATGTGTGGCTGGTTCATGAGTGCTAAGTTCGATGTGTTTTATGAACTTGCTTACATCTGTGGACATTTGCCCTACAGAGAGTTCTCTTGCAGGGCTGAAATGGATACTTGTAGTAGTTGGCCCTTTGACACTGATCTCTTCAGTGTAATGCTCCTCACCATTATTTGCATCTGTGGTGACTGAGTGATACAATTCTTGGTACTTATCAGATTCTTTTGTAAATGTAAGATTTTCATTTTGTGTTTGCAAGAAAGTAGTTAAGTCATCAGGTGATTTTATATTCGATGTATGTATGGTTCTCACCTCTCCCTGAACATCCTTAGCCAGCTCTAACACATCTATATCATCTGCATCTACAGTTTGGGATACATTAATTTCAGCTACAATTGTAACCATACCACTGTTTTCAGTTTGTCCAACTTTTTTGATATCTACAGCCAAGCTGCTGCTTTGTGTTTGTTCTTCTCCAGCTAGGGCTGATAGTTCATCAACAAGGTCTTGTGGAAGTTTCCCTTGTAGGCAGTCCAATGCCCCTTTCAATTTTTCCTGTGGATCTTTAACATCTTTCGATAAAAGATTAATTATTGATGACTTCATTTCTTGTGGCACTTCAATTTTTCTCTCAATGACAATGCCTTCAGTGTGTGACTGTTCATTTTTATCTTCATTGCTTGATTTTTGTCTTTCTTCATCAGAACTATCTTTGCCAGGTGAACTTTGCTCGGTGGCCATGGCATTTTTTAGAAGTTCACTCAAACTCTTACGACCTTGGGATCCTTGTAGGAACTCATCTTGCCAAGAATACTTCAGCTGAGATTCTTCTTCAGTGTGGATCTGTCCTCGTAAAGTCTCCTCTTCCTCTTCTTCTTCTAGATAGGGGTTATCATCAGGGACATAAACAAAGTAATCTATCTCTTCGTCCATGTGCTCACCCTCTGTTACTTCTTCAACTTGAGATGGACCTTCTCTGAGTTGAGATTCATCTTGAAGCTTTTCTGTTTGTATTGAGGAGTGTTGGTCGGATGTGACTGATTCTTCTGTATGGACATTATCCTCTGCTTCTTCTACATGAAATGGAGTTGGAAATTCTCCTTTATCATATTCAAATGTTCCAAATGATTCCTCAACAATCTCAACATTAATTGACTTTCCTGCTCCCGTCTTTAATCCAGAATGGATTACATTTCCTATCCATTCTTCTGCTTGTTCTCCAGTCACATCCTTCAAGATTGTTTTCTTTGTTGTCCAGCTTTCCTCTTGTAAGCTACCAGTTGATCCTGGCACAGTTTTCGTGGGTGACTGAGTGGTTCTTGTGTTCCATAAATCTGTTAGGTCAGGTTCATCAAACAAATCAATTTCTTCTTCTGTTTTAGATTCCACAAAAATGTGAGTTTTTCTGAAGCCATCACCACATTGCTCCTCTTTTTCAACATAGGTTACATTAGAATCATCCAGAGCAGTGGGTTGGCCAAATTGTCTTAAAATATCTGCAACCATAGCTTTCTTCCCGCTATATTCTGAATTACCTGCCACTTCAGATTCTACTGTAGACTTTACATTGTCTTCATAATTTTCACTTTCTTTAATTGTTTCTTCATTTTTTAGAAGAGTAGTTCCTTCACTCACATTAGTTTGCATGGTGTTCCCTGAAAACCTACTGTGTTCTGAATGCTCCACATTCTCTATTTCTGATCTGACTTCTCTTCTCCTGTCTTCATACTGTATTGGGATATCCAGGACAACTTGTTCTCCCTGAATACCTTCTCCAAATACAGTTGTCCTTGATCTAATATCCTGTTGTTTCTTCTCAGTGGAAGACAAACTATCTGCTTTTCCTAGAAAAGTGCTTTGGTCATTCACATACGTATGACTAACATTTCTTTTTTCATTACCTTCTATGTAACATTTTTGGGTGCTATTTTCTTTTTTTCTTGCTTCCAGTTGTATTGGTATTTCTAACACAATTTGCTGATCTGATCCTGCTGATTCTTTTTCCCCAAGTACAACTGTTTTCACATGAGTAGTCTCATGGACATCAACCTTTGATCCTGTTGCAACGTTCACGTCACCTGCTCCAACTTTTTCTGTCTCCTCCATTCGTTTTTTAGCTTGTTCTCTTTTTTTCCTTTCTTTTTTGACAGGAAGCTCTTGAGGTTTAGGTTCTTCAATCTCTTTCTTCGTTGATTCTGCTACACTTGCTGTTTCTTTACTAATCGAATGATCTTTGGTGACATACTGGCGATTACTTTCCAATGTTTGTTGAGTTTTTTCTATAGTCTTTGAAGTTACTTTGCTTTCATCAGTTACTTTTGTTTCTAAAGTGTTTTGTGAGACGGAATCTTGTTTTTTATCTTCTGTTCTAATTTGTCGATCTACTTTTTTGGCCTCTTTGGAATGGGTTCTTGGTCGAGCTACTGGTTTAAGATCTTGAATTTTCTCTTCTCTTCTTGTTTCACTAATGACTGTAGACTGGGTTGAAGAAAATGGTGTGATGACTGGAGGTTGAACTGGGCGAGACACTGGTCGAGACACTGGTCGAGTCTGTGGGAATTCTTTTGTGTCATATCTTGAAGAAAAACCTGAGTCCCATCTTCTACTTTTGTCTTGAGCTGTGTTTTCATACACATGTGTTACATAAGAACTACTTGTATTGCCCAGATTTGAATATTTTGATGTAATTTGCTGTTGTGGTACGGTACGAGTTAGGAATCTGTCTACATTTGTGACGTCTTTATTTCTTCGTATCTCTTCTTTGCGTCTTGCAATTGGGTATTCAGGTCCCCTGTGAGAGTATTTTGTGGATTCTTCATAGGATGATGTAACATATCCTAAATAAAAATATACCACATATATGTCATATAGCAACAAAAAAAAAACAACAAACTCAATCGATAATAATATATTTTGGAATGTTGTGTATTATGTTTTGGCTTTATGTGTATCATGTTTTTAGTGATGATCTTATTTATCTATGTGGGGACTTTTTTTTTAGTAAGAAAAAGCTTCTATTTTAGGCCATCTGTACACAACCATGTGCAATCCGTGAGTCTGTAAAAATGGCATGGATGACACATGGATTGGTATCTATAATTAAGGGTGCCTTCTCGCTGTATTGTACACAAGTATGCATTGGGAGGATTGGGAGGCATATGTTAAAAAAACACTGTAGTGGTATACATTTATAATGTTAGTATTGCAAGGAAATCCTGAAAATAACATTATACGATATTTCTATGTGAGCAGTGTTCTCTGTGCAGGCTGAGGATGAAGTTACCTTTTAATACGGAAACCAAGCTTTCAAAATATCATTAAGATTGTGTTTATATGACATTTTTGGTGAGATGATTGGTCTGTGAAACAGTTTCCCTAGGACAAATCCTACCTGCAGGCCTGTCTCTCACTGAATGTTCTGTCCAGATCACTCTGCCCTTTTTGGTTTCTGCCTCCAGCAATGCCCTGTTAGAGAAAGACCACAGAGTGAATCATTAAATTGGTGTCATATCGTATAAAACAAAACTGTGCAATATATAAAATAAAGCGAAAGGGTTTGTATATGCAGCAGATTTCAACCATGGAAAAGTGGCTCAAAATCTGCAGCATGTGTATGGGGTTAAACTGTATTGTTCATGCATTCAGGAACATAGATGCAGAGGTATTTGCACACAGATGCTGGTGCTGTAGCAGACAGGCTTATTTAAAAAAAAAAAAAAAAAACAGCAAAATAAATAAACCTTCACATCAAGCACAAAATGAGCAAAATAAAATACAGCCTTAACTTCAGGCAAAAACAATGTGATTCAAAACCCTGCTTGTTTGAGCACTAACTATAAAATAAGTACTAACTATATGTGAGGCTTACTACCAGCCACACGAATCAACAAAAAAAGCAGCACAATCTTACCAGACTCACAGTGTCAGGACAGACCCAGGCGCCTCCTCTTGCTCCCTGGATCTGTGCTGAAGTGCAGACTCTTCAGCCTTTTATGTCGCAGTAACAAGCCTCAGGACCCACACCTGCGCTCAAGCCTACTCCAGACCCACCCTGGTCCACACATAAGTCAGAAATCTGGGGGAGATATACTAATATTCCAGCACTCTGTCTGTCTCCTTCTCACAATATATAAAGACATCGCCAGATCTGCTGCATGGCAAACATGCATGGTGCCCAGTGGACCACTTTGATAATAAATGGGCCCGTGTAGATTTTAATATGGGGCTTCCTATTTTACCAGACAAAAGAGAGTATCTTGTAATGTTGCCTCTACCACAGATGTGAACAAACCTTACAGAAATGGGATATAAAGGCATGCATTTCAGATGGTAGATTAACAGAGAAAGTATTCACCTTAAGTTAAGATAAGATAATACTTTAATAGTCCCACCAAGGGGAAATTCAGTGTGTTACAGCCGCATAGATAATACAGTCATACATTACAAGAAATAACACATACAAGCTCAGAATAGAAAATATACTAGAAGTCATAGCAACTAAAAAGAGTAAGAAAGCCTTCAGGATCATTTAGATCTCTGTGCAGAGTGATCTCTGCTTAGCCTGATGTATATTACACAGCCTGACTGCGGTTGGGAGGAAGGATCTCCAATACTTGGGGTGAAGCAGTCGGTCACTGACAGTACTGCCCAGTGTTATCATGTCTTTCTGTCACTCACCACCTGTACTGGGTCCAGGGGGCTCCACAGGACAGAGCTGGCCCTTCTAATCAACCTGTCAAGCCTATTTCTGTCCCTGGCTAGTATAGTACTCCCTCAGCAGGCCACTCTAAAGAATATGGCTGATGCTACCACAGAGTTGAAAAAGGCCCTAAGAAGTGGCCCCTGGACTCCAAAGGCCCTCAGCCTCCTGAGCAGGTAGAGTCTGCTGTGGCCCTTTCTGTGCAGCGCCTCCAGGTGATCAGCCCAGTCTAATTTATTATTGAGGAGCACACCCAGGTACTTATAGGTCTTGATGCCTGATCTCAATGCCTGTGCCCTGGATGTCCACCGGGTTCGGAACCCTGCTCCGCTTACTAAAGTCCTCTACCATCTCCTTGGTCTTCCCAGCATTAATCCTGAGGTGGTTCCGCTGGCACCAGTCCACAAAATCCTGGTTTAAGTCTCTCTGTCATCTCCGTCCGTGATGATGCCTACTAAAATGACATTACATAGTCTAGTAATAGTTAATAAAGGGTTGAAATAATGAAAACATTTGAATCCATTTTTATTATATTGTCCCCCTAGAATGTCTAAAACATTGTGTAATGGAGCACAGTATTCCAGCACTGACTAGCTGCTAAGTGATCAGACAGATGACTGATCTGACCGCTGTTGTCAGTAGTTCATGCAGCCATAGAGAGCTCTAAACAAGCAGGGGGGCAGTGGACATGTGGCAATGGGGGCTCAGAATTAATCTGAAGCTTTAAACTCCTGAGATTGTAGACCCAAAATAAAAGCAGACTCATATTTGACACCATCCTGCTGGGATTCGGAAACTGACTCATTGCTTCTCTCTGACCAGAGATAATGTTTTTCCAGTATGTGAGGTGTGAATAAAAATGATAGCCAACATACCAACCACACCCAGTGGGAAAGAGAGCCATTGGCAATGTAACATGAACCTGGAGACAGGTGGTTGTAGAAGTTGCAGATTCACTCAATCTACATTTGTTTCATGCATATAAATAAAGTTGCTTAATAAAGAACATCTTAAAAAGTAGCAAAAAAAAGCAACAAGATACCAATAAACAAGAAGAGATACAAGCTATGGCAGAATCCTAGATTCTCTCACATCTCCATTCACTTCATTGCTTATTTTTAGTACTATGCATCATGGTCCAGAATTAGATCCTGAAAATAGCATTGAGCGCTAAGATTACATTCAGGTATACCATGTCGAAATATACTGTATGCATTTATTGAGATTTCTAACAATTTACCACATTGTCACAGGCTGTTATGCTACAGTAGTTTTGGAAAAAACATGTTCAAATAGTGCACAAAAAATATTACTATATGTAATAATATATGTGGTTATGTTGCACTTTTGGCACAAACTCAATTGACTTTCATTAACAGCCTAATGGGCACAGTCTGAAATTAGTTCGGGGAAGATCAGAAATAGCGCTGGGCAAACTTTGCAAGATTCATATTGTGAATATTTGTGAGGTTTGTCTGACAGTTCCATATTGCGCCAAAATTGTTTTGTCCAAAACAGAACTGCTATTATAATCTGAGGTCTCTTTAGACCTCAAAAACTAATAAGTGGAAGCAAAGGAGAGGTGATTAAATATAAGTCTTACTCACCTCTCCTGGGCTCCTTCGACCTAGATGTAGCCCAGGAGAGGTGAGTAAGAATTTTTGTTATATTTAAGCACCTTCCCTGAGCCTCCACTTATTATATTCTGGGGTCTGAAGAGAACACAAAAAGTTTATGTATGGCTGAACCAACAATTCTTAGAAAATTGGTAACAAACCGGAAACATTGTGAACTGTTATACACACCTTTAATCAGAAACCAATCATAGGAAATCGTTTTGGTTTTTTTTATTGAAAGAGTAGTTGAGGCTTAGAACAAACTTCCAGTATATGCGGATAGGAAATCTACAGTAAGTGAGTGAATTTATATATGTCTGGGCTAAATACATCAGCATCTGCTAAAAAGAAAATAATATAAGGACAGACTAGGCGGACCATCTGCCAACCATCTTCTATGCTTCTGATTCAATCTTCTGAGGTAGTTAAAGGGGTTGTCTACTTTCAAACCAGCATTGAGAGACAAATGTTATTATATGTATAAAAAAAAGATATACAATTTTCCAATGTAATTTCTGTATCAATTCTTCACAGTTTTCTAGCTTTCTGCTTGCTGTCATTCATTCTTTTATTTCTAGTGGATAAAAATCTGCCCATGGTCATGTGATACACAGTCAGGGTCGGACTGGGATGTCTAGGGCCCACCAGTGGAATTGTTTCTAGGGGCCCACCACCAGGACCCTGCAGATCAGCAATACCGAGACACGACGGCTAAAGGTAACAACATGTCAGGAGCCATGCTGCTCACACACTATACCATGGGCACCACTGCACTACCTAAACCTACTGCTACACCTTGTATGGCAAGTGAACAGCGTAGCTGCTAGAAATGTTACCATTACTTGTAGCTGCTCTGTCCTGGAAGAGCTGATCTGCAGAGGTCCTGGCTGTTGTATCATCGCAGATATAATATTGATGGTCTATCCTAAGGACAGGCCATCAATATTAGAAACATGGATAAATCCTTTAAAGTGGTCGTCCAGGAATTGGAGCAACACATGTGCCAGGCACATTGCAGAAACGCAACGTCTTTGTCTACTACAGAAAAAAAAAGTGTTTTACAGAATCAACAAAGTGAATGAAATTTACCTCATCCACACGTTTCCGGAAAAAAAAAGATGTGGAACAGCCACAAATTCTAAAATGTGTGCGCTTCAAAAAACATGGCTGGTTACTTTCAGCTGAGCAATCGGGAGAAAGTACAGGGAAAATGCATCAAAAGTGCAATGAAAAACACTGTGGAAAAAATACATTGTGATTCACTGCTATTTTTTTTCGACAAGGTTTTTAGCTGAGTCTCGCTGTTGGGCCTCATCCTGATCATCTCAATATACTGTGTATTACACTGTAAGGGTGCATGCACACTACGTAACGCCGGGCGTGTATGAGAGCCGTACACGCCGGCGTTACAGCAGGGCTGCCGAACACTTCCCATTCACTTCAATGGGAGCACTCGTAACAGCGCTTACGAGCGCTCCCATTGAAGTGAATGGGAAGTGTTCGGCAGCCCTGCTGTAACGCCGGCGTGTACGGCTCTCATACACGCCCGGCGTTCCGTAGTGTGCATGCACCCTAAGGGTGCATTCACACGGAGGAAAATGGCGCTGAATTTGGTGTGGAATTTCAGTGCTGAAAAAAAAGCCTCCCATTGATTTCAATGGGTTCCTTTTTCTGCTAGCAGAAAAAGGCATTGAAGTTAATGGAAGGCTTTTTTTCAGCGCTGAAATTCAGCACCAAATTCAGCGCCATTTTCCTCTGTGTGAATGGACACTAAGGCAATGGCCCCATGTAGCATTGCACAGTAAAAAAAACGCTGCAGGAAAACCCCCGGCGGCAACGCATCAGTTTTTCCCACACTGCTTATTGCAGAAACTCCACAGAGGTTTCCTCTGAGGACTTTCTGCTTCCTTTATATCTATAGGGACACTGCCGGTGTGTCTGTAAGTATAAGTGACATGCTGCGATTTCCAAAACCACAACAGTTTTAGAAATTGCAGTGTGTCCGCTGTGTGTATTTTACTGCAATGTGTGGATGGGACTGCACACACTATATACCTACACACTCAGGCCTGGTTCACATCCCCCCCCCAAACAGACTACTGAACGCATTAGCAAACAGTGTGCAGTGAAAGCACACGGACCCCATAGACTATAATGGGAACCGTGTGCTTTCCATGCGGTGTCTGCAGAGAACATGCAGACAGAAAAGTACTTCACAATCTACTTCTATATATATACTTTCCCTCTATAGCGGGAGGGCACCATGTACAGCTTCTGCACCAGCTATTGGGGGCCCCTTTGTGTTGAGGCAAATGCATTGCTCAGGATCCCGTTTGGGCCCCTGAACAATGCATCTGCAGTGGCTAAATGAGGAATTAACAGTCGGGGCCCACCGAAGGATTCACCGGTTCCCCGGTGGGCCAGTCCGACCCTGTATACAGTCCATGGTCATGTGATATACAATTCATGTTCATGTGATGGGCACACAGGTGCACAGTTCATTACCAGGCAGATGTCTAATGACTGTGCTGTGACTATAACAAGCTGTGCACCTGTGTGTCCATCACATGACCATGGACTGCATATCACCTGACCATGGACTGTATATCACCTGACCATGGTCAGAATTTCATCCACTAGAGATAAATAAAATGAATGATAACAAGCAGAGATCTAGAAAACTTTGAGGATTTGATAAAGAAAATACATAGGAAAATTGTATCTTTTTATTATACAAACAATAACATTTGTCTCATAATATTGGTAGTAAAATGTCCAACCCATTTATCTAGTATGTTATACTCTCTTAACTCCTTCCTGACATCCTGTATGGTAGATAGCACTGGGTCTCTGCTGTATTATATCACCCTTAATGTATCATTATTGTACGTGTGACGCTAGGTTCACACCTGTGTTCTGCTCTCCGTTCTGTGATTTCCGTCTTCTACATGCAAGAAGACGGAAAGCACAGACCGGGTCCGGCCATGAGCGGCGGTGAGCGTTTTATGCTCTCCGCCACAAAACCGTTTTATTTAATCCGGACACAGAGTATTGCATGTCCGATTCTGTGTCCGGATTATAAAACCCGGTTTCGCGGCGGAGAGCATGAAACACTCACCGCCGCTCACGGCCGGACATCTTTCTCACCCATTCATTTGAGACTCCTGCAGGTTTCCGTCTCCTGCTCTGTTTTATGCAGGAAATGGAAACCTGAAGTACGGAGTGCCGGGCGCAGATGTGAATGAGCCCTGACTGTTAATTGTCTCCTGGATTCACAGGAGCATCTTCTGTCACATAGGAGGCAGTGACATGGGATTCTGCATATTACAGTGGGAGTCATTTGGCTGAATCATTATCACAAATAAACTAAAAATAGAATATGCATATTTTATTCTATTAATGGAATCATGTAGCCATTGCATGACACGACAATATATCATGGAGCTCCCTGTACATATAAAGGCAAGTGTTTGCATTGCCAACACGCCATACTGTGTTTAAGAAATATTTTCCTATACTTAAATGGTTTTGTAAGGTCTAAAGACCATTTTATGTGTACATTGTCTCCACTCACGCACTTTGATATTTAGTGGTCTGTTTCATACATAGTATTAGTTATCACTTTATATTCTGATGACGTAAGTAAGCAAGACTTGACCTTGCCATTCACATCAGATCCTACATTAAGGGTTTACTCTGAGAGGTTTTAGACTGAAGCCTGTACGTCACCACACACTAAAGCTTGGAACTACATTGCTGTACACTGCCTTAGTACGTCATTGTTCTATGGAATTATTCTTCCCTATTGATTTATAAGAAGGATAGTTCTATAATATAATACCTTGTCTAATAGAGCAGGTAAGAGTTTTCTCTGCTGGATTCCTATGCAATCTATGGTTGGTTAGTCATAATGCTGAATGAGTCAGTCAAGGACCAAGAATACTGACATATACTTTGAGACTGAATGTTACCTGTTGTGCTATTGCTTCACTTAGAACTCAATGTCACAGTTAAAGTGACTGTACATGACAGGACAGAGATAGGTCATCAACAGCAGATCGAAAGGAGGTTTGACTCCAAATACCCTGTCAATTATCTATTTCCAGAGCTGCAATGTACCAAAAGCTAGTACATCTTCAAGTGGCGTAAATAAAGTCCTGGAAACTTTGAACAAGGCCCCCTATCTCATCCCTTCAGGGTACCCCTGATAGCGGCAGTTATGGATGTTGCAGAGGTGTCCCATAGAGTTCAGTGAGATCAGTGGAGGTCTGGGACCCCTGCTGATCAGCTGTTTGACCCCTTCACTATATACATTGCAAGCTGTCTGTTTTATAGCGATCGTGTAATGTAATGACTGAATGTTCACTTCTATAAGACGAGGTTATAATATTAAATGGCCACTGTAGAACAGATGGTGTGTGATGTACAGGAGACTTGAACAAGCACTGCAGTCCCTTCAAACCGCTGATCAGCAGATGTCCCAGGTTTTGGACCCACTGATCTCTTATTGATGACCCATTCTAGGTAATCAATAGCAAGGAACTGGAATACCCCTGTCATGAGGCTGTGGTACCACTGTGACTTGAATGGGACTGAGTTTACAGTATATCCTCCAGCAACTACACAGTGTACAGAGCTGTGCTGTGCATAGAACTGCAAACAGCTGTTTGGCACAGTTGATAAGAACTAGTTGCTCGGGATGTGGTTCCTGACAACCCCACTTCTTAGACAATATATCCCTATAAACTTATCTGTCTCATTATTTTGCAGCAAGCAATGTGTTAGCAGCCCGAACATTTCCAATCACAGGCTGTATACCTAGTAAGATTCCTCTATAACTATATTTGAAGAATTTCTTGAATATTTAATGAACCACTAATCCAGTTACAAGAGACAAAGTAAAGTTATTAATTTATAGGCCACTGAGTGATATGACATTCATAGACCACATTACCTATAAGCAGCCACTTCCAGGCCGAGTCCAGTCTTCACTTGCATGAGGTCATGATAATCCTTCAGACGCTCTGTGATGGTTATTGTGATGGTCTGCTTTTCATTCTCCAACTGTTCTATTATGATCTGGAGGAACAAATAGTGAAAAGGGTATTTATATATGTAGAGGGAGAACTAATATGCCCCAATACTCTGCATTACCAAAGTATAATCACAAAGAACGTAAAATGAGCAATGCCCATAAGGCGTACACTACTAGCATTATAAGAGAGAGTACACACCGGGAAATTGCAACAAGGCACTGGAGAACAGGGAGTATTGTGGATAATGGGAGATCTAAAGCCATGTATGACATGATTAATACATGCGATAGATTGATTGTGCCATACAACCATACGCTCAGTTGACTTTCATCTTATGTATATTTTCAGATTTGGGTCATGGCTTGATTTAATGAAGAAACATCCAAAAATAGGTGAGACACAAGAGAAGTGCTAAATACTAGAGCTGGAGGTAATGATTAGAGCAATAGGCAGGAGAATGTTATGAACCAGAAGAGTGGTATCTGAAGGTGAATGAAGAAATCTATAAGCAATACAATATTTAATATTTTCATGTTAGGAATCCATCCAGTGGGATCTGGCAATGTCATGATAATTATTTTTGCAGAGTAGGTCTCATGCACATAGCTGAATTAGAGATATGTATTGCAATTATCTATAATACGCTATGCACAGGGTGTTTTTTTCCTCTTTGTTGCAGCCTCTCCTTGTTTTGGTTTAAATAATACATCACATATTAGGATTTACTATGTCATGACTACAATACCTGCTTAATAACCAAAAAATCCATCTGTATTAGTGATGAGCGAGTAGTATTCGATTGAATACCTGGCCGGCATAGAAATGCGTGTAATTAGCCAAACACCAAGGGGTTAAACACATTGAATATCTGAAGCATTTAACCCCTTTGGTGTGTAGCTAGGTTATGCTAAGTTCACACATGCATTCGAGTTTCCGCTTGGGGACCCACCGAACATAAATCTTATCCACTTAAAAAAGCAGTTACCTTAGGAAACCCATAGACCCCATAGACTATAATGGGGTCCATCGGTTTTCCACCCAGTTTCTGCCAAAGTTTTTTAGAAAATGCATAGAAAAAAGTTCTTCTTGCAGGACTTTTTTCTCCACATTTTTAAAGCGGAATGGGGAACAGAATCTTCTTGCAGAGACTGGGCACAGGTGTTACCACAGCCTTTAGTAGATTTTATGTAGTTATAGTAGATCAAAGCATTGCCCCTAGTGATGCCATTACAGATCCTTAGGTATAATGACATATAGAGCCTGTACATACCTGGGATCCTTTTATCACCCATACAATACAACACTACATATAATGACCATTATTGGCCAATGGCTCAAAGAAGACACCTAGAAGGATGTATTCATAGAAGGGATTTCTAAGAAGGTGCTGAATAATGACTTTCAGCTTCTCGGATCACTGCTACATTAATATGTTATTTTCACACCTGCTTAGCTCTGTACTTTAAATTGATCCAGATATAAGTTTTGGCTGGAGAATACATCTCGCCCACTGCTGCCCTTTGCTAATGTCACTTATCTCTCAGTTAGTTTCGATGAAATCACCGTAGACACAGTTGCTTGTTGAACATCAACAAACTATTTATTAAAGTCACACCACATCTACTTAAAGAGCAACTCGGGTACCCTTCCCCAATGCCAACTTGCTTCAGTATATTAGAGTGAGCTATTTTATAGTGTTTTTCCCCCTAATTGTATCATTCAGATTTTTTTTGTTCTCTCTTAAATTGAAAGTTACCCAGAAAGTGTAAAAGAGTGGTCCAGGATTTGGAGAAACCTGTTGGGTATCTGGGGTGTGTGTAAAAGTTAAAATAAAGTATATCCACACGTCCCCAGTGCCCCATTGTCCACTCCTGGGCCTTTTTTCCATGATCTGCTGAGGTTGCAGAATGATCACATGACTCAACAATCACTGGAGAGGGATTAGTGATGTCACTCACACACCTTTTCGCAACTCGTATAAATTATACCTACAATAGTGCACATACTAGTGCACACAAACCTGATATACACACACATATGATAGGGAGACATTTTGCTCACCTACCCCTGTTTCTCCAAAAATAAGAGTATTATACAATTTTTTTTCTCAGAAAAAAGAACAAGGACTTTTTTCAGGATAGGACTTAATGTTTTTCATGAAAAACAAGCATACGTTTGATCACTTTTAGAGATGAGCGAACACTAAAATGTTCGAGGTTCGAAATTCGAATCGAACAGCCGCTCACTGTTCGTGTGTTCGAACGGGTTTCGAACCCCATTATAGTCTATGGGGAACATATACTCGTTAAGGGGGAAACCCAAATCCGTGTCTGGAGGGTCACCAAGTCCACTATGACACCCCAGGAAATGATGCCAACACCTCTGGAATGACACTGGGACAGCAGGGGAAGCATGTCTGGGGGCATCTAACACACCAAAGACCCTCTATTACCCCAACATCACAGCCTAACAACTACACACTTTACACACTCAATACCACCTCTCTGACAGTAGGAAAACACCTTGAAACATGTGTATTTGGCACTTGCAGTGAGGAGAGCTTGTCACCAGCAGTGAATTTGGCCCTTGTAGTAAGTTGAGGTTGGCACCAACATTTGTTTTGAAAATCAGGGTGGATTGAGCCTCTAACCAGCAGAGTTTGGGCAAATTCATGGTGGAGGGAGCCTCTAAAAACCCCAGTTTGGACCAATTCATGCTGGAGGGAGCCTCTAAAAACCCCAGTTTGGACCAATTCATGGTGGAGGGAGCCTCTAAAAAACCCAGTTTGGACCAATTCATGGTGGAGGGAGCCTCTAAACAGCCCAGTTTGGACCAATTCATGGTGGAGGGAGCCTCTAAACAGCCCAGTTTGGGCAAATTCATGGTGGAGGGAGCCTCTAACCAGCCCAGTTTGGGCAAATTCATGGTGGAGGGAGCCTCTAAAAACCCCCGTTTGGACCAATTCATGGTGGAGGGAGCCTCTAAACAGCCCAGTTTGGGCAAATTCATGGTGGAGGGAGCCTCTAACCAGCCCAGTTTGGACCAATTCATGGTGGAGGGAGCCTCTAAAAACCCCAGTTTGGACCAATTCATGGTGGAGGGAGCCTCTGAAAACCCCAGTTTGGACCAATTCATGGTGGAGGGAGCCTCTAAAAACCCCAGTTTGGACCAATTCATGCTGGAGGGAGCCTCTAAACAGCCCAGTTTGGGCAAATTCATGGTGGAGGGAGCCTCTAAAAACCCCAGTTTGGACCAATTCATGGTGGAGGGAGCCTCTAAAAACCCCAATTTGGACCAATTCATGGTGGAGGGAGCCTCTAAACAGCCCAGTTTGGGCAAATTCATGGTGGAGGGAGCCTCTAAAAACCCCAGTTTGGACCAATTCATGGTGGAGGGAGCCTCTAAAAACCCCAGTTTGGACCAATTCATGGTGGAGGGAGCCTCTAAAAAACCCAGTTTGGACCAATTCATGGTGGAGGGAGCCTCTAAACAGCCCAGATTGGGCAAATTCATGGTGGAGGGAGCCTCTAAAAACCCCAGTTTGGACCAATTCATGGTGGAGGGAGCCTCTAAAAACCCCAGTTTGGACCAATTCATGGTGGAGGGAGCCTCTAAAAACCCCAGTTTGGACCAATTCATGGTGGAGGGAGCCTCTAAAAAACCCAGTTTGGACCAATTCATGGTGGAGGGAGCCTCTAACCAGCCCAGTTTGGACCAATTCATGGTGGAGGGAGCCTCTAAAAACCCCAGTTTGGACCAATTCATGGTGGAGGGAGCCTCTAAACAGCCCAGTTTGGACCAATTCATGGTGGAGGGAGCCTCTAAAAACCCCAATTTGGACCAATTCATGGTGGAGGGAGCCTCTAACCAGCCCAGTTTGGACCAATTCATGGTGGAGGGAGCCTCTAACCAGCCCAGTTTGGGCAAATTCATGGTGGAGGGAGCCTCTAAAAACCCCAATTTGAACCAATTCATGGTGGAGGGAGCCTCTAAACAGCCCAGTTTGGGCAAATTCATGGTGGAGGGAGCCTCTAAAAACCCCAGTTTGGACCAATTCATGGTGGAGGGAGCCTCTAACCAGCCCAGTTTGGACCAATTCATGGTGGAGGGAGCCTCTAAAAACCCCAGTTTGGACCAATTCATGGTGGAGGGAGCCTCTAAAAACCCCAGTTTGGACCAATTCATGGTGGAGGGAGCCTCTAAAAACCCCAGTTTGGACCAATTCATGCTGGAGGGAGCCTCTAAACAGCCCAGTTTGGGCAAATTCATGGTGGAGGGAGCCTCTAAAAACCCCAGTTTGGACCAATTCATGGTGGAGGGAGCCTCTAAAAACCCCAATTTGGACCAATTCATGGTGGAGGGAGCCTCTAAACAGCCCAGTTTGGGCAAATTCATGGTGGAGGGAGCCTCTAAAAACCCCAGTTTGGACCAATTCATGGTGGAGGGAGCCTCTAAAAACCCCAGTTTGGACCAATTCATGGTGGAGGGAGCCTCTAAAAAACCCAGTTTGGACCAATTCATGGTGGAGGGAGCCTCTAAACAGCCCAGTTTGGGCAAATTCATGGTGGAGGGAGCCTCTAAAAACCCCAGTTTGGACCAATTCATGGTGGAGGGAGCCTCTAAAAACCCCAGTTTGGACCAATTCATGGTGGAGGGAGCCTCTAAAAACCCCAGTTTGGACCAATTCATGGTGGAGGGAGCCTCTAAAAAACCCAGTTTGGACCAATTCATGGTGGAGGGAGCCTCTAACCAGCCCAGTTTGGACCAATTCATGGTGGAGGGAGCCTCTAACCAGCAGAGTTGTGGGAAAGCAGGGTGGAGGGAGCCTCTAACCAGCAGAGTTGGTGGAAATCAGGGTGGAGGGAGCCTCTAACCAGCAGAGTTGGGGGAAATCATGTTGGAGGGAGCCTAGTATTAGCAGAATTGTGCAACGCTTATGGTGGATGAGTATGAGGATGCGGAGGAATTGGAGAGGTTGAGTACAGACATGGAGTTTCATGTTGGGGTGCTTTACACAGGTGGGCACAAAAATTAAGGCTCTATCCAGTGGTGGTTCATTTTTATCAAAGTGAGCCGGTCGGCACTCTCAGCTGACAGACGGGTGCGCTTGTCAGTGATGATGCCACCGGCTGCACTGAACACCCTCTCAGATAGGACGCTGGCGGCAGGACAGGACAGCACCTCCAAGGCATATAGGGCAAGTTCAAGCCACAGGTCCAACTTCGACACCCAATACGTGTAGGGCGCAGAGGGGTCAGAGAGGACAGGGCTGTGGTCGGAAAGGTATTCCCGCAACATGCGCCTATACTTCTCACGCCTGGTGACACTAGGACCCTCTGTGGCGGCACTTTGGCGAGGGGGTGCCATCAAGGTGTCCCAGACCTTAGACAGTGTGCCCCTCGTTTGTGTGGACCGGTGAGAACTTGGTCGCCTACTGGAGGAACTGTCCTCCCTGCCGCCAACGTCACATGCTGGAAACATCTCCATCATATTCTGCACCAATTGCCTGTGGCAAGCATTGATGCGATTGGCCCTCCCCTCTACCGGAATAAAAGACGAGATGTTGTTTTTATACCGGGGGTCAAGGATAGCAAAGATCCAGTACTGGTTGTCCTCCATGATTTTGACAATACGCTTGTCGGTTGTAAAGCACCCCAACATGAACTCAGCCATGTCTGCCACAGTGTTAGTTGGCATGACTCCTCTGGCCCCACCGGAAAGTTCAATCTCCATTTCCTCCTCATCCTCCATGTCTACCCATCCGCGCTGCAACAATGGGACGATTCGAAGTTGCCCGGAAGCCTCCTGTATCACCATCACATCATCGGACAACTCTTCTTCCTCCTCCTCCTCCTCCTCCATTAAACGCGATGAAGCGGACAGATGTGTGGACCTACTCTCCAGCTGTGACGGATCGGATGCTATCCCTGACTCCTCTGTGTGATCTGAGTTATCCCTGATGTCAATCAGGGATTCTCTCAGAACACACAAGAGCGGGATTGTAAGGCTCACCATCGCATCCTCAGAGCTCACCCTCCTTGTGGACTCCTCAAACACCCGTAGGATGTCACAAAGGTCTCTCATCCATGGCCACTCATGGATGAGAAACTGAGGCAGCTGACTTTGTGGCACCCTAGGGTTTTGTAGCTGGTATTCCATCAAAGGTCTCTGCTGCTCAACCACTCTATTCAACATCTGAAACGTTGAGTTCCAGCGTGTGGGGACGTCGCACAAAAGCCGGTGTTGTGGCACATGCAGGCGTTGCTGGAGAGATTTTAAGCTAGCAGCGGCTACTGTCGACTTGCGAAAGTGGGCGCACATGCGCCGCACTTTCACCAGTAGCTCTGGAACATTGGGGTAGCTCTTTAGGAAACGTTGCACCACTAGGTTGAAGACGTGGGCCAGGCATGGAACATGTTGGAGTCCGGCAAGCTCCAGAGCTGCTACCAGGTTCCGGCCGTTATCACAAACGACCATGCCTGGGCCCAGGTGCAGCGGCTCAAACCATATTGCCGTCTCATCGAGGAGGGCATCCCTCACCTCGGAGGCAGTGTGCTGTCTGTCCCCCAAGCTGATCAGCTTCAGCACAGCCTGCTGACGTCTACCAACGCCAGTGCTGCAACGTTTCCAACTCGTAGCTGGGGTCAATCTAACAGCGGAGGAGGAGGCGGTGGCGGAGGAGGAGGCGGTGGCGGAGGAGGAGGCGGTAGAGGAGGAGGAGGAGGGGGGTGTTCTTCTCGTGTCCCTGCCAGGAATGTTAGGCGGGGAGACGAGGTACACCGGGCCAGTTTGGGAAGCAGTCCCAGCCTCAACTACATTCACCCAGTGTGCCGTCAGTGAAATGTAGCGTCCCTGTCCGCATGCACTTGTCCACGCGTCGGTGGTCAAGTGGACCTTTGTGCAAAGCGCGGAACTAAGGGCCCGCCTGATGTTGAGTGACACGTGCTGGTGCAAGGCGGGGACGGCACACCGGGAGAAGTAGTGACGGCTAGGGACGGCATAGCGAGGTGCCGCAGTTGCCATCAGGTCCAGGAAGGCGGGAGTTTCAACAAGCCGGAACGCCAACATCTCCTGGGCCAGCAGTTTAGCGATGTTGGCGTTCAAGGCTTGCGCGTGTGGGTGGTTAGCAGTGTATTTCTGCCGCCGCTCCAATGTCTGAGAGATGGTGGGTTGTTGTAAAGAAGCGCCTGATGGTGCCTTTGATGGTGCAGGAGAAGGAGATAAGACAGGAACAGGGGAGGATGAGGGAGAAGTCAACAAAGTGGCGGAGGCAGATGAAGTGGTGTCCTGGCTCGTCCTCTGGAGTGCATCGCCAGCACAGTCAGCAGTGGCAGTGGCAGAGGCAGTGGCAGAGGCAGTGGCAGTGGCGTGAACGGCAGGCGGCCTTTGTCCTGCCGTTGCTGCCTGCCACTGATTCCAGTGCTTGGATTCCAAATGACGGCGCATTGAAGTGGTGGACAGGTTGCTCTTCTCAGAGCCCCTAATCAATTTCGAGAGGCAAATTGTGCAGACAACACTATATCTGTCCTCGGCGCATTCCTTGAAAAAACTCCACACCTTCGAGAAACGTGCCCTCGAGGTGGGAGTTTTTCGGGGCTGGGTACGAACTGGAACATCTTGGGAGATTCCGGGTGTGGCCTGGCTTCGCCTAAGCTGCTGACCTCTGCCTCTGCCTCTAGCTACCCTTTTTGGTGCTGCACTTGCCTCAACATCCACACTACTTTCCCCGCTTGACATCCCCCCTGTCCAGGTCGGGTCAGTTTCCTCATCATCCACCACTTCCTCTTCCAACTCCTGTCTCATCTCCTCCTCCCGCACAATGCGCCGGTCAACTGGATGCCCTGACGGCAACTGCGTCACATCATCGTCGATGAGGGTGGGTTGCTGGTCATCCACCACCAAATCGAACGGAGATGGAGGAGACTCTAGTGTTTGAGCATCTGGACACAGATGCTCCTCTGTTAGGTTCGTGGAATCGTGACGTGGAGAGGCAGGTTGAGGGACAATGAAAGGAGCGGAGAACAGCTCTGGGGAGCAGGGACAGTTGGGGTTATTGTTCTGTGAAGCTTGGGAATTTTGGGAGGAAGGAGGACAAGACTGTTGGGTAATAGGAGGAGAGGAGGCAGAGTCTGACTGGCTGCTGGACAATATGCTGTAAGCGTTCTCTGACAGCCATTGCAAGACCTGTTCCTGGTTCTCGGGCCTACTAAGGTTTGTACCCTGCAGTTTAGTTAATGTGGCAAGCAACCCTGGCACTGTGGAGTGGCGCAATGCTTGCTGCCCCACAGGAGTAGGCACGGGACGCCCTGTGGCTTCACTGCTACCTTGCTCCCCAGAACCATTCCCCCGACCTCGCCCACGGCCTCGTCCACGTCCCTTTCCGGGAGCCTTGCGCATTTTGAATTCCCAGTTAGAAATTGGCACTATATACCAGTAGCAAAAATTGTGGGTGCACGTAACCCCAATATATTCTTTGAATTCCCAGTCAGACAATGGCACTATATACCAGTAGCAAGAAATGAGGGTATTTATAACCCCAATATATTCTTTGAATTACCAGTCAGAAACTGGCACTATATGGCAGTAGCAAGAAATGAGGGTATTTGTAACCCCAATATATTCTTTGAATTCCCAGTCAGAAACTGGCACTGTATACCAGTAGTAAAAATTGTGGGTGCACGTAACCCCAATATATTCTTTGAATTACCAGTCAGAAACTGGCACTATATGGCAGTAGCAAGAAATGAGGGTATTTGTAACCCCAATATATTCTTTGAATTCCCAGTCAGAAACTGGCACTGTATACCAGTAGTAAAAATTGTGGGTGCACGTAACCCCAATATATTCTTTGAATTACCAGTCAGAAACTGGCACTGTATACCAGTAGTAAAAATTGTGGGTGCACGTAACCCCAATATATTCTTTGAATTACCAGTCAGAAACTGGCACTATATGGCAGTAGCAAGAAATGAGGGTATTTGTAACCCCAATATATTCTTTGAATTCCCAGTCAGAAACTGGCACTGTATACCAGTAGTAAAAATTGTGGGTGCACGTAACCCCAATATATTCTTTGAATTCCCAGTCAGACAATGGCACTATATACCAGTAGTAAAAATTGTGGGTGCACGTAACCCCAATATATTCTTTGAATTCCCAGTCAGACAATGGCACTATATACCAGTAGCAAGAAATGAGGGTATTTATAACCCCAATATATTCTTTGAATTCCCAGTCAGACAATGGCACTGTATACCAGTAGTAAAAATTGTGGGTGCACGTAACCCCAATATATTCTTTGAATTACCAGTCAGAAACTGGCACTATATGGCAGTAGCAAGAAATGAGGGTATTTGTAACCCCAATATATTCTTTGAATTCCCAGTCAGAAACTGGCACTGTATACCAGTAGTAAAAATTGTGGGTGCACATAACCCCAATATATTCTTTGAATTACCAGTCAGAAACTGGCACTATATGGCAGTAGCAAGAAATGAGGGTATTTGTAACCCCAATATATTCTTTGAATTCCCAGTCAGAAACTGGCACTGTATACCAGTAGTAAAAATTGTGGGTGCACGTAACCCCAATATATTCTTTGAATTCCCAGTCAGACAATGGCACTATATACCAGTAGCAAGAAATGAGTGTATTTATAACCCCAATATATTCTTTGAATTCCCAGTCAGACAATGGCACTGTATACCAGTAGTAAAAATTGTGGGTGCACGTAACCCCAATATATTCTTTGAATTACCAGTCAGAAACTGGCACTATATGGCAGTAGCAAGAAATGAGGGTATTTGTAACCCCAATATATTCTTTGAATTCCCAGTCAGAAACTGGCACTGTATACCAGTAGTAAAAATTGTGGGTGCACGTAACCCCAATATATTCTTTGAATTACCAGTCAGAAACTGGCACTATATGGCAGTAGCAAGAAATGAGGGTATTTATAACCCCAATATATTCTTTGAATTCCCAGTCAGACAATGGCACTGTATACCAGTAGTAAAAATTGTGGGTGCACGTAACCCCAATATATTCTTTGAATTCCCAGTCAGACAATGGCACTATATACCAGTAGCAAGAAATGAGGGTATTTATAACCCCAATATATTCTTTGAATTACCAGTCAGAAACTGGCACTATATGGCAGTAGCAAGAAATGAGGGTATTTATAACCCCAATATATTCTTTGAATTCCCAGTCAGACAATGGCACTGTATACCAGTAGTAAAAATTGTGGGTGCACGTAACCCCAATATATTCTTTGAATTACCAGTCAGAAACTGGCACTATATGGCAGTAGCAAGAAATGAGGGTATTTGTAACCCCAATATATTCTTTGAATTCCCAGTCAGAAACTGGCACTGTATACCAGTAGTAAAAATTGTGGGTGCACGTAACCCCAATATATTCTTTGAATTCCCAGTCAGACAATGGCACTATATACCAGTAGCAAGAAATGAGGGTATTTATAACCCCAATATATTCTTTGAATTCCCAGTCAGACAATGGCACTGTATACCAGTAGTAAAAATTGTGGGTGCACGTAACCCCAATATATTCTTTGAATTCCCAGTCAGAAACTGGCACTATATGGCAGTAGCAAGAAATGAGGGTATTTATAACCCCAATATATTCTTTGAATTCCCAGTCAGACAATGGCACTGTATACCAGTAGTAAAAATTGTGGGTGCACGTAACCCCAATATATTCTTTGAATTCCCAGTCAGACAATGGCACTATATACCAGTAGCAAGAAATGAGGGTATTTATAACCCCAATATATTCTTTGAATTCCCAGTCAGACAATGGCACTGTATACCAGTAGTAAAAATTGTGGGTGCACGTAACCCCAATATATTCTTTGAATTCCCAGTCAGAAACTGGCACTATATGGCAGTAGCAAGAAATGAGGGTATTTATAACCCCAATATATTCTTTGAATTCCCAGTCAGACAATGGCACTGTATACCAGTAGTAAAAATTGTGGGTGCACGTAACCCCAATATATTCTTTGAATTCCCAGTCAGACAATGGCACTATATACCAGTAGCAAGAAATGAGGGTATTTATAACCCCAATATATTCTTTGAATTCCCAGTCAGACAATGGCACTGTATACCAGTAGCAAGAAATGAGGGTATTTATAACCCCAATATATTCTTTGAATTCCCAGTCAGACAATGGCACTGTATACCAGTAGTAAAAATTGTGGGTGCACGTAACCCCAATATATTCTTTGAATTCCCAGTCAGAAACTGGCACTATATGGCAGTAGCAAGAAATGAGGGTATTTATAACCCCAATATATTCTTTGAATTCCCAGTCAGACAATGGCACTGTATACCAGTAGTAAAAATTGTGGGTGCACGTAACCCCAATATATTCTTTGAATTACCAGTCAGAAACTGGCACTATATGGCAGTAGCAAGAAATGAGGGTATTTGTAACCCCAATATATTCTTTGAATTCCCAGTCAGAAACTGGCACTGTATACCAGTAGTAAAAATTGTGGGTGCACGTAACCCCAATATATTCTTTGAATTCCCAGTCTGACAATGGCACTATATACCAGTAGCAAGAAATGAGGGTATTTATAACCCCAATATATTCTTTGAATTACCAGTCAGAAACTGGCACTATATGGCAGTAGCAAGAAATGAGGGTATTTATAACCCCAATATATTCTTTGAATTCCCAGTCAGAAACTGGCACTGTATACCAGTAGTAAAAATTGTGGGTGCACGTAACCCCAATATATTCTTTGAATTCCCAGTCAGACAATGGCACTATATGGCAGTAGCAAAAATAGTGGGTGTATATAGCCCCAATTCTATTGCTAGGGGACTTGCAGGGTATTTCTGGGGTGAAGGTGGGGGGGCACACCGTTGGAACGGGTATCGGGGGTATATATCGGGTATACGGGAATACACTGACAGTGTATTCCATTCAGGATCCTGGGAAAGCTGGGTTGCGGCGATTGAGCCCGTCAGTGCCACGTTACACTGACAAGCTTCTCCCTGGAATTTAGCTCTTACAAGAGCTGTTGTGGTTGTCTTCTCCTTCCTATCCTAGCCTGTCCCTGCCTACCCAGAATCTAAGCCCTAGCTAGCTGGACGGAAACCTCCGTCCTCGGTGAATTGCAAGCTCAGAATGACGCGAAGCTGGGCGTCGCTGTTCTTTTAAATTAGAGGTCACATGTTTTCGGCAGCCAATGGGTTTTGCCTACTTTTCTCAACGTCACCGGTGTCGTAGTTCCTGTCCCACCTACCCTGCGCTGTTATTGGAGCAAAAAAGGCACCAGGGAAGGTGGGAGGGGAATCGAGTAATGGCGCACTTTACCACGCGGTGTTCGATTCGATTCGAACATGCCGAACAGCCTAATATCCGATCGAACATGAGTTCGATAGAACACTGTTCGCTCATCTCTAATCACTTTTTATTAATTTTTTTTTATCAGAGGTGAAACAGGAAATAAACAGCAGTTCAGCACTTTTGATTCACTGTATGGGAAAAATACTTGTTGAGCCACGGCGTCCGCCTTGCGGCAGCAACTTCCGGATTCGGCCCATTTGAGCCTACTCCGGAAGAAAAAGCTGCGACTGTCAGAAGTGCTTCAATGGCGTACATACAATTTGTTATTATACTTTAGACTTCACTAATTTTCTAATGTGGACCACAGGCAAAAACAATCTAGATTGGCAGCACAATCTGCACAACAAGTACCTGCACTTCACATACTGTACATTACATGACTAAGAACACAATTTATTCATCAGGGTGACATGTCTTGGCATAAAATGTTTATCACTGAAGCACTAACATGAAAGCTGGAGCAGACTGATAAGTAACTCGGTAGATGATACGTTGTACAACTAACTGTATAACCATGCTGCTTGCCTGCAAGAATATGTGTCATATGAAGTCTCTTGTGTTTGCACAGAGAACAGAATTAGGCCAGGGGCCCCACGTGGCATTAACACTGTGGTTTAGACACGGCGAAAACACTGCAGAAAAAAACGTGAAGTTTTACAGTCCCTAGAGAATCCCATCCACACATTGCAGAAAAATACGCACAGTGGAAACGCTTACAGTTTTGAACATCTCAGCTGGCATTTATACCCACGGAAACACCGGTCTTTTTCCTATAGGTATAATTGAAGCAGAAAGTCTGCAGTGGAAACCTCTGTGGACTTCCTGTGAAAAGTGCTGCAGAAAAAAATGCAATGTATTGCCACCGCAGTTTTTCCCGCAGTGCTTTTTGCTGCATGACATTACATGGGGTCTTAGCCTTGAGCTTCAGTTATCACAACTTTTTAACTAATACATTTCACTTACTAATACATTTCATGGTATGTTTTAATAATGTTTACAAGATCTCAATATAGCAAATCAACTATTAAAATGATGCAAGTTTGGTATGCTGCTTTTTTAAGTGTCATATATAACTGCTGGGTGCTTTATTTCCACGCAGATTCCGCATCAGAATCCACATCAAAATACTCCATATGAATGCCCCCTAAAAAAAATAAATGTAGGGGACCGAAAAACATAGGACTGCGCTTCACCTGTTCAAATAGGTTAGATAAACAGATTTATTATAGTTCACACACAACGCGTTTCAAGTCAAAAGACCCTTTCTCAATGCATAAGAACCAGCCCTGATGTGTTAATGGATTTTACGGACTTGTAGAGAATTGTGCGGTCGATATCTAGGGCCTCCTCAATGGCTGCCACTGTGTTCCTGCACTGGGTCAGCCTGGTGGTGAAGTTTGAGGTTGTGGGAGACTCAAACTTCACCACCAGGCTGACCCAGTTTCCAGTTTCCCAGTTTCCTCTGATGTTTCCTGTTTTTGAAATTTCCTCTTAAAACCAAGATCTTCATGTCATTGATGATATTATGATTTTGATTGCAGAAGTGTTTCGGCACAGGGAGGTCAATTCTCTGCTCTCTATTCGTATGTCTGTGTTAATTCATCCTCATCCTCAGTGTCTGTCCTGTCCAGGGCCGCCGATAGGCCAGTACTACTGCTACTGGCGTCAGGGGCCCGGCCAAATTTAAAAATGGGGGGGGCCCGGTTTTGGCCCGCCACCGTGTGCCGGCCCCCTGGTGCCCGCAGCAGTCATTCTATGTCTGCTGTTTCAACTCAGATCTGCGTCCAGAGGACGCAGATCTGAGTTGCAGACATATGCGGCTGAAGCGAGGAGCTGACCTGTGTCAGCTCCTCTCTTCGCTGCTGCCGCCTCTCTCGCTGACACATATGCGGCTGAAGCGAGGAGCTGACACAGGTCAGCTCCTCGCTTCAGCCGCATATGTGTCAGCGAGATCGGCGGCAGCAGCGAAGAGAGGAGCTGACACAGGTCAGCTCCTCGCTTCAGCCGCATATGTGTTAGCGAGACTGGCGGCAGCAGCGAAGAGAGGAGCTGACACAGGTCAGCTCCTCGCTTCAGCGCTGCCGCCGGCTACCCGGCAGTGTAGACGCGATGTGATGACGTCACATCGCGTCTACAACTGTGCGCCAGTAAGAGAGAGAGGCGCCGAGAGAGCAGCGGGGGAACGAAGGAGAAGGTAAGTCTAATGTGGAACGTGAAACTGGGGGCAGATGAAGGAGAGGACGGCATGACACTGGGGGCAGAGATGGAGGGACATGAATCTGGGGGCAGAGATGGGGGGCATGAATCTCGGGGCAGAGATGGGGGGCATGAATCTGGGGGCAGAGATGGGGGGCATGAATCTGGGGGCAGAGCTGTGAAGACATGAATCTGGGGGCAGAGATGGGGGGCACATGAATCTGGGAGCAGAGATGGAGGGACATGAATCTGGGGGCAGAGATGGAGGGGGGACATGAATCTGGGGGCAGAGATGGAGGGACATGAATCTGGGGGCAGAGCTGTGGAGACATGAATCTGGGGGCAGAGATGGGGGGACATGAACCTGGGGGCAGAGATGGAGGGACATGAATCTGGGGGCAGAGATGGAGGGACATGAATCTGGGGGCAGAGATGGAGGGGACATGAATCTGGGGGCAGAGATGGAGGGGGGACATGAATCTGGGGGCAGAGTTGGGGGGACATGAATCTGAGGGCAGAGATGGAAGGGGGACATGAATCACTTAGGCTGTATGGGGCCCCAAAATTCCTGATGGCGGCCCTGGTCCTGTCTCACCTACATAAAGGCCCCCAGGACATTTGGTACACATTATTAAATACACCTCATTAGGTGTGCTGCAGGTGACGGTACCTAGGATCTTGTAGTCTTGATCGGAGTTCGGGATCTTTATTTTATCCATGGTCAGTATGTGAGGGCATGTTTTGCACTTTTTCTGTCCGCATGGATGAGGATGAATTCCCAAAGACAAACGATTAGAGAGCAGAGAATTGACCTCCCTGTGCTAAAACACTTCTGCAATCAAAATCATAATATCCTCAATGACATGAAAGTCTTGGTTTTAAGAGGAAATTTCAAAAGCAGGAAACATCGGAGGATTTGGGAATATAAACTCATGATGACCTTTGACACACTCCAAATGGGGCTAAACCAGTCACAGGGTTTTATGACGTTTAACAAAAACTAGACACCATGTGACTGATCAAGGGAACCATAAACCCAGAGAACTTTACTGTAAACTGATATATATGTTTTTTTAAACTGTTTATTTGCATGTTCTGCTTTCCATCTATTTTGCATCTAACACTCTATTCCTGTATAAATATGCTTGCCTTCAGACATTGTGTTATACCAGCCTGATGAAGGGATCATTTTAGTTATCCTGAAAGCTCGCAATATGTCATCATTTTTTAAGTTAGCCATTAATAAAGGTATCAACTACTGAAGACTTCTCCATAAAATTTTTATTTCATATCCACTGGCTAACACGGTACAAAGATACATCTCTAGTCATGACACACTTAAATCAGATTACTACATTGTACTTTAGCCACAAAGGCCACAACGAACAATAACGCCTCTGAATGTCCGCAGGGAAACTCAGTAGTGTTGTCCTCTGTAAAAATGGAGGCTTTTTGCTGTGTCTCACCTGTAGATTTTTCTGCAGCCCCCTATGGCACTCATCTTTTGCAATGCAATAACATACATGTTAACATACATGTTGTGGGTGTAAAACCTGTAGAGAAATCATTTTGCACTACAAGTTTCTTATGTATTATGTGGATGGGATTTGTTTGATTGTTGTACGGCAACTGGAAATTGCTGCATGTTAGTTACTGGAAAATTTGTGGCAGCTACATGCAATGTGTCTCTGGCCTAAAGTGGCACCAAACAGGCATGCTTCTGCTGCAAAAAATACCCCAAATCAGGTTGCAAGTATTGAAAACTGCAGGTGGAATCAACAGCGATGACTGACATGCAGAATACTTTGCACTGCAGGTTTTAGTTGCTGAAAGTGGATGAAACTACAAAAACTTCATCTGATATGTTACTACTGAACATTACAGCAGACTAGAAGCCCCCAAGTTTCTGGCGGCAAACTCACTGAAAGTATTGCCTATGTGTCCTTTCTTAGTATAGGCTCTGCCAGTGCCAGAATGGTCAATCTACCCTTGAGACTATTATTTTGATTCACTTAAATAAATGTTTCCTTAATTCTTCCCATAATTCCTTTTCTGCATAAATTAATAGTATATTACATAATCTAATTTAACAGCAATAAGTTTAGTTCATACAGAGTTAAATATTTTTCTAAAAACCTAAATATTTATCAAGTAAGAAAAAGTTTATTACTGGCCAAGACATATCACCAGCTGGAGTTGGATGATAAGAAAGCCATTAGATGATGTCTTACAGAATGTTCCTCTCTTAAACTGGGTTCACTTCTCCATTTTCCATTTCCGTTGTTTTGCGCAGTAATAGAAGCTGACCAGCAAAAATGATGACAGCACTGGACCTTACATGACAGACACCAATGGTGCTCTATGGACCTCATTAGATAATGGTGTATCTAATAAGGATAAGCTATGGTTTCGTGAAAGGACCTCACTCCATCAGCAATAATAACGCATAGAATTACGACACTCAAGTATTGTGTGATAAAAGTAATACTGTAACAAGCAATGGCGTCTAATATACTTGGTGAAACGTCACATTTGGAATGCTCTAATAAAAGTATTTTCTACTTCGGTCACTAACGGCACCGCATTTGACTTTCTTTGTCACTTGCAGCAGATTCATGCAGATTCTCCCACACTCTCTAAGATGGGTGCCTGGTGGTGTTTCTCTCCCTGTGGACCTGCTCCCAACACTGTAAGATTAGAAAACCACTGTGGTCAAAAGCAACTGTACTATCTAAGGGTCAGTGCACACAGTTTTTTGGCGCTTATTTTGACTCTGAATCTGCCTCAAAATCAGCCTTCAAAAAAAGCCTCCCAATATCTTATTAGTGTCTGTCATCATACTACAATACTGCACAATCTTCACTTATTCTTCATACCATATCTTACTTATTCATCATACCATAACTTACTTATTCATTATACTATGCAGTAAGGTGAGAGTTGTGGATTTTTCTGTGTTATGATACTTCTACATGGCCTCTATTATATAAGTCAAGGGAAGGTGAAGCCTGTGCACAAAGTCTGTTTTGTACATTTTCCATGCTTCTGTTTAAAAAATAAGGAAAAAATCTAAAATTCTATTTTCACAGGAAATTACAACATCTATTACTTATCCAGATGATGTAATCCCCTGTGGAAATTATGTCAGGTTACTACTTGTGTAAGCCTTTACAGTCTCTCAAATGTGAGACCAGGGAGGCTATAGGCCTGAGCTTCCATTTTATATGACGCTTCCCAAATTTAGGCTTAAAATCATAAAAACTAGAATCACCGCCTTGTACCAGAGATTAAAGACGACCTTTCACGTCCTCTGGCTGGAAAGCTGACAGCTTTGACAGTACATACTTTAGTGCTGGAGATATCGATGCTGGTAGTTTTGGCACCGATATCCCTTCACTGTCAGAAGGGCGGGCCTTATTGTTCAGCATCATCACTGGGCAGTAAGGAATGCCCGCCGAAACAGTACAGTGCTATGGAAGAGTTCTGTTGGGAGAAAGGGGCTTCCATAACGTTCAGCAATTACACTGAGTATTAAGGCCTTCCCTTCTGATGATGGAGAGCTATTGGTGTGAAAATTAACAGCACTGATATCTCCTGCACCTGGGTGTACATTGGGAAAGCTGACAGTGCGCTGAATTCAGAACACTGTCCGCTTTCTAGTGGTATATAATACCGCGAGTGCCAGAGGATGTGAAAGCTCCCTTTTAAATGAAAAGATCTCCCATTGGCACCAGATAAGTCCTCTTGTATAATATTTGCTGCAGACATTCACACTGTATTCACCATTATGTTTGACAGGACTGCTAAACATGTTTGAGGTATATGCCAGGGGTTTAGGAGTTAGGATAGTCCATCCATATCAGATTAGAGGGGTCCACTCTTGGCACAACGCAGATCAGCTGCTTGAAAACAACCCGCCTTGCACCTCCTCCTTTGCTGTCAAGATCATTTATATATTTATCTATTAAAAATCTTTCTGGACAATTTGGGCGACAGCCAATAAGGCTTCCGAATCATTACCAATTGGAGAATGTCACTCATCTTTCTCCTATTCCAGAATGGTAGAATTGTACAGTTATTATACAATACATCAGCATTACAACTTGATGCAACACATAACAGCTTCATATAAAATGTAGATGAACCCACTAATTTTTATAGCGTATCTGCAGTTATAAACAAATTGTCATAAATGAATAGTACTGGTGAATATAAGAAACTTTGTAAAATATCTTATTAAGAAGTTTTGTTTCCTTCACCCCTTATTAAGCTGCTGTATATTTGTCTGTCTCCGTATTCAGCCTCACACACAGAGCTCTATGGAGAAGGGAAGGGTGGAGAAGCATTCTCCTGGTGGCTAGTTAATTGTTTTATTTCCTCATTCTGTGCACTGTCAGCCTCTGATCTACAACCTACCAATGTTAAAAGAGTTCAGAATAGCGAATAAAGAAACAACAATTTTTTGAATGTTTATTCTATCCCCTCTTCATAGACTAATATGTAGAAAGCAACTGAAAACTGTAAAGGAAAACGTTTCTTTAATAAGATATATTACAAAGTTTCATACACTAACCTGCACTATTCATTTATGAAAAATTGTTTAGAACTGGAGGTATGCTCTAAAGCTGTGGAACTACTTAGCATATACAGAATGCTATTCAAGTCAATATAACATTACATATAGCCATTTAGCACCTGACACTGGTAAACAACTGTGTAAACACCATATAGCAATGCACTTGGCATCACACAGCAGGTTTCTTGTAGTGGTGCAGGGTAATTTAAGCTAATGTTTAACCTTTATGTCAGCGGTATTGCTAATGGCATTGTATTGTATATATATATAACTCACAAGCTTTCATCAGTCACTGGCTTTTAAATGGAAAAGGGGGGTTAAATATAGCCAAGGAATTGTTTCATTACTGTAACAACCTTGCAGGGGCCACGTCTTCTGTCGTTCGTCACCTGTTTAGTGCTGACAAAAATACTTAAGGAACCTGTCATTAAGAACAAGTAACATATAAAGTAGTTTATATAAGGATATCGGATTTAAATGGAGATTCCAGAAGAAGCCATCTGATCTATAGGGTTCATTCTCATATGGTCCGCAGGATAGTGCCTTCCTTGCCACTTTTCATGAATGTAGGCAGAGTGGGGTGGCCCAGGCTGGGAATGCTTCGACAACATATTTTACTGTATTATCACCAATGCCAGTATTCTAGTGTGAGTTATACAGAATATCTATGCCAGTTTTTGTCTGGTGTAGAGCTCTATTTTGGCACACGGGCATGAATCTGATTTGTTAAGAAGCTGGAACCTCTTGATAAATCAGTTGCACTTTACTTCTGTAAGGCCCTTTAATAAAAGTGGCATTTTAGTATGGGAACCTGTGCTATTAAAGAGGAGCTTTCATCACCTTCACCAATTCAAGTTCTTAGCATCTGCTCCAAGGATTCCAGAACAGTTGGAATTTTCTCTCTACCCCCACCACTCCTGAGCAACAAGTGCAGTTAGTTTTGGTGCCTGGTGTGCTAGTTAAAGGGATCCTATCGTTCACACACTATTTTTTCTATGTACCATAGCCTTAAAAAAGGCTATTTGTCTCCTACCTTTCGTTGTCTTCTCGTGCCGCCTTTCGCCTACAATCCCGGTTCTTGTAGGTATGCAAATTAGCTCTTTTGCAGCACTGGGGGCATCCCCAATGCTGCAAGAGAACTCTCTCCAGCGCCGCTTACAATACTGTGCTAGCGGTCATTTTTTTCATGGCCTGTGGGCATGCGCAGTCTGCTCTGCCCACAGGCCTGAGGCCTAGAAGTTACAAGCCACCGCCGGAAGAAGAAGCTGAAGAGGACGCTCCTGACGAAGATGGAGACGTTGCTAGAGAGAGTTCTCTCGCAGCATTGGGGACGCCCCCAGTGCTGCGAGAGAGCTAATTTGCATACCAACAAGAACCAGGATTGTAGGTGAATGGCGGTACGGAGAAGACAACGAAAGGTAGCAGACGAATAGCCTTTCTTAAGGCTATTCCGACTTGGTACCTAGAAAAATAGTGTGTGAATGATAGGATACCTTTAAGATCTGTAATGTCAGAAGGGCAGTGTCCCATTTAAAGAGTTTTTCCCATCTCAGTGTTTCAGCAGGCTCCCTGCAGTCTTTTCTTCTCACTTCCTGCATTTCTCCTCCCTCCCCCTTCCTCTTGCTAAACGGGCAGTAGAAGTCTCACAACACTTATACAGATGAGATAATATGCAGATGCTTATACAGAATGGACTCAGTGTCATCTGTGTGTTTACATAGACAGATAACAGACTGGGCTTTATCAGCAAATTGCAGTTAGTTGAATGATTGTCCTACCAGCAAGAGCAGTGAGTAAGTGATATCACTTGTCCTATAGGTCTGTGGTTATAGCAATGCTGTGTAAACAATAGGAGGAATAAACTCACATAGCAGGCAAACAAAGCAGCATTTTTAAAGCAATATATTTCTTCAATATACATAAGCTACCAGTATAGATAGGATCCTTGGATGGGACAACACATTTAAGTCTTTGATTTACGTACGTCTATGAAAACATTGGAAGGAGCTGTACACTTTGGTAAACAGTTGATCTGCAGGGGTGTTCACACACAGGATAGTCCATCAATTTGTACAAGGTGGTTAACCTCTTGCAAAGTGCACTATTGTTGTTGTCTCGTTGCTCTCTAATGGTACCGTATGTCTGCACAGGAAACTATGCAGAAATTCTACAGCATGTTGTCTCTAAATCTGCAGCCACATCCAATTGTGCATTGTTTTGTTGTGTGATTGTGGATTTACTGCAGATTTTACACTTTTTGTTTTTCCTTCTGTGGATTTTTGCAGTATAAGGATTGAGATTTGTTTGATTCTTATCCACTTAGCTGTTATTATAAATGCTGCAGATTTTCCACCTGCAATTCAAAGCTGGAAAATCTGCAGTATGGATTGTATGTCATTTATACAGTGCAGTCATATACCTTTAGTATCCATAGATATTTTCAATATACTATATTTGCCCTATGGAGTCTTTTTTATTTCTCCTATGTATCTAAGGCTAGGTTCACATCTCTGAACATCGCCAGAGAGAAAAGTCCTTCACGATGGACTTTGGGATCAGTGCCTATGAGGTCTATGGGATCCATGGGTACCATTGTTTTAGCAGATGGGCTCTCCCCTGGTGAACCTGAACGATGGAGAGCACAGCGAAAATATGAACCTAGCCTAAATTGTGAAAATGCAATTTTGCAAATATTCATGAATAAAAATAATCTATTATTTTTCCTCCATGCAGGATTATATAGTTATTTAATTATGTGATATTTACCTTTAAAGAAGCACTCCAGCATATATAATGCAGTTTAGTACACTATTAAAGAATAATGTAGAGGTTCTTGTGTTTGTCCTTTGTATACTTGTTTAAGCTGATGTGCTATTTATGGGTTGTCTGCCATCTTGGTAACATCTTTTTCTCTTATATGGTTCCTCTAATGCAGCCTACATTTCCAAAAATGCTTCTGGCAATGTGATATTAAATACTTTTGGGTTAAAAAGAGACAAGTATTATAATTATGATCCCTTTATTGGCTAAACAGAGAGATTATATTCACAGATGTTTGGAGGCCCAATCACTAGGCAAATTTACAACTGACAATTAAGAGACAGAGAGGTGTTGTCTGTGTTACAGTTGTTCCCTTATTTGTTGTAAATCCTATCTGAAGGCAAAAATGATAGACATAGACCTTCTGCTTGCAAAGTCTCAGTGTATTCGCATGAAATGCTGCTTCAACCTGTTTCCCTGCCTCCTGCTTGTCATAGGTTTCTCTCTGACACCATTTACAAGCAGGAGGCGGGGGAGCAGTGTGATGTATCTCTTAGGATACACTGGAGATTCTGCAGAAAGCACACACAGAAACAGGCAGTATGTCAGGCTGAGACGTTTTTAATGTTTTGCTAATCATTCTATGGAGTCGTGCTATATTACTGCACTCCTTCTCTGTACTAGCAGTGTAGACTTTGGCTAGGTGGTATCTGAAAGATGCCAGGAGTTTGATAGATACCAGGGCTCTCAATTTATGGACGTATAAATGAAACATATAAAATTGCTAGATTATTGATAATTAGTTATTATCTAAAGAATTCTGTAAAATATAAACCTTATAGATCTCCGTTGAACTTGACTACCAGTGTGCATGAGGGGCACTCAGAATTGTAAGGTTAAATGCACATAGTACAGTTTGGTGCAGTTTCCCATACGCCAGTTGTTTACATAACCAAAGCCAAAAATGGATGCAATAAAGACATGAAAGTATATAGCCTCCTGCATGTTGTAATAAACCTACATCTGTACCCTTAGTGGTTGAACAATATGAAGCCATGTGAAAAAAGTACAGCCACAGGTTTCCATATAAACACTTGCAGGAATAAAGATGTTTTGAAAGGGCAATAACTATTTAACCCTTTCAGATCACAATCTGCAATATAAGAATCAACTGCACAGATGTCAACTATGCTATGTGGGGCTCTGACAGTCGAGGTCCCGCAGATCAGCATAGTAAAGATACTAAGGATACTATGTTATTTTCTCATAAATCCTTTTAAACTACAAAGAAGATAAATTGAGAACAAGTGAAGCTATTTCTGTACAGCCATGACATCTACTGTTACACAGGCCCAGCCTGTCTGTCTGTGTCTGTGGCAGGTGCATGTGCAGCACACAGATTTTTGATAATGTCACTACAGATTGGGGGGGGGATTAAAGTTTTTGGAAACCCTTTAATAGGTCACATAACTGTATACCATGTCTGGAGATACAATATAGCATGCGTTATTATCATAGCTTAGGGTATTGGGGTACTCAGCTCATAAAACACAAACAGAAAAATAGGATGACCAGGGGCTTTAAAAATTCTCCAATGGGGATGTGATAAAATAGTACAAGCTCTGACAATTATCTTCTAAATACTCCACTACTTTTGTGATTCCCACTAATCTTTGCTCGATGGTGGCAATAACGTTTCCATCTTATCACCATGGAATTAATGGTGCTATATAAATAAACAATAATAATAATAAATAATAATCACCTGCCTGCTGCAGTCGATCACTGGCCTTAGCACTATACAGCCAAAGGCACGTGTGTCATGTGTGTAGATAGGGGTGCAATGGCTGTCTTGAGTAAACATGGACCCAAGGTGGAACTAAAGTGGCAGGGAATTTAAGAGATAGTTATTGGTTGTTATTGTATTTCATTTTGTAACCCTTTGGATAGATTTTTGATCTCAGAAAACCTCTTTGAAGCCGGGGCTCCACGTGGTAGAATTGCTACTGAAAAATAACGCAGTGTTTTAAAGTCACTGTGTAGTGGATGGGATTCTAGCGAATTCCATCCCTACGCTGTGGGAAAATACGAGCAGCGGATATACTGCGATTTCCACAACTGTTGCGTTTTTGGAAATCGCAGTATGTCAATTATACCTACAGAAACGCCAGTGTTTCCCTATAGGTATAGCGGAAGCAGAAAGTCCACAGAAGAAACCTCTGCAGGCTTTTTGTGAAAAGCGCTACAGGGAAAACCGCAATGTGTTGCCGCCATGTTTTTTCCTGTAGCGCTTTATTATTGTGGCCCACTGTGTAGGGCCTTAGCCTAATTCCTTCTCTATTCTACTAAATTATATGATATTATATCCATTTATTTACAGCTTTAATTGTTTTTGGCAAAACTGTGGACAACCGATATGGCTGCTACTGCAGCTTAAAAAAGGCTCGCTTTTCTGGACTTCAACTTTGTCTAGTTTTGCAGATATACTCCCCTATTCTACTAGGCAGATTTGCCATCTTGCAGGGCCAGGATAAGGGGTAAGCAGCTGTATAGGGGTGTCATTACAGAGTAGCAGGGATGCAATATATGGTTATAAAGATCTAAACACTTTGCCTTTAAATTTCTTTGTAAACTGTCAGCAGCCCATAGTGCTGTATATTATGGGGTCTGACAAGAACTTGCATCTGTGCATCTATTCATTTTAGAATAAAATATAAAGTTATCACTGTCACCCACAAGGCTCTCCATAATGCTGCACCTCCCTACATCTCCCTCCCTCATCTCTGTCTACCGCCCAACCCGTGTTCTCCGTTCACTCAATGACCTAACACATTCTCTATTATCAGAACCTCCCACGCTCGTATACAAGATTTCTCCCAAGTTGCACCACTTCTCTGGAATGCACTACCCCGGAAAATCAGATTAACTCCCAATTTCTACAGCTTCAAGTGCAAATAAAGACACGTCTTTTCAGACAGGCATATCACAATTCCTAATGTAAACCCTTCCGTACCGTAATTAGAATCCCTAAAATGAACCCTCCTCTGTTCCCACATTACCCCACACAATATGATGCCGTTTCAACTTTATATGTCCAGGCAGAATCTGCACGTTAAAGGACACGACTGGTGACGGCGCATAAAGTTTTATGTTTGTGTAATGACAGTAACCTCTATCACAAAATTGTCTGACCATTGTATAAGCAATGCTACCTCCAATGCCGCCCCTGCTACCTCTTGTGTCACCCCCCTACCTCATAGATTGTAAGCTCTTGTGAGCAGAGTCCTCAGCCCCATTGTGTGAAATTACTTTCTTTGTAATATATCTTTCTGTCTGTATTTGAACCCTACAAATTGTACAGTGCAGCGGAATATGTTGGCGCTATATAAATAATTTTTATTATTATTATTGAAATGAATGCTTATCCATCCATCTGTCTTGATAATTAACTGCATTTTAAAATGACTACTTAGGGCATGAAGAGCTCTTGTTCTTCTCTAACATTCAGCTCGCACATGCTAAAGACATACTGGTAGAGAATTTAGATTATGAATCCTATATGGGACAATGAGTGACAATGTCTGTAAAGTGCTACGGAATATGTTGGCACTATACAAGTATGAGAAATAAATACTGTAACTGCAGCCATCCAGTTTTTGGAAATGTTTGAACAACAGAAAATCTATTGCCTCTCCTGACATGTAAACATTTGTATTCCCAATTATAGAACAATTCTGGAGTATCTTTAATTAGAAGTCTGTCTTGTGAAGTTCCTCTATTATTCTTCCTAGATGTTTCTCAATAAATTGACAATTGGATATTACCAGTTTTGAGGGGGCTGTATGTTTTGCACTGGCCAAATGGTGCTAGCAGTATCAGACTGTTTACGGACACACCCCTTTGAAAGGGAAAGTGGTCACACCTATTTGCCAATTTATTAATTCATTTCTAAAGGGAATAACAATGGAATGGCACAATGCTGATCATCCAGAATGAATATAAGTATTTACTAAAGCAGACGTCATCAGATTCTCTTTAAACTATGGAAAACAACAAAAAACAACATATTTACATGTGATTTTTTTCGTATTCGTACTTGAAGTTGTCTATCTATTGTTGACTGAGGGATAAGCTGAGTATAAAACATTGTTTTTTAGGCTATGGCTCTACCTACCTGGTACTCCTCCACCTCCAGTCGGTACTTTTCTTTCATCCTTAGCAGCTCTTTTTCCAATATCTTCTGGATTCCTAGGAGTTCCTCATACTCTCTGCGCAATTCCTCTATCCGTATTTTTTGTACTCTGACCTCTTCCTCCACCCCAAGACGGTCTTCTACATCCAACCTCAGTTTATCCTCTAATTCCTCAATTTTCTTCTGGTAGACCAGGAAAGTCTCCTTCCAGGTTTCTGAAATTTCCAGTGACAAGCTCTGTACATCCGTCATGCTTAGACTGGGTCGCACAACCTCCTGCATGGTAATTTGTAAAGGCATCTGAAGAGCTTGATCTCTCAGAGCTAACATTTCCTCTTGGTGAGAAGATTGAAGGATCTGACATTCTTGTTGGAGGCGAAAATACAGTTCTTCCAGTGCTGCCTGGTTAGTTTTTGCTTGCTGCAGGTCTTTTTTGTAAAGTTCTAGCTGCTGATCAATTTTGACTCTCATGGACCGGACTTGCTCCCATAATTCTTGCAAGTCCTGAAGTTCTTGCCAAAGGTTGTCTCTCTGCAGTTCCGCTTCGCATTTGTCTACACTGAGTTCTTCCACTTGTCTCCTCAGCTGGGATAATTCATTGTAGTAAACCTGGGTCCACTCCGCTCCTTTTTCCTGGCGTATTCTGTGGATCTCTTCTACCAGCACCTGGTTCTCTGCTTCTAGTTGCCTCACCCTAGAGAGGTACTGGTCCAAACGTTTATTCAATTCATTTAGTTGGGATTTCTCATCCCCATACCCTCTCCTTACATACATGTTGTGATCCCTATATACCGCGTCTTATCCTATGGTCTAGGTCTTCTTTCGTCAAGCTGCCCCACAGAGATCTGAGACTGAAGGGACACAGCCTTCAGAGCTATAGGGAGTGACAATTTAAGAAGGAGGAGCTCACAGATGGCAGAAAAACTTCTGTGAAGTACTTCAAAAAGGATGATAGCTGTGTACAGTGTAAAGTCAGATGGTGCCATCTGCTGGGACAGTGCTGTAAAAGAAAGTTCACGTATGGGATACTGCAACGCAAATTGTACAGGACACTGGAGACCCTTGGCTAATGCAGCAGCAGACTACAGGCTTATTCGTTTTAATGCACACCTCAGCTGCTACAGTACCTCTTCTTGAAGACAAAGCATAAACTTCATGCCACTTAGTAATAGAATAAAACAGGGGCAGATGCAGACAGCTAAGGCCTGGTTCACATCTGCGTTCGGTATTCCATTCTGGAAGTCCACTTGGGGACCCCTCGAAGGGAATACCGAACACATTGTCAAGCAGTGAGCAATGAAAGCACACGGACGCCATAGACTATTATGAGGTCTGTGTGTTTTCCGCATGGTGTCCGCACGAATCATGCAGAGAGAAAAGTAGTTCATGAAGTACTTTCCTCTCCGCATGACTCGTGCGGACACCACGCAGAAAACACATGGACCCATTATTGTCTAAGGGGTCTGTGTGCTTTCATTGTTCACCGCTTGTCAATGCGTTTGGTATTCTGTTCCCCAAACGGAATACTGCACGCAGATGTGAACCAGGTCTAAGGCCCCCTATGCAAAAACGGTTATGGTAGCCTTGTTTTCCAATATCTCAGCATAGAGCACCCTGCTTATGTCTTTCTAACAATCCACCTACAGCTTTAGTCACGATGTTCATTGGTTTAGACTTTTACCTGCAATCTAAAAGACAACAGGAGAAAGCTGATGATAAAGTGATAGGGCCCCCTGAGCTACTGGGCCCTGGAGCAACTGCACAGATTGTAGGAATGGTTTGTCCTCTTCTGGAATAAAGTGCCAGCCACAGTACGATAACAAGTTTCCGTAGTGTCTCTTACATAGAGCTATCCACAATATGCTCACAGAATACAATAACTGCTGTGTACTCATCTGGTTTCTGTGCCCAGCATATGTACCTGGTGAACACTCCAAAGCCTTGGGCATTGTCATGGAATTGGTCCATACTTGTCTGGCTTTGCTCTCAGTTCTACATTTCCCAGTGAAAACATACAGTATGAATAAAATGATATTCTACATGAAAATAAGGCTCCAAAACTGAATAACAGAGTCATATTTGGAAATCGTCCCCATGAACTCCACATGCCAGCATTTTTATAATCCGTTTCCCAGGATTCCCAAGCTAAATCAGGACTGTTGACATGTATGGTGAGGACAGATGTAGCAGATATGACAAAGTGCCTTCTATATGGCCGTGCTTGCTGGCAGTGACTTCTATTAAACAATTTTAATATATATTGCTTCATTGTCAGACTTCCGATGATTCGGGGGCCCACCCTCCAAAAACCCCTAGGAAAAAGACTATTGTAACCTTTAGGTTATGGGCTATTATTGCTTTAGAGCCTGGGCCTACTGGAGGATCCTCTGATACTCTGGTGGGCCAGGCCGACACTTTATTGCTTGCAGGTTTATGCTAGTTTTATATAGGATGGTTAATTTATTAAGCCTGGCATTCTGTACGCTAGTCTTAATCAATTCCATAGCTGGTGTAAGTTTCCATGAGGTTCCTGCCTCTTAAAGAGGACCTTTCATGTCTTTTTTTAAGATTAATGGAGCCTGCAATATGCACAGCTAAGAAAAAGAATTTGAATAGTTTTTTCAGATTGGTGAGCAAAGCTGAAAAAACCCCTATTATATAAAAAGAGGGTTTATTTCAGATTATTGCAGGCTAGACTGTATATTAGATGAACAAGAAAAAACACTTAAATAACAGGGTTTTTCAAATTTTCACAGGCAGAATCAATTTTGGCCACCATATGCATATTGATTAGTGGAATATATTTGGGTTGCATGTACAAAATGACATTAAAAAGCACCATGCTTCATATTTTTACAGCTTTTTCATACATCGTACGCAAAAATAAATGGTACCACTATGGAGTACAATCTGCCCTGCAAAAAATAAGGCTCTGTGAACAGAAAAATAAAAAAGTTATGGCTTTTGTAGTGGAAAGGTAGAAAGCAAGGCGCAAAATCATAAAAACAGATGTGGCTTAAAGGGTTAAAATACACTGGACCAAAAAATCCATTAAAGACACATGGATTCTGTAGCAGATTTGTTTGCCGCCATGTGTGAATCCAGCCGAGGGTAAGGCCCCATGTAGTAAAATACAGCAAAGAAAAAATGCAGATAAAAACAGCAATGTATCCCAGTTTTTCCGCAGACTTCGGCGTTTTTCCTGAGTTTTCCTCTACAAACTTTCCGACTCTATGACAAAATTTCCGCAGGTATGATTGACATGCTGTGATTTTTCACTAACACGGGTCATTATGAAAACACAGCTTTTCCGCTGCAGACTTTCACGACATGGGGCTCAGCCTAAATGTTACTTATCTCCATGATCAATTTACGGAAAATTATATAAGCAACACACTACAAGAAATGAGTATACAAATTAGTGTAATATAATATATAAAATATGATATAATCTATAATAATAATAATTACACTGTGTGTTACCCTATAGGTGGCGACTGCTACTACAGCCCATGATCTACTGACATTGTTATGCATGGTGTAGGGCGCCATCTACTGTATAACAATAGATATAATGGTCTTAGCCTTATGTATAACATTTTATTTCAATATAGAATTTTTATGAAATAAGGAAACCATTTTTTATGTTAGAATTATAAGAAGATCTGAGAGTAAAAAAATCAAATCATACATGTCACATTCTCAAAAACAAGTGTTTCCGCCCGGGATCGAACCGGGGACCTTTCGCGTGTGAGGCGAACGTGATAACCACTACACTACGGAAACCAAGTTGTTACTTAGTGTACTGTTTTGGTGGATGATACTACCATGTGGAATGTACCATTATTTAATTCTTATAATTTTATGGTTTAAAGTGATTATTATATATTTGTCTGCCTATTTTAATAGCCGGTTATATACTGAGAACAGCGCTTTTACTGTGATGTTTTATGAGGCGTTATGTGTGCCTTCCTAAATACATGATAAAAGCACATGAATGGTATGATCCGAGGCAACCATTGTCTAGGTTTCACTGCCTATTGCAGAAACACCTCGTTAGTTCAGTCCATGATTCACGTCAGGATGGGGACGTTCTATCAGAAGCTGACCTGCGGCACATACACCAGTAGGGGGCAGCATGACTATGGTGTACAGTGCAGGACGGTAGAGTCACTGTGAGGGAAGGAGGGGTGTGCGGATTATGGCTGCTCTGTGAGGAGGGCATGTGGGTATCGTGTTGGCATTGTTATAGACACTGTATGGGCAATAAGTAAAATAAAGAGATCTCTGGGGACTACTAGGCAAGCAGTATATAGGTAATGTATGCCATAGGTGATGTATGGCAGTATATTGGCTCTATGTACTGTGCCCTGTATAATGTCAGTTGGTGCTGTACAGCTATTGCCAGGGACCAGAGCCTTCACGCGGAGTAAACGCGTGTATTTTTGCAAAATACACGTGTAAAAATACACATGTAAAAATAAGACTCCCATTGACTTCAATGACATTTTACAGGCGTATTTTTACACGTGTAAAAAATATCATTGAAGTCAATGGGAGTCTTATTTTTAAATGTGTATTTTGCAAAAATACACGCCAAGGCTCAGGCTAAATACTTTAAGGCTAAGACCCCAGACGATCTGCAGTGCTAAAGTGCTGCGAGAAAAACAGGAACAGGAATGCGGCAGGAACGCATCTTGGTTCTTCCCGCAGCGCTTTGAACAGAAAGTTTGCAGAGTTTTCCTCTGTGGACTTTCTGTTACAATTATATCTATTGGAAAGCCGCCGGCGTTTGCGTAGATATAACTGACATGCTGCAATTTCCAAAACCGTGCCGGTTATGGAAATTGCAGCCTGTCCGTAAAGTAAGCATGGGATTTGCATGAATCCTATCCACTTTGCAATTACTGTAAAACGCTGCGATTTTTCCTGCGGCTTTTATGTCGTGGGCAAGCATTTACTGCCCGTGGGTCCCCGGCCTAAGGCTATGACCCCATGTAGCGAGCCGCAGTTGAAATGCGCTGCAGAAAAGATCGCAGCAGAAGTGTAATGTGTTTTTTTCCACAGCACTTTCCACAGAAAGTTGCAGCGTTTTACAGTAACTGCAAAGTGGATAGGATTCATACAAATCCCATGCTCACTTTGCGGACAGGCTGCGATTTCCATAACCAGCGCGGTTTTGGAAATTGCAGCATGTCAATTATATCTAAGCAAACGCCGGCTTTCCCATAGATATAATTGTAACAGAAAGTCCTCTGCAGACTTTCTGCCCCTATTATACCTATAGATACACCGCCAGGGATTCCTCAGGTATAATTGACATGCTGCGATTTACAAAACAGTTTGTGAAATCGCAGCATTTCCGCTGTGGATTTTTTTTTGCAATGTGTGAAAGAGAGTAACCGGAACCCGATCCACTTTGCAGATACTGTAAAATGCGGCGTTTTTACAACGTGGAGCCCCAGGGTTAGGCTAAGTCCCCACATTGTACAAAAGTAGCCAAGAATGTCTACAATATGAATGGGAAATATATAGGAAGTTCCTATACTTGTACCTTCTGCTTAATCCATTCCTGGCTTTGGCTCAAAAAACTGCAGCAAAATCTGCAACAAAAAAATTCTGCATTTTTTTTTTTTTTTAAGCCAAAGTCAATTGTGGATTTAACAGAAGGAAATGTCTAAGAGTTTCCTGTATATTAGCCATTCCTTTTCAAACCATTGACTTTGGGTAAAAAAAACTGGTGGTTTGGCGTAAAATAATTTCTTTTGTATTATCATAGTCTTAGCCATTTTTCCTTGAGCGGAGCTTTGTGAGGGCTTGTGAAGTTTTCATTGGTATCACTTTATGATCAATAAGTTCTAAGTACTACAAAATGTGACCAATGAAAAATACAACTTAGGCCCTGTTCCCACAGAGTAACGCGCCGCTCATTTAGACACGTAAACACGTGTCAGAGCGTGGCGCTTCAAAACAGATCCCATTGACTTCAATGGGTGCCGGCTTACGCGTGCTACACATTGAAATCAATGGGAAGCTTTGTAACCCATTGATTTCAATGTGTAGCCCGTGTAAGCCGGCACCCATTGAAGTCAATGGGATCTGTTTTGAAGCGCCACGCTCTGACACGTGTTTACGTGTCTAAATGAGCGGCGCGTTACTCCGTGGGAACGGGGCCTTATAGGGCAAGCCTTCATAAAGATTGATAGAAAAGGTTAGGGCAGGTTCACATCTGCGCCCGGTCTCCGCTTTGTGGGTTTCTTTCTTTTGCCGACAGGAGACGGAAACCTAATGTGCGCCCGTGAGCGTCTTCTGGTCTCCGCGTCGAAACCGTGTTTATTTTTAACCAGGCACAAAGTCCTGCATGTCCGACTTTGTGTCCGGTTAAAAAAAATGGTTTTGCAGCAGAGAGGCAGAAGATGCTCACGGGCGACACTTTGAAAACTGACTGCCGGTTTCTGTCTCTTGTCCAGTTTCTTGGGCAGAAGACGGAAACCTGAAAGCGGAGACCGAGCCCAGGTGTGAACCCGCCTTACAGATCTCGTACTACAGTGACACAAGGAACAAGTTATTTACAAAAAATGTATTTATTGCTCAAATGAAATCTAAAAAAAAGTAAACGATCTATATAGACATGAAATTGCCATAATTATCGTAGCCAATAAAATTAGAATGTCCTCAAAACATTTTTTAAAAAAATCCTTCTGCACATTATACGGTATGTATCCCAAAAAGGTGTCATTAAAAATAGAACTAATCCTGCAAAAAAAAAACAAAAAAACAAGGCTGTTGATGATAAAATGAAAATGGTTGGTCTTTTGGAATGTGGTTGTGGAGAAAATATACAAAGAAACCAAAAGAATAAATGCTACCAGCAGGTGGCGCTGCACTACAGATATTGGTAAGAGTGTACAATATAATATTATTGTTATTCCTCATTATTTATATACATTTGCTTACTTGTGCATGTATAATATGTATGCATGATGTGTTTTGGCAGAACCAGAATAAGGGTAGAATGTTAAATTCAGGGCTGTGAAGTCGGTAGGCCAAACCATCTACTCTGACTCCAACTAAGACCCCACAGTCTGACTCCCACTCCTCTGACTATTTATAAATGGCTGCCAGCTAAGGTCAGCCAGAAACAGTAAAGATCCTCTAATTCTCACTCTTGTAAGTCTGTTTATTCTTATATTGGTCTTAACTCATACCTCCCAACCGTCTCGATTTCCGCGGGACATTCATGATTCCGGTGACGTGTCCCGCGGTCCCGGTTGGAGGGAGGTATGTCTCGATTTCAACTCAGATCTGCGTCCAGAGGACGCAGATCTGAGTTGAACACATATGCGGCTGAAGCAAGGAGCTGTCACAGTTCAGCTCCTTGCTTCGCCGCTGCACGCCACCTACTGGCTGTGTAGACGTGATGTGATGACGTCACATCGCGTCTACAACTGTGCGCGAGAGAGAGGCGCGGAGAGAGAGCAGGGGAGCGAGGAGAAGGTAAGTGTAATGTGTACACTGAGGTGGAACGTGAAACTGGGGGCAGATGAAGGAGAGGACGGCATGACACTGGGGGCAGAGATGTGGAGACATGAATCTGGGGGCAGAGATGGAGGGACATTAATCTGGGGGCAGAAATGTGGAGACATGAATCTGGGGGCAGAGATGGAGGGGGGACATGAATCTGGGGGCAGAGATGGAGGGACATGAATCTGGGGGCAGAGATGTGGAGACATGAATCTGGGGGCAGAGATGGAGGGGGGGACATGAATCTGGGGGCAGAGATGGGGGGACATGAATCTGGGGGCAGAGATGGGGGGACATGAATCTGGGGGCAGAGATGTGGAGACATGAATCTGGGGGCAGAGATGGAGAGGACATGAATCTGGGGGCAGAGATGGGGGGACATGAATCTGGGGGCAGAGATGGGGGGACATGAATCTGGGGGCAGAGATGGAGGGGGGACATGAATCTGGGGGCAGAGATGAAGGGGGGACATGAATCTGGGGGCAGAGATGGGGGGACATGAATCTGGGGGCAGACATGGAGGGACATGAATCTGGGCAGAGATGGGGGGACATGAATCTGGGGGCAGAGATGGAGGGGGGACATATAATTTACGGGTGACTGCAGGAGGATTATACTGTGTGTGGGCACATGAAAAATTAATGAGAATGGGCGGAGTCAACACAAAAGTGGGTGGGGCTAAATTTGCCGCACATTTTGTCCCTCTTTCGGTTCTTCGAAAGTTGGGAGGTATGTTAACTTCATTCCCCATCAGGCTTAAAGGGGTTGTCCCATCACAAGGATCCTATCTATAATGCTTGTTAATGTGAATGTAAGACTTTTCCTAAATACATTGCTTCAGCAAAACTGCTTTGTTTGGCCACTATCTTACTTTATGGCCACAGCCCTGACCTAGCTGCTCCTGAGTCAAGTGATGTGTCTACCTGCTTTCAGGGGGAGGGAGGAGGGGCTAAGTGCACGGGAGCGAGCCTGGTGGGAGGGGGGGGTAGTTTACCCTTTGGGGGAAGGGGCCGCCAATACAGGGAGGAGCTGTTATTCCGCTCCTCCGCCCCCCGCCCCGGAATAGCAGCATCGCTTCTGCCGCTGCTTGCTTCATGCAGGGCAGAAGCATAGAGATGTTGCTGACTTCACTTGTGCCGGCGTCTAACACTCCCCAGCATCCGCTGTAATAGAGAGGCGGACGCCAGCACAGGTGAAGCCAGCAACATCTCTATGCTTCTGCCCTGCATGAAGCCAGCAGCGGCAGAAGCGATGCTGTTATTCCGCGGTCACATATGCAAAGCCAAGCGGCGAGATGCCGCCGGCCCTGCATGCACGCTCATACACCAGTTCTAGCCTTCACAATGCGAATACAGACCCGACACCCTGTCGGGTCTGTATTTGCACTGTGAAGGCTAGACTGGTCTATGAGCGCGCACGCAGGGCCGGCGGCATCTCGCCGCTTGGCTTTGCATATGTGACCCCGCCCACCAATGACGAGACAAAGCCGGAAGACAGAGGACGCAGATCTGAGTTGAACACATATGCGGCTGAAGCAAGGAGCTGTCACAGTTCAGCTCCTTGCTTCGCCGCTGCACGCCACCTACTGGCTGTGTAGACGTGATGTGATGACGTCACATCGCGTCTACAACTGTGCGCGAGCGAGAGGCGCGGAGAGAGAGCAGGGGAGCGAGGAGAAGGTAAGTGTAATGTGTACACTGAGGTGGAACGTGAAACTGGGGGCAGATGAAGGAGAGGACGGCATGACACTGGGGGCAGAGATGTGGAGACATGAATCTGGGGGCAGAGATGGAGGGACATTAATCTGGGGGCAGAGATGTGGAGACATGAATCTGGGGGCAGAGATGGAGGGGGGACATGAATCTGGGGGCAGAGATGGAGGGACATGAATCTGGGGGCAGAGATGTGGAGACATGAATCTGGGGGCAGAGATGGAGGGGGGGACATGAATCTGGGGGCAGAGATGGGGGGACATGAATCTGGGGGCAGAGATGGGGGGACATGAATCTGGGGGCAGAGATGTGGAGACATGAATCTGGGGGCAGAGATGGAGAGGACATGAATCTGGGGGCAGAGATGGGGGGACATGAATCTGGGGGCAGAGATGGGGGGACATGAATCTGGGGGCAGAGATGGGGGGACATGAATCTGGGGGCAGAGATGGAGGGGGGACATGAATCTGGGGGCAGAGATGGAGGGGGGACATGAATCTGGGGGCAGAGATGGGGGGACATGAATCTGGGGGCAGACATGGAGGGACATGAATCTGGGCAGAGATGGGGGGACATGAATCTGGGGGCAGAGATGGAGGGGGGACATATAATTTACGGGTGACTGCAGGAGGATTATACTGTGTGTGGGCACATGAAAAATTAATGAGAATGGGCGGAGTCAACACAAAAGTGGGTGGGGCTAAATTTGCCGCACATTTTGTCCCTCTTTCGGTTCTTCGAAAGTTGGGAGGTATGTTAACTTCATTCCCCATCAGGCTTAAAGGGGTTGTCCCATCACAAGGATCCTATCTATAATGCTTGTTAATGTGAATGTAAGACTTTTCCTAAATACATTGCTTCAGCAAAACTGCTTTGTTTGGCCACTATCTTACTTTATGGCCACAGCCCTGACCTAGCTGCTCCTGAGTCAAGTGATGTGTCTACCTGCTTTCAGGGGGAGGGAGGAGGGGCTAAGTGCACGGGAGCGAGCCTGGTGGGAGGGGGGGGTAGTTTACCCTTTGGGGGAAGGGGCCGCCAATACAGGGAGGAGCTGTTATTCCGCTCCTCCGCCCCCCGCCCCGGAATAGCAGCATCGCTTCTGCCGCTGCTTGCTTCATGCAGGGCAGAAGCATAGAGATGTTGCTGACTTCACTTGTGCCGGCGTCTAACACTCCCCAGCATCCGCTGTAATAGAGAGGCGGACGCCAGCACAGGTGAAGCCAGCAACATCTCTATGCTTCTGCCCTGCATGAAGCCAGCAGCGGCAGAAGCGATGCTGTTATTCCGAGGTCACATATGCAAAGCCAAGCGGCGAGATGCCGCCGGCCCTGCATGCACGCTCATACACCAGTTCTAGCCTTCACAATGCGAATACAGACCCGACACCCTGTCGGGTCTGTATTTGCACTGTGAAGGCTAGACTGGTCTATGAGCGCGCACGCAGGGCCGGCGGCATCTCGCCGCTTGGCTTTGCATATGTGACCCCGCCCACCAATGACGAGACAAAGCCGGAAGACAGAGGACGCAGATCTGAGTTGAACACATATGCGGCTGAAGCAAGGAGCTGTCACAGTTCAGCTCCTTGCTTCGCCGCTGCACGCCACCTACTGGCTGTGTAGACGTGATGTGATGACGTCACATCGCGTCTACAACTGTGCGCGAGAGAGAGGCGCGGAGAGAGAGCAGGGGAGCGAGGAGAAGGTAAGTGTAATGTGTACACTGAGGTGGAACGTGAAACTGGGGGCAGATGAAGGAGAGGACGGCATGACACTGGGGGCAGAGATGTGGAGACATGAATCTGGGGGCAGAGATGGAGGGACATTAATCTGGGGGCAGAAATGTGGAGACATGAATCTGGGGGCAGAGATGGAGGGGGGACATGAATCTGGGGGCAGAGATGGAGGGACATGAATCTGGGGGCAGAGATGTGGAGACATGAATCTGGGGGCAGAGATGGAGGGGGGGACATGAATCTGGGGGCAGAGATGGGGGGACATGAATCTGGGGGCAGAGATGGGGGGACATGAATCTGGGGGCAGAGATGTGGAGACATGAATCTGGGGGCAGAGATGGAGAGGACATGAATCTGGGGGCAGAGATGGGGGGACATGAATCTGGGGGCAGAGATGGGGGGACATGAATCTGGGGGCAGAGATGGAGGGGGGACATGAATCTGGGGGCAGAGATGAAGGGGGGACATGAATCTGGGGGCAGAGATGGGGGGACATGAATCTGGGGGCAGACATGGAGGGACATGAATCTGGGCAGAGATGGGGGGACATGAATCTGGGGGCAGAGATGGAGGGGGGACATATAATTTACGGGTGACTGCAGGAGGATTATACTGTGTGTGGGCACATGAAAAATTAATGAGAATGGGCGGAGTCAACACAAAAGTGGGTGGGGCTAAATTTGCCGCACATTTTGTCCCTCTTTCGGTTCTTCGAAAGTTGGGAGGTATGTTAACTTCATTCCCCATCAGGCTTAAAGGGGTTGTCCCATCACAAGGATCCTATCTATAATGCTTGTTAATGTGAATGTAAGACTTTTCCTAAATACATTGCTTCAGCAAAACTGCTTTGTTTGGCCACTATCTTACTTTATGGCCACAGCCCTGACCTAGCTGCTCCTGAGTCAAGTGATGTGTCTACCTGCTTTCAGGGGGAGGGAGGAGGGGCTAAGTGCACGGGAGCGAGCCTGGTGGGAGGGGGGGGTAGTTTACCCTTTGGGGGAAGGGGCCGCCAATACAGGGAGGAGCTGTTATTCCGCTCCTCCGCCCCCCGCCCCGGAATAGCAGCATCGCTTCTGCCGCTGCTTGCTTCATGCAGGGCAGAAGCATAGAGATGTTGCTGACTTCACTTGTGCCGGCGTCTAACACTCCCCAGCATCCGCTGTAATAGAGAGGCGGACGCCAGCACAGGTGAAGCCAGCAACATCTCTATGCTTCTGCCCTGCATGAAGCCAGCAGCGGCAGAAGCGATGCTGTTATTCCGCGGTCACATATGCAAAGCCAAGCGGCGAGATGCCGCCGGCCCTGCATGCACGCTCATACACCAGTTCTAGCCTTCACAATGCGAATACAGACCCGACACCCTGTCGGGTCTGTATTTGCACTGTGAAGGCTAGACTGGTCTATGAGCGCGCACGCAGGGCCGGCGGCATCTCGCCGCTTGGCTTTGCATATGTGACCCCGCCCACCAATGACGAGACAAAGCCGGAAGACAGAGGACGCAGATCTGAGTTGAACACATATGCGGCTGAAGCAAGGAGCTGTCACAGTTCAGCTCCTTGCTTCGCCGCTGCACGCCACCTACTGGCTGTGTAGACGTGATGTGATGACGTCACATCGCGTCTACAACTGTGCGCGAGCGAGAGGCGCGGAGAGAGAGCAGGGGAGCGAGGAGAAGGTAAGTGTAATGTGTACACTGAGGTGGAACGTGAAACTGGGGGCAGATGAAGGATAGGACGGCATGACACTGGGGGCAGAGATGTGGAGACATGAATCTGGGGGCAGAGATGGAGGGACATTAATCTGGGGGCAGAGATGTGGAGACATGAATCTGGGGGCAGAGATGGAGGGGGGACATGAATCTGGGGGCAGAGATGGAGGGACATGAATCTGGGGGCAGAGATGTGGAGACATGAATCTGGGGGCAGAGATGGAGGGGGGGACATGAATCTGGGGGCAGAGATGGGGGGACATGAATCTGGGGGCAGAGATGGGGGGACATGAATCTGGGGGCAGAGATGTGGAGACATGAATCTGGGGGCAGAGATGGAGAGGACATGAATCTGGGGGCAGAGATGGGGGGACATGAATCTGGGGGCAGAGATGGGGGGACATGAATCTGGGGGCAGAGATGGGGGGACATGAATCTGGGGGCAGAGATGGAGGGGGGACATGAATCTGGGGGCAGAGATGGAGGGGGGACATGAATCTGGGGGCAGAGATGGGGGGACATGAATCTGGGGGCAGACATGGAGGGACATGAATCTGGGCAGAGATGGGGGGACATGAATCTGGGGGCAGAGATGGAGGGGGGACATATAATTTACGGGTGACTGCAGGAGGATTATACTGTGTGTGGGCACATGAAAAATTAATGAGAATGGGCGGAGTCAACACAAAAGTGGGTGGGGCTAAATTTGCCGCACATTTTGTCCCTCTTTCGGTTCTTCGAAAGTTGGGAGGTATGTTAACTTCATTCCCCATCAGGCTTAAAGGGGTTGTCCCATCACAAGGATCCTATCTATAATGCTTGTTAATGTGAATGTAAGACTTTTCCTAAATACATTGCTTCAGCAAAACTGCTTTGTTTGGCCACTATCTTACTTTATGGCCACAGCCCTGACCTAGCTGCTCCTGAGTCAAGTGATGTGTCTACCTGCTTTCAGGGGGAGGGAGGAGGGGCTAAGTGCACGGGAGCGAGCCTGGTGGGAGGGGGGGGTAGTTTACCCTTTGGGGGAAGGGGCCGCCAATACAGGGAGGAGCTGTTATTCCGCTCCTCCGCCCCCCGCCCCGGAATAGCAGCATCGCTTCTGCCGCTGCTTGCTTCATGCAGGGCAGAAGCATAGAGATGTTGCTGACTTCACTTGTGCCGGCGTCTAACACTCCCCAGCATCCGCTGTAATAGAGAGGCGGACGCCAGCACAGGTGAAGCCAGCAACATCTCT